>NC_133803.1:19443936-20794770 GCF_043250625.1 Sebastes fasciatus | reverse complement strand
AGGTCAGAGGTCAAGGGACCCCTTTGAAAATGGCCATGACAGTTTTTCCTTGCCGAAATTTAGCCTAAGGGCCAAGCTTTAATGCTTTTTAAAAACTATCAGGTGGCTAGGGGCTTTCTGTCAGTCATTGTGAAGGAGACAGACACAGATTTCCTCATGTGCTCTGTCTATTTTCCTTTTCCTTTTCCACAATATACAAATTAAGTGTAACTTCCCTAAAAGAATAATAATGTTTTTTTCTCTTCAGATAACTGAGAAGAAATAAGTTAACATTTCGATATGATGTTTCTTACAGTAGTATATTCTTGGGGTCCCCAGTCGGTACTCTTTGTATGTTAAATAGGTTGGTAGGATGAGGTTAATTTCATTAGTAGTACCTGTGCTTTTAGTATTAAATGACTACTCTAAAAATGTCTGCTTTGAAATACAGTAGATCTATTGAATGATCTATCATAGTGGATGTTCTCCCCTATTTGCTACAGGGGGCAGCAACGAGCATATATATTTTTTTTTTTAAAGAACAGAGAACATCAGGAGGTAAATACATCTTAATATACAATGTCACACTTCAATCAACGGTGTGAATACACAATCCATTTTCCCAGTACTCAATCCTTTTTTTTTCCAATTTAAGCCTTAATATAAATGTGAGTCTTTCCATACAATATATTTCATTTACAATACCCCGCCATTGGTCTAATGTTGGAGGATCAGTCTGCAACCACCAGAAAGGTCACTGTGCCCCCTCAGCTGAATTCTCTCCTGACAAAAAAACTAAACTGAAATACTCTTACAGCTAGGCTATAAAATTAAGTCATACAGTTCGGTAATGGAAGGACTTAACACTGCAATGCAAAATTGCATCCAGTTGTCCTGGATGTGAATGAAAATATTAACTTGATTACTGACACTTTAGCACAAGTTTTGACGCTCGCATCCAGTTAGGACACGGTGTTCGTTTATAACCTGATTTAGTGGACATAACAGCAAGTGTATGTATGTATACATCTCTCAGTCAGTTTATTTCTTTCATGAAACATGATAATGTTAGAGATACACTTAATAAAGGCTAGGCCTATATGAGGTGGGGGAAAAAGCCCCTCCCCCCCCTGTCAAAGCTGGCTGCGCGTTCGCCCCTACCACTGAGTTATGGCTTTCTTACTACTTGCCAATTTATTAAATATTTATTTTTGTGTAAAAAAAATTCTGGTATTTTTGCAACGAGCATATTCTAACGTTAACAGCGCACAAGGATGATAATTCTGTTTAATCGAAAATGGTTTCTGTTTTACAAGAAAAAAAGACTTCAAATATACTGACTTAGTAGTTGGTAATATAGTTTTAACTCACCTTTTATTGTGTTCAGATCCCTCGGAGCCCACGTCTTCATATTTCAACTCCAAGTGTTCTCTCCGTGCATACTTCTTTAGTTCCGCTGTGTAGTTGTTCTTCTTTGCCATCCTGAAGCTTTAAACCCTGAGTCAGCGCACAAGCCAGAGACTGCAGCATGGACGAGATTTGCTTTGCAGCATTAAATAGTTTGAATTTCGCGTGCTTCTCCTCCTCTTCCTACTCCTCCTTTTCCTCCTCTTCCTCCTCCTCCTCTTGTTGTCAGCTGGTCTGGAGGACTGATGTTTGGGAATCAACACTACTTGCTGAAAGTTCTCACAAGTTCCTCAATAAAATAAAATCCATCAGTGGCGTTAAATGCAATCATGGAGCAACCTCTGGGATAACTATTGTTGGACTCAACACAAACTGATTCATGACCACTGACAGGTGAAGTGAATAACATTGACTCTCTTTATTTTTTTACAATATTATATTTATTGTTTTTTTGTTAATTTTGAAACAAGAGGAACAAACATTCACAAACGTCCCCAATCATAACATGCTCGGTACAAAGAAACTTAATAAACCTAATATTAATATACATACAAAAACATATATACATATAATCAATTACAAAAAATTAGTGTACAATTCAGTCATCATCCTATTCTATCTCCCTATTCTGGGGAGCGAAGGCTGGCCCGTGTTGTCCCATCTAATAGAAGAGCTACTGGAGCTCAGATTGCTGAAAAAGTTAATGCTGGTTCCGATAGAAAGGTGTCAGAACACACAGTGCGTCGCTGTTTGTTGCGTACGGGGCTGCATAGTCGCAGACCGGTCAGGGTGCCCATGCTGACCAGTGTCAACTGCCAAAAGTGCCTACATTGGACACATGAGCATCAGAACTGGACCACAGAGCAATGGAAGAAGGTGGCCTGGTCTGATGAATCACGTTTTCTTTTACATCATGTGGATGGCAACGGGTTCGAGGTGTGGACTTGGCCTCCAAATTCTCCAGATCTCAATCCAATCGAGCATCTGTTGGATGTGCTGGACAAACAAGTCCGATCCACGAAGGCCCCACCTCGCAACTTATAAAGGATCTTATAAAGGATCTGCTACTGACGGCTTGGTGCCAGATACCACAGCAGACCTTCAGAGGTCTAGTGGAGTCCATGCCTCGACAGGTCAGGGCTGTTTTGGCGGCAAAAGGGGGACCTACTCAATGGGCAAGTGGGCTATAATGTTATGGCTTATCGGTGTATATACTGTATATATATAAACTGGGGGGAAAAAGTTCGGAAACTTGTGTTTGGTGGATAATTTCTCTGTTTTTACAATGCTAATTGGCATTATATTTTACATGGTTGGAAAGCCTGTTTATTTACCTTCACAATGATGTCCAACTTGTAAGGATCATGCATTTGTGGGATGAGCAGCACAGCTGATTATGTGGGTAGCGCCCAAGAAAAATTTGCCAAAATACTCTGCCAATGGTAAACAGTGTTTTCTCATAAGACCAGTTTATATGTGTTTAGGTATGTGTATATATATATATATGTATGTATATATATATAAGAATGTTTTAGTAATATATTCATGTTCAATTTGGGACAACCAACCATTACTTTCTGTAGGGCTTTGATTTTATAAATACTGCATTTGGCATTACGGACACACAAGGCTTTTATTTTGTATTACATGCAGGTGCACTCTGGGTAACCTACAGCAGTAAGAAACTCTCATGCAGTGTTTGGAGTAGGCTATGCCGATCTTAACAGTATTCCTGACCTGTCTGGTTGTGTGTGTCCCATTATACAGACGAGAAATAAATACTCAAGTGCTCCATCCATAACTGGGTTAATATGCAGGACAGAAACAAAGCAGTCACACCCACATATAGAAAGAAAGCCATGTGACTTATCTGGAATATATATAAACGACAAAATCATCTTCATGTAACTTTCTCCTAAACAGAATATACAAACAGAATGAAAGTGAAAACTGTAAATAAATTAATACATTTTGCTGTGGGTAACCATTATTTTATTTTCAACCGTAACATATTCAGTACAAAGCAAAGGCTGTAATGTGACACCCCTTAAAAACAGAACATTTGACCATTTCCAGCAAAGAATAAAATGTCGACTGTGGACATAGAAATTACAGGCACATGATTATTTGGAATAAAAACTAGACAGATGTGAACTGATATAATAGCTCCCTTTTCATGATTATTATGATATAAGAAAAATACCCATAATATTAGGTTCACTTTTTAGGTTGTTCATTAATTGCATCATTAATGATTTGACCTCATGTCTGCATGTTGAAATGTCTTTGAGCAAAACACAGAACGTACTGTAGGTGTGTAAGTGAATGTGAAGCGCTGTGTACTGATCTCAGCTTAAAGCGCTATATAAGTGCAGTATGTTAACCATTTTCCTAAAAACACCATATTAATAACAGTATATCATATAATTTCATTAAATTACAGACACCAGAAGAGACAGATACTCCCATGACTTGATCACAATTGATGATCACAATTCGTTGTGATAATCAGATAGTTGCATTTCTGTGATGCTCATTTTGTGCGTTGAATGTCTGAGCCCACTTCTCCAGCTCTGCCTTCAGTTTACTTGCTCCAGGTCGCTCCTCTGACTTCTCACGCAGCATTAACTTAATGATTTGGTTCTGCAAAAACAACAAAAACAACTGAGATCTTTGTACCAACAATAACAAATGCCATATTACAATATTGCACACATGCACTTGGGAATCTGAGACTGATATCTTGTCAAAACACTGTCATCTGTTCTGCTTTATTTTTGACATTATTCATGACAGCAGCAGTCCTGTTTTGACTCCTCAACGTTTGAGGCTTTAGAGATGGACAACTGTCGTAACAAACCCCTGTATGTCAGCCTCCCTGCTACTCTGCTGGTGACCTTCATGACTAACTGGCATCCTGTTGGAAATACTGCTTCATGTTGCATGTAAATCAGTTAGGATAATACGCATATTGTAATCACCTCCTGGGGAAAAGTCTGTAAAAAGTCTTTGGGGAGCATCTGACGTCTGGCATTCTTCAAAATCTGGTATTCATGAAGTGATAAAAGGATGAAAGAACATGTTGGTTAGCCTGAAGTATACTAATATTTCAAATAATGCTCTGTTGAGTGTTACAAATAAATACAAGAAAAACTAAACAAGACAGATTAAAAGATGAACAATAGAGCCCTTTTCTGTTAGTAAACATGTTGACGTATATTGTGGACGGAGCGTTAAAGGGGCTGTTTGTAAGAATCAGAAATGCTTGTTAACAGTGACACCTGTGGCCGTTGAATCAACGAAAGTCAACATCGGGCTCGTGCTTGTACTCGCTCTAAATAGACATGAAACGGTTGCTAATAGTTTAGCCTTCTACTAACTACAGCCGATGGCTCACTGTTAAACTATTAGCAACATTTTCTTTCCATCTCTGAAACGCTTTGCCGTTATTGTAGCTCGCTAGAGCCTCGAATCACAGTTTGTCATCTCAAATGTATGTGATATCGATTTTGGCACCCAACAACACACCAAGATGACATTTTAGATGTGTGACTTTAGCCCACTACTCTGAGGCTTCGTGTTTGCCTCCAGTCTTTCCTTTGTTTTGCCTCCAACTAACACCATGACGTGATCATGACGTCGGCTGTAAAAGGGTCTATAAAGTTCCATCTTTTCTGCTATCTACAGTACATTACTTTTGCTACATACCATACTGACAAGAAATCAACTACTGGTGTATAATTAACTGGTTTGTATATAATAATAATTGTATATAATAAGACATAGGCCTACATAATATGGTAACTATGGCAACTTTAATAGTAACACACAATGTTATGTTCTGTTTATGAACGACTCACCTCTGCTCTCTCGTGGCCACTAGAGACTTTCCAAAGGAGTTCCAAGTAGATCAACCCCAGAGCAAATATGTCCACTTTTCGGTCATAGGTCTTCTCCCTCTTTTGTGATAGAATAAAAACGCAGTATTGACAAAAGGCACGTCAGCAGCCTAATGTTATCATTTCATTAATCATCAAGAAAGATGAACTAGTTCTGCTCAGGTAGTAAATGAACCTTCAGCTTCTCGCCCAGTTTTTACTGCTTAAATTTGCTATTGGATAGGAAGCCCAGGCTACCGATTAGAAGAACATATTTCTTCACACAAAAGTTATTGATTGCTCACTTGTTCAGGAGCCATGTAAGATTCGGTTCCTCTGTTCTCGGTTCTCTCCACCAAAGCATCGTCATCATCATCTCTGGTGACCAGACCAAAGTCCCCAATCTTCACTTCTCCATCCAGTCCAAACAGGATGTTGTCAGGCTTACCATTGAAAAGCAAAAACAAATTTAAACAAATTAAGATCTCGATTAAGAAACACAATGGCAGTAACTCATGAACTAGTGAACTTAGAGCTTGAAATTGATTTTTAAAAAGGTACCTATGGTTGAAAGCAGCATTAAATCTGAACAGCGTGCGGTTTTCATTGGGAAGGACTGCTTTGTTCAATTTGATGAGATAAATGATCAAATAACAGGCTTATGTTCATCCAGTTCAGGTGTGTTTTAACTCAATTTCACTAATATATGGGCCACACTGGGAAATAAGAATCACATCTATTTAATTGAAAAAATAAAAATAAAATTAGTCCACACAAGGCCCTAAAAATGTTAACAAAAAAAGTTGCTTAGCATTTAGTCATGAAAAATAAAGCATTCTTAATACATTTTTACATGTAAGCTACCATACAGCCAGCTCACAACAACCTGTTTCACAGGCCTGAAAATGACAACTCAATGATTGTGTGGGGTATTTAATAAAACAAAATATGTCCTGATGTAAAAGAAAAATATTCAATCTTTAATTTTGTTCTTGCCCATATTTATACAAGTCTCATATAGCCTGTTTCACAAGTCTGAATATGACAACTCATTGCATGGGGCATTTAATTAAAAAAATAAGAGTAAAAGATCTTTGATCATCTTCTGGCATGCAATTGGCTGCACATAAAACCCTAAAAATTCAGCTTAGTTGATCATTTCTATGTACAAAAAAAAAATTCATATGTGACCGTACTTTTAAAAAATTTCTAGCTGCATTTTTTGTTGTTTGATAGAGATTCTTCACTGTAGACCCTCTTCCTTATTGGTGTGGCATTTGTTGATTTTTATTATTATTCGGTTAAATCTAATGTAAATTCCGTCTATTTACAGGTACTAACATAGTATGTTCTAGGGTTTCAAAACCTGATGGTCTAAATACTCTTGACAGCTTCTTCAATCCTACCAGGAATAATATTCTGGTGGAGAATTATAAAAAAATTACCAGACTTTTAACATGATGAGTCGGAAAATAATCAGTAGACATTATACTCCATGCATTTATGGCATAAACATTTACAAGGCAGAAACATATTAGATAGGCAAATTTGTATGGGTTTAACTTCCACTTCCTGCCCGAGAGGAAGACCTTGTCAATGAAAGCCACTTGCCTGACCCTGTCTGCTGTCTCTACATCTGTACTGTGCTGTAATAGCGGAGGATTACATAATAGAGAAGATGTACTGAACCCTAACAGCAGCACATTTCCACAACCTCTTGGGGCTTGTTAGGGCAGGATCTAGCCGAATAAGGTCTAGTCTGTGGTGCAGCTACTCTGAACACCAGAACAATACACTGGTTCTAAGTACTCCGCTCTGTGACGGACTTCACTACTGGTTTGCACCAGGAACTGTCTCAGGGTGCTGGCGGGGCCTCGTCAGGGTAAACCGGAGGACGTATTAAATGCTCATGGTAGCGTCTAAATCAGCTTAGCCTCAGCCACACACTGCAGAGTCTGGTCTCACCTTAAGGTCCCTGTGGATGTGCTTCTTGGAGTGAATATACTCGACTCCACTAACAATTTGTCGAGCAATGCTTAGACTTTCTTCTCTTCTCTTGGAGTCTTGCAGAGACTGAGCGTTCTTCTCATTAATCCACGCTTTCAGTGTTTTGGTGTCGCATAACTCCATCTGAATATAGAGGTACTTTGCTGATGAATTATCTGTAGATCTAGAAAGGGGAGAAGAGAAAAAATATTTAATTACTCTCCTTTAAAGTGGTAATAGACAAATGTTTTGCTTTAACGAAGTAAATGTTGATTGGTACCGTAGGTCTATCGTATTCACAAGAATGGTACGGATGTATGTGCGGTACGGACAACCCAAAAACATCATGCCTAAAAAATTAAGACTTATGGTAAGTGCATGGGACTTACTGGGGAGGGCGGCATCTGCGAGCTGAACGGTCAGTTGAACATTTGTATTCTGAATCTTCCATCCAGAATGTGTAGTATCTGACGATGTTACAGTGGCTGAGGTCTGATAGTGTCCCCACCTCTCGAAGAGCTTTCCTGAGCCAAAGGAGAACGAGAGAATGAATCAGTAAACAAAGTACTTGCATAAATACTGTACAATGCACACTGGATCCTTACTACTGCATACTTACTCTTCAGAGTCGACAATCTTTACAGCAAAATGCTTGTTCAGCAGTTTATCTCTTGCCTTGTAAACACAACCAAAGCCTCCACTGCCAAGACACTCCATGGAATCAAAGTCTGAAGTAAACCTGTCGAGATTAACAATGTTGCTTAGGCAAAATGGTAGAAAGAAACTTAGAGATGTCTTCTTGATTGTACATCAGTTATTGGGAGAAAGATTTAAGACCACATCAGTATAAAACTCAAATGCTACAATGCAAATTAATATTGTTTTTTTTCAAACCTTGACCGGACGGATGTCTCATTCTGAATGTTTCCCGTGTTCTGGTCTTTGGCAGCATGCTTAGAGGATGAAAGAATAAAGTAGATTCAAAATTTTGAACCCTGCTCCGATTATTAAGTTGTACACTCTTGAAGAACTACGACATACTCCCTCTAAATTCACAGCTCTCTATTTTCCTTGACTTATAATACTACTATTATTATGTTGCCCTCTCCATATACACAGTAAGCAGAATATGTTTAACATTTGTAAGATTGTGATGTAAAGTGCAGACCTGTTCCTTGGAAGAGTTCGATGAATCCGTGAATATTCCTGAGCCACTTGTACCCGTTGACATGCTTTGTGACGATGCAAGAGACTCCCTAGGAGAATACAATAAGATGCATGAGTACAGCCTTTTCAGCATTAAGCTCTACAATCTGTTTTATTGTTTCCAATAATAATAACCTTAATAAGATAAGTGCCTTACAGTGAAGTTGACCAACTGGTTGGTGCATCCTCTTCAGCTACAGTTGACCTTAAAGGCATCTACAATTCACAAAAAAGTGGTTAATTGCTATAAAGCTGCAAATATTTCAGAATAAAAGCCTCGTGTTAACAAATGAAGGAATTCTGTCTGCAGAAAAAACACCTGAGGGCTTTTATTTTGAAACTGAAGCAGGAAGTGTTGATTTAAAAAAAATCTTAACTTTTTTAAGTCTGTGACATTCTGCAGATGTAGACATTGAAACTGTAGTAATGTTAATGATATGATGTCGATATACTGTCGAAAGATCACTTTCACAGTCTATTTTTGCCGTGAACTGCGTGCGGCTTGCGGTAAAAAAAGGCGAGATCTCTCTAGAAGAGATGCAGCTGAGCCACGCTGCCCACGTGGTTCTGTGTGGCTGCTCTAACCTGTTAACATCGGCACCGAAATAAAAAACAAGTTTCACAATTATGAGAGAACAGACCTGAGCTTTAGAAGGGTTTGATGGATCGGTGAATATTATTGAGTCACTTGTGTCCGTTGGCATGCTCTGTGATGATGATTGACGGGACGCCCTAGGGGAATACAATGAGAGATATGAGTACAGCTTTCTCAGTATTTAACACCATGTTCTGCTCTCCTACTAATAACAATAAGTGCCTTACAGGGTAGTTGATGGCGATGGTCCACCACCCTCGGACGCTGTTGATCTGACGGACACCTAAAATGTACAGAAAAGGTGTTTGGCATTACATCATCACAGGAAAAAAAGGCAATTGCCTGGAACAAAAATTTAAAATGTGCAATCCCTCAAATGAAAAAAATAAAATGTCTTTCTTGAATGTTTTACGGAAAGGGCTTTCAAAATAAAAGCCCGTAGATTGTGGTGAATATGGACTGTGCGCAGTACATTTAGAGGCTGACTAAAGGCATCAGAAAAAATCTGCTATTAAACTTCTACTTTTCTACCAAACTACCCTAAGCTGCCAGTTTATTAGGTGCACCGAACTATAGCTGTTGTATCAGACTGCATTCACTTTAGTTAGGTGCACATAATAAACTGGCAACTGAGTGTATATTTGATGATTTAAAGAAGTACAAAATATGAAATACCTTGCTGTCCCAGTCTGTCTGTTCTTCGAGAGCAGACCAGGCCAGCCGAGCTGCATTTTGTTTGGCTTCCTTGGCACTCTTACCCTCACCCACAGGGTAGTCCTTGTTGTCGATTATTAATTTGTAGAAAAATCTGTGTTGTGTTTTGAAAAGGAGGAAATGAATTAGACCATTTTAAAACTGAAAATCAATCAAGAGTTTGCATAAGAGTGTTTGTAGCGTCTATTCAAGTTCATACTTACTGAGGGTTATGAGATGGACCGCATCTCCTCTCTTCAAAAAATTTATGAGAGAGGTTTTTTTTCTGACAGTAGTGGTTCACAATTCCGATGTAGTTTGTCTCTGTAAAGCTGTTGTCCTTAAAGTTGAGACTGAGACGTCTTGTCTCATTACTGTAATAAACAAGTAACACTCAACACTCATGAAGACATGAAAATCAAACAATGCACTGACATTGTGATTTACTCACCAGATATCAGACACATTTTGATTTAGTTCCTCCTGTTGTTGAGCTGCGGCAGTCTTGAAAATATAAAAGTACAATTTTGAGATGGTTCACACAGTATGTGACAATACGTTTCTAGGACTTTCATTAAGCCAGGAGAAACTAGTGTGTATTATTACTACTTACCTCTGTAGTTTTACTACCAGATATCTCTTGATATACAAGCTTGGCTGCCTCCTCCTTAGCTTCCTTCCTTGTTTGCCCAGTGGCAGCTGGATACTCCTTCTCACCAACCACAAAGCTACAGCATCTAATATCATAAAAACTTATATTTAATGCATTTAAATAATGACAAAATAGTTAAGAATGTGGGTGCGGTTAGGAGGCTTACGGAATGGCATATGGTCCCGGTTGTGTTGACTCCACAGCCCTTATAATCAACCTGTTCTTATGACCATATTCATTGAGCCAACATGTATAGTTGGATTGAGTGATACTTGTCTGATGAACTGGTGCAGTCGGAGCTTCTGCTGTATTTCCCGTCTGTCAAGATAATAACAAATATACATCAAGAATACAAGCGACCTGAATTGAATCTTCTACTTTTATACCTAAAATTCACCATGCTCTAGTTAAGCAAAGAGGAAGTCTTACTGTGTCAACTGAGTCCTTTTGTTTGCTCCCGAACAAGTCTCTCAGGGCTTTTTTAGCTGCGTTTTGCTTGGCTTCCTTCTTGGTCTTCCCCACACCATTAGGATAGTCTTTACCATTTAGGACTACCCTCTGAGTGAATCTGTAGAAGAATAATCACATCTCTGTTATATAGGCAATGATGTTAGTGGTGTTGGTTGGTGAATCTGAACACTTCCATATTCAGCCTCTCGGAGGTAAGGTAATCATCCGTGTTACTACTGTGGGACTCCACCTGGATATTCAGGCACTAAAGTCATTTATAGGCTGAAATTATAACACTACACAACATAAAACAGGTGGTCCCTTTTATTGATTGAAAACAAAGTTTGGGTTGAAAGATTCCGAATTTTTATCTGTAAATAAATTCTATTATGAAGTAATTTCTTTCTAGGGGCATAGACACAGGAAACGAGAGAGAGAGAGGACAAACTAAAGGGAGCTGTTGGCAGGAGAGGTACTGTGGGGACATAGCTGTAACTTCTCCAAAAAATTACCGAAACATCACGTTTCAACTTTCAACCTTTTACCGAACAAACTGTGCATCATTACATTGATGAACACAAAGCATTGCACTGGTTTTATCTCTCTTGTGCAATCACATTTTTCTCTCAGGCTACTTCCTTGTTTTTCTTCCTCGCTCATTCCAAACTACTCAGTGACACTTGTAACTCTGGCCTACACATTACTGTCACCTTGAGATCTCTAATCATCACTGTACACAATCTTTAATTCCTAAAACCACAATATAATGATTCCACATTTTACAATATTTAACTTTTATAACTGTATGTTTTAACTATATGAATTACTGTATCCATGAACTAAAGATACAACAGGTAATCTCAACAATGTATAGGTTGTTGTGTCCTTCTACCTCTGACAGCAACTTCCAATCTAAATTACAATGGGAACATGACCTGGGTATACCCATAACTACAACACAATGACATGCACCACTTAAAAATATTTTTTAAAACATCAAATTGTGTCAGATACAAGATTTTGATATAATACACATAACCTACATTACTTATCCTTACCCTGCACATTGAAGAAAATTGATCATATATTATCCAAATTGTGTTGGCATGGTTGATAAATCTGGAGTAGGCAGACTATTTTTGGCATCATTAAATCCATAATAACCTTTCAGCATTATGTAATTCAAGTGCTCTGAGAGATAACTAGACTTCTGCACTTCCTCATAGCTCTGTTTTCAGGCTTTAAAAAATCTAGCCAGTGACGGGAGACTTTGAACAATCACAGGTCATTTCAGAGAGAGAGTGTTCCTATTGGCTGTTCATTCAACGGACGCAGCTGTACAGTAAATCACTCGCAAACTCCCAAAACTGTACATAGTATTATAGCACTGGCCTGAACTGGAAACAACGTAAACCAACAGTTTCAGCTTGGAGAGCTGGCTTAAGGACTTTATGGACTTGCTATCAATGGAACAGGCTGCTCTACATCTCCAAGATGATGATAGGCCTGATGGACCCTGGACCTTTACTAGATCCTGTCTTGAGAAAGCTTGAACATTGTTGTTTTGTTTTGAGTATTATTGCGGTCACTGTCATTTTTTTATCTAAATATCATTAATAAAAAACTGTGACAGTATATTTATTGTAACACCTTAAAGTAGCAGTGGGAAGAATTGGAATAAATTATTTTATAAAACGATCACTATATCCTGACAGTAGTGCATGAGACAGGTAATCTGAAAAAAAATCATGTGTCTCTGTGTCCTCCGGTGTCCTCCTAATGGCATCTGTAAGATTTCACAGACCGGAGGAAAACAACCAATCAGAGCCGAGCTGGAGCCTGACGTCTCTGAGCAGCTGTCAATCACTTGCAAACTCCGATCAAACAGTCAAACTAGGCAGCGCTGATCAAATATGAATCAATATTCTGTTACTGTAACGCCTATTTCTCTCCTCAAATGTTTTTGTAGTGTACTGTTTAGCTGTCAAATGAGAACGTTTGTGACCCGGCAGCCATGTTGAGGAAATACCAAGCACCGCCCACCAGCCGGAGCCAACTTTCTCATTTTACAGGTAAACAGTACACTCCTTTAGATTTTTTAAAGCCTGAAAGCAGAGCCATGAGGAGGTGCAGAAGTCTAGTTTCCTCTCTGAACACCTGAATTACAATATGCTGAAAGGTTATTATGGATGGATTTTTTGCCCAATGATGCCAAAAATATTCTGCCTACTGCAGGTTTAAGTACAATTTGGAGGTACCACAACACAATTACCTATTTACTTCACAAATAAATATTTTACAGATCACAGGGCATAACTGATCCACTTATAGTAGATAGAAAGTAATTCCAGGCATATCTTATCTAAAGCAATTATAGGAGTTTATCTTAAAAAACACACACACACTGGATGGCCTTGTACATCTTATGCTCCACCCATTCATCTTTCTCTGAAAAGTTTCCCTTTGTGCCAAAAGTAAAAAAAGGGTATGAGTAAATATGTGAGCTAACCTTTGTTAAATCCTACAATGTTGTTTTTGATACATTTATTCTGTAATTAGTTGGTTGTCTAAAATAAAAAAATAAAAAAGTAGTTTCATGGTATTTTAGCAGTTTTCTGATTTACCAGGTGTCCTTAAATGCAGCTATAACGAGTAGCCTCTGATTCATATTTCAGGCTAAATCCATGCCAGCCTATGGAAGAGACGACTACAGTAGAAACTTCATTCAACTCACGTTTTAACATGGTCGGGTCCAACAGATCCGAGGTCCTCGTAGTGCAGTCTGGAGCCTGTTTTCTGCACGTACTCGTTTAGTCTGGCGACATCGTTTCCAGTTTCCATCTTAAATGACGAGAAGAAGCTCACTGTACTTGTCTCTTCATCCTCCTCCTCGTCTCGACTGAGCTCTCTGCTCCTACTTCTCTGTATATCTGCTGTGTTTCGATTCAGCTGTCACCTCCTGTAAGTTTCGATTTCTCCGTATGTACGTCATGACGTAACGTGACGTGACCTGAGGTGATCTGATAAAAAAAAACTTGATCTGAACAATAGAAACTTGTCACCAGTCTACCTAGTGCGGAATGAGTTATCAATACCTGCAGTTATTGTTTTTGTTATAGTTTGTACTGAATAGAGTGAATCTCTCCAGTGGTGTGCACACAATGTATCAGGGTCAGGGCAACATTTTAAAAAGAGGCACCTCTTATACCTCTTTCATACCAATGACCAGGGTTGGGCCAGGGTAGGTTAAAGGGACTGTTTGTAACTTCTTACACGTATAAATCACCCGGGTCGGTGTCCCATGCACGCTCACGTGTGCCTACGCTGTTCAGACAAGACTCCAACACAAACTACACGGAAGCACCAAAACCGCAAAGTTATATCTAGTGAAGCCCGTCTTGCAAAACAGTGTTGGCCGCGGTCAGAGGACGCGGGGGAGACCGTAGCTTTGGTCTCCAGGGCCAGAGTCTCTGCTGTACTCTGCCTGCATGCCTTCACTCAGCTTGCTCCACCTCTAGACGAGCATGCGCGCACACTACACACTGCAGAAGACTTCGTAGCTCTGAGAATATCTAGTAAATGTACAGTGGACGTTTGTGCAGAAATAAATGCTGCAGCTCCTCCAGACCAACAGAGGTTTTCCGTGTTTTGTGAAATGACGGGGCTCCGCAGTGAGAAACGTTATTGTCTCTGACCGGGTGCCGGTGTCTCCCTCCGGCCGCGGTCGGGAGGCTGAAGCAGGAAAATCCAACACTAGGATCATTATTGATTCATGGAGAGACCTCCGTCTGGTCAGCTAACATTACTGCCAAGCAGGTGAAATATAGAGTGATATTGTGGTTTTAGCTGACGTGTGTCGCCTCACTGTTTTGAGCGATGCTCGTTCATGTCTATGTAGAGCGAGCACAAGCGTGAGCCCGACGCTGACTTTTGTTGACTTAACGGCCACAGGTGTCGCTGTTAACAAGCATTTCTGATTCTTACAAACAGTCCCTTTAAATCATTAAAGGCACACGGTCACAAATGATAATTTGCCTCTCGTTCATGCATTCATCCTCCATTCTATGTGAGCGAAGGGGCAAACAAATATTTGCTTCCAGTGATGAAGCAAATTCACATCTTCGCATTCATGTGGAGTTCAACTTTGCTGAACTTCCAGTCCAAAGGCCACTCACCTGCATTGGTGCATGTGTGACTGTACCTTAACAAAATAGGAAAAAGAAATGATATACAAAAGCCTTTTATTGAAATAATCAAACTCATAAAACATGACGTTATTATAGCCAGTTTTGATATAAAAAAA
The DNA here is from genome assembly GCF_043250625.1 of Sebastes fasciatus. Classification (NCBI taxonomy): domain Eukaryota; kingdom Metazoa; phylum Chordata; class Actinopteri; order Perciformes; family Sebastidae; genus Sebastes; species Sebastes fasciatus. The sequence continues at coordinate 20,779,621 of NC_133803.1, read as the reverse complement.
TATATCAATATCAAATTCTGTGGTATCACCCACCCCTAATATGCAATGACACAACATAATAAAATGTAGAGGGGGTGCAGGGAGAGTTAGACAAAAGGAAGAAAAAAGCTCAATATAATTTTCCCACATTTATACAGTACAAGTAGTGTAAGTACAGTACGCTTATAACTGTTTGTTTTATTTTGAATACAGTATAGTATGTGTGTACATACTGTATATATATGTACATAGTGTGTAGATGCATGACCATTCTACCCCAGATACCCATTATTAACATATCCAGTACAAAAAAATGGACACAAAGAATAACATGTCAACTGTGGACACAGAAATTACCGGCACATTATTTAGAACCAAAGTTATACTTTAAAATCCCAATAACATTTAATTTCATGCTTCATTCTCTGATTATACAACACATAATATTATGTCTTCTTAGGTTGTTCATTAATTGCATGGTAAATGATTTGAGCTCCTGTCTGCATGTTGAAGTGTCCTCGAACCCCAATCTGCCATCCATTGCCATACTTGTGTATGTGTGAAACTAAATCACAGGGGGACATTTGGCTTTATAGTGGTCTTCTCCCACTGTGCTCTACACCCACAAAGTACATCATTTGTTAATTTGATACATCCTACAATGTTTAAAGGTCCTCAAGATAAATGCACCGAAGGGGAAACACCCACTAAACCCAATAAGAAAATAAAATTAGGCACATACAACCATTAAAATGGCAGCTTTGCACAGTGAAATATATGTACAAATGCACATTCTCCACCAGAGTAGAAGAGGAACACATTAAGTGTTGGCTTCTTCCTCTCTGATTGGAGGCCTTGTGAAGTGCTTTGTACTAGTGCAATACTACTACTAAAGAACTACTGCAGTATGTTAACCATTTCCCTCCAAAATCATATTAAAGGTCACCTATTATGCAAAATGCACTTTTCCATGTCTTTTAAACATCAATATCTGTCCCCAGTGTGTCTACAGGCCACCATAGTATCATAAAAGACCATCCTCTCTCTTTTTCTCCTCCTCCGTTTGTCCGGAAATGGGTGCAGAAAAAAAATTCGCTTTTTTCCTTGTATCTTGACGTCATTAGGGAATGCAAGTCACGTGAGGGTTTCCTGGTCGAACCAGAGCAGAACCTTCAGTAGCTGACCCCGCCCCACAGCGCGTCACTGTCTCTCCTCCTCAACCGAACTTGAGCAAAGTAGCTCCCTACAGTTAGTCTGCAAGAACCAGCAGAACAGGCTTCATGTACTCCCATCATCTAAATATAACATGTTCATTCACAAAGGCTTTATGTAATTACACTGTTTAAACAGATGATATTTATATATTATATATATTTGATGTCATGCATGTAGCAGATTACAGGTAGTAAATAGTGACTTGTAAGCAACACAACACATTTCTGTTTCACAGTCAAACTTTATTTGAGTTGACAGATGACAATATTAATTATTCACAGCATTTGTAATCATCTCACCTGCAGTTATGTTAACATGGTACAGGAGAAAGTCTTCAGCTCTGGTAAACTATGGTAAGCTAAGCTCCGGTGGTCTGTAGTCATGGTAACACAGAGACAGCTACTACTGTAAATAATATACCATTACTCTGATCTTCCATACATTTATCTTTTAGCAGAAATAATGAACTGACTACTGTTTCACATCTTCTATTTTCCACCCTGATGGTCGCTGTGTTTACACACCGTGTCATAGCGGTAGCATGTAGCTAACCCGTTAGCATGTAGCTACATGCTAACGGGTTAGCTACATGCTACCGGGTTAGCTTTGTATCTCCATGTAAACAGAGCCATCTGCTTTCAGCTGTCTGCTCTCCTCTGGGATGATTCTGTCGGTCATTTCTCACAGATGGATCTGTAAAGACAGACGTAAAACAGAGTGTATGTTTACAGAGTTGATGCATAAGGTAAACACTGAGCTAACTAACAGAGCTATAAACAGCATTATTTACCTGAGAGAAACCGTCAGGAAAACCTGGAATCTGGACCGCAGATGTTGATCATGTGTCGCCGATTTCTGATCAGATTCCTCCGGTAACGTGCGCTGGGTGAAGTTTCTGGTTTATAAACTTTAAAGTGGTTTATAAACTTTATTCTAGCTGCTATCTCTCCACTCGTCTCTCTCTGAGAGACGAGTGGAGAGATAGCAGCTAGAGAGAGAGAGAGAGAGAGAGAGAGAGAGAGCTTCTCCGGGAGGGAGGGGGAGGGTGACGCTGTTGTTGAGGACGTTTGATTGACAGAAAACGCTGACCAATCAGAGCAGAGTGGGAGGAGACAGAGGCTACAGACACAGAAATCAGCACTTTTGGAAATGGGCTGAAACAGAGGTTATAGAGACATGCTGGAATGCATGATCTGATTGTTTTTTTGAAAAAAAAACTTCAGAGACATGGTTTGGAGGTGTCTGAGACCTATAATAACTAGTTTAAATGGAGTATAATATGTGACCTTCAATGTATATCAAATCACTCCATTAAATCACAGACACCAGAACAGACATATTTCTGTTCCTAAAGACTTGTCATAATTCCATGTGAGAATCAGACAGTTGGATTTTCCTGATGCACATTTTGTGCGTTGTATGTCTAAGCCCACTTCTCCAGCTCTGCCTTCAGTTTACTTGCTTCAGGTCGCTCTTCTGGCTTCTCACACAGCATAGAGTTAATGATTTGGGTCTGCAAAAAATAATAAAAACAACTTCAACTGAGATATTTGAACCAATAATAAATGCTGTCATACTACATTATTGCTGAAAGCTTCACTCCACAGTATTTCCAACATATGCACTTTGGAAACTGAGACTGATATCTTCTCAAAACACTGTCATCTGTTCTGCTTTATATTTGACATTATTCATGACAGCAGCAGTTCTGTTTTAACTCCTCAACTTTTGAGGCTTTAGAGATGGACAACTGTTATAATAATGCAAACTCCTGTATGTCTATCTCCCTGCTACTGGTAGAGTGGTGGAGGATGTATTCATATCCTTTACTTAAGTAAAAGTACTAATACCACAATGTCAAAATAGTCCTTTACAAGAAAAAGTCCCGCATTCAAAATCTTAAAGTAGAAGTGTGCAAGTATTATTAGGAAAATGTACTTTAGGTATTAAAAGTAAAAGTACTCAATGCAGAAAAATGGCTCATGTGACTCTTGCACTATTACAAATGTATATTATTAGATAATTATTACTCATGTATTAATACAAATGCAGGATTTTACTGTTGTATTGTTTGAGGTGGAGCTAATTGTTAAATATTTTGTATAGGACTGCAATTAATGATTATTTTCATTATGGATTAATCTGCTGATTATTTTTTCGATTAATCGACCGATTGTTTGGTTTGTAAAAATTCAGACGATAGTAATTAATGCTGTCACAAATACCCAGAGTCCAAAGTGAGACCATCAAAATTATTATAAAAAAATTAAAATAAAATGGAAAATCAACAAATCCTCACATTTGAGAAAGAAACCATGAAAGGTCAAAATAATAGCCAATTGATTCATCAAGTAATCGTTTCAGTGGTACTCTTACATTTTCATATGTTTTGTGTGCAAAAATCTGAATTTATAAACTAGCTAGTAACTAAAGCTGTCAAAGAATTGTGCAATATTTCCCTCTGAAATATTGAAGTATAAAGTGTCACGAGAAGAAAATACTCAAGTAAAGTAGTACCTCCTGTTTTTACTTAAGTACAGTACTTGAGCAAATATACTTAGTTACATTCTACTACTGTCTGTTGGTGGCCGACATGACTAACTGGCACCCTGTTGGAGTTTCATGTAGCAAGTTAATCAGTTAGGATAATAATAATACGGTAATCTACCTCTTGGGGGAAAGTCAGTGAAAACTCTTCGGGGAGCTTCTGACTTCTGGCATCATCCCAAACCTAGTATTTATGAAGTAATAAAGGGATGAAAGAACTTGTTAGTTAGCCTCAAATTTACTAATAATTAAAATGATGCTCTGTTGAATGTAACAAATACAAGAAAAACTAAACAAGACAGATTACAGATTGGTGTATACCTACAGCAGCTGGTTTCTTATTTGTATATAATATATACAGTACAAGCCTACATGATATGGTAATATTTTTGTGGCTTGTCATTTGTCAAACTTAAATAGCAACACACAATGTCTTACTGGCACACTTGAATAGAATGGAGCCATTGTTAATGTTATTAGTAACACATGTGCTTTTCCAACTATGAGAAGTAAAATGTCAGCTGTGAACAATGCCTATGATGTTCTATTGAAATTTGAAGATCAACCAATTGGCATCTGCTATCTGTGTCTGGTGTCTATCTTTGAAACAAGCTCAAAGCAAAAAGCATTTATTAGTTAACAGTTAATAGAGTGCTGCAGGGATAATGTATTTTTTTTAGGCCAACCAGGAAGTTAGCATCGCCCTGGTTCCCTCAAACCAATGTTTATGATACTTTCACGTTTTGTTCAGCAAGATAATTTTCACAAATGAACACCACTTTTATGAATATTGAAGCGTGAATGCAATCACCAGTAGTAAAAAGCTAATGTTAGGCTATAGACGAACTACACCACAGTCGCATGAACGCGAGTGTACACAACAAGGCTGTAAAGGCGGACAAGTTGGCGTAATGATGTTTAGTAGTCTCATTTAGCCACCTGTTAGCAACCGCCTTTTTTAAGACAGCTTTTAAATCAAATCAAATCAAATCAAATCAATTTATTTTTGTATAGCGTCAAATCACAACAGAAGTTATCTCAAGACGCTTTATATATAGAGCAGGTCTATGACCGTACACCATAGTTTAGAGACCCAACAGGATCCACCAAGCGCACTGTGGCCAGGAAAAACTCCCCGATTACTGGGAAGAAACCTGGAGCAGAACCGGGCGCAGGGCGGGCGGCCATCTGCCGAGACCGGCTGGGGGGATAGATAGATAGAGTGAGAGAGTGAGAGAGAGAGAGAGAGAGAGAGAGAGAGAGAGAGAGAGAGAGAGAGAGAGAGAGAGAGAGATAGAGAGAGAGATAGAGAGAGAGAGATCTAGAAGCAGCCACAATAGCAGTCTAGCAGCTGTAATAGCTAATACAAGTAGGGCTGATAACACAAAACCAATAGTGGTGGATGGAAAGAGTGATAATACAACTATCGGAAAGCCAGCACTGTCCAGCATCTGTCCTCAGTACGTCCATGTGTGTTGGTGTGGGACGTCCCTGCGATCGATGCCCGTGCGTTGGTTCCTGCAGCATCAGCATGCTTGCTGGGGGCTCTTGATGTCTTTGGCAGTGATTGAGAAGTGTTATTCTCCAGGCTGCCACATTGTCACTAGGTGTTGGAAATCCCTCGTTAGCATTGGTAGTCCCTCGTACAGACGTAGTTAATTAGGGATGGTAGCAGTTGGTGTCAAGCAGGCACCGACGCGGCAGCAGATGCAGCCACAATACCGGAGACCACCAAGATCCAGGTGAAACCCTGCTCCAAGTGTGCCCATGCTCCAGGTATAACCTCGCTCCCGGTGTGATCCCGCTCCAGGTATGACCTCACTCCAGGTGTGACCCCGCTCCACGGTTAGCTGCGAGACAAGGAGGCACAAGGACTCCCGAATTCACGATTGAGGTGTCTATTGATGTATTTTATATCGTAGAACCAAACCTTGTGTTAACCACAGACCTTATTTCAGGCATCTAACTAAAAACCCATTGACTACCAGACGAGGGAACCGGAAGTGCTTAAATGCTCATTTCCGGGTTTTAGGACTAGGGATGTCAATAATTAACCGTTTAACCGTTAACTGACATTAAGCATTTTAACTGATTAACGCTATCGGTTAAAACGGTTAAAAGAAATGTTAATAATTGATTAAAAAGATGAGTGGCTCGTCTCTTTAAGGAGAAAAGCTGGTCCACCTTAACAGCCCACCTTAAGAGGCGAAGCCAGAGTTGCAGGATACAGGAAGTTAGCTCCGGTCTCTCCATGGATGTATTAAAAAAACAGCTCCAGCTTGCTTGAGTAGGAGTTGTAGTTTCGTAGCATTTATTCACCGACAAATAAACTGTACATACACTGCTACACCTACGTTTGCAGCTATAACGCTACCAACAACCTCACACCCACCGCCAACACACACACACGGTCTGTTGGAAACTCGCTAAAGTAACGCAGACTACGTGTTCGGTGGCGAGCGCGAAGCCTCCGGTAATGCTAGAGCTGCTAACGTAGCACAAATACACACACTGTTGGACACTCGCTAAAGTTATGCCGGGCAGACACACAGCTGACAACCTGCTAAACTAAACTAAATGTGTGGTGGAGACTTTTACTGGGAAAGTGGCTGCATGTCCGCGACACTACACGCAGCACCGTGGCTGCTAGGCTAACGCTCCCGGACGGGTGAACTGGGGACTCACGTCAACGAATATCTGTTGTGCTCCTGCAGCTGGTACATCGCTGCATGCAGTGCACAAATCTTGTCGGTTAAAGGTTAATAATCGGTTAAGAAGGGTCGGTTGTCGATTAAGAACATTTTTCAAAATGAGCATCCCTATTTACGACTCATTCCTGCAGCACTCTGTATCGACTTGAATTGATTTTGGACCCAACTCACCACTTTCCTTTCGTGACCGGTAAAGAGGTTCCAAAGGAGTTCAAAATATATCAACCCCAAAGCAAATATGTCCACTTTTCGGTCATAAGTTCTCCGGCTCTTCTGTCATAAAACAAGAGCACAATGTTAACAAAAGGCACGTTATAGATCTAGAGCACCACTAGTGGTTTAAAATCTTCACAGTATCTTTCTACTGTATACTCTAGTATCTATCTATCTCTCTATCTATCTATCTGTCTATCTATCTATCTATCTGTCTATCTATCTATCTATCTATCTATCTATCTATCTATCTATCTATCTATCTATCTATCTATCTATCTAGTATCAGTATAGACTGTCTCGCTTGTTCAGGAGCCATGTAAGATGGGGTTCCTTTGTACACCGTTCTCTCCATCAGGTTCTCGTCATCGTTCTCATCAGTGACCAGACCAAAGTCTCCGATCTTCACTTCCCCATCTTGACCAAACATGATGTTGGCAGGCTAACCACGGGAAAGAAATAAACAGAACATGTAGCTTCATGACTGACGGGATGTAATAAATGATTTTATTCACTTCGACTCACCTTCAGGTCTCTGTGGATGAACTTCTTGGAGTGAATGTACTCCACCGCGCTGACCATTTGCTGAGCAATAGTTAGACTTTCATCTCTCCTCTTTGAGTCTCGCAGAGATTTCTTCACGTTCTGAGTATTCTTCTCGTCTATCCAAACTCTGAGTGTTTTGGTGTCACACAGCTCCATCTGAATATAGAGGTAATTCATTGATGAATTACCAGTCGACCTAGAAAAGTAGGAATAGAGAAACTCAGACATGACATACCTTCATGTTTAATGAAATTTAGTACAGCGCAGTAAGGGTTTTAGTAAGAGGATGTAACTTACTGTGAACTGCTGCCACTGTCATCTGTGTTGTCCCATTGGTATCCTGAATCCTCCAACCAACACGTGTAGTATCGAACAATATTGCGGTCTTGGAGGTCTGATAATGCCCTGACCTCTCGTAGAGCTTTTTTGATCCTAAAGAGAACAAGAACACGCCTCTGATAATGAAACTCTCAACTTATTTTGCACTGCATCTGTAACCGATTTAAAAATAACTATACGGTGCTCTTTTAAAAAAAAGGAAACAAAATGAAATACCTTTCATTCTTGACTTACTCTTTGCAGCGGACAACCTTAACAGCATAATCCTTCTTCAACAGTTTTTGTTGTGCCTTAAAAACACGACCAAAGGCTCCTCTGCCGAGGCACACTATGGAGTCAAATTCAAATGTAAACCTGCTGAGATTAACACAAGTATTGTTGAGGCAAAATACATACACTACATGAAGTTTTATGAATATAAAAATGTCATTTTGATTGTACATATATACACAAAACACAAATAAAAGGCCACAGCAGAGCTAAAAATCATGCTAATATTGTAGTTCAATGTTTTCATTTTCCATACCTTGAGATCACTGGCTGGGCTGTTGTTTTCTTACTTGGACTATTTCCTGGATTCTTGCCATTGAAATTGGGCATTATATCCTTAAAGAACAAATGATATAGAGATTAAAATGCTAAACAAAAACCAAAAAGAGAAACTAGCAGGATTAATATCTTCTTACTTTACCTCTTTGCTGTTTCCGTGGGCATTCTTGAAATTTGCTGCAATTCTAGACAAGAAAAATTACAATCAGCAATAACGTCAGGTGAAATACAGTATGATGTACTGGAGCTTTACAGTCGGTGTCAAACAATAGCTTACCTTATTTTGGGCTTCGCATCAGGACTTTGAATCTTTGTAATGGGAAGTAGAAAAATATAGCCAATTATATTTAAGCATACATGCATTCAAAATCCATTATATAAGGTCCTAAAGACGTCCTCCTTTACTTCTGAGTGTAATGTTGTGATGCGAACTAGACTAACAGTACAGTGCTGCAGAAATGAGTCCTTAAACCCAGAAATGAGTTAACACTTTAGCACTTCTGGTTCCCTCATCTCGAAGTCAATGGGTTTTTGCCTGAAATAAGGTCTGTGGTTAACACAAGCTTAAAAGATTTTAACGTTTTGTTCTACGATATAGAATACGTCCGTAAATATCCCACTTGTGACTTTTAAAGCCTTGATGTATTTTAAAAAAGGCGGTTGCTAACAAGTGGCTAAATTAAACTACAAAACCACTGGCGTGTTCAGGGAGTGGCCTTGGGTGGCACAAGCCACCCCTGAAATCTGATTGGTCACCCCAAGTGCCACCCCAATATCTTAAAATATGATTGGCTATATGCCCAGTCAGAGGCGGGCCACAGCACTGAATGTAAACTGCACTCTTGCTTAGAGTTGCAGTTCCTTCTCAAACCTGAGAGGCAGAGATGCGCTAAAGTAGTATGTAGCCTGCAAAAAAAAAGGCGCGAAGAAGAAGAAGTTTGAGCAGGTGAACCTACAGGTGAAACAAACTCAGTCTATCGAAGCAACACGTCTCTGGAGCGTTGTCGTGAAAGATGTGAGTAGCCTACATTTTACTACACTTACTGTGCCTGTAGTTAAAAGCTGTAACGGTAATAAGCTAAACATTTACCCTGTCTTGTTTTATTTATTTTTATTGTAATTGGCACAAGGCTGTCATCATCTCATCTCATTAGCAAACACTGTTTTGACTGTCAACGATGCTAAAGCTAACATTTAGCTATTCTGTACTGCGTAACATTGTTATGTTAGACTCGTGTTGCTGCATGTGAGCGGAGTTGTTCAGCTCTAAAGCTCATTAAAACTCATTTGAGGACAACCATGCTAGACAACAGACTAAGCCATTTAAGGAAGGAAGGAACTGTCAAAACAGATTGGGTCTCTTGAATGGTAATACTAGAGTAACCAACACTCAGGAGCTTATATATATAAGAATGTTTTTGTAATATATTCATGTTCAATTTGGGACAACCAACCATTGCTTTCTGTAGGGCTTTGATTTTATAAATACTGCATTTGGCATTACAGACACCCAAGGCTTTTATTTTGTATTACATGCAGGTGCACTCTGGGTAACCTACAGCAGTAAGAAACTCTCATGCAGTGTTTGGAGTAGGCTATGCCGATCTTAACAGTATTCCTGACCTGTCTGGTTGTGTGTGTCCCATTATACAGACGAGAAATAAATACTCAAGTGCTCCATCCATAACTGGGTTAATATGCAGGACAGAAACAAAGCAGTCACACCCACATATAGAAAGAAAGCCATGTGACTTATCTGGAATATATATAAACGACAAAATCATCTTCATGTAACTTTCTCCTAAACAGAATATACAAACAGAATGAAAGTGAAAACTGTAAATAAATTAATACATTTTGCAGTGGGTAACCATTATTTTATTTTCAACCGTAACATATTCAGTACAAAGCAAAGGCTGTAATGTGACACCCCTTAAAAACAGAACATTTGACCATTTCAAGAAAAGAATAACATGTCAACTGTGGACATAGAAATTACAGGCACATGATTATTTGGAATAAAAACTGATATAATAGCTCCCTTTTCATGATTATTATGATATAAGAAAAATACCCATAATATTAGGTTCACTTTTTAGGTTGTTCATTAATTGCATCGTTAATGATTTGACCTCATGTCTGCATGTTGAAGTGTCTTTGAGCAAAACACAGAACGTACTGTAGGTGTGTAAGTGAATGTGAAGCGCTGTGTACTGATCTCAGCTTAAAGCGCTATATAAGTGCAGTATGTTAACTATTTTCCTACAAATATTAAAAACACCATATTAATAACAGTATATCATATAATTTCATTAAATTACAGACACCAGAAGAGACAGATACTCCCATGACTTGATCACAATTGATGATCACAATTCTTTGTGATAATCAGATAGTTGCATTTCTGTGATGCTCATTTTGTGCGTTGAATGTCTGAGCCCACTTCTCCAGCTCTGCCTTCAGTTTACTTGCTCCAGGTCGCTCCTCTGACTTCTCACGCAGCATTAACTTAATGATTTGGTTCTGCAAAAACAACAAAAACAACTGAGATCTTTGTACCAACAATAACAAATGCCATATTACAATATTGCACATCTGCAATTGGGAAAACAAGACTGATATCTTGTCAAAACACTGTCATCTGTTCTGCTTTATTTTTGACATTATTCATGACAGCAGCAGTCCTGTTTTGACTCCTCAACGTTTGAGGCTTTAGAGGTGGACAACTGTTGTAACAAACCCCTGTATGTCAGCCTCCCTGCTACTCTGCTGGTGACCTTCATGACTAACTGGCATCCTGTTGGAAATACTGCTTCATGTTGCATGTAAATCAGTTAGGATAATAAGCATATTGTAATCACCTCCTGGGGAAAAGTCTGTAAAAAGTCTTTGGGGAGCATCTGACGTCTGGCATTCCTGAAAATCTGGTATTCATGAAGTGATAAAAGGATGAAAGAACAAGTTAGTTAGCCTGAAATATACTAATATTTCAAATTATGCTCTGTTGAGTGTTACAAATAAATACAAGAAAAACTAAACAAGACAGATTAAAAGATGAACAATAGAGCCCTTTTCTGTTAGTAAACATGTTGACGTATATTGTGGACAGAGCGTTAAAGGGACTGTTTGTAAGAATCAGAAATGCTTGTTAACAGTGACACCTGTGGCCGTTGAATCAACGGAAGTCAACATCGGGCTCGTGCTTGTACTCACTCTAAATAGACATGAAACGGTTGCTAATAGTTTAGTCTTCTGCTAACTACAGCCAATGGCTCACTGCTAGACTATTAGCAACATTTTCTTTCCATCTCTGAAACGCTTTGCCGATATTGTAGCTCGCTAGAGCCTCGAATCACAGTTTGTCATCTCAAATGTATGTGATATCGATTTTGGCACCCAACAACACACCAAGATGACATTTTTGATGTGTGACTTTAGCCCACTACTCTGAGGCTTCGTGTTTGCCTCCAGTCTTTCCTTTGTTTTGCCTCCAACTAACACCATGACGTGATCATGACGTCGGCTGTAAAAGGGTCTATAGATTTCCATCTTATCTGCTATCTACAGTACATTACTTTTGCGACATACCATACTGACAAGAAATCAACTACTGGTGTATAATTAACTGGTTTGTATATAATAATAATTGTATATAATAAGACATAGGCCTACATAACTATGGCAACTTTAATACTAACACGCAATGTTATGTTCTGTTTATGAACGACTCACCTCTGCTCTCTCGTGGCCACTAGAGACTTTCCAAAGGAGTTCCAAGTAGATCAACCCCAGAGCAAATATGTCCACTTTCCGGTCATAGGTCTTCTCCCTCTTTTGTGATAGAATAAAAACACAGTATTGACAAAAGGCACGTCAGCAGCCTAATGTTATCATTTCATTAATCATCAAGAAAGATGAACTAGTTCTGCTCAGTAAGTAAATGAACCTTCAGCTTATCGCTCAGTTTTTACTGCTTAAATTTGCTATTGGATAGGAAGCCCAGGCTACCGATTAGAAGAACATATTTCTTCACACAAAAGTTATTGATTGCTCACTTGTTCAGGAGCCATGTAAGATGGGGTTCCTCTGTTCTCGGTTCTCTCCACCAAAGCATCGTCATCATCATCTCTGGTGACCAGACCAAAGTCCCCAATCTTCACTTCTCCATCCAGTCCAAACAGGATGTTTTCAGGCTTACCATTGAAAAGCAAAAACAGAAATTGAAACAGATAAACATCTAGCTGCTCACGCGATGGGCAGTAACTCATGAACTTAGAGCTTGAAATGGATTTAAAAAAAGCAGCATTAAATGTAAACAGCGTGTGGTTTTCATTGGGAAGGACTGTTTTGTTCAATTTGATGAGATAAATGATCAAATAATAGGCTTATGTTCATTTTGTTCAGGTGTGTTTTAACTCAATTTCACTAATATATGGGCCACACTGGGAAATGAGAATCACATCTATTTAATTGAAAAAATAAAAATAAAATGTCTGATTATATTGTTGCATGTCCCATATGGCCTTCTCACATACAATTTAGTCCACACAAAGCCCCAAAAATGTTAACAAAAACAGTTATGCATTTAGCCTAGCATTCAGCATTTAGTCATGAAAAATAAAGCATTATTAACACATTTTTAAATGTAAGCTACCATACAGCCAGCTCACAACAAACTGTTTCACAGGATTGAATATGACAACTCATTGGTTGTGTGGGGTATTTAATAAAAAAAATAAGAGTAGAAGATCTTTGATCATCTTCTGGCATGCAATTGGCTGCACATAAAACCCTAAAAATTCAGCCTTCTGCATCAGTTTTCCTTTTTTGTGCCAATCAGTGTTAGCTAGCTTGCAGACAGTGGAGGCAGGCCTGTGTGTTTGGTGTTCGGGGTACGCGTTGCTGTGCAGACCACGACTAGGCGGCCCAAAATTTATGGAGAACCTAAACTGATATGGGGGCTGGATCACAATTTGCAAGGGGCCGGATTTGGCGTGCTGGTGTTGAGTTTGACTCGTGATCTAGTTGATTGTTTCTACGTACAAAAAAAATTAAAAATTCATATGTGACAACACTTTTAAAAAAAATTCTAGCTGCATTTTCTGCTGTTTGATAGAGATTCTTCACTGTACACCTTTTCCTTATTGGTGTGGCATTTGTTCATTTTATTATTATTCGGTTAAATCTAATGTAAATGCCGTCTATTTACAGGTAATAACACAGTATGTTCTAGGGTTTCAAAACCTGATGGTCTAAATACTCTTGAAAGCTTCTTCAATCCTACCAGGAATAATATTCTGGTGGAGAATTATTAAAAAATGACCAGACTTTTAACATTATGAGTCTGAAAATAATCAGTAGACATTATACTCCATGCATTTATGGCATAAACATTTACAAGGCAGAAACATATTTGTTAAGCAAATTTGTATGGGTTTAACTTCCTCTTCCTGCCCGAGAGGAAGACCTTGTCAATGAAAGCCACTTGCCTGACCCTGTCTGCTGTCTCTACATCTGTACTGTGCTGTAATAGCGGAGGATTAAATAATAGAGAAGATGTACTGAACTCTATGCTGCACTAACAGCAGCACATTTCCACAACCTCTTGGGGCTTGTTAGGGCAGGATCTAGCCGAATAAGGTCTAGTCTATGGTGCAGCTACTCTGAACACCAGAACAATATACTGGTTCTAAGTACTCCGCTCTCTGACGGACTTCACTACTGGTCTGCACCAGGATCTGTCTCAGGGTGCTGGCGGGGCCTTGTCTGGGTAAACCGGAGGATGTATTAAATGCTCATGGTAGCGTCTAAATCAGCTTAGCCTCAGCCACACACTGCAGAGTCTGGTCTCACCTTAAGGTCCCTGTGGATGTGCTTCTTGGAGTGAATATACTCAACTCCACTAACAATTTGTCGAGCAATGCTTAGACTTTCTTCTCTTCTCTTAGAGTCTTGCAGAGACTGAGCGTTCTTCTCATCAATCCACACTTTCAGTGTTTTGGTGTCGCATAACTCCATCTGAATATAGAGGTACTTTGCTGATGAATTATCTTTAGATCTAGAAAGGGGAGAAGAGAAAAAGGATTTAATTACTCTCCTTTAAAGTGGTAATAGACAAATGTTTTGCTTTAACAAAGTAAATGTTGATTGGTACCGTAGGTCTATCGTATTCACAAGAATGGTACGGATGTATGTACGGTACGGACAACCCAAAAACATCATGCCTAAAACGTTAAGACTTATGGTAAGTGCATGGGACTTACTGGGAAGAGCCGTAACTGCCAGTTGAACCGTCAGTTGATTCATTACTTTTGTATTCTGAATCTTCCATCCAGAATGTGTAGTATCTGACGATGTTACAGTGGAGGAGGTCTGATAGTGTCCCCACCTCTCGAAGAGCTTTCCTGAGCCAAAGGAAAACGAGAGAATGAATCAGTAAACAAAGTACTTGCACAAATAGTGCATATGCTACACTGCAAACTGGAACCTTACAACTCCGTACTTACTCTGCACAGTAGACAATCTTTACAGCATAATGCTTGTTCAGCAGTTTATATCTTGCCTTGTAAACACGACCAAAGCCTCCACTGCCAAGCCTCTTTATGGAATCAAATTCTGAAGTAAACCTGTTGAGATTAACAATGTTGTTTAGGCAAAATGGTAGAAAAAAACATAGAGATGTCTTCTGGATTGTACAGTATTGTTCAGTATAAAACTCAAATGCTACAATGCAAATGAATGTTGTTTTTTTTCCAAACCTTGACCGGACGGATGTCTCATTCTGAATGTTTCCCATGTTCTGGTCTTTGGCAGCATGCTTAGAGGATGAAAGAATAAAGTAGATTCAAAATTTTGAACCCTGCTCCGATTATTAAGCTGTACACTCTTTAAGAACTACGACATACTCCCTCCAAATTCACAGCTCTCTATTTTCCTTGACTTATAATACTACTATTATTATGTTAGCCATTATTATGGCTGCTCTAACCTGTTAACATGGGCGCTAAAATAAAAAAAAAATTCCACAATTATGAGAGAACAGACCTGAGCTTTGGAAGGGTTTGATGGATCGGTGAATATTGTTGAGCCACTTGTGTCCGTTAGCATGCTCTGTGATGATGATTCACGGGACTCCCTATAGGGGAATAGAATGAGAGATATGAGTACAGCTTTCTCAGTATTTAACACCATGTTCTGCTCTCCTACTAATAACAATAAGTGCCTTACAGGGTAGTTGATGGCGGTGGTCCACCACCCTCGGACACTGTTGATCTGACGGACACCTTAAATGCACAGAGAAGGTGTTTGGCATTATGTTAGACATCATCACAGAAAAAAAGGTTATTGCTTGGAAAATTTTTTTTTAAATGTGCAATCCAAATGAAAAAATAAAATGTCTTTCTTGAATGTTTTACGGAAAGGGCTTTCAAAATAAAAGCCCGTAGATTGTGGTGAATATCGACTGTGCGCAGTACATTTAGAGGCCGACTAAAAGCATCAGGAAAAATCTGCGATTAAACTTCTACTTCTCTACTAAACTACCCTAAGCTGCCAGTTTATTAGGTGCACCGAACTATAGATGTTGTATCAGACTGCATTCATTTTAGTTAGGTGCACATAATAAACTGGCAACTGAGTGTATATTTGATGATTTAAAGAAGTACAAAATATGAACTACCTTGCTGTCCCAGTCTGTCTGTTCTTGGAGATC
This sequence comes from Sebastes fasciatus, assembly GCF_043250625.1. Lineage (NCBI taxonomy): Eukaryota > Metazoa > Chordata > Actinopteri > Perciformes > Sebastidae > Sebastes > Sebastes fasciatus. Next base: position 20,763,811 of record NC_133803.1, on the reverse strand, counting down.
AGACCAGGCCAGCCGAGCTGCATTTTGTTTGGCTTCCTTGATACTCTTACCCTCACCCACAGGGTAGTCCTTCTTGTCGATTATTAATTTGTAGAAAAATCTGTGTTGTGTTTTGAAAAGGAGGAAATTAATTAGACCATTTTAAAACTGAAAATCAATCAAGAGTTTGCATAAGAGTGTTTGTAGTGTCTATTCAGGTTCATACTTACTGAGGGTTATGAGATGGACCGCATCTCCTCTCTTCAACGAATGTATGGCAGCGGTTTGTTTTCTGACAGTAGTGGTTAACAAGTCCGATGAAGTTTGTCTCTGGAAAGCTCTCCTTAAAGTTGACACTGAGGCGTCTTGTCTCATCACTGTAATAAACAAGTAACACTCATGAAGACATGAAAATTAAACAATGCACTGACATTGTGATTTACTCACCAGATATCAGACACATTTTGATTTTGTTCCTCCTGTTGTTGAGCAGCGGCAGTCTTGCAAATAAAAGAGTACAATTTTGAGATGGTTCACACAGTATGTGACAATACGTTTCTAGGACTTTCATTAAGCCAGGAGAAACTAGTGTGTATTATTACTACTTACCTCTGTAGTTTTACTGCTACATATCTCTTGATATACAAGCTTGGCTGCCTCCTCCTTAGCTTCCTTCTTTGTTTTCCCAGTTGCAGCTTGATACACCTTACCATTCAGGACCACTCTGATGGTAAATCTGAGAATGAATTATAAAACTTGTTAAAGTGGCAAGATGATGTAAGAATGGGGTGTGGTGGAGGTTGCATTACAAAGACATGAATCTGCACACTTGATTAACATCCACACAGGTGAGGTTGTTCCAGTGTGCCTAGAAGCACAAGGCAAAGCCTTGTGCAAAGCACACTGGTCTATAATCCTGCGGGCTTATTGGTGTGAATGCTGGAAGCATTCACAACATATGTTCTTCTACAAAATGTATTTTTATTATTTTTCCGTACCCCTTTTTTGCAACCCTACTGCTTCCACATTTTTCAACATACAAAGTCCATTCAAACATCAAAACGTGCAGCTCAATTAGGAATTGCGGGGTATTACTTTTCACATTCATAACTTTCATATTTTAAGAATTATTAACCATAATTCATCAAAATTGTTTTGCATTGAAATGGATGGAAGAGATGTTCAGAATTTTTACATTTTCAAGCATTTTAAAGTCTTCACCTCTCATTCATACTTTCACCTAGAAACTCCATTCAAACTGTAAAATGTTCCACAACTTCTGTAGATTCTGGCTATTATTCAACTTTTAATTTCCCATTTGTACTTTTTTAAATATTTAACCTTGTTCGGAGCTTGGTAAAAGTGCCTTTCTCAGACGTTTACATTAGTGTGTATTGCGCTCCTTAGAGTGCGGCCATCAGAGTTAGAGGGTGGAGCAGCTTTAAAATCTCATTGAAAAAATATTTTAAACTCGCTCCCATTTCCACAATTGTCACTTTTCATATATAAATTCTTCACAGAAATGTTGGAAATCTTGTGCTGGTCGCAGTCATGTAGCTATGGAATCAGTCGGACTTACACATTTTGAGATAAATGCTTGGAAGCGAGAGCAACTCCAGGCTGAGCTCCCTTTGGGCCCATATTAATTTTGTCACATTTTTTTGGAAGAGATTAAAAGTTGCTGGTTTTAGAAACTGCTGCCGAGGCCACATTTGTGACACAACACACACAAATTTCACACCATATCTTCATCTGGAAGTCCTTCCTGCTCTCCTAAAGAATGACTTGTTCGGTAGGTGTTTCTCTCTTTGAGTCCATGTAAAGCTCTGTCTGCCTGGAGCACACAGCCCGCTTCATGCTCGCGTGACGGCAGCGTCGCGTGTTGTTTTTTATTTCGGCGTCCATGTTAACAGGTTAGAGTGGACACACTGCCCGCATCAGACGCGCGTCTCATGCGGGCAGTGTGTCCACTCTAACCTGTTAACATGGACGCCGAAATAAAAAACAACACGCGACGCTGCCGTCACGCGAGCATGAAGCGGGCTGTGTGCTCCAGGCTTGAAGCGGGCAGTGTGCCCCATGCTTAACTGGAGATAAATTAGCAGTGACATCAAATAAGTTAAGATCAAAGGTTTCTCTCACACACACACACACACACACACACACACACACACACACACACACACACACACACACACACACACACACACACACACACACACACACACACACACACACACACACACACACACACACACACACACACACACACACCCCTCTTGATGAGGTCAGGGTTAGTCCGTTAGCTGACACATGGGAATTAGCTTGTGGGCTCCAGTTATGCTAGTAGCTTCGTCCACATGGAGTGACACAGCACTATTTATCAGCAGAGCTGTGAATGACTTTACTCACAACCACTGTATCTTGGAGTAGTTGTAACTTCTCTTTCCTTGAGGTTCCAAATCCTTCCACAAATGTCCATTAGTCCAAGTGGAGCAAAAACAAACATCTTTATTCCACAGTTTTGTAGTATCTTCTTACAGGAGTATTCAAAGCTAAGTTCTCCTAATTAGTAAACTGTACTTAGGTAAGAAAACCGTGTGGCTCGGTCCTTAACTTGAGCCTCAACTGAACAAACCACTGTTTTTACTTCAATGAGCACAAGAAGCCTATTTCTCTTAAAGCGACGGTGACCTACTTACCGGTCCAACAGAAAGCTTATATAGTGTTGCCTTTACAAAGTAACACACAAAGACATTATATCAAGATGAATTAAATCAAATGATCATTAAATTACTTTTAACATATTAATTACTATGAATTAACTTATTCAATGAAATCACTTATTTATCTCACCTACATAAAATACAGATTGTGCTTATTTATTGAACTAAAACATGTATACTAAACTTGGCTCCCACAAATATTGAGGTTCATCAACACCCCTGCATTTATTACAGCCTCTTTTTAAATGGTGTTACACTCATACCATGCCATATTCCTCAACATCTTCCTATTGCTTTTTTTCCCACAGGGGTTTTCAATATATGGAGAAAACAATATAATAATAATAATACATATATATATATGATATCTGATCTTTATTTTGAAGGTATACACCAATTGTATTAAGAGGTTTAAATGTGGTAACAGCTGGCAAAACAAATAATATGGGAACATACTATCCCCCCCTTAAGTAAGATGTCTTATTAAAGTCACAGCTCTCTTCAAATCCTACATTCATGACTTTGCAGGTCGTAAAACCCACCAGAGAATTGCTGCAACTCACGTTCTCAGGTGATCAGGGCCAACAAATCCAACGTCCTCATACTTCAGATCCAACCTCTCTCTGTGAGCATAGTCGTTCAGTCTAGATGCAGCCATTATACATCACGCAGCAGTCTGAATGTCTCCTCAGATTAAGTTTTCATGTCATCTTCCACGCCTTCTTCGTCCGACTGGTGCTCAGTCTCATATGCAGCCTTCACCAACACTATGTTTGGTTTTCTCAGTAAACGTCACCCAACATGGCGCCTTCAAGTGATGTCGGAAATATCAGAACTGGGCTGCGTTCGAATAGTCAAATAATTACGTCCTAACGTCTTTTCCTAACCACTTTTCCTTGACCTCAGTGGAAAACGTCATGAGGTCAAGGAAAGATGAGAAGGAGTTGTTGATGTTAGTGACGTCAGTTTTCTGTGGTGAAACTACAATGTTCTGAAGATGGACTACAAAAGGCGCTGCTCTCCCCGTGCGTTATTAAATAGGTCTTTCAGTGACAGACTCCTTCACCTGCGGTGTGTTAAAGAGAGATACCACAGCTCCTCCTCCTGCTGCTGGAACACTCTATCAACATATAATAAAGGATCATCTGACCTAACGTGGAAAAATATCACTTCATTACCACGGTGGGAATAGAAATAAACAGGAATATATGATAAATATTGAGTTAATTGTTCGAGTTATGGAGAAGGGGTAGGACCATATACTGTAAGTGTAGGCTGTTCTTCTTCCAACTTCTTTTTGAAATATTCGTAATATGTATTTATGTTGATTATTTGTTAATTGGTTGTTTACTGTTCATTTTATTAATTATTCTTGTTTTGTTTTTTACTGAGGTATTTGTTACATGTTCGAAATAAATAATTAATTAAAAATAAAGTGAAACGAAATGGTTGTCACTGTCCACTTATATTAAACATTAATCCCAATTAGTGTATGAGCGTATGAAAATAATATGCAAGATAAGCATATAGTTTGTTATCATGAACGGCCGAATGGTGCGTCGCTTTAAATGCTACGGCCGCAAGAAATTGTGGGATGTTATTCTCTCGTTTCCTTTGGTAAAGGATGGTCCAGTGTATCCTATGCTAAAGAAGATAATAAAGGAAGCATTGAAGCTCCTTTCCTTAACTTTTGGTGAATTCGAACAGCTCTTGTCATGGCTGCTACTGAGGTACTTCCGTGTCATTTCACTCAGTTAGGAACCTTCCTAAGCAAAAAGGACTATTTGAACGCAACCCTGGTTGAGCCAAGTAGAAACTATCACTATCATGGATACATTGTAACCACACTAGCAAAGGTGTTAGTAGCCTATAGTAAAAGTGATGTGTTCATTTTGGCTTGAAGCCGTTGTGTAGCATGTAGGCAAGGCAAGTTTATTTATATAGCACATTTCATACACAAAGGCAATTCAAAGTGCTTTACATATATAAAAGCAAGATAAAAGAGCACAAAGTGCATAAGATAAAAAACGAATAAAAGAATAAATAAGTTAAAAGAAAAAAATGAAAAGGATAATAAAAAACAATCAAAAGACAGTAAAGTGCAGCATTTGATCAATTAAGAAAAGTGTCTGAGAACAGTTTGGTCTTGAGTCTAGATTTGAAAGTGGCCACTGTTGGTGCATCTTTGATCTCATCTGGAAGTTTGTTCCACAGTTGAGCAGCGTAGTAGCTAAAAGCAGCCTCACCATATATGGGGGGTTGAAGCTCAACGATCACCTTGGATTTACTCGTGTACATTTACTTGAGAAGGAAAAACTTCCACAGGACTCCATTGTAAAAAAGGATAAAAACAAACATCTTTATTCCACAGTTTTGTAGTATCTTCTTACAGGAGTATTCAACGCTAAGTTCTCCTAATTAGCAAACTGTACTTAGGTAAGAAAACCGTGTGGCTCGGCCCTTAACTTGAGCCTCAACTGAACAAACCACTGTTTTTACCTCAATGAGCACAAGAAGCTTATTTCTCTTAAAACCCACAAATTACAAAAACTTCACAACGAGACTCGTTACTCGTTATCTTAACTATTTGAGGTCAAAGTCAAATCTTGGCACATTCTCAGATCTCACATTTTCCTGATGCACATTTTGTGCGTTGTATGTCTGAGCCCACTTCTCCAGCTCTACCTTCAGTTTACTTGCTTCAGGTCGCTCTTCTGGCTTCTCACACAGCATAGAGTTAATGATTTGGTTCTGCAAAAAAATAATAAAAACAACTTCAACTGAGATATTTGTACCAATAATAAATGCTGTCATACTACATTATGGCTGAAAGCTTCACTCCACAGTATTTCCAACATATGCACTTTGGAAACTGAGACTGATATCTTCTCAAAACACTGTCATCTGTTCTGCTTTATATTTGACATTATTCATGACAGCAGCAGTCCTGTTTTAACTCCTCAACCTTTGAGGCTTTAGAGATGGACAACTGTTGTAACAGTGCAAACTCCTATATGTCTGCCTCCCTGCTACTCTGTTGGCAGTGGTGGAGGAAGTATTCATATCCTTTACTTAAGTAAAAGTACTAATAACTAATACCACCAATTATTTTCATTATGGATTAATCTGCTGATTACTTTCTCGATTAATCGACTGATTGTTTGGTTTGTAAAAATTCAGAAGATAGTAATTAATGCTGTCACAAATACCCAGAGTCCAAAGTGAGACCATCAAAATTATTATAAAAAAATAAAATAAAATGGAAAATAAACAAATCCTCACATTTGAGAAAGAAACCATCAAAAGTCAAAATAATTGCCAATTTAATTTCTGTCAATTGATTCATCAAGTAATCGTTTCAGTGGTACTCTTACATTTTCATATGTTTTGTGTGCAAAAATCTTAATTTGTAAACTAACTAGTAATTAAAGCTGTCAAAGAATTGTACAATATTTCCCTCTGAAATATTGAAGTATAAAGTGTCACGAGAAGAAAATACTCAAGTAAAGTAGTACTTCCTGTTTTTACTTAAGTACAGTACTTGAGCAAATATACTTAGTTACATTCTACTACTGTCTGTTGGTGGCCGACATGACTAACTGGCACCCTGTTGGAGTTTCATGTGGCAAGTTAATCAGTTAGGATAATAATAATACGGTAATCTACCTCTTGGGGGAAAGTCAGTGAAAACTCTTCGGGGAGCTTCTGACTTCTGGCATCATCCAAAACCTAGTATTCATGAAGTAATAAAGGGATGAAAGAACTTGTTAGTTAGCCTCAAATTTACTAATAATTAAAATGATGCTCTGTTGAATGTAACAAATACAAGAAAAATTAAACAAGACAGATTACAGATTGGTGTATACCTACAGCAGCTGGTTTCTTATTTGTATATAATATATACAGTACAAGCCTACATGATAAGGTAACATTTTTGTGGCAAGTCATTTTTCAAACTTAAATAGCAACACACAATGTTACCTTCTGTTTATGAAAGACTCACCAGCCAATCAGATAGTTTCCAAAGGAGTTGAAAATAGATCAACCCCAGAGGAAATATGTCCACTTTTCGGTCATAGGTCTTCTCCCTCTTCTGTGATTGAATAAAAACACAGTATTGACAAAAGGCACTTCAACAACCTAATGTTATCCTAATCATCATGAAAGATTACATAGTAATGTTCATGAGGTAAATGAAGCATCAGCTTTGAGCTAAATAATGTTCTATTGGCTTAAAAGTTGTAACACGTTTGATGTAAGTGTTTTGATTTTACAGCTCTCGCTGCCAACAGTAAAGACAGGTGAGGCTGGGATTCAAGAAGTTCAGGAGCATTGTTAAATGTGGTAGGCATACACGTATCCTAGTCTACCTAATTAAGCCACGAGAAGAACACATTTGTTAACACAACAATATTATTTAAAGTTATTGACAGTATAGACCATCTCACTTGTTCAGGAGCCATGTAAATTATGGTTCCTCTGTGCCCTGTTCGCTCCATCAAAGTATTGTCGTCATCATCATCTCTGGTGACCAGACCAAAGTCCCCGATCTTCACTTCTCCATCCAGTCCAAACAAGATGTTTTCAGGCTTACCATTGAAAAACAAAAACAGAAATTGAAACAAATAAACATCAAGCTCCTCATGCGATGGGCAGTAAAACATGAACTACTGAGCTTAGAGCTTGAAATGGATTTTAAAAAAGGTACCTATGGTTGAAACCAGCATTAAATCTGAACAGCGTCTGGCTTTTATTGGGTCAATTAATTGATTATATTGATCAACTAATAACTTTATGTTCATCTAGTTGATTATTTCTGGATACGGAAAAATATATAATTATGTGACATTATTCAAATGTGGCATTTGTTCATTTTATTAAATGCCATCTATCGTAACCTGTTTGTTTGTGTGTCGTGCTTCTGGGTTCACTCTTGCCATTCTTCTGAGCCATGATACCATATGGGTTTAACTTCCACTCTCTGCCTGATAGGAAGACCTTGTCAATTAACTAAGAAATCATTTTGGTCACAAGCATAATGTCTAAGATGTACCTAACTGTATACTGGACTTCAAACAGCAGGAAAGCAGCAACACATTTCCACAGCCTCTTGGGGCTTGTTGGGGCAGGATCTAGCGGAATAAGGTCTAATATGTGATGCTGCTCCTCTGAACACCAGAACAATATACTGGTTCTAGGTTACTCCCTCTGATAGACTTCACTACTGGTTTGCACCAGGATCTGTCTCAAAGTAAACCGGAGGACGTATTAAATGCTCATACAGCTGAAGTTACATACAGGTAGCGTCTATATCAGCTTAGCCTCAGCCACACACTGCAGAGTCTGGCCTCACCTTAAGGTCCCTGTGGATGTGCTTCTTGGAGTGAATATATTCGACTCCATTAACTATTTGTTGAGCAATGCTTAGACTTTCTTCTCTTCTCTTAGAGTCTTGCAGAGACTGAGCGTTCTTCTCATCAATCCAGGCTTTCAGTGTTTTGGTGTCACATAACTCCATCTGAATATAGAGGTACTTTGCTGATGAATTATCTTTAGTTCTAGAAAGGGGAGAAGAGAAAAATGATTTAATTACTCTCCTTTAAAGTGGTAATAGACAAATGTTTTGCTTTAACAAAGTAAATGTTGTTTGGAACCGTAGGTCTATCGTATTCACAAGAATGGTACGTTGTACGGACAACCCAAAAACATCATGCCTAAAATGTTAAGACTTATGGTAAGTGCATGGGACTTACTGGGAAGAGCCGTAACTGCCAGTTGAACCGTCAGTTGATTCATTACATTTGTATGCTGAATCTTCCATCCAGAATGTGTAGTATCTGACGATATTACAGTGGCTGAGGTCTGATAGTGTCCTCACCTCTCGAAGAGCTTTCCTGAGCCAAAGGAGAACGAGAGAATGAATCAGTAAACAAAGTACTTGCATAAATACTGTACAATGCACACTGGATCCTTACTACTGCATACTTACTCTTCAGAGTAGACAATCTTTACAGCAAAATGCTTGTTCAGCAGTTTATTTCTTGCCTTGTAAACACGACCAAAGCTTCCACTGCCAAGCTTCTTTATGGAATCAAAGTCTGAAGTAAACCTGTTGAGATTAACAATGTTGTTTATGCAAAGTGGTAGAAAGAAACATAGAGATGTCTTCTTGATTGTACATCAGTTATTGGGAGAGAGATTTAAGACCACATCAGTATAAAACTCAAATGCTACAATGCAAATTAATGTTGTTTTTTTTCAAACCCTGACCAGATGGATGTCTCATTCTGAATGTTTCCCATGTTCTGGTCTTTGGCATCATGCTTAGAGGATGAAAGAATGAAGTAGATTCAAAATTTTGAACCATGCTCCGATTATTAAGTTGTACACTCTTGAAGAACTACGACATACTCCCTCCAAATTCGCAGCTCTTTATTTTCCTTGACTTATAATACTACTATTATTATGTTGCCCTCTCCATATACACAGTAAGCAGAATATATTTAACATTTGTAAGATTGTGATATAACGTTCAGACCTGATCCTTGGAAGAGTTCGATGAATCAGTGAATATTCCTGAGCCACTTGTACCCATTGACATGCTTTGTGACGATGCAAGAGACTCCCTAGGAGAATACAATAAGATGCATGAGTACAGCCTTTTCAGCATTAAGCTCTACAATTTGATTTATTGTTTCCAATAATAATAACCTTAATAAGATAAGTGCCTTACAGTGAAGTTGACCAACTGGTTGGTGCATCCTCTTCAGCTACAGTTGACCTTAAAGGCATCTACAATTCACAAAAAAAGTGGTTAATTGCTATAAAGCTGCAAATATTTCAGAATAAAAGCCTCGTGTTAACAAATGAAGGAATTCTGTCTGTAGAAAAAAACCCTGAGGGCTTTTATTTTGAAACAGAGGCAGGAAGTGTTGATTTAAAAACAAGTCTTAACTTTTTTAAGTCTGTGACATTCTGCAGATGTAGACATTGAAACTGTAGTAATGTTAATGATATGATGTCAATATATTGTCGAAAGATCACTTTCACTGTCTATTTTTGCCGTGAACTGCGCGCGGCTTGCGGTAAAAAAAGGCGAGACCTCTCTAGAAGAGATGCAGCTGAGCCACGCTGCCCACGTGGTTCTGTGTGGCTGCTCTAACCTGTTAACATCGGCACCGAAATAAAAAACAAGTTTCACAATTATGAGAGAACAGACCTGAGCTTTGGAAGGGTTTGATGGATCGGTGAATATTATTGAGTCACTTGTGTCCGTTGGCATGCTCTGTGATGATGATTGACGGGACGCCCTAGGGGAATACAATGAGAGATATGAGTACAGCTTTCTCAGTATTTAACAACATGTTCTGCTCTCCTACTAATAACAATAAGTGCCTTACAGGGTAGTTGATGGCGATGGTCCACCACCCTCGGACACTGTTGATCTGACGGACACCTAAAATGCACAGAAAAGGTGTTTGGCATTACATCATCACAGGAAAAAAAGGCGATTGCCTGGAACAAAAATTTAAAATGTGCAATCCCTCAAATGAAAAAAATAAAATGTCTTTCTTGAATGTTTTACGGAAAGGGCTTTCAAAATAAAAGCCCGTAGATTGTGGTGAATATCGACTGTGAGCAGTACATTTAGAGGCCGACTAGAAGCATCAGAAAAAATCTGCTATTAAACTTCTACTTCTCTACTAAACTACCCTAAGCTGCCAGTTTATTAGGTGCACCGAACTATAGATGTTGTATTAGACTGCATTCATTTTAGTTAGGTGCACCTAATAAACTGGCAACTGAGTGTATATTTGATGATTTAAAGAAGTACAATATGAACTACCTTGCTGTCCCAGTCTGTCTGTTCTTGGAGAGCAGACCAGGCCATCCGAGCTGCGTTTTGTTTGGCTTCCTTGATACTCTTACCCTCACCCACAGGGTAGTCCTTCTTGTCGAGTATTAATTTGTAGAAAAATCTGTGTTGTGTTTTGAAAAGGAGGAAATTAATTAGACCATTTTAAAACTGAAAATCAATCAAGAGTTTGCATAAGAGTGTTTGTAGTGTCTATTCAGGTTCATACTTACTGAGGGTTATGAGATGGACCACATCTCCTCTCTTCAACGAATATATGGCAGCGGTTTGTTTTCTGACAGTAGTGGTTAACAAGTCCGATGAAGTTTGTCTCTGTAAAGCTGTCCTTAAAGTTGACACTGAGGCGTCTTGTCTCATTACTGTAATAAACAAGTAACACTCAACACTCATGACATGAAAATTAAACAATGCACTGCCATTGTGATTTACTCACCAGATATCAGACACATTTTGATTTTGTTCCTCCTGTTGTTGAGCAGCGGCAGTCTTGCAAATAAAAAAGTACAATTTTGAGATGGTTCACACAGTATGTGACAATACATTTCTAGGACTTTCATTAAGCCAGTGACGGGGCTCCTCAACAAGTTACGTTATTGTCTCGTTACCGACCGGGTGCCGGTGTCTTCGGCTGCCGGCTGCGGTCGGGAGGCGATAACGTAACTCGTTGAGGAGCCCCGCTGCCTCAGCGGGGCTCCTCCTTAACTCCTTAACTCCTTAACTCCTTAACTCCTTAACTCCTTAACTCCTTAACTCGCTGCGAGACACCAGGGAGACACCGGCACCTGGTCAGAGACGATAACATAACTCGTTGCGAGGCCCCGTCACTTCACAAGACAAAGAAAACCTCTGTTGGTCTGGAGGAGCTGCAGCATTTATTTCTGCAAAAGCGTCCACTGCACATTCCCTAGATATTCTCAGAGCTAAACTAACTCTTCTGCAGTGTGGAGTGAGCGCGCGTTCACGTCTAGAGGTGGAGCGAGTACGCGAGAACATGCGCTCTGTCTGAGTGAAGGAAAGCAGGCAGCGGGGACGAGGCTCTGGCCACACACAAGCGCGCATTTGCGAGCGCGCATGTGTCCCGACCCGATACATTTATACGCTTAAAAAGTTACAAACAGTCCCTTTAAGCAAAGAGGAAGTCTTACTGTGTCAACTGAGTCCTTTTGTTTGCTCCCGAACAAGTCTCTCAGGGCATTTTTAGCTGCGTTTTGCTTGGCTTCCTTCTTGGTCTTCCCCACACCATCAGGATAGACTTCACCATTTAGGACTACCCTCTGGGTGAATCTGTAGAAGAATAGTCACATCTCTGTTATATAGGCAATGATGTTAGTGGTGTTGGTTGGTGAATCTGAACACTACCATATTCAGCCTCTCGGAGTTAAGGTAATCATCCGTGTTACTACTGTGGGACTACACCTGGATATTCAGGCACTAAAGTCATTTATAGGCTGAAATTATAACACTGCACAATATAAAACAGGTGGTCCCTTTTATTGATTGAAAACAAAGTTTGGGTTGAAAGATTCCAAATTTTTATCTGCAAATAAATTCTATTATGAAGTAATTTCTTTCTAGGGGCATAGACACAGGAAACGAGAGAGAGAGAGGACAAACTAAAGGGAGCTGTTGGCAGGAGAGGTACTGTGGGGACATAGCTGTAACTTCTCCAAAAAATTACCGAAACATCACGTTTCAACTTTCAACCTTTTACCGAACAAACTGTGCATCATTACATTGACGAACACAAAGCATTGCACTGGTTTTATCTCTCTTGTGCAATCACATTTTTCTCTCAGTCACTTCCTTGTTTTTCTTCCTCGCTCATTCCAAACTACTCAGTGACACTTGTAACTCTGGCCTACACATTACTGTCACCTTGAGATCTCTAATCATCACTGTACACAATCTTTAATTCCTAAAACCACAATATAATGATTCCACATTTTACAATATTTAACTTTTATAACTGTATGTTTTAACTATATGAATTACTGTATCCATGAACTAAAGATACAACAGGTAATCTCAACAATGTATAGGTTGTTGTGTCCTTCTACCTCTGACAGCAACTTCCAATCTAAATTACAATGGGAACATGACCTGGGTATACCCATAACTACAACACAATGACATGCACCACTTAAAAATATTTTTTAAAACATCAAATTGTGTCAGATACAAGATTTTGATATAATACACATAACCTACATTACTTATCCTTACCCTGCACATTGAAGAAAATTGATCATATATTATCCAAATTGTGTTGGCATGGTTGATAAATCTGCAGTAGGCAGACTATTTTTGGCATCATTAAATCCATAATAACCTTTCAGCATTATGTAATTCAAGTGCTCTGAGAGATAACTAGACTTCTGCACTTCCTCATAGCTCTGTTTTCAGGCTTTAAAAAATCTAGCCAGTGACGGGAGACTTTGACCAATCACAGGTCATTTCAGAGAGAGAGAGCGTTCCTATTGGCTGTTCATTCAACGGACGCAGCTGTACAGTAAATCACTCGCAAACTCCCAAAACTGTACATAGTATTATAGCACTGGCCTGAACTGGAAACAGTGTAAACCAACAGTTTCAGCTTGGAGAACTGGCGTAAGGACTTTATGGTCTTGCTATCAATGGAACAGGCTGCTCTACATCTCCAAGATGATGATAGGCCTGATGGACCCTGGACCTTTACTAGATCCTGTCTTGAGAAAGCTTGAACATTGTTGTTTTATTTTGAGTATTATTGCGGTCACTGTCATTTTTTATCTAAATATCATTAATAAAAAACTGTGACAGTATATTTATTGTAACACCTTAAAGTAGCAGTGGGAAGAATTGGAGCAAATATGATTTAAAAAAAGTTATTTTTATAAAACGATCACTATATCCTGACAGTAGTGCATGAGACAGGTAATCTAAAAATATCATGTGTCTCTGTGTCCTCCGGTGTCCTGGTGCTCCTAATGGCATCTTCAAGATTTCACAGACCGGAGGAAAACAACCAATCAGAGTCGAGCTGGAGCCTGACGTCTCTGAGCAGCTGTCAATCACTTGCAAACTCCAATCAAACAGTCAAACTATGCAGCGCTGATCAAATATGAATCAATATTCTGTTACTGTAACGCCTATTTCTCTCCTCAAATGTTTTTGTAGTGTACTGTTTAGCTGTCAAATGAGAACGTTTGTGACCCGGCAGCCATGTTGAGGAAATACCAAGCACCGCCCACCAGCCGGAGCCAACTTTCTCATTTTACAGGTAAACAGTACACTCCTTTAGATTTTTTAAAGCCTGAAAGCAGAGCCATGAGGAGGTGCAGAAGTCTTCTCTCAGAACACCTGAATTACAATATGCTGAAAGGTTATTATGGATGGATTTTTTGCCCAATGATGTCAAAAATATTCTGCCTACTGCAGGTTTAAGTACAATTTGGAGGTACCACAACACAATTACCTATTTACTTCACAAATAAATATTTTACAGATCACAGGGCATAACTGATCCACTTATAGTAGCTAGCAAGTAATTCCAGGCATATCTTATCTAAAGCAATTATAGGAGTTTATCTTAAAAAAAAAAACCACACACACACTGGATGGCCTTGTACATCTTATGCTCCACCCATTCATCTTTCTCTGAAAAGTTTCCCTTTGTGCCAAAAGTAAAAAAAAGGGTATGAGTAAATATGTGAGCTAACCTTTGTTAAATCCTACAATGTTGTTTTTGATACATTTATTCTGTATTTAGTTGGTTGTCTAAAATCAACAAGTAGTTTTATGGTATTTTAGCAGTTTTCTGATTTACCAGGTGTCCTTAAATGCAGCTATAACGAGTAGCCTCTGATTCATATTTCAGGCTATATCCATGCCTGCCAGAAACTTCATTCAACTCACGTTTTAACATGTGCGGGTCCAACAGATCCGAGGTCCTCGTATTGCAGGCTGGAGCCTGTTTTCTGCACGTACTCGTTTAGTCTGGCGACATCGTTTTCAGTTTCCATCTTAAATGACGAGAAGAAAGCTCACTGTACTTGTCTCTTCATCCTCCTCCTCGTCTCGACTCTGCACTCTGCTCCTACTTCTCCGTATATCTGCTGGGTTTCGATTCACCTGTAAGTTTCGATTTCTCCGTATGAACGTCATTCACGTAACGTGACCTGAGATGATCTGATAAAAAAAAAAAAATATTGTTAATCTCTCCAGTGGTGTGCACACAATGTATCAGGGTCAGGGCAACATTTTAAAAAGGGGCACCTCTTATACCACTTTCATACCAATGACCAGGGTGGGACCAGGGTTAACCTACCCTGGTCAGGACAATTCAAATATAACCTGGGTCAGACCTGGGAGCAATGCATACCATTTAGCTCAGGGGGTGGGGGTTACACCTCTGGAGGATTACAGAGAGAGGAGATGATAGTGACATCATCAATTTGAGCAAAAACATAAAATGTCACAGAATGATGCATGTCTTTGGGAAACAGTGTAACTATAGTACACACAGCATTTTTTTATGTATGGACCTGTAATGTATGCAAAAAAATACAGACAACATACAGATTTACAGCATCTATTCATCAACATGAACCTTTTTTCCTCTGTCTATTTACAGTACCCATTTATCATATTTCAGACTACATTGTGCTCTCTAATTATGATAATATAGGTTATATTTACAAACGGATTAGACACTTCTGAAGACTGAAACATATATTTCACTCACTCCACCATCCCAGCAAAGATTTGCTTCATCTAGTAGACCTACTAGAGTTGTTCAGCTGGACATCTGGCAACTGTTGGATAGTGTAACAGTTTGTCCAAACATATTAAAATGAGTTTATATTTCATTTAGTTTGCTAAGTACTTGATAATGTAATGAACTATATATAGGGTTCATATTTGGTATAAGGTCACACCAGAGGGCTGAACTTCAACTGTAGCCGTAGCCAGTGGCTGTGAGCAACAAAGCAAGCATTACTGGCGGTAGGGATGGGCACAGGTTAGGCAGGTTTGGCAAGTTAGCTAGATGTCTATGTTAGTCATAATGCTGGAATATGACGGCAGTTGAAAGTAACATATGACTATGGTTATTGTTGTAGCTGCTTTGATTAACAAGGCTGTGACAGATTTGAATGTGCAACACCAACAAACCTACATGCCAGTTTCAAATGATATGGTTGAGCGGCTTTAGCTCAGTGGGTTCAGCATGTCCTTTAAAGTGGCAGTAGGCAGTATATTTTTGGCATCATTGTGCAAAAATTCCATAATAACCTTTCAGCATATTGTGATTCAAGTGTTCTGGGAGATAACTAGACTGCTGCACCTCCTCATGGCTTTGTTTTCAGGCTTTAAATAAATCTAGCCTGTGATGGAAGACTTTGGCCAATCACAGGTCATTTCAGAGAGAGCGTTCCTATTGGCTGCGGAGCCAGCTGCAAATCACTCGCAAACTCCGATCAAAAGATTAATTCCCATACAGACTCATAAAAAAAAGCAGATCATCAGTAGAGGACATCAGTAGAATGTTTTATTACCCTATTCAGTGTATTCATTACAAGCAAAGGGTGTAATGTGGCATCGCTTTAAACACATTTAACCATTTCCAGCATAGAATACATTATTTCGAGATCAGTTGTCAAAGTAATAATTACAATAGGACATGATTATTTGTTAAAAGTGAATAATGTCGCATTTGGGTCATTCCGTGTCTAATCAGATAGAAGTTGTTGTTAACATATTAGATTTTGTTCAAACCTTATACTGTATATAAGTTATTTAAAAAAAACTTTGAGAATTGCAGTTTTTTTGCCCCCTGCCATTTTTGCCCGCTAAAAAACATTTTAGGCAGGAAGCCATTTTAGGGTTAAATATCTTCAGAAAGATATCTCCTAGAGCCATGAAATTTGGTAGGGGCACAGACAAAACCGGGTACATAAGATACAAATGATTGAAAAACACAAGCAGATGTCATATTTTTCATAACTGGCCCTTGAAAATGGAAAAAAGTGCAAAATTGGTGGTTTTGGGGCCCACGCAGTCCCACTAATATATGGACCTTTCCTTACTTTTGGCTAAATGTACAATGTTTGATTGATGTTATACCAAATTTCAGGGGCTCTAACATAAACAGAATTCAATATATGGCAAGTATAGTGGCAAGCGAAGGTTGCAATTTGCACTTTTTTCCCATTTTCAAAGGCCAGTAATGAAAAATATGAGATCTGGAATATGGTGGTATTTGATTTGCTCATTGTCATCCAGCAACATTGTGCAATCTTGAGTTTCCTGCTGAGGTTGTGAGGGATTCACAAACTCTGTCAAAGGTCACCAGGTTCTTTGTAGCTCCTTCATGCAGCTGTACTAGCAGCCACAATAACAACTCAACTGTTGTCATTTTTCTTTGATGACATACAGTAGTTAAATTATCTTGCAGATATGCAGCAGAGGTCATTACCTACAGTAACTACTTTGACATTGTACTGTTCTCCCATAATTAAACTGCCTCATGTCTGAGGATTTAGAGAAGTGGAGATGACAGACGGCCATTGTTAAACAGCTACTGTAGATTAAATAGACTGAGAAGAACTCAGATATTTAGATTTTTTGTTTGTTTGTTTGTGGGCAAATCCTACTGCAGAGACTCAAATACGTCAATGTTTGCCTGTGGACCTTCATGTAAATTTTATATATTGTAGGGCTGCCCCCTCTTAGTTGATTAGTCAACTAAGATTTCTTTAGTAGATTAGTAATTTTTTATGCTTTTATTTCATGCTAATTTACAAGAAACTTGTGAGCACATCTCTGGTAAACACAAGATTTAAAGTGGTGCTTTGTGGAGAAAGACAGATCAACAGATCTGTCGATTAAATCAACTAATCGATTCGTCAACAAAATCGTACTGTTAGTTGACTAAGAATTTCTTTGGTCGAGGACAGCCCTAATATATTGTGGTTTATAGTATTGCAACTCATTAATATTGAATTTCATTAGTACATTAGAAAACTGGTACATGGCATGATTTTGGTGTCAGCATTCTCATGCTTATCTCCTAAAAACTCTGAACCTTTAAAGTGGAAAATTATTGGTTTTGTCTCTTTGACAACATATTATTTCTGGAACATTTAATGTCTTGCACCAGTTATTTATCATACATAGATATCAGTGTGCAGGACCTATAAGTGTAAGTAATCGGTGTAATGTGTAAATACGTCCTTAAAGTGGCAATCCTGAAGATTTCAGTCCTATTTCTATCTACGAGTGCATAGAAATAGAATAGAAAAAAATCTATTTCTATGTACATGAGCTTCAGAATTGTGTGCATACTTTCATTTTTTTGTGTACACGACAGCATTGTTTTTTCTGGTAATGTCACCACAGACACCTCATTTCATAACAGGCTATTGCAAATACAGGCTATAAATATCGCAATACTTTCATTAGTGGGCCATAAGCTCAACCACCGTTGTGTTCGGCAATAGATAGTGACTTAACAGATATTTACTTAAAGGATCCATATTGTAAAAAGTGAGATTTTCATGTCTTTTATATTATAAAGCAGGTTTAAGTTATTATCATAATTCCAAAAAGATAATTCTAGAAATTACTTCTAGAAAATTGCTATGACATGTTAACATGTTCTAGTAGAAACCCAAAATACAAACATGAACTTGAAAATGAGCATGATATGTTCCCTTTAAATGAAAATCTTCACTTCAAACAGTCATTCTTTTCGTTTGGAATCAGTTATGCTCCCTTTTCCGGGAATACACTGCAAGCTAAGTTGAAACTGGGAAATCTGACTCTTTCAATCATTTGTATCTGGTGTACACTGTGTGCCACTACCACATGTCATGGCTCTAAGAGTTATATTTCTAGATATATATTGAACCCTAAAAATTACAATTTTTTAGGGTGCGAAAATGACAAAATGTAAACAAAACCTGATTGGACACGGATGACGCAATTCTCTGATTATAAGATGCACAAGGTTAAGTGCCTTTTCCCATCAATACTACATAATGATGATACACTTTGTCACATCAGTTCATGAAAACAGTTATTAAAAAGAGACACTCCCCTCATCAACGAAACACCCGCAAGTATTATGGAATATATTGCTGGATACGATGCTTTTGCCTGTTGTTTGAGTTTTTCCTTGTAATAATCAGACAGTCTTACTGTCTTTAAGCATTGTAAGTGTACGAGTGCGTTCCTCCAAGTCCGTCTTTAGTTTACTTGCTTCAGGTCGGTCTTCTGGCTTTGCACGCAGCATTGACTTAATGATTTGGTTCTGTAACACAACAACAGAAAGAGCAGCTATGTGATCTCCATGATATTAATGAATGCTACCAGTGTCTTTGAGGCTCCACTTAACTGTCTTTCCCTCAAGTTGACTTTACTTGGGAAACCTAACAAAGTACATCCCAAACATTCATCTGTCCTTCTTGATATTTAACATTTTTATTATATAATACATACACACATCAACAGTCCTGTTTAAGCTCCCTTGAGGCTTCACAGATGAACCATTATAACAGTGCAAACCCCTATACCTCAGCCTCACTACTGCCCTGTTGGAAACCATCACAAATGACAAAAATACTGTTTCATGTGTCAAGCAAAAGAGAGAATGCTGGTTTACCTCTTGGGGAAAATTGTGTGTAAATCCTTCAGGAAATCTCAGGTTCCTGGCATCATCCCAAATCTGGAAATCATGCAGTGATGAAAGAAAAGGAAGAACATGTAATTGGCGTGATACAAATTGATAATAGGCCTTTTTTTACAGATGGCATTTTGACATGTCACAGCAGTAAGAAAAGCTCAGGTCTGAATAATAAAATGAATGACGGCTAAATTGCTTTTTGCTGCTTCAGTTTCAGGGTCCTAGTATTGTGCATGCTGGCTCACTGTCATGTCTTACTGGCACACTTGAATAGAATGGAGCCATTGTTAATGTTATTAGTAACACATGTGCTTTTCCAACTATGAGAAGTAAAATGTCTGCTGTGAACAATGCCTGTGATGTTCTATTGAAATTTGAAGATCAACCAATTGGCATCTGCTATCTGTGTCTGGTGTCTATCTTTGAAACAAGCTCAAAGCAAAAAGCATTTATTAGTTAACAGTTAATAGAGTGCTGCAGGGATAATGTATTTTTTTTAGGCCAACCAGGAAGTTAGCATCGCCCTGGTTCCCTCGACAGAAAGACAATGGGATTTTTCCATTGGGTTCTGGATTATTGCAGAAATTAAGTTCTGTCACAAACCAATGTTTATGATACTTTCACGTTTTGTTCAGCAAGATAATTTTCACAAATGAACACCACTTTTATGAATATTGAAGCGTGAATGCAATCACCAGTAGTAAAAAGCTAATGTTAGGCTATAGACGAACTACACCACAGTCGCATGAACGCGAGTGTACACAACAAGGCTGTAAAGGCGGACAAGTTGGCGTAATGATGTTTAGTAGTCTCATTTAGCCACCTGTTAGCAACCGCCTTTTTTAAGACAGCTTTTAAGGCTCCCGAATTCACGATTGAGGTGTCTATTGATGTATTTTATATCGTAGAACCAAACCTTGTGTTAACCACAGACCTTATTTCAGGCATCTAACTAAAAACCCATTGACTACCAGACGAGGGAACCGGAAGTACTTAAATGCTCATTTCCGGGTTTTAGGACTAGGGATGTCAATAATTAACCGTTTAACCGTTAACTGACATTAAGCATTTTAACTGATTAACGCTATCGGTTAAAACGGTTAAAAGAAATGTTAATAATTGATTAAAAAGATGAGTGGCTCGTCTCTTTAAGGAGAAAAGCTGGTCCACCTTAACAGCCCACCTTAAGAGGCGAAGCCAGAGTTGCAGGATACAGGAAGTTAGCTCCGGTCTCTCCATGGATGTATTAAAAAAACAGCTCCAGCTTGCTTGAGTAGGAGTTGTAGTTTCGTAGCATTTATTCACCGACAAATAAACTGTACATACACTGCTACACCTACGTTCGCAGCTATAACGCTACCAACAACCTCACACCCACCGCCAACACACACACACGGTGTGTTGGAAACTCGCTAAAGTAACACAGACTACGTGTTCGGTGGCGAGCGCGAAGCCTCCGGTAATGCTAGAGCTGCTAACGTAGCACAAATACACACACTGTTGGACACTCGCTAAAGTTATGCCGGGCAGACACACAGCTGACAACCTGCTAAACTAAACTAAATGTGCGGTGGAGACTTTTACTGGGAAAGTGGCTGCATGTCCGCGACACTACACGCAGCACCGTGGCTGCTAGGCTAACGCTCCCGGACGGGTGAACCAGGGACTCACGCCAACGAATATCTGTTGTGCTCCTGCAGCTGGTACATCGCTGCATGCAGTGCACAAATCTTGTCGGTTAAAGGTTAATAATCGGTTAAGAAGGGTCGGTTGTCGATTAAGAACATTTTTCAAAATGAGCATCCCTATTTACGACTCATTCCTGCAGCACTCTGTATCGACTTGAATTGATTTTGGACCCAACTCACCACTTTCCTTTCGTGACCGGTAAAGAGGTTCCAAAGGAGTTCAAAATATATCAACCCCAAAGCAAATATGTCCACTTTTCGGTCATAAGTTCTCCGGCTCTTCTGTCATAAAACAAGAGCACAATGTTAACAAAAGGCACGTTATAGATCTAGAGCACCACTAGTGGTTTAAAATCTTCACAGTATCTTTCTACTGTATACTCTAGTATCTATCTATCTATCTATCTATCTATCTGTCTATCTAGTATCAGTATAGACCATCTCACTTGTTCAGGAGCCATGTAAGATGGGGTTCCTTTGTCCACCGTTCTCTCCATCAGGTTCTCGGCATCGTCATCGTTCTCATCAGTGACCAGACCAAAGTCTCCGATCTTCACTTCCCCATCTTCACCAAACATGATGTTGGCAGGCTAACCACGGGAAAGAAATAAACAGAACATGTAGCTTCATGACTGACGGGATGTAATAAATGATTTTATTCACTTCGACTCACCTTCAGGTCTCTGTGGATGAACTTCTTGGAGTGAATGTACTCCACCGCGCTGACCATTTGCTGAGCAATAGTTAGACTTTCATCTCTCCTCTTGGAGTCTCGCAGAGATTTCTTCACGTTCTGAGTATTCTTCTCGTCTATCCAAACTCTGAGTGTTTTGGTGTCACACAGCTCCATCTGAATATAGAGGTAATTCATCAATGAATTATCAGTCGACCTAGAAAAGTAGGAATAGAGAAACTCAGACATGACATACCTTCATGTTTAGTGAAATAAGTACAGCGCAGTAAGGGTTTTAGTAAGAGGATGTAACTTACTGTGAACTGCTGCCACTGTCATCTGTGTTGTCCCATTGGTATCCTGAAGCCTCCAACCAACACGTGTTGTATTGAACAATATTGCTGTGATGGAGGTCTGATAATGCCCTGACCTCTCGTAGAGCTTTTTTGATCCTAAAGAGAACAAGAACACGGCTCTGATAATGAAACTCTCAACTAATTTTGCACTGCATCTGTAACCGATTTAAAAATAACTATACGGTGCTCTTTTAAAAAAAAGGAAACAAAATGAAATACCTTTCATTCTTGACTTACTCTTTGCAGCGGACAACCTTTACAGCATAATCCTTCTTCGACAGTTTTTGTTGTGCCTTAAAAACACGACCAAAGGCTCCTCTGCCGAGGCACACTATGGAGTCAAATTCAGATGTAAACCTGTTGAGATTAACACAAGTATTGTTGAGGCAAAATACATACAGTACATGCAGTTTTATGAATATAAAAATGTCATTCTGATTGTACATTAATACACAAAACACAAATAAAAGGCCACAGCAGAGCTAAAAATCATGCTAATATTGTAGTTCAATGTTTTCATTTTCCATACCTTGAGATCACTGGCTGGGCTGTTGTTTTCTTACTTGGACTATTTCCTGGATTCTTGCCATTGAAATTGGGCATCATATCCTTAAAGAACAAATGATATAGAGATTAAAATGCTAAACAAAAACCAAAAAGAGAAACTAGCAGGATTAATATCTTCTTACTTTACCTCTTTGCTGTTTCTGTGGGCATTCTTGAAATTTGCTGCAATTCTAGACAAGAAAAATTACAATCAGCAATAACATCAGGTGAAATACAGTATGATGTACTGGACCTTTACAGTCGGTGTCAAACAATAGCTTACCTTATTTTGGGCTTTGCATCAGGACTTTGAATCTTTGTAATGGGAAGTAGAAAAATATAGCAAATTATATTTAAGCATACATGCATTCAAAATCCATTATATAAGGTCCTAAAGACGTCCTCCTTTACTTCTGAGTGTAATGTTGTGATGCGAACTAGACTAACAGTACAGTGCTGCAGAAATGAGTCCTTAAACCCAGAAATGAGTTAACACTTTAGCACTTCTGGTTCCCTCATCTCGAAGTCAATGGGTTTTTGCCTGAAATAAGGTCTGTGGTTAACACAAGCTTAAAAGATTTTAACGTTTTGTTCTACTACTGAATGCGTCCGTAAATATCCCACTTGTGACTTTTAAAGCCTTTATGTATTTTAAAAAAGGCGGTTGCTAACAAGTGGCTAAATTAAACTACAAAACGTCATCACGCCGACTCGTGCGCCGCTACGGCCTCTCAGTGTATACTCACGCTCATGCGACCGTGGTGTAGTTCGTTCATAGCCTAACGTTACCTTTTTACTTCTGCCGATTGCATTCACCCTTAAAAAATCATAAAAGTAGTGTTCATTTGTGAAGATTATGGTATGGAACAAAGCCTGTAAATATCATAAACGTTTGTTTGCCACAGAGCTTATTTTCTGCAATAATCCAAAACCCAATGGAAAAAAACTTTTTTGTCGAGGGAACCCGTGCGATTCTAACGTCAAGGTTGGTCTACAAAAATACACCATTCCTGTAGCACTCTGTTAACAGGATTACATAGGAAGTAACAGACCTGTTCCTCAGGAGGAGGTGACGAATTCTTGAAAACAACTGAGTCACTTGTAGTCGTTGGCACCCTTTCGGATTTTGCATCACGGGAATCCCTTGGAGAATAAAATGATACACTTTAGACGAATATGCTCAATAGGAAACTTTACCATCTGATGTGCTCCTCAGTCGGTGCCTTACAGTGTTGGTGGCGTGAACAGCGAGGCTGGTGCACCATCACCAGACACAGCCGACC
Organism: Sebastes fasciatus; assembly: GCF_043250625.1. NCBI lineage: Eukaryota > Metazoa > Chordata > Actinopteri > Perciformes > Sebastidae > Sebastes > Sebastes fasciatus. The sequence continues at coordinate 20,740,022 of NC_133803.1, read as the reverse complement.
TGGAAGATACCTGAAAGCACAAAGGAAGTGTTCAGCTATTAGTACCATGTTTTCTAGTGACTGATGTTAACGGGCATTGGGGTGTAACATTGGAGTAATAATCATTGGAATAACATTAATGTGATATTTTATGATGTTAAAACACAGATGTTCAAAATAGTAATCTGTAATCTTAAAAACAGACCACCCATTCATTTTGTTCATGGCCGGCTCAGGTAGTGTCCCCGGCGCGAGGGTGCGCGAGCCAAAAATGACATAATGTGCGTAAAGCGCTGTTGCAGCTTCGTCGTGCACCTCCGAATTTTTGTAACTGGGTGCCCAATGTGCACGCGGGGCATTTGAGACATGGCTGCCACAATAAGATAAAATCAGATAACTAATACATTTAATACGTGACTCCTTTCTATGCAGGGATTGTATAAAAGCGATAAAGTATGTCCATGAATATGTGTTATGAGTTTAAAATTAATTACAATTAAGCTCAGCAGCGGCCGTCCCTGTAAAGGAAAGGGGTGCGCTGGATTTATAACACAAGACAAAATGAGAGCGTCATTGCGAAACAGAATGCCGCACCAAAATTGTTTTATGTTGATTTTCATCTTTTCATAATCGTTAGAAGCCAAAATCGTAATTAAAATTTGATTAATTCCACAACCCTAGAGTGGGCGCAGCGCTGTGTGAAAGGCCCTTAATTGTTTATGTGGTGAAACATTATAAAAAATGTACAATAAAAGAATGGAAATACATCTTGCAGCACCCATGGCTCACCCTTATGGTACTTTGGGAATCACTGGTATAAAGATGGGGACGCTGCTACATACAGATTTACAACAGAGTGGCAGAAAAAAAACAAAAAACTTTTCTTTTGGACCAAGGCCAAGTGAAAAAAAACTAACATAGTGAATTATTAGCAACAAACAAAACAACAACATGCCACCAAAGACAACCAAACAAAGCAGTGCAATCTCGGACGAGGAGATCAAAGAGATAAAGAAGGCGCTGAATTTTATGTCTGGAGAAATTGCAACTGTGTCTAAACAGCAAAAACTAATAATGGACTTGATGGGGGAAATTAAGGAGCTGAAGAGACAACATGTCGAGAAGGACAAGAGGATAACCCTCTTAGAGTGCCGGGTGGCGGATCTGGAGCAGTACTCCCGCATAAACGACGTGATCGTTAGCGGGTTGGAGACCAGGCCACGGTCATACACCCGGGCGGTGACACCAGCGGACGTCGGGGGGCTCACCGAGCCCGACCAACAGTCCCTTGAACAACAGGTGACGGCCTTCTTCAACAACAAAGGCATCTCCATCAACAACACCGACATCGAGTCATGCCACCCTCTCCCCCGGAGGAACAAGAGCGACAAACCGGCCTTAATAATCCGGTTTACCAACAGAAAGCACAAAAATACGCTGCTTAGACAAGGAAGGAAGCTGAAGGGGTCCGACGTTTATGTGAATGAACATCTTACAAAGAAAAACGCAGACATCGCCAGAATGGCATGCTTTCTAAGGAAGCAGAGGAAAATTCAATCAACGTGGACTGCAAACTGTAAAGTGATCATCAAACTGAACGGGTCACCAGAGGAGGCCAGAGTGCTGGTTATCAGAGAAATTGAAGAATTGGACAAATACCAGTGACATCAGAACAACACAACAAGGTAATCATACCTGTCTGTGGAAAATGGGTTCTTGTGGAATTACATAACATTCACTGAACATTATCTGAACACAATATGCATGAACTGGAACTGGAAGATATTGATCCTGACAATAACTTTTTTAACCATCTAAACAACACATGTTGCTACTACACCGATGAACAGTATAACAGCAATGTGAAGTCAGCTCAAGGAATGTCAATTATTCACTTCAACAGTAGAAGCTTATATGCTAATCACCAAAACATCAAAGAATACTTAGGTCAATTCACAAAACCATTCAATGTCATTGCAATATCTGAAACCTGGCTCAATTCTGAGAAAGAAGCAGATTTCGAGTTGAAAGGATATGAATTCAATTACATGAACAGGAAGAGCAAAAAAGGAGGGGGTGTGGCCCTGTACGTGAAAAATAGTCTGAAATATAAGATTTTAGAAAACATGTCAACCACTATTGATGATGTGATGGAATGCATCACTGTAGAGATCTGCATGGAAAACCAAAGAAATGTGATGGTCAGTTGTGTATACAGAGCACCAGGAGCCTGCATGGAAACTTTTAAAGACAGTATGGAGAAAATATTTGCCAAAACTAATCAGAAGGTTACATTCATTTGTGGGGACTTCAATATAGACCTGCTAAATCCTAACAAACACAAAATGACAGACGAATTTATTAACACAATGTATAGTATGAGTTTATATCCACTGATCACCAAACCAAGCAGAATAACAGCGCACTGTGCAACTCTAATCGACAATATATTTACAAATTACATGGAAAGTAGCTTAGTGAGCGGGCTGCTGATGAATGACATCAGTGACCATTTGCCATTTTTTGTGATCCATGACTGTGATTGTGGAAAAGAGAAGGAGGACCATAAAATCAAATATAGGAGATTGAGAACAGAAGAATCCATAAATGCATTCAGAACCGAATTGCTATCACAAAACTGGAAAACCCTCTATGAAGGAAATGATGTTGATACAGCATATGAAACATTTCTAAATATATTTAAGTCATTATATGACAAAAACTGTCCAATAAAACAAGATAACACTAGGAACAATAACACAAACAGACCATGGATCACAAAGGGACTGCAAAATGCCTGTAAAAAAAAGAATACTCTATATAGACAATTCATAAAATGTAAAACTAAAGAGGCAGAACATAAATATAAGAAATACAAAAATAAATTAACTAATATTATGAGGATATGCAAGAAGGAATATTATACCAAATTACTAGAAAATAACAAAAACAATATAAAAGGCATATGGAATATATTAAACAGTATTATTAGAAACCGTTCGACTAGCTCAAGTTACCCTGAATATTTTATTGATAATGATAGGTCTTTAAATGATATGAATGATGTGGTTAATGGGTTTAATGAATTTTTTGTAAATGTGGGACCAAAGTTGGCAGGAAAAATCAATGACACGTCTCCAAAGGATGGGGAGGTTGTTGAAAGCAACATTGCAAGAAATTCAAACTCAATTTATCTCAAAGCTATAGACAGAAAAGAAATCATAGACATAGTTAACAAGTGCAAGAATAAAACATCTACTGACTTGAATGGAATCGATATGACGATAGTCAAGAAAGTCATTGACAGTATTGCAAACCCCCTAACCTACATTTGTAACTTATCATTCATAACTGGCACATTTCCACATAAAATGAAAACTGCTAAAGTTATTCCACTATATAAAACTGGGGACAAACATAATTTCACTAATTACAGGCCTGTATCTTTACTTTGCCAGTTCTCTAAAATATTGGAGAAACTGTTCATTGGAAGATTAGATAACTTCATTGACAAGCACCATTTACTGACAGACAGTCAATACGGGTTCAGAGCAAACAGATCAACAGCAATGGCATTAATGGAGCTAACAGAAGAAATAACCAGTTGTATTGATAACAAGAAGTATGCGGTAGGAGTATTTATAGATTTAAAAAAAGCATTTGACACCATTGATCATGATATATTATTCAATAAAATGGAACGGTATGGTATAAGAGGGGTAGTGCTGAACTGGTTGAGAAGTTATATAGGAAACAGGCAGCAGTACGTGCAAATAGGGGACTACAAATCAACATGCTCAGGTATTACTTGTGGGGTCCCGCAGGGATCAGTATTGGGTCCAAAATTGTTTATTATGTATATAAATGACATAGGTAGGGTATCAAGGACACTGAATTTAGTTTTATTTGCAGATGACACAAATATTTTTTGTTCTGGGGAAAATCTGCAGCAGCTTTTGGAGGTGGCCACAACAGAAATCAGAAAATTGCAACGGTGGTTTGACAGAAATAAATTGTCATTAAATTTGGACAAAACTAAATTTATGTTATTTGGAAACCAAAAAATAGACATACCAGTACAAATGATAATAGATGATGTGACTATTGAAAGAGTATATGTAAATAAATTTCTGGGTGTAATACTGGACCACAAAATCTGCTGGAAACCTCAGATAAATTATGTAAGAACAAAGCTGGCAAAGAGCATAGCAGTCTTAGGGAAAACAAGACACACACTGGATCATAAATCACTGCACATTCTGTATTCTTCACTTGTATCACCATATCTGAATTACTGTGTAAAAGTTTGGGGTAACACTTATAAAAGCAACTTACAACCATTATGCATACTACAGAAGAGAGCAATCAGGATAGTAAATAATGTGGGATATAGGGAACACACGAACACACTGTTTTTGAAGTCACATGCATTGAAATTTATGGATTTAGTCAAATTTAAAACCGCAATAATTATGTTTAAAGCAAGACATAATTCACTTCCGGGCAATATTCAAAAAATGTTTTGTGACAGGGAGGGGGGTTATAATTTAAGAGGAAAATTTAATTTTAAAAAGCATTGTGTTCGTACAAAAAAGAAGAGTATGTGTATTTCAGTCTGTGGGGTGGATTTGTGGAATGGGTTAGGTGATGGGTTGAAGGGGAGCACAAATATAAATCAATTTAAAAAGCTATACAAGAAAGATATTTTTGGGAGGTACATGGTTGAAGAAGAGTTGTGTTAAAGGTTGGTTATATACTTTTTAACTGCGGATGTATTTGTGGGTTGTAAATAAATTTGGGATGCTGTTCATATATTCAACTTGGGATGTAAATAAATCTGAGATAGTTTTTATATTATATTATATTATCATTCTATGATATATGAGTTAATAGAGGAGAAGTGAGAAAGGGGTAGGGTAATATAAGTTTTTCTTCTACCTACTCCTTTTCGGACACTATAACTCTTGTTTTGTTTGTTATTATTTTGTATCTGTTTTTATTTATTATATGTTCGAAATAAAGTCTTTCATTCATTCATTCATTCAGGTACATGGAAAAAGTGGCACGCAAAATGACATTTACAGTTGACAGTGTGGGTAGTGACTATAATGCATGCTTTAAATAATATGGTTGTGGACTTGGGATTGACCGATTATCGGCCTGGCCGATATTATCGGCCGATATTCAGCATTTTGCCGATTATCGGTATCGGCATTTTTGTTTAACCGATAAAATTAATTAATTTATAAATGCGCTACTTTGGCTCTGATCAGCCTCCTCTCTGTGTCAGCCTGCTACAGTACTCTCCACTGTGCAGTCTAGCTCAATGTCCCACTCACAGCACTATCTCATTGGTTACACGCCTTGAGCAATAGCCAATCAACACAGAGGGTTACCGTGCCTCAGACGTGCAGACAAAAACAGACAGACAGACGGAGCTGCTCCGGTGAGCGGAGCCGTGTTCTCTCGGTAAGACGGAAGATATTGTTGTGTAAGTTCCAATAAACATCCCAATCCTTTATGCTGAAGTTGCAGAAACACCACGATCAAGCATGTCCAGTTTACCAGTTACACAGTGGAACTGAAACGTATTTTAGCTGCTAATTTGCAAACGTAACATTCCTCGCCCGTATGAGTCTGTATTTTTACATGGACGTTTACTAGAACAACTCGAGCTAATGTGGAGCGTCGTAGAGCTTGAATGCGATAGCGAACGTCAATACGTTCATTTGTTGATCCATAATTTAGCCAGCTGACTAGCATATCAATTGATTGGCTGGTCCTCACAGTCTAAACCAGGACTCAATGTTACTAACTAACGTTACTGAATCTGTCCTGAAGCAGCTCTGACTTTTGACAGTTGTGTTATAATATAAGTAATATGTAATGTGATATATGATGGCAAGTTAAGGGCTTTATAAATAAATAGAAAGCAGTACCGGTCACATCTTGCTGTTAGAGAGGCCCAGTTTAATGTAATGTAATGGAACTGCATATAGAGGCTGTGTTAATCCATACATGCACTGCATAGAGTTGAATAGTCACTTCTATTGCTATTGGACATATCCAGTTATGGTAATCATTGGTCATGTAGTATTCTAGTTTATGGGAGGAACAGAAGCCGTCTCACTGGAGAACAGGCTGAGCAACTCTGCTTTCTGCACCAGTCTGCTGCTGCTGAACCGAGACTCAAACTTCAGCACAAATTTAAGTTTAGCTAGTTTTATTTATTTTTACACTTTATAAAACTTCAGAGAGATATTGTTTATTTATTTATTAAAATTTTCAGTTAACTTTATAAGAAGCGCCCTGCCCTTCATTTTTACTGCAAATGTATATCGGTTCAAAATATCGGTTATCGGTCTCCTTGATTACTAATAATCGGTATCGGTCCTGAAAAAAACATATCGGTCGATCCCTATTGAGGACTCATTCAAAATCTGCTGTAAAGCTTGCGTGTTGTCCCTTCACCAGACCATATTTAACAGAAAATATGAAATACCTTGCTGTCCCAGTCTGAATGTTCTTGAAGAGCAGACCAGGCCAGCTGAGCTGCATTTTGTTTGGCTTCCTTGATGCTCTTACCCTCACCCACAGGGTAGTCCTTCTTGTTGATCACTAATTTGTAGGAGAACCTGTGTAAGCAGGGAAGAAATATTTAGATCAGTGTCTGTGGCGTCTATGCAGGTTACAGAGGTTCAGTCATACTCACTGAGGGTTATGAGGTGGACCGCTTCTATCCACCAAGATGTAGTCATGGAAGAGCTTTGTTTTGTTACAGTGGACGTCAATGATTCCAATGAAATTTGTCTCTATAAAACCTTCGTCTTTGGTTATCACACTCAAGCTCTTTGTCTCCTCACTGTAAAGATAAATCACAAACTAATTAAAACCTCTCATAACCAAACAGGAACAATGCGTCGCAACTGTTTGTGCTCACAAGATGTCCGACACATTTTGCTTCAATTCCTCTCCTTGTTGACTTGATGCTGCGCTGTATTTCTCCTCTCCAGTCTTGAACACAAACAAATATGACTTTATGTTGATTCACTGATTGGAGTGCGGCTTGTGTAACATTTTAAAAATCTACTTGAAAATGAATGAAAACACTACAGTCAATGACAAGCAAGTCAATTCCTTTCTTCCCTCTGCACTTCTCTAGGACTTTCATTAAGCCAGGAGAAACTAGTGTGTATTATTACTACTTACCTCTGTAGTTTTCCCGCCACATATCTCATGAAAGACAAGATAATAACAAATATACATATTTATCCTGTGAATTGGTCTTCTATACTTTGAATACAAAAATGCACACATGCAGTAAGTCAATAAAGAGGTATAATAATCTTACAGGGTGAATTGGTTCGTCCGACAAGCCTTTCAGGGCATTTAGGGCTGCGTTCTGTTTGGCTTCTTTCTTGTTCGCCCCGACACCATCAGGATACACCTTACCATTCAGGACTGCTCTGACGGTAAATCTGAGGATAAATTATAAAACTTGTTAAACAGGCAAGATCAAGGTCTCCTGGAGCTGCCGCACGTTTTTCTCCCGACAAAGTAGTCGCCTGGTGGCGGGGAGTAACCTGACCCGCCAGATAGGTTGTTACACAGAACCATCTGAGAAGTGTTTGGAAAAGTAAAACAACTTGGCAGGTGATTGGATGAACCATCTGTCAATCAAACTATTGCAGAGGCCAGTCGGGAGAAGAGCGAAAACATCTTTTCTATCGAGAAAATCTTTCATTGCCGTTCTTTGCTCTTCTTTCAATGAGGAAATACTCTTCAGTTCTGATATAACTGATGCTATTGCAGCATCTACGCTAACCTGTTCAGGAGACCCCATTATTATTTAGAACAAAGAGTCGCCTTTCCATCAAAGAATGTATATTGCTAAGAAGTGAAAGTCAATTGGTCGTTGCATTGCAACATCAGCGTCCAGCAGTAGAGCTACGCTCCCGCTATTTTGGACAGAAAGCGACTACCGGACGCCAGTAAAACGTCCGCCTAAAAATTAAAACAAAATGATTTCTATTCTACTGTCATATTCTACCAAACGGGCCCGTGTTGAACAATAAAATATTATAAATATAATAAGCGATTTCAGTCCAAAATGGCGGCAGCAGCTCTTGTCAAAAAAACACCAGAGTTTCATCTCTTTGCTTATCCTGACAAGGTGGAATTTCATGGGATATGTGAGCCCACGATTCTCGCGTGATCTCGTGACATAGCAAGAATCCAGCTGCCATGCAAGGTGAGGTGGGTAGGACAAAACGAAAATATGAGTAGTTCTCTTGTTTCTGCCTGCATGCTGCATGTTTCTGCATGCTTTTGGATGTAATCTAATAAACAAACTATTGAAACGCATACAGACCGTTCAGCCCCCAGTTAGTGGCACAAACACAGATATGACTAACGTAAACTACAGGCCAACACCACATATGAAGATTATAAGATAGCAGTGTAGGGCTGTCCCGAATACCATTTTTTGGGCTTCACAGATTCACTGAGAAATATTTGAAGGTATTCGAAGCTCCACGGAGCGGCGCGGCGCAGCGCGACAGGCTGGCATGTTATTCTGTTTGTCTGTCTGTCTCCACTACTGTACCTAATTTTTGTTGAATATAAATAATGAATAATGTTGTGGGATTATTCCTTATTTCATGGGCTATTTTGGGATTCATCCTTTTTTTATTACATACTTATATATAAAAAAAGTAAAAAACGAAGCATTCGAATAGTGATTTGGAGGTCGATTACCATGGCAACAGTCGAAGCTACGAAGCATTTGGGTCAGATCTACAGTATAGCAGTGTTAATTTAACTGTCTCTCTTCCAGCAGTTTGGACGAATTTACCATATGCTAATATATGCTAATATAATATGCTAAATTAAAAATAAAAATAAAATATGCTAATATAATAATAATAATTAAAAAATAATAATAATTAATATATGCTAATATAATAATACATTAAAAAAATTTAAATAATATATGCTATTATAATATGCTAAATTCGTCCAAGTTAATTAGTATTATGACTGTTGGTGTAAATTTAGATTGTATGGACCCAGTAATAGAGGTATAATGCAGCTGTTTGGACCATGTGACCAGATCTTATACATTGTATCTTTGCATCTCCCAGTAGACCACATACACTCCGAAAAGCTGATAATAAACTGATTTTTTCAGATGGAATTTCATTAATTCTCACTGTTCAATATCATTTTCCACTTGTGCAATTTTGTTAATAGTCTGTTTATTGTCAATACTGTATATACTGCTCCTATTTTTATACTTCCTTCTATTTAAAGGTCACCTATTATGCAAAATGCACTTTTCCATGTCTTTTAAACATCAATATCTGTCCCCAGTGTGTCTACAGGCCACCATAGTATCATAAAAGACCATCCTCTCTCTTTTTCTCCTCCTCCGTTTGTCCGGAAATGGGTGCAGAAAAAAAAATCGCTTTTTTTCCTTCTCTTCTGACGTCATTAGAGAAATGCAAGCCATGTAAGGGTTTCCTGGTCGAACCAGAGAGAACCTTCAGTAGCTGACCCCGCCCCACAGCGCGTCACTGTCTCTCCTCCTCAACCTAACTTGAGCAAAGTCTGCAAGAACCAGCAGAACAGGCTTCATGTACTCCCATCATCTAAATATAACATGTTCTTTCACAAAGGCTTTACGTAATTACACTGTTTAAACAGATGATATTTATATATTATATATATTTGATGTCATGCATGTAGCAGAGTACAGGTAGTAAATAGTGACTTGTAAGCAACACAACACATTTCTGTTTCACAGTCAAACTTTATTTGAGTTGACAGATGACAATATTAATTATTCACAGCATTTGTAATCATCTCACCTGTTAGTTAGTTATGTGACATGGTACAGGAGAAAGTCTTTCAGCTCTGGTAAACTATGGTAAGCTAAGCTCCGGTGGTCTGTAGTCATGGTAACACAGAGACAGCTACTACTGTAAATAATATACCATTACTCTGATCTTCCATACATTTATCTTTTAGCAGAAATAATGAACTGACTACTGTTTCACATCTTCTATTTTCCACCCTGATGGTCGCTGTGTTTACACACCGTGTCATAGCGGTAGCATGTAGCTAACCCGTTAGCATGTAGCTACATGCTAACGGGTTAGCTTTGTATCTCCATGTAAACAGAGCCATCTGCCCACAGCTGTCTGCTCTCCTCTGGGATGATTCTGTCGGTCATTTCTCACAGATGGATCTGTAAAGACAGACGTAAAACAGAGTGTATGTTTACGGTTTACAGAGTTGATGCATGAGGTAAACACTGAGTTAACTAACAGAGCTATAAATAGTATTATTTACCTGAGAGAAACCGTCAGGAAAACCTGGAATCTGGACCGCAGATGTTCATCATGTGTCGCCGATTTCTGATCAGATTCCTCCGGTAACGTGCGCTGGGTGAAGTTTCTGGTTTATAAACTTTAAAGTGGTTTATAAGCTCTATTCTAGCTGCTATCTCTCCACTCGTCTCTCTCTCGCTCTCTCTCTCTCTCTCTCTCTCTCTCTCTCTCAGAGAGAGAGAGAGAGAGAGAGAGAGAGAGAGCTTCTCCGGGAGGGAGGGGGAGGGTGTTGAGGAAGTTTGATTGACAGAAAACGCTGACCAATCAGAGCAGAGTGGGAGGAGACAGGCTGTGAATCAGTGGTTTTCAGACAGAGGCTGAATTAGTCTCTGAGGCAGGCAGACTCAGGCTGCAGTATGAGAAGAATAAAGGGTTTTTTGAACATTGCAGCATGTAAACATGTTCTAGTGCAACATTAAAATACATCTATGAACCTGGAAATGAGCATAATATGTGACCTTTAAATGGTTCATATTTTGTTACACTTTGTTTAGCTCTTTTTTCACTTAGCTGATACATCTTGTTTTTTGCACCATCCCCCTGCTGTACACTGCAAATTTCCCCACCGCGGGACTAATAAAGGAACATCTTATCTTATCTTATCTTAAAGCATATGATCACCCATGCATCTATTACAGTCTTTTTATAGGTGGTGTTAACTCATACCATGCCATATTCCTCAATTTTCGTGTTGCTTTTTTTCCCACAGGAGTTTTCAATATATGCAGAAAACAATCTGAACTCATTGTTGAAGGTATGTTAAATTAATTGCATGTGTGGTTTAAATGGGGGAACAGCAGGCAACATAATATAGCATACACCCATTTCCAAAAAACATTATAAATTGTATGTCCTATTAAAGTGTGGTCCCAGATCTCTTCTAATCCTACATTCATGACTTTTCAGGTCGTAAAAACCCAACAGAAAATTGATGCAACTCACGTTTTCATGTGATCACGGCCAACAGATCCAACGTCCTCATACTTCAGATCCAACCTCTCTCTCTGAGCAAACTCGTTCAGTTTAACTACAGCCATTATACATCACTCAGCAGCCTGAATGTCTCCTCAGATTACCAGCACTAAGTACTAATCTTAGAATACTAACTAACGTTATATCTTTATCGTTTTCATGTTAACTTCAACGTCTTCTTCGTACGTCTGCTGCTCAGTTTCATATTCAGCCTTCACCAACAGTAAGTTTCGTTTTCTCCGTAAACGTCACACAACATGGCGCCTTCATGTGCTGTCGGAAATATCAGAACTAGTTGGACAAACATGAACCAAGTGGAAGCTATCACCATGGATACATTGTAGCACTAAAAGTGTTAATCATAGTGGATGTGCTGACATATATATACTACATATATATATATATATATATATATATATATATATATATATATTATACATATATATGTGACGGCCCCTGCCTCACTACTGAGATGCCAGTGTGGATTTGGCCTTACATTCTTTCCCTGTGTCCTTGAAGGTATCACGGGAGAGGATGCCTGATGCAGAGCACCTGATGCTGGCGCGTCCTGAGCATAAAAGCCCCAATCAAGCGCTGCTCTGGTCTCTTTTCCTTCACCTAGACTCATCCCTGTCAGAACCTGCCGGGCTGCCTTTGTTTGACTTTTCTTTAGTTTCCACTCACAACACATCACACTTCATCATGCTCACACATCCACATCTACATTACTGATGTTACTGACTGACACACTCCACATTTGTAGTTATTTCTGTATATCCTTAATTTATTTGTAATAAATATCTTTAATTTACAATCAATCACTGCGTCCTTTCCCGTATTTGTCATGGCCTAGGAGCCGGGCTATGACAAATTGGGGGCTCGTCCAGCTTTTTTCCCGTTTGTGCCGCGACTTTTTGATAAGATCTGGTAATGGGTATTTTTGTGCTTTTGGGCATTTTGGTAATTAGTTGCGCTTTTTGTGACTTATTTGGGTCAGTTAAACGGTAAAAACTGTCTGCAGCAGAAGTTTGATCTTGGCCTGTTTGTGTGTTTCAGAGAATTTGGCGTGCGTAAAGTTTGTTTGGAGCGCCCGCGGCGCGCGGTTTGTTCCTTTGTTACCTAGTACCGTGTGTGTGCGAATGTTGGTTTGAGGGAAAGGACAACGTATTTGGGATGCTTTACAGGGTAAATTTAATGACTTTTGTAGGACTTGTAGTTGTTTCTTACCTGGATTTTGTGGAGAGAGGAGTTTGTTTCGCCGTCTTTGTTTACGCTGCGATCAGCTGGCCCAGATGACACTTGCGAGTTGCTCTGTGCGTAATTGTTGCAAAGTGGTGCAGAGTTTTCCCTTGTAGGCTGTAGCGACGTTCCCTTTGGGTTCGTTGAGCTGATTTATTTGTAGTGCTGTGGCAAAAGTGGTTGAAGCTTTCATGCTTCACGGGAGCATATCCGTGGTTTCAGGGGGTTGCTAGCTTGCTAGTCGCTCTGCTGGGCCAGCGGTCTTGAGTGCATAAATACCCACCGCAAGTAGCTGCATGAAGACTAGGGATGAGCTTAGTTAGCTGGGTTTTTCTTTAGATAGCGGGGAAACTCTAAACCGTGTTGAGGAGTATTCCTCTTTGAGCGCAAGAGTAGACATTGTGATGTCTGCCTGGTGCGGTTGTGTGCATAACGGTGGATTTGCTCAGTTGTCAGTTGGCTTTTTGACTTTGTAAATGTCTGAGATTGAGGCGTTCATTGCTGCTCCGTCTCTGGAGTCCCTGGATACCTGCACAAAAGAGCAGTTTCTCTTGATTGCCGAGCATTATTCAGTGGTTGTTGTAGGAGACAAGCGTATGAAAGAAAATATTAAAGAGTCTATAAAATCAAAATTAATCGAAATAGGAATTATGCCCGGAGATGAAGAGAAGTCTTCTCCAATTCCTACTGCTATGTCCTTTCAGACTCAAGGACTAACTTTTGAGCAACAGGAGATTTTGATGTTGCAGCTTGAACATGACAAAATGAAACATGAATTGGAAGTTAAAAAGCAAATTGAAGTAGAGCGAATCCGTCAGCAATCAGAGGCGGAAAGATTAAATATGGAGGGATATCGTTTGTCTATGATCAAAGATGGCGTGTTGTCTGGTGAGAATGAGGGCGGACAGGTGCCCAGGTCTTTTGTGACTCGTTTTGATGTGAATAACTTGCGCTCGTTACCCAGGTTTAATGAGAAAGATCCAGACACCTTTTTCTTGCTGTTCGAGCGTGTAGCTAAGGCTAGAAATTGGCCTGAGGCTGACTGTGCACTTATGCTTCAGTGTGTCCTCTCAGGGAAAGCGCAGGAGGCTTATTCATCATTGAGCCTTAAGGATAGCTCTAGCTATCCAGCAGGTGGGAACCATCATAATTCCTAATTCCATTAGGCAGGGGGACAGATTTTCCAAATTGGGCCCCTCATCCACCCCGAATCCAGGTCGCCCAGTTTCATATGATACCATTATCTTCACTCCAACTTTAAAAATGAGCCCGCTAGCGGGTTTTATTTTTCTAGTCTGTCTATTGCTCCTCATCTTTGTACGTTCAGCTTCGCCTGTCATACCTGCTGCTTCTCCAGAAATTTGGTCATTGCCTCTCTGATCCTTTCATTTTCTCGATGATAAAGGTGAAAGGTGTTTTAATGATACCAATATATTTATTTATCATGTAAATATATTTAACTTGTACTGTCAGTGATATAGGTCAGTAAGTAAAGTGTTGTTCTTGATCCCATTTAAGGGTCAACCATAGACCTTTGCATGGGCCCCCCCTGGCCTTGGGCCCGAGGACAGCTGTACCCTTTGTCCACCAGGATATTAATAATTCAGCAGACCATCCCCGCCCAAAACAAACTTGGATTTGCGCACAAGGGTGATATTTTCTGTTTAATCTAAAGTGTTTTTTGTTTTTACAAGAAATAAAGACTTCAATTATACTGACTTAGTAGTTGGTAATATGGTTTTAACTCACCTTTTATTGTGTTCAGGTCCGTCGGAGCCCATGTCTTCATATTCCAACTTCAACTTGTGTAGTTGTTCTTCTTTGCCATCCTGAATCTTTAAACCCTGAGTGAGCACACAAGCCAGAGACCGTGGCATGCACGAGATTCGCACTGCAGCACTACGCAGTTTGAATTTCGCGGGCTTTTTCAGTCCAGTGTCGACGACGTGCCTCCTCTTCCTCTTCCTCCTCCTCCTCTTGTTTTTCTCGTGGTGCATTACCGCCGTCAGCTGGTCTGGAGGACTGGTTTGGGAATCAACACTACTTGCTGAAAGTTCTCACAAGTTCCTCAATAAAATAAAATCCATCAGTGGCGTTAAATGCAATCATGGAGCAACCTCTGGGATAACTATTGTTGGTATCAACACAACCTGATTAATGACCACTGACAGGTGAAGTGAATAACATTGACTATCTTTCTTTTTTTCAATATTATATTTATTGTTTTTTTGTTCATTTTGAAACAACAGAACAAACATTCACAAACGTCCCCAATCATAACATGCTCGGTACAAAGAAACTTAATAAACTTAATATTAATATAAAATAAGCCAGTGTAGATACAGGAAAAACATATTGTATACAAAAAAATATATATAAGTAAAAAGAATATACACAAGTAAAAGAAATAAAATTTAAAACAATAAAATAAAATCTATTTATATATACTGTATACATATATATATATGTATATATATATATATACATACACATATACGCAGTATATACACATACAAAAACACATATACATATGATCAATTACAAAAAATCAGTGTACAATTCAGTCATCATCCGGATCTATCTCCCTATTCACAATCATCCTGCTCCAGCAATGATACAAATTACAAGTTACCTTGGAGTGACGGTGATAGCACCAATCCTCATCCGATCACAGGGATCTACAGTCGGGCCGTTCATAAAATGTATGAAAGGTTTCCACATCATATAGAAATCCTCAACTTTACCTCTTACTATGAAAGTCAGTTTTTCTAATGCCAGACTATAAGACATCTCTTTATCCATTGACTAGAGTTAGGTCTCAGAATATCCTTCCATTTTAAAGCTATAACATTGACTATCTTGTTACAATGGCACCTGGCAGTGGGTGGGATATATTAGGCAGCAAAGTGAACATTTTGTCCTTTAAGTTGATGTGTTGGAAGCAGAAAAAATGGGCCAGCGTAAGGATGTGAGCGACTTTGACAAGGGCCAAATTGTGCTGGCTAGACGACTGGGTCAGAGCATCTCCAAAACTGCAGCTCTTGTGGGATGTTCCTGGTCTGCAGTGGTCAGGACCTACCAAAAGTGGTCCAAGGAAAGAAAACCGGTGAACCGGCGACATGGTCAGACCCAAGGCTCATTGATGCACGTGGGGAGCGAAGGCTGGCCCGTGTTGTTAGATCCAATAGAAGAGCTACTGGAGCTCAAATTGCTGAAAAAGTTAATGCTGGTTCTGATAGAAAGGTGTCAGCAGTGTTGCAGTTTGTTGCGTACGGGGCTGCGTAGCCGCAGACCGGTCAGGGTGCCCATGCTGACCCGTGTCCACCGCCAAAAGCGCCTACAATGGGCACCTGAGCATCAGAACTGGACCACAGAGCGATGGAAGAAGGTGGCCTGGTCTGATGAATCACGTTTTCTTTTACATCATGTGGATGGCAACGAGTTTGAGGTGTTGACTCGGCCTCCAAATTCTCCAGATCTCAATCCAATCGAGCATCTATTGGATGTGCTGGACAAACAAGTCCGATCCACGAAGGCCCCACCTCGCAACTTATAAAGGATCTTATAAAGGATCTGCTACTGACGGCTTGGTGCCAGATACCACAGCAGACCTTCAGAGGTCTAGTGGAGTCCATGCCTCGACGGGTCAGGGCTGTTTTGGCGGCAAAAGGGGGACCTACTCAATGGGCAAGTGGGCTATAATGTTATGGCTTATCGGTGTATATATATATAAACTGGGGAAAAAAAGTTCGGAAACTTGTGTTTGGTGGATAATTTCTCTGTTGTTACAATGCTAATTGGCATTATATTTGACATGGTTGGAAAGCCTGTTTATTTACCTTCACAATGATGTCCAACTTGTAAGGATCATGCATTTGTGGGATGAGCAGCACAGCTGATTATGTGGGTAGCGCCCAAGAAAAATTTGCCAAAATACTCTGCCAATGGTAAACAGTGTTTTCTCATAAGACCAGTTTATATGTGTTTAGGTATGTGTATATATATATATATGTATGTATATATATATAAGAATGTTTTAGTAATATATTCATGTTCAATTTGGGACAACCAACCATTACTTTCTGTAGGGCTTTGATTTTATAAACACTGCATTTGGCATTACGGACACACAAGGCTTTTATTTTGTATTACATGCAGGTGCACTCTGGGTAACCTACAGCAGTAAGAAACTCTCATGCAGTGTTTGGAGCGGGCTATGCCGATCTTAACAGTATTCCTGACCTGTCTGGTTGTGTGTGTCCCATTATACAGACGAGAAATAAATACTCAAGTGCTCCATCCATAACTGGGTTAATATGCAGGACAGAAACAAAGCAGTCACACCCACATATAGAAAGAAAGCCATGTGACTTATCTGGAATATATATAAACGACAAAATCATCTTCATGTAACTTTCTCCTAAACAGAATATACAAACAGAATGAAAGTGAAAACTGTAAATAAATTAATACATTTTGCTGTGGGTAACCATTATTTTATTTTCAACCGTAACATATTCAGTACAGAGCAAAGGCTGTAATGTGACACCCCTTAAAAACAGAACATTTGACCATTTCCAGCAAAGAATAAAATGTCGACTGTGGACATAGAAATTACAGGCACATGATTATTTGGAATAAAAACTAGACAGATGTGAACTGATATAATAGCTCCCTTTTCATGATTATTATGATATAAGAAAAATACCCATAATATTAGGTTCACTTTTTAGGTTGTTCATTAATTGCATCATTAATGATTTGACCTCATGTCTGCATGTTGAAATGTCTTTGAGCAAAACACAGAACGTACTGTAGGTGTGTAAGTGAATGTGAAATGCTGTGTACTGATCTCAGCTTAAAGCGCTATATAAGTGCAACATGTTAACCATTTTCCTAAAAACACCATATTAATAACAGTATATCATATAATTTCATTAAATTACAGACACCAGAAGAGACAGATACTCCCATGACTTGATCACAATTGATGATCACAATTCATTGTGACAATCAGATAGTTGCATTTCTGTGATGCTCATTTTGTGCGTTGAATGTCTGAGCCCACTTCTCCAGCTCTGCCTTCAGTTTACTTGCTCCAGGTCGCTCCTCTGACTTCTCACGCAGCATTAACTTAATGATTTGGTTCTGCAAAAACAACAAAAACAACTGAGATCTTTGTACCAACAATAATAAATGCCATATAACAATATTGCACACATGCACTTGGGAATCTGAGACTGATATCTTGTCAAAAAACTGTCATCTGTTCTGCTTTATTTTTGACATTATTCATGACAGCAGCAGTCCTGTTTTGACTCCTCAACGTTTGAGGCTTTAGAGGTGGACAACTGTTGTAACAAACCCCTGTATGTCAGCCTCCCTGCTACTCTGCTGGTGACCTTCATGACTAACTGGCATCCTGTTGGAAATACTGCTTCATGTTGCATGTAAATCAGTTAGGATAATAAGCATATTGTAATCACCTCCTGGGGAAAAGTCTGTAAAAAGTCTTTGGGGAGCATCTGACGTCTGGCATTCTTCAGAATCTGGTATTCATGAAGTGATAAAAGGATGAAAGAACATGTTGGTTAGCCTGAAATATACTAATATTTCAAATTATGCTCCGTTGAGTGTTACAAATAAATACAAGAAAAACTAAACAAGACAGATTAAAAGATGAACAATAGAGCCCTTTTCTGTTAGTAAACATGTTGACGTATATTGTGGACGGAGCGTTAAAGGGGCTGTTTGTAAGAATCAGAAATGCTTGTTAACAGTGACACCTGTGGCCGTTGAATCAACGAAAGTCAACATCGGGCTCGTGCTTGTACTCGCTCTAAATAGACATGAAACGGTTGCTAATAGTTTAGCCTTCTGTTAACTGCAGCCAATGGCTCACTGCTAGACTATTAGCAACATTTTCTCTCCATCTCTGAAACGCTTTGCCGTTATTGTAGCTCGCTAGAGCCTCGAATCACAGTTTGTCATCTCAAATGTATGTGATATCGATTTTGGCACCCAACAACACACCAAGATGACATTTTTGATGTGTGACTTTAGCCTACTACTCTGAGGCTTCGTGTTTGCCTCCAGTCTTTCCTTTGTTTTGCCTCCAACTAACACCATGACGTGATCATGACGTCGGCTGTAAAAGGGTCTATAAAGTTCCATCTTATCTGCTACATACAGTACATTACTTTTGCTACATACCATACTGACAAGAAATCAACTACTGGTGTATAATTAACTGGTTTGTATATAATAATAATTGTATATAATAAGACATAGGCCTACATAATATGGTAACTATGGCAACTTTAATAGTAACACACAATGTTATGTTCTGTTTATGAACGACTCACCTCTGCTCTCTCGTGGCCACTAGAGACTTTCCAAAGGAGTTCCAAGTAGATCAACCCCAGAGCAAATATGTCCACTTTTCGGTCATAGGTCTTCTCCCTCTTTTGTGATAGAATAAAAACACAGTATTGACAAAAGGCACGTCAGCAGCCTAATGTTATCATTTCATTAATCATCAAGAAAGATGAACTAGTTCTGCTCAGTAAGTAAATGAACCTTCAGCTTCTCGCTCAGTTTTTAATACTTAAATTTGCTATTGGATTTTAAAAGAATGTTCTATTTGGTATACAAGTTGTAACACGTTTGATGAACAGGAAAGACAGGTGAGGCTGAGCTTCAGGAAATCTGGGAGCATTGTTAAGTGTGGTAGGCATACAGGAAGCCTAATCAAGCCGATTAGAAGAACATATTTCTTCACACAAAAGTTATTGATTGCTCACTTGTTCAGGAGCCATGTAAGATCGGGTTCCTCTGTTCTCGGTTCTCTCCACCAAAGCATCCTCATCATCATCTCTGGTGACCAGACCAAAGTCCCCAATCTTCACTTCTCCATCCAGTCCAAACAGGATGTTTTCAGGCTTACCATTGAAAAGCAAAAACAGAAATTGAAACAGATAAACATCTAGCTGCTCACGCGATGGGCAGTAACTCATGAACTTAGAGCTTGAAATGGATAAAAAAAGCAGCATTAAATGTAAACAGCGTGTGGTTTTCATTGGGAAGGACTGTTTTGTTCAATTTGATGAGATAAATGATCAAATAATAGGCTTATGTTCATTTTGTTCAGGTGTGTTTTAACTCAATTTCACTAATATATGGGCCACACTGGGAAATGAAAATCACATCTATTTAATTGAAAAAATAAAAATAAAATGTCTGATTATATTGTTGCATGTCCCATATGGCCTTCTCACATACAATTTAGTCCACACAAAGCCCCAAAAATGTTAACAAAAACAGTTGCTTAGCATTTAGTCATGAAAAATAATGCATTATTAGTACATTTTTACATGTAAGATTACCATACAGCCAGCTCACAACAACCCGTTTCACAGGACTGAATATGACAACTCAATGGTTATGTGGGGTATTTAATAAAACAAAAAGATGTCCTGATGTAAAAGAAAAATAATCAATCTTTAATTTTGTTCTTGGCCATATTTATACAAGTCTCATATAGCCTGTTTCACAAGCCTAAATATGACAACTCATTGGTTGCGTGGGGCATTTAATTAAAAAAATTAGAGTAAAAGATCTTTGATCATCTTCTGGCATGCAATTGGCTGCACATAAAACCCTAAAAATTCAGCCTTCAGCATCAGTTTTCCTTTTTTGTGCCAATCAGTGTTAGCTAGCTTGCAGACAGTAGAGGCAGGCCTGTGTGTTTGGTGTTCGGGGTACGCGTTGCTGTGCAGATCACGACTAGGCGGCCCAAAATTTATGGAGAACCTAAACTGATATGGGGGCTGGATCACAATTTGCGAGGAGCCGGATTTGGCGTGCTGGTGTTGAGTTTGACTCGTGATCTAGTTGATTGTTTCTACGTACAAAAAAAATAAAAAATTCATATGTGACAACACTTTTAAAAAAAATTCTAGCTGCATTTTCTGCTGTTTGATAGAGATTCTTCACTGTACACCTTTTCCTTATTGGTGTGGCATTTGTTCATTTTATTATTATTCGGTTAAATCTAATGTAAATGCCGTCTATTTACAGGTTATAACACAGTATGTTCTAGGGTTTCAAAACCTGATGGTCTAAATACTGTTGAAAGCTTCTTCAATCCTACCAGGAATAATATTCTGGTGGAGAATTAATAAAAAATGACCAGACTTTTAACATTATGAGTCTGAAAATAATCAGTAGACATTATACTCCATGCATTTATGGCATAAACATTTACAAGGCAGAAACATATTTGTTAAGCAAATAATAAGCAAATAATAGGCAGGATCTAGCCGAATAAGGTCTAGTCTGTGGTGCAGCTACTCTGAACACCAGAACAATATACTGGTTCTAAGTACTCCGCTCTCTGACGAACTTCACTACTGGTTTGCACCAGGAACTGTCTCAGGGTGCTCAGGGTGTATTAAATGCTAATGGTTGTGTCTAAATCAGCTTAGCATCAGCCACACAGTGCAAAGTCTGGTCTCACCTTAAGGTCCCTGTGGATGTGCTTCTTGGAGTGAATATACTCGACTCCACTAACAATTTGTCGAGCAATGCTTAGACTTTCTTCTCTTCTCTTAGAGTCTTGCAGAGTCTGAGCGTTCTTCTCATCAATCCACGCTTTCAGTGTTTTGGTGTCGCATAACTCCATCTGAATATAGAGGTACTTTGCTGATGAATTATCTTTAGATCTAGAAAGGGGAGAAGAGAAAAAGTTATTTAATTACTCTCCTTTAAAGTGGTAATAGACAAATGTTTTGCTTAAACGAAGTAAATGTTGATTGGTACCGTAGGTCTATCGTATTCACAAGAATGGTACGTATGTATGTACGGTACGGACAACCCAAAAACATCATGCCTAAAATGTTAAGACTTATGTTAAGTGCATGGGACTTACTGGGAAGAGCCGTAACTGCCAGTTGAACCGTCAGTTGATTCATTACATTGGTATTCTGAATCTTCCATCCAGAATGTGTAGTATCTGACGATATTACAGTGGAGGAGGTCTGATAGTGTCCCCACCTCTCGAAGAGCTTTCCTGAGCCAAAGGAGAACAAGAGAATGAATCAGTAAACAAAGTACTTGCATAAATACTGTACAATGCACACTGGATCCTTACTACTGCATACTTACTCTTCAGAGTAGACAATCTTTACAGCAAAATGCTTGTTCAGCAGTTTATCTCTTGCCTTGTAAACACGACCAAAGCCTCCACTGCCAAGCTTCTTTATGGAATCAAATTCTGAAGTAAACCTGTTGAGATAACAATGTTGTTTATGCAAAATGGTAGAAAGAAACTTAGAGATGTCTTCTTGATTGTACATCAGTTATTGGGAGAGAGATTTAAGACCACATCAGTATAAAACTCAAATGCTACAATGCAAATTAATGTTGTTTTTTTTCAAACCTTGACCGGACGGATGTCTCATTCTGAATGTTTCCCATGTTCTGGTCTTTGGCATCATGCTTAGAGGATGAAAGAATGAAGTAGATTCAAAATTTTGAACCATGCTCCGATTATTAAGTTGTACACTCTTTAAGAACTACGACATACTCTCTCCAAATTCGCAGCTCTCTATTTTCCTTGACTTATAATACTACTATTATTATGTTGCCCTCTCCATATACACAGTAAGCAGAATATATTTAACATTTGTAAGATTGTGATGTAAAGTGCAGACCTGATCCTTGGAAGAGTTCGATGAATCCGTGAATATTCCTGAGCCACTTGTACCCGTTGACATGCTTTGTGACGATGCAAGAGACTCCCTAGGAGAATACAATAAGATGCATGAGTACAGCCTTTTCAGCATTAAGCTCTACAATCTGTTTTATTGTTTCCAATAATAATAACCTTAATAAGATAAGTGCCTTACAGTGAAGTTGACCAACTGGTTGGTGCATCCTCTTCAGCTACAGTTGACCTTAAAGGCATCTACAATTCACAAAAAAGTGGTTAATTGCTATAAAGCTGCAAATATTTCAGAATAAAAGCCTCGTGTTAACAAATGAAGGAATTCTGTCTGCAGAAAAAACACCTGAGGGCTTTTATTTTGAAATAGAAGCAGGAAGTGTTGATTTAAAAAAAATCTTAACTTTTTTAAGTCTGTGACATTCTGCAGATGTAGACATTGAAACTGTAGTAATGTTAATGATATGATGTCGATATACTGTCGAAAGATCACTTTCACAGTCTATTTTTGCCGTGAACTGCGTGCGGCTTGCGGTAAAAAAAGGCGAGACCTCTCTAGAAGAGATGCAGCTGAGCCACGCTGCCCACGTGGTTCTGTGTGGCTGCTCTAACCTGTTAACATCGGCACCGAAATAAAAAACAAGTTTCACAATTATGAGAGAACAGACCTGAGCTTTAGAAGGGTTTGATGGATCGGTGAATATTATTGAGTCACTTGTGTCCGTTAGCGTGCTCTGTGATGATGATTGACGGGACGCCCTAGGGGAATACAATGAGAGATATGAGTACAGCTTTCTCAGTATTTAACACCATGTTCTGCTCTCCTACTAATAACAATAAGTGCCTTACAGGGTAGTTGATGGCGATGGTCCACCACCCTCGGACGCTGTTGATCTGACGGACACCTAAAATGCACAGAAAAGGTGTTTGGCATTACATCATCACAGGAAAAAAAGGCAATTGCCTGGAACAAAAATTTAAAATGTGCAATCCCTCAAATGAAAAAAATAAAATGTCTTTCTTGAATGTTTTACGGAAAGGGCTTTCAAAATAAAAGCCCGTAGATTGTGGTGAATATCGACTGTGAGCAGTACATTTAGAGGCCGACTAGAAGCATCAGAAAAAATCTGCTATTAAACTTCTACTTTTCTACCAAACTACCCTAAGCTGCCAGTTTATTAGGTGCACCGAACTATAGATGTTGTATTAGACTGCATTCACTTTAGTTAGGTGCACATAATAAACTGGCAACTGAGTGTATATTTGATGATTTAAAGAAGTACAAAATATGAAATACCTTGCTGTCCCAGTCTGTCTGTTCTTCGAGAGCAGACCAGGCCAGCCGAGCTGCGTTTTGTTTGGCTTCCTTGGCACTCTTACCCTCACCCACAGGGTAGTCCTTGTTGTCGATTATTAATTTGTAGAAAAATCTGTGTTGTGTTTTGAAAAGGAGGAAATGAATTAGACCATTTTAAAACTGAAAATCAATCAAGAGTTTGCATAAGAGTGTTTGTAGTGTCTATTCAAGTTCATACTTACTGAGGGTTATGAGATGGACCACATCTCCTCTCTTCAAAAAATTTATGAGAGAGGTTTTTTTTCTGACAGTAGTGGTTCACAATTCCGATGTAGTTTGTCTCTGTAAAGCTGTTGTCCTTAAAGTTGAGACTGAGACGTCTTGTCTCATTACTGTAATAAACAAGTAACACTCAACACTCATGAAGACATGAAAATTAAACAATGCATTGACATTGTGATTTACTCACCAGATATCAGACACATTTTGATTTTGTTCCTCCTGTTGTTGAGCTGCGGCAGTCTTGAAAATATAAAAGTACAATTTTGAGATGGTTCACACAGTATGTGACAATACGTTTCTAGGACTTTCATTAAGCCAGGAGAAACTAGTGTGTATTATTACTACTTACCTCTGTAGTTTTACTACCAGATATCTCTTGATATACAAGCTTGGCTGCCTCCTCCTTAGCTTCCTTCCTTGTTTGCCCAGTGGCAGCTGGATACTCCTTCTCACCAACCACAAAGCTACAGCATCTAATATCATAAAAACTTATATTTAATGCATTTAAATAATGACAAAATAGTTAAGAATGTGGGTGCGGTTAGGAGGCTTACGGAATGGCATATGGTCCCGGTTGTGTTGACTCCACAGCCCTTATAATCAACCTGTTCTTATGACCATATTCATTGAGCCAACATGTATAGTTGGATTGAGTGATACTTGTCTGATGAACTGGTGCAGTCGGAGCTTCTGCTGTATTTCCCGTCTGTCAAGATAATAACAAATATACATCAAGAATACAAGTGACCTGAATTGAATCTTCTACTTTTATACCTAAAATTCAACATGCTCTAGTTAAGCAAAGAGGAAGTCTTACTGTGTCAACTGAGTCCTTTTGTTTGCTCCCGAACAAGTCTCTCAGGGCAATTTTAGCTGCGTTTTGCTTGGCTTCCTTCTTGGTCTTCCCCACACCATTAGGATAGTCTTTACCATTTAGGACTACCCTCTGAGTGAATCTGTAGAAGAATAATCACATCTCTGTTATATAGGCAATGATGTTAGTGGTGTTGGTTGGTGAATCTGAACACTTCCATATTCAGCCTCTCGGAGGTAAGGTAATCATCCGTGTTACTACTGTGGGACTCCACCTGGATATTCAGGCACTAAAGTCATTTATAGGCTGAAATTATAACACTACACAACATAAAACAGGTGGTCCCTTTTATTGATTGAAAAAAAAAGTTTGGGTTGAAAGATTCCGAATTTTTATCTGTAAATAAATTCTATTATGAAGTAATTTCTTTCTAGGGGCATAGACACAGGAAACGAGAGAGAGAGAGGACAAACTAAAGGGAGCTGTTGGCAGGAGAGGTACTGTGGGGACATAGCTGTAACTTCTCCAAAAAATTACCGAAACATCACGTTTCAACTTTCAACCTTTTACCGAACAAACTGTGCATCATTACATTGACGAACACAAAGCATTGCACTGGTTTTATCTCTCTTGTGCAATCACATTTTTCTCTCAGGCTACTTCCTTGTTTTTCTTCCTCGCTCATTCCTCACTACTCAGTGACACTTGTAACTCTGGCCTACACATTACTGTCACCTTGAGATCTCTAATCATCACTGTACACAATCTTTAATTCCTAAAACCACAATATAATGATTCCACATTTTACAATATTTAACTTTTATAACTGTATGTTTTAACTATATGAATTACTGTATCCATGAACTAAAGATACAACAGGTAATCTCAACAATGTATAGGTTGTTGTGTCCTTCTACCTCTGACAGCAACTTCCAATCTAAATTACAATGGGAACATGACCTGGGTATACCCATAACTACAACACAATGACATGCACCACTTAAAAATATTTTTTAAAACATCAAATTGTGTCAGATACAAGATTTTGATATAATACACATAACCTACATTACTTATCCTTACCCTGCACATTGAAGAAAATTGATCATATATTATCCAAATTGTGTTGGCATGGTTGATAAATCTGCAGTAGGCAGACTATTTTTGGCATCATTAAATCCATAATAACCTTTCAGCATTATGTAATTCAAGTGCTCTGAGAGATAACTAGACTTCTGCACTTCCTCATAGCTCTGTTTTCAGGCTTTAAAAAATCTAGCCAGTGACGGGAGACTTTGAACAATCACAGGTCATTTCAGAGAGAGAGTGTTCCTATTGGCTGTTCATTCAACGGACGCAGCTGTACAGTAAATCACTCGCAAACTCCCAAAACTGTACATAGTATTATAGCACTGGCCTGAACTGGAAACAACGTAAACCAACAGTTTCAGCTTGGAGAGCTGGCTTAAGGACTTTATGGACTTGCTATCAATGGAACAGGCTGCTCTACATCTCCAAGATGATGATAGGCCTGATGGACCCTGGACCTTTACTAGATCCTGTCTTGAGAAAGCTTGAACATTGTTGTTTTGTTTTGAGTATTATTGCGGTCACTGTCATTTTTTTATCTAAATATCATTAATAAAAAACTGTGACAGTATATTTATTGTAACACCTTAAAGTAGCAGTGGGAAGAATTGGAATAAATTATTTTATAAAACGATCACTATATCCTGACAGTAGTGCATGAGACAGGTAATCTGAAAAAAAATCATGTGTCTCTGTGTCCTCCGGTGTCCTGGTGCTCCTAATGGCATCTGTAAGATTTCACAGACCGGAGGAAAACAACCAATCAGAGCCGAGCTGGAGCCTGACGTCTCTGAGCAGCTGTCAATCACTTGCAAACTCCGATCAAACAGTCAAACTAGGCAGCGCTGATCAAATATGAATCAATATTCTGTTACTGTAACGCCTATTTCTCTCCTCAAATGTTTTTGTAGTGTACTGTTTAGCTGTCAAATGAGAACGTTTGTGACCCGGCAGCCATGTTGAGGAAATACCAAGCACCGCCCACCAGCCGGAGCCAACTTTCTCATTTTACAGGTAAACAGTACACTCCTTTAGATTTTTTAAAGCCTGAAAGCAGAGCCATGAGGAGGTGCAGAAGTCTAGTTTCCTCTCTGAACACCTGAATTACAATATGCTGAAAGGTTATTATGGATTTTTTGCCCAATGATGCCAAAAATATTCTGCCTACTGCAGGTTTAAGTACAATTTGGAGGTACCACAACACAATTACCTATTTACTTCACAAATAAATATTTTACAGATCACAGGGCATAACTGATCCACTTATAGTAGATAGAAAGTAATTCCAGGCATATCTTATCTAAAGCAATTATAGGAGTTTATCTTAAAAAACACACACACACTGGATGGCCTTGTACATCTTATGCTCCACCCATTCATCTTTCTCTGAAAAGTTTCCCTTTGTGCCAAAAGTAAAAAAAGGGTATGAGTAAATATGTGAGCTAACCTTTGTTAAATCCTACAATGTTGTTTTTGATACATTTATTCTGTAATTAGTTGGTTGTCTAAAATAAAAAAATAAAAAAATAGTTTCATGGTATTTTAGCAGTTTTCTGATTTACCAGGTGTCCTTAAATGCAGCTATAACGAGTAGCCTCTGATTCATATTTCAGGCTATATCCATGCCAGCCTATGGAAGAGACTACTACAGTAGAAACTAAATTTAACTCACGTTTTAACATGTGCGGGTCCAACAGATCCGAGGTCCTCGTATTGCAGTCTGGAGCCTGTTTTCTGCACGTACTCGTTTAGTCTGGCGACATCGTTTCCAGTTTCCATCTTAAATGACGAGAAGAAGCTCACTGTACTTGTCTCTTCATCCTCCTCCTCGTCTCGACTGTGCTCTCTGCTCCTACTTCTCTGTATATCTGCTGTGTTTCGATTCAGCTGTCACCTCCTGTAAGTTTCGATTTCTCCGTATGTACGTCATGACGTAACGTGACGTGACCTGAGGTGATCTGATAAAAAAAAACTTGATCTGAACAATAGAAACTTGTCACCAGTCTACCTAGTGCGGAATGAGTTATCAATACCTGCAGTTATTGTTTTTGTTATAGTTTGTACTGAATAGAGTGAATCTCTCCAGTGGTGTGCACACAATGTATCAGGGTCAGGGCAACATTTTAAAAAGAGGCACCTCTTATACCTCTTTCATACCAATGACCAGGGTTGGACCAGGGTGGGTTAAAGGGACTGTTTGTAACTTCTTACACGTATAAATCACCCGGATCGGTGTCCCATGCACGCTCACGTGTGGCTACGCTGTTCAGACAAGACTCCAACACAAACTACATGGAAGCACCAAAACCGCAAAGTTAGATCTAGTGAAGCCCGTCTTGCAAAACAGTGTTGGCCGCGGTCGGAGGACGCTGGGGAGACCGTAGCTTTGGTCTCCAGGGCTAGAGTCTCTGCTGTACTCTGCTCCTCTGCCTGCCTTCACTCAGCTCGCTCCATCTCATGTGCATGCGCGCACACTACACACTGCAGAAGACTTCGTAGCTCTAAGAATATCTAGTGAATGTACAGTGGACGTTTGTGCAGAAATAAATGCTGCAGCTCCTCCAGACCAACAGAGGTTTTCCGTGTCTTGTGGATTGTCTCTGACCGGGTGCCAGTGTCTCCCTCCCACCGCAGTCGGGAGGCTGAAGCAGGAAAAGCCAACAGTAGGATCAGCATTGATTCATGGAGAGACCTTCATCTGATCATCTAACATTACTGCCAAGCAGGTGAAATATAGAGTGATATTGTGGTTTTAGCTGACGTGTGTCGCCTCACTGTTTTGAGCGATGCTGCTTCATGTCTATGTAGAGCGAGTACAAGCGCGAGCCTGACGCTGACTTTCGTTGACTTAACGGTCACAGGTGTCGTTGTTAACAATCATTTCTGATTCTTACACAGTCCCTTTAAATCATTAAAGGCAGTCACACACGGTCACAAATGATAATTTGCCTCTCGTTCATGCATTCATCCTCCATTCTATTTGAGCGAAGGGGCAAAAAAACATTTGCTTCTAGTGGTGAAGCAAATTCACATCTTCGCATTCATGTGGAGTTCAACTTTGCTGAACTTTCAGTCCAAAAGCCACTCACCTGCATTGGTGCATGTGTGACTGTACCTTAACAGAATAGTAAAAAGAAATGATATACAAAAGCCTTTTATTGAAATAATCAAACCCATAAAACATGACATTATTATAGCCAGTTTTGATATAAAAAAATATATCAATATCAAATTCTGTGGTATCACCCACCCCTAATATGCAATGACACAACATAATAAAATGTAGAAGGGGTGCAGGGAGAGTTAGACAAAAAGAAGAAAAAAGCTCAATATAATTTTCCCACATTTATACAGTACAAGTAGTATAAGTACAGTACGCTTATAACTATTTGTTTTATTTTGAATACAGTATAGTATGTGTGTATATATATATATATATATATATATATATATATACACACACACATGTACGTATTGTATAGATGCATGACCATTCTACCCCAGATACCCATTATTAACATATCCAGTACAAAACAATGGACAAAAGAATAACATGTCAACTGTGGACACAGAAATTACCGGCACATGATTATTTAGAACCAAAGTTATACTTTAAAATCCCAACAACATTTGATTTCATGCTTCATTCCCTGATTATACAACCCATAATATTATGTCTTCTTAGGTTGCTCATTAATTGCATGGTAAATGATTTGAGCTCCTGTCTGCATGTTGAAGTGTCCTTGAACCCCAATCTGCCATCCATTGCCATACTTGTGTATGTGTGAGTGACTGGGAGGCCTTGTGAAGTGCTTTGTACTAGTGCAATACTACTACTACAGTACTGCTGCAGTATGTTAACCATTCCCTCCAAAATCATATTAAATGTATATCAAATCATTCCATTAAATCACAGACACCAGAACAGACATGTTTCTGTTCCTAAAGACTTGTCATAATTCCTTGTGATAATCAGACAGTTGCATTTTCCTGATGCACATTTTGTGCGTTGTATGTCTAAGCCCACTTCTCCAGCTCTGCCTTCAGTTTACTTGTTTCAGGTCGCTCTTCTGGTTTCTCACACAGCATAGAGTTAATGATTTGGTTCTGCAAAAAAATAATAAAAACAACTTCTACTGAGATATTTGTACCAATAATGAATGCTATCATACTACATTATTGCTGAAAGCTTCCCTCCACAGTATTTCCAACATAAACTGAGACTGATATCTTCTCATAACACTGTCATCTGTTCTGCTTTATATTTGACATTATTCATGACAGCAGCAGTCCTGTTTTAACTCCTCAACCTTTGAGGCTTTAGAGATGGACAACTGTTGTAACAGTGCAAACTCCTGTATGTCTGCCTCCCTGCTACTCTGTTGGCAGTGGTGGAGGAAGTATTCATATCCTTTACTTAAGTAAAAGTACTAATACCACAATGTCAAAATACTCCTTTACAAGAAAAAGTCTTGCATTCAAAATCTTAAAGTAAAAGTATGCAAGTATAATCACAAAAATGTACTTTAAGTATTAAAAGTAAAAGTACTCAATGCAGAAAAATGGCCCATGTGACTCTTGCACTATTAAAAATTTATATTATTAGATCATTATTACTCATGTATTAATACAAATGCAGGATCTTACTGTTGTATTGTTTGAGGTGGGGCTAATTGTTAAATATTTTGTATAGGACTGCAATTAATGATCATTTTCATTATGGATTAATCTGCTGATTACTTTCTCGATTAATCGACTGATTGTTTGGTTTGTAAAAATTCAGAAGATAGTAATTAATGCTGTCACAAATACCCAGAGTCCAAAGCGAGACCATCAAAATTATTATAAAAAAAATAAATTTAAAATGGAAAATCAGCAAATCCTCACATTTGAGAAAGAAACCATCAAAAGTCAAAATAATATCCAATTTATTTTCTGTCAATTGATTCATCAAGTAATCGTTTCAGTGGTACTCTTACATTTTTATATGTTTTTTGTGCAAAAATCTTAATTTGTAAATTAACTAGTAACTACAGCTGTCAAAGAATTGTACAATATTTCCCTCTGAAATATTGAAGTATAAAGTGTCACGAGAAGAAAATACTCAAGTAAAGTAGTACCTCCTGTTTTTACTTAAGTACAGTACTTTTGCAAATATACTTAGTTACATTCTACTACTGTCTGTTGGTGGCCGACATGACTAACTGGCACCCTGTTGGAGTTTCATGTGGCAAGTTAATCAGTTAGGATAATAAGAATACGGTAATCTACCTCTTGGGGGAAAGTCAGTGAAAACTCTTCGGGGAGCTTCTGACTTCTGGCATCATCCCAAACCTAGTATTTATGAAGTAATAAAGGGATGAAAGAACTTGTTAGTTAGCCTCAAATTTACTAATAATTAAAATGATGCTCTGTTGAATGTAACAAATACAAGAAAAACTAAACAAGACAGATTAAAAGATGAGCAATAAAGTTCCCTCTTATCTACTATCTATCTACAGTACATTGCTTTTGCTACATACAATACTGAAAAGAAATCAACTACTGGTGTATACCTACAGCAGCTGGTTTCTTATTTGTATATAATATATACAGTACAAGCCTACATGATATGGTAATATTTTTGTGGCAAGTCATTTGTCAAACTTAAATAGTAACACACAATGTTACCTTCTGTTTATGAAAGACTCACCACTACTCTTTCGTGGCCGGTTGATAGTTTCCAAAGGAGTTCAAAATAGATCAACCCCAGAGCGAATATGTCCACTTTTCGGTCATAGGTCTTCTCCCTCTTCTGTGATTGAATAAAAACACAGTATTGACAAAAGGCACTTCAACAACCTAATGTTATCCTAATCATCATGAAAGATTACCTAGTAATGTTCATGAGGTAAATGAAGCATCAGCTTTGAGCTAAATAATGTTCTATTGGCTTAAAAGTTGTAACATGTTTGATGTAAGTGTTTGGATTTTACAGCTCTCGCTGCCAACAGTAAAGACAGGTGAGGCTGGGATTCAAGAAGTTCAGGAGCATTGTTAAATGTGGTAGGCATACACGTAGCCTAGTCTACCTAATTAAGCCCATGAGAAGAACACTTTTGTTAACACAATAATATTATTTAAAGTTATTGACAGTATAGACCATCTCACTTGTTCAGGAGCCATGTAAGTTGTGGTTCCTCTGTGCCCTGTTCGCTCCATCAAAGTATTGTCGTCATCATCATCTCTGGTGACCAGACCAAAGTCCCCGATCCTCACTTCTCCATCCAGTCCAAACAAGATGTTTTCAGGCTTACCATTGAAAAACAAAAACAGAAATTTAAACAAATAAACATCAAGCTCCTCATGCGATGGGCAGTAACTCATGAACTACTGAACTTAGAGCTTGAAATGGATTTTTAAAAAAGGTACCTATGGTTGAAACCAGCATTAAATCTGAACAGCGTCTGGCTTTTATTGGGTCAATTAATTGGTCTATTGATCAACTAATAGTTTTATGTTCATCTAGTTGATCATTTCTGGATACGAAAAAATATATAATTATGTGACATTATTCTAATGTGGCATTTGTTCATTTTATTAAATGCCATCCATTTACAGGTAAGAGAACAGTATGTTCTAGGGTTTCATAACATGATGGCTTAAATACCGTTTAAAGCTTCCTCCATCTTACCAAGAACTATATTCTGGCGGGGAATTATTGAATTCTTGGCCTTAAAAAATGACCAGACTTTAACATAATAAGTTAAGAAATAATTAATAAAAATTACACACCATGAATTTATGCACAAACATTTACAAGGCAGAACTAGAACCAACCAGTGAAGCTGCATTTTATATCCATGCCTGTCCAAAATGTCATAACTTCATCTTATTAGACATGTTTGACATTGTCATAATTAGCATATGAATTCTTGAATTATGGCCAAAAATGTGTTTTGTGAAGTCGCAGCAATGTTGACCTTTGACCACCAAAATCTAATCAGTTCATCCTTGAACTGTGCCAAATCTAAAGAAATCCCCTCCAGGCGTTCCTGAGATATCGCGTTCGTGGATCCGTTTCTAAAATCCAAGGCCATCAACCCAGTGTTTGTCCGCCTCTGCCTTTCCTGGTCCATGCACATCCATCCTAACCTCCATGTCTCCCAACTCAAGCCCGTCAATGAGAGTAAAAGAGAACCTTTATCGTAACCTGTTCGTTTGTGTGTCGTGCTTCTGGGTTCACTCTTGCCATTCTTCTGACATGCCATGACACCATATGGGTTTAACTTCCACTCTCTGCCTGATAGGAAGACCTTGTCAATGGAAAAACACCTGCATGACCCTATCTACTGTCTCCCCATCAGTACTGTGCTGTAATGGCACACAATTAACTAAGAAATCATTTTGGTAACAAGCACAACGTCTAAGATATACCAAACTGTATACTGGACTTCAAACAGCAGGAAAGCAGCAGCACATTTCCACAGCCTCTTGTTAGGGCAGGATCTAGCCGAATACTGTCTAATATGTGGTGCTGCTACTCTGAACACCAGAACAATATACTGGTTCTAGGTTACTCCCTCTGACGGACTTCACTACTGGTTTGCACCAGGATCTGTCTCAGGGTGCTGGCGGGGCCTCGTCAGGGTAAACCGGAGGATGTATTAAATGCTCATGGTAGCGTCTATATCAGCTTAGCCTCAGCCACACACTGCAGAGTCTGGCCTCACCTTAAGGTCCCTGTGGATGTGCTTCTTGGAGTGAATATATTCGACTCCATTAACTATTTGTCGAGCAATGCTTAGACTTTCTTCTCTTCTCTTCGAGTCTTGCAGAGACTGAGCGTTCTTCTCATCAATCCAGGCTTTCAGTGTTTTGGTGTCGCATAACTCCATCTGAATATAGAGGTACTTTGCTGATGAATTATCTCTAGATCTAGAAAAGAAAGAAGAGAAACAAATATTTAATTACTCTCCTTTAAGGTGGTAATAGACAAATGTTTTGCTTTAAAAAAGTAAATGTTGATTGGTACCGTAGGTCTATCGTATTCACAAGAATGGTATGGATCTATGTACAACCCGGACAACCCAAAAACATAATGCCTAAAATGTTAAGACTTATGGTAAGTGCATGGGACTTACTGGGAAGAGCTGTAACTGCCAGTTGAACCATCAGTTGATTCATAACATTGGTATTCTGAATCTTCCATCCAGAATGTGTAGTATCTGACGATGTTACTGTGGAGGAAGTCTGATAGTGTCCCCACCTCTCGAAGAGCTTTCCTGAACCAAAGGAAAACGGGAGAATGAATCAGTAAACAAAGTACTTGCACAAATAGTGCATATGCTACACTGCAAACTGGAACTCCGTACTTACTCTGCACAGTAGACAATCTTTACAGCATAATGCTTGTTCAGCAGTTTATATCTTGCCTTGTAAACACAACCAAAGCCTCCACTGCCAAGCCTCTTTATGGAATCAAATTCTGAAGTAAACCTGTTGAGATTAACAATGTTGTTTAGGCAAAATGGTAGAAAAAAACAGAGATGTCTTCTGGATTGTACAGTATTGTTCAGTATAAAACTCAAATGCTACAATGCAAATTAATGTTGTTTTTTTTCAAACCTTGACCGTATGGATGTCTCATTCTGAATGTTTCCCATGTTCTGGTCTTTGGCAGCATGCTTAGAGGATGAAAGAATAAAGTAGATTTGAACCATGCTCCGATTATTAAGTCGTACACTCTTTAAGAACTACGACATACTCTCTCCAAATTCACAGCTCTCTATTTTCCTTGACTTATAATACTACAATTATTATGTTAGCCATTATTATGGCTGCTCCAACCTGTTAACATCGGCGCCGAAATAAAAAAAAAGTTCCACAATTATGAGAGAACAGACCTGAGCTTTAGAAGGGTTTGATGAATCGGTGATTATTGAGCCACTTGTGTCCGTTGGCATGCTCTGTGATGATGATTGACGGGACGCCCTAGGGGAATACAATGAGAGATATGAGTACAGCTTTCTCAGTATTTAACACCATGTTCTGCTCTCCTACTAATGACAATAAGGGCCTTACAGGGTAGTTGAGGGCGGTGGTCCACCACCCTCGGACACTGTTGATCTGACAGCCACCTAAAATGCACAGAATAGGTGTTTGGCATTATGTTAGACATCATCACATAAAAAAAGGCGATTGCCTGGAACAAAAATTTTAAAATGTGCAATCCCTCAAATGAAAAAATAAAATGTCTTTCTTGAATATTTTACGGAAAGGGCTTTCAAAATAAAAGCCCGTACATTTAGAGGCCGACTAAAAGCATCAGGAAAAATCTGCTATTAAACTTCTACTTTTCTACCAAACTACCCTAAGCTGCCAGTTTATTAGGTGCACCCAACTATAGCTGTTGTATTAGACTGCATTCATTTTAGTTAGGTGCACATAATAAACTGGCAACTGAGTGTATATTTGATGATTTAAAGAAGTACAAAATATGAACTACCTTGCGGTCCCAGTCTGTCTGTTCTTGGAGAGCAGACCAGGCCAGCCGAGCTGCGTTTTGTTTGGCCTCCTTGGCACTACTACCCTCACCCACAGGGTGGTCCTTCTTGTCGATTATTAATTTGTAGAAAAATCTGTGTTGTGTTTTGAAAAGGAGGAAATTAATCAGACCATTTTAAAACTGAAAATCAATCAAGAGTTTGCATAAGAGTGTTTGTAGTGTCTATTCAGGTTCATACTTACTGAGGGTTATGAGATGGACCACATCTCCTCTCTTCAAAAAATTTATGGCAGAGTTTTTTTTTCTGACAGTAGTGGTTCACAATTCCGATGTAGTTTGTCTTTGGAAAGCTGTCCTTAAAGTTGACACTGAGGCGTCTTGTCTCATTACTGTAATAAACAAGTAACACTCAACACTCATGAAGACATGAAAATTAAACAATGCATTGACATTGTGATTTACTCACCAGATATCAGACACATTTTGATTTTGTTCCTCCTGTTGTTGAGCTGCGATAGTCTTGAAAATATAAAAGTACAATTTTGAGATGGTTCACACAGTATGTGACAATACGTTTCTAGGACTTTTATTAAGCCAGGAGAAACTAGTGTGTATTATTACTACTTACCTCTGTAGTTTTACTGCTACATATCTCGTGATATACAAGCTTGGCTGCCTCCTCCTTAGCTTCCTTCCTTGTTTGCCCAGTGGCAGCTGGATACTCCTTCTCACCAACCAACAAAGCTACAGCATCTAATATCATAAAAACTTATATTTAATGCATTTAAATCATGACAAAATAGTTAAGAATGTGGGTGCGGTTAGGAGGCTTACGGAATGGCATTTGGTCCCGGTCGTGTTGACTCCACAGCCCTTATAATCAACCTGTTCTTATGACCATATTCATTGAGCCAACATGTATAGTTGGCTTGAGTGATGCTTGTCTGATGAACTGGTATAGTCGGAGCTTCTGCTGCATTTTCTGTCTGTCAAGATGATAACAAATATACATCAAGAATACAAGTGCCGTGAATTGATCTTCTACTTTTATACCTAAAATTCACCATGCTCTAGTTAAGCAAAGAGGAAGTCTTACTGTGTCAACTGAGTCCTTTTGTTTGCTCCCGAACAAGTCTCTCCAGGCATTTCTAGCCGCGTTTTGCTTGGCTTCGTTCTTTGTCTTCCCCACACCATTAGGATAGACTTTACCATTTAGGACTACCCTCTGGGTGAATCTGTAGAAGAATTGTCACATCTCTGTTATATAGGCAATGATGTTAGTGGTGTTGGTTGGTGAATCTGAACACTACCATATTCAGCCTCTCGGAGGTAAGGTAATCATCCGTGTTACTACTGTGGGACTCCACCTGGATATACCCATAACTACAACACAATGACATGCAGCACTTCAAAATAGTATTTAAAACATCAAATTGTGTCGGATACAATATTTTGATATAATACACAGAACCTACATTACTTATCCTTACCCTGCACATTGAAGAAAATTGATCATATATTATCCAAATTGTGTTGACATGGTTGTTAAATCTGGAGTAGGCAGACTATTTTTGGCATCATTTTATCCATAATAACCTTTCAGCATTATGTAATTCAAGTGCTCTGAGCGATAACTATGTAGACTTCTGCACCTCCTCATGGCTCTGTTTTCAGGATTTAGTAAATCTAGCCTGTGACGGGAGACTTTGACCAATCATAGGTCATTTCAGAGAGAGAGCGTTCCTATTGGCTGTTCATTCAACGGACGCAGCTGTCAATCACTCGCAAACTCCGATCAAACGGTCAAACTAGGCAGCGCTGATCAAATGTGAATCAATATTCTGTTACTGTAATGCCTATTTCTCACCTCAAATGTTTTCAGAAAACATCTTGTAGTGTACTGTTTAGCTGTAAAATTAGAAAATTTGCTCCGGCTGGTGGGCGGTGCTTGGTATTTCCTCAACTGATCCAAGGCCTATGAAAAGGAGGCTGGGTCACGGGCTGAAATGGGTCTTGGGCTATGGGGTATAACACATGCGCTGTGTAACAGAAGCTGCGGTCGTGCGTTGCGATTGGCTCAATTTCGGTGAGTGCAGGCGAGATTTTACTGCGCATGTGTTATACCCCCAAAGATATGACGAACCAGCCTCCTTTATATAGGCCTTGATCTGATCTCAACATGGCTGCCAGGTCACAAACAATTAACTATTTACTTCACAAATAAATATTTTACAGATCACAGGACATAACTGATCCAGAGCTAGCTAGCAAGTAATTCCAGGCATGTTATCTGAAGTAATTAAAAGGAGTTTATCTTAAAAAAAAACACAAAAAACACAGTGTAGCCTTGTACATCTTATGCTCCACCCATTCATCTTTCTCTGAAAAGTTTCCTTTTGTGCCAAAAGTGAAAAAAAGGGTATGAGTAAATATGTGAGCTAACCGTTGTTAAATCCTACAATGTTGTCTTTTTGTTTGTTTTTATAACTTAGTTTTTAATGCAGTTTCAGCAACTTATACAATCATCACATTCTTTACCACTGTATTTTCATTTTACAGCTATCTCTTTGTTTTTACACAAAATTTTACAACTTAAAACAAGGGGGGAGAGAGAAAACACAAAAAAACAAAACAAGACTTCATCTTAAAATGTAATTTCAATTGAATTCAGAGAGAAAGGGAGGACACAGACTTAAACAATCCAAATAATTAAATTAAAATAAAATAAAGTAAAATAAATAAATAAATACATTTAAATAAAAATAAATGTGGTGAAGGGTCGGAGGTCAGGGAGGGGAAGTGTGTGGAAGGGTATGTGTTGTATGGGTGTATGTATGTGCTTAGAGAGATGACCTGGGTCAGGAAGACAAAGATACAAGTATGATCCAGGATATATATAAATATTCAGATCACCGATCACTGTATTGGTATGGTCATGGCAGAGCTCCACCTTTTAATAAATATGTCTTTTTGGAGTCTTAGGGAATATGTTATTTGTTCCATGTGGTAAATTTCTCATACCCTCTCAATCCATAAATTGTATGTTGGGGGCTCAGGTTTTAGCCACTTAATTGTGGTGCATTTAATTGCTGCTGTTAGCAATACTTGTAAGAGATATTTTTTGGCTCTTCCATCAATGCCTTCCGGTATTGCTCCCAGCAGTGCCATACAATGTTGTTTTTGATACAATTTATTCTGTAATTAGTTGGTTGTCTAAAATAAAATAAAATAAAATATATAAAATAATAAAATTTAAAAATTAAAAAACGTTTTCTGATTTACCAGGTGTCCTAAAATGCAGCTATAATGAGTAGCCTCTGATTCATATTTCAGGCTATATCCATGCCAGCCTATGGAAGAGACTACTACTGCACAACTACAGTAGAAACTACATTCACTCACGTTTTAACACGGTTGGGTCCAACAGATCCGAGGTTCTTGTAGTGCAGTCTGGAGCCTGTTTTATGCACATACTCGTTTAGTCTGGCGACATAGTTTCCAGTTTCCATCTTAAATGACGAAGAAAGCTCACTGTACTTGTGTCTTCATCCTCCTCCTCGTCTCGACTCTGCTCTAGTGATGTGTCGGTCGCGGCTGTTTTAAGTGAACGATGGGAGCCGGTTTCCGTCCGAGCGACTTTTTTTTTGTAATTAATTCAAGACAGAATGATAGGATGATCTTCTCCGTGCACTCCATGTAGTTACTGTGACTGAGTGTGTTCCAATCCACGTACTTCAGGAAGTACACTTCAATGTAGTGCACTCTGTGCACTCTATTAACTTTAGTAGTGCGTACATTTTAACGGGGTGGGGTCGTCTCAAATCAAATACTCTCCGGGAAACTGACCAGAAAAGACGATCGCAACATTTCACCGCGGCTCTCTACCCGACAAAATATCTGTCTGCTTTGTTGATCAAGAAAAAAATGAAAGCAAAGTGGAAATTACGTTTCTAACGTCATCGCCTACGCCTACAATGTGTCCTCCTGTTGGCTGAAAATGCACTGGTATGTTAACGTCAAGGGTGCCCAAACTTTTCCCTTGGAGGGCCAAAACTGGAACTCAATGGAGGGCCACGGGCCAAAAGTAAACACCTATTATATTGTATTATTAGGATGCAAAATGGTACTAGGATCCCAAGTTCCCTTAATTGAATATGTTTTACATAGTTAGCCCCTTAAAACCCACCTGCTGAATACAATTGGGCTCATTTATGCAATTTATGCATTTCCAAGACTGTTTAGGGACTCGAGTATGTAGAAATATTAAAATATACTATTTTTAGAATAGGCAAAAATAACACATGTATACTGCATTAAAAAAACTGCATGTTTTCCCCAAAACTGCATAGGATTATTATAAAATGGGCATGTCTGTAAAGGGGAGAAACGTGGGTACCCATAGAACCTATTTTCAGTCACATATCTTGAGGTC
Organism: Sebastes fasciatus; assembly: GCF_043250625.1. Taxonomy (NCBI): domain Eukaryota; kingdom Metazoa; phylum Chordata; class Actinopteri; order Perciformes; family Sebastidae; genus Sebastes; species Sebastes fasciatus. The sequence goes on along the minus strand of NC_133803.1, from coordinate 20,700,316 downwards.
AGAGGTCAAGGGACCCCTGACAAATGGCCATGCCAGTTTTTCCTCGCCAAAATTTAGCCCAACTTTAGAGTGTTAGCTCTATATGATATGGTACTAATGGAGTCCTTAGGTTTTCTAGTTTCATATGATGCCACTATCTTCTAACCATAAACCCGAGCCTGGTACGGCCTCCAAAAGACAGTAAAGTCGGTTGGGTCTTTTAATAAAAAAAAATCTCTCCAGTGGTGTGCACACAATGTATCAGGGTCAGGGCAACATTTTAAAAAGGGGCACCTTTTATACCACTTTAATACCAATGACCAGGGTTGGACCAGGGTAGGTTAAAGGGACTGTTTGTAACTTCTTACACGTATAAATCACCGGGGCCGGTGTCCCATGCACGCTCGCGTGTGGCTACGCTGTTCAGACAAGACTCCAACACAAACTACACGGAAGCACCAAAACCGCAAAGTTATATCTAGTGAAGCCCGTCTGTTAAACAGTGTTGGACGCAGGGGAGACCGTAGCTTTGGTCTTCACGGCCAGAGTCTCTGCTGTACTCTGCTCCTCTGCCTGCTTGCCTTCACTCAGCTCGCTCCACCTCACGTTCATGCGCGCACACTACACACTGCAGAAGACTTCGTAGCTCTGAGAATATCTAGTGAATGTACAGTCGACGTTTGTGCAGAAATAAATGCTGCAGCTCCTCCAGACCAACAGAGGTTTACCGTGTCTTGTGAAGTGACGGGGCTCCGCAGAGAGAAACGTTATCGTCTCCAACCGGGTGCCGGTGTCTCCCTCCGACCGCGGTCGGGAGGCTGAAGCAGGAAAAGCCAACACTAGGATCAGCACAGATTCATGGAGAGACCTTCGTCTGGTCAGCTAACATTACTGCCAAGCAGGTGAAATATAGTTAGACAAAAAGAAGGAAAAAGCTCAATAAAATGTTCCCACATTTATACAGTACAAGTAGTATAAGTGCAGTACGCTTATAACTGTTTGTTTTATTTTGAATACAGTATAGTACGTGTGTATATATATCTATATATATAGATATATATGTACGTATTGTATAGATGCATGGCCATTCTACCCCAGATACCCATTATTAACATATCCAGTACAAAACAATGGACAAAAGAATAACATGTCAACTGTGGACACAGAAATTACCGGCACATGATTATTTAGAACAAAAGTTATACTTTAAAATCCCAATAACATTTGATTTCATGCTCCATTCCCTGATTATACAACCAATAATATTATGTCTTCTTAGGTTGCTCATTAATTGCATGGTAAATGATTTGAGCTCCTGTCTGCATGTTGAAGTGTCCTTGAACCCCAATCTGCCATCCATTGCCATACTTGTGTATGTGTGAGTGACTGTGAGGCCTTGTGAAGTGCTTTGTACTAGTGCAATACTACTACTACAGTACTACTGCAGTATGTAAACCATTTCCCTCCAATCATTCCATTAAATCACAGACACCAGAACAGACATATTTCCGTTCCTAATTCCTTGTGATAATCAGACAGTTGCATTTTCCTGATGCACATTTTGTGCGTTGTATGTGTGAGCCCACTTCTCCAGCTCTGCCTTCAGTTTACTTGCTTCAGGTCGCTCTTCTGGCTTCTCACACAGCATAGAGTTAATGATTTGGTTCTGCAAAAACAACAAAAACAACGTCTACTGAGATCCTTGTACCAACAATAATAAATGCCTTATTAAAATATTGCTGAAAGCTCCACTCCGTAGTATTTCCAACATATGCACTTTGGAAATTGAGACTGATATCTTCTCAAAACACTGTCATCTGTTCTGTTTTATATTTGACATCCATGACAGCAGCAGTCCTGTTTTAACTCCTCAACTTTTGAGGCTTTAGAGATGGACAACTGTTATAATAATGCAAACTCCTGTATGTCTATCTCCCTGCTACTGGTAGAGTGGTGGAGGAAGTATTCATATCCTTTATTTAAGTAAAAGTACTAATACCACAATGTCAAAATACTCCTTTACAAGAAAAAGTCCCGCATTCAAAATCTTAAAGTAGAAGTGTGCAAGTATTATTAGGAAAATGTACTTTAGGTATTAAAAGTAAAAGTACTCAATGCAGAAAAATGTATTGTTTGAGGTGGAGCTAATTGTTAAATATTTTGTATAGGACTGCAATTAATGATTATTTTCATTATGGATTAATCTGCTGATTACTTTCTCGATTAATCGACTGATTGTTTGGTTTGTAAAAATTCAGAAGATAGTAATTAATGCTGTCACAAATACCCAGAGTCCAAAGTGAGACCATCAAAATTATTATAAAAAAAATAAATAAATTAAAATCAACAAATCCTCACATTTGAGAAAGAAACCATGAAAGGTCAAAATAACTGCCAATTGATTTTCTGTCAATTGATTCATCAAGTAATCGTTTCAGTGCTACTCTTACATTTTCATATGTTTTGTGTGCAAAAATCTTAATTTGTAAACTAACTTGTAACTACAGCTGTCAAAGAATTGTACAATATTTCCCTCTGAAATATTGAAGTATAAAGTGTCACGAGAAGAAAATACTCAAGTAAAGTAGTACCTCCTGTTTTTACTTAAGTACAGTACTTGAGCAAATATACTTAGTTACATTCTACTACTGTCTGTTGGTGGCCAACATGACTAACTGGCACCCTGTTGGAGTTTCATGTGGCAAGTTAATCAGTTAGGATAATAATAATACGGTAATCTACCTCTTGGGGGAAAGTCAGTGAAAACTCTTCGGGGAGCTTCTGACTTCTGGCATCATCCCAAACCTAGTATTCATGAAGTAATAAAGGGATGAAAGAACTTGTTAGTTAGCCTCAAATTTACTAATAATTAAAATGATGCTCTGTTGAATGTAACAAATACAAGAAAAACTAAACAAGACAGATTAAAAGATGAGCAATAAAGTTCCCTCTTATCTACTATCTATCTACAGTACATTGCTTTTGCTACATACAATACTGAAAAGAAATCAACTACTGGTGTATACCTACAGCAGCTGGTTTCTTATTTGTATATAATATATACAGTACAAGCCTACATGATATGGTAATATTTTTGTGTCTAGTCATTTGTCAAACTTAAATAGTAACACACAATGTTACCTTCTGTTTATGAAAGACTCACCACTACTCTTTCGTGGCCGGTTGATAGTTTCCAAAGGAGTTCAAAATAGATCAACCCCAGAGCGAATATGTCCACTTTTCGGTCATAGGTCTTTTCCCTCTTCTGTGATTGAATAAAAACACAGTATTGACAAAAGGCACTTCAACAACCTAATGTTATCCTAATCATCATGAAAGATTACCTAGTAATGTTCATGAGGTAAATGAAGCATCAGCTTTGAGCTAAATAATGTTCTATTGGCTTAAAAGTTGTAACACGTTTGATGTAAGTGTTTTGATTTTACAGCTCTCGCTGCCAACAGTAAAGACAGGTGAGGCTGGGATTCAAGAAGTTCAGGAGCATTGTTAAATGTGGTAGGCATACACGTATCCTAGTCTACCTAATTAAGCCACGAGAAAAACACTTTTGTTAAGACAATAATATTATTTAAAGTTATTGACAGTATAGACCATCTCACTTGTTCAGGAGCCATGTAAGTTGTGGTTCCTCTGTGCCCTGTTCTCTCCATCAAAGCATCGTCGTCATCATCATCTATGGTGACCAGACCAAAGTCTCCGATCTTCACTTCTCCATCCAGTCCAAACAAGATGTTTTCAGGCTTACCATTGAAAAACAAAAACAGAAATTGAAATCTAGCATCTAGCTCCTCATGCGATGGGCAGTAACTCATGAACTACTGAACTTAGAGCTTGAAATGGATTTTAAAAAAGGTACCTACGGTAGAAACCAGCATTAAATCTAAACAGCATCTGGCTTTTATTGGGTCAATTAATTGGTCTATTGATCAACTAATAACTTTATGTTCATCTATCTATCGCGTTTGTGGATCTGTTTCTAAAATCCAAGGTCATCAACCCAGTGTTTGTCCACTTCTGCCTTTCCTGGTCCATGCACATCCATCCTAACCTCCATGTCTCCCAACTCCAACCCGTCAATGAGAGTCTGCTCCCTGCTTGCTTTTTGATTCAAGTAAAAGAGAACCTTTATCGTAACCTGTTTGTTTGTGTGTCGTGCTTCTGGGTTCACTCTTGCCATTCTTCTGACATGCCATGACACCATATGGTTTTAACTTCCACTCTCTGCCTGATAGGAAGACCTTGTCAATGGAAAAACACCTGCATGACCCTATCTACTGTCTCCCCATCAGTACTGTGCTGTAATGGCACACAATTAACTAAGAAATCATTTTGGTAACAAGCACAACGTCTAAGATGTACCTAACTGTATACTGGACTTCAAACAGCAGGAAAGCAGCAGCACATTTCCACAACCTCTTGGGGCTTGTTGGGGCAGGATCTAGCCGAATAAGGTCTAGTATGTGATGCTGCTCCTCTGAACACCAGAACAATATGCTGGTTCTAGGTTACTCCCTCTGAATGCTCATGGTAGTGTCTAAATCAGCTTAGCCTCAGCCACACACTGCAGAGTCTGGCCTCACCTTAAGGTCCCTGTGGATGTGCTTCTTGGAGTGAATATACTCGACTCCACTAACAATTTGTTGAGCAATGCTTAGACTTTCTTCTCTTCTCTTGGAGTCTTGCAGAGACTGAGCGTTCTTCTCTTCAATCCACACTTTAAGTGTTTTGGTGTCACATAACTCCATCTGAATATAGAGGTACTTTGCCGATGAATTATCTGTAGACCTAGAAAAGAAAGAAGAGAACAATGATTTGAATTACTCACCTTTCACTTGAAGTGTTTCAGTGTTTCAAGTTTATTCGTCACATACACAATTATACAAGTATAATGTACCTATCCGGCTGTACATGAGTTAAAGGAAGCCAAGTATAAAGTAAGTGCATTAGACTTACTGGGAAGAGCTGTTACTGTCAGCTAAAATGTGCCATTGGTATGCTGAGTCTTCCATCCAGAATGTGTAGTATCTGACGATATTACAGTGGAGGAGGTCTGATAGTGTCCCCACCTCTCGAAGAGATTTCCTGAGCCAAAGGAGAACGAGAGAATGAATTAGTAAACAAAGTACTTGCACAAATAGTGCACATGCTACACTGCAAACTGGAACCTTACAACTCCATACTTACTCTTCACGGCAGACAATCTTTACAGCATAATACTTGTTCAGCAGTTTATGTTTTACTTTGTAAACACAACCAAAGGCTCCACTGCCAAGACACTCCATGGGATCAAAGTCTGAAGTAAACCTGTTGAGATTAACAATGTTGTTTAGGCTAAAGGGTAAAATAGAGATAAATAATAATAAACATAGAGATGTCTTCTTGATTGTACATCAGTTATTGGGAGAGAAGTTTAAGATCACATCAGCATAAAATGCATGCTATAATGCAAATTCATGTTGTTTTTTCATACCTTGACTGGATGGATGTCTCATTCTGACTATTTCCCATATTCTGGTCTTTGACAGTATGCTTAGAGAATAAAAGAATAAAGTACATTTAAAATATTGAACCCGCTCTGATTTATTAAGTTGTACACTCTTTAATAACTAGGACATACAACGTGTTGTCTGCCACATCAAAATATCCAAGTAATGTATTTTACTTTACTTTTGGACTTTTACTTTTTTATTTACTTTTGGAGTGACGCAATCCATAGTTGGAGTGAAATCACGAGTAGTCATTGGTATTGCATTTACATAAACTTGGAGCTCTCTCAGTTGCCCTCCCCACATACAGAGTAAGCAGAATATAAGAGGGTGGATTTAACATTTGTAAGATTATGATATAGCGTGCAGACCTGATCCTTGGAAGAGTTTGATGAATCTGTGAATATTCCTGAGCCACTTGTACCCGTCGACATACTTTGTGACGATGCAAGAGACTCCCTAGGAGAATACAATAAGATGCATGAGTACAGCCTTTTCAGCATTAAGCTCTACAATCTGATTTAATACAATGGTCAATAAGTGCCTTACAGTGAAGTTGGTGTTGACAACCCGGTTGGTGCATCATCTTCAGACACAGTTGATCCTAAGGGGATCTACAATTCACAAAAAGTTGTTACAATATAGCATGTTCCAAATAAAATGTTGTACTGTACTGAAGAACTATGTCAAATAATATCAATTATATTATTTATGTATTAATGATGTTATCTTTCACCTCAGTCAAACCATTTAAATTTTTCATCTTTTTAAACCACAACTATGGACCCAAACTAAACTTTCTTGCTCTTACAATGCTGCTACTAGTCTGCCGCAGTCTATAAATATATAAGTGTAGATTTTTGCTTTACCTACAATTTTTTTTTAACGATTATGAGAAAACAGACCTGAGCTTTGGAAGGGTTTGATGGATCGGTGAATATTGTTGAGCCACTTGTGTCCGTTGGCGTTCTTTGTGATGATGATTCATGGGACTCCCTAGGGGAATACAATAAGAGATATGAGTACAGCTTTCTCAGTATTTAACACCATGTTCTGCTCTCCTACTAATGACAATAAGTGCCTTACACTGTAGTTGCCCGCGCAGACAACATAGGAGATGTACCATCTTCGGACACTGTTGATCTGATGGACACCTAAAATGCAAAGAATGTTAGACATAATTATTTAATGTAAAATTTCACCTCATTGGAACTATTTATTTCCAAAGTATTCAAAAGTAGCTGTGGTTGATATCGGCTGCCACCTGTTAGTATTAGGAAGTATCACTAACTATAGCCTGGTGTTATCTTTTCTCAACATGGTGGCACAAAAACACCAAAAAACAAGAAAGAATAGGCCATTGTCTGGAACAAGACGAAACTAAGTGCAGTGTCTGGAATGACAAAATCTAATGTTTTGAAGGCTGTAGTTTGTGGTGTTGTTGAATTGTATTGTATTATACTGACAGGTGTTTCAAATATTTTCTCCTCACCATTTACTGTATATCATGAAGACAGGCTACGTAAATTACATGTAAATTACAAAACACCTCTTTGTATAATGCAATACATTTCAATAGCTGGACAAACTTCCTCTTCCAAAATGATCATGAAGTTGAATTAACACCTCTCTAAAACAGTTTCAATAAAGACTGAACATTATAACCTTCATGAAGGTAGCATTTGTGGCAGAACTCTTGTATTAGACGGCATTACTTTTAGCCAGGTGTACCTAATAAACGTGCAACTGAGTGTTTATTTCATGATATAAAGGGAGTAAAAAATCTGAAATACCTTGCTATCCCAGTCTGACTGTTCTTGGAAAGCAGACCAGCCCAGCCGAGCTGCATTTTGTTTAGCTTCCTTGACAGTCTTTCCCTCACCCTCGGGGTATAGGTTTTTGTCAATCATTAATCTGTAGAAAAATCTGTGTTGTGTTTCAAAAAGGAAGAAATAGTTCAGATCATTATCATAACATTTTAATATTGCTTACAACTGAATATCAATCAAGAGTAAGTATAGTGTCTGTAGTGTCTATTCAGGTTACAGAAGTTCAGGTTGATACATACTGAGGGTTATGAGGTGTACCACATCTCCTCTCTTCAATGTATGAATGGCAGCGCATGGTTTTCTGACAGTAGTGGGCAACAATTCCATTGTAATTTGTCTCTCTTTCTCTCTGTTTGTCTCTGTATCGCTGTGAGTTCCCACTGAGACGTCTCATCTTATTACTGTAATAAAAAAGTGACATTTCACACTGATGAAAACATTGAACTGCTAAACTGAGCGCTCCTTTCTACCTGCTGCCATTACACTGTACAACAGCAGTGGAAAACCTTTCATCCTACTATATCTCATAAACCATACTAAATCATAATTATGTTAATATGTTACACTGATTTTGCATCATTATATCAATCTCTATATGAATACAGACACTTATTACCATTCAGATCATATATTAGTCTGGTGTTTAATTCTATTTCTATTTTAGTTTTTACAGTATATACCTCTTATTATTTATTTATTTATTTATTTTACTCTATTTATCTTTATCTATTTTTGTCCTTGTCCTGCAGCAACAACTGAATTTCCCTGCTGGGTTTCATTAAATATGAACAGACATGAAAATTAAAAAATGCACTGCCGTTGTAATTTACTCACCAGATATCAGAAACATTTTGATTTGATGCCTCATTTTGTTGAGCTGATGTACAGTCGTATTCCTCATCTGCAGTCTTGAAAATAAAAAATAGAGAACAATTTTGAGATGGTTCACACAGTAGCCTGTTGACTTTATGATACCCTACAACTAAATAGTGTTTTAGGCCTATGATTGGTCATTTACTTTGAAACAATAATGGATAATTAAGCAAAGACTAACAATAGTCTTACTGTGTCAGCTGAGTCCTGATGTTCATTCTCCAACAAGCCTCTCAGGGCATTTTTAACCGCGTTTTGCTTGGCTTCCTTCTTGGTCTTTCCCACACCATCAGGATAGACTTTTCCATTTAGGACTACCCTCTGGGTGAATCTGTAGAGGAAATTGTCATATTTCTGTTATGCAGACAAGTTGACTTGAATGATGTTGGTGGGGCTGGTTGGTGCACACTACCATATCCATCATCTGGTAATCATCTGTGTTGTGTTACTAGTGTGTTCAATGACCATATTTAAATCAATTACATCAGCATAAAGAACAATTGCAACAGTTTGTCTTCAGTTTATATGTAGCACAAATAAACTGAGGATCATAAGTACACACAAATTAAAAACATGAACAGGTTGTTTTAAGATGAGAAAAAAAATACAACTCTATACACCTCTTCTATCACATTTACTTGATCACAATTTAATTAACAAATAAAGATTAAAGAAAGAAATAAAGACACCGACACCCTTGTGCCATAGTCATTCGTGCCGCCCTGAGAAAGAGACACCCAAAGCTCTCCCTTTTTGACGGAGCATGTAGCTACTGCAGAATAACATGTAAAGGCATGAACAGTACAACCCACGGGTAACATAGGTTACATGTTTATTCAACTTACGTTTTGTCGTGTACAGGACCAGAGTCACTTTCCTCATACTGCAGCTCAAAACCTTTCCTCCGTGCGTAATCGTTTAGTCTGCAGACATAGCTTCCAGTTTCCATCAGAAATGAGGAAGTAGACAGAATTTCAGCTCAAACTGCATAAAACTGTAATACATTACAAAGCTCACAATACTTCTCCCATATCCATACTATTTTTAATTATTCTCATAATTGTGCGTAGTCCGTGTTCAGCTGACTTTAGTCTTCACACGCCTTTAAGTTTCGATTTCCTCTGCAACGTCATTCACTTACCGTCACGTGGCTCGACTATTTCTGAACAATCGAAACTTAAAACTTTGCACCAATTTAACCTAATTTACACAAACGACTGCTGGTAAAATCGTTCGGCACTTAGTTATCAATAACTGTAGTTATTACTGTATTATAGGTTGCTCAGAATTGGATTAATCTGTCCAGTGGTGTGCACCGGTGTTTCAGAGTAAGGGGCAACATTTTAAAAAGGGGCACCTCTTACATGTTATAGATTATTATTATATCTATTATTATAGAGCTTAAACCACCACAGAGCCAGCGGCTGGTTGTACCTACCTGGCTGTGAGGATGTGCACAGGTGTTTCCTGACACTCTAGTCAGGTAAGCATAATGATATGTGTGTATAAATGTTTATGCTCTGCAGTTAGCTGGTAATGGTAGTATTAATTTTGCCATGCAAGGTGTTTTAAAATAAATAAATAAATGACTTGCTTGACTCGATAAATGAATAAATTCCATTAAATGTAGCAAAAATAATATAAAAAATAAATGTAGCTATTAATTAATTGATAAAATGTAACAAATTTATATTTCTGTTTTAATTTGCTTTATTTATTTATCTTTGTATTAATTCCCTTATTTGTTTATTATTCTGTTTACATTTTCCCTTTTATTTTTTATGTATTTATTTTCATTATTTTTTTAATTCATTTTTGCATTTATTTTTTATTTATTAATTTATTTTTGCATTTATTTATTTCTGGAAGTTTTCATCAGGACATTATGATTTTAATGTCCTGATGAAGGTCTTTGTTGACCGAAACGTTGACTAATAAAGCAGAGAAAAGTGTGTGCAGCAGCAAGTTATTTTTTTGAAAAAGTACATATTGGAGGGGATCTACTCCCAGCACCACAAACAATTTTGAGAATGTGCATGCTTTCCTCTCCATGCAAGGTACTGCATAAGGTACACTGTAGACTGAGAATGAGATGCTCGTTAATTGTTATTAATGTTGGTCATAAATGCTGTGATAAAATTGCAGTTGAAAGTGACGTAGCCTATATCATGGTCATTGAAGGCAGTCTTTTGTCAATGCATCTAATGTTAATGTTACAATAACTAATTAATAATTAGTTAATTATTAAGACAGACTGTTGCTTATGCTGTGATTGTGACAGGGTGTACCAATGTCTGCTGGGATCGACTCCAGCCCCCCTGATTAGGATAAACGCACCCTCTTATAATCTTTAGTGGTTTAGGATGATGAATTCATGTTATCTGGACCTACTGATGCCTTCTAAATGTTACTTTCAGTGTTCCTTTGTTCTTGCCACTTACCTCTTTCTTTCCCCTAGTCCTACTTACTTGTCCAGCTTGATTTTGAAAGAAAATACTAACATCTTAAATGTAATTCCTAGGAATTACTAGGATTAGGACACATTCATTAACTCAGAGCTGATACAATTCCCATACAGACTCATAAAAACAAAGCAGATCATCAGTAGAGGACTCCACACTAAAATTCATGAATGTTCAAAATACGACAGACTTGACAGAAGATGAATGACCATCACACCCTAGTTACTAATGTTTTATTTCCCTATTCAGTGTATTCATTACAAGCAAAGGGTGTAATGTGGCATCGCTTTAAACACATTTAAGCATTGCCAGCATAGAATACATAATTTCGAGATCAGTTGTCAAAGTAATAATTACAATAGGACATGATTATTTGTTAAAAGTGAATAATTTTGCATTTGGGTCATTCTGTGTCTAATCAGATAGAAGTTGTTGTTAACATTTTAGATTTTGTTCAAACCTTATACTGTATATATGTATAAACACTTCAAAGTTATCAGTTTCTCTGGTTTTCCTATTTATTGGTATGTGTTTGAGTAAAATTACATTTTTTGTTTTATTCTGTAAACTGCTGACAACATTTCTCCCAAATTTCAAATAAAAATATTGTCATTTAGACAATTTATTTGCAGAAAATGACAACTGGTCAAAATAACAAAAAAGATGCAGTGTTTTCAGATCTGGAATAATGCAAAGAAAACAAGTTCATATTCATTTTTAAACAACAAAATACTAATGTTTTAACTTAGGAAGAGTTCAGAAATCAATATTTGGTGGAATAACCTTGATTTACAATCACAGCTTTCATGCGTCTTGGCATCCTCTCCACCAGTCTTTCACATTCCTGGCGCAAAAATTCAAGCAGCTCGGCTTGTGACCATCCATCTTCCTCTTGATCACATTCCAGAGGTTTTCAATGGGTCTCAGGTCTGGAGATTGGGCTGGCCATGACAGGGTCCTGATCTGTTGGTCCTTCATCCACACCTTCACTGACCTGGCAGTGTGGCATGGAGCATTGTCCTGCTGGAAAAAACACTCCTCAGAGTTGGGGAACATTGTCAGAGCAGAAGGAAGCAAGTTTTCTTCCAGGACAACTTTGTACTATGGCTTGATTCATGCGTCCTTCACAAAGACAAATCTGCCCGATTCCAGCCTTGCTGAAGCACCCCCAGATCATCACCGATCCTCCACCAAATTTCACAGTAGGTGCGAGACACTGAGGCTTGTAGGCCTCTCCAGGTCTCCGTCTAACCATTAGACGACCAGGTGTTGGGCAAAGCTGAAAATTGGACTCATCAGAGAAGATGACCTTACTCCAGTCCTCTATGGTCCAATCCTTATGGTCTTTTGCAAACCTCAGCCTGGCTCTTCTTTGCTTCTTTGGTGCTCTGACAATGTTCCCCAACTCTGAGGAGTGTTTTTTCCAGCAGGACAATGCTCCATGCCACACAGCCAGGTCAGTGAAGGTGTGGATGAAGGACCCCCAGATCAGGACCCTGTCATGGCCAGCCCAGTCTCCAGACCTGAATCCCATTGAAAACCTCTTGAATGTGATCAAGAGGAAGATGGATGGTCACAAGCCCTCAAACAAAGCCGAGCTGCTTGAATTTTTGCACCAGGAGTGGCATAAAGTCACCCAACAGGAATGTGAAAGACTGGTGGAGAGCATGCCAAGACGCATGAAAGCTGTGATTGTCAATCAAGGTTATTCCACCAAATATTGATTTCTGAACTCTTCCTAAGTTAAAACATTAGTATTTTGTTGTTTAAAAAATAATATGAACTTGTTTTCTTTGCATTATTCCAGATCTGAAAACACTGCATCTTTTTTTTTTAATTTCGACCAGTTGTCATTTTCTGCAAATAAATGCTCTAAATGACAATATTTTTTAATTTGAAATTTGGGAGAAATGTTGTCAGTAGTTTATAGAATATAAAATTTTTTTTAATTTTACTCAAACACATACCAATAAATAGTAAAACAAGAGAAACTGATAATTTTGAAGTGGTCTCTTAATTTTTTCCAGAGCTGTATAATACCTAGAGCCATGAAATTTGGTAGGGGCACAGACAAAACCGGGTACATAAGATCTAAATGATTGAAAGGCACTAGCAGATGTCATATTTTCCATTACTGGCCCTTGAAAATTAGAAAAAAAGCAAAATCTGTGGTTTTGGGGCCCAGACAGTCCCACAAAGTATACATGTGGACCTTTCCATACTTCCGGCTAAAAATACAGTGTTTGATCGATGTTATACCAAATTGAAGGGGCTTTAACATAAACAGAATTCAATATATGGCAAGTATGACAAGCCATTGTTGCAATTTGCAAATTTTATCCCATTTTCAAGGGCAAGTAATAAGACAATAATATGACCTCTGCCTTTTGCCTTTCAATCATTTGGATCTGGTGTACACTGTTTTGTCTGTGCCCCTACCAAATTTCATGGCTCTAGGAGTTATATTTCTGAAGATATTGAACCCTAAAAATGACCCTTTTCTATGTTGTGAAAATGACAAAATGTCTAGGGACAAAACAAATATGCAATTCTCAAAATTCAGCAAAAATATTTTTGGTCTCAAATAGCATAGAGTCTGAACAAAATCTAAAATGTAAACAAAACCTGATTAGACACATGACGCAATTCTCTATAAAAATGCACAAGGTTATGTGCCTTTTCCATCAATAATACATAATTATGATACATTTTGTCACATCACTTCATGAAAACAGTTAAAAGAATTAAAAGAGACACTGTCCTCAGCAACCAAACATAATGTACAGCGAGCCGGTCATTGTGGTGAAAGAATCCATGACAGGAAGGGGATTCTTTCACAACAATGACCTGCTAGCTGTACATTATCCCGCTTATTACACGGCTACTTACTGAAGAAATCAATATTTTGACACAAAAACGGTCCTCCAGAGTCCGACATCAGAGCTGCGCCCATAGCAACGGTCTGTTATACATAGCAACGGTCTGTTATCAAGAAATTACAGACCGCAGAACGCCGTGATTAACCAATCAGAATCGAGTGTTCAACACAGCCGTGTAATAATGCTGAACAAATACTGATGCTTGTGATGACCGATGCTTTTGCCTGTTTGAGTTTTTCCTTGTAATAATCAGACAGTCTTGCTGTAGCGTTGCATGTCTTTAAGCATTGTAAGTGTACGAGTGCGCTCCTCCAACTCCATCTTTATTTTACTTGCTTCAGGTCGGTCTTCTGGCTTCGCACACAGCATTGACTTAATGATTTGGTTCTGCAACACAACAACAACAGAAAGAGCAGCTATGTGATCTCCATGATATTAACGAATGCTACCAGTGTCTTTGATGCTCCACATAACTGTCTTTCCCTCAAGTTGACTTTACTTGGGCAACCTAACAAAGTACATCCCAAACATTCATCTGTCCTTCTTGATATTTAACATTTTTGTTATATAATACATACACACATCAACAGTCCTGTTTAAGCTCCCTTGAGGCTTCCCAGATGAACCGTTGTAACAGTGCAAACCCCTATACCTCAGCCTCACTAACTGCCATCACAAATGACAAAAATACTCAAGCAAAAGAGAGAATGCTGGTTTACCTCTTGGGGAAAATTGTGTGTAAATCCTTCAGGAAATCTCAGGTTCCTGGCATCATCCCAAATCTGGAAATCATGCAGTGAGAAAAGAAAATTAAGAACATGTAATTGGCGTGATACAAATTGATAATAGGCCTTTTTTTTACAGATGGCATTTTGACATGTCACAGCAGTAGGAGAAGCTCAGGTGTGAATAATAAAATGAATGACGGCTAAATTATATTTAGTTAACAGTTAATAGAGGGCTCCGGGGATGACATATTTTTTTTGGCCAACCAGGAAGTTAGCATTGCCCAGCCTTGCCAATGTGATTTTTCCATTAGGTTTCGGATTATTGCAGAAAATAAGCTCTGTGGCAAACATTTATGATACCTAACCTACAAGTTTTGTTCAGCAAGATAATCTCCACTTTTATCATTTTTTAAGTGTGAATGCAATCACCAGAAGTAAAAAGCTAACGGACGAGTCGGCATGATGATGACGTTTAGTAGTCTCATTTAGCCACTCGTAAGCAACCGCCGTTTTTAAGACACGTAAAAGCTGTGTGGGATATTTAGTGACGTATTTTATATCGTAGATAAAAACGTTAAAATCTCTTCAGCTTGTGTTTCCCACAGACTTTATTTCAAGCATCAAACTAAAAACCCATTGACTTCCAGATGAGGGAACTGGAAGTGCTAAAATGCTAACTAATTTACGTGTTTTAGGACTCATTCCTGCAGCACTCTGTATTGACTTGAATTGATTTTGGACTCAACTCACCACTTTCCTTTCTTGACCAGTAAAGAGGTTCCAAAGGAGTTCAAAATATATCAACCCCAAAGCAAATATGTCCACTTTTCGGTCATAAGTGAGCCGGCTTTTCTGTCATAAAACAAGAGCACAATGTTAACAAAAGGCACGTTATAGATCTACAGCACCACTAGTGGTTAAAATCACCACAATATCTAAAGTTCATGTCAGTATAGACCATCTCACTTGTTCAGGAGCCATGTACGATGGGGTTCCTTTGTACACCGTTCTCTCCACCAGGTTCTCGGCATCGTCATCGTTCTCATCAGTGACCAGACCAAAGTCTCCGATCTTCACTTCCCCATCTTGACCAAACATGATGTTGGCAGGCTAACCGCGGGAAAGAAATAAAAAAAAACATGTAGCTTCATGACTGATGTGATGTAATAAGGAAGCGATAATGTACAGCTAGTGGGTCACTGTTGTGAAATAAACCTCGACAGACAGGGGTTTATTTCACAACAATGACCCACTAGCTGTACATTATCCTGCTTATTACACGGCTACTTACTTAAGAAATCAATAATTTGACACAAAAACCATCTGCCAGAGTCCGACATCAGAACTGCGCCCATAGCAACGGTCTGTTATACATAGCAACAGTCTGCTATAAATAAATAACAGACCGTAGAACACCATGATTGACCAATCAGAATCGAGTGCTCAACAAAACCGTGTAATAAATGATTTTATTCACTTCATCTCACCTTCAGGTCTCTGTGGATGAGCATCTTGGAGTGAATGTACTCCACCGCGCTGACCATTTGCTGAGCAATAGTTAGACTTTCATCTCTCCTCTTGGAGTCTCGCAGAGATTTCTTCACGTTCTGAGTATTCTTCTCGTCTATCCAAACTCTGAGTGTTTTGGTGTCACACAGCTCCATCTGAATATAGAGGTAATTCATCGATGAATTACCAGTCGACCTAGAAAAGTAGGAATAGAGAAACTCAGACATGACATACCTTCATGTTTAGTGAAATAAGTACAGCGCAGTAAGGGTTTTAGTAAGAGGATGTAACTTACTGTGAACTGCTGCCATCATCATCTGCGTTGTCCCATTGGTATCCTGAAGCCTCCAACCAACACGTGTAGTATCGAACAATATTGCTGTGATGGAGGTCTGATAATGCCCTGACCTCTCGTAGAGCTTTTTTGATCCTAAAGAGAACAAGAACACGCCTCAGTTAATGAAACTCTCAACTAATTTTGCACTGCATCTGTAACGATTTAAAAATAAACTATACGGTGCTCTTTTAAAAAAAGGAAACAAAATGAAATACCTTTCATTCTTGACTTACTCTTTGCAGCGGACAACCTTTACAGCATAATTCTTCTTCAACAGTTTTTGTTGTGCCTTAAAAACACGACCAAACGCTCCTCTGCCGAGGCACACTATGGAGTCAAATTCAGATGTAAACCTGTTGAGATTAACACAAGTATTGTTGAGGCAAAATACATAGAGTACATGAAGTTTTATGAATATAAAAATGTCATTCTGATTGTACATTAATACACAAAACACAAATAAAAGGCCACAGCAGAGCTAAAAATCATGCTAATATTGTAGTTCAATGTTTTCATTTTCCATACCTTGAGATCACTGGCTGGGCTGTTGTTTTCTTTCTCGGACTATTTCCTGGATTCTTGCCATTGAAATTGGGCATTATATCCTTAAAGAACAAATGATATAGAGATTCAAATGTTAAACAAAAACCAAAAAGAGAAACTAGCAGGATTAATATCTTCTTACTTTACCTCTTTGCTGTTTCTGAAGGCATTCTTGAAATTTGCTGCAATTCTAGACAAGAAAAATTACAATCAGCAATAACGTCAGGTGAAATACAGTATGATGTACTGGACCTTTACAGTCGGTTTCAAACTATAGCTTACCTTATTTTGGGCTTCGCATCAGGACTTTGAATCTTTGTAATGGGAAGTCGAAAAATATAGCCAATTATATTTAAGCATACATGCATTCAAAATCCATTATATAAGGTCCTAAAGACGTCCTCCTTTACTTCTCAGACTGCAATGTTGTGATGCGAACTAGACTAACAGTATAGTGCTGCAGAAATGAGAGTAAACATGTTAGCACTTGTGGTTCCCTCGTCTCGAAGTCAGTGGGTTTTTGACTGAAATAAGGTCTGTGGTTAACACAAGCTTAAGAGATTTTAACCTTTTGTTCTACGATATAGAATATGTCCGTAAATATCCCACTTGTGACTTTTAAAGCCTTTATGTGTCTTTAAAAGGCGGTTGCTAACAAGTGGCTAAATTAAACTACTAAACGTCATCACGCCGACTCGTCCGCCGCTACGACCTCGTTGTGTATACTCGCACTCATGTGACCGTGGTGTAGTTCGTTTATAGCCTAATGTTAGCTTTTTACTTCTGCCAATTCACTCTTAAAAAAATCATAAAAGTGGCGTTCATTTGCGAAGATTATTTTACGGAACAAAGCCTGTAAATATCATAAACGTTTGTTTGCCACAGAGCTTATTTTCTGCAATAATCCAAAACCCAATGGAAAAATCCTTTTTTGTCGAGGGAACCCGTGCGATTCTAACGTCAAGGTTGGTCTACAAAAATACACCATCCCTGTAGCACTCTGTTAACAGGATTACATAGGAAGTAACAGACCTGTTCCTCAGGAGGAGGTGACGAATTCTTGAAAACAACTGAATCACTTGTAGTCGTTGGCACCCTTTCGGATTTTGCATCACGGGAATCCCTTGGAGAATAAAATGATACACTTTAGTCAAATATGCTCAATAGGAAACTTTACCATCTGATGTGCTCCTCAGTCGGTGCCTTACAGTGTTGGTGGCGTGAACAGCGAGGCTGGTGCACCATCACCAGACACAGCCGTCCTGAATGATACCTGAAAGCACAAAGGAAGTGTTCAGCTATTAGTACCATGTTTTCTAGTGACTGATGTTAACGGGCATTGGGGTGTAACATTGGAGTAATAATCATTGGAATAACATTAATGTGATATTTTATGATGTTAAAACACAGATGTTCAAAATAGTAATCTGTAATCTTAAAACCAGACCACCCATTCATTTTGTTCATGGCCGGCTCAGGTAGTGTCCCCGGCGTGAGGGTGTGCGAGCCAAAAATGACATAATGTGCGTAAAGCGCTGTTGCAGCTTCGTCGTGCACTTCCGAATTTTTGTAACTGGGTGCCCAATGTGCACGCGGGGCATTTGAGACATGACTGCCACAATAAGATAAAATCAAATAACTAATACATTTAATACGTGACTCCTTTCTATGCAGGGATTGTATAAAAGCGATAAAGTATGTCCATGAATATGTGTTATGAGTTTAAAATGAATTACAATTAAGCTCAGCAGCGGCCATCCCTGTAAAGGAAAGGGGTGCGCTGGATTTATAACACAAGACAAAATGAGAGCGTCATTGCGAAACAGAATGCCGCACAAAAATTGTTTTATGTCATCTTTTCATAATCGTTAAAAGCCAAAATCGTAATTAAAATTTGATTAATTCCACAACCCTAGAGTGGGCGCAGCGCTGTGTGAAAGGCCCTTAATTGTTTATGTGGTGAAACATTATAAAAAATGTACAATAAAAGAATGGAAATACATCTTGCAGCACCCATGGCTCACCCTTATGGTACTTTGGGAATCACTGGTATAAAGATGGGGACGCTGCTACATACAGATTTACAACAGAGTGGCAGGTACATGGAAAAAGTGGCACGCAAAATGACATTTACAGTTGACAGTGTGGGTAGTGACTATAATGCATGCTTTAAATAATATGGTTGTGGACTTGGGATCAACCGATTATCGGCCTGGCCGATATTATCGGCCGATATTCAGCATTTTTGCCGATTATCGGTATCGGCATTTTTTTTAACCGATAAAATTAATTAATTTATAAATGCGCTACTTTGGCTCTGATCAGCCTCCTCTCTGTGTCAGCCTGCTACAGTACTCTCCACTGTGCAGTCTAGCTCAATGTCCCACTCACAGCACTATCTGATTGGTTACACGCCATGAGCAATAGCCAATCAACACAGAGGGTTACCGTGCCTCAGACGTGCAGACAAAAACAGACAGACAGACGGAGCTGCTCCGGTGAGCTGAGCCGTGTTCTCTCGGTAAGACGGAAGATATTGTTGTGTAAGTTCCAATAAACATCCCAATCCTTTATGCTGAAGTTGTAGAAACGCCACGATCTTATGATCTATTTATATTTATATGCTTGCGTGTTGTCCCTTCACCAGACCATATTTAACAGAAAATATGAAATACCTTGCTGTCCCAGTCTGTCTGTTCTTGAAGAGCAGACCAGGCCAGCTGAGCTGCATTTTGTTTGGCTTCCTTGATGCTCTTACCCTCACCCACAGGGTAGTCCTTCTTGTTGATCACTAATTTGTAGGAGAAACTGTGTAGGCAGGGAAGAAATATTTAGATCAGTGTCTGTGGCGTCTATGCAGGTTACAGAGGTTCAGTCATACTCACTGAGGGTTATGAGGTGGACCGAAGCGGTCCACCAAGATGTAGTCATGGAAGAGCTTTGTTTTGCTACAGTAGTGGTTGATGATTCCTATGAAATTTGTCTCTATGAAACCTTCGTCTTTGGTTATCACACTCAAGCTCTTTGTCTCCTCACTGTAAAGATAAATCACAAACTAATTAAAACCTCTCATAACCAAACAGGAACAATGCGTCGCAACTGTTTGTGCTCACCAGATGTCCGACACATTTTGCTTCAATTCCTCTCCTTGTTGACTTGATGCTGCGCTGTATTTCTCCTCTCCAGTCTTGAACACAAACAAATATGACTTTATGTTGATTCACTGATTGGAGTGCGGCTTGTGTAACATTTTAAAAATCTACTTGAAAATGAATGAAAAAACTACAGTCAATGACAAGCAAGTCAATTCCTTTCTTCCCTCTGCACTTCTCTAGGACTTTCATTAAGCCAGGAGAAACTAGTGTGTATTATTACTACTTACCTCTGTAGTTTTACTGCCACATATCTCTTGATATACAAGCTTGGCTGCCTCCTCCTTAGCTTCCTTCCTTGTTTGCCCAGTTGCAGCTGGATACTCCTTATCACCAACCACGAAGCTACAGCATCTAATATCATAAAAACTTGTATTTAATGCATTTAAATAATGACAAAATAGTTAAGAATGTGGGTGCGGTTAGGAGGCTTACGGAATGGCATATGGTCCCGGTTGTGTTGACTCCACAGCCCTTATAATCTCCCTGTTCTTAAGACTATATTCATTGAGCCAACATGTATAGTTGGCTTGAGTAATACTTGTCTGATGAACTGGTGCAGTCGGCGTTTCTGCCGCATTCTTTGTCTGTCAAGATAATAACAAATATACATATTTATCCTGTGAATTGGTCTTCTATACTTTGAATACAAAAATGCACACATGCAGTAAGTCAATAAAGAGGTATAATAATCTTACAGGGTGAATTGGTTCGTCCGACAAGCCTTTCAGGGCATTTAGGGCTGCGTTCTGTTTGGCTTCTTTCTTGTTCGCCCCGACACCATCAGGATACACCTTACCATTCAGGACTGCTCTGACGGTAAATCTGAGGATAAATTATAAAACTTGTTAAACAGGCAAGATCAAGGTCTACCGGAGCTGCCGCACGCTGTTCTCCCGACAAAGTAGTCGCCTGGTGGCGGGGAGTAACCTGACCCGCCAGATAGGTTGTTACACAGAACCATCTGAGAAGTGTTTGGAAAAGTAAAACAACTTGGCAGGTGATTGGATGAACCATCTGTCAATCAAACTATTGCAGAGGCCAGTCGGGAGAAGAGCGAAAACATCTTTTCTATCGAGAAAATCTTTCATTGCCGTTCTTTGCTCTTCTTTCAATGAGGAAATACTCTTCAGTTCTGATATAACTGATGCTATTGCAGCATCTACGCTAACCTGTTCAGGAAACGCCATTGTTATTTAGAACGAAGAGTCGCCTCTCCATCAAAGAATATATATTGCTAAGAAGTGAAAGTCAATCGGTCGTTGCATTGCAACATCAGCGTCCAGCAGCAGAGCTACGCTCCCGCTATTTTGGACAGAAAGCGCCAGTAAAACGTCCGCCTAAAAAGTAAAACGAAATGATTTCTATTCTACTGTCATATTCTACCGAACGGGCCTTTGTTGAACAATAAAATATTATAAATATAATAAGCTCATATAATATGCTAAATAAAAAATAAAAAATATATATGCTAATATAATAATACATTTAAAAAAAATTAAAATAATATATGCTAATATAATAATACATTTAAAGAAATAAAAAATAATATATGCTAATATAATATGCTAAATTCGTCCAAGTTAGTTAGTATTATGACTGTTGGTGTAAATTTAGATTGTATGGATGGACCCAGTAATAGAGGTATAATGCAGCTGTTTGGACCATGTGACCAGATGTTATACATTGCATCTTTAAAGAATATTAACACCCATGCTTTTTTTCCACAGGAGTTTTCAATATATGCAGAAAACAATCTGAACTCATTGTTGAAGGTATTACACTGTTAACTTAATGTTAAATTAATTGCATGTGTGGTTTAAATGTGGTAACAGCTCAGCAGGCAACATATAGAACACACCCATTTCCAAACAAACATTACAATCCTCCCATTCAACAAGAGTATGTCCTACTAAAACGGTGGTCCCAGCTCTCTTCAAATCCTACATACATGACTTTTTGCAGGTCGTAAAAACCACCAGAGAATTGATGCAACTCACGTTCTCAGGTGATCAGGGCCAACAAATCCAACGTCCTCATACTTCAGATCCCACCTCTCTCTCTGAGCATAGTCGTACAGTCTAGATGCAGCCATTATACATCACTCAGCAGGCTGAACGTCTCCTCAGATTACCAGCACTAAGTACTAATCTTAGAATACTAACTAACGTTATATCTTTCCCGTTTTCATGTTAACTTCCACGTCTTCTTCGTACGTCTGCTGCTCAGTTTCATATTCAGCCTTCACCAACAGTAAGTTTCGTTTTCTCCGTAAACGTCGCACAACATGGCGCCTTCAAGTGCTGTCGGAAATATCAGAACTGGTTGAGCAAACATGAACCAAGTGGAAGCTATCACCATGGATACATTGTAGCACTAAAAGTGTTAATCATAGTGGATTTGCTGACATATATATATTATATATATATAATTTTATATATATATAATCTATATATATAATATGATATATATATAATACATATATCATAATATATATACAGTATGTATCATATATATGTATATATACATATATATATAGATAATATATATCCAGTATATATGATATCATATATATATATATCATATATATATACGATATATATACATATATATCGTATATATATATAATCTATATATATAATATGATATATATAAAATATATATATCATAATATATATACAGTACTGTATATATATTTATAATATATATACATATATATATATATATATATATATATATATATATAATATATATCCAGTATATATGATATCATATATATATGATATCATATATGTATATATATGGTATATATATATACCATATATATATATTATATATATATATATATATATATATATATGGTATATATAGACAGATGGTAACGTTTGTTTGTTTTGTGTCTTATTGAAATGTGTGTAGCTTCCATAAAACATGTGCCTCCCTGTTCTTCACCTCGACAAAAAACCCCGCTTATTTTGTTAACAACTACAGTTCCCAAGAAGCTTTGGTACCGCGCCTACTGCTAAGACTCATGGGAGCTGTAGTTGTTCGTGCTAATTTTTTTTTTAAATCGTTGAAGAGACTTTCTGTCCAGCAAGTAGTTTACGTGGATTTATCCTAGAATATTATTATAACAATATTATATTTCTGTATGAAACAGATTAAAGGTAATAATTATAGTTAGAATAATTATAAATAATAATAATTATAGTTAGACAAATTGAGGAAAATTTAATTAGAGTATATGTATGGCTCAATAAAGAAGCTGGTTAATAATTAATAATTGATTTATGGAGAAGGGGTGGGATTAAATAAGTTTAAACTTCTTCTCACTCCTTTTCAAATATGTAAATCAAGGCATCAAGTGTTGACAATTTTTTTCTTTTATGCTTTTCATTGTATGTAAATACTACTTGTTTCTGACTGTCCACTTGTTGGTATGATCACTCTCTTTTTCTTTATTTAATTTTTTTTGTGTATTCTACATGGTCGAAATAAATTTTGAAATAAAATGAAAGGAAATGATACAAAACCCTTGTATCGTGTTTCAGCGCTTCAGAGACATTTAAATTAAATAAACTCTACTATAACTATAACTATAATTTTAGGTAACATTAAGGTAATGTTATAGAGCTTTTTCAAACAAGCAAAAAGGCAACCATAGTGCATTTACTGGTATCCTTATCACTTACAGAATATCCAATATATATTGAAATCCTGCGGTGACACCGGAGGATATTAAAATAAAAATAATAATAATTTTAAGACCCATATAAACTCACAACTGAGGATCACATACACACAAAATGGCAAATAAGACTGGAGTGTTAGGAAGTATAATGACTTCTTACATTTTGTTAAAGTAAACCAAACCCAAAGTAATTCATTGTATTATAAGTGGCTCAAATAAAACAATAGATGAGATAACAAGGTATAATTCTTAAAACATTTAATGAAAACACAGGTATGCAATTGCTCTTGAAACATGTCTAAAAAAAATCTTTTCAAAATATAAACATTAAAAGGTATCCTAAATTTCCCACAGGATTTCTAAATGTAAAGAAAAATTCAAGACGGACAACAGATTCAAATTGGGATTATAAATAAATATTCCTCCACTTCTGTTCACCTAATTGCCTCAACTGCTCATCAGAGCCAAGAGTGATGAGCCTGTTTCCCCTTTTGTAAACTGCTGTCAATTACACATATAATGTTTCCAGGGTCAAACATTTGTATCTGCTTTTTCCCTGGGAACTAGTGGGCATATTATTTTTATCAAGTTCATTCGTGATCTGCTGCTGTATCCCCGGGACAGTTGGAGCACAAGTCCTCTTCATCTGTAAAAAAAAAAAGAAAAAAATATATATGTATATCAGCAAAGGCAATAAAAACAACAATAAAACTACAGCCATGTTGTCGCCACTCTTACCATTATAGGTTGTCCCACACCATATGCAGTAAAAATGGACTCCTCTCAAATAGGATGTCAAAATTTGCAGTTTGTCAAAGGACTGTAACAGAGAGACACATGTCAAATTTATTGATTTTACTCTGGATTAATCACCACTTGCATTTATTGCACCGTATGCCAGTATAATAACTGTGTATTATGAACTGTCAGAATGAACCAGTATGTCCTATGTTGCCATGTTGGCAACAAGTCTTCGTACCAAAAAGATGACTACCACATCATTAGGATTACACATTATATCACTGAATAAACAAGGTAAACTAAATACTAACAGTTAATTCGTCAATCTCCTCTTCCTCCTCCTCTTCCTCCTCCTCCTCCTCCTCTTCCTCCTCCTCGTCCTCCTCCTCCTCATCCTCTTTGGGACCATCTTCCTCATCATCAGTCTCTGCTTTAGGATAGTACCAGTCTTCCCTGGGGACAGTGATGCCCTGAAAAGACAGTTCAGCCACAGGATTCACACACAGAAAACCCCACATGGTAATTTTCTCAGTGCTTAGAGACTTAATAGAGATCTGCAAAAACAGCATTAGCACTGTGATGTATTGATAAGCCTGTGCTATAGCCATAATTCCTCCAACCTTCTGACTGTCAAGCTGCTCACAGGCTCGCTGACTCCTCCTGAGATCTCCTTCAATCTTTCGCTCCTCTCTCTCCGTCCTTACTCTTGACCTGGAATGAAAAAGCACATCATTACACACACAGACTACGAAACATTTGTATTATAGGAAGGGGACAACATTTCCAGGCGCAGTACATCTCATAGACAGCTGCAAACTTCACCTAAAATCTTCCAGAGACTTGGTCTCATTCTGTTGTTTGGCTCGTGTTTTCTGACGATAATATTCAAGTTCCTCCTCGGCTTTTCTTTTCTTCACCTCTTCCATTCCAATGCCACCTCGGTCTGATTTAGCATACAAAGAAAATTACATAAACACTGTAAGCCATCAGTTGGATTGCACCTGTTTTAACTAGGGCTGTCAAAGTTAACATGATAATAATGCGTTAACGCAAATGTTTTACGCCACTAATTTCTTTAACGCATTAATGCAACTGGAGATTTTTAGGTTGTAGCGGGCTCAGTTTTAAAGCTACAGTAAAATACTGGTATCATATGAAACTATGAAACCTAAAGAATCCATTGTTACCAAGTATATATATATATATATATATATATATATATACCATGTCATACTAGCTTGTCGAAAAGGAGGCTAAATAATGCTCCACACTAAATTTTGGCGAGAAAAAACTGGCATGGCCATTTTCAAAGGGGTCAAGGTATGTGAATGAAAATGGGTTCTATGGGTACCCACGAGTCTCCCCTTTACAGACATGCCCACTTTAAGATAATCACGTGCAGTTTGGGGCAAGTCATAGTCAAGTCAGCACACTGACACACTGAAAGCTGTTGTTGCCTGTTGGGCTGCAGTTTTAAATATATACATACATTTGCATAGAGCAGGGGTCGGCAACCTTTACTATCAAAAGAGCCATTTTAAGCAAAAAAAAAAAAAAATCTGTCTGGAGCTATCAGTGAGGTAGGGGCCACATTGAGGCAAAAACAAATCTGAGATTTCGAGGATAAAGTCACAACTTTACGAGAAAAAGTCATAATATTACGAGAATGAAGTCATAACTTTACGAGAAAAAAAGTCGTAATATAACGAGAATAAAGTCATAACTTTATGAGAAAAAAGTCATAATATAAAGAGAATAAAGTCATAAATTTACGAGAAAAAAGTCATAATATAAAGAGAATAAAGTCATAACTTTATGAGAAAAAAAGAAAAATAACTTTTAAAATTACTATACAAATATATACTAATATTATGACGTCCAGCCACTGGAGAAGAGCAAAAGAGTCGCATGTGGCTCCAGAGCTGCAGGTTGCAGACCCCTGGCATAAATCAAGCATATTTGAAAAGAGTATTAAATACTTGACAAATCTCCCTTTAAGGTACATTTTGAACAGACAAAAAGTGTGTATTTAATTTGCAATTAATCATGATTAATTATGCACAATCATGGGATTAAATACAGTTAAATATTTTCAATCGATTGACAGCCCTAGTTTTTAACCAAATCAATTAAAAAAAAAAAGTATTGCCTACCAGTTTTGATATTCATAGGAATTGGATCAACCCTCCCAGCTCCTGAAGTGATAACAGAGATTAACATTAATACACAAAAAAAATGCAAAAAAACAACAACAAGATAATTGAATAAATAAAAAAAACGTGCCTTTCTTCCCTAACCCTTCACCAGCTTTGTAACCCATTTTCTGCAGAAGTGCAAAGCCCTTGTTCTCCCTGCAGAGTGAGTTCTGCAGAGCTGCTTCTCTGCTCTCCTTCTCCTGCTCCTTGTAGGTCTTCTGACGGTTCTTTATGTTCGTCTCCTTCTGCTTGGTCTCCTTCTTCATCGCCTCTTTCACCCGCCTCACCATGCTGACACCTGGCTTCACATCTTGTCTGTCAGACACAAGAACAATAGAAACGTGTCAGCTATTATGAGAGCTCGACTGCAGACTGCCTGTAAAGCATGTCATGTAGCAGAGTTTAACACAAACAGTAGACAGGAAACGCTCACATTTGAGTGAGAAATGCATCCGACATGTAGTCCTCTTCCTCATCAGACATTATGGCCGATTAAAAGAGGACAAATGTAGAAAAGAAACAGCTACAACGCTTTATAAACAATCCGGCTGTGCATTTGTATTTTCCTCACTGATGTTTTGGTTCGTTCACATATACATTCCGAGTAGCTACAAGGTACGAAACAAGTATACCGCTCCGGCGCTTTTTTTGGACAAATAACTCAGAAGATTTATTTTAATTATAATATGATTAATAGTAATCATTATATAATATTATATAAAATATATATTATATTATTATATTATAATTTATATTTTATTATATATATATATATATATATATATATATATATATATATATATATATATATATATATAATAAATATATATATATATAATATATATTATATATTATATATTATATTATATATATAATTATATTATATATTATATACAGAATTATATTAATTATGATAATTATAATTATTACTATTAATATAATATATAATATTATATATATATATATGTATATATATTATATATATATTATATAATCAGAATCAGAATCAGAATCAGAATTGTGTTTATTGCCAGGTGTAAGAGATTTACACTAGGAATTTGCTTTGGTTATGTTGGTGCAAGTCAAACAGTATAATAACAAAATAGATAAAAACGTTAGAATAAAATAGAATTAAAAAAATTGAAATTTTAAGAATATACAATATACAAAATAAGCTTTAAACAAAAATAAACATGATATATACAGATAGTGCAAATATTGCCGGAGTGCAAACAATCAGGTATCAGAGGGAGAGAGAGGGAGAGAGTAGGGATACAGTAGGGGGTGTTATTTAGAGTGTAATGATATAATATATTATTATATATGATATTATATAAATATTATATATATATAATATTATATATTATATTCATAGCAATAATTATAATTATCATAATTTATCAGAAATTTGTTTACATATACTCTTTGAATATTCACATCATCTATTATCATCAGTATTATATCCATGGTTTCACGTCGGACGACATTTAATGCGACGCCTTCCGCTACCCGTCGTCATTCATCCTCCTGGTTCTCGACTTACAGGTAGGATGAACATTTGTGGCTTCATATATCCTCCTATTTCAGAAAGGTGTTGTTGCTGAGGGTGTTTTGAACAGCTGAATGTGTTAAAAATATGACTATAGATAGCTAAAGTTCAGTTTTAGGAGAGAGAGTGTAACATTAGCCGCTTGTTTCCTAGTAGGAACTAGCTATCTTAGGTTGCTAACCAGCTAGCCTAGCAACAGCTGGAGTTAGGCAGCTGTCAGTGTCAACGCTGCCAGGCTCTGACAGTTCATCTAATGCACTTTATACCACACATGAGCAAGGATTTGAACACATCTAAAGCAGTGACAGCTGCTATAACTGTATATGTCTCTTGCATAAAGCTAATAAAGTCACTGCATGCACGCACTGTAAACAATTGCTGTTAATTTACAGCAGGATTTCAACAGTATTAACCTGTTATTGCTAAAAGCAGTGCTTTACTGTTAATACAAAAGAAAACCTGTTAAATTACGCTCATAGGCCGTTTTTTAACTGAACTATAATGCATTCTTAAAAAACATCACTTTACTGCTGATCAGCTGTCTAAAGTATCATCAGTAACAGTTTCATGCAGTATTGTTTTAATTCTGGGACCTGATCTGCTCATGTGAGGCTTGTACATTGTACATGATTGTAAAATCAGTGAATTAGCTCTGTTCGTCACTCACATGTTGTTATGGTTTGCATTCTGTGCTTGTAGCCAGATATAGACAGACATTTTGGGAAAAGTGTCAACAAGTCTATTATAGCCTTTTTCCTAACAAGTGCCTTTAATTGTATTTAGTGTGACTATTCATATGTATGTAACCTGCTAAGTCTATTCATCTAGGCAAAACATAATGTTTATTAAAATGTATGTAAAAAATACAACCTAAATAGTGCATTAAAACAAATCAGTAAGATAATGTAAAAGAAAGGTGGAAAAACAGCTGTATAATGTATCTTTAAGCTGTACAAAGCTGTAAATTTCAGCGACAGTATAATAATGTTAATTTTACAGTAACATAAAGGCAACCCTGCTGCCAGTTCTTTACTGTTATTTTACTGGGAAATTCTTAACAGTGCGGGTAAATGTCAACAGACCTTTTAGTAACTCAAGTGCTTGTATAATAATGTCTATGTGATTTGGATGAAAGAGACACATTGCTACAGCAGTTCATCAGTTTATTGGCCCACTTCAATCCAATATAATATCCTACAGCTAAGAATCTTGGTATCATCCTTGACTGGAATATGACTTTTGACCATCATGTCACTAAACTTGTCCAGACCTGCTTTCTCCAGTTAAGAAACATTGCAAAAAATCAGATGCATCTTGTCCTCCACAGATCTTGAACTATTAATTCACACTTTCATATTCTCCCGTCTAGACTATTGTAATTCCCTCTACACCTGCCTCAGTCAATCTGCTTTAAATCGCCTACAGGTGGTTCAAAATGCAGTGGCCGGGTTATTAACCAGAACTAGCCGTCGGTCTCACATCACCCCTGTTCTGTCATCCATCCATTGGCTCCCTGTAAAATTCAGAATCAACTTTAAGATCATGCTAATTACATATAAGGCACTGCATGACCTCACCCCCAGTTACATTTCTGATCTCTTAGTTACAGATTTGACCTGTCGAACACTTTGATCCTGTAATCTCGGCCTTTTATCCATCGCCCCGCTCAACCTGCAAAACAAAAGGTGATCGGGCCTTTTCTGTCTTAGGCCCAACTCTCTGGAATCACCTCCCCCAATCTATTAGAGCTGCTGAATCTCTGGACTGTTTTAAGTGGCGTCTAAAAACCCATCTCTATAGGCAAGCCTTTCTGTAGGCCTCATCCACATGTGTGTTTGTCTGTTTTTGTTTGATCTGTTTCTCATTGTTTCTCTGTTTCATATTGTGATTTTTCCTTGTTTTCATCATTGTTTGATGTTTCATTTGTGTGTGAAGCACTTTGTAACGGTGTGTTTTAAAAGGTGTTACATAAATAAAGCTTTACTTACTTACTTACATACTGACAAGGCACTCCATCTAATATAACATTGCACAGGCGAGGGTGTACAGCAAAAGGTCCTCGCCATGGAGCTGGCTCACAGTCTGCTGCTCAATGAAGAGGCCTTGGCCCAGATCA
The DNA here is from genome assembly GCF_043250625.1 of Sebastes fasciatus. Lineage (NCBI taxonomy): Eukaryota > Metazoa > Chordata > Actinopteri > Perciformes > Sebastidae > Sebastes > Sebastes fasciatus. Next base: position 20,670,226 of record NC_133803.1, on the reverse strand, counting down.
CTGAAGCAAAGAGGCCTGTCTTCATCTTCGAATGGCTCCGCTTCTTGGATAAAGTGCTTGTGGCAGCAAATAGGGTGACTATTCAGATTTTGGTCATTTCTGAGTGGGATTCGTTAGAGGCAGTTTGTGACTTTGTTTTCGTTTTTTTTGCATTTGAATGGCAGGTGGATGTGAAGGAGAAGCAGAAGAAGCTGGTGGAGCAGCTGACAGGACTGATCAGCAGTGCTCCTGGACCGCCAACGAGAAAACTGCTGGCCAAAAACCTTGCTACCCTCTACAGCATTGGCGACACCTTCACTGTTTTCCAGACTCTGGATAAATGCAATGAGATCATCAAAAGCAAGGATGACACACCTGCGTACTTACCAACGAAACTGTAAGATCCCATGTATTGTCATTACTTATTTTTTTCATACAGTCACTGTGTTTTTACATATTCTACTTTATATTATACACATTTGCGTTAAGATATAAGCTGTTCACACTGCTTTCAGTGTTTCAGGCATATACTCTAGACCCACCTTCAAGGGTATTAGCAGTTAAGCCAAATGTTAATCTGCAAAATGACATTTCATGTTTAAAAGGGGGGATTAAGTGCACATTAGCAGATATTATGCTGTGTTTCTTGCTGCTATTAATGGAATCTAACAGTGATTGAAGCTGCATCAGTGATGTCCTGCAGACTGTGCTGCTCCTGAAGTGCTTTGGTATAGATATTAGATAATAATGTCTTTGGAGCTTTGACGTTAAATCTAACTCATGGCATTATGCTATTATCATCAATCATCAATAAAATAAAAAGTCAGTTGAATGTTTGCAAGAGGAGATTTACGTTATGAATGTGAGAATATCTGAAATTAAAAAAAAAAAAACACTGTTTCGGCTAGGGCTGCAACCAACAATTATTTTCATCGTTGATTAATCTGACGATTATTTTCTTGATTAATCGATTAGTTGTTTGGTCTATAAAATGTATGTTTACTTTCATTTTAATGCATACAGTAACTTTTCTTGCAGTGCTGCAGTGGCATGTGTTGGAGCTTTTTATGAGAAGATGGGCAGGATGCTGGGGAGCTCCTTTCCAGACACCATTAATAATCTTTTGAAGGCATTAAAGAGTGCAGAGGTATGACTTTTAAGAGTACAATATTGGGAAATGAAATGCAGTTTTCCATTTTCTTATTGAAAGAATGTTTTAGATCAAATTGTATACTGGAGTATAGGAACAGAAATGGATAACTAAAGAAATTTCTTATTCAGATTATTTCAATCCTCTTGTGTTTACCTTTACTTTGTCGATGTAGTCCCAGGGCAGAGGAGAGATCCTTCTCAGCCTGCAGAAGGTGCTCTGTGGTCTGGGAGGAGCTGCAGCTTCATGTCACAGAGATATCTACAAGAATGCCCGCTCTCTACTCACAGACAGGTCCATGGCTGTACGCTGTGCCGTAGCAAAGGTTGGTCTCTGAAAAATGTCTAATGGAGCTGTTAAAGAGTTTCAATTTTCACATATTTTTGCTTTGTCATTTATGTTGACGGAACTCAAATGTGATGAGCACATCTCCTTCCTATTGTGAAAGACCATTTCCTGTTTAGAAAACATGACAACTGTATATTGTACAAGTTGTGTGACCAATATATTGCAAAGATAAGCATCCATATTGTTTGTATGCATCATCGGTATAATGAATTAAATACATGCATAATGTAGATGTAGTTACTAACAGGACTCCATCTTTACTCTTCTTGCCTAATCAGTGCCTGTTGGAGCTGCAGAATGAGGCGGTATTCATGTGGACCACAGAACTGGAGAACGTGGCCACTTTGTGTTTCAAATCATTGGAAGGATCTAACTACGGTGTTCGGGTAGCAGTGGCCAAACTGCTGGGGACAGTCATGGCCACTGCCCTGATGCCCAAACAAGCAGCTGGTAGGTTAAAGGGATAGTCGGGTGTTTTGAAGTGGGGTTGTATGAGGTACTTATTCATAGTCAGTGTAAATATCTACAGTAGATGACGGTCGGCACGTCCCCAGTGTGGAGAAACAGACAGGAGTTAAGGCACGGAACCAAAGCAATGTACTGCTGTAGACGGGGCCGGCAGCAAAACATCATTTAACTACCTAAAAGAAAAGCCCACCTAAAAACATCAATATCAGTTTAAGGTGGCTAAAATACGTTTTGCTGCCGTCCCTGTCCACAGCAGTACATTACTTTGCTTCTGTGCCGTAACTCCTGTCTGCTTCTCCAAACTGGGGGCGTGCTGACCTTCATCTACTGTGGGTAATACACTGACTATGGATGAGTACCTCATACCACCCCACTTCAAAAACACTCAAACTATCCCTTTTAAGAGTTGATTTGTGTAATTCATGTTCGGCTGCTTTCATGTTAAGTAGACTCGCTCACCACTTTTGTCCTTCATGAGCTGAATACTTTTTTTTCCTCAGTGATGCGTCAGAACGTGAAGCGGGCCACTCTGGAGGAGGTGCTGGAGCTAATGGCCACAGGCTTTCTGCGTGGTGGATCCGGCTTCCTGAAGAGTGGAGGGGAGATGCTGAAGGGGGGAGGCTCTGTCAGCAGGGAGGTGCGGGTGGGCATCACACAGGTGAGATGAATCCTCAAATATAAGAATCTGAGCCTGCGTTGTCTAATTCAACCGCTTCACACGTGATCTTTCTTTCGTTTTCTCCAGGCCTATGTTGTGTTTGTGACTACACTCGGTGGTCAGTGGCTGGAGCGCAACTTTGCCACATTCCTGTCCCACGTTTTGGACCTCGTATCTCACCCACGGGCCACGCAGACACACGTTGAGGCTGTGTACTCACGCCGCTGTGTTTCCTTCATGCTACGCGCCACCCTGGGGGGCTTACTTGGAGAGAAAGCACAAATTGCAGCCGGCAAAGAACTCTGCCAAGCCATCAGCAAGCAAATGAGGGCTGTGGGTAAGGAGGATGGGGGGGAAATATCACGGTTCAGAGCATTACAGAGTAAGTACTCATCCATTATTATCACTTTTTAATTCACCCTTCATTCAGTACTACAATTCTTGCATGGTTTGCGCTCGTGTTTTGTGCGGAGATGGTTTTTCTTTTCTGTCTTTTGTTGTGTGCGGAGATGACTTTCCCTATTTCTGCTTTGCTTCCTGCTTTTGCCTTTGCTTCTTTTGCATCGCTCTCCTCTTTCTTTACTTTTCTTTTTAACCACAAGCAGCATCATAATGTCGGTAACATTATCCACTGCCAGCTCAGCATTCAAGTTACTCATGCTTGCATTATTGCATAGCCTCCGTGGCTGTTTGCCATTCTGTTATTGCATTACAATCCCTAAGGAGCATGGTATAACTCTTTCTGACTGTTGACATCTGGCTTACAGCAGCAGAAAAACTGCATGTGCCAATAAATTCACAGACACATTTAGTAGGAACAAGCCATTCCCCCCCACAGCAACAAGACATAACATTTGCAAGTTTGTCCATCATTTAGTTTTATTGATTTCAGTTCCATTTTTTCTGTATAAGAACACATCAATCATTTCTATAATCACCTTTATCTCATTCAAAAAGGATGATTCTTACTCTGATTTGTTTTGCAACCTTTAAACTGATGTCAAACATACATTCTCTTGTTCATATTGATGTTAAAACAGAATTTAAAAATGATGTTGAATGTCGGTGTCTGTTGAGACGTGGTCCTGGGCTCTTCTCTATACTTGCTGCTTGTAGCTTTTCCAATCAGCTAGATCTATGAGACTTCTTGAAATTAGACTTTGTGAAATATCTGTGCTAAAAGTAACTTGAAAAATATCTCCTGGATACATGATGGTAGTGGGACCTCCTAGTGTATGTTCCCCTTTTTATTCTACAGCTGGTTCCCGGTAGGGCTGGGCGATATGGCCAAAATCTTCTATCACGGTATAGGCTCTATACAGGCTCAGTGACGTAGGCCCGAGGGGCCCAATCACAGCCTGTCATGGCCGAGTACAGATTTGGTTGGGTGGAAAGGGCTATAGCTTCATTCACTGGATGCTGCGGAAGACAGCATAAAGCATTATTACGAACTTGAGTTCGAGTTCAGTCAGTGATATAAAAATCACACAAATTTGTATTTTAGAGTGTCCCAAAAAAAAAAGGCTTGTCTTTTCCTGCAGTATTTGCTCATTTTTCATTTCAAAAAGCTGACAAAACAAAATAAACAGTGTGCAAATGTCTGGTATTAATGTAACCAGAGTTCTTCCTCATCTTGGGTTGGTTGGGATGCCTCCTCCTGCTCTACTTCACTATCCCAAATCCTGTTACCTTGTGACACAGCTGGATTCACAAGAATCCTGAGATCAGGCGAGAATATCTACCGCAGTGGAAACGATGTGGTCAAATCTCTACTGCTGGACACATTTCTATCGTCGTACAGTATATACCATCATATCGCCCAACCCTAGTTCCCGGTGTCCTAAGTTTTATGGAATAACATGACAGCCAAAGTTCAAGAAGCAGCTTTAAATCTCTTTCTAAAGTTATTTACTACTTTCTCTTTCTTGTGATCTGTCTTGTCTGTTGCCTATTCAGAGCTCTGAGGATTTAAGTTCTTGATAAATGACCATCAGACATTATTATTTACCTGAATTCAGATTAAGTTTTATTTTTTTTTTGTTTGTTTTTTCACATTTATTCTTTCAACTATAACCATTGTTTAATGCATTACACCTTTTTTGTTTAAAAAAATCCTCAGAGCTCTGTGGCGTATAGCAGCGTGCTCTTCAGTATTTTTAAGGATTAAGGACTATGCAGATTCATAATGTGTGACAGCGAAACATGGACTAATGTGGACAGCCAGTTATGTTATTACAATGTATTTTATGTAACATGTCAGAATTATAATTAACTTAATTAAAAAGTGTCTTGTTTTGAGAAAAATCTCAACCTTAGTTGCAATTCAGTGCAGGTCACCTTATCCATCAATGCTGCTGCACACATTCTTTTTCACACATTCTTCACCATCTTGTTCAACTTGGAACATTTTTGCATTTTTATACTGACAAACCCTTCTTGTTCGTTTCTCTTTCTCTGCCGCATGTTTTTCCAGAGGCAGTTGTGAATGACATGAGTGGAGAGAACAAGGCAGGGGCAGCTGATGTTTCTGCCAGTCAGCATGTCATGGTGTGTGCCCTAAAGGAGCTGGGCAGTCTGGTTCACAGCTTGAGTGCCACATCTTCACCACTCATCCAGGAGCCTTCAATAGGTGAGACACACAAAATATTAAATGGAACATTCCTTTCAGTGCTCTTAAAGGGATAGTACAGGGTGTATTACCTACAATACATGACGGTCGGCACGCCCCCAGTTTGGAGAAACAGACAGGAGTTACCACACGGAAGCAAAGCAATGTAATGCTGTGGACGGAGCCGGCAGCAAAACATATTTTAGCCATCTAAAAGAAAGGCTCACCTAAAAAAGGCATCAGTTTAAGTGTACGCTATATTTAGGATATTTTCTCCGGTTTACCTTGCCGTCAGAGAGCCCTTTCTGATGGGGAACTAAAGCCGTTGTATCCATCTATGCTCTCACCAAAACCATCAGACTCCTGTCTGTTTTTCCAAGCTGGGGGCCAACCGTCATCTACTGTAGGTAATACACCCGAACTGATGGATAAATACCTCATACGTCTCCCTTTCAAAACACAAACTAACCCTTTAAGTTTCTATAATCACAAATTGGGATTACATAGATGATAATAATCCTAACAGGAGTGAAAATTTGCTTACTTAGCCAACTTGTATGACATTGGCCGCATTTTCTGTAACTTTTGTAATGTGTAATATTGTAAAATCTTAGATCCACTTATTTTACTGACTGAAATATGCAGTATAAAGTGCTCACCGTATATGCTCTTGTTGCATGTTACTCTTTAAAGTGAATGAATACGTTGGAGTCTCCAATCAGAAGGAATGAATTTAGACTGGATTCATTCACAACTTCACAAGCATATTCCATCTCCTCCTCCCAGGACTCCTTGAGACTGTGACCTCAGTGCTTCTGCACCCGAGCATGGCGGCTCGTTTGGCCGCTGCGTGGTGCTTGCGCTGTGTTGCCGTGGCTCTGCCCTATCAGTTGACCCCGCTGCTGGACCGCTGTGCGGAGAGAATCAACAACCTGAAGAGTTCGCCTGAGGCTGTGAGCGGCTACAGCTTTGCGATGGCTGCTCTGCTGGGAGGCGTACACCAGTGTCCTCTGGGTATCCCCCACTCCAAGGGCAAGGTGTGTAGCTCCACAATGTAATCTTGTTAATCACTGAGGTCTTTCTGACTTTCTGTAGCAGCCTCATTGATTGCCCTATATAGATTTAAAGGTTGTCTTGTTTTTGTTTTCCTGTAGTTGGTGGTGAGTATAGCTGAAGACCTCCTGAGGACAGCTGCTCAGAATAGTCGACTGTCCCTGCAGCGCACACAGGCTGGATGGCTGCTGCTGGGTGCCCTCATGACTCTGGGTGAGCCGCTCTATCTTATCTCTTGGCTTTGATTCATAAACAATACTGTCTCCCGCTCTCTCGCTGACATTGTTTTGTGTGTGCCCAGGTCCCTCCCTCGTGCGCTATCACCTTCCCAAGATGCTGCTGCTGTGGAGGAACGTGTTTCCTCGCTCCCAGAAGGAGCTGGAGGCAGAAAAGGCTAGGGGAGACTCCTTCACCTGGCAGGTCACCCTGGAGGGCCGAGCTGGAGCACTGTGTGGTAAAAGAAACACGCCGCCCTGTTTTACCTGCACATGCTCTGTAATGTTAGCAGACACAATTCTGAGCAACACGCCTGTTCCTTTCCTCTGTAGCCATGCGCAGCTTTGTGGCCCATTGTCCCGAGCTGCTCACAGAGGATGTGATCCGCAGACTGATGACTCCCATTGAATGTGCCATGACCATGATGTCTCAGTGAGTGTGATGCTTTTAAGTATGAAGTGTGTGATAGCTATTTTTCGGCATTTCTTTCATTGTTTCCAGATTATATATCTAATGATTGTAATGTTTTGCCAGTGTACCTGCCATCATTAAGGTCCATGGTGCTCACCTGAAAGCTAGTGCAGCGATGGTGAGGCTCAGGTTGTACGACATCCTGGCTCTGTTGCCTCCCAAGACCTATGAAGGTAACACGGTCACTTCTACTTTTATTTTTTAACAGAAGTTAAGAGCATTTATGGAAAACCAGTATTGTTCTTTTGTAGGCAGCTTTAACGCCCTCCTGAGGGAGCTGGTGGCAGAGTTCACTTTGACTGACAACTCGGCCAACACTACCACCTCCTTGCTGCGCTCTCTCTGTCACTGTGACGACAGTGTGCTCATGGGCTCCTGGCTACAGGAGACTGACCACAAGTGCATAGAAGATCAGGTGAGTAAAATCCTCAATGACATGATGAATCCAAAAATATAATACCACTACATATATGAAGAATAAATGGGTTCTCATTTCTTTTAGCCATTGCTTAAAAATAACGATTAAAATAAGCGATATTTTGCGTGGCGGTAGTGAATCGAAGTATTGATCTTTTATTATGTAAACTATTAACCTCTTAACAATCCGACGGCCCGTTATTCTGTCTTTCAGAGGCTGTACCTGTCTCATTCTTAACGCTAGAGTGAAGATACTTGTATCATATGAAACTAGAAAACCTCAGGAATCAATTGGCACCAACCATGTCATACTAACTTGTCACGAAAAACAAAATAGAGCTAAATAACGATCCCAAACTTATGCTAAATTGTGGCGAGGAAAAACTGGCATGGCCATTTTCAAAGTGGTCCCTTGACCTCTGACCTCAAGATATGAGAATGAAAACTCTGAGATGAACAGAGTGAAAACTGTATCTCATTAGATAAAACAGATGTTGACAAACTGCATAATTAAAAATGACTACCTAAAGTACCTAAAATTTTAATTTATTACCTAAAAAAAGGTAATAAATCGCAATATATCTTATCGCAATACTCAGCATATGGCGAAATGTTCGCAATAAGATCGTATCATGACTTAAATATCGTGATAATATTGTATCGTGGAGCATCTGGTGATTCCCACCCCTTACTATCTATACTTAACATTATCCATTATTATCTGATGGTCAATGTTGATACTAATGTGTGATCGTTCCTAAACAGCTGCAGCCCAACAGCGCGTCTGGCAGCGGAGCTCTCGAACACGATCCCTCCTCGATCTACCTGCGTGTTCCTGTCGGCGAGGACATCCCAGGGCCTCTCCCTCTGGGTGTGTCCGTCATCGACGCTTCAGTGGCTCTGTTTGGCGTGGTTTTCCCCCATGTCTCCTTCAAACACAGGTGAGAAGTTTAGTTGTTGCTACGGACTTGTCAACATTTTGCAGCTTATTTTTATTGTGATATGTTGGTTCTCTTGTTGGTTTGTTATGTATTATTTATATTCACTGTTGATGCTTGTTTGTTATATATTCTACCCGACTTATATGATTCAGGCTGCAGATGCTGGACCACTTTGCAGAGTGTATCAAGCAGGCTAAAGGAGTTCGACAGCAGGCAGTCCAACTGAACATCTTTACTGCGGTACTTAGTGCCCTCAAGGTGAGAAAACTTCCTATCTTCTTATAGGTTGGGTCAGTAATGCTGAGAAACTAGCGCGAGTATATTCGATTTTTAAAATGATCCAAACGGAAAACCGAGCCTAGTGTTGCCAACTGTTTTCCAGTGAAAGTAGCCAGCAGCACCAGCTCCAAAAGTCACCAAGTCGGCAACACTGACAGTCCGTCGCTTCAGGCCGCCCTCCAAAGCCACTCCCTCAAAGTTATCAAAATGAACGTAAACAACAAACATGGCTATTGTTAGTACTCACAGCTGTCAAGCTAGCAGCTTGTGGAAGACTCTGGTGACGCACAATGAGTGCACTGGCAGAGTACACAGACAGGCAGCCACAGATACCGTTTTTTTTTTATTATTTGTTATTGATTGCTGTCGAAATGTAATGTAATTTCCACAAATATATCAAAATATGTATTTGAACAACACTACCAACCCTAGCTTTAAGACAGGAATATCATGTTTCATTATTCAGGTAATGAGTAATAATAACGTATCTCTTCCTGACTGAAGGGTTTGGCTGAGAACAAGAGTACTCTGGGTCCTGAGGAGGTGCGTAAGTCGGCTCTGGCCCTGGTGATGGGAGCGCTGGACAATCCCAACCCCATCCTGCGCTGTGCTGCTGGAGAGGCTCTGGGCAGGATGGCTCAGGTGGTGGGAGAGGCTACCTTCATCGCCAGAATGGCACAGACCAGCTTTGATAAGTGAGCATTTCATATCTGTATTATCTGTTCTTTTTTCTCCATTTATTCTGTTACTTCTCCTCACACCACACCACCGTTAAAATCAGTTACAGAGAAAACAATTGTAGGTCAAGGATGTTTTCAGGAAGATAAAAGTGTCAGTCTTTGATTGTCTGTATAATCTATCTTACCTCTCTATCCTTGGCTGTAATCATGTGATCCATATCTCCTATTTCCAGACTGAAGTCTGCCCGTGATGTAGTATCAAGGACGGGCCATTCACTGGCTCTCGGCTGTCTGCATCGATATGTTGGAGGAATTGGCTCGGGCCAGCACTTAAAGACCAGCGTCAGCATCCTGTTGGCTCTGGCCCAGGATGGGTCGTCTCACGAGGTCCAGGTACAGTGAATTACTCAGGAGGGATGGATGAATTTTTTTCTGTTGTTTTTTTCCATCTGAACTGAATTATAGTTGTGCTTACTTGGATGAACATGTGTTGTGGTTTCTATTTTATTTCATTTCTAAACAGAATTTAAAAAGAAAAACACCAAGTTTGTTTCATCATTTCTGCTTTACACATGGCTAATTCAGATATTCTCTTTTTATCAGACATGGGCTCTGCACTCTCTGGCTCTGATTGTGGATTCTAGTGGTCCAATGTACCGAGGCTACGTGGAGCCCACGCTGTCCCTGGTACTCACCCTGCTCCTCACTGTGCCGCCGTCCCACACAGAGGTGCACCAGTGTTTGGGCCGCTGCCTGGGAGCTCTCATCACCACCGTGGGACCAGAACTACAGGGTAACTGTGGCAGAAATTAAATCATAAACCTCCTTGTATCAGTGTTAATTTTCTGCAGCTATTTTAGATTTAGTCTTAGTCTTAAAACGAAAATGCTTATTAGGTTTAGTCACATTTTAGTTATTTTTTTATCCTTCATAGTTTTAGTCTAGTTTTTTTCAGCTATTTTTTTTTAGTTAATCTTAGTCCTGTTTAGTCATCAGATTATATTTAACGTTTCTGTCATTTTAGTCAAACTTATTTCACATAAAATTTAATAAAACACAGGTTGAATGATTAATAAGTCCTCCTGACTGCGCTCATTAGTGATGCGCGGTTCAGTCGCACCCACCCAGTCCGTTATGAGAGCCAATCCGCACCGCCCAACAGGTAAAAATATACGTTACTCAACCACCCGAAGCCGACCCTACCCGCAAACCACCAACTTTATGCATTATAGTAGTGCAATTGTCAGGACTGAGGTGTGAGACAAGAAGGCCGCCGTAGCACGCAGCAAGACTGACAGAGAGAGGGGAAGAGAATGTGGAAGGTGACAAAAATAAAGAAAGATTTTGGTAACGTTTTTATATTTTTAAACTACATTTTAGTCTCGTCTTTTTTTGTCAACGATATTGCATGTTTGATATCGTCACCATTAGTGTTTAATGACGTCGGTGCCGTCTCGTCATCGTCTCGCCATCGTCTCGTCATAGTCATGGAAAAAAGCTTGTTGGTTAACGAAATGAACACTGCCTTGTATGACTGCGACTCTCTCATTTAGCTCGTTTCTTTAAAAGCCATGTAAATATGATATATCCTTTCCTGGCCAGCAGGTGGCAGTGTAATCACACTACTAAGACCTACTGTATATCCTCTAACTGCTAAAAAAAAAATGCTGTTTGTTTTTGTCTCTCTTCCTAATCTGTGTCATTGGTTTTGTTAGGAAATGGAGCCACTATCTCCACCATCCGCTCGTCCTGCCTGGTTGGTTGTGCCATAATGCAGGACCACTCGGATTCTCTTGTGCAGGCAGCTGCCATCTCATGTTTGCAGCAGCTGCACATGTTTGCTCCACGCCACGTCAACCTGTCCAGCCTGGTGCCCTGTCTCTGTGTAAGACATGATGAGACATAATGAGTTTCAGACTACAGTAGTTATAGTTTATCTTAATCTTAATCATAATTTCCTTTGGGATCCCGCAGGTGCACCTGTGCAGCTCTCACCTGTTGCTGCGTCGCGCTGCCGTGGCCTGCCTGAGACAGCTCGCTCAGAGAGAGGCTGCTGAGGTCTGTGAGTACGCCATGAGCCTGGCGAAGAGAGCAGGAGACCACAATACAATCAGTGAGTACAAATTGTGAACAAGAGCTTTCTGTTTAGTTGGTATACCTCGGTGAGACATTGTGACTCTTACTGCGCTGACTTTGTCCCTGGTTTAGAGCTGAACATCACGGAGACCGGTCTGGAGGGTGTTCTGTTCGGCATGCTGGATCGGGAGACGGACAGGAAGCTGTGTTCTGATATCCATGATACACTGGGCCACATGCTGTCGTCTCTTGCTGTGGAAAAGCTTTCTCATTGGCTGAAACTCTGCAAAGATGTCCTGGCAGCAACTACAGGTAAATCTTCAAAACAACAAAATACGACACATAACCACTTTCTGTCTCCAAGGAAATTAAGGCTAGAAAAGAAGACAAAGTATCACACAGTATTTAAGTCAGGTTTGTATCTATAGCTCAATATCTGACTAAATCTTCTCTTTTACATCCTCGTATCATGAATGTGTCCATCTTCTTCTTCAGATGTTGGAGCACCAGTTGTATTCGAGGTGGAAAAGGATGAGGAAGACGGCGAGAAAAAAGACGAGATGGACGATGACACCATGTTCACAGGCCTGGGCGAAGATGACAAGACCAAGCCCTCTGTGGCACCGCGCTGGGTGACGCGGGTATTTGCGGCGGACTGCTTGTGCCGCATCATCCTGCTGTGTGAGAATGACAAGGCGCACTTTGACCTGGCAGCTGCCCGCTCTGCACAAGCCAAGAACATCAAAGGTACCAGAACAGAGTAGCTCAAAGTTCACTTAGAGGATTTGTGATTGATTTATGCCACTTGTGATCTGTGTCTGTGCTTCACATAGATTTTCTAAAGTCATATACCAATATTAAAACTGTTGCTTACAGAGAAATATAAGGAACGTCTTTTCTACTGACCGATATTCCAGCTGTTTTTGCGACCTCCAGACAGTTCAAGTGTCAGCTGCTGAATAAAGCTCATCCATGTGCTTTTATGTAAAGATGGAACAAGGCTAAAGATGACTAAGTAAAAGTAGGAGTATTTTTTTTTCACCGTGACAGATAGAGGAGCCAGTATTTTATATAAGCTCCTCCGAAACAAGGCAGCCTTCTGCAGACCAGGCAGTAATGGCACAGTGTAGTGATTTTGCAGCTCTGGAAGCAGCTAATGCAAATTTAGTGACTGGGATTGAGTGGATGGTTGGTCTGCATGTGGGTGTGTCCAACTAATCCCTTGAAAGGTGCACTTCAGTTGAAACTCAATTAAATCTTAGCCTCAAAGTCAATATCCAGTTTCTTTGAGTCAACCTCTAAGAACTGATTTGTTGTGTCCTTCTAAAGTGTTAAAAAAGCAAAGACAGCGACCATTGAGGAGGCAACAATTGTGCCTTCTTGCTGACGTGCAACCCATCATCTAAGGATTACAAAAGCACATATTAAACAATGACTGGCAAATGTTGAAATTAACATAAATTAGGGCTGTCAATCGATTAAAATATTATATCACGACTAATCACACATTTTTTATCCGTTCAAAATGTACCTTAAAGGGAGATTTTTCATGTGTTTAATACTCTTATCGACATGGGTTGGGCAAATATGTTCGCTTTATGCAAATGTATGTATATATTTATTATTGGAAATCAATTAAAAACACAAAACAATGACAAATATTGTCCAGAAACCCTCACAGGTACTGCATTTAGCATAAAAAAATATACTCAAATCATAACATGGCAAACTGCAGCCCAACAGGGAACAACAGCTGTCAGTGTGTCAGTGTGCTGACTTGACTATGACTTGCCCCAAACTGCATGTGATTATCATAAAGTGGGCATGTCTGTAAAGGGGAGACTCGTGGGTACCCATAGAACCCATTTTCATTCACATTGTAGCTTTATTTATTTATTTTCTAGTTTCATATGATGCCATTATCTTCACTATAGCTTTAAAACTGAGCCCACTACAACCTAAAAATTGCAGGTTGTGTTAATACATTAAAGAAATTAGTTTAAATTAATTTGCATTGATGCGCTATTATCGCGTTAACTTTGACAGCTGTAATATAAATCTGTTATAAATTCTATCTTCTGATTGATTAATGTGGCTGCTCACTGAGGTCACGTTCCTTACAGTGATTATAAATGTGTTTCTATTCCTCACACGATCCTCGTTGTTCCATCTCTGTCCATCCAGGAGATCAGCTGGTGCTCCATTTGTCTGACCTCATCCGCATGGCCTTCATGGCGGCCACGGACCACAGTAACCAGCTGAGGATGGCCGGCCTGCAGGCCCTGGAGGACATCATTAAAAAGTTTGCGTCCGTACCGGAGCCTGAGTTCCCAGGGCACGTTATCCTGGAACAATACCAGGCCAATGTGAGTCAGAAACACATCAGATGACAGATCAAACGTCCCAACTTAATAATGACTCAGCAAATGTAAAACGAAATTGAAAGAAGTGAACATTGTCCCCATCATGTATGCATTTAGGTCGGAGCTGCCCTCAGACCTGCCTTTTCACCTGATACACCGTCTGACATAACAGCTAAGGCATGCCAGGTAAGACACCCTGCTCTAGTAACGAACATTTACAAGAAACGTTTCACCAGCTGAATGAGTTATATATCATTTCACTTCATAGCCCTGTTTGAAGTGTGCAACCTCTGTTTGTACTGTAGCATTCGTTCCAATGAACAGCCCCTGCATATATTAATATATTTTGATGATGTTAGAGGCTTTTGTAGCAATGCTACTACAGTGGCCGTTAATTATCACTGCTCAGTGACTCCTCCTCCCCTTAGAACCTGGCAGTGTCAAGTTTTCTGCCTTAATGCTCAACTTATTTGACTGATATGAAGAATGAGTGACAGTGGAAAATACCAAACATGCCTGACAGCAGTATTATTCAAAATCCCTCCTCTCTTTGACATTCCCCTCTGAGTCTCTGGCTCAGGGTTTGTGCCCACTCCAAATATTTCTGTTCTTTCTGAAGGCCGAAAGCTTGATCTCAGGGTTTTTCTTTTCTAAAAGGAATGATTCACTTAGAACCAGGGATGCACAATATATATATATATACATATATATATATATAACAGGGACAATGATGGGAGGTTTATATTCTTATGCATTATTCCAATAATGAAATTATAGCCGATAAATAGAGCCAATAATTCAAAGCCAAATTGCTTTAATTGACTTAACAAGCGCAGCAAATACACACTCCAATACAATAAACCAGTATGCTCCTTTAAAGTTGTTTTGTGATCTGCCAACATACATAGAGAAGAAGAACAAGCGCAGCACGCTGACTAGAGAGCCAAACATGTCGTCGATGTGGAAGTTTTTCACATTTTCAGAGGAAGACAACACAATTGCAATTTGCGGTCTGAGTTTTTTGATGTACTTTAGTAGAAAAAATAAACATTTGAAGAGTCAGATCTTATTTTTGTTGTTGCTGTGTTAACAATATTGAATATTGTATATTGAAAAGACTGTATGCATGTAACAAACGGAAATTGTCACGTGTTGCTGGACATTTGTAGGAAATGCACGAAAAATGAGGAATGACTCTTTCTAGGATATCATACGAGCTGTTGTATGAGGATACGTTGCGTGCAGGGTCACATGACATGACCTGCAGAGAAATGTGACTATAGTTCTAATAAGCTAACAAGGTGTCTCGCTAAGTACATTTGCATCGTGACTCATTTCTAACTCTCCTTCTCCTGCCCTTGGCCACCTGACACTCTAATAGCAGTTCTCCTCAGAAGGATATAATCTTCTAAATGTCTGCTCCACTTGTACAGCCCTAACATGTCAGCCCTATTTATTAATAACTGTTCTTTGAAACCACCAGCCCCTTTAATAGCATGTAGATATGATGGCTAATCAACCTTGAATGCTCTTTTATTTAATGTAGGCTTTTCATTTTTCTCATTAGTTGTAAGGCCGTGGGTTCCTGTAAATGGTCAATTCACTTGACCATTTATTAACTTGACCCCTCTGTGTGACTACAGGTTTGTAGTACGTGGATTGGTAGTGGCGTAGTCAGTGACCTCAATGACCTGCGGCGAGTCCACAACCTCCTTGTGTCGTCGCTGGACAAGGTGCAGGCTGGGAAGGGCTCGTCCAGTCAGCTGTACAGTGAGAGCGCCACCACAATGGAGAAACTGGCCGTGCTGAAGGCGTGGGCTGAGGTGAGACTGATGACCCCGATCAGAGTACTGTCCCATATTTGTTACACTGCAAATGATGTACATAATAAACTACACACTGGCTTTCTTTCTCAGGTGTACGTGGTGGCGATGAAGATCAAGAAAGAGGCCGAGTCTAAGCCGGCCAAACCAGTCCGAACTGGAGACGACGACGAGGATGAGGACGACATGGGCGCCGACGTGCTTCCACCCGACAGCCTCATCACTTTGGTGCAGCCAGAGCTGCCCTCGCTGAGCCGCCTGTGGCTGGCCATGCTGCGAGACTACGCTCTGCTCACTCTGCCTGCCGAGTTTTCCAGTCAGCTGCCCCCTGATGGTACGAGACAGATTCTTGCCTACCGAATGCAGATCAAGTCTGGATCAAATCTCTTCATATGCATGGCATTGCAGTGTTTCTAATAGTACATGAATGTTTAGCCCACTTCCAGCACTAGTGTTTGACTTCTTTGCTCAAGTTTTGGTCCCATAAAAGTAGAGATTTTAATCTCTAGAGAGCATCTCCGGACATTACCAAAAAAAACGTCAATGTGATTTGGACAATTTCTCATAAAATGTCAACAAAAACATCTTATCATCGAACTGTCAAATAGCCGTTTTGATGGGATGTATTGTTTGAGCTGTCTTGGGGCACTGAACTGAAATGAATATTTCAGGTGGCCTAAACATAAATATACAATTTATGTATATAAGATTTAGCTCCTAGCCTCTTTTGCAATCATATGATGCCAGTATCTTCACTCTAGCTTTAAAACTGAGTCAGCTACAACCTAAAAATCTCAAGTTGCTTTAATGTGCTAAAGAATTTAGTTGCATTAAAACGAATTTGCATTTACACGTTATTATCGCATTAACTTTGACAGTCCTAATAAATATACATAAATTGTATTTTATATTTTATTGTATAATTGTATAAATCACATTTCAAAGTAATATGGTCATTTCCCATTATTGTGTGTCTGTGTTCAGGTGGAGCGTTTTATACTCCAGAGACGATAGACACAGCGAGGCTCCACTATCGCGGTTCGTGGGCCCCCGTCCTGCATGCTGTGGCCCTGTGGCTGAGCAGCACTGGGTTCGGAGCTGGTGCTGAGAAAGAAGAGGTCCCCTCAGCTCCCTCCAGGGTTGCTGCCATCACTCAAGCAGCCACCTCCACCACTAAGACCTTTGAAGAGTCGGTCAGGGACAGGATGCATCTCATGTTGGGTAAAGAGAAAACACTTTTTTTCTTTTTGTTTACCGTAGAGCCATGGATCCTCCTCCCATCTGCCGACAGTGAAAGGGATGGTGCTGGATAGAAAAAGAGAATAGCATGAACACACCCTAAGTGCATTTCTTTGTTGTGTCTCTCAGGTGTCAGTATAGAGTTTCTCTGCTTCCCCCGACCCGAGGAGCCCATTGAACACGTGATGTCCTGCCTGCACGCCCTGTTCACTCTGCTAGAATCTCCATGTGCTAAGATCCATATCGCAGAGGACCAGGTAAAGACACAAGACAAGAGTGCACAAATTACAGATATATGGTGGAAGATTTGTACCACTCTTGTATTCAAAATGTATTCTGAATTACACATTCAGTGTGACATCTGAAATAATTAGGGCAGCCCCCTCTTAGTCGACTAATCTGTTGTTTTGGTCTTAGTCTACTAAGATTTCTTAGTCGATTAGTTGTTTTTTATGCTTTTTTCATGCCGAATGACTTATTTCCAAGAAACTTCTGAGCACATTTCTGGTAATCACAATATTTAAAGTGGTGCTTTTGTGTGATTCTTTGCAGAGAAACTCAGTTTTACACATCTGTCGATTGTCATTGATTTCATTCAGCCACTAAATGTCGCATTCTCTCTACCCTGTTTCATTGCATTTACTTCACAACAAGTCGTTGCCAGGCAATTACCGTCAATCTAAGCCATTTATCCGTTTTTTCCACAATAACTGACGACCCAGAGATACCACGTGATACCAACGTTGTTTTACTATTGGCTCACAAGTAAGGGATAATGTACAGCAAACCGGTCATTGTTGTGAAAGAACCCCCGACAGGGTGATGCTGCACCCCGATCGCCCTGAAGGGGATTCTTTCACAACAATGACCGGCTTGCTGTACATTATCCCGCTTATTACACGGCTACTTAAGAAATCAATAATTTGACACAGAAACAGTCCGCCAGAGTCTGACATCAGAACTGCGCCCATAGCAATGCTCTGCCATACATAGCAACGGTCTGCGATACATAGCAGCGGTCTGCTATACATAGCAATGGTCTGCTATAAATAAATAGCAGACCGTGGAACGCTGTGATTGACCAATCAGAATCGAGTATTTAACAACGCGGTATAATAAATATGTATAAATATTAAAACTCTGTGCTGCATTTTGTGTCTGCGTTTTAGGAAAAATAATTTGTATTTGCTTATTTGTATCTTTGGAAGCTGTTTTTTTTTACTCTGTTTCAATTTGTAATTTAAAAACAGCGTTACTGTCAAATGTTAAAAGAAATTCAAGCACTGCATGAACTACAATTACAAATTCAACTGACAGAGCGTGAGTTTCAGAGGGTGGTTTTGTTGATTGCAGACGTACTTTATCAAATAACTAGTATCAAGTGGATTTTATGCCGCGTCCCTCTGTTATTTACACCTTGCAGTTATTTCATTGGTCTAGTTCAAGTGATATATTTACCCCTGACTGATCACCACCTTAGTGCAAATAAGTGGTGAATACCACAGGGTCACGTGATATTTACTGACTTTAAGAGGTGACAAGGATCTTTCTAATGCTCCATTAAACAATTAACTGCCACACAATGGATAATGGGATACTGAGGGCTTCAAAGGATACGTAGATTGTGTTTTACAAATTCAGAAAAAAGCAGGTTGTATTTCTCGGCTGCATTTGGGGGAGCGTTTGAAATGGGACAGGTCTATGTCGGCCCTATGACGTATTCGGTCTAGAAGTGTCGACTTCACAGGCTCAAGCCCCTTAAATTGGGACACAGCATGTGTCTCTCTGCTGCTGTCACGTAATCATTACAGTCTCCTGTCACAAACTAGAACCACATGCTATGTTTGTTTGCATGGGCGGTGCGGGATCATTCTTGCTTTTAGCCTATTTTATATTTTGATAAAGATTTTCTGTTCTTTGGAATAGCAAAAAAAAATGATATAAATCTTTGTTAACATAGAGTATGAAAGTATTTAAAGATGTTTTTATGAGGATTGAAACTTAAAGGATGACTTCGATATTTTTCAACCTGGACCTTATCTTCCCATGTTTTCAATTTCTGAAATTGGTCCAGTATCGAGGGAGAGCGCTGTAGACGGCAGCTGCTCACAGGCTGCAATATGGTGCCATTGGGGCAAGCTGACACCATCATTTACGTCCACTAAAAGTGCTTGTTATTGCCACGACAGGCTCTGATTGTTATTATAAGTGTCTGAAAGAGTCTCGCTCGAGAAGAAGTCTCATTCTGAAATCTCGCAAGGTGACGAGTTGCCGGTAGACAACGGTGGAATAATACGTCCACGGAGGAAACGTGAGGGCCAGCCGGGCAGAGTTTGTTGTGTCTTTACTGTTATCTAAAAGATTTTCAATGTCATGGCTGAGTATTTAGATGATTTCGACAATGTGGGTGAGGTCTTTGAATTCGATGGCCACCCGTATTTATTTGCCGGAGTATACGGATATTCAGATTTGACAACGAGACTTCTCCTTGAGTGGGAATCGGAGTATGAGTGGAGTTTAAATAACAAACACAGCGGATCGAGTGAAAGGTAAGAAAAACGTTTAATTCTCTGTAGGGTCCTTTCCATAATATTGTCAGACACTTATAATAATAATTTCACAAAGTGTTGTCTCCATTAGTCACTTAGACAAAAAAACATGGGAAAATAGGGTCCAGGTTGAAAAATACCAACGTTACCTTAAAGTTTGAGAAGCTCTGTATAAAACCACTTACTACTCTGATAATACAACTGCTTGTGTTGGAAATGTGCCAAGGTGATGAGTCTGATGTTCGGGCATTGGATGTTTCACAGTGGCATTACTGTAAATGTTCTTTCTGTTGTAGCTGTTGGCAGTGGAGCTGCTGAACGTGCTCCACAGGCTGCTGTTGACCCGGGATCCTCCTGCTGTACAGCTTCAGGTCACTGCGGTCGTACAGGAGACTATCAGGGCTGCACAGGACCACCTGCAGCGACAGAAGGACCGCAAAGGTCAGGAACTAATCTGTTCTAAAGGCTCAGCCCTGTTAAGATTACATACACTTAAAGTCCCAGTGAAACAGAAGTTAGAGCATCTTAAGCTTATGTACTGTGAGTATTCCCCAGTGAAACAGAATATTGGAGCAGTGTACAGTTACGAGAGGGATTTAAATCAAATCCTTTGCATTCGATTGGACCGGATTGATTGGTTGAAATTGGTTGGTACTAGCTGTCGTAAACACATTTGGGATTGGGATTAGATTAGATTGATTGAGTCCTAAACACTTCAACCTTAAACAATCACTCCAACTTCTGTCCATCTTCTACCCAAAACAGATCAGGGTTTTGCTTTTGCATTTCAATAAACAAATCATCATATAATGTACAATAAAACGTGAAAACAATATCATTTTTAACATCTTTTAGATCACAAACATTGCATATCCTATATAGCTGCAATAGCAAGGGGGAGGATACCAGTTCTCAATTGCGCACACAATGACCTCTGGCTTCTAGTTAGAATATATCTATATATATATATCTATATATATAGATATATATATATATATAGATACAAAGATACAAAGAAATTGATTTATTGTCATTTTTTTGCATATAAGGTGCACAATGACCGGGGATGTGATTTAAAAGGGTTAAAAAGGCATGACTGAACAAAAGGGTATTAATATCAGTATTAAGTCTGTTACATTTTATATTCATAGTAAAGTTGTTTCAGATATGTGGCTGTTTGAGTGATCTAGGTCACTGTGTTATTTTGTTCAGGCAAAGAGGAAGAAGGCGAGAAAGACTCTGAGCCCAGCCTCGGGGAAGGAGGACACACGGGGGAGCTCGTCCCCGGCAAGTCTCTGGTGTTTGCAGCCATGGAGTTGCTCGTGTTCGTCCTGGTCCGCCACTTACCGCAGCTTAATGCACGTGTGAAGGAGTCGCCCAGCCATGTGCCACTCAGGCCTCAGCGACTACCCGAAGAAAGTGCCCGCCTGGTGGCAAACACAGTTTCCATCCTGGCAGAGCTGCCCTCGCTCTGCTCTCCTGCTGGTGAGACCTGAAGCAAACTGCAACAACACACACACACACACACCATGCAAAATATGAAAAAGACACATTGATAGCAAGTCTCGCTGTACATTATTCCTTACTTAATACCCTACTTGTTCAGGTTTGTTTATGCTAATGTTAAATTAAACTGTGTGTGATTAAGAGTAAGTATGAATATTATTAGCATAGCAATGTGGCGTTTACTATGAAGTTTGTTTTCGCCTTTACAGGAAGCATGACCATCCTACCCACGGTGCTCTTCCTAATCACGGGGGTGCTGAAGGAGACTGCGGTGAAGACTGCTGACAACTCGGTGCCGGTGACTGTGTCGGCTGCCCTGCAGGGCATCAAGACCATCATCACCTCCCCACTGGCCCGGGTGGAGAGCATGCAGACGCAGTGGACCGGCCTTGTGAGGAGCAGCCTGGCGTCTGTACTTGAGCACTCACAGCCAGGTAAGCGAGTACATGTTTGACCGTGATCTCATTGGCAAAAAGTATGACATCATTGACAGTGTGCATGCTTGTTTTTTGTTTTTCTGTAGATGAGTCCAGGCCTGACATGGATGAGGTCAGTATGTTAACAGCAATCACACTCTTCCTGCTGTCTGCCAGCAATGAACTCGTAGGAGTAACCGTCCTGCAGAAGGGCTGCATGGACCGCTTCCGAAACGCCCTCAACTCCAGTGATCCCTGGGTAAGCACCTACAGTATATATTATACAAACACAGCTGAAGCATGATGAGACTCTCAACCTGGACACATTGTGAATGCCTGATCAAAAGGTGTATCCCAGATATATATGTGACCAAGTTAAAGGAACTGTATGTTTTTTTAATTGTTTTTTATTGCCAATGTGTTAAAGGTTGTAACCTAACCTAAAAAATTAGACCTTGCGCGACTTTCTAGGTTTCCTCTATCAGCCTGTAAACTGCTTTTAATGTGAAGAATGCGGGACATTTTTTACCGGGAAAATCCAACAGATATGATGTCATGCACGCTCCGCTACAGGGCTAACGGTGTGCAACCAAAGCTAACGTTCGGTTAGAAATGGAGTCCGCTAACGCCAACAAATAACCAGCTCCCACCGCAACTCCAACACAAACGCCACAGAAGCACAAAAAATGCCAAAGTTATATCTAGTGAAGCCCGTCTTGAAAAACAGAAATGTGACCGATGTCGGGGCAAAACTAGGATCAATTTCGACCGGGCCTTCGATTCATGGAGCATGTGAATATATTGTGCTTTTAGCTGGCTAATGTTGCTAACGTTAATCAACATGATGCCAGTCAATCACGTTCAGTCTTGTGTGTGTCGCCTCATGGTACCATAGCCTCCGTCTTTTCCACGCTTCCCATTCATTGTCTATGTAAGCAGCCGTGCAATGCATTCTGGTAGCGTGGCGGCACGATTCGAAGTTGAGGTCTAGGCTACTTTATGCAAATCAGGGGCGTCTGGCACGACTCGCTGCTTCTGGAAACTCCCAAGAAACTTTTAAAATAACCGTTGTCGATCCAAAATGAAGACAGATTCAGCAACTTCATGGCTTATGTCTCACATAAAATGTTTTCAGAAACACATTTCGGTGAACTATTTTCGTGGTATAAGAAAAGAAAGTTTCCAAATGAGCTGCCATGTTGGCTCCGGTTTGAGAGGGAAAGCTTTCGTCCAACCAAGTGCCTAATGCCTTGTGTCTAATGGCCATTTTGCCTTTATTAGATAGCGAGAGTGACAGTTATGAAAGGGGGAGAGAGAGAGGGTATGACATGCAGCAAAGGGCCACAGGCCGGATCCGAACACTGGGCCGCTGCGGTAAGGACTGAGCCTTGATACATTGGGCGCTTTACCAGGTGAGCTACCAGGGCGCCCCACCATCACTGTTTTGACCGATGCTTGCTCGCGTCTACGTCGTGAGAGCACAAGCGCAAACAACAGGACGTTGACTGTCGTTGACTTAACGGCCACAGGGTTTCACTGTGAACAAGCAGTGTCTGATTCTTACATCTAGCCTCTTTAAGTGAGTGCTTCCACTCTTTCTGACACAGGTTCAGGCGCGGTGTTACCAGCGGCTGTTGTCGGTGTTCCAGCACTCCAGCCGAGCCCTGTCCACTCCGTACATTCACGCTCTGGCTCCGCTCATGGTGGAGAAGCTGAAGGCAGTGGAGCGCAGTCGGCCGGGGACCGCTGCTGAGCTGCAGGCCGTGCAGGAGGGCATCCGGGTCCTGGAGAATCTGGTCGGCATGGGTGAAGAGCAGAACCGTGAGTATGCCTCTGTCTAATGGACCACTATTTGTTCCATTAACGTGTTTAGCTCCATTAAAGGAGGTCTCTTAAAGTATTTAGCTCAGTGCCTTTGGATGGGTGCTGTCAGAGCATTAGAGCATTAAATGCTGAATATAGAATCCCTGCGCTGGTTTACTGTCAATTTTACTATTGATTGTTCAACATTATACTATATTACATATTCTATATTATTTATTCAAATTATAAATTGTGTATCTTGTTCCTTCTTCCTCTTGTTTTTATTCCCTTAGTAAAGCAAACTGCATACTTACAGAAAATGCAATAAAAAAGTTGATTGTTTTCATATTTGTGTTATATTAAGCTATGATGTATTGTAGTTTATTCCATGATTGGTGTTCAAACAGTTTCTATTTGAGCTGCAGCCTGTGTTATATGTGCATCACATATTTTGGGCCGCAAATACAGATTATTTTCATTACAAATTGATCTGCCGATTATTTTTGATTAATCTCTTAGCCTATAAAATGTCAGGAAACAGAAAATATCCATCGCAGTTTCCCAGAATACATGGTGACGACTTCAGAAGTCTTGTTTGGTCCGACCAACAATATTCAGTGCTTTAAATGTAAAGAAAGGGAACAAGGAAAAGCAGCAAATTGTCGCATTGTGAAACTGACAGCAGAGTTTGGTAATTTTGCTTGAAAAATTAGTCAAACAAATGAGATTTATCCAAATAATTAATTTTCTGTCGATCGTATTCGATTTTCTGACAAGAGCTGCAATGATTAATCAATTAGTTGTCAACTATTGAATTAATCCCCAACTATTTTGATAATTGATTAATCATTTTGAGTATTTTTTAAAGAAAAAAAAGTCAAAATTCTCTGATTCCAGCTTCTTAAATGTGAATATTTTCTGGTTTCTTTACTCCTCTATGACAGTAAACTGAATATCTTTGAGTTGTGAACAAAACAAGACATTTGAGGACGTCATCTTGGGCTTTGGGAAACACTGATCGACATGTTTCACCATTTTCTGACATTTTATAGACCAAACAACTAATTGATTAATCGAGAAAATAATCGTCAGATTAATCAACAGTGAAATTAATTGTTAGTTGCAGCAGTATTTCTGACCCATTAATAGTTCCAGTCCATCCAATGCATATGTTTACTTCTTAAATCTGGCACATCTTGTCCACTACAAGTAAATAATTGATACAAAATTGAACACCTAACATCCCTCGATGACCTTGATATGTATAGTCAGCAGATGTTTTAGAGATGCTCTCACATACTTTATCTGGGTTGCTTTGTTGTTACTTTAGTTTGTTGAATTGATCTGCCAGGGCCTTTGGGAACCGCTGTCTCACTGTCTTGAGTGGTGCCTCGTATATCTGGTCTATCTGGAGTACTGAGTTTGTGGCCTTGTTTCCATTTGTGTCAGTGCAGATAAACTCTCCCAGCCCTTTTCTGTTGAATTAGTTTTGCTGATTTTAATGTCTTGTTTTTATGTGTTTTATTAGGGGTGCAGTTGCTGGCTCTTCTCGTACCAACTCTCATCTCCTACCTTTTGGATGAAAATGCCATCTCCTCCGCGCCCCAAGTCTCCAGAGGCCTGCATGATTTCGCCCTCCAGAATTTGATGCGGATTGGCCCCCTCTATCCAGCTGCCTTCAAGATAGTAATTGGTGCGGCACCCGAGCTTAAAATCCGTTTGGAAGCTGCTATACGGGCCAACCAGGCCAGCAGCAGAGCCAAAGCTGCAGCCAGGCTAGCGCAGCCGGCGATGCAAGCTGGACCAACCATCAAACTCAAGACGAGCTTCTTCTGAACTCTCCAAAATGCACTGTACACTCTCACAGCCTAAATTAATGTTGTCTTTTTAGGTTGTTGTCTGTCAAGAGTCCCACATGTAACGTCTGTATCAACTACAGTTTCTTAAGTGTATTTATTTATTCTAGATGTCATCTTTGTTTTTGATGGATAAGAACTCTTCAAGTCAAGAAGGGTCATTATGTAAATATCATTAAAAAGCATATGAATGTTCCATTTTTTTTTTTAAACAGCTCACTCTCTGGACTTGCACATTTACAAAGGGACACATTTTTTTTAACATCCTTTCTCCTGATTTTGTCCTTTTTTTGTCTGTCCAAAAATGTATGTTTACTGTGCCATTTTTACGTGATTTTGCATCACCACGAGCATGGCAGTTATTTGTTTTCCTTTTGATTCCAATCATGCATGTTTGTTTTAATGGAGCTGGTTTAGTATATGACCTCAGGGTCTGCTGATTGTTACTGATGGATGTTTTTTTTCCCCTTTTTTTTCTAAGAGGTGTTTTTCTCTTAAATTATGTTGTAAGCATTAATTTTGATCATTTATTTTGAGCCCATAATGAGATTTTGAGTCCTTTGAATATTAAATGCATCATGTTTCCAAATTGTTTTGGGGCAGAAATTGTACTTCTCACAGACAGTTAATTGATCTACTCTGCTGATAAATGGATACTAGATCTTTTAATATACAGTATGTGCTGCATATCATACAGACTGTTGTATTGCTTATAACTGATTTTTAATATCTGTCTATGTGTAATAGTTATATGAATGGGTGAGCATCATATCATTATAAATTGGCAGATTTGTTGAATGTTACATTCCACCCTCATTTCTTTGAAATAAAGTTGCTTTGACCTCACTGTGCTGATGTCACTTATCAAAAAGTTCAAGTTTGTTTTATGAAGTAAAGTTCAAGTACATTTCCCAAGTATACTTTATGTAATAAGTATACTAATATCCATATACTAGCAGTATACTTGTAAGTGTACTACTTCAATACTTCTTGAGACTAAATTGGCCCACTTTTTAATTTATAAAAATATACTTTTAAGTGTAGAAATAGCAAACTTTGAGTGCACAACTAGTTTACATCTAAGTTGTATTTTGTACTGCAACTATACTATGAAGTGAACTTATAGGTATATGTTTAGTTAACTTGTTATATACTTGTGGCCCACTTTTTATTTAATGAAAGTACACTTTAAAGTATACTCTCAGTAAACTACTAGTTTAATAGTTTTTACTGCAAGTATACTTGTAAGTTTTCTTTAACTTATAGTACTTAGCCAATGATTTATGCATTACATAAAGAGACTTGCTCCTTTTGCTATTTGACTTGATGTTTTGATGAGATTAAAAACAATAAAATTAGTTTTTCTCTCATGCCTCCAGGGTGAACAGAGAATGCAAAATTGTTAAAAAGTCTTGATGAATTGAAGTAAATTCATATCAAAGCACACGTTTACAAACTCTCACACACTAATAGGCTACTCTATCAAAAAGTAAGCATAAGCCAAATATACTTAGACTTTTCTGTGTACTTGTCAGTATGAGCCAAATATACTAAGACTTTTCTGTATACTTGTCAGTATGAGCCAAGTGTACTTAGACTTTTCTGTATACTTGTCAGTATAAGCCAAGCATACTTAAGTATACTCTTGTTAAGTATATCTCTGATAAGTACATAAAGAGTAAACTGAAAGCATACTTATTTTAAGTTTATAAGAAGTATACTAATACACTTGAATAAAGATAAGATAAGATAAGATATTCCTTTATTAGTCCCGCAGTGGGGACATGTTCAGTGTACAGCAGCAAAGGGGATAGTGCAAAAAACAAGATGCATCAGCTAACAGTAAAAAAGAGCTAAACAAAGTGTAACAAAATATGAACCATTTAAATAGAAGGAAGTATAAAAATAGGAGCAGTATATACAGTATTGACAATAAACAGACTATTAACATAATTGCACAAGTGGAAAATGATATTGCACAGTGAGAATGAATGAATGAATGAAATTCCACCTGAAAATATCAGGTTATTGTCATTATTGTTATTGTTTTTTTGGTGTGTAAGTGGTCTCCTGGGAGTTGTTAAGGGTTGGTTACATATTTCAGCCAATGGCTTAACCCATATTTGGGAATAAAATACCGATGCGGGATTTACAGTATGTATATCTTTGGGTAAAATGGGTGAAATAAACATGGTGGAGTCGTTTGCGGGGTGTCTGGGTAAGAGAATCGAGCACCCCCCAGCCAACACGCTGTGGGCGTGGCCTGTTGTTGCTGAAGTCATTTTCTGTATACTTGTCAGTATAAACCAAGCATACTTAAGTATACTTTTGTTAAGTATATCTCTGATAAGTCTATAAAGAGTAAACTGAATAAAGAATAAAGTCATAACTTTAAGAGAATAAAGTCATAACTTTACGAGAAAAAAAGTCGTAATATTACGAGAATAAAGTCATAACTTTTCCGAGAAAAAGAAGAAAATAACACGTAAAACTACTTTATAATATTCTGATTTTATTCTCGGAATATTCCAACTTTTTTTTTCATAAACTTCTGATTTTATTCTCGTAATATTATGACTTTATTCTCTAAATCTCAGATTAATATTTTTTTCTTCAATGTGGCCCCTATACTCGGTGGTACCGTCGTACCATAGACCTACAACAATGATAAATAAAAATGAAAATGTAAACAAAAAAACAGTTATTCATTTACATGTTTATAAATCCACAGGGAGCCACTGGAGAGGAGCTAAAGAGCCACACGAGGCTCTGGAGCCGCAGGTTGCAGACCCCTGTACTAGGGTAAAATGGGTGAAATAAACACGGTGGAGTTTATTTGCAGGGGTGTCTGGGTGAGAGAATCGAGCGCCCCCCAGCCAACACGCTGTGGGCGTGGCCCGTCGTTGCTGACGTCATTCAATGACAGCTAGCTGTCAGAAAGTGAGTTCATTCGCTCTGGTCGAGGCAGTCGGAGAGCTTCAGTCTAACGCTTCAGTTCATATCTAGCAGCACGGAAACACCGAGATATCACCGGACAGGAGCTTTATCCACCGAGCCCGTGGCCATGGACGAACAGGCGGGGCCCGGCGTGTTCTTCAACAACAACAACAACTCTGTTTTATTACCCGGTGGAGGTGGTGGAGGAGGTAGCGGTGGTGGTAAAGGACCGCTGCCGGATGGCGACGCCTCAGAGGCGGCCAGGGCGCAGTACAGCATCCCGGGGATCCTGCACTTCCTGCAGCACGAATGGGCCCGCTTCGAGGTGGAGAGAGCACAATGGGAGGTGGAGCGGGCCGAGTTACAGGTAAGAAAACCCACCACATTTTAATGTAACACACGGTTTACACATATATTAAGTGGCACTACTCCGCTCTAGCAGCTCTGCTTGAGTGGTTGATTGTTCTGGTTGCTAGGCTAGCTCGTTAGCTTGTTGCTAGGCTAGCTGGTTAGCTTGTTAGCTCCGATGCTAACAGAGCTGCAGCGCCTCCCTGAACCTGCAGCTGCACGACGACTGTTTGCGACCTCTTTACTGTGACTTAAACCACTACTTGCTTGCTTGCTGTCTTTAGGAGTTGGAGGACAGGCGTTGGAGTGGACTTATAGGACAATAAGTTTAATTAAAAAACCTACTGAAAGCTATGAGTCAAGTGTATCTAGACTTTTCTGTATACTTGTCAGTATGAGTCAAGTATATAAGACAAGAATACTTAATTATACTTTTCTTAAGTATATCTCGATCAAAAGATTAAGTACAAGTAGGCCTATAAGACTTTTTTGTATACTTATCAGTATAAGCCAAGTAGACTTTTCTGTATACTTGTCAGTGTGAGTCAAGTGTACTTAGACTTTTCTGTATACTTGTCAGTATGAGCCAAGTGTACTTAGACTTTTCTGTATACTTGTCAGTATGAGCCAAGTGTACTTAGACTTTTCTGTATACTTGTCAGTATGAGCCAAGTGTACTTAGACTTTTCTGTATACTTGTCAGTATGAGCCAAGTGTACTTAGACTTTTCTGTATACTTGTCAGTATGAGCCAAGTGTACTTAGACTTTTCTGTATACTTGTCAGTATGAGCCAAGTGTACTTAGACTTTTCTGTATACTTGTCAGTATGAGCCAAGTGTACTTAGACTTTTCTGTATACTTGTCAGTATGAGCCAAGTATACTTAGACTTTTCTGTATGTGCAATACTACTTCTTACATTCTCATGTGCGTATAATATTAATGTCCAACATGTGCAATATTACTTATTTTTCTGTTTGTTAGCTTACTTTACCTTTTTTATTTTACTTATCTTATCTTATTTACTCATTTTATTAAATATATCTTACTTAATTGTTATTCTATTAGGCACTGGTGCTAGAAATAGTATTTTTTTTTATTTTATACACTTGAACTTGTTGTAATTTTGTTGTATTTTTGAGCAATCTCTGGCACAAGATTTCCTTCAGGATTAATAAAGTTCTATCTCATCTTATCTTATCTTATCTAGCTAAAGTGTGTACCTGCCTACTTCTAGCTTCTAGCACCCCGCCTTGATTTTTATTGCAATTTAACTCTAAACTCAGAAAAAAACTTACTGGAGTGAAAGGTAGTAGTTTTCTTTAAGTGTTTTGAGCTCTTGAGTCAGTACAGACAGACAGACAGACAGAGGTTTACTACACTCAAGACACAGTAGTGGAGTCAGGATGTCTTGTTTATAAATCTTATCATAAGCTAGCTGCCATGATGCTGCCACTCCTGAAGAGATAGTTATGCTGTCGTGTCTGTCTCTGTTAAAGGCCGCAGAGATTTTAATCCACTCTTTTTTAGTAGTATATTTGACCCTTACTTATTGGTCAAACAACTCAAATATTCATCTATTTATAAGATATAAGAAGACAGAAGGGTTTCCTTGACATGACACAAACTGGTACACCTTATGTTTAGTTTACTTAAACTAGAAGATAAAGTCTTGCAAAGTTCACTGTTCACTTGTGTTTTTCAGTCCAACTAGACTGTTGACTATAGGGCTGTGTATTTGCAAGAATCTGGCGATACGATACGTATCACGATACAGGGGTTACGATTCAATATATTGCGATACAGTGAGCAAGGCAATATATTGCAATTTTTTTTTTTTTTAAATATTATTTTAGGAAATCTGTCATAGTATAAAAGAACACACTACCATATGCATACAAAGTTGACTTTTTTTATGCACAGAGGACGCATATCTTTGCAAATGAAATAAAGTATTGACTGAGAGTTATTCTTTGCATGTAAACTATTAATTAAAAATCTATACAGTGTTTTTGAGAACCGATACAGTATCACAAAACATAATATTGCGATGCTCGATATTTTCAATGTTTTCTTACACCCCTGCTGTTGACTTTTTCCATTTTTGATTGCACTGTTTGGGAGTGCAAAGTGCGTTACTAACTGTATAGGGATGCACCGATACCGGATCGGACATCAGGCCGATACTGACTCAAATAGCTGGATCAGGAATCTGTGACAATGGGGCCGATCCAATAGATTCAGTTCTATGTTTATGTACTTTTATATATTATATACTGGAATTATAATTCCTGTTTAGGTTTTGACCAATTTGTTGCAATGTTTAAGTTAAGGCTGATGTTTCCTCCTTACACAAAAAAATTATCCCAGTCACTTCCACACAGTGAGGCATACAGTTTATTAATTAAACACTGGTATTGGATCGGTAATCTGTATCGGCCGATACCCAAAGCCCAGGTATCGCTATCGGGACTGAAAAAGTTGGATTGTTGCATCCCTACTACTTTGCCAGTCATCTTAACATATATTTAGCAGGTGAATTGGCTGACAGGAGTTATGTTTATAATATTTTCTTTAACTAACCCTAGAAACTATCGGTCAGTACTTTAAGTGCCTATAGTAGGGAAAATGACTTTGGACACCATGCCAGACCATTCTTATCCAACATTTGATTAGGCATCGTTACAGCTTTTTACTGTTTAACTTGTCTCCATGCTCACTGTTTGGAAGATTTGTCTTTCCATCATTTTGACCTAGTTGCGGGGCCATAATTGTTGGATCACAGACAAGAGCCAGCACTGACTTTTTGAGGCAGCTCCATAAACAGACTGACCTCAGCTAACAAAGAGACGAGAGGGAGACACTGCATTGTTTTTGGATTGGTGACGTATACCCTGCTCAGTGTAGTAGGTTTCTGACTCATCTGGGTCCGTGTATTAAGCTTCCTGTCTGCTGTTATGAAGCAAGATTATCAGCAAAGCAGCAGCAGCAGCAGCAGCAACTGCGGCAAAACACAGTGAGGTTGCTAAATGGTTTATTGGGTGGTTTGTTTGTGGCGGCAAAACAGTGCGCGCTCAATTTGAGTTCTTATTTTTATTGCACCTAAACCCAGATGTGAGGCTGGTTGATGTTTTGAACAGAATTTAAACTGCAGTGTTCATTAAAATGTCTGGCTTACTTTAATCACTGTTTCGCACTATCTATCTGAATAGATGCTTCAAGAATGAATTCTTTATTTTGACTGAATTTACTGTTGTCTCTCTTATAATATCTTTCTGTGCCAGTGCTGCACTATACCGGAGCAATAATGACGAATCAAGTGTTGAAAAGCTTTGAAAAATCCACATGGGATGTAACCTTGTTGTGTCCTTGAGGGATGTGCACATATTGCAAACATATATACAGTACTTTGTTTTATCCATAGAAGGTAATGGTGGATTAACCTTGAGTGAAGGGGCCACAGTGAGGAAGAAAAGATAGATGAACCTAAATAGACATGGATGAATAATGAAAAGCTCAAATGGCCATGCATAGAGCCTTAATGGAAGACATCGTGCAGCAGCTACTGTACCGTATGTTCTCTTTGGTCCACTTCATCCTTCTGCAACATGCTGCTCATATTACTCATCATCATGTCCACACACACTTGTATTTTAATCACAGAATCAAAACTGATTTGCATAATTAAAAGTTACATACAAGGTTTCAGATCAGAGACCATTATGAATGTACATAAAGCGATTTCACAACCCAGTGAATACTCCCCTCCCGGGATTTCTTGTTGGTTGTATAGTCCTTGAATGGAGGACAGTTGAAGCTGTGTCTTACGTCGCTGTTTGGGAGGAAGTCGAACCCCGGGGCTCGTAGGAATGTCGTCCAGCCAGCCTGTTAGGTCATGCTCAGAGCCGCTCCTCTCTACTGGAGCTGCACAGAAACTGTACTGTACATGCCCGACTTCTCCTATACTGCTGGGGGTTTCTGTGTAATGCATAGGCTGCTGTCATTCATGATCAGACTCTCGTTGAGCGGTTTATTGATAATTGATTGACTCGATCAAGCTGATTAGCTTAGCAAGTGATCGGTTACAGCTCTATTCAGTCTCTAGTATGTTATCTTGGTAATGAAAGTGGTTACAGATGCAACTAATGATTATTTCATTATCGATTAATCAATTCATTCTTAATTCTTTAAATCAGTGATTCTCAAAGTGGGGTCTGTGGCACTCTTCTTATGATGTAATATATAACAGTGGAAGACAGTCCATTGTATTGAACTGAAATTGTATTATTTTACAAGTGATTTTGCATACCTTTGCCATATTGTAACACACAGTATATCTACCTGAAAAATAATCTAATACACTACCGTTCAAAAGTTTGGAATCTCCTGCCACAAAAGCAGCTTGATTCGTTACAGTCAGATTGCTGAGAGGATTACTCTATATTTTTGACTGGTCTTTCATGCTTTTAGGTTGAAGTGAGAGTGTTCTTTACAAATAGATGTTATTTTGTATGATGGGTTTACAAAAAAAGTCATGTTTTGTACATGGAGAATAAAACGCTGTACGATGGTTCAACCAGACAAAGTTGCTGAATCTGTCTTCATTTTAGATCGACAACACTTAGTTTAAAAGTTTCTCGGGAGTTTCCAGAGACAGCAGGTCGTGCCGGACGCCCCTGATTTGCATAAAGTAGCCTAAACCTCAACTTTACGCAAATAAGGAGCGGGCGACGTGACAGTCCGTCTCTCGAATCGCGCCGCCACGCAACCAGAATGCATTGCCCGGCTGCTTACATAGACACTGAATGGGAAGCGTGGAAAGGACGGAGCCTGTGGACATGTAATCTAGGGTTTGCACTTATTGGAATTGGATCAGAGAATATCAGCTGAACATACTTTGGACTGACAAATCGCAGTTTAAACCTATATTCAACCTAACCACTGAGTAGACTGCAGAGGGCCCAAAGAAAAACAACTTCCGAGAATATTTAGAGCCCAATTGCACCATTGTGGTTCAATAATGATTGAGGGTCACTTACGCTTTTCTGGACTGGAAAACAAATTAAAAATCGAAGGGTACTTGGGGGAAAAATGGTTACAACAGTATTCTCCACTATGGGGACATCGACTAACTGGGGGTTTTGAATCATGTAATTCTTCTTCTTTTCAGGTCAAATAATACATTTGGTGTCTGAATTATACTGTTTTCTCTCTGTTAAAATAGCCATTATTGAAGGACAAGAAGAAAAACATCAATATGACAGCTGATTACAAACTTTTGATCGGTTGTGTGTATTGTGATATTGATTTGATTGATATCCCCCAGCCGTACTGATTAGCACAGATCTTTTCCAGGCCGGATGACTGAGGTTGAGTCGAGTTACGCCCTATACAGGCCAACTAGTGTGCTTCATCAGCCCTCTAGTTATGGGGAAATCCCTGCTCCATAGGGTTGCCAGAAGTATCCGTCAGCAGCCATAATTTGACACCAGGAGAAGGTTGAAGGTGACTCAGGGTGTAAGGTGGCTCTGTGTGGGTGCAGACTGAAACGTGGACCCGCTTATCTTTTCCCGGATAGTAGCGTCTCCTGTATTTCTGAAGGAAAGGCTTTTAACATGAGCAAGATTATTTTGTGTTATTCAGTTGTTATTCAGTTACTTATCTTCATGACTGCAGTGGAGCAGCCTAGAATTAGCCTGCCTCAGTTAGATGACTTATTACTGTGATCTCGTGTTTACTTTTACTAATGACAAAGCCTGAGGCGTATTTAGCTCAATGGTGCGGCAATCAGAAGGACCGAACCAATGCACAAACATACACATGCACGTACCGCGGCATTCAGAAATGGGTGTCACCGTCATTCCTCAGTCGATACTACGTCCACCCCCATGCTGCAGTTATTTTTGCTTGCCCTCCCAGTGTGTGCCTCAGAGTGGGAAAGTACAAAAAAAGTACATGCTTCCTCACCAAGAATATATAGTTTTCTCAATGTTATTGCTCTCAGATAATGACATAGAAACTTTAGGCTCCACAAATGTTGAGAAAATACCCATTCACATAGAAGCTAATGCTACACAACTGCTCACACATAACCAGGCTGTAGACCACAAAGATCTCCATCCTCAGTTAAGACAGGCCGCAGTAATATTCCCCAGAAGCACCACAAAGACAGTCATTGCAGTGTATATGACTTAGTCACTGTACAGACACTAGTGAGTAGTTTAACATGGTTTGTGTTTTTCCTGTGACAGAGCCAGAAGGGACCCTTGTTTATTGAGTAAAGCCTGGTCCTCTGAGCTTTACGCTACTGTCCCTGTTGGACTCACACCAGAGCCTTTCTCTAGTATGCTGTAGAGCTGGCTGTTAATTCCCCTCTCCTTCCTCCATTCACACTTACAGACTTCATCTGTCTACGTGGGTGTGCGGGACAGCTGCCTGGTTGTGTCACAAGGTTGCCTGCCTCCCCCCCAGTTTTACTGTAAATCTGAGGTCGCCAGTCTGTCAGAGTTGTAAATTGGTTTACTCACCAGATCAAATTGCTGTTGTGGTGACGATGTTGTTTTTGTTTAATGGCACAACAATGTTTTCCTGCTTTAAAGTGGCATCTACGTCTACATGTAGATTTTAAGTGAGTCGTGCAACTTGGTCCTTATCTGCGCATATGACTGGATTTTTATTTATTTATTTCATATTTTTTATATTTACATTAGGGTTGTCAATTGATTAAAATATTTAATCGTGATTAATCGCACATTAATCACACAATGTTTTTATCTGTTCAAAATTTACCTTAAAAGGAGATTTGTCAAGTATTTAATACTCTTATCAACATGGGAGTGTGAAAACATGCTTTATGCAAATGCATGTATATAATTATTACTAGAACTCAATTACCAACACAAAACAATAACACATATTGTCCAGAAACCCTCACAGGTACTGCATTTAGCATAAAAAATATGCTCAAATCACAACATGTCAAACTCAAGCCCAACAGGCTCCGCTCTGCATATTTACTCTGTAGATTGTGAAGCTGTTGTAAATGTTGTTATCAACATGGTTCTGCCGCGAGTCGACCACACCTTACTGTCACACCACCTATTTGTCAGAGAAAATGCTGATGTTGAAAAATGTAGCTCTTTGCCTGCATAGAGTATGTGAGCGTGTGTGCATGTGGGGCTTATGTAATATTAATGCAGCAACATGGGATGCAGCACCCTTGTCCTCAAGAAGCCCAACATACTGCCTTCGTTTGCACCCCCTGTAAGGTAGCACTGCAGTGTCAACTTGACGGCAAAGTGTAAAATGAAGCTCAAGTGGAAACTCGTGATGAGATGAAAAAATAACATATTTGTGTCTCTGTGAAGCCGTTTAGGAAAAAAAGATAAGATGTGTTTTTGACTGTGAGCAATCTCTGGCACGTGTAAGGCTTTTCTTTTGTTTCATGGGTGTTGTACAAGAGGTGAAAAAGCACAGTTCGGCTCATTCCAGATGACTGAGCAGAAATCTTTATTAAATCAGCTTGCTGTCTCACCCTGACCCTCTGAGCGATGCCCGTGGACATGAGCGGGGTGGATCGATGTGCAGTCTGCATTTGAAGTGGTTTAGCTGCAGCCATGATCACATGTCCTCAGTATAGTATAACGTAACTTTAAAATGGGTTAAAGCGGTTTGTTTGATACCTGACAGTCAGTCAGATGGTTGTGTAATACGTGTACATTAGGGCTGTCCCGA
Organism: Sebastes fasciatus; assembly: GCF_043250625.1. Classification (NCBI taxonomy): domain Eukaryota; kingdom Metazoa; phylum Chordata; class Actinopteri; order Perciformes; family Sebastidae; genus Sebastes; species Sebastes fasciatus. The sequence continues at coordinate 20,634,309 of NC_133803.1, read as the reverse complement.
ATAATATTTTTTGGCTTCGAAGCTTTGGTGAGAAATATTCAAAGGTATTCAAAGCTTCGGGACAGTGCTGCTGCTGTACTACTATACACACACACCCACACACTTCTACACACAACAAACAGCGATATCCATCTGAGAATAACTAGAAATAATTAATGTTGAATATGAATAATGTTGTGTTATTATTATTATTAATATACATTATTATTACATACTTCGATATAAAAAACAAAGCATTCAAATACTGATTTGGAGGTCGATTACCATGGCAACGGTCAAAGCTTTGAAGCATTCGGGTCAGCCCTAGGGTACATGGACAGCGGTTGTGGAGAGACGACCAGTTTTAGTGCTGAGACTAAAATGACTCTCTCCATCTTGAGCAGAGTAGGAGGTGAAGAGACAGCTGGATGTGAAACTGGAGTTAGTTTTTACTGAAGCTCCTTTAGGAAGGTCAAAGTATAATCCACCTGAACCTTAACTTTAGAAATCAGTCACGATAGTCACAACTCAGTTTATCGCCAAATCAGTATTCGAATGCTTCGTTTTATTATTTTTAATATAGGTATGCAATAATAATGTATAAATCCCCAAATAGCCCATGAAATAAAGAATAATCCCACATTATTCATATTCAACATTAATTATTAGTTATTCTCAGACGGATATCGCTGTTTGTTATGTGTAGAGGTGTGCGTGTGTACAGTAGTGCGGCACAAAAACATCTCAGCCTGCCGCGCTGCGAAGCTTCGAACGGTAAATGGACCTGCATTTATATGGCGCTTTTCTAGTCTTCCGACCACTCAAAGCGCTTTACACTACATGTCAACATTCACCCACGTATTCATACACTGATGGCAGACGTGCCCATCAGGATCTTATCTAAATACTCCTTCACACATTGATGGCACAGATTAGGTTAAGTATCTTGCTCAAGTACACGTCGACATGTGACTGGAGGAGCCGGGGATCAAACCATCGACCTTCTGATTGGTGGATGACCTGCTCTACCTCTGAGCCACAGCTGCCATACCTTCAGATATTTCTCACCGAAACTTCAAAGCCCAAAAAATGGTATTCGGGACAGCCCTAGTTTATTGCAAATGAGGGTGGGTGGAATGATGTTTTAAACTATGAAACAATATAAATGTGTCATCAGAAATGTTGCCCTACCATTTATACTGTGGTTGCTGTATCTTTAATATCTATCTCTGGATCTATTACACCATTGTGAACATCAAAGGAATGATGATGAAATTCGGCTTCTTGGTATCCGCAGGTCTTTGTTTTTTCTTGTGTTTTTTTTCCCCTTCCTGCAGTAGACTGTAATGGTAGTTATAAAATGTTTTTAATATTTGATTGCTTTTGGTTTATAGCTGTTACAGACTTATAAACCAAAAGTGGGATTGATAGTTTATTGTGCATGCAGGAGGCGCTTCAATATTTTTTTTTTGTTGTTTCAGTCAGCACCATCAGATTTATAACAAGTACTGTCACTACAGCTTGGCTGGTATGGCTGTGAAACAGGTATAACATTTTATTCTATGTGGTATTAAAAAGGTCTTAAAAGTAAATTTTATCTTGGCGAACCCTGCAGAAGCTCTGGTACCTACAAATTATCCATTTACAGTTTCTCAATTGTTTTTATCCAGAAAATGTATTGTATCATGATATATAAAAATCCTGATATAAAATATTTTTTTATTCACATCACCCACCCTAATGCTAACCAAAAACCAAGCAGATCTAACAGATCACTTGAGACGGCTTCACTCTCTGTATTTCTATCTTTCTAGCTTTGAAGTATGTGTGAAGCTACCTTTGAATGCTTTAATTAAACTATTTAAGTAAAGTATTTAAGGGACAAATCAATCACACCAATCGATAAAAATAAAATTGGACACGGGCAGTCTACACAACAATGTTTTCATTTGGATTCACAATAATAAAGATCAGGAATTTTCTGGTTACAGACGGAAGCCGTTTAGAATAAATATTTCTTTGTTAAGATTATTTTTTGGGCTTTTATTGTCTTTTTATTAGAGAGCAGTGAGGAGATGACTTGAAGCAAAGGGCCGCGAGGTCACCCCTAAAATACATACTTCTGAGTAAATATAATCTTTTTAAGGTGATGAGTACATACATGTATCAGCAGTTGGCAATTTTATTGTAAGTGGCCATAAATATTCCAGAGTTAACCTACTTGAAGTGAGCTGTTTTAGCCATAAAGAGGTCATGTTGATCTGTGGAGGTGAACAAATATAAAATACACTGCTGTAGCCACGTCACAGTAGTCTCCAGCACCTCTGTCTTGCTTCAGTTGTTTTTCTCTTGCTACTAGTGTAATGGCATGTGTGGAATGTACTTGGCTAGTCATCAGGTCGGCCATCATGGTGCTCATTGGTTTGCGGTAACTGTGAGAGTAAATCCGGTATTCACTGAAAGAAAGGTTGTTTGCATTGTAAATGTGGGATTTACACCAGCCGCTTTCCCTTCTTCAGCTCCGACCGCGGCCGAAGGGCCGGCATGTGTGACCATTTTGTTATTTTGTAGGCCCTGAGGTTAAATGACTATCCACTGCATTTCTTTTACAAATGGAGTGAGCTCAGTCTTGCCGCAGAGACGTACTGGATTTATCACAGTGTTCACTCTGTCTAGATTAAATGGCCTCATTGTGTTATAGATGTCTTTGGCGATGACGCAGAACAAATCTGGAAGAAAGCTTGTCTGGAATCTCAGAATAATAAGAGGCGACATCGTTTATAGTCATCATAGGTTCATCAACTAAAAATGAAGCTGAAAAGAAGATATATAATTTGGTGGAATTGTTTGTAGGCTATACACGTTAACTTTGTCAATGTCATGTCAGTGTGAGGACTAAAACAGTATTCCTGCTCAGGTTTAATTTGGTAGTGCAACAACCAGATTACACTAACTTAACTCAACCTACATAGTGCTGAAAGGGGACACAAATTAGTATTTCTTTTTTAATACTTACCATTATCAAAAAGAGCTGAATTATATCTTTGAAAGTCTGTTTGTTTGTGCAGTTTTATGTGTTTTCAAATTGTGATCAAGTAGGACTGGAAGCCGCTGTCAGTTCATTTTTCCTCGTTTTACTGATTTAATTAAGAGTAGAAAATGACACCCAAACTAGGAGTGACTTTATGCCAAAGCAGAAGGAATTGTGACCAACTTTCTTACCTTAGTTTACCAGAAATTTAGCCAGTGGCTGGTGTTTATCTTCCTCTCTCCTCTGCCTCATTTTCCTGTCTCTGAAAAGCCCTGCACTCTAGATGGATGTCCCGTTCTCCATGTCTCTCACTCAGACAGACTAAGGAGCCCTTATCCAGCAGCCCAATAATGCAGGCAGTGTGAGGCCGGGAATTAAATGCTTCCTGTGTCTCTTTATGGCCCGAGTTGACTCGTTGCATTCCTCCCAAGGTTAATGTTTGATGGAGGAGAGATTCACAGAGCGGCAGTCTTCTCTGTCTCTGGCACCGCAGGACGCCAGGGGTTCCTGGGCCAGCGCTTCATCTGGATAAGAAGTCAATGGTTGCTGCTCGCTAATGTGTCAATCAATGCAGATGTACAGTTTCATCTTAGGGCTGCACATTTAATCGAATATTAGTCGCGATCACGATTTTGGCTTCCCGCAATTAAATGAAGATGATTGGAGGTGGGTACGTAATGTAATCGGTGTATGCCCGAACACCGGTAACACCGACTACCTAATATTGACGTCTAAAATGAGTCCTCTGCTGCATATCAAATCAAGCACTTTCTAAATTAACAGCCAGCCACCATGGGCGATTGAGATGTTTCAATTTGGGGAGCTGTCATGCCGCTGCACGTGCGCTCAACAACTTTTCTGAATGTTGCCAACTGCAGTCCGGTGTAGAAGATTAATATACTGTAGAGCAGATGGGGAAAGCAAAAATGCACTGAATTCATGTGAAGGAGAACCTTATTTTAAGTCCAAATTTGATGCAAATATTTGATAATAAGCAGGAATGTAGCACAGTGGGAAAGTGACAGCAGTGCTCTGTTTATTTAATTTTGGGTAAAAAGTAGGGCTGTCACAGTTAACCCGATAATAATGCGTTAACACAAATTAATTTTAATGCCACTAATTTCTTTAACGCATTAACGCAGCTTGTGATTTGTAGGTTGTAGCGAGCTCAGTTTTAAAGCTAGACCATGTCATACTAGCTTGTCATGAAAGAGGCTTGCGCTAAAAAAAGGAAAAACTGATGTGGCCATTTTCAAAGGGGTCCCTTGACCTCTGACCCCAAGATATGTGAATGAAAATGTATTCTATGGGTACCCACGAGTCTCCCCTTTACAGACATGCCCACTTTATGATAATCACATGCAGTCTGGGGCAAGTCATAGTCAAGTCAGCACACTGACACACTGACAGCTGTTGTTGCGCTTGAGTTTGTGTTGTTAATTGATTTCCAATAATAAATATATACATACAGTTGCATAAAGCAAGCATTTTTGCCCACTCCCATGTTGATAAGAGTAGTAAATACTTGACAAATCTCCCTTTTAAGGTACATTTTGAACAGATACAAAATGTGTGATTAATCACGATTAACTGGACAATCATGCGATTAATCACGATTAAATATTTTAATCGATAGACAGCCCTAATAAAAGTTTTGGTACAATTGTTTTATTTTACTTCTAGGAGATGCACTGTGAATAAGGACCAGTCTTATTTTGATGCAAAGATTTGTACATTAGCAGGAATGTAGCACAACATGGGCATGAAAGCAGTGCTCTGTTTATTTAAATGTGAAAATGCAATAATCATGATAAATAATCGTGATCTCAATACTGATCAAAATCATCATGATTATCATTTTGGCCATAATCGTGCAGCCCTATTTCGTCCACAGTGAAACATTAGTCAATGTGCAATCTCCGTTTTTGACATGTGAGGTTATTGAGTGCGTTCAAATTAACAGCCTATCAAGCTGTTCTTACACTTTGTCATTCTTTTTAGATATGAAAATCTACAGGTAGGGCTTTAATTTGTTGCCATGCTTTAGCTCTCATTGTTGATGTTTTGTTTTGAAGAAATTATGGCACCTTTTATTGGTAATTTATTGGGTTTTTTTGCTCAGCATTTTAACCAGAAATATCGACTGTGTTCAGCTGGACATCAAGAGACATTTAATGGAAAATAGCTCTGCAATTAGCCTAATGAGGTATTTGTAGTTTCTGCAGCCCAGTTGCATGTGATACACTTTCAATGTCCCGAGGCAGTCGTCCTCACTGATATTTGGACTAGAGCCACTTTAGCCAGAGTTAGTTATTTTGGGAGCCTCACAGTCTGGCCCAGTACAAACAGTGATAATTTTCCATATGCAATATTTTCCTAATGCCTTATTTGTGCCTCTTTATGTGCCTCGTCTCCCATCTTCCAACGTGATCCCTGTTGTTCATCACTTTCTTCCTCCTGTCATATCTGATATTATTTTTACTCCACATACAAATCCATATTATTCATTAGGTAAAAAAAATGAATGGCTTACACACTCTTCTATGACAATTGGAGCTGGTATTTTCTCTATTCATCGTCTTCCCTGCTCCATGTTACTGTAACCAAGCTTATAAATGCACCTTTTCGTGAAGTTTAACCTTTTTTGGAGCCACCTTTCTCTCTAATTTTGGCTTTTCATCCTCAATGATACTGGCTCAAAGATGCGTAAAGTCAGATGCATACTAAACGTTGTTAACATTGTTGTCAATCCTGAATGCATTAGTATAGATCCAGCTGAGGGTGAGCGCACATAAAACAGAGTGAGTAAGACATGAGTAGACTGTAGACGTAATGGAAGTGCTGTGCTGACCCACCTCTCAAGAGCATCACTTGTTTGCTGGTGCTGTTTACACTGTCAAACTGAGAACCAGTGCCCTAAATCCTAAGAGCACTGTAGCAGGCAGGTTGTTATGAGTTCCTCTGCGGAGAACTGAGGAGGCTAAGAAATGCTGTTAATACGCGGCAGATTGAAGTGCCGTCATGACTCATTATTGCAGGCAGCAGCAGCGGCGCTGCTTGCTATCCGTGTGAAACTGTGATCCAGCCCACTCAAACTCGCACCATCCTCTGCATGTAGAGTGACATCCAGCAAATCAAGTCAATATTCATTCCCTTTAAGAAGTTAACGTGAGGATTTCAGAATATGAATCATTCCCAATTCTCTTTTTGAAGTTAGACATGTGAAGTCTGGCTTTTGGTGCTTTTTCTACCATCGTGCTGCTGCCGCTCTTATGTGCTAGTTGTTTAACTACAGAGTGGCACTTGGATCTACCTCTTATGCTCATTGTCTTGCTGGTGATTTTAAACAACTGAGATGGACTTTAAAGGAGACTGTAATTTTGATGAAGAGGCAAAATGGAAACAACAGCACACTGATCCACTTTTCTGTAAACAGCGTAGCCTTTAGAGACTTTAGCAGCCTCTAGAGTTGTCTGATAGTCTTCACTTTGCTGTAACCCCTAAAATACTGGACAGACTGTGTGGACATGTTTTGTTGTGTTTGGTTTCTGTCTGCTGCTCAAACTATATGTAGTGGAAGGGACAACTTAAGGATTTAAGGATGTAATTATATTTTTTTATATATATAGTTAGGGGTTTCGTGCCTTGCTCAAGGGCACCTCGGCAGTGCCCACCAGGTGAACTGGCACCTCTCCAGCTACCAATCCACGCTCTGCACTTGGTCCGGCCAGGTCTCTGCGGACTGAGCTACTGCCACTCCTTTAGTAATTGAGTTTATTTGCCAAGGAAATAACTCAGTCCATAGTCTGCTTCATTTCAAAAGCCCTTCACTACTGGAGATACTGTATAACGTTAACAGCAACACAGCGTAGCGCTCCGCTTTTTTCCTTCCCTCCTTTGCACACACACATCAACTTCAGTTTTTATAAAAAAACAAAAAACAAGTTGGTTGCTGGTCAGTAAATTAGATTTTAATTTATTATTTCCATACAGGAAGAAAACTGTAAGATGCTTCCAAGTTAATACAGTGAACTTAAAGGACCAGTGTGTAACACTTAGGGGGATATTTTGGCACGAAGTTTTCTTTAGTGTATAATGGCCTGAAAATAAGAATCATTGTGTTTTCGTTGCTTTAGAATGACGTCAGCCATAACATTAAGCCATAACCTGACCGCTCTACGGCTACGCAGCCCCATACGCGTTGCACTGTGTGTTCTGACACCTTTCTATTGGAACCAGCATTAACTTTTTCAGCAATTTGAGCTACAGTAGCTCTTCTATTAAATCGGACAACACGGGCCAGCCCTCGCTCCCCACGTGCATCAATGAGCCTTGGGTCTGACCCTGTCGCCGGTTCACCGGTTTTCCTTCCTTGGACCACTGCAGACCGGGAACATCCCACAAGAGCTGCAGTTTTGGAGATGCTATGACCCAGTTGTCTAGCCATCACAATTTGGCCCTTGTCAAAGTCGCTCACTCTGCTTTTTTTCTATTAGTCAGTTAATGATCCTCTTCAAGACCAGTTAGTTTAACCGTAACACCAAGAATTTGAATTGAATTGTGAGATTGCCAAAGATTCCCACCCCTAATAGTAACACCAGATAAAGCAGTCCTGCTGAAAGCTAACTAGCCTAGCTTAGATGTCCTTTACGCTGACTACCTCTCTTGACTTTATTTTCCAGTTTGTAAGGCAGAATGCTTGTGACTGGAATATATTGTGATGATTACAATGGTACAATGTCTGGTCCTGCTGGAAGATGGATATAGTTTTGTGCAATGTGGGATCTATGTTTGATTTATCTGCTGCAGCTCATGCACTGCATGCTTCGCTGTTAGCTAGCCTCTACCACTCTCATTACAAGGGTGCATGTGTGTGTGCATGTGTGCGGCACCCACAGCAATTCAATGTAATGTAATGCTGACTCAGACGGAGTGCGTCAACAGCTGCTGCCTGTTACTGAAGAGAGACAGCGGTGTGCAGAGCAAAGGGATTTCAGAGGAGGGAGGGGGAACCGTTGCTGTGTGGGAGAGTGAGTAGGTTAGATTAAAATAGAATAGTACAGATTGGCTTTTTTTTCCCCATCATGCCACGCTTATTGATTTGACATCATCCTATTTCAGTCTCGACAGAAGTAGCTGTTCTCAGATGCTGCCTGGAGGCTTGTCTTTGAAGTCACTTCTTTGTTGCTAGCTAGCTCGTATCTAAGATGCCAGACCACCGGAAACATTGACTCTATTTATAAAAGCAACCACTGTAAATCTTTTACTACTTTAAAATGTGACCTGACAATCCTATTTTTGTGTTTTCAGGCCCAAATTGCCTTCCTGCAGGGGGAGAGGAAAGGCCAGGAGAACTTGAAGAAAGACCTTGTGAGGAGGATCAAAATGCTGGAGTACGCGCTGAAGCAAGAGAGGTGAGTTCCCTACCACCCACTGCTGCCTCAGCCCACCCACAATACACACGACTACCTCAGCTAGTCTAGAGCAACTGCAGTGTTTCCATGTTTTACACGCTCCTAAAAATAAATTCCTGCTTCTGAGAAATATGGAAAAGGAGAACATGGCATTGTGAGATTCTCACTGGTCAACAAATCTGCTGCACCTGCACACAGATCTAGCTCACTCCAGATTAGTGCAGCTCTGCACATTTTTTTGATATCGTGTAAAAGGGTTGCTAGCATTTTAAAATAATTTCCAGCTCCCCCTTGTTTATATTCTATGCGTACCAGTCGGATGTCTCAGCTGGTGTCAGCAGAAGCAGTACTGGAGTGCCAGAGAGATTTCCCCCCCTGAGTCCAGCTGGTGTCATGTCTTTGGACAAGAGCATATGTTGGCATGAAGGCTTTGTTTGCTGTCGGATGCTGATGACTTTCAGGACAGGAAAGGAGGAGAGAGGAATTCTCTCACCACCCAAGACGAGGTCACCGTCGCAGCTTTCTTTCTCCAGTAAACCAGAAGGATTACATTGTTGTCATTCTCATGTGCATTAGCCCGTCACCATCACACAAAAGGTCCCTATGGTAGCTGTGGTGATACACTTTGCATTTCCCTTCCTCCTTGACGCATGGCTGCACACTATAACAGAGATATATTTCAACACGTCTCTATTAATGTAACTTTAAGCCATCGAGTATGAAACTCAAACAGACTCTGAAGCAGTAGACCTCTACAAAAACTGAAGTGAAATAGTCCTCATTTATTTTGGATACATGTAAAGCATTTGTGACGAGTGTCTCTATCAGTATGGTCCAGGGGCAACTCAATAAATGTAATAATAATTCCAGTTTATAACAAGCCGGGACATAATTATAATACATAGTGGCCAATAGGGGTGGGAATCATCAGAGACCCCACGATACGATATCATCACGATGCCTAAGTGACGATACAATCTTATTGCAATTTTATACATTTTGCGATATGCTGATTATTGCTATAAGATATATTGCAATTTATTACCTTTTAGCGTTCTTCCCGACAAGCTAGTATGACATGGTGCCAATGGATTCCTTAGGTTTTTTAGTTTCATATGATACTGCCTGACGACCTGTCGGAAAATATTGCGATACTATGCTGTACTGATTTTTTTTCCCCCACCCCTAGTGGCCAAGGTAATTGCTGAAAAAAAGTCCAACAGGGTCAGAAAAAACAAGCAGTCAGACAATTAGACCGATTTTAAATTAAATTTGATTAGATTAACAAAATGTATTTGGAACAGAAGCAGAAGGCAAACTGTCTGTCATTAACATCCATCACATGTTACAGACTGACATCCTGGTCCAACTGTGACCCTTCATACTTCCCGTAGTTGTGTGTGGACAGTTTTCCTGTGTAATGAGGAATTATTATCGACATTTCAGGTGCGTTCCCTCTCAGTTTTACCTCTAGATGAAGTGGCTTTCTTGTGCCTGACATCTTGTGTTTCCTGCTCTATCAGACTTAAGTCGTAATAAACCAGAATTATCCTTCTAACATTAATCTAATTATGGCATGTAGCTCACACTGCCACGCACTTCTTGCAGGTGTGATTTATTAGTGTCTCTGTGTAGACAGGCAATCCAGTCACTGTCTCTAGTCTTTCCTCAACAATAACCACAGAGGAAGTACTAAGCTGCTTTGTGGCCGACAGTAGAAGACTGAAGAGTGAAGCATTGCTGAGATGAGTGTGAGTAATCAACAAAGTCCTCGCTGGATATGTAAAGGTTACAAATAGAAAACTAGTATGGGTAAACAATTAAAGGACTGGCTGCAGGTATCTTATTTTGAGCTGGGAGCTAGTAGATTGTCTAGGCTAATGAGAGCCTCAACACAACCGAGTTAGACAGCAGGTGTCAAAATAGGTTAGTGCTCCGTCGCTCCTCCAGTCAGCTCAGAGGTTAGTTAAATTTTGCCAACCTGTGCACCCCAAGGAACATCATCATTACGTTTATTTGTACTGTAAGTATGGAATTGCCCTCTGGCTGTTTGTAGTGTATATTTATCTACTTTTCTCCAGTGAGATCATTGCAGGCTCTGCCTCAGGAGCAACGCTTAACCCAGAATTACTACCACTTTCCCCAGTTGCTAAGCAACAGGTCATGTCTCCGAGGGTATCTGAAAGCAATATCAGAAATGGCTTTCTGAATGTAGGATGTACCCAATTTAAAATGAATTTGATTTGGATGGGGGTTGCTTCCTCTGGATCGTGGGGGGGGAGTAGTGTGGCGGGGGCCCTGGTTGAACTAAAAGGTGTGAGTGGCGCGCTCTCCTCGTATTGACTCTTTACCACTGATGAGGATGTGTGTGTGCAGTCATTGGAAGAAATCTCAGTATTGCAGTAAAGCCACACATTGCACGTCGCTGGCGTGGAGGCATTATGTTTTCGCGATGCCCCAACGTCCGTTCGATACGGTATTCCAACACATAATATTGCAATACTCATGTGTATCGATATTTTCTTACACCCCTACTAATTATGGATTGCCTTTCTAGTCTTCTGATCACTCAAAGCGCTTACATGTCAGCATTCACCTCATTTTATATCAGTTTCTAAATATAGGTGAATTTTCTTTATTTTGTTAATAACCTTTCGATGGAATCATTGTGATTGTATTTGTGAACGTCAATTTGATAATCATATATGTGATTTTGCATTCAATTGCAAAGACAGCTGAAACAATTAGTTGATTAATTCATAGAAAATTAACAATTGCAGTCTTGTTTGTGTGCAAAAAAAGCCACAAATTCTCTGGTTCCAGCTGCTCAACTGTGAATATTTGCCCTTCTTTTTCATCTCCTATGATAGTAAATGTAATCTCTTATCTGAATAGCAGACAAAAAACAAGCAATTTGATACTTATTGCTATCTAAAAAATATTCCGTTTAATGTGGTGATATGGATTTTATCACAGCCCTACACACAAGCGAAGCTGTCTAATAAGAGAACGTGTTTGTGAGAAGTAGAGCAAGTTGGTGTTGGGATGACTTTCAAAGCTTATGCAGATGCCATGCATAATGAGTTTTTTAAATAGCTTCTTCTTCTCAGACCTTTTTGATCAGCCCTGTTTGCTTATTTGTCTGCCTCTTTTTTTTTTCTTTTCTTCCAGAGCAAAGTACCACAAGTTAAAATATGGGACAGAGTTAAATCAAGGTGACATGAAGCCTCCAAGCTACGACTCTGGTAAGTCTATGGTGGCTCAAACAGCCAACTCCACCTCTTTATACTAAATCACTGTGATTGTTGAGTTCACATACCTCAAGGGACAGGACTGGTACGCATGCGAAGGCTGCATTCATGCTGAATCTTGTTTTCCTCTCGGTGTCCTTTCCTGTATGTAGCATGCCATTGTTGTTACTGATGTACTGAACAAATATTGAGCTGCTTAAAGAGGCAATGTACAACAAATGTGATCAAATTGATTTAAAAATGTTATACATTGAGAGCGTTCATGACGGTACATGTAAGAAAGAAAAATTTCTCAAATCATACTTTGAATTTGACCTCTGACAAAGATGCACATTATAAAGGCTCAACCTTTTATACAACATTATTTCACTTGCCTCTAGTGGTATCTAGTCATGCAGCCATGCAAATAGTAATGTTTTTATTTGCCCAGGTTTGGGGATATTTGACTTGGATATTTCTGTTTCCAATCAAACATGTGGTGCTCAAAACATTGAAAATTTGCATTGAACAAATTGAACAGCAATGTAACTTTCCAGAAAATTCCAAAACATGACTTAGTTTCAGTGTCTCAGTTGTGATAACGTGCTGCTTTTATTTTTCTATTGTGATAGTGAATTGAATCTCTTTGGGTTTGTTGCCAATTTTAGGACATCACTTTGAACTGCAGGAAATTGTGATGAGTTTACAGACCCAACAATTAATCTGCAGGTTAATCGGTAAATGTACATTTTTAATGCTGTGAGCAATAAAAACGAAATTTCGCCCTGTCGGCGATGCGGCACCCCGAGTAGATGTTCCTACAGTACATTATCCCGCTTATTACATGGCTACTTACTTAAGAAATCAATAATTTGACACAATAACGGTCCACCAGAGTCCAACATCAGAACTGCGCCCATAGCAACGGTCTGTTATACATAGCAACAGTGTGTTATACATAGCAACGGTCTGCTATAAAGAAATAACAGACCGTTGAATGCTGTAATTGACCAATCAGAATCGAGTATTCAACAAAGCCGTGTATAAAATGCTTATAAACATACTTATAATGTATTATAATCTGCTTATAGCACTGTATAACTACAGTTATAAGCACTCATAAACATTCATAATTCTTTTCCACTCTGAATAATCAGAACAGAAAGTCTGCACTCTGAAAGCTCCCAGTGCAAAAAAAGTATTATCATCACAAATGACAAATCGTTAGAGCTTAGAAATATTGGAAATTTTAACATTTACAATTCGATGGAAAAGCTATCAAACAGGCTGCAGGACGGCTACATAATGGACGTTGTGGTCAGTGTTTAGTCAACAGAGTGAGGTTTAGAGCATAATGCTTTTCATCAGATATCTTAGACACTCAGGAAGATGAAAGCAAAACTCTCTGCATGGCTAAAGTAAAAACTAAACTATTTTATCCACTCAAATCTTAAACATCTAAAATGTTGCTCTCACTTTTTAGTGTTCACCCTTAAAATCACAATACCTGGTTTTACCTCGGTATCACTCCTGTATCAGTTCACTACCTGCTCCTTGTTATATTATTGTACTTTAATTGGCCTCTCATGTTCAAGTCCTCTGCCATCATTAAGTCAGATTGCGACATTTCCTCTCCTCTCTCCTCATCTCTATTCATGAGGGCTGTTCAAAGCACGCAAGACCTTGAAGTGTTGATGAATTGGGGGGTGGGGGGTGAAGGGGAGAGGTGTTAGGTGGAGGGGATGGAAGAGGGGGAGACGACGACGAGTGGGAGGTGTTGTTCGTATGGTGGTGCACCTGCCCGCTCCTCACTCTTCTGAATTAGGCATGACCCACTTTTTGAGGCACCCTCGTCTCTCTGCCCCGCCAAATCAACCTCACACACACACACACACACACACACACACACACACACACACACACACACACACACACACACACAGTGCTGACGTTGTTTAATATCAAAGTGAGCTTTGATATTGCTTGTTTTGTCAGAGCCGTCACAAACAGTGTGTGTTGTTCTGGATGCTGCAGGCACACGTTGCGCTTTCTAGTAGCATGCCATCATGGGACGTAGTTGGAGCAGAGACCAGCCATTTTGAAGGTGTCAGAATGCGTGATTAAATATCAAATGTCTTGTTGTAGCATCAAGAACAAGCCGTTGCTAATGAGTTTTAAATCTCTTCTCTCTTTTTACTGCTAGTGCTGTTGCGTACACCGTTTTAATATGGTAATTATTACCTACTGTGACGTAAATATTTGGCTTAAGGCTAGCTATTAAAGTTACATATGTTGACAAATGATAACTCGGGGCCAAATCAAACCATGAACAAAAAGGTGAATGGGTTGGAGCGTAAATAAGGATAACATTCAGGAATGTTTGGCTATTTTTTTCAATAAACATGTAAGAGTTATTTCACTGGCACAATTTAAAGTGAAGCAATACCCTCTTCCATTTAACTCTAATCCACTGTTGACTGGCTGAAAGCAGCTAAGCGCTGGATGTGTGTAGTTGCCAGGATGCTGCGATGCAGGAATGTTCTGGTCGTGTTTACCGAGTGGAAATTGGTAGGAGTGCTGTGCTGTTTGTGGAGCCCTGATTTGTGTCCTCCTCCTCTTCTCCTGTAGATGAGACCAACGAGAACGAGTCTTCTGGATCGCTCAACAATCAGCTGTCCTGGAAACAAGGCCGCCAGCTCCTCAGACAGTAAGTGCTTTAATCCTTCTGTGACAGTCTTCAACCTAGAAAACTAAATCGCTGCACTAAAATGAACTGTATGCAGATACCAGGCCCCTAGTTTGATTTCTCTGCCATAGTATTGTCCCTTGTGTCAGACTAACCGCTTTTATGAAGTATGCTACTGAGCCAGAATGCTATGGCCTAAAACAACTGTGGGGAAGAGCTCCCTCGCATGGGCAGCAGCAGTCATTAACCTGCTCTGTGCTTTGTTTGTCTCAGGGAAGTTTGGTTATCTTACTCTTCAGTCAGCTTGTGTAAATAGACCAGGGTCCGGCCTTTACCCAAGACACCACCAGGCAGCCTCACACATCATCTGCCCCAACATGCCGGCTGATGAGACACCCATTTTATTCTCGACTCTGTGTCAAGGCACAGATCAATAATGTGCTAAGACACCCCTCCCTTTCAGTCAGTCGCCCCACTCAAATCACTAGAGCTTCTTCTGCATCTCTGCAGGGTAGGTGTAATATTTGATGAGTAGCTCATCTTGCCTCAGCAGAGCTGATAGCATCAACTAGACAACTGCCAGAGGACATGGCACTTTTGACAGTAACAAGTACTCGACTCTTCCTCATCTCTAATCACGTCAAAGTCTGTGTAGTAAATAAACTCATTGTAATAAAGAGTTCATTTAAAGAAGACCTAATATGCTTATTTTCAGGTGCATACATATGTATTGTGGGTTTCTACTAGAACATGTTTACATGCTTTAATGTTCAAAAAACACTTTATTTTTCTCATACCGGCTGTGCTGCAGCACTTCTTTTCACTCTCTGTCTGAAACCCTCCAGCTCCGCTCTAACTAGCTTTGTTTGAGGGCGTGCCAAACTAGCCAAAAGGCAAAGTGTGTTACTTGGTGACATCACCACGTTACAGAAGAAAAGGCAGGACTTCAAGCGAGGTGTTTCGGGCGTTTCAGGAGCAGTGTTTCTGTGGGGAAGAGTAACTCCCTTTGGCGTAGACTTTGGGCTTTGTAACTTTGCAGACCTTTTACATGCACAAAAAACTATATAACACACTAAAGGAAAGAGAAAAAATAATAGGTCCCCTTTAATGGACCTTTATGAAAGACTCATTTACAATGGCTCTTCCTCCATACAACTAAAATTGGGTTAGACCATTTGCAACCAGGTTTAAGTTGATTTACCTCGTTCCAGGTACCTGCAGGAGGTGGGCTACACAGACACCATCTTAGATGTAAAGTCTCAGCGGGTCCGAGCGCTGCTAGGACTAGCCGGGGACGGAGGCGGGAGTACAGGAGAACGGACCGGCACTGAGCCTCTGGTCAATGGGACGGACACATCAACAAAGGGCATGGGCACCAGAGGGTAAGTATCTAAAGCTATCTATAGACTGAGCGACAACAACAATAGCAAAAGTTCATAGCATGTAACACTGTGCAGGTACTCGTGTCTACTGACAGTCCATTTTTGATTGACGACCACGTTTCTGTCATGATTGTGAACTTTTGTCTGGGACAGCCCAAAATCTCACAGTGCAATATGGCCTTAAAGGACAACACACACCAACGTTTGCAGCATGTGTGTTGCACTTAAGAGTGATGGGGTGAATCTGTAGATAGACGTAGATACTACAACTTTTTATTGATACTGTAGCATAACAGTCTGATGAGATGTATGCATCATTGTTCCTTCACAGGAAAGCTGAGCTCTCTGACACTAGCGCCGTACTGGAGGCCTTCAAGTTCATTGAGAATGCAGCAGCTGAGTTCAGTGATGACGATGATGACGAGGATAGTGAGGGGAGGGACAGGCCTAATGTGGAATCCAGGACGGTAAGAAAACAGTCTGCCCTCATCTCCTGCACTCACACAAAGTTAAGTAGACATTGTCGCTGTGCTATTAATAACAATATTTTCCCCAGATTCTGAGGAAGAAGCCCTCGTCGTCAACGACGACGCCAGCCAGTATGGACACAAGTGAGGACCCTGACACAGAGGAGGCAATGAAGGGCTTTGACTTCTTGTCCAGCCCTGACGAGATGGACACCTCGCCGGAGTCCCGAGGCAACGGGGACGGCACAGACTGGGGTGAGTCATGGATCAGTCAAGAACAGAGCAGAGTTGGAATTGGATGAAAAGCAACACTTCGACACCCCAGATATTTATTTTTCTCTTGCACAATGATGGGCTTGTTTAATTTTTATCTACAACTTTAATACACAAGTTTCAATAATATCGCTAATTATTTGATGCTGTAATCTTATAATTTGCCTCGACTTCTCCTCATAGTTTGGTGACTGTTCGTGGAGTACTCGTCATTCATATATCACTCTGTGGTCATAAATCATGATGTTTGGATGTTTCTCTGTTTAACCCATAGTTTGTGATCTCTTCCACTGTGTGTTCCCATTAGCCAGCCTGTGACCACAATGTCTCTTCCACTCCTGTGTGTCGTCAAATCAACCTTTGAGTCTCACTGGTACTTAGATCTAAAGCCAGAAAACAATGGGCTTGATGTCATGCTGAGGTTTTTCTTTGTATTTGATCGTGGGTTTGAGTATTTGAGTCATGTGTACAACAACTTCATTATCACAGTGATGATTTTATGATTAGATTTGACATGACTTAGAAATGTTCAAATGAAAGAATTCCCCACATGACATTAACTTCCCTCCCACCTCTCTCACTTCTTCCAATAGAAAAGAAAAACTAAAGGGATTAAACGAGATAGTTATAATGATGCTAATATCACTGAAGTGGTAGTAGTCAGTGTATTACCTACAATAGATGATGGTCGGCACTCCCCCAGTACAAAAGCAATGTACTGCTGTGGATGGGGTGGGCAGCAAAACTTATTTTAGCGACCTGAAAGAAAGGCTCATCTAAAAAAATCAATATCAGTTAAGGTGTACACTATATTTAGAATATTTTCACCAGTTTACCTTGTCTTGAGACAGCTATACAGTCTATGTTTCAGCTTCAGTACCCCGTTGGAAAGGGCTGTCTGACGGCAAGATAAAGCGGTGAAAATATTCAAAATATAGCGTACACCTAAACTGATATTGATTTTTTTAGGTGAGCCTTTCTTTTAGGTGGATAAAATATGTTTTGCTGCCGGCCCCGTCCACAGCAGTACATAGTTTTGTTTCCATGCGGTAACTCCTGTCTGCTTCTCCAAACTGGGGGCCGACCGTCATCTACTGTAGGTAATACACTGACTATGGATAAGTACCTCATACAACCCCACTTCAAAACACCCAAACTATCCCTTTTAAAGAAAAGAAGCTCATCTCAGGTGTTAGAGGCCTACCACTCTCCTGGAGGCTTCAGAAATCTCCATGAGTGTCTGTGAGAGGTCTGTGCACCTTGCCCACCCTGACAGGCCACACAGGCCTCAACCAGAGCAGTTCCTCAACAGCCTCTCGGCCTGGTTTTGTTCCCCCTGTGTAGAGAAGGACGAGCAAGGTCCCATTTCTGAGGCCTGGGACGTGGACCCGGGCATGATAACCAAACTCAAGGAGCAGTACAGAAAGGAGCGCAAGGGGAAAAAGGGGGTGAAGAGTAAGTCCTGTCGGGCGTTGCTGCCTCCCTCCTACTCGTCTCTCTGTAGAGCCTGACTTTCCTGAGTTCAGCCAAAAAGCCTCAAATCAAAAAAACAAAACATCTTGGCTGTTTTTTTCTCATCTCCTTCTCGAGCTGCTCCTTATTATGCCTACTCGGCATTGCTCTGTCCTTTTGTCTATCATTTCATACTGAATGTCTCCCAAATACAAAATCTGTCACCTTTTATTATCCTACTGTAATGCTTGATGCATGTTCTTCTGTCCCGTTTAAATGTTTTTGATTTATATTCACATCATCATCTTGTTCATGCCGTCAAATATCAGAGATTAGTGTGAAAATTAGTCGTGATGACACGTCCATCTCTGTCCCATCTGGGCTAGCGCTAGCCTCCACAGTCGTCTGTTTCCTACATTGGTATCTTCTCCACTCAAAATAACATAATTACCACCATCTTCATCCTCATCTGTTAGCCATGTTGATACTACAGTAATGTTGCTGCTGTTGTAAATTGATGGCAATTACAAGCTTTTTCAGTGACTCAGTGAAGTGACTCAGCTGAATACTACTGCTCTCTGAATAACAGCCCACTTCAGATGTAGCCTCTTACTGTGATTGAATCATGAGATCAGTTCATCTCACTTTCTTCTACATTCGACACCACGTTTTACACTTGGCTTCCTCCTCCTCTGGTTTAAGCAGAGATCTATTTTTTATCTTCACGCTGTGTCTTCATTTTTATCACTTTTGTGGGCGTGTGGAGGAGATCTTCAGGAGATCTGTCAGGGTTGTTTTTTTGAACAGTTGTGCATTTGGTATACTACTATTTGCACCAGGGTTAAGGTCTGATTCTAAGGGGCCACATTTGTTCAAATTAGGGCTGTCAATCGATTCAAATTTTGAATCTCATGATTGTCCTTGATAAATCGCGATTAATCGTAATTTTTTTATCTGATCAAAATGTACCTTAAAGGGAGATTTGTCAAGTATTTAATACTCTTATCAACATGGGAGTGGACAAATGTGCTGAATTTATGCATGTATGTATATATTTATTATTGGAAATCAATTAACAACACAAAACAATGACAAATATTGTCCTGCAATGTGTGCTGACTTGACTCTGACTTGCCCCCAAACTGCATGTGATCATCATAGAGTCATGTAGTAGTCATGTCTGAAAGAGGGGAGACTTGTGGGTACCCATAGAACCTATTTTCATTCGCATATCTTGATGTCAGAGGTCAAGGGACCCCTTTGAAAATGGCCATGCCAGTTGGTACCATAGATTCCTTAGGTTTTCTAGTTTCATATGATGTCAGTATCTTCAGTCTTGCTTTAAAACCGAGCCCGCTACAACCTATAAATCGTAAGTTGCGTTAAAGAAATTAGTGGCATTAAAACAAATTTGATATAACACGTTATTATCGCATTAACTTTGACAGCCCTAGTTAAAATGCTTATGATTATAAAATAAACATCCATATGTGGTTCACTAAAGATTCTGCCTGGGCTGAGACCTCATAAAATGCAGCTGTATATTGTATTGCTCTCTCCACACAGCCCCCACTTGGAGATAAACATATCTCAAAACCTTTTTCAATTCATCTAACAAGGACTCTGCTGTTGACTTCCTTTCATTTTCTCTTCTTTTACATACTATAATTAATTTTCTTCCCTTTCAGTGCTGCTTTCCTTCCATATTCATTCTGCGTTCTTTTTCCAGCTTGTACTCACAGCTTTTTAATGAAATTATTTTCATACTTTTTGCCTCTTTTTGTCTTTGCTCCGCTCTCCATCACTGTGTATCAGTTTGGTAACACTGTTGACTTGTTAAACAGGGCCGAACCGGTCCAAGCTGCAGGACATGCTGGCTAACCTGAGAGATGCAGAGGACTTGTCCCACATGCAGCCTCCACCACCATCCACCCCCCAGTCCCGGCCCAACGCCGCCCGGTTCAACGAGCACGAGGGGAACCGACCGGATGAAGGTGCTCGAGCAAAAACTCTTTGTTAGACTGTCTTAAATTCCCTTCATCCCTGACTAACTGTGTCCACAGTGGTCGTATATTTATTCATTTGTTCTTTCCCCAGTTGAGGCGCTGACCTTCCCGCCCACCTCGGGGAAGTCGTTCATTATGGGCACAGACGAGGCCATGGAGAGCGAGCTGGGCCTGGGGGAGCTCGCTGGACTCACCGTGGCCAACGAGGCCGACAGTCTGGCATACGATGTGAGTAGGAAGAGGCAGAATGGATTTTAAGAGCCATGGGACCTTTTCTCTGGGGGAAACTATTTCTGTTCATGTTCTCATGAAAAACAGCCATCCCACCTTCCTCCTCTAATCCGCAGCAAACTTTACCAGCTCACGTCACATGTTGAAGCCATCTGTGTGTCAAACAGCTATTTTTCTAGGCAGCGCCAGGGAAGCTGCTTTGAAAGTGTGATATTGGAAGATATAAGTTATTTTTTGAGATCACGTTTACAATCGTAATGTCAAAGTCACATGGCTATAAAAACACACCTGCGTGGGTTGTAGCAGGCTTTTTTAAGATAGGATGGTTTGAGTGCGATAGCATGTATTTATGGAGAAAAAAAAAAGTGGTTAAAGGATATTCATCACGACATACAATGAACCATCATTAAAAGGGCTAAATTTGATATTCAGAGCATTAATATAGCATCAAATAATTATTGTCTATGTAAAGATATAGAGAAGTAATGTCTACCTGAGCAGAGAATGAAGTCGCTCTCCCTCTGTGTGTATTGTAATACAAGTTTCTCTGTGCTTTGTTTACATAGCTAGGGCGGCCACGGCCACTGGCTGTTGAGAGGCAATAAAAATGCTCCCGATCCTATATTTAGCACCAAAGAAAAGTCATTAGAAGTTCCTCTTTTTAATCACAAAAACAAAGTTATTTACCATAGCTGGCAACTCAATATTACAGAAACACTATTGTATTGTATTACACTACCATTTTTTTTTTTTATTTCACTTTTCCCTTTATTTTCTTTCCATGAATGTATTTTGTTTTACTGGTTTGTTACTTTTGCAAATAAACACTAAACTCGCAAACTACTAAAGAAGCTGCATAACTACGGCTAGGACTACTGATTATATGTGATAGTACTGTTGATTGGATATTCAGTTTCTGATTAGATGTGTCCTCCTCAGATTGGCAACAATAAAGATGCCATGAGAAAAACATGGAACCCCAAATTCACCCTGCGGAGCCATTTCGATGGGATTCGAGCTCTGGCCTTCCACCCTGTGGAGCCTGTCCTGGTCACTGCGTCAGAGGACCACACGCTCAAGATGTGGAACCTGCAAAAGACCGCTCCTGCCAAAAAGTAAGAATGACGTTATTCCAGTTCAACCCGATTCCTACTGTTGGTTTCATTTTTTCTCAGCCAAAAGGAAGGAAATCAACAGCTTTAAATTTACTGTTGTATTGATTTCTGTTAGAGAAACTAATACTCAGACAGCAGTGTGTTTGGTTCAGCCTCTAGCAGTCTCGCCGCAGCAGAGTGAACGTCATTAGAGAGATTAGAGAGTTGTTGATGACAGTCTTTGTTGCTGCAGTGTCTCACGATTCAGCTGCAGGAAACTGTCCCCATGTGACAAAGAGCTGACTCATTATGTCAAGTCACAACTCTGCAGCCCACACACACTCGTCCGTAGTGATGTGATGGATTTTATTTTTTAGAGGCTGATGTCATTTTAGAGTCGAGGGTATTCGTACAATAAAACAACATGACAAGAGTATGTGCAACTCGATCACTGGTATAGCAGCAAATTGTGCAGCCATCTATTGCCTTGTACAGTTCAACGCCAATCATTTTGAATTTAATCATTAGCCGTTTATCCATTCACATATTTTTAATGCACATTTTGGAAGTATCGCTTTGGAAAAGCTGTATGGAAACGGCAAAATACAATGAAACTTTGCTCAGTTGCTGAAAAAAATTGTACGTTCACTTAAGGTGGTTTTTGATTTTATCGAGCTTTATCGAGCTTATGCACTAAACAGGATATGGAAATGTCTTTGCCAAATATATTCTGACATAGCGAACATTTAACTCACATTACTGATCGGCTGTTTACGCTGTCGGTGTCTTCTCAGATATTCCCATAATGTGTGAATGCTTTTCTTACGTCATCTCTCCATTTTTCTATCGTAACATGGGTTAGATACAGGTTAGATGGCCAAGTCGACTTGTTTTGTTTCCAGTTCGCAATCTCTACTTCTTCTACTCTATTTACTGGCGGATTACAGCCACACGTAGCCTTCAGTGCAACTTCTGACCAAATTAGTTGATGGAAACGTGCCTAATTTGCATTTCTTTTTGCAACATTTCAAAATTTTGCTTAAAATTCACTTGACAGTTGAATGGAAACACGACTACTGACACATATTAAGCTGGCTCTGCTGTTTGGTTTTCTATGTTACAGTAATGAACACATTTTTTGTCCACAGGAGTGCATCTTTAGATGTGGAACCGATCTACACTTTCAGGGCCCACAGGTAAAAACACTGCACATACATAAAACATTTCAGTTTAGCGTTGGACAAGAAGTTTTGCTAATTCATTATGATTGAAACCACAGGGGGGCTGTACTGAGTGTGGTGATGAGCAGTACAGGGGAGCAGTGTTTCAGCGGAGGGGTTGACGGGACTATACAATGCTGGAACACGCCAAATCCCAACATCGACCCCTACGACTCCTACGGTAACAGCGTCGTTGTGTTGTGTTTGAATCTCTGAGGGTTTTCAGATCAGATGATGGTAACTGACTTTGTGTTTTCTGTGTCAGACCCGTCGATGCTGCGCGGCGCGTTGTTGGGACACACTGACTCCGTTTGGGGTTTGGTGTACAGCAGCGCACACCAGCGCCTCCTCTCCTGCTCGGCAGACGGGACCGTGAGACTGTGGGACGCCAACACCACCTCCCCCGCCCTCGCAGTATTCAACGAAGACAAAAGTACTTGCTTGTATCATGACTTTGTTTTTCCTTAATATTTGCTTAAATAGAATAATTAACATAAATATATGTCTGTCTTTCTGTGTACAAGAGCTTGGAGTTCCCTCCTCAGTAGACCTGGTGTGCAGTGATCCGGCCCACCTGGTCACATCCTTCACAAACGGAGAGATGGGCCTCTTCAACATGGAGACCCGCCAGCTGGTCCTCAGTCTCGAGTCCAATTTGGAGCCGGGTAGGTTTGTCAGATGAAAGGCTGCAGCATTTAGACCTCCCATCAGTAAAATTCTCTATCGATTTCTGGGCTGATAATAATAAAACACCATATTACACTGGTTGAATTCAATCATAATGTTGAAGTGGAGTAGGGAAATATGGCTCTTGAGTACCATCTGGTGGCAGCTGTAGGAAATTAAATCATTAGACACTGATACAGTACTTTAGTCATAAGACCTAACTGCATATCATAACAATGTTAAGAATATCTGTCTCGTATTAGTAAGTTGTTTACCAGCAAGTACTGATGTCTGCATTAAGTACAAACTGACTCAAAGTGTTACCACACTGCTTAAATTTTTTAACATGCTTAACATCCACCGACAGAGCACAGGTTCCTCACCTTAGGGGTCGCCAAAGCATCACGGGGCTCGTGAGGCTTTCTTGATTTTAAGGGGTGTATGACAACTTGTTATTCAGTGATAGTGATAGGTTCCTTAAGGAAAAAGGTTAAGAACCACTGACATAGAGTGTAATATTTCCACAGATTGGACTTTTAGTTGCTAATGGTTTGATGTTGAACCATTCAGTGATGTCTAATGTGCTTGTCTTTTTTTAACCAGGCACCCCCTGTCAGATCAATAAGGTCCTCAGCCACCCGACTCTTCCCATCACCATCACTGCGCAGGAGGACAGACACATCAAGTTCTTTGACAACAACAGCGGGAAGCTGATTCACTCCATGGTGGCTCACCTGGATGCTGTCACCAGCTTAGCTGTCGACCCTAACGGACTTTATCTCATGTCAGGCAGTAAGTACCTCTTAACCGCTGTCTCCTTGTGCTTTCTCTAACAGAACTGTTTTCCCTTTATACACTAGTTCATTGATAGATTATCTGCCTCAGACTCAACCCAGCAGTGACTGTGAGTGTAACGTGTAGGTGGCTATGTGAGAGTTATTTTCCAAGTGTTAATGGTACTTTTTTTTTTTACATGTAAAAGTAATAAAGTAAATAAGGTTCTCCCAAACATCCTATGTGCCACAAAGACGCAAGTCTTGTTTCCAAGTTTTAGGAGAAACTAGGTCTTGCTCACAGTCACTTATTGCACGTCCTTTGGACATCGAAATAAGTTACATTTTTATGCCTCTGCGCCGTCGACAGCCGCAGCCGGAGGCATTATGTTTTCAGGTTGTCTGTCCGTCCATCGGGTACATTCTTGTAAACGCGATATCTCAGGAACGCCTGGAGGGAATTTTTTTCAAATTTGCCTCAAACGTCGACTTCGACTCAAAGATAAACTGGTTTGATTTTGGTGGTTAAAGGTCACTGTGACCTCACAAAACATATTATTGTCTATAATAAGAATTTATTTGCTAATTATGACAATTTCACACAAACGTCTAACAGGATGAAGTGATGACATTTTGGACAGGCATGGATGTAAACTGCTACTTGACTGGTTGGTGCAGGCGTACAACTGCGAGGCGGTAATTCTAGTTTAATCGCTGTAACTCGTTATGTCCTCTGCAGGTCACGACTGCTCAATACGTCTGTGGAACCTGGAGAGTAAAACCTGCATCCAGGAGTTCACGGCTCACAGAAAGAAGTTCGAGGAGTCGATCCACGATGTGGCGTTTCATCCGTCTAAATGCTACATCGCCAGCGCCGGGGCAGACGCTCTCGCCAAAGTGTTCGTATGACGCGGAGCTGCGTCTCTCCCTGCAGCCCCGCTCTCTGACTCAGCCTCCCACGATCAGGGACCAATAGAGACACAGGAGGGGACGGACGTTCAGGCATGGGTCCATCCCACCTCTCACAGCCCACTGGTTTCCTGTCGGACTGGTAGACTATGTAGCCGCTGGCCTCAAACGGGCTACCGTACCCATAAAGAGGGTCGGCAGGGAGGGCAGTCAGGAGGAGAATTAGCTCTCTAGTCCTCCATCTACCATCCAGGCAGGCCTGGGTGTGACCGGCCACAGCGCCCCCCCCTTCAGACAAACTAAAACTTAACCTCCGTAGCGAGGAGGCTCAGGACAAGTGTTAAAGAGTGTGGAGTGGAGAAATGAGGTTTCAAGCCGGTCTTCTGCCCCTGCGACTTCACGCTCATCCCAAATCCCTCTGGCCCTCGACCTTCACTCTCAGACGAAACCAGGTCCGGACTCTTTACTCCAAGTCAGGTTTAGTGTTGTGTTGTTCCAGAAATGTGGGGTACTGAAGGCTCGTTGGAGCTGTCGTGGAAGCCTCTCTTCTTCTTCTCTGCTTCTCAGACGGACTCTGCTTGCTGGCCTGCCTTTATTTTCCTTTTTAAAACACGTATTGACAAATGTGCCTTTGCTTTAAAAAGGTCTTGAAAATGTTATTTTAACAAGCTCGTTTCGGGGGAACAGGGAGGGGGACGGTGGAGAGATGGAGCCGGTTGTCACAATGTTGTCGATTTTAACATTGGATGTAAAATTACAAATGCTTATAATAAACAAAATATATATTCAGTCTTAAAATTTACTGTGCAGCGTGAGTTTGAGTGCTCCTTTTTGATAAGTGTGGTTGGGGAATCAATTTTGTGCATTTCAAGGCAAAGCTGGTAGAGTGATACAGACCATTAAATATAATGCCTGTTTGTTAGATTAACTGTACACTTCACAAATACGATTACAAGCATATGTGTCCAAAGTAAACCATCTTGGTTATATAATTACAATTCAAACTTGGTTCTAGATGTCCATTTTTAGGAATAACTAATTGATTTTGGCCAGTTTGCTCTTGTGTGAATTGAATGGCTTGTACTGTATGTAGTTTTCCCCACTTGTGCGGACATGCTCGACTACAATGTGATGTATCCTGTCCAGATATTTACAGTAGTCCAGTGTTTAGCAGGACATTAGTGCCGTACTGTGGGACTACTTTGAAATAATGCGTAAACCATCCAAATGTCCTGCAAATCCCAGTTTACTGTAAAACTGTGAGGACGAAACTATCCTGGGTGAAAAAACAAGTCAATCAAGATGTTGTACCTGTAGAGTACAGCTTCAAATGAGCCATTTTCTCAGTCACTGGTTTGTATATGAAAGTATGTTCAAAATAAAACCTGCTGTAAAATGTTAACTGGGTGATTATTGGTCATTTGACAAACGTGGAAGCTGTTTGCAATTTGTAGAAACCAAATGTGGTTATCAGTGCAGATCAGTGGTTGTGTTGTTATGCCGTGGGTACAGCTTGATCCCTGGTTTTCATCCTGTATTAGTTTACATTTTGACAAATTGGCACCATTAAACATATTATTGTTGTCACGATACTGGAGTTTTTAACTTTGATACAATACCTTGAAAAATATCGATATGCAATACGTTTTTCGATACCACATGGAATAATTGACGCAACATTGAGGGCTTAAAACTTTAAATTTTTAGGAAAAGATAAACGGCTGTCGGAGAGAAGAGAGAGCAGAAAGCACAGCTGGTACCTGTGTATCGATACTGAGGAGAACAGGTATTCGATATGTCGATGTATTAATATCGATACTAACAGATTTTTGACTACACTAAAACAGATGCCGACTTATCCATTAACAATTCCTACTTGCAGTGCACCTGTGGATGAACACCCAACTATCACTGTATTACTTTGACACTGAAGAAAACTTAAAAACGTGATGATTCTTAGACAGGTTCTGGAGTTATAAGGAGTGTCTTAGATAAGATATCCATGGAAAGTGTATGCTATTTACTTAGGCCTTTGTGTTTCCTAGGGATCATAGGCCATCGATGAAAGCCCTTTATCTTCTCCGGTCATGTGCTTTTTGATCCAGTTGCTGCCATCACAGCCCCTCAGTCTTAATCTCCTGTTCTGTGCTTCTTCTCCAGGTGGTTCAAGGTCTTCCTCTCTTTCTCTTGCCTTGCTTGATGTTTGATTTATTTTGTTTTCTGAGTGTGTGTGTGTGTGGTCTATCCAGCTCCATTAACTTGTCCTGAAGTTCTATAGGTTCTTGTTTGGTGCGCTCCCACAGGTTGGTGTTGGTGATGGAGTCTGACCAGTAGATTCCCAGAAGGTGTTGGGAGGCAACAGTTGACGAATGTCTGTAGTTTGTTGAGTACGTTGGTGGTAATTTAACATGTCAGGATTTGACGTTTGAATTAAAAATGTTCAGTTTGGTTTTGAGTTTTTTTGTTTCGGATGTTGATTACTGTTCTTATTCTTTCCTATTCTGGCTTTGACATCTTCCTCAATTCCTCCGTCCACAGTGATTATGCTCCCCAGGTATGTGAGGCTGTCTACCTCCTAAACTTGGTTATAATCTGTGATTATTGGTGAAATCTAGATCCTCCAGCTGTTCGGTCAGGCTCCACTGTTGTTGGTTACTTGGTTCTTGATCCAGTCTATGCAGCGTATGTAAGGGTATGCTACTCTGAATCTAAACATGTGTGTATCACGTCCGCGTCTTCATATTCGACTTGAGTTATGAATCCGAGAAGGAGTGCAATTTTGACGCAAATTGGATCAACAAAAATCCAGAAGACACCCGCTTTAAGTTCTCCATTTTATTAAAAATTGCAAAAAAAAAATATTGATCAATTATGAACATTATTAGCGAAAGGCTTTTAATATGCATATGTACAAACAGGACACAACAGGAAGAAAATCATAAATACTCTTTCAACAAAACGGAGAAACGCCTGCAGTGTTAGAAGCAACCACACTGTTAGAAAACAGGAGTGATGAGATGAATTGCTTTCCTTCCAGAGAAGCACGTTTATGATCTGCCATCACTCTATACAAAGATATACAAGCTCCTCTTTCCTCACACAAGTTCACTTATTGTTGTTGATTTGCCTTCCACATAAGCCTCGTTTCAACTACCACTCATACCAACAGCAACATCAGCACCATATAGTCTTTGAGAGGAACTTTAACAATGTCCCTACTATCAAATCTCTCCTATTAGGAAGATTAAAATGCACCAATTCTAAGAAAGTATATCCTCTTCACTGAGAATTGTATAAAAAGCACCATATTATTAAGTTTATGAAGTATGTTAAGCCGTAAGAGGAAGTGCTAGGCATGCTTTAAATCTACATCTGCAAGCACCATATCCCAGTAAGGTAGCTTTATGTGTGTTAATCGTTTTGGTACCACTTCCTAATAAGGCACCCTTTGTAAAGGTTCTGTAAGTTGTACTTGAGGACTTTGGGTTGCCAAAAATCCCTTTGGCTCCTCCAGTATGGCGCATGCTTTTACAAGTTTGTAGTCACAAATTCAATCATTCAAACATGCAGTTAGTAAACACTGAAAAGTTGCTAATAAATGAGTTTGGTCCAGATGTTTTGCAGCTCTTTTCCATAAGGTCTGAGGTCAACTAAAAAGGGAACTTAAAAGCTAAAACGTTCCATGCCAGAGGAGGGGATATTTTACAACCCAAATGTTGTTCTGATCAATGGCTTATAACTGATCGAAAAAGCATGTAAATGATTTAAAACCCCTAGTTCCAACTTAGAAACCCTTTACAAAGGATGACTTATTAGTACGATAATTAAATGTTTAGGAATACTCTGTTCTCTTTATGGCACCACTAGAGAACAACCACAGTGCACATGAGATGTCAGTACGTCACTGTGAATGCAAACCCTTTACCGTTAGCACCGTCTGTATATTTGGGACCGAATGCCGATTTACTTTAAGCCCATAATACTCACCTAAATTCAAAACCTCTCTCTGTTCAAATATGGCGGTGCTGCAGCCAATATAGCGCCACCATCCGGGCAACAGAGTGAGTCAATTTACCATCAGCGTTCTGTTAAAACCCCCTACCCCCCCACCCGTTTGTCCTCAGTTTCTGGGCTGGGAGTTGAACTCCTGGCAGATGTTGTGGATGATCTTGGGCACGAATTTGTAGAGGTTGTCGAACTCGTCCACGAAGAAGGAGTGCTCCTTGTCGGGGTCTGTGGCGATGTACTCCAGCTCGTCCTGGGCCGCCCAGGCGATGCCGATGGAGTAGGCGATCACACCTAGATCACAGGAAGAGACAGCAGATTAAACACACGGGCCCCACTTGTGTTTGTCAAATCAAACACACACTGCGTCACACCTCGCTGTTGACTGACACACACCAGAGGAAAGCACTTTTTTCCTCCCTTTAAGGAGCTAAAAAAATGCATTTTTAATTTTATTTGGTGAGGTCTGAAAATGTTTTAGAAATGCAAGAAAATAATCACTGCTTGACTTGATCTTATCTGCCTAAAATCTTGACCTCTAACCTTGGCGATGGACAGCCAGTGCAGGCACCCTGACGTCATCATAAGAGCGCCCGTCAGTAATGACGATCATGATCTTGCGTTTGTTGGGTTTGGATTTGCTGAAAAGCTGCTCTGCGGCGTAGGTGATGGCAGCGCCAGTGCTGGTCCCGCCGCTCCAGTAGTTGACGCGTTTGATGGCGTTGAGCAGCTCGGCCTTGTGGTTGTACTGGCCGAAGCCAAACTCCAGCCTCTGCTCGTAGGTGTACTGCACAGCTCCGACCCGCGTGTCGGTGTCGGAGATCTCAAACTCCCGCGTGATGTTGGCCACAAACTGCAGCACCGTGCGGAAGTTGCCAGTCCCCACGCTACTGGAGCCGTCGATGACGAAGGCGATGTCGTTGGCGTTGAGGCAGGTCTTGCTGCACAACAGGCGGTCTGTGTCACACACTCTCTTCACCAGCGGCTGCACGGCCTTCCTCAGGGCGAACCAGCTGGACACGGGCAGGGAGTAGAAGCCGTTGGTCCGACACACAGCCTGTTGGATGAAGGGCACACTGTGTTTCAAACTGCTTTTTTTTAAAGCACACACACACACCTGTGTGACAATACTCCACCTTGTCAACAAAGTTGGTCTCGACCAGGTTTTGTTTCTCGTTGTCATCGGGGCCCTCGATGGTGACGAAGAATATGTTGATGCCAGACTCCCGAGCGAGCCGAGACGCCTCCTCCACCTTGTCAGTGGGCCAGCCGTCCACCAGCACCACGGCCACGTTAGGAGCTCCTCCTCGGTTCCCACTGGCATCACTGAAGTAGTGCTTGTTGATGTAGGAGAGGGCCTTCCCTGTCGGTGCACCAGGGGGCAGAAGAGAGACGGTGAAAATGATGCTACATCCACTTTCTATACAAGTCTGTGGTTGAAATGAAGGAATGCATTCAGGATAAGAAGCTGAGAAAGTAGAACCAATCTGCTATTTATAAAGTTGTTATCCAACCAATGAATAAAAATACACATCAACTGTACAGTATGAAATGAAACAAAATATATATATAGGCTACTTTTGAAAGTGTTCATTATGTACAGTATGTTATGTATATTCAATGATTTATGGAAACTGTATGAATATTCTAACCAATCATATCCTAAAAAAGCCTACTGTATGCAAAAACTATTTTAAAAAACGTATATAGTAGTCTGTGTTACAAAAATGCACGTTTTTGTATAAGGTACATTGCTTTAAATGTACATAATCCCAGAAAATAGTGATATCCTATCATTTAGTCTGTCTTGGTGGCACAACAGGAGAGGCTCTGTTGGGGAGCTTTTACAACCACTCACACTGTTGTATGATTAGAGAGCACTTCTGGGTGAACACAAACAACACTATTTGTACGTGAATGCAAGATTTAGCCAGTCATAAAGACCCATGTGGCAGTGGATGCATCATGCTGACGCACCAACCAAAGCAGAAAAACAGCCCTCTGGAAGCTGACCCCCGTGGGGTGGTAAAACCAAAAGCTTTTTGGTCAGCACAGAGGAAAAACAAGGCTTACAGAGAGCAGGGCTATAATTTAGCTAACAGTGTCTCACTGCAAATTTAGATTTAATTCTATCCTTGCTTGTCGAAATGTGCCTGGGTAGTAAACCATGCGATAATTGAACCCCTTTCTCTTTCACACTCTTGTTTGTAGGCATTTACTGTAGGTGGCAGCTAACAGTGGGTCACTCACCTACATTGGAGAGGCCTCCCTTCTGCGTAACCTTTTCTATGGCGGACTTCACCTCTCTGGAGTTGGTGTAAGACTTCAGACTGAGCTCTGTTACAGGGTCATCCCTTCAGACAAAACAAGCAGCAGTCGTATTATGTTTTCTTATCTAAAAATGGTCCATAGTAACGCAACAGGAGCAGTGAGGTTACCCGTATTGGATGAGGCCCATCATGGGTCCAGCCACACCCACGTTGATGACCTGAGCCACCTCAGCCAGGAAGTCCTTCTGGATCTTAAAGCGCCTCTTCCCAATGCTCCAGCTCCCATCCATTAGGAAGACCAGGTCCACCTTACAATCTGCAAACACAGGACACACCACAGCAGACTCAATAATGTGTTAGTTAAAGCCATAATGTATGACATTTAAAAACTTTGATTCCCTGCAGCAGTAGTAGCAAAAAAGTCAATGTGTTTCTGACCACTGGTAGACAATCGGTGTTGAAACCACTGGGCAACCTTCGGGTCTGTAAAGTGAAGCCGATGTGGAAGTGCCTTAAACTTGCATTCTTTGTAATAGCCAGCAGGTGGCGACTCCTCTGTTTGCAAAAAGAAGTCTGATTGTATAGAAGTCTAAAGAAAATGAGCCTACTCCTCACTTGATTTATGACCTTAGTAAACATTGTAAACATGAGTTTATGGTCTCAATCGCTAGTTTCAAGTCTTCTTCAATACAGCATGATGTTCATTTAGTAAATTATGGTCCCATTTAGAGTCAAATAGATGATAAAGCAGGGGATGCTTTAGGGTGTGGCTACCTTGTGATTGACAGGTCGCTATCACGCCATTGTTCGGTCTGGGAGTTGTCTGTGTTTTCGTCTTACAACTTTAACCCTTTCACAGTGAGTTTTGAGTTCATGAAAGTTAATTATAACCTTTTTGGTGGCCCAGAAATGTCTTATTCAGCGTTCGGTTGTACTTAGCTCCACCGTCGTGTCAATTCTGGTTGCAAAAAACCAAGATGCACGCCACGGATTTTGACGAAGGGACTGAAATGAATGCTTAGCTGCCCCAATTTTCACCAGTTTGGTCAAAATCTTAGGCGATTATTTGAAAGGTGTAATAATCAAAAATAAATGATGTGCTTTAAAGAAGTATGAGGGACATACTTGGGTCTCCCTGTGACGCAGGCTCAGGTGCTCTGGGTACAGGTTCCTGCTCCCTCACGTTGAAGCCTGAAAATCAAGAAACACACAAGTCTTTAATGCAGAGTTCTTCTAAAATCTGCTCTTTAGGCTTTGACCTGTCAAGAAGACTTTTCATACATTTCACTGGATGTTTTGTGTCCTTTAATAGTCACTGACATGTGCATTCTCAAAATGATAGAAATCCCATCCCTTGTAATCACACAGCATTTATATGGGATGGCGGAAATAATTATTACGTTTTCAACCTCTAAGGCAATTTAATCATGTGTTGGAAATATGTCTATTTGTTTACTACAAAGCCGGAAAAAAGGTTTGTCTAAATATGTTTGGTAAGATTTCCATTTGACACGGCACATTTCCAGCTGTCCACTTTCCGGGGTTCCCAAACATTAGCCAGTATTTGTTGTGGCAAAAATTATGCCAAACAGGAACCGATTTTATCCTCAAGCAACCACCATGCCATTCGACTTTGACTCCAAATCCCTTCAATTACAGGCTGAGCAGAAACCCAGATGCTTTTCCCCAGATAGCCTCGGTTTGGTTAGTACTTACAGTCCGAACTGAGGACTTACTGGCAAAGTGACTCTGTTGGGGGGCAGAAAAAGGACTAGTGCAAACTATCTCACCTGATTCATAAAGATTTGCGTCTGGCTTCCAGGCATCCACTGGCTCCACTGAATAGATGATATCATACAAGCTCAGCATTAGCACATTTAGCAGCAATTAATAACACTCACCATGGTAGCGACACAAAAAGGTTGATTTATTTGTCATGAAATTTAAAATACTGCATCTTTTTTTGTGAGCTCTACTCGTTATCAGCAAGCTAAAGCAGCAGCAGTTAGGAAAACCTCACCAGAAAAATTGTTTTATATATGATGTGTCCAAGCTGATGCTTTCCTGGATACAAACAGGTGTTTGTAGCCATGGTAACCTGCTCACCTCTAGTATGGGTTGTATCCAATGGCACTTTACGGTTGCCATCTGAGTCAGTGGTGCGAGGCACTAAAAGTAAAGACATCATGAGTGACTGTGGCACATGTGAAACAAATGTAAACACACCATGGCGTTACAGCCTGCTCCCATCGGCTCCATGTTTCATTTGGTTGGGTGTGTGGTGTTTTTTTTTGTGGTGCGCGCTGGAAATGGCTAGGCCAATTTTCCAAACCAAGAACCTTCTAGATTTGGAGGCTCGGCTGTGTCATCAAACAGATGGAAACACGGCCTATAATCTGAAAGTGAGGGCTGTTTGCATGCTCTTTTGTGTCTTGTCAATGGGCCATATTGTAAGAGGTTTGTATTTTCTAATGTGAAGACTGAAAAACAAATCAAAATGTGTTTTCCTGTCGATTTAAGTACTTAAAGGTATAGTTCAACATTTTGGGAAATACGCTTAATGTCAAAATACATTTATACAAAATGAAACAAGAAAGAAATGAAACTAGTCCTGTGTCAGAAACACGAGTGTGGTCATGTCATCGGCAAACATCTACAATATATGACAATATAAAACCTGAACCCCAAGACTTGTTAGTTCCCAGTAAATAGAATAGAAAAGCACTTACGGTACGGTCCAAAGTTATAAAACCAGCGCTCATATTCTGAGATATCAGGCCTGTGATCCCGAGCTAGAGGAGGATGGCGTGAAACCCGTTATTAGTATTCCCGCAATGAACTTCAGAGGGAAAAGCACACATTTCCATGGTTGTGATTGGTCTCATATTCCCCCCAACCAATCCCAGACCAGTGAAAACAACGGCTTGGAGCAGAATTATCACTCACATTGTCTCTCTCTCTCACATGCACAAACAATAAACCTGCCCTCTTCTCTTTCTTTCTTCACAGGAATCTCTCATGTGGCAGACAGATGGCATGTAAAGACAACATCCTGTGAGACACACTGCATGTACTTACGGATGGAGCCGTTTCAAAGCATACATGGTCAGCAGATACCTCGCACACAAAGCATGCCATGTTTGCCCATGCAACATTAACGGATATAAGGGTGTAGTAATCTGCCACTATCAAGGGGGGCAGTACACACCAAAACTGTCATGTTGTGCTGCCTTGATTTACCTGTAATCTCAGGTGTGTCCGTCTCACTCCATGTGTATCCTGAGTCTGGAGCTGCATAACTAACATCTGAATGTACAGCAGAGAAGGTGGAGGCATCAGCAACTACAAGGGTCACATTTAAGGTATTGTTGCCGCAAACTAACGGTTGCCTCTGCTGCTGCTGCTGCACTTTGAATTTAGTGCTAATTAGCAACTGTTAGACTAAGATGGTGAACATGGTAAACATTATACTGCATGTTAGCATTGTCACTGTGAAAGATGGATATATTATAAGAGGAAGAATCTCTCTTAATACATCCATGTTGTGAAAATGTTAACTTGAAGCACCACTGGGTTTACGTACAGTCTCACAGAGCCACGAACAGAAAACTCTTGTTTTAATAGAGTGCTGCAGGGATGACGTAACTTGTAGGCCAAACCGGAAGTTAGAATCAGCCTGGTTCCCTCGACTAAAAGCAAATGGGAATTTTCCATTAGGTTTTGGATTATTGCAGAAAATCAGCTGTGTGGAAAACAAACGTTTATGATACTTACACGTTTTGTTCCCGTAAAAATAATCTCCACAAATGAACACCACTTTTATGATTTTTAAAGTGTGAATCGCCAGAAGTAAAAAAGCTAACGTTAGATTATAAACGAGCTACACCTCGGTCGCATGAGCGTGAGTATACACAACGAGACTGTAAAGGCGGACGAGTCGACGTGATGACGTTTTGTAGTCTCTTTTAGCCACTTCTTAGCAACTGCCTTTTTTAAGATATATAAAAGCTTCATAATTCACGAGTGGGATATTAACTTTCATGCCGTAGAAAAAAACGTTAAATCTCTTAAGCTTGTGTTAACCACAGACCTTATTTCAAATTTCACTTTCTGAGAGTCTCCTTGCCGGTTTGCGATGATGACCGTAACCATAACCATGGTAACCATGCCAACTTTTTTTTTTTTTTTTTTACCAAAACAACGATTTGTGAAAAATCAAAGCCTGAATTAATTAAAAATATATATATTACGCCTAGCAACGTGAAATCTTACACTTGCAGTTGAATTGAAGCGTTATTGATGTTACAGAGCTGTCCGTTGAACGTTGTTATCACTACCGCATTGCATTGTGGGATATGTGCGCCACCGTAGTGTCCAGAGCTTGTATACTGTAATACTTCATACTTCATAGTATGCAATTTGCGTACTATTGGTTTCAGACATACTAAAAAAAATCTTGCATACTGTTTTAGCGTACTAAATAGCGTGTTAGTATGGAATTTAACTAAGAGACGAGGTAACCGGAAGTGCTAACTCATTTCCGGGTTTTAGGACTCATTCCTGTAGCACTCTATTAAAGTAGAGGTTAATACAATCAAAGTCACCACAGTAAACACTTGACACCTTATTCTGGTATGATACATCATGTGTTTGGGACCATGAACGACCAGTAATAAGATAACTTGTCATATTCAGTCATTTATTTGCAACATGGAGATGTTTCATTGCAAAACTGACTTTCAAAGTTGCTCTTGTATTGATCATCATAGAGTAGGCTGTGAGACGAGACACTCTCTTACTATATTGTCTCTGACTATAAGTGAGAATTCACTTTATTCATAAGGCCACATAGTTGTCATTGGATTAATAACAGGGATGCACCGATCCCCGATAGCGATACCTGGGCCTACCAAGTACCGATCCGATAGCAGTGTTTAATTGATAAGCTGTATGCTTCACTGTGTGGAAGTGACTGGGATCACTCTTTTATGTGTAAAGCAACATAAGGCTTGACTTGAAACAGTGTTTTTTAACTTTGTAAAACAAAATGTAACAAATAAATACATAGATATAAATTGTTATTTATTATTAAAATAATAAATCATACACCGGCAACAGTGTAAACTTTTTTAATGCAGCAACAAATTGCCCAAAACTTAAACAGGAATTAAAATGCCAG
This sequence comes from Sebastes fasciatus, assembly GCF_043250625.1. Taxonomy (NCBI): domain Eukaryota; kingdom Metazoa; phylum Chordata; class Actinopteri; order Perciformes; family Sebastidae; genus Sebastes; species Sebastes fasciatus. The sequence continues at coordinate 20,598,042 of NC_133803.1, read as the reverse complement.
TATATAATGTATATGGTGTATAAACATAGAATCGAATTGAATAGATCGGCCCCATTGTCACTGATAAACGATCCAGCTATTTGAGTCAGTATCGGCCTGATATCTGATATCTGATATCTGGTATCGGTATCGGTGCATCCTTAGTTAATAAATTAAAAGCTTAGATTTAGCTTAAATATTGCACCCATATCAGTCTGACCTTAGTAAGTTTGATCATTAAAGAAAACATTCGTATTAGAATAAAGAAGAAGAAGGTTGATCTATTTTGTATTTGGTACCTGCTGGTCGTCGAGCCCCAGGGAACCAATCAGGACGAGGAAAGGAGGGAGTCGCCCAATCCCTTCTGGGAAAAGCTGTGCAGGGGAAGATTAGAAAGCTGTGTTCAGGACAAACACCGAGAGGAGCATACTTGTGACCTCCACTAAACCTGCCACGTTATTAGTGGGGGTATGCACAAGATGTTCAGACACTAAACATCCAGTAGTCAGTCAGACAGACGGTGACTGAGCTGACTAGAGGTTGTTTTAGTGAAGTTTAGTCTCACTCCTTCTAGAGAGACAGAGGAAGCCCAACACTGAGAAAATGTGTTTCTCATTTTTCCTGTTTTCTACCTGCTGCTCTTGGCATCACAACACAGACTCAAAGTTTGAACTTGTAACGTGGCAAAGACGCTCGCATGGCCTGAGGTTAATCGAAGTGTGATTGAACACTAGAAGCCCAAACAGCTGAGCAAAATCATAACAGTGCATCTGTCTAAGCTGACTGAGCCATGACAACACACTTCAGTTAACCCCTCCCCGCGTTGGATGGGCAGCTTACACAAACACACAGCCTGGGCGCTGAGGTTCCCATCCAGTGGCGGCCAGAGAGCAGGGCCTTTGTTGACGGGGACGGGCTGGGAGAGCCCAGCCAGCGGCCAAGCGAAGCGTGGGAGTATTATTCTAAAGTTGGTGTCAAACTAGGGACAGTGTAGATAGTAGGACGCAGAGATTAGCCTAATCTGCTGCTGGTCAAAGGCCCAGCGCTATCCAGCAGACAGTGGTGTTATTTTTTCTGATGAAACAGGTGCTTTAAAAGGATTGAGTTTAACTCTCCCGATCATCGCCACTTCAGTGGTCACTGCGGCCAGAAGGTCAGAGCAGGATCGGCGACACTGATCCTCGCCTTGGGTTGTAGCTCGGTCTGCAATATGTTTGCAGGAGCGTTGAACAGAATCAGAAAGTTTTTTTTGTGGTTGTCATGCAGGCGTATCTCATTACAAATGCGAGGCTAAACTGCGTCGTAACATTTCCAGAAAGCCGAGCAATAAATTCAAACATCTGTTTGGGGGCAGCCGGGTGGCAAAGCGACACCCTTCAGCTCATAAACTCCAGAGTCGACAAGCATCCAGCCTGCTGGAGTGTCCTTGAGAAACTGACACTGAATCCCTGCCGGCTCCAGGGGCGCTGCCGTGTAGCTGATCCTCACCTCTGACCTCTCACCTCAAGCTTAAAGAATTTCCCCAAAGGGTTCAATAAAGCATCTGCCGGTCTGAATTGTCTGGTCAGTCAGATAAATGATGCACGAGCTTGAAGCAGCTCGCGCTGCATTTTAGAAATCATATCATACCCATCATTTAAAGTTTAAACGGATATAACTCTGTCTAATTTTAGGGATATATGGTTTTTGCATTCCACAGAAGCAAAAACAGAAGCGCATTCTTCAGCGAGCCAAATCTAGCGTGGTTTGAATGGCGAGAGCTGCTTTCTATTCTTGACAGGCTGGAGAGAGGACCCAGATCCTGCAGCGCTGCTGTGGATCGAGTCATACGTCTCTCTGGGAGCAGCACCGGGAGACACTTGGTGCTGCTGCTTTCATCTCTCTCTCTCTCTCTGCAAGCATTTTACAAGAGGCCAGGCCAGATGTGATCTATCATAAGATGTGATTACAGTACTGACAGAGCGCGTCACTCATCGTGGTCTTATCTAAAAGACAGAGTGGAGAGATTGGTGCTGTCTCAGGATAGCGGAGATACGCCGCAAGATGAATTCAGGACGACGATAGCACATCGTCGCTCATCTCTGACGCTCACCGCTCATGTTGGGTTCAGTGAAAGAATGTTTATCTGGGGACTGGCCACGCATTGAACCACAGCATCCCACAGAGGGTAAACATTACAGCTGCTTTAAAAACAATTTCAGGGTTTTATTGCCCTAGTTGTTCCCCTGTTTGATCAGACCTGTCTACTTCTCTACGTCAGTGCTAGTGCAGTTTGGGAACTCCCGCTCAGGGTCTGGAGATACGTACCAGGGTTTGACTGGCTCACGATTGGAGTCCGATCGGGTGGCGCCGGCTGAACCCTGTTAAAAGCTGTTTGTAGCAATGAGAAACAGGCAGATAGAATGAGAGAGGAAAAGGAGGGGGAAGAGGAGAGCTCCAGTTCGGGGGGCTCCATCCACAAATGCAGCCCAGCTGTTTCGCTTTGAGTGAAGTTCTCTCCGCAGCATGATATCAAAAAACAAAAGGATATATGCTGGGCGTGTTTACAAGCTTCGTTTTCATCTCGGGGAATGAAAACAGGAATAAGAGGATGTGCTTGATGACAGAGAACAGCGGTTATCGTGAAAGGAATGTAGGCTGAGATGCTTGATGGAGTGGATTAGCGGTGACCCCGGGGTGAAGATCACAGGGGCTTAAGGGTGTGGACACAAGGGGTCAGACTTCTGGATTCTTGTTCCAACAAAGACATCTGTCCCCTCGGCTGCCCTTGACCTACATTCCCCGTCAGTCCCACCACGTCTACCTTTTTGTTACCGTGTATGTGTGTTAATGAGGAGGCTAACCTGGGCCGACTGGAGAGGATGGTTGTCTCCTGATGACTGACCCTGCCTCTGGTCTGCGCAGACCTGGGACCAAGATTGGGAGACAAACGTATTACAAGACAAAGTAAAATAACATTCATCTGAACTGAAAATCACGGGGTTAAAGATTTAGTGGTATTTCACTTGAAAGACAACAGAACAGAAGTTGGGCTTATCCAGAACGATCTGGTCTGGCCCTGTTAGAGGACGAGTGAAAGTCTTTTAAAGCAGCTGTGCACTTACAGAACAGAGATGCCATGCAGAGTTTACATATATCAGTACAAAAGAAAGATTGAGACAATCTCTGGTTAAGGTAGAATGAAAAAAAAGACACTTAAAGCTTGGTTTACCTGCACTGGCACGTTGTGGGAATCTACTCGGATAGCCACTTCCTCTGATTACTTTGAAGAAATGTCACGGTTTAGTTAAATTGTTATCAAAGGACTTTCCAAGAGCTGCAGAATCAGAGAGAGTATTGACGTACCTTGACTGGGACTCTTTCCTTGACCATTTTGTGACCCTCCTATCCCAGTGTTGAGGATAACAGAATGTGACAAATTGTAATGTAAATACATCGTAGTTTTGGATTTAGTATAAACCAATAACCTGGGTCATGGCCGCAGTGTTTTAAGTTTTGGGCTTAAAGGTACAGTGTGTAGGATTCGGTGGCATCTAGCGGCGTGGTTGCAGATTGCAACCAACTGAGTACTCCTCCGCTCACTCCTCCCTTTCCAAGACTGCAAACCATGGTAACACCGTTCGCCTCGCTCAGAGGTCATCCGTCAGACTAACACAGTCTCACAGCAGTTTGTGAAATAGTCACAAAATTGTATCTATTTGATTTGTGTACATAGACACGATTTCCCTTTTTTTTCTCCTGATGCTCAGCACGACTTTCAACAAGCGTTTTCCTACGAATGCCCAGCAACACGTGACGCATGTGTCAATTTCTGCTCTAGTCTTTTCAAAATAAAACTACTAAGTTAGGTTTAGGAAAGATCACGGGTTGGGTTAGAATAACTCCAGAAATGCTGTAACTTAAGTATGGAAGTTATGTGACAAATAAATAAATCAACTTCGCCTTTTGTTTTCACACTGGACATGAACACCAGTCTCCTGGGCAAAAGTCCTGTGTTTTTGGACCCACCCATCCATCTGACCTCCTCCCAACATGGCATTCGCCGCTCTCTGTTCTTCCTGGTCCACAATTACGTGGATTACGTACAAATTAATTTCGTGCTGACCATCATGAGAAAAATATGAAATTCGTGTATGTCTATGTACACGAATCAATACGTTACATTTCGGGGATATTTCACAAACTGCTGTGCAACTGGGCTGGTCATACAGCAACTGGCGGTACCACAGTTTTGTACTCTGCGGCTCACATTACCGCAGTTTAACAAGCGTGTCAGAGAACTACGGTGACCTTCAGGTAACGTAAAAACGAGAAAGGCTCTCTCTAGAGCCAGTGTTTGCTTTGTCTGTTTTGGGCTACTGTAGAAACATGGCGGAGCTAGATGGCGGACTCTGTGAGGAGGACCCGCTCCCTATGTAGATATGAAGGACTCATTCTAAGCCAACAAAAACACAACGATTCTTAGTTTCAGGTGATTATACACTAAAGAAAACATAGTTATGAATATTATATTCCATTTCTACTAATAGATCCCCAGAAATCATACACACTGTTCCTTTAATAGAAAATGCACAATTGATCCTGATGCACACTATTCCCGTAGGACTGATGTAACTCTAACATCCCATGCTTGATGTAAATAAATATTCCTGCATACATCTCAGTGTAAAGCCCCGCATCCCCTCATGCCACCCAAAAAAAACACTGTTGACCCCTCTTTGCTTTGCTTCACTTACTTGAGGCAAGGTATGGGTGACTGCTGCCTAGATAGAAGAAAGACAAATGGGGCGCCAACATGGAGAGAGGAGAGAGATAATGTTACAGAAAATGAAGGAGAGAGACGGTTGTCTGGCCCGCCGCCCATCTCATTTACACACATACCTTAAGATATTGCAGCATTGTCTACTCACTGTAGCCGCATTTCCATCCAAAAACAGGGCAGATGACTCACAGTGATTACCGTCTGATAATGTTTTCATTTATTAAGAGCGATGAAAGGTCTGGTGATCAAGTGTACGGTGAAGTCAGTGAAGCAACTGAGCCGCAGCGTACTAACTTCATCACAGACCAGCTGTAATTTGTAATAATTGCAGTTGTGACTTGTAATTACCAGCTGCAATCATTCGTCTTCATCACTCAGTTTCACACAAATGAAAGCTTGTTCTGGCAAACAGCAATTCTAGTTACAAGCTGCTAATGTTAGTTCAGCTATAGGCGGCACACTGGCTGCTGTGGATCTGCTGTGTGGATCGGTATTATTGGATCATTAACAGCGTCCTGCTGCATCCAAGTAAATACACAATCCTGCACATAACATACATGGATCCATTGATTTAGAGGAAATAGCTTTTTGTACATGTATGTGTGCAAAAATGATTCAAGTGTGTTTAAATCACCTGCATCCCTGACTTTATGGACAGCAGCTCGAGGCTTGGCAGTAGTGGGCGCTGGTGGAGGTGTAGTGGTGGCGGTGGTGGTGGGAGGCAGTGTGGTGGTGGTTGTGGTCGTGGTGGGTTCAGGTGTTGTAGTCGTGGTGGGTTCAGGTGTTGTTGTCGTAGGCAGCGCTGTGGTGACCGCAGGCGTTTTGGCCTCCTTTTGACCTGACAGGAGACGACAGATTAAGGCGGACGTGTACAAGACGGATGGACGGGGAGGAAGAGCGTCAACAGTAAACTGCTGTGTTGTAATGCATTCTTGACATTCTTCACCAGACTGCAGCGCTCCGACTCCTCGTTCAACCTAAGCGAAGTTCAACATGCCAGACTCAAGCGTAGGGACGTCTGTGTTCGTAGTAACCTTTCGTCCCCAGAGCGCACTGATGTCTAGATGTCTGGGTTAAAACTGGGCAAAAGTTGGTAGGAAAGTAAAAGCTTCTAAATGTCTACTTTACATTTAACCTTTGTTTCAACAGCATTTCAATAACTATATGTTAATGTGAAAAAGGTCCTCACTATATGCTAAAATATAGTGAATGAAAACACTGTTGAATTAACAGTTATATGTAGTCTAGACATCTAAAAACTAGGGCTGTCAAAGTTAACGCGATAAATAACGTGTTAATGCAAATTTGTTTTAGCGCCACTAATTTCTTTAACACATTAACTCAATCGATCTTTCGGAGGTTGTAGCGGGCTCAGTTTTAAAGCTAGAAACTAGAATATAAAACTATCATATGGAACTACAAAGCCTAAGGAATCCAGTGGTACCAACCATGTCATGCCAGCTTGTCGGGAGGAACGCTAAATAAGGCGACGAAAAACTGACATGGCCATTTTTAAAGGAGTCCCTTGACCTCTGACCTCAAGATATATTAATGTAAATGGGTTCTTTGGGTAGCCACGAGTCTCCCCTTTACAGACATGCCCACTTTATGATAATCACATGCAGTTTGGGGCAAGTCATAGTCAAGTCAGCACACTGACACACTGACAGCTGTTGTTGCCTGTTGGGCTTCAGTTTGCCATGTAATGATTTTAGGTCACTGTTTTGTGTTGTTAATGGATTTCCAATAATAAATATTTACATACAGTACATTTGCATAAAGCAAGTATATTTGCCCACTCCCATGTTGATAAGTAAATACTTGACAAATCTCCCTTTAAGGTACATTTTGGACAGATTCAAAATGTGCGATTAATTTGCGATTAATCGCGATGGGTTATTCACATGATATTATCGTGTGCGCATTACAAACACAATATCAGTAATTACTGTTTTAAATATCACGGTAAGCATCAATACCAGTATATCGCGACACCCCTACTTTGATCCCACGTCTAGAAATGTTTTTGAATTACAAATCACCAAATCATTGCTTTCTTGGTCCCGTAAAAGATGCATGATGAGTGTGTAAAATAACCCTCCTCTCACTTGTTTTCACATAGGTTGGTCTTGAAGGGACGTAGTCCAGAGTAGATGGGTAGATCACTCCTTTCTTGGGCTTCCCCACTGAAACACAACAGAGCCAGCTGTTGGCTTGAAGGCTAAAACTCTGCAGAACTGTGTTTAACATTGTTTACTTCATCATTAATACCTGAGACGACGAACGACTCCCTCCACTTAGGTAGAGACAGAGAGCGCACGCCATTAGAGTTACTGCCTTTGTAGATGTTCTGCCCGGCCATCTTCCTCACTATCACCTTCCCTCCTGTGTTGGTGATGATGCCGCTGTGGACACAAAGTGTATCATCAGATTTACTGTTAAAAGGTCTCACATGAGCTTTATTTGACCTTCATCTCTCCGCTGTTAACCTGTGGATGGCTGCGTTGCAGATGCTGGAGATGGAGGCGAACACGCCTGTCCCATAGACTTGCTGCTTTGTCTCCTTACAGTGTGCAGGACATTTGGCTATGAACTCTGGGAGATTGATCTTTCCTGCTCTGACATCACACTCGATGTTTGGAACGACTGTGGAGGGAAGAAGAAGAAGAGCAAGATGGTTGAACTTGCATAAAACAAATCTAAAATCTAAACCTACTAAACCTACTATATACATTAGCAAAGTGCAAGTTACAATGTTTTGTTTTTAAATAAAAAATTAGGGCTGTCAAAGTTAACGCGATAATGTTATATGTCATACTGCCTTGTCGGGAAGGAGGCTAAATAACGCTCCAAACTTACGCCAAATTTTGGTGAAGAAAAACTGTCATGGCCATTTTCAAAGGGGTCCCTTGACCTCTGACCTCAAGATATGTGGATGAAAATAGGTTCTATGGGTACCCACGAGTCTCCCCTTTACAGACATGCCCACTTTATGATAATCACATGCAGTTTGGGGCAAGTCATAGTCAAGTCAGCACACTGACACACTGACAGCTGTTGTTGCTTGTTGGGCTGCAGTTTGCCATGTTATGATCTGAGCATATTTTTTTATGCTAAATGCAGTACCTGTGAGGGTTTATGGACAATATTTGTCATTGCTTTATGTAAATATATACATACATTTGCATAAAGCAGCATAATTGCCCACTCCCATGTTGATAAGAGTATTAAATACTTGACAAATCTCCCTTTAAGGTACATTTTGAACAGATAAAAAATATGCGATTAATTTGCAATTAATGACATCTCTTTTGGAAATCATGATGGGAATTTTATGAATCAAATGATTAATTGATTGATCAAGAAAATAATGGGCAAAACAATAACAATAATTGTTTTAGTTGCAGCACTTATTCCAATGACTTACACGTCAGCATGCATGTAGCAAATCAATGCTACCAAGGATTTATTTATATCATAAGATCTGTTTTTCTCTGTCCAGCCTATAAATAAATATAGAAAGCTTTTACATAATGAAGTGATTCTATATGTTTGTAAGTGAATTAAAAGAGACAGAGCAGTGGAGACAATAACACTGTGACTGACTGGAGATTACAGGCTTGCTTGTTGATGATGTCTACCTTGCTTTGGTTTCTTGTTCTTTGATCCGTTAGGCTTGGCCCAGCAAGCACAGGACAGGAGGAGCGCTGCGGGTGAAGCAGAGGGAGTTTCACATCATAGCAGACAAAGTAACATAATCATCGGTGTGTTTACTGTACACACAAGACCTCTATGACAGAGGATGCTGCTGTTTGATGGTGAGAATGTGCAGAATAAGAGTATTTTTAGTGGAGGATGATATATGTAAAGTCAGCGTACGCCTGCAGAGAGACAGGCGAGTTGCTCACCGAAGCAGATGGCAGTGAGCGATGCTCTGATCATGATGGGTGGTGTGCTGGTTCAGCAGGTCAGCCAGGTGTCCTCGTCTAACCTCCCAACCCTAGAGGGAAGACAAGCAGCAGAGTTTCACTGTCATCCTCTGAAAACCCATTTCCCGCTTCCTGCTTACTCACTGAAAGTAACTTTGGACACTTTTCTCAACATTTGTGAGTGTTGTAGTGTCAGCTGGAAACAAGACAGAGTCAACTTGTGCCACTGATTTACACTTTCCAGAGATTTTTGGATAAATAGCAGACAGACTGTGGACTCAGAGCTGACTCACCTAATGTGGCCAATTTAACATTTTGAAAACATTTATTGTAACTCACACCTTCTTCTAAGATCAGTCAGATCAAACACAGATTGTATTTCAGCATAGCTCATTGTTTCTTGTTCCAATTATTGGGTTACAAAAGGCTGAAAGTATTTGCCAATCAGAAGCTCCACAGCGAACATCTGGGCTGAGACAAAACAACATGTAAGAGCCCTCCCTCTATCTATGGAGTCAGACTCAATTAGAGAGAACACACAGACACAATTTAATGTGTAAGGAATGGGGAACTGTGTTCAATCACATGGCGTCTTTGTTTGACACGAAAAACCACATCAAGCTGGATCCCAGTTTGAAATACAGTCTGTTTACAGTAGACAAAGAACATTTCTCTCTGTCTGTCATTCTGATTCAAAACTTATATATCAAAGTGGAAGTCTGTGCTGACAAGAAGAGAAGTGGGTCAAGACATCATTCCTGGTCTGTTGTAGTAATGATAGCGCTATGACAGCAAAGTCTAAAATAAGACAGACGGCCAGAGAAAGTCCGACACTGGCTGGAAGATGAAAGCTATCCGCTGCTCCGCACCGAGGCGGTGGGATGGAGCTCTTTACCGGGGAGGTGATGACTGAGGCCTCCCTGTTAACAGAGGAATGCTGCTGTACCTCCCACGAGGGCGGCGTCACGTCTGTCACTGCCGCCACACGCCAGCTGGTTCAATCTGATCAAGCGGGAACATGTGATCATACAGCGACCTCTGAGGTGGGGTCAGATGTGACCCAGTTCAGACTGTGCATATTAGAAAAATGAAGTAGTACTATTGAAAACGCAATGTAAAAATACACCTGCTGTCTTTTCAGATCTGTGACTAGGAGATCACCGATTGGATCCCGGGAGGATAAATCTGGGAGGGGAGAGTCCCTACCTTAATACAACTACTGAGGTGCCCTTGAGCAAGGCCTTTAACCTCAAACTGCTCCAGTGAGTTGTCAGGTATGAATGTGTGTAAGTATGAATAGGGTTTTAAAAAAGAAATGGCAATAAGTAATAGGCTTTTTGGACTGCCATTCTGAAGCCTCGAGTTCGGCATTTTGGCCGTCACCATGTTGTTGTTTTTTGCAACCAGAAGTGACACGAACTGAACGCTGAATAAGAAATGTTTAGGCAACCAAAAAGGTTATAATTAACTTGATCATCATGAACTCTAAGCTCGAAGTTTTAAGACGAAACCATGGACAACTCCCAGACCAGACAACGCCGTGGTAGTGACCTGTTAATCACAAGGTAACCCCGTCCTAAAGCATACTCTGCTTTGTCTATTTGACTCTAAATGGGACCATAATTTACTAAATGAACATCATGCTGTATTGAAGAAGACTTGAAACTAGCGATTGAGACCATAAACTCATGTTTACAATGTTTACTGAGGTAATAAATCAAGTAGGAGAAGTAGGGTCATTTTCTCATAGACTTCTATACAATCAGACTTCTTTTTGCAAACAGAGGAGTCGCCCCCTGCTGGATATTAGAAAGAATGCAAGTTTAAGGCACTTCCACATCGGTTTCACTTCTTAGACTCGGAGGGCGCCCACTGGGTTAGGCATTGACCTTGAATAGTTAAGATTAGGATAGGTCATTGGGCAGCGAGTCTCGCGAGTTTTTTGCAAGTTTTTGCAATTTGCGGGTTACCTTCTAGACATGACCGTCCGAAGGTAACAAAATTGGCCAACCAGCTCCACTAAAGCTCTCTAATTAACACTTTATATTTTCTTTGTTTAATTCATACGCAAACTGAAGTGTGAAACAGAATGTTGTGGTTTTAATGGAGGTTATGTGCGGGACTATCACTTGGCCGGGTGCAGTGACTTACTGCAGTGCAGTCTCTGCAGGTTGCCTGGCAACCTCACGGTGACCACACCCAGGAATTCACTGTGCCTAGCCAAGAAATGGTCCGGCACATAACCCCCCATAAAACCACAACCTGTTGTTTTTACACTTTGGTGATTGGACGGATTAAAAAACTTTTTCCGACCCTTTTTAAAAGGCGCTTGGAGGTTGATTTTTTTGCTTCGTTTTCACAAAGCGCTGTGTACGTATGTGAGTTAACCGGATGTTCATTTATTCCTATGGTAACCTCCATGATCTCAGAAGTGTTTGTTTTTTTTGGTCCGTAATTTGCCTTGAGTACGTTGAAAACTTTTTACGTAGCGGTCAATTACAGACAGACCGTATGCACTATGTGCCACTATGTGGAATTAGCGAATTAATAACTGGTTGATTCATGTAATACAGTTCTATCTATACAATTTTTTAAGTTTGACGGCATACTTAGCAGTTTTGTGAACTATTTTGTGAAAAGACGTATGAACCACTATGGATGCACTCTGTTTTTACAAATTTATACATGTGACTCGTCTAGACTGGACGGCGAAAAAAACAGTAACACATAGATATAGAAAAACTTTCTATGCAGTAACTTCTGTCCCATATCTGCAGTGGTGTTTCTATCCATCCGTAAAGAGATGCACTTTCATGTGTTGAACCATTTCCATGCACACTTCTCTATTGCAGCTTTTACATAAAGTATGCATGAGGTGCTTGTTGTGTAGCGATGTGCATGATTTCTCGTCTAATGATGGTATTTTATAGAGTGAATAAACCCCACAAACATGACATATCATGTTAAGGTATAAATGAATACAGCTCCAGTTGGCAGTGATAGGACTTTCCCTAATGCAGCTCTGCATTTTTATCTGACATTCATGAGCACTGACATGATTTTTCCACAGTGTTGTGCTTTGACAGGCAGATGGATCTCTGCTACACATTCAGGACTACAATTTGTCCTCGCGGGGGAAGAAATCTGAGGCAGGGAACAAGCCGGGACAGATATGTACATCTACAGTACAGGAGACCGACCTGCAGCACATGAGAGGTGAGTAAGCACGCTTCACCGGATAATGGAAACTACAAAACTGATCTGTCATACACCTGCGAGGAAATCTAAGCCGTGAAGTTCCCCTGATGTAGAGCAACTTTTTAGCGCACAAAAGAAGCCTTCCCTCAGTGTTCCTCTGTAGAGTCCTTTAAGAGAGGCATGACATCATTGTTGGACAAAATGAAATGTGCAAAAAATGACAATAATTTCAGACCTCTTAATTTGTGTTCTCAGTGTGAGCCTCTAAATGCCTCCTTCTCCAAGCAGTGAAACGTGGGGCAAATGATATCCTTTGACAAACACTGTAGGGAGTTTCCTGTACAGTAGATAATAGATCCTGGGGGGACTTTGCAGAGACACACACACACATTCAACTAAAGGATAAAAAATAAACAAAACACAGACCAAAGATCTGGGATAACTTATCACACGCTCAGATAGCTTTGGAGACGGCCACTGTGTGTGTGAGGGCTTTCAGGCTTTCAGGCTCACCACTTACAACCACCATAAATCACAAACCGGGTGGGTTACTGTGTAGGTGTTCTGTGCATACACCTGTGTTCAACTTCAGATAAGGCATGAGTTGTACCTACAGCACAGTTTCACCTGGCCTCTGCAGTGCCAGCATGCTTTATTTCTCACTAAACTGAGCATCTCCTGCATCTCATTTCTGCTGGGTGGGGGACACAAATCAAACAAACTCTCAAGAAACTGTGCAAAAAAAAATGAGCAAAGTGGATTTTCACAGCCACTGCAAAAGATGAAAGAGGCCTCAGTCACTTTCAAAACCCAGCAGCTCAGACAGGTCACATAGTTTGAGGAATTAAAGTGCAATTCAATTCAGAGGAACAGTCTCACTACAATGTGGATTATATGCACAAAACAACCTTAACTAAGATTACAAGGCCAAGCAGTTTTGTGCAAAGACTATTGGTCTGCTGTTGCAGTGAGTGAAATGAACATTTTCAGCTCCTGCAAGGCACATTTATGGTGATTTTTGATGCATAAGCGCCAGAAATCTGATAATGCAGGATGAAAAATCACACCTGGCAGGAGTGTTACAGGTATGTGGTGGCTATAATGCAAACAGGATGCACAGTGACTGTTTTAATCTATTTCAAAGGCCAGCACACAATGGGTTCTTGAAAGATCACACACCTCTGGCTGATGCACCACAGTCTTTTTTTTCGATAAGCACTGATAATGCACTGAAAATGTCATTATTTCCAGCTTTTCCATCAGTAATGGTGAACTTTAGGGCCATGCAGCTTCGTGCCAAACCACAAGGACTGTATTTTAATCTTCCTCCATCTCAGCAGCACCCACATTCCTTGTCTGGGGTGGCCACTCAGTGTAAATGCGACGATGGGTGAGCACCAAAGGGGACTGGGGCTTATTTGAGTATCATGATTCAAGCCCCTGTAGAACTTCTCAGTGTTCCTGAGTGATGGTGTGTCTGCAGTGAGACAGTATTTACACACACCCAGTGCCAGGGAGTGTTAAATCCCAGCATTCACAGGTGTCAAAAATGTACTGTAAGCATGTTAGATGTGCCAAGTGTTGTAGCAACAAGCCAAGTAAAGAACCATAGGAGAGATCAGACACACAGGAAAGCCAACATGTCTCTACAAGGTCATTTCTGTAGTATTTTGAGCTGTGGCTGGGACAGTATTTGTTTATCAAGCACAGAACAGGCTGAATTACTTTAATTCTTGGCACCAGTTTGAGTGCAAGTCAGATCCTGCAGCCTGCTGCTGGACATGTTGTATAGAGAGACCACCTGTGCTTGATCAGGCTCCACAAAGAAATGTCAGAAAAAAACTCAGAAATGTCAAACATAATGTGCAAGAAATAAAAAGCTGAAGAATTCACTTCTCAGGTTTGCTGATTATTATTACACTGGCAAAAACAGTCAAAATAAAGGTGGATAGAAATATATAAATAAATAAAAAGCTGGAACATTTCCCACTGCTCATTTTTTTATAATCAACATTGAGAGGCTGGAGGCTATACAGTATGAATGATCATGACATGGCTGAATTCATTCAGCTAAAAAACCTCCCTTTAGGAAGGAGGAAGGGGGGTGTTTACTAGAAAAAGGAAACATTAAGAAAAATAAACAGTCAGTAAAACAAACACTGCAGCTTATTTGGGCAGCCTGTCAAAATCTCACAAGCTTAAATGAACTAGTCATGAATTGCAAAAAAAGTTAATAAAAAGTAAAAACCTCGCGTATATAGTGTTGGTTAAAATTGATTACAGACCTGATTATCAAATGCGCTTGGACGCTTTGGACATCAATTATGCGCAATTACGCACCATTTAAATATAACGTGGATAACTCATTCACGCCACGCAGCAGCAGTTCATATGTGCAGCTGCTTCAAAATCCTCATCTCTGTAAAGCAATGAAGGTAAACTTACCTGAGAAGGTAAAATAGTCCTCCAGGCGTTAAAATAAAGTAATTCCCTGCGCAGTTTCCACCAGAATCCTTACTCTTTCATTGCAAGCGAGTGTGCAAGACGCTGAACTGTTCCACCTGGACTTTTACTCCTGCATGACCGGAGCGCTCATTAGAAGTGGAGAAACGAGACGGGGCCAGAGTTCCCCCTCTTTGCCCGTCCCACTTCAGGCACCCAGCTCTTCTTCACCCAGGCAGAAGAAGATCAGTATAACCCTGGAGCCCTGAGGGATGGTTGCACAGACCTGGCACCCTGCAGCAGCACAGCAGTGTGCAAGCATCCTTTTGTTTCTTTAACATGTTTTTTTTTAGAGCAGAAGAAGCCAACACATATATATTCATAGTTTTAGCATGCCCAAGGAATGGATTTGCTTTATATTGGCACAAGGGTAACTTTGGTATTTTTCAACCTGGACACTATTTTCCCATGTTTTTGGAAAAAGTACAAATAGAATTAATAAATAAAATTCAGTAAAACACCGTTTGCTTAGTTGTTTTAAATGGGTTTTGTATTTCTTATTTATGTACAGAATATATGTATATATATATATATATATAAATAATATATATATATATATATATATATATATTAATTAAGCAAACGGTGTTTTACTGAATTTTATTTATTAATTCTATTTGTGCTTTTTATAACTTAATAGCACATAAACAAACTGAATCCCAGCCACCCTCAAAAAATTGACAATGTGAGCAGTGCTGCTCCCCTCAGTGACAGGTTGGATGGCAGAGGATACAGTTTAAAGGAGGAAAAAAACAACAACACAAAAAGGCACAACCAGCGCTCGCATTATCCCCCGGAGTCAACTTGAAATGCTCCAGCCAGTCACATCTACAGAAAACAATTTCTGATATTGTTCCAGTATTGAGCCAAAATCCTATCAGGGCAAGATGGCACCGTCAATGTATACGTTCATGACAGGCTCAGATTGTTACCATAAGTGTCTGACATTATGAAAAGAGTCTCACTCAAGGAGATATATCCTCTGAAATCTCGCGATGTGCCATGTTACCGGAAGACGGTGGAAATTTAAGTGGTAGGTTCAAGCCAGGCAGAGTTTGATACCGAAGGACAGAAAGCGTTTTATCTAAAAGATTTTGTCATGGCCGACTATTTGGACGATTTCGACAATGTGGATGAGGTCTTTGAATTTAATGGTTGCCTGTATTTCTTTGAACCAGAGTATACGGATGAAGAGCTCCTGTGAATGAGCTGCTGCACGTCAGACTGATGATGTTCCTGTGGTTGCTGCGACCATATCGATGCCCAAAGAGGAAGGATGCTGTAAAGAGTTGGACCTGTTACTGCCCGATATTCAGGTTTCACAACGAGATTTCTCCTTGAGCGGGACTTGGACACAATAACAAACAGAGCGGACACTTGTCAGACACTTATACTAACAATCTGAGCCTGTCAGTGGCAAAAACAAGCACTTTTAGTGGACGTAACGTTACATTGACGCCCACATTATTGCTCTTTTTGTCCTCGCAATCGTTTTGTGGCTGCCGGTTACAGCGGATGGTTTGAAATATGGACGTAGTCTCCGTGACGTCGCCCATGGGTGACTCCGTCTGTCGCCATCTTGGTAATGACGACACAGCCTAACTCCCGACTAATCCAAAAATGGGCAAAGAGGTGGATTGTCAGTGGAGCTGAGGAGGTCCGGATGACGCAGCAGAGCAGACAGCGGTTCGCGACCTGAGACAGCACCCACCTGTCACTCAAAACGTCCACGCCCTCAATTATGCCGAACTTTAAGCCTTAATATAATTGAAATGGGTGAGTTGACTCCCTTTTGGAGCCAGCCTCAAGTGGCCATTCAAAGAACTTCAATTTTTGGCCCTTCCACTTCTCAGCACCGGAGGTTGCCGCTTGGTTATCCTTCAATACTGGACCAATTTAAAAAAATGTTGTCCCTTAAACACGAAAACATGGGAAAATAATGCTGAGGTAGAAAAATACCAAAGTTACCCTTTAAGCTGCATATTTTCTGTTATGCATCGGAGGGAAACCGAACGATGGTTCTGGTCATCTGTTCTGCAACTCACTCATCCCATCATCTGACTGAGAAATAAACCAACTGAGAGCAGTGTGTTAAACTCTCACCTGAGTAATCGCTCCTCCTCCACCAAGTAAACCAATCAACACCTGTTTGAGAAACAGACACTTCAAGTGACATCCACTGTCACTTTGGGGTCTGTGGCTTTTGTCTGCTGGTGTGGTCTACAGAACAAACACAGTCCTGTGTCAACCTCAACTACTGTAAAGCCTGTTGGTTTATGCAGATTGGCACACAAGCTGCTGCTATTATGCTCTATATGGATGGTTATGCTGACGCTGATTGCCATTTTGATTTTTAAGGTCTTAAGGGCTGCTGTAAAAGAGCTCATTGTGCGTGTGATTATGGTATTTGCAGAAACCACCTCGGGAACTTTTTTTTTAAAGATTAAACCTTCATGGCTCAAGTAGATAATTGCCCATTGATGTTGCTAGAAAAAAAAGATCAGGTGCTTTTTCAGGGTGACTCATTTCCCTTTCAGCAGTGCCATTAGTTAGAAAGCTTGTCAGCAGAAAAAAGTTGTACAGATTCACCACACCCATGCCGTGGAACAGTGGGAGAGTTTTCAGTAGAAATAGAGCCACCCACCCTGCATCACCTGAAATGATGCTTCAGAGAATGGAGATGTAATATAACACATTTCTATAAAGAGGCGAAGTCCCACCCCTTCCGGTCGACCCCATGGGACCTTATTTCGGAAAAAATATGTACGGTAGACAACGGAGAGAGATACATTTCAAGTCAGGAAAGTCACAGTTTGTCGTAGTATCATTTACTTTTGTGTGAAACCGCTCAGTGAACTACATCTTTCGTCTCGTACGATGTACGTCACCAACACCAGCTAGCTAGCTAACGTAGCTATATTCCAGGTACAAATGAAACGTTATCTTACTTGATGTGTTTTCTCCAGCGACTCCTGGTCTTTTTATCAGCCTGGAAGCGAAAGTACGAGCGAGACCCGTTGCTAGTGTGAGTACATCCCAGTAGGAAACACAACGGCATCGTAGCTTCAGAGAGAGAGACGTCACTGCGCAACTTTTGGGTGTGTAGTCTCTCTAATTATGTATTTTCACAGTCTGATTAACAGTTTTACAACAAACTGCCACTGTCTTGACTTGCAAAATTATGTTTTAAATTGACAAACATTCATATGTGTGATTCATTGCGCAATTCAAACGGGATCAAAAAATATCGGTCTCTCTCCGTTGACTACCGTACATATT
The DNA here is from genome assembly GCF_043250625.1 of Sebastes fasciatus. NCBI lineage: Eukaryota > Metazoa > Chordata > Actinopteri > Perciformes > Sebastidae > Sebastes > Sebastes fasciatus. The sequence continues at coordinate 20,580,393 of NC_133803.1, read as the reverse complement.
TTTTCCAAAAAAAAGGTCCTTTGGTCGTTCATCGGAAAGGGCAGGACTTCGCCTCTCTATAGACATGGTTGTACTTGACAAAGTGTAGTCTGGCATCTATCAGGGAGTGGTGGATATATGGGAGAACTGATGTCATGGGTGCCCTTAGGGGCAGCGGGGGGATTGACACAATTTGGTGCCATCACATGCTTCAGTTGAGCCGAGGACAGTTCAGTGTTTTCAGATGTTATCGTGCATCTGTCTCACTACATCACCGACTGCACATCTCATCAGCTGGAGATAGAGAGTGGAGCAGGATTGAGTCTTAAAACACAGAAATGAGTTAGCATTTTAGGACTTCCGGTTCCCTCATCTGGAAGTCAATGGTTTTTTTTAATGGGTTTTTAGTTAGATGCCGGAAATAAGGTCTGTATAGTTAACACAAGCTGTAGAGATTTTAACGTTTTGTTCTACGATTTAAAATACATCAGTAAACATCTCACTCGTTCATTTTTAAGCTGTTACCAATTTGGATTTGCTAAACAAACCTGTTGTAGGAGTTGGAAGTAAAAAGTCTTGTTTCAACAAGCGTGAGATTCAGAAAATAATTTATTAACATTGGTTACATACAGTTTATTAACACGGGTAAGACCAAAAAATATAAAAATACTCTTTATCTCCCCTTGTAATTCAAGCATTGGTTGAAATGTCTTCAGAGCCTGTCACACCAGTACTCTGATGTTTCAATGTGCGAGGGCAGGTCACTGTTACAAAAGACCTCCTGTGGGTCAGATGGAGGAGTTTGAGGAGGGCTGTTGACCCCCGAGTCGCTGTCAGGACTGGATGTGGCGTATTTCGCCTCCAGCTTCTGGACAGGAAGTAATGCAGGTGGGGGTGGGGCCTCTGCCTTGGGTTTGATGTTTTTAAAGTGCTGCAGACGCACCACCTCCCTGCGCTCTCGTGTGCACGGCAGCAGCACAGAGACGTCCTTGCGAAACTTGGAGCTCATGCCGAAGTAGATGAGCGGATTGTAGAAGCTGGCAGACTTGGCAAAGAGACGGGTGATGATGCTGGTTGTGCTTGGCACATGGAAGCCCCAGGCTGACCACATAGACACCACTGCATATGGGGACCAGGCCATGATGAAAGCGGTGCATATTACAATGGAAATCTAGAGAGGAAACATGAGGAAACTATTGTCAGAATAACGTGAGAGGGGGGTTTATTACAGACAGCGCACTTTTAAGAGTCTCATTTTATTTTTCCAATCAAGTCTCTCTCATAAAAACCTCAGAAATAACTTGATTTTTTCTTACCCTCGTGACATCTCTCTCCACCTTCCTTTGGCGGGTGGTGAGGAAACCATCAGCTGACATGGCGTTAGTGCTCTTCACTGTGTTGATGATGGAGACGTAGGAGAAGAGCATGATCATCACAGGGATGAAAAAGCAGAAGATTAGGATGGAGATGATGTAGGACTTGTGGATGGTGGAGTAATTGGCTTTGGACCAGTCCACCTCACAGGTGCCATAACCTCGATCTAAAGAGCAGAAGACACAGAGGTCAGAGGTCAGATCGAGGCTTTTATAATAACGTTGTATACTACTTTTTTCTGCTCTAGTGTGTGAGAACAGACCTGTGTAGCTGCCCCAGCCCAGCAGTGGAGCAACGGACCAAAACATCGCTCCGGTCCAGATGCAGATGAGCGATACGGCGATGGTGTTAATGCCGATACAGTAAGCTGCAGAAACACACAACAAGGAACATGATTACAACATAATATCCCCAAGTTATGGAACAGATTGTGGGATTGTTTGCAGTTTGAAAAGGTTATGACTTTGGCAAACACAGGGTCGGAAAAGTGAGAGGCACATAAAAAAGATGCAGCATTCTTGACTTGTTATGAATGTCAAGATTGTGACATTTTTGAACAATGGGGTCTTTTCTCATATTAACGGCCTTTGCAAACATCTGCGACTGAAAAGAACCTCTGTTGACAAAGTACGCATAGCTTTGTGTTCAGGGGAAGAAAGTAAATCAATTTCTGAGCGGCGCTCACTTATCTTATGTCAATACACCACACGAGAAGTGCGGTACAGCTTGTGAGAGAGGGTTGGCAACGTACAGTGTCTTTGTTGCTATGGGTTACTCAGCTTTGTTAGGCTGAATTACCTTATATTGTTGCTTGGATACCTGCAAGTGTATCTGATCTAAATTCTTGTCATTTAGACCAAAAATCATCATCTTGCATTTTTTTGATTTTCTGATTTACATCAATGTCTGTTGCTGTTTGCAGCAGCTGCAGCTGCAATCTGGCACATAATACATTTGATGATATCCCACATGCACCACCAGTGTTCATAGTTTAACACAGCTTGTGTTTTATGAACAGCCACAAACACAGTTAAAACTCTTCTGCTGACAACAGAGGCAGTTGCTCAACCTAATTTCCCTATAATTAAGACATTCTTCAGCATCAGTTACACCCGAAAATAGAAAATGTCACCTCAAGTTCACTTAATGACATGTTGGCGAAATGTAAATGAAATTGCTGGAGACAAGTGGTAGTAATTTCCACAGTTGAAGTCGGTAATAAGGCTTCATTAGCACTGAAAAAGCACGCTTTTCTGTCAGATAAGAACTGCTGGAATGTGAAGCGGGCAGAGACGCTGGTCTGAAGCTTTCTTTATATTCCCTCGCTTGAATTCAGGGAGGCTAGATCTGACCTTTGTTTGGGTGGCATCCCTTGATGTATCTGGTGACGCTGATAACGGTCAAGGTGTTGATGCTTGCAAGGCCGAAGAGCAAGGTGAAGAAACCGTCTACCTGGAAGAAAACGGAGAGAGGGTTGGTGAATCATGACGTCACATCTTTATAATAACTTTGAGTGGTCATTTAATCCTTGGTGCATAGATCCATTGCCTGCCTAATTGTTCCACACCTTTGTCTGTTGTTTTGCTTTGGACACCGACCAGTGGGCAACCTCCGGGTCTGAAAAGTGAAGCCAATGCGGAAGTGCCTTAAACTTGCATTCTTTCTACTAGCCAGCAGGGAGCAGATTGTATAGAAGTCTATGAGAAAATGAGCCTACTTCTCACTTGATTTATTACCTCAGTAAACATTGTAAACATGAGTTCATGGTCTCAATCACTAGTTTCAAGTGTTCTTCAATACAGCATGATGTTCATTTAGAGTCAAATAGACCATAAAGCATGGTATGATTTAGGGCGTGGATACCTTGTGATTGACTGGTTGCTACCACGGCGTTGTCCGTTCTGGGAGTTGTCATGTTTTCGTCTTGTAACTTTAACCTTTTCACAGTGTGTTTTCAGTTTATGAAAGTTAATTATAACCTCAACAGAAAATGTCTTATTCAGTGTTCGGTTGTACTTAGCTCCACCCTCTCGTGTCATTTCTGGTTGCAAAAAAACAAGATGGTGACAGCCAAAATGCCGAACTCGAGGCTTCAAAACGTCAGTCCACAAACCAATGGGTGACGTCACGGTGACTACGTCCACTTCTTATATACAGTCTATGGACACGATAGATGAAGGGCACTTCCTCCCTTTTAGCCAATATGCTGTGGATCCAGAGCATTTCCTCTGATGTGAGCTGCAGGCTTTTTAACCGACACGATCAGCGTTAGGGAATTTCATTATAACTGTTAATAGATTTGACCTTGATTCTCACAAAGAATCCGGTGGAGAAAAAAGTTCAACAACTGCCAAATGCATTAAACCCTGAAGCTTTATAGCATTCAGTCCATTGTTTGAGAAGATGATCTTTTAATCACAGCTCTCCTTAAAGGGAATTATGCTACTGTGTTTCAGTCTGGCTCCAACTGTGCGACACCCGTCTCCTTGCTGTGCCATTTCCAGGTGACATGGTTCAGTTAAAGTCTCTGACTGATTACTCTCTTTATCTTCCTTAGTCCTAATCCTATTACTGTCAGTCTTCACATTTCTTTTCACCCTCACATTCAGCACATTTTGTATTTTTAGATGAATTTAGGACAGTGGCTTCTTGAAATTGTGTGATTTGATCCTCCCAGATGATCTCACAGTGTAGTGTTTCACCTCTGTCTTGGCTCACGAGAAAATATGTGATTATTGGATCACAAGTTTAAAAAAAGCAATGACTTAAAATCAGAGTATTTTTTATACGCCTTGTACACTGCTTTGACAATCCTTTCCCTGTATTCCCCTTTGCAACAACAAAGGGTCCCATAAGGCTCTATCACATTCAATAATGTCCTGTCCCATACGATGCAAAACGCAGGGATGTGGCCCAGCTTGCAAGTGTTCATGTTCCATCATGCTCCATGCAGTAATCTGCTAATGCTTCTCACATGCCTGTCTCCTTCACCTTCCTGTTCCTTCCCTCCTCTATTTCTGTCACCTCTTACTTTCCCCTTATTTACATCTGACCCTCCCTCTCTCTCTCAGCCCACCTCTCCCAGGGGAAGGTGAAATGAGAGGGGCATACTGCTGCTATCCCAATATTTCCCCTTCACCTGAAAACCTGAGATTGAATGCCTGAGAGATGAGATCATCTCAGTGGCTGCACTGAAGCTTAAGAGCAGCAGACCTCGATTTACAATATCTCTCTCTCTCAGATTTTTGGTGTTTACTCTCCTGAGACTGACGGTGTTCTGGTTACACCAGCTTGTTTTCGTTCACTCAGGGATATCACGGTTTCCACCACAGCTAGCCTTGAGCAAGAAAAATACCCTGGATGAATTCCAAGCTAAAGTATGACAACTATTTCATTTCAAGCTGAGGCGGTGGGAGGAGGAAAACATATACGTTCTTAGAAATTACACATAACAATTTATCTGTTAATTTAATACAAATGACATTTAAATATTCAGCAACATATCATAAGAGCATGTGATTAAATCATGCAATCATGTCTGCAGCTCTTATTTGTTTCATGTTTGGTTGTTGACATGTGCCATGCTGCTCGAAGAGTTTCCCCCATTTAAAGGCCTCCACTGTGGTAAGCTTATTACAGATTTAACCTCCAGCCCACATGGCTACTAGCATAATCCCTTGCAGACATGCACACATTTACACCTACACACACACGCAAATAGACACACACACACACGCATACTCACTTTACGGTAAGACTTCCAAAGACTATTTTAATGTACTTCATTAATTGGGGTTGGCCAACGAGAGCAGATGCATGTGTTTATCGGAACTCTGCACAGTCATCACTTTCAGACCATTTCAAACCAACGTTCCTGGGATTTGACTAATTATTAATGATGCAAATTTCACCACAATTTAAGATTTGGTGGGGAAATATATATATAATATTATTAAGTGACTCCTTTTAAATTTAACTCTTTTAAATCAAGTGTTGTCTTGGTGTGGCTTTTACCTGGCAGGTCCAGATCCAGTTGATCAAATACCCGTCATCCCTGAAGATATTGAATATTTCTAGGATCCCTCTGGAGTAGCCGAATATGGAGATGCTGGCATCGGAGATGGCAAGATTTAAAGTGAGGAAATCTGTTGACTGAAGCGAGGCCCGCTGTCTGTACAGGACAAACATCACTAAACTGTTTCCAAACCAGGACAGCCATCCTACAGAGAGACAAACATGCAGCATATTCAGTGAATATCTAGTGACTCACATATTGTTTAGTGTAGTAGAGTAGATAAGAGAAGTGTAGAACAGAGTAGAATTGAGTATAGTATAGTATAGTAGAGTATAGTATAGTATAGTATAGTATAGTATAGTACAGAATAGTGTAATATAGTGCAGAATAGTATAGTGTAGTATAGTACAGTACAGTGTTGTAGAGTATAGTATACTATAGTGTGGTACAGTATAGGGTAGTATAGTATAGTATAGCATAGTATAATACAGAATAGTATAGTATAATATAGTATAGTGTAGTATAGTACAGTACAGTACAGTATAGAATAGTATAGTATGGTACAGTATAAGGTAGTATAGTATATTATAGTATAGTATAATATAGTATAATACAGAATAGTATAGTATAGTATAATATAGTATAGTGTAGTATAGCACAGTACAGTACAGTATAGAAGAGTATAATACAGAATGGTATAGTCTAGTATAGTATGGTATAGTCTAGTATAGTATAGTATAGTATAGTATAGTCTAGTATAGTATAGTATAGTATAGTATAGTATAGTATAGTATAGTATAGTATAGTATAGTATAGTCTAGTATAGTATAGTATAGTATAGTACAGTATAGTACAGTATAGTAGTAGATTTGTGTAGAGTAGAGTATACAAAAGTGGGCCACATCATTTTATGGTATAGTAAAATAAAATAAAATAGAGTAGAGTAGAGAATAGTAGAACAGAGTAGATTTGTGTAGAGTACAGTACAGTATAGTAGCAGATTTGAATAGATTATTGTATAGTATAATAAAGTACAACAGAGTAACATTTTAATAGATCTGTATAGGATATTAGAGTTTACAAACATCACTAAACTGATTTTGACTTCAGTATAATAGAGTAGAACAGTGTTTATTATATTATATTATATTATATTTTATATATAATAAATATCATATTATAATGTAGCATAGTATAGTATAGTATAATGCAGAATAGTAGAGTAGATTGTAGCACCTAGAATTGTGACAACATCATTTTTAAAGTTTAGTATAGTTGAGTAGAGAAGTTTATAGTATAGTATAGTATAGTATAGTATAGTATAGTATAGTATAGTATAGTATTAGTATAGTATAGTATAGTATAGTATAGTATAGTATAGTATAGTATAGTATAGTATTAGTATAGTATAGTATAGTATAGTATAGTATAGTATAGTATAGTATAGTATACAAATGTGGATCACTCTGTAGTTTAATAGCAGTTGTGAAAAGCCAAGAGAATCCTTGTCTTTTTATAACTCGGTCTGTGTTACATAAAATCCCTCAGCTGCATTAATTGACCCACAGACCAACTGAGTCACCAGCACAGACCAAACTGTCTGTGTCAGCAGTGCTTTGGCCTTTGGAAATATGAGGAACAACAGATGTTTGTGTTGTTGACTCTCAAATAATGTGTGACTCTTTCTTGCTAGTGTTTGACCTAAGAGATTTAAAGGACAAAAACATTTTCTGAGGGGGTGTATTTTTTGCACTACAGAGTTATGGAACGAGTTTGAGACTAAGAGGAAATATTACCAGCCTTTTGTCAGTAGTTCATATATGCCATTTTCTAGACATTAATCTAGGGTGCTTTTCAGTAGTATAATGCACAATAAATAATGTTTTTTGACATTTTCAATGAGTATACAAAATGAAACAAGGCAACCTGACATTTCAAGCTATATTATATTCAAGTATATGATGGTTGACTTACCCAACACTAACAGATAGACTCCAATGATCGTCTCTCCTTGTTCGGACAGAGGGGGGTCTGTATGCAGAGTACTGAGGTTATTGTTCCTCCATGGAATATTTACGACCTTCACAGGCAAACCCTTCAACATTATTTCCATGGCCTAAGTTTCGATGCCAAGACATGAATCCTTGCTGTCCTCTACAGTAGCGCTCCTTTGCTTTCAGTAGACACAACTGTGTTAGGAATGACCAGTCAGTTCATTTTAAATCCAGCTTAGATGCAGTCACTAATACCTCACCACTCACTGTCCCAATGATTGCACCTGTAATCCTATCTATTTCTTAGCCACTAAGCAGTTAGAGATTTTGGGTGGAAATCCAAGCTAACGGGGAAATGTCTAGTCAGCTGGTCCTCTAATGGAGGGGTTTCATTAGGCTTAATTTAACTAAAGTCCTAAGAATCATCTCACACAAAGACACATAAGGCCTTCAGCAGAGTCCAAACCTAGACCAATGCTGAACTTATTATCAAACAAACTGCCTCATTTGCAATTGCTGATATGTGTTAATTGTTTATTTTGCTGCTACAGTTTTCTAAAAGATATTTTATGTGAATGCAATCTAGTTTAGCAACCAACTCGGAAGTTGGATGTTGAACTTTTCCGCCAAGACATCAACACAGAATAAGGATTAAAGTTACTCCTAAGGGCACAATCCATCATTTGTGGCATATGAACTCTAGCGGAGTGGTTGCAGATTGCAACCAACTGAATACCCCTAGGCTCACTCCTCCCTTTCCAAGACTGCGGTAACGTGAGTCGCCGAGTGCAAAACTGTGGTAACGCCGTTCACCTCGCTCAGAGACCATCCTTACCATAATAGCACTACTTTACGATGGCGGCTGGCGGTACCACGGTTTTGCACTCTGTGGCTCAAGCTACTGCCGTTTCACAAGCGTGTCGGAGAACTACGGTGGCCTTCAGGTAACGTAAAAATGCAAAAGGATCTCTGTAGAGCCAGCGTTTGGTTTGTCTGTTCTGGGCTACTGTAGAAACATGACGGAGCAACATGCCGGACTCCGTAAAGAGGACCTCCCTATGTAGATATGAAGGGCTCATTCTAAGCTAACGAAAACACAAAGATTCTTAGTTTCAGGTGATTATACACTAATGAAAACAGAGTTGGGAATATTATATTCCATTTCTGCTACAGACGTAGGCAAAATTGTTGGTACTCTTCCGTTAAAGAAAGAAAAACCCACAAAGGTCACTGAAATAACTTGAAACTGAGAAAAGTAATAATAAATACAAATTTATTGAAAATTAACTAATGAAAATCAGATATTGCTTTTGAATTTTGGTTCAACAGAATCATTTTAAAAAACAAACTAATGAAACTGGCCTGGACAAAAATGATGGTACTCTTAACTTAATATTTAGTTGCACAACCTTTTGAGGCAATCACTGCAAACAAGTGATTTCTGTAACTCTCAATGAGACTTCTGCACCTGTCGACAGGTATGTTGGCCCACTCCTCGTGAGCAAACTGCTCCAGCTGTCTCAGGTTTGAAGGGTGCCTTATCCAGACTGCATGTTTCAGCTCCTTCCACAGATGTTCAATAGGATTTAGATCAGGGTTCATAGAAGGCCACTTCATAACAGTCCAATGTTTTGTTCTTAGCCATTCTTGGGTGTTTTTAAGCTGTGTTTTGGGTCATTATCCTGTTTGAGGACCCATGACCTGCAACTGAGACCAAGCTTTCTGACACTGGGCAGCACATTTCGCTCCAGAATGCCTTGATAGTCTTCAGATTTCATTGTACCCTGCACAGATTCAAGACACCCTGTGCCAGATGCAGCAAAGCAGCCCCATAACATAACCGAGCCTCCTCCATGTTTCACATTAGGTACAGTGTTCTTTTCTTTGGATGCTTCATCTCTTCGTCTGTGAACATAGAGCTGATGTGACTTGCCAAAAAGCTCCAGTTTTGTCTCATCTGTCCAAAGGACATTCTCCCAGAAGCTTTGTGGCTTGTCAATATGCATTTTGGCAAATTCCAGTCTCGCTTTTTTATGATTTGGTGTCCTCCTGGGTCGTCTTCCATTATGTCCACTTTGGCTCAAACAGTGACGGATGGTGCGATCGGACACTGATGTACCTTGACCTTGGAGTTCACCCCTTATCTCTTTGGAAGTTGTTCTGGGCTCTTTGGTTACCATTCGTATTATCCGTCTCTTCGATTTGTCATCAATTTTCCTCTTGCGGCCACGTCCAGGGAGGTTGGCTACAGTCCCATGGACCTTAAACTTCTGAATTATATGTGCAGCTGTAGTCACAGGAACATCAGGCTGCTTGGAGATGGTCTTATAGCCTTTACCTTTAACATGAAGGTCTATAATGTTCTTTCTGATCTCCTGAGACAACTCTCTCCTTAGCTTTCTGTGGTCCATGTTCAGTGTGGTACACACCATGATGCCAAACAGCACAGTGACTACTTTTCACCCTTTAAATAGGCAGACTGACTGATTACAAGTTTGAAGATACCTGTGATGCTATTTACAGGACACACCTTAGTTTAACATGTCCCTATGGTCACATTATTTTACATCTTTTCTAGGGCTACCATCATTTTTGTCTAGGCCAGTTTCATCAGTTTGTTTTTTAAAATGATTCTGTTGAACCACAATTCAAAAGCAACAGCTGATTTTCATTAGTTAATTTTCAGTAAATTTTTATTTATTATTACTTTTGTCAGTTCAAGTTATTTCAGTGACCATTGTGGGGTTTTCTTTCTTTAACGGAAGAGTACCAACAATTTTGCCTACGTCTGTAATAGGTCCGCCGTAATGCTACACACTAGACCTTTAAGTATTGATACAGGCTGGTGGAGTGGTATCGATCTTCTCATCTAACTCTCTGCAGGAAAGCCAATAAGCGTATTTCCCAAAATGTGTATTCCAGACCTCACCAATATTATTTATTCAAATAAAGGCCCTAAAGACCAACACAGAGAAACATCTTGTCACTTTATATTGTCTGGAGGGAGTGTGTAACAATGTTGGTGAACAAGCTGTTCAGTCTGGCAACAGTTTACGTCATCCTAACCATTAAAAAAAAACCTTTGTACTTTGCACATGAGTCCTGACCTGCACCAATGATTACTAACCAACACCTCCTCTCCAGAGACACGTTCTAGTTTTCACTAATCACTTCCATTTATAAAAAGGTCATGCAGGGGATGACTTTAGTCCTGCCAGCGTAACTACACTTAGCTAACATGTAGAGCACATTCATCTAAATGTACACTGAGGCCAGACATATCATATGAAGTATAATTAAGTCAGTGTGGGCTGACAAATACACTGAAACCCTCCCATATGATTTACAGTATTATATAATTTATTAGAGGGGAGTTTGGCGATTTCACTAATGCATGCTGGTCCAATTTTATTGATTTAAACCCTTTTGTTGTGTGTAAACTTACAATCTCCCCTCCTCCACCCTTCTCTTCACAGTGAGCTTCTCTGTGGCAACACACCTACCGAAGGAGTAACCTGAACCGCCCCCCCTTCAGTCTGTGTTTAGATCACAGTGTGCACCTTGTTTCCCTCCTCTGGCCGCCACGGAGCAGCTCTACTGGCCCTCAGGATGTGGAGGGAAGGGCCGCCGCTGCTGCCAGATGCCACGGTGCTTCCGAGTCCTCCTCATCAAACCTTTTCTTTGAGCCTCTGAAAGCCAGTCCGGAGAGAGTGACGGAGCTGTGGGGAAAGTGAACCCCTGACCCCAACTGTCACCCGTCCACCAGCAAACACAGAACCCAGTCATCGCTCACCCCCTGCTTCACCCATAGACGCCAGAGTTTCAGCTCTGCAGTGATCCCTGTGTGTGCAGCCCGGAGAGACAGGGAGGTTTTTCTGATGCCTCTGTGGTACGGGTCTTCTGGTTAAAGTGGATAATGTGATAATGGTTGTGGGAGGCATCGTACAGAAACCTCACGCCACAACTCACAGTGCCAGATGTGGAGGTGCTAGTCTTTACTGAATGACAAGTGTTTTCTAATGGGAAGTTCTGGCATCATTGTTGACGTAAATTTTCATGAAGGATCTTCGCATCTACGTTTGTTAGGGATGCTGTCATCGTATAGTGAGAGTGAGGAGATTCTGGCAGCAAGCGAGCAGCGATTCTCGTGCCGTCAGTCTTGAGGACAGCTGCTACTGAGATTACGCTGCAGCTAAACTAACAGGTCAAAGGCCAAGCAGGAACATGCATTCAGCAGGTGCTAAGGACAACAAAGAAATCTGTGTGTGAAGGCAATCAGTCCTTAGTCGTCTAGACACTTATGCTCTGTTTTTGGCAAAAATGCATGCACATTTTTACATATGAGGTTTGCAAAGCTAAGCACAAAGCAGCGACACGTACTGCACACTGTACAATGCTCAGGTGTTAGCGTGTCACAGGAAGACATCAGGAGCAGCTTAACTGCTTTGGCACGTGTGTGTGTGAAGCTTGGCGATCACAGTGCAGCCACAGTGGTCCACTGTATCATTAGGCTTATGATGATTACTCTCTCTCTCCCTCTGTGTGTCGAGCTAAGCCTGGGATGTGAGGTTAAAAGCTCACAATTTTCCAAACGGAAAATCACAGACACACAGATACTATTATGAAGGTGTGTGTTAAAGGCTACGAGCTGTCTGAGGGCAACAAAGCCTCTCTTCACAGAGGACATACACCAGGTCAAGAGAGCAATACAGGATCTACACACTTTCTCTCTCCCTGTCACTAAACGAGACACACAGGGACTGCTTGTATGAAGGCTCCACACAGTATGGAGGTAAATGGCTTGCCTGTCATTTTTTTTGGGTCAATCTGTGCATGATATTGGTAAAGTATGTCCTTTATAGCAGTTTAAAAAAAATCTATACTTCCTTTTAGTTCACAGCTATTTAAAGACACAAGATTTTGGCCAACAATGCCTACAGTAGTCAGAGGGAATTTGTGACAAAGTTTGTTCAAGGAGGTTTGTCAAAATTTTGTTGGCTGGTGGACTTGTGATTTTTAAACATAAAAACTAGGGCTGTCAAAGTTAAAGCGATAATAATGCATTAACGCATACTCATTTTATTAACGCCACTAATTTCTTTCACGCAGTAACACAACTTGCGCTTCTTAGTTGTAGTGGCCTCAGTTTTAAAGCTAGAGTGAAGATGCTGGCACCATATGAAACGGGTCCATATGGATCCCTTGACCTCTGACCTCAAGATATGTTAATGAAAAAGGGTTCTATGGGTACCCACGGGTCTCCCCTTTACAGACATGCTCACTTTATGATAATCACATGCAGTTTGGAACAAGTCATAGTCAAGTCAGCACACTGACACACTGACAGCTGTTGTTGCCTGTTGGGCTTGTGTTTGCCATGTTATGATTATATATATGAATACGTTTGCATAAAGCAAGCATTATTGCCCACTCCCATGTTGATAAGAGTATTAAATACTTGACAAATTTCCCTTTAAGGTACATTTATAGCATAAGAAATGTGCGGTTAATCGTGATTGGACAATCGTGATTAATTGCAATTAAATATTTCAATCGATTGACAGCCCTAATAAGATTATCAAAGCAGCTTTACATGGGTAGATAAGATGATTTAATGTTAAAAAAAGAGCAAGAAATAGAGACTATAGAGAGAGTTTTTTCTTGCTTTCAGAAACAGGACAGCTGATTCAAAGGAACATCCAGCTGGCTTACAGGTGAAGATGGCATAGGTCCAATAACAAAACCCCATAAACCACTTCTGCGTGCCAACAGCATGTTCACACCTCCTTCTCAAAGGGTTTGAATGGTTGTGTCTAGAAGGTAACCCTCAAATTGCGAAAAGTGGGCCCATTTGTTGTTATTTCACAACTTTTCATGTTACCGTGTAAGTTTGATGGTGCATTAATAATAACACATGCATGATGTTGCATATAAAATGTCTACAGGAAAGTCTACATTCCTTTGAGATATTAAGCCAGATATAATTAGGATGAGATATTAGACTTTATGTGAGAGGTAAGACCTGGACAGTGTGATAACCCCACTCCAGAGATTCGTGGTGCAGCTCTGAGATTTGTGAAATGCTCCTCGTAACTCAAAAGTTTGTGAAATCCCTCAGTGAAGTGCACAGTTCATGCAGTTACTTTACCACAAGTACAAAGACCGGACTGTTTTTCCTTTTCCCCATGCACCAAAACAGTTCTCTGCCCCAACAAGGCAAGCCTGCACCAGCAGAGATTACTGCTTAAAATATGATATAATTACTTAAAAAGACGTGCATGGCGTTAGAGCTTTTGTTTTGCCGTCCTGTTGAACTTCAACACAGGAAAAGAACACTTTGTATTATTGGTTCTATCTGCGACTATTATATTCAGGAGAAAGGGGCTGCACTGTTGTCTGACTAATAATATACCCCATAATAAACCCCATAGGAAAAGAATAGATGAATGGTTCAGTATGCATTTAGAAGCAAGTGGTGAACACAGGCTCTGTGTCGAGCCCTGTGAGCGATGTGGATTGGTTTTGTGGCTCAAGATCTTTGGCTCTGAACCACATGCAAACATTTATTTGGGCACTGTGTCCAGTTTGCAATTCCTCCACCGGAGTCTGTCTGTTTAAGCAGGTAACTTATGTAAGTAGGTCTCATTGAGGGTTGAATATACACCATTCCCCAAGGGGTCTGCACATCAGTTTTGACACAAGGGGATGTTTTGCCAAAATAGGATGCGGAAATGTAAATCCGCAAATGAAACTCTATATCCTGTTTGGATATGGACACAATTGGATGCAGAAAACATGGATCTTTCCCAAAGGAGAACTAAAGCACGCACTCATACGTTCAGAGATTTCCAAGGATCTTTAATTGACGCCCTTTCTGCCTGGCCAGCTGTTTGATGTCTGACAGACTGTGGCTTCTGCTTCCACTGACGCTGGAGTAGCTAGCAGCCATGCTTGGCACAGTGGAGAGAGTACGGATAGCTCTTTGGATCAACCCCCTAAAGGTTTGTGCACAGACACTGGACTTTCTGGGGATTGAGGAGATTAGTGACCTAGCTCCTCTGAGGAGTTACAGCTGCAGGAGCAAGACAAACTGACAACCTATCAGACTGCAGATCTCTATGGAGCCCACCTGTCCCCCATCCTGATGTGTTAACTTGTAACACATGGGTGCGGCGCCTCTCTCGATGGAAGAAAGGAGTAAACGACCTTGAAACTGTCAGTCAGGATCAAAGTCACATCAAACAAGCATTTAAAATCGCCTTAAAAAAGCGTGACCCTGTTAACAACATGGATATCTTGCTGTCCTGACGCCTCATCAGAGTCGCTGAGTTGACAGAAGATTAGAGAGCCGCACCATTATCCTTCTCCCTCAGCAAAAAATAGTTATCCTTAAAGATGACACTCTGCTGACCCATGACATATGCCTGTTTGAGCCTAATTGAGAAAGAACAAAACATTTTTTAAACTGACCTGCTGACCGCTGAGTGAATGTGGCCCCTTTAAAGCCTCTGCTTATCAATTACTGAATTTCAGATGTAGTTCTAAATGTTTAGAAGATGTAGATAGAAATGTGAACGCGCTAAACCAACTGAATCACCCTATTTGTGCTATTATAAAGTCAATACATGTACATATTGTGCTTATTCACATTTATGGTCACAGATGACTGGAGTATATGCCGACAGGCTTTGGATTGAAGTCAGCGAAACGCCCCTGACAGTTATTATTCAAACTCTTAACTACGTGTAATTTAAAGGTCCCATTATCATGCTCATTTTCAGGTTCATACTTGTATGTTATGTTTCTATTAGAACATGTTTACATGCTGTGATGTCTCATACTGTCTGCCGCTCCGTTTTAGCGTATTTCAACGGAATTGCGACGCTAGGCAAATTCAAAATGATCTATGATACACAGCATGTACATGTACATGATAAATATGTACAGGTGAGGTGCATTGGGGACAGGTAATAAACGTGCATGATGTACAAAGATGGATAAATGCTACATGGTGTATGTAGGGAAACAAATTATGTTTACTTTCTCTAGTTCATTTCTGTATGCCGGGTGTCACTTTAAAGGAAGCTCTTCCATGACCACCTGGACAACATACCAGACGGTTTGTATAAGGACTCACTTAAGCATTCAACGCCCAGCTGTAGAACACCTGGCAAGATCTGGGCTTCCACTTAAAATACCAGCCATATGGTACTGCATGTTAACACTGTCTGCCGCTGATGGAACAGATGAGCCACCAGATCAAATACTCTTCTGATCTCCCCTGTCTCAATTAAAATCTGCCTAACCATTTCTCATCATAATCAGATTTTAGATTTCCCTGGAAACTAACACCACATAAAAAATCAGAGCTGCCATAAATCTGAGTCATGAAAGTATAGAGGGAGGAAGGATACAATAAATTCACACATCCTTTGAGAACCCCAGTGGCGTATGTCCTATAAACAATGCCTCCTGGTGCTACTGTACATCAACCCAGTTTAATCTGACCACAGTTAGTAACTTAATCCTTTCCTCCCAGCATGACACTTGCTAGAGTGCTATCTTGGGGTACAAATAGATGCCAAGTAGCTGCAATGACAAATTGTTTTTGCCACTTGAGGGCAGAACGCTGACGTATCACCTTTAAGTTGATATGGCAAACTTGTAAGCAATTATTCACACATCCAGCAGTTATGGAGTAACATGATCATTAGTTTGGAGTTGTGATTTTGGCTGATGAATGTAAGTCTAATATTCACCCTCTTTCAGCTCCATTTTTGGTCTCTACCAACTCCTGAGGGAAATATCTGTCTCTCTAGCTGCTAAACGCTCCACTATGTTCACCAGCTAGTCGCTAACTGTGTCTGTGTGCCATTTGATGCTGCTGAGCTGGTAGTGTACAGTGGGTTTTTAGAGCTCTGAAAACAGCCGCCAACGCTATAGAGCTCAAACTTCTTAAATTGTTTTATCATAGAAGGAAGACAATTTTAATGTGATCACCGGTACATGTCATGTGTACCTGTTTATCTTGATTCGTTCAACATCCTGTGTTCTTAAGCATTTGATATGCGGCATATCAAAATCTATCAAAGACATCCTGGTGAATTGAGCCCACGGAGAGGTTTAGTTTCATCAGGATGTTTCAAAGCAGACTGTCCTGGCCTCACGCCCGGGAACAGGCCTGGAGCTCTTTCATCTCTCTGTGTCCTACAGAATCTCACAGTGTCTCACAGCACCACTCACATCACACATGTGGTATTTTTTTAATCTTTACTTTGTGGTACACTGTGTCACTTTGTGCCTCTGTGGGGTACCTCGAAGTGATTAAAGGTATACTATGCAACAATTTGCTAAAAAACAATGTATAGACTGAAAATAATCCCTCTCAATCATCACTTATGCCCCACTAGAAGTGTGTGGTGTCTGTTTCTGCAGAGACCCTGCAGCTCCCTGCTTGTATTTCTTCTTATTTTTCTTTACTCGGGATGCTTCTGGGCGTCAGCAAACAGTCTTTGGGTCCCATGTGGGAGTGTAACCCCTAGCCAATAACAGCGAGGGTGGTCAGGTGGCATTGTCACGCCCCTCGGCTTCTGATTCCAAGGCACTTTAGCTCTATTAGATACAAAGCGGCAGTATTTGACGGATGAGAACGGGTTTGTTACATCGCTGTGAGTTCCCCTGCTCCTCTGTCTCTAATAATGTTTTATTTCTCTGATTCACTGCTTTGTTCCCACTTACGCCGCTCTCTCTCCGTTCTCTCTATAGCTCGCCACGCCATCAATTCTCTCTCTCTCCCTCGCTCGCTAGTCTAGCCGAGGAGGAGGAGGAGGGACCAACTTTGAATGCTGTGTGTTTACAAACAGCAACCGACAACTGTCACATATTATACCTTTAAGAATATTCCCTGTTTTCACGCAAATATATTTATATTTCGTTTGTGGAATGAACTCTGTAGATTGTATTATCAGGAATGGCTGCCATGATAAACAAATCTCACCGCTGCCTTGGGCTCTGTGCTTGAGCCTGGGCCTTGAAACTGAACTTGTTGACTAGGAGGAGCAGACCTTGACCTCTGTCACATGACCTGTAAAACAGAGGTCCTCCTTATCCAAAGTGTCAGACCACGAGGTGTCTGATGGGGGATGGGGAACGAAAGGGGGTCACGCTGAGTTGTTGTTTTGAAAATCTATCACATCCTCTTTCGCGGTGATTCTGTACTGAAATTTGGGGCGCAGTAAACGGAGACACAGTTAAGGAGCAAACTCAACTTTACACATACAGTATATGTCACTAAGGATAAATGTATAAGGGCTGAATCACAGGAAAAGCTGCATCCGGAAACTACTTTTAAACTGATGCCTCATGTGGAACAGGAAGAAACCCTGAGCTAGTAAATGACTGCAGTGATTATTAGATGTTTTAGTTGGGGATTTTGATTTATCATAGGGTAGTGCAGCACCAAGAGTTATAAAGTTTAATGTGCAACATCCTGTGTAAATCACTGTATAATTAAAGCTGAAACTCGTCATAAAGCTCCGTAAAACCGAGGGGTGCTGCAGATTCTCTGTAGATTCATCACTACGAGCAACTCCTTTCACATCCTCAATCACAGAAAACAGCCACATGTGACACAAGTGCTCTTCCTTTATACATACAGCACTTTTTAAATACACCTCTCACTGTGGTAACAAGCACTGTGCCTGCCAGGCTTGGATGACTGCAACATGATGCCAGTTATCAGTAGTACCACTGGGCACACTGCAGAGGTTAATTCACACTACTTTGGCTGTTCGGTCCATAACTTTACTGTTTTGGTTCACTCTCAGAGACATTTTTGGCTCTTTGGTTTGTTGATGTGTTCTGAAATCTTATTAAACATCATATTTTATTACCTTGCTTTCTATGTTTTATTGAGATCACTGAAGGAGGCTCACAGTATGCATGCCAACATGTTCAGATCTGCAAACCTGTGACTCTGCAAACTGCTTCAGTCCTTTTGATTCTATTGCTAATGCCAACCCAGGAATGTGTTTTTTTTTTTGCTTAACTCTCTCAAATACCTGCCAAAGCAAATCATATTGAAAAAGCCGACATTTGATAGCTTTAATCTCTGCACAGACCTATCCCACCGCATACAAAAGAGCATTTGGATGGGAACAGCGGTGTGTGCTTTGTGATCTTGAATTTAAAGACTTAGAAAGTCATTAGCAAGATGCATAACATATTATTTTAATTAAGAAGAAGAAGTGATTTGCTGATTGATTGTCCTTCTTAAAAATAAAAATGAAAATGAAAATGCAATAATCCAATTTTAACCATATAACCATATAAAAGCTGTTTGACATTTAGAACTTTCAAAGTTGTTGCCTACTGTACAGTGGATAATATTCAAATGTTAATTCAAATTTTAAAATGAAAATGCAATATAAACAATGTAACCTAATTTTCCATTTGTGCGGGCAGTATTTTTGAAAATGAAAACATGACTTTTCATTTTCATAGACTTAACCTGCTGGAGGACCACAAGAGTCACAGAAATAGTAATAAAGCATTTAATCGATCAATAACTAATAGCACAATAAAAATAGGCATTAATACATTTGTTTACAAATGTATTTATTCATCTTTGAATAAATGGACTAAATTACAAAGTAATTCATTATTTGACATTTTAATGGGCAATAAAAAGAAGAAGAATAAAAAGAATTTACAAATTAAATATTAATCCAATAAATAGTTCAAATTATAAAAGGGATTTGCAAAAACACCATAAAACAGTCAATAAGTACATAATTTAAAGGGACTGTTTGTAAGAATCAGAAATGCTTGTTAACAGCGACACCTGTGGCCGTTAAGTCAACGAAAGTCAGTGTCGGTCTCGTGCTTGTGCTCGCTCTAAATAGACATGAACGAGCATCGCTCAACACAGTGAGGCAACACACGTCAGCTAAAACCACAATATCACTCTATATTTCAGCTGCTGATCCTAGTGTTGGCTTTTCCTGCTTCAGCCTCCCGACCGCGGCCGGAGGAAACGGTCTGAGACGATAACGTTTCTCGCTGCGGACTGGAGGTCGGGAGGAGCTGCAGCATTTATTTCTGCAAGAACGTCGACTGTACATTCACTAGATATTCTCAGAGCTACGAAGTCTTCTGCAGTGTGTAGTATGCGCGCATGCACGTGAGGTGGGGCGAGCTGAGTGAAGGCAAGCAGGCAGGCAGAGGAGCAGAGTACAGCAGAGACTCCGGCCCTGGAGACCAAAGCTACGGTCTCCCCCGCGTCCTCCGACCTCGGCCAACACTGTTTTGCAAGACGGGCTTCACTAGATATAACTTTGAGGTTTTGGTGCTTCCGTGTAGTTTGTGTTGGAGTCTGAGTCTGAACAGCGGAGCCACACATATGAGCGCGCATATGCGAACGCGCATGGGACACCGACCCGGTTGATTTATACGTGAAAGAAGCTACAAACAGTCCCTTTAAAAATAAATAAATAAATAAATAGTGGTATTTAAAATTCTTTTTAATCAATTAAATGCTTTATTACTATTTCCGTATCTCTTTTGGTGCTCCATATCTGCACAGTGGACAATATTCAAAATGCAATAAGAAAAACAGCGCCCTATAGTCTATTGCATTTACATCACATGTCACCAGTGTCAAAATGAAATTGCAACCTGTCAATCATCTAATCAAGGCGGGGCTTCAGTTGTGACGTCACTTCCTCTATATATCCATGGTAACAGCTGCTGGCACTTGAACTTAACTTCGACCCGCTGGTCGGTAAGTGTCTTTCTAAAGCTACCTCAGATAATGTCCACATGTTTAATCTAGACATTAACGTAGTTTATTACAGTAGGGTTGTTGTTGACATGTTGTGTTTATCTATATCCTCACGCTGAGGCATTACGAACACCAATACCAACATAACTTTCCTAAACAACATAAAGCCACTTGCCCGAGGGGTCATTCCTGCGTTAGCGTCGTCTAACCATTATTCTCAACATTATGGTATTAGCAAGGAAACAGCTGTGGGAAGATGTTAGAAGTGACAGAACAGAAGTGACTTGAATACAGTCTTACAAGTACATGATAAACAAAAAGACTTAAATTATTCCTGGTAATAAACTGAATAAACATTGAATCAATAGTTGTGTATGTACAGTATTTTGTATATACAGTAGGGATGAACGGTTCACAAAATTCACGGTCCGGTTCATATCACGGTTTTGGGATCACGGTTTTCGGTTCGGTACATTTATGTTACAGCAAGGAGGTCAATTTCAACATGCTTTTCATTTATTTGGCAAAAATAAGTTAACAAATGTTTGCCTTAACAAAAGTATGGCTGCATAAGGAACAAACACTTCTTCATTGACAAACCTCAATTGAAAGAATAGGTCTTCTACAGTAATTAGGACAAACAACAAATGCAGCTTTGTTATTTTCATTTAAAAATGATGACATTTAAATATATGGCTCATAGGGCAGAGCAGGTCGTCCATCAATCTGAAGGTCGGAGGTTCGATCCCCGGCTGCTCCGGGTCACATGTCGATGTGTCCTTGAGCAGGACACTTAACCCCAAATTGCTCCCGAAGGCTGAGCCATCGGTTTGTGGGTCAGAGATGGAGCTGAACCATCCCTCCTGTCCTCACATGAATGACCCGAGGGGAAGGGCAACAAAGGAAGGAGAAGTGGAGGCCAAGGGAAGTGGGAGAAGCGGAATGACAGACAGACAGAGCCAAATACTCAGTCCTCACTGCACTTTCACTTTTCATCAAGTGTTTTGGCTGCACACGAGCTGAAGGAATGCACCGCGGGGCAGCCTGCAGCTCACCTCGACTGAGCACCGTTCCACTCACCACGTCAAACCCCCGTCTCAACATGTCCTCAGTCCAAGGCCAATATCTTGAGCATCATCTGGGGACGATATTTATCCACACTAGGACATAACTCTTCTCTTCTGTTAAATACAATTAATAAATCTTACTTGATGTTTTGTCTGAAAAACAGACCTTTTTAGAGTTTGTTTTGTGTTGACAATCTGCACTGACTGATATCAAGTCTCGTACATCTGCACAGTTTCTATGCAGTTAAAGAAAAAGGTAAGGCTACTGATCACCTCACAGAGGTAACTGAGATTAATGGCTTTGCAGGTCATGTGTCGGCGAGTTTTCGCTCCCCTCTGTCCATCTTGGTCTTTTACAGCTTTGTGGCTGCAGGCTGCAATTAGAGAGAAAATACATGACAGGCAGACATTGATAAATTCACTCTTTCTGTTTTCAAAAACACTTTTCTAAAATCCCCAGTGGCTTAAAATAATCCCCTCCCTCTACTGATCAATCATCTACATACATGCTACAACATTTTTAGAAATGTTGCTTTTCCGCAAGCTGTTTCCTTCCTACTGACAGCTGTTGTTGCCTGTTGGGCTTGAGTTTGCCATGTTATGATTTGTGTGATTTGAGCATATTTTGATTTGAGCATATTTTTTATGCTAAATGCAGTACCTGTGAGGGTTTCTGGACAATATTTGTCATTGTTTTGTGTTGTTAATTGATTTCCAATAATAAATATATACATACATTTGCATAAAGCAGCATATTTGCCCACTCCCATGTTGATAAGAGTATTAAATATTTGACAAATCTCCCTCTAAGGTATATTTTGAACAGATTCAAATGGTGTGATTACTTTGCGATTGTGAAGATTGTGATTAAATATGGACAATCATGTGATTAATCGCGATTAAATATTTGAATCAATTGACAGCCATAATATACACCAACCAGCCATAACATAAGGACAGCATGGGCACCATGCACCACGCAGCCCCATACGCTACAAACTGCAACACACTGTGTTTTCTGACACCTTTCTATCGGAACCAGCATTAACTTTTTCAGCAATTTGAGCTCCAGTAGCTCTTCTATTGGATCGGACAACACGGGCCAGCCTTCGCTCCCCACGTGCATCAATGAGCCTTGGGTCTGACCCTGTCGCCGGTTCACTGGTTTTCCTTCCTTGGACCACTTTTGGTAGGTCCTAACCACTGCAGACCGGGAACATCCCACAAGAGCTGCAGTTTTGGAAATGCTCTGGCCCAGTCGTCTAGCCATCATAATACTTGTCAAAGTCGCTCACATCCTTACGCTGGCCCATTATTTCTGCTTCCAACACAAAGTTCAACATGTTCACTTGCTGCCAGGTGCCATTGTAATAAGATAATCAATGTTATTCACTTCATCTGTCAGTGGTCTTAATTTTATGGCTGATCGGTGTACATATACCGTATATATATATATATATATATATATATATATATATATATATATATATATGAAAAAAGAAATATATATATATACTTTTTTTTTTAAACCCCAATTTTTCCCACTCTTTCACTCACGCTACACGCAGCATAAATAAACAGCAAGCAAGAAAAATAAATTTGCTCATAAAAGACAGATGTTGCCATTGGATACAAGATTAGGCTTGGCTTGTAGCCTCCCCCGAGAGAGAAAGATAACACTCCCGTGGTAAATGAAGTTATGTATTGGGCGTGCAGGGCAGTGGAACAGTAGCAGCCAGTGCTACAGAGAGTGGACACACTCAGCCCTGAAGGCTTTCCACTGTGTGAGCCCTGAACCACATCTTCAAACTTAGGGTGATAAAAGGGCCAAATCACAAATTTTGAAGGAAGTCCCTTTCCACCGGCTCAACAATTTACAATCAGGCTTTCTTTAAAAATAGCCGAGCTCACAGCCACGTGGTGCTGCACAGTCAGTGCAGTCTTTTAGCATCTAATGTACTATTGTACGGCAGGGCAATTGACAATTTATGCTTGGTTTATAATAGAATACTGCCACAAACTCAAAGAATGATCCCAGCAGCCTTGAAGTGAGACACGTGCATTCACTATAACAAAACCCTCCCATCCACATACTGTTTTCATAATGGGCCACTTGAAGAAACACTCGCACTGTTTGTTCAGTCAGTCAGAGGACCTCACTGTGTTGACTCTTATTCTACTCTCTACAGGGTGGGCTATTTCACTGGAGGTATCAAATGATCACCCATTCTGTTTTCCCTCGAGTGGATGTAGTGGTCGAAGCATCAATGAGCCACTGTGGAGTTGCAGGCCTTTGACACGCAACCAAAAAGGGAAGCTGTCAATCATCTCCGAGGTTTTAACCCACCTCAATAATGCTCTGTCTTCTGTCAGCTTGAAAATGTAAAGCCCATCTTCTACATGTGATAACTGCTCTCTACTGTAATTACAGGTTATTTTAAAGTAATTACTTGTAAGAATGTTGATATTGAGTGATTAACTCCATTTACCACCTGCGGGCATTTATTTGATATTCCGACATTAAAGGTGTGAAAATAATAAAATGGTGTCGCAACTAGTCCGTCATAAAGACCGTGTGTTTACTGTGCAGGATGCTCTCATTGGAGAGTAAACAGAGAAAAAAAGGTGATGACTAAACCCTAACCCCCAACACTCTCATTCCTGTCTGGCATCATGAAAGAAGCTCTTCAGTCATGACATGCTAAAAAACACACTCCGTCTAACATCTCTCCCCTGAGGAAAAGAGTAGTTGTGGGTGTGGTTGCAGCTCTGGGGGCCAGTGCATGTTGAGATCTTTTTTTTTTTTTTATTTCTTCTCATGGTAACGTCAAGCAATGTGAAAATATAACTCAGAGGACAACCTTTATTAATTGCAGAAGATGTTTGCATTTGCAGAGTCTGTAAACATCTGCAGGAGCAGATGATGCAGCTGCCGGGCCACATAAACCACAGGCAACACCACTAGCTGACCATACGGAGGGCCTTTGGGAGAGAGTTGGGATTGAAGTTAAGCTTTTCATTGGAGGAGTTTGGAATGAAGCTCCATGACTGACCACAAGCATTTACTAGGCCACGCCGTGCCCAGGGCAGCTGGTGACCCATCTTGACCACAGAGCTGCATAATGTAACTTCACTTCACATCAACTACTGTGACCTTTTCTCTCTGAAGCACTTAAATGTAAGTGTATGAACACGCAGAGGCTCCTCCTAAGTGTAACTATCTGGCATACCCAAATCTGCCCACTTAATCCAATCTATCGCTCAACCTGACAGTCAACAAAGCAGATTTAATTTTCATTAATAGCAATTAACCGCATACCACACATCTGTGGTTGCTGGCGAAACCTCGGCTGATCCTGGCTGCAGTCTGAGCCACAGAAAGGAGTCGTGCAACAGGTCGAAACAGAATGGCAGCACCACCTACCTGCAGATGAGAGGACGTGCTGAAAAAAACAACTGTATTAAGCTATTTTGTTCTTTTATTTAAATGGGAGTGATGTGACATGTTTTTTTGGGGGGGTGGGGGGGTTTAAAAAGCAAACAGTTAAGCACTCACCTGCGTACGATACTGCAGCTAATACTTGATTTAAAAGAAAAGGAAAAAGTAAAGCTGGAGGAACTTTAATGAATGTATTTATTGATGCACGATGAAAGTAGGAAGCCATTAAGTCATAAGTCTTGTTGACCAACACACCGTTCGGTCTCTTACTTTCAAATACAATATTTTGTATCTACAAACTATAAGTGCAAAAGGAAAAAAAAACATTCTTATAATACAAATGCACCCAATTTGGCGAATCGTCTCCCAATTATTATCACTCTTGCAAGTGCACAAGTACAGAGAGCACTTGGTGATCAATACCATCATCACGTCAAAACATCAGGTAACTACTGGATGTGTAAACTTATCTAAATCAGTGAGGTTATGTCAAGATTTACAGAAACTTGCTGCCCTCTTGAGGCAAGAGAAAGATCACTTGTAATTCTGCAGGACATTCTTGTGAATAAATAACAAAATTTCAAGTAGCGAAACAGTGTTTTAGGAGTGTCATAATGCAGTTAAGAAACTCATAAAGATGTTCCCATAAAACAGGAAATGTTTCCGAATGTCATAATATTTATACATGACAGCTTTACCAACCTACAAAGGTTTCGTTCCTGGTTCATTTATGTAAATGATGTCTTGAACCCATCTGTTGTTGTTTTTTTGAACAAGTGAGAATGAACTATCAAGTTCAAAAAGCTGTTGTGTCCCCAAAATCTTTGTTCCATTTGGTGTACATTGTAAGAGTCCCCTGGCTAACACTGGGCTTAATGCGCTTCAGGGAGTCCTCAAAGTCTTTCATCTGGATGTTACGCATCTGTGGATACAGACAAAGAAGCAGACAGATAAAAACGGTTGCGTCATGGCAGTTAAATAGGCAGAAAGGAAATATCTGTAGTGTTGTGAATACTTTCATTACCTCACTAGCAGCCATACTTCGGACTTGTTCTGGTCCCAACTCTGTGTAAGAGAAGATTTTCACATGAAAAAGAATTTAGCTCGTCAGGGAGGCTGAAATATACTCCATAATGTCAGGAAGACTCTTACCTCTAATCGGGCCGAGCGCAGCGTCTTTGGCTAATGACGTGAGATCACTTCCTGAATATCCTGCGCTTTTTCTATCAAGTTACAAATCCAGGAATTAATGCATATAAACACAAAAAACACTACCGTAAATGCTGTGTGGCGTGTAAATATAGAACTCACTTTGCGAGATGGGCCAGCTCATTTTTGCTCAGTGGATTCCCATGCTTTCCCAAAAGGTTTTTCAGCAGCGTGAGTCTTGTCTGGAGGGACGAGAGTTACATCCAATAACTCAAATAACTTTAAAAAATGTTCATTCACATTTCAAAACTAAAAAAGACACTGAACATAGTAATGAAGTGCGATAACAGTTCCAATGTAAATACCTCCTCGTCCGGCAACGCCACATAAACCCTTTTTGCAAAGCGCCTGTAAGATTAACACAAGAGGAACATTGTAGTGAGCTTGTAACAAAAGAAATACATAATAATTGTGCAGCATGTGGAGTTGCATCGTGTACCTCAGTACTGCTTCATCGAGCTCCTGAGGCCTGTTGGTCGCTCCCATTACAAGCACCCTGTCATCCTTTCCTGACTGCACCTGAAACCAAGAAGCACTGTTGTGAAAATAACACCGGTGCCCTCTGAGGTAACAGTGACTTAAAGCACTCTGGAGCCGGTTCATGATCAAACGTCAGAGGCTGCTCTTACCCCATCGAACTCAACGAGGAACTCGGTTTTTAATCGACGAGAAGCTTCGTGTTCTCCCTCCCTCCTTTCACAGAGCAGGCTGTCAACTTCATCTGAATGGAAAAACAAAATTAGAGGTTTGTTTATGAGCTGAAATTTGGGTTTGGGACGCATTTAGTCGATAAATAGAGTCATACAAACCGATAAAGATGACAGAGGGCTGCAATTCTCTGGCAACGGCAAACAGTGCTCGTACAAGCTTCTCGCCCTCTCCCACCTGTGATGGTGATGACAGGAAACGTTAAAAAAAAAAAGCTTCACTAAATTTTGTGTAGTGTGGAGACCTACTCCAGACAAAAAAAATCCTGTTTTCTTACATATTTAGAGGTCAAACTGGCAGCGCTGATGTTGAAGAATGTGGCATTTGACTCCGCTGCGACTGCTTTGGCCTTTTTAGAGGAAGCAAAGGCTGTGATTCACCTGATAATACTGAGGAAAGACTATCAACAGCTATATGCAAATTATGAAAGCACAGTTTGATCTGAATGAATGTGTTTGCTGTGTTGAAAAGAACACTTATCTTACCAGCATTGTTTTCCCGTTTCCAGGCGGGCCAAATACAAGTAAACCTCGTGCCGGAGATCTCAGGCCAGTAAAGAGCTAAATGGCAAAATGTGAAAAAGTGTAAATGTAAATCTGACCATGATATGTCATCAGAGATTAAGGAAACATGCTAAATTGAAATACTGGCTTCTCTGACAACAATGCTACAGCCAGTATGTTCTCCTTTGAAATTTCCATTCTGGTCCACAACGTCAACGGCTCCAATGTTTTGAATTTGTACTGCTGTTACCCATTTTAAAAAGCTAGCTGTCAGTCCTACACATTGTTCCTTTAAGCAGAGACAAAATGTTTCTATGGATCACCTCTGGTCTTAAGGCAGGGAGGATGACAATCTCTTGGAGTGCTTGCTTGGCCAGGTCCTGTCCCGCAATGTCTTCAAAGGATACAGACGTTCCACTGCAGTGAACACAGAAAGCTACTTTAACTGCAGCAAAGGGGTTTTCTTTATTTGATTTCCACAGACAGCTAAATGTACAGGTGTTGTAATAGCATTGCTTATAAATACCTGTCAACAATTTCATTCAGAATCAAGTTGGCCAGTTTGCTGTCCACATTCTTGAAGTTTTTCAAATCCCTTTTTGGGGGTTGTTTCCCAGCTGCAGGTCTTCCATTTTGAGCTCTTCCCACCCGTGGGGTCACCTTAGCAGGAACAAAATTATCCAGAAAGCAGCACACACTTCATCAGAATCAGATATCTTGAAATAACATACAAGCGGACAACTAAATGTAATTTAAAAATCACCTTTGGATCAGTGGGTCTGGATGGGGGTCTAACAACAGTGGAGGGCCTGGTGTTAGAGGACACACCTCGCACTGCCGGCTGGCTTTTGGGCACAGGCTTTGGTTGTGGAAGATTGTTATTTGAAGTCTTCGGTGGATCACTCCTCCTCTTAGATGCCATTGTTGCCTCTGTGAAACAAGAACACTATTCATCTTCAGCATGCCTAAAAAAACAAAACAACGCTTGCTCCGCTGCAAACACTACATACAAACACTCACTGGACAAAAAGCCGTCAAGTTATCATTGAAACATCATCCAGAAATATAATTTCCTGACCTTTGACAGCTTTATGTGTCTTGCAGATGCTACTTTAGTGTACAAAGTGATCAATGATCTGGCCCCCTCCCATTAAAAGAGTTCATATCACTGCGCTCAGATAATGGGAGGACAACTAGGATGACCAACAGAGGTGATCAGCCTTCTCTATTAGAGCAACAAACTTTTGGAGCTCAGCACCACGTTATATGAGAGAGTGCTGCAGCCTTGCTGATTTTAAATTCAAGATAAAATCATGGCTAAAATTAACCCAATCGTGTATCCATCACACATGAACGCAAACTAGAGCTGAGCCGAATGCTTCAAAGCTTCGACCTTTGCCATGGTAATCGACCTCCAAATCAGTATTTTAATGCTTCGTTTTGGGGTCTTTTTATATATAAGTATGTTATAATAATGTATAAATCCCATGAAATAAGGAATAATCCCAGAATTCATATTCATCCATCCATCTGCAACCGCTTATCCCGTTAGGGGTCGCGGAGGGGCTGGGGCCGATCCCAGCTGACATTGGGCAAAGGCGGGGTACACCCTGGACAGGTCGCCAGACTATCACAGGGCTGACACATAGAGACAGACAGCCATTCACGCTCACATTCACAACTACGGGCAATTTATAATCAACAATTCACCTAACCTGCATGTCTTTGGAATGTGGGAGGAAACCGGAGAACCCGGAGAAAACCCACGCTAACACGGGGAGAACATGCAATCTCCAAACAGAAGGGCCCCAAGCCGGATTCAAACCTGCAACCCTCTTAGAATTCATATAGAACATTAATTATTATTAGTTATTCTTGGACAGATATCGCTGTTCGTTATGTGTAGAGGTGCATGTGTGTAGAGTAGTGTGGCAACAGCGCTGTCCCAGGCACTGAAACGGGGAAGATAGAGACAGACAGACAGTAGAACATGTCAGCGCCGTGCCACAAAGCAAAGCTTCGAATACCTTCGAATATTACTCATCGAGCTTCGAAGCCCAAAAAATGGAAACGCTTGATGTGTCTTAATGTTGTTATATAATAAATATGTAATGTCACTGTTTTGTAATTGTGTTTTTATACTACATAGTTCATTTTTATAACTGAGATGTCATTCTCTGTTTCCTCCCCAGGGACTACAGATGTGAACTAGCCTATAGCTAACTCTGGTACAGCTAAGAAGCTGTGCACTGTCCCTGTCAAACAAACAAACAAGCAAACAAACATGATGCCACTTACCCAGAAGAGCAAGCCTGTCTTTTGCCATGGTGCGATTGGTGACCATTTTATCTTGAAGCCTCTTTGCTCTGTCATATTGCTCTCCTGCTCCTACAAAACATGGGAGTGTATGAGGCTTAACACTGTCAACACTGCACAGTGTGTGTGTGTGTGTGTGTGTGTGTGTGTGTATATATGTTTGTTTGCATAATTATCTATTTATTTTTTATTTTATTTATGTAACCTTTATTTAACCAGGAGGTCCCTTGAGATTAAAATCTCTTTTTCGAGGGAGACCTGGCCAAGATGGCACACCATTATAAAGTTACAACAATTACACAGTGGAGCATGTTAAAACAGACAAAAGACAACAGAAACATAATATAAAAAACAGTTTAGGAATAGCAATTGCCCTCTTCAGTTACAGTTTTTTATCAGAGCTTTGAACTCCCCCATGGAGACAAAATGATGAACATAATGACCTCTTCCAGTGATCTCTACTGCTATCCCCCTCTCCAGCTCAGAGATCCCCTTCTTGTACCACTTCACAGCCTCCTCTTTATCTCCTGGCATCACAGGGAGAAGAAGATGTTTATTACAAGCTGTCACGAGCCACAACATACATCAGCTAATAACTCATAAACACAATAAACTAACCTGTATCATCCTCGTCGATCCGTAATGCCTTGGATACATACTCAAACGCCTGTTTGTGGTAGTTTTTAATAACTTCACCGCTGTCTTTGCTCTTACTTGCCATTATTATTTAGTTTCTGTCTCCTTGTTTCTCAGTTGTAACTCATAGTTAGCCACTTTTGGAAAAGTGTAGCTTCAAATGTAGCTTTTAAATCACATTTATAATCGGTTCAATGCGAAGTCTTTGGTTTAAAAAAAATATGTTTTGGTATATATGTAAAACAGTAACGCTGGTGTCTACACAAACATGTACAGCGCTTACTTCCGGTTTCCCGTCCAGGAGCGTTAAAAGAGGATTCACGCGTGATAATGCGTCATATAACTCGGGGTACTACACATGCGCAGTCTGCACTCGCCTCCGGTTACACTGCGCATGCGTAATACCATACAACTCAAGACCCGTGCCCCTGCCTCTTTCAATAAGCCTTGTTTCAATCACGTTTGGAAATTTGTGTTTGGTGGATTATTTCTCTGTTGTTACAATGCTAATTTGCATCGTATTTTAAATCGTTGGAAAGCCTGTTTATTTACCTTCACAATGATAAGATAAGATAAAATAAGATAAGATGAATCTTTATTAATCCCCAGAGGGAAATTCAGGTGTCAAAGCAGCAACATCAGCAAACATCAGCAAACAGAGTGAAACACAGGAGAGGTAAAGGTATACAAAAATTATGAAAACAATAATATAGATATAAAAGATACAGAGTGAATGGGTGAACATAGTGTGTACAGTCCGTCAATAAATAAATGTAGTATGTACAATAAATAAATGTAATATGTACATATGTGCAGTCTATAAAGTGGTATATAGGATGTATAGGATGAAGTAAGTGTAAAGTGCGCCAGTGGTTAGAGTTCAATCATCCAATCCACCAAACAACACCAACAGGAGAATACACTGTTTACCATTGGCAGATTATTTTGGCAAATCTTTCTTGGGCGCTACCCATATAATCAGCTGTGCTGCTCATCCCACAAATGCTTGATCCTTACAAGTTGGACATCATTGTGAACAAAATCCAATAAATCACAGAAATAATTGTATAAACACATTATATCCCCTCCTCCCCCATCCCTATAACAATATTACTGCACCATTAAATAAGCAGTTAATTTCATAAACAATTACATTTATACATATAAATGAATTAAATCCAATAAAAACATAAATGAAACACATTCAAAAACAAAAAAAGGAAGAAGGAAAGGACCAAAAAAATAAGTAAATTAAAAATAATAATTATAATAAAAGTTTTAAACTGCTGACCCCATATGACATATAATTTACAACTTATACTTAGTTCTTTTTAATTTATTTATTATTATTATTTTTAATTACTTATTTTTCTGTTTTTTTTGGTCCTTTCCTTTTTTTAATTCTTTTTTTAATTTTTTGTTTTTGTTTGGTATATGTATCATTTATGTTTCTATCGGATTTAATTCATTTATATGCATGAATGTAATTTTTTATGAAATTAACTCTGCTTATTTAATGGTGCAGTTATATTGTTATAGGGATGGGGGGTGGGTATAATTTGTTTATACAATTATTTATTGGATTTTGTACAGAATACCAATAAAAAGACTTGGAGCAAAAAAAAAATTAAATAATAATAATAATAAAAAAAAAATTTAAAGTAAATGTAAATCAAGTTTATCAAATCAATTGACATTTTATCACTCTTAGCCCCGCCCCCTTGATTCCACCCCACCAATCACCTTCTGTCAGCTAACCAAGTAACCAATCACAACGCGTTGACGTCACCATGACAACAGTGTCGGAGACGCCCCTTACCTGGCTCCACAGACTCACTCAGTAATCCTCTGACTCCGACTGTGACAGCTGCTGCTGCTCCTGTCATCCACTCTCTGCTGGGCTGTACGATATCTCTGCACATTACAAAGACTTTGTGCGTTTGATAGTGACGCCAGACTGTCTAATAAACTGACTACTATCTCCGGTGAACTTATTATTAACCGGTAACAACACAACGGAGCCAGCTGACGGAAACACTGAGCTAACGTTAGCTTAGCCCAGCTGTCTGACTGCCCTTTGTCTCTAGCTGGCTTTGTTTCTCCTCTCTGGGGTTCAGCTGACGACAGGCTTTTTGGGCAATTTTACTATTTTTTTTCTGCCTTTGACAAGAGCAAACCAAGATAGGAGGCTTGGGAACCAAGATGTCGAACCGAGTGGTGTGCAGAGAAGCAAGTCACGCCGGGAGCTGGTACTCTGCTTCGGGTAAAAACTGTCAACAGAGCACCGCTAGCAAGCTGGATGCTAGCTGGCTTGTTGTTTGTCATGTTTGTCTGTTTTTATTGAGTTTGTATAACCTTCATTATCTTGAGATCAAACACTGTGGAGCTGATGGGTTGCCACAGCAGATTGTGGTTTCTGCTAACAGTTAATCCATCTGATGAGAAGTGGACTAGCTAACATTAGCTTCACTTGACTATACCTCATCTCTTGTTATCCCAATCTGGTTTGAGCTTATTCAGCACATTTAGTGGATGGAAATCTTCCAAAACAAACAGACATCTGCTGCTTTTTCACAAGTAATCAAAGCTTTCAACTTCACAATAGCTAACTTGGGCTAGTATTGCATAACTTCCTGGCCTACCTGGCTGTTGTTTTCTCATGTTGGTTTGTTTTATTGGTGTTTTTTCTATTTTGTATAACCTTCATTATCTTGAGATCAAACACTGTGGAGCTCATGGCTTTCCCACAGCAGATTGTGATGGCTAACATTAGGGTTTGTACTGCTAACAGTTAATCCATCTGATGAGAAGTCGAGTAGCTAACATTAGCTTTACTTGACTACCTCATCTCTTGTTATCCAAAGCTAGTATGCTAGCTGGCTGTTTGTTGTCATGTTGGTCTGATTTATTTCTGGCTTTTTATTTTGTATAACCTTCATTATCTTGAGATCAAACACTGTGGAGCTGATGGGTTGCCACAGCAGATTGTGGTTTCTGCTAACAGTTAATCCATCTGATGAGAAGACGACTAGCTAACATTAGCTTTACTTGACTACCACCATCTCTTGTTTGGTGCATGGTTGGTTTGAGCTTATTCAGCACATTTCCTCCTCGTATGGTCGATGGAAATCTTCCAAAACAAACAGACCCTTCTGCTGCTTTTTAACAAGTAATCAAAGCTTTCAATTTAACAATAGCTAACTTGGCTAACATTGCAGAACTTCCTGGCCTACCTACCTGCTATCTGGCTAGACCTGCCAGCATTACAGTTAAACTCAAGCTGCTAAGTGTTATTGTGTGTGTCTTGTTGGTCTCTGACACTGACTCGCTTCAAGTTAGGTGCAGAAATACTGGCTGCCATGAAACAAAGGACTGGGAAGGGCAGGGCAGAAAATTGAAGGTTCATGTTGCACCCCTTCCCCCATTTCACCAGCTAGCTGCTACTTTCTTGTTATTAAACGACCAAAGCCTTGCCTGTTTATCCCTTTTAAGCTTGGCTTACTGCAGTATTATTGCATTATATATAACTGCATTATTTAGAATT
This sequence comes from Sebastes fasciatus, assembly GCF_043250625.1. Classification (NCBI taxonomy): domain Eukaryota; kingdom Metazoa; phylum Chordata; class Actinopteri; order Perciformes; family Sebastidae; genus Sebastes; species Sebastes fasciatus. The sequence continues at coordinate 20,546,828 of NC_133803.1, read as the reverse complement.
GATTTTAAGATTGTATTATAAACTTTTAAAGCTCTGCATGGTTTGGCACCAAGCTACATCACTGAGCTCCTTACACCCTATGTGCCACCACTGGCTATACCCAGGTCTAGGCTGGTGACTAAGGGTGACATGGCCTTTGACATCAATGCCCCTAGACTGTGGAACAGCCTACCTGAGGACCTCAGGTTAGACAGCTCTACTACCAATTTTAAATCTCTTTTAAAATCCCATTTTTATAAAAATACCTTTTTAACTTTATAAGGCAACAGCTTGGTGCACCTTTTCCCACACCTTATATTGTCCTCTTTTGGCTTATGTGTAGTAACTTAACTGGTTACGGGTTTTAGTTTTCTCATTATTTGGTCTTTATGTTTTGTTCTTTTCTTGTTGTTTTTATTTTGTCTGTATTTCATTGTATCTGTGCAAGCACTTTGAAGCTATGTTTAGAAAGGTGCTATCGAAATAAAGATTATCATTGTTATTATTATTCATAATAACCGTTTTCGACAGAACACAAGTTACACCAACGATATTTATATTGCATATAAACAATATGTCCATAAACTAGTCTACCCGATCCCAAAATGAATTATACTGATTGTTTGTTTTTCCCTGCAGACTTAATTATATTAGCTAGTCAGCTATGATTGATTTATCTTGACATAACGTTAACACTAGTACAGTACAGATAATCGCAGTTAGCAAGTTTAAAGTTTAGCTTATGGTATATTGTACTGTTTAACCTGGACCAGAACACAATGTAAAAAGGTCCAGTTCATCTCCATTTCTCACCCAAAATAGCATCACACTTAAAGCAGCAGTGGGTAGGATTGGAGCATGTATGATTTAAAAAAAAGTTATTTTTATAAAACGGACAGTAGTGCATGAGACAGATAATCTGAAAAAAATCATGTGCCTCCGGTGCTCTTAATGGCACCTGCAAAATTTCACAGACCGGAGGAAAACAACCAATCAGATCCGAGCTGGAGCCTGCCGTCTCTGAGCAGCTGTCAATCACTCGCAAACTCGGATCAAACGGTCAGACTAGGCAGCGCTGATCAAATATGAATCAATATTCTGTTACTGTAATGCCTATTTCATCTTGTAGTGTACTGTTTAGCTGTAAAATGAGAACGTTTTTGACCCGGCAGCCATGTTGCGATCAGTTGAGGAAATTCCAAGCCCCGCCCACCAGCCGGAGCAAACTTTCTCATTTTACAGCTAAACAGTACACTACAAGATGTTTCTGAAAACATTTGAGGTGAGAAAAAGGCATTAAAGTAACCCAATATTGATTCATATTTGACCAGCGCTGCCTAGTTTGATCGAAGTTCGCAAGTGATTTACAGCTGCCTCCGTTGAATGAACAGCCAATAGGAACGCTCTCTCTCTCTGAAATGACCTGTGATTGGCCAAAATCTCCCGTCACAGGCTAGATTTTCTAAAGCCAGAAAACAGAGCCATGAGGAGGTGCAGAAGTCTAGTTTTCTCTCAGAGCACTTGAATAATGGAATTTTTGCCCAATGATACCAAAATATTCTGCCTACTGCAGGTTTTATGACAAGACTAAATTAACCACAGTTGCCTCACTTGGATTTCACCCCTCAGGAATTATTACAGTGACATATTACCTTGATTTTAGTGATCTATGCTGGTAGCTTTGCTGTAAATCCTATTTGTATTGATCAGACAATTTATGTTTTTAGTACTGGCGAAATTGTGAAATTATTATTTTATTTTTTCTTATTCTACCTTTTCAGGATCCCAGCTGAACGCACAACTAGAAGGCTGGCTGTCCAAAGCAGAGTCTACGATCAGACCTGCTAGAGCCATTATAGCGCCGTAAGAACACGTTGAATACAATATGAACATGTCAGAAGGTATCTGTGATGCCGTCTCCATTCTAATTGGACACGTTTGTGTTTGCAGGCATGCAGGGTATACCTATTGTGGTGCTTGTGCAGCACATGCCTACAAACAGGTTGATCCCTCTGTTACGTAAGTCATTCAGTTTTTATCTCTATTCCTTACATAAGAAAAAATGCTTTGTATGACTGTTTTCTTATCTTGAATTTCCCCCCACAGATGTTAGTTAAGATAGTAGAATATAGTGCTGGTGGTGTGCCTTTTGTGAATAGATCGAGTGAGATAAAATCCTGTTGCCCTTCAGTCGCAGGGTGTTCATCCTGGGACCTTCACACCATGTGCCCCTCTCCCGCTGTGCCCTGTCACCTGCAGAGATCTATAGAACACCTCTCTATGACCTGAGAATCGACCATAAGGGTATTCACTGTTTTCACTCATGACATTGTGATTTCTACTTTTCATGTGTGTTCTTGTTTGTCGCTCAATCTCAGATGTTAACACATGCTAATGGGTTCATTATTTAGGACAGTATTTTAAGGGTCATATGAGGTAGTAACACAACCACAGTTTGGATTGCAGTTTGTTTAGTGTAGAATGTAGTGCGTGTTTCATGCCAAAAAACAAATGAGACAGGTGGTGCCTTCAAATGGGGTCGTGTTTACTGAGTTCACGAGAAGAGTCCATATGAACGCCCCCCTCTTGTGGTATTCTCAACATCGTAAGTGGAAAGTTTCGGAAAAGCTTAGGGTTTACGAGTTATGACGTGTTTGTTGACATTGTCATAAATGGCAGAGGCCATGGAAGTTCATTTTTCAGTGCATAATAAGTTAATATATTGTAATTTTAGTCGTATATTGTTTTTCTTCGTCATTTTATAATAGGTCTGAGGAAAATGTTGATATTCCCAACGTCATTATGCCTTTGCATTTCCTGCATTATGTTACCCACTTGCTAGCTTGCTAAATTGTTAGCCTCTGTGGCTTCTAGACGCCGACAGTAATGTTAATATTGTCGTTTTTTAGCAGCTGTGTTCTCACGACTTAACCACTTGAACGCCAACCATATTGTGTACACAACTTCCCATGTTGTAAACACAAGCTCACGAGCTTCATTTGAAGGCACCAAAACATCTTTTTTCAGTAACACTAAAAAAAAAAATAACCCCAGAATTACCGTTTCTTCGTTGTGATGGTTATAGTCTAACCTGACCAGAGCTCCAACATGCAGTCTTGTGAGATGATACACTTTTAATCATCCACGGGGACCAGACAGTTCCCTCACTATTAACATAATTGATTTGACACTTATCAGGATAACCCAATACCCAATTTAAAGTGAGTGTGCAGCTCCAAAAATGACTTAATCAGTAGACATTGTCATCATAACACAAATTAATTGCACAAATTAAAGTTAAACTCACCTCTGTTTTACAGTTTATGCTGACCTCTGGAAAACTGGGTTGTTTGAGCGGATGAGTCTGCAGACAGATGAAGATGAGCACAGTATTGAAATGCACTTGCCTTACACTGCTAAAGCCATGGAGAGGTAATGCACATAGGAGTGGCATTCATTGAACTAAAGAATCAAACACTATACACTCACAGAGGGAATGAAGTTTTTTCTTAAAAGGTGGGGTTTTCTTCTAAACAAACGTTATGTTATGTTTACATTCAGTGTTTCTCACCGAAACACATTGTGTGTATTGTTGAGCTCTAACAAATGTGTTGAATGCATTTCCTTTCCCTTGGAAATATGATGATATATATCGTCAAAACTCTGTCAAATATTTAATTCACACAGGAGTGAACAAAAATAGGCTTTACCATGTGGTTCTTTCATGTAGTTTAATTATTGAATTACCAGAAAACATGCTGTATTGTGATTTATATCGTTATTGAGATATGAGATGACATACTGTATATCGAGATGAAGATTTTGGCCTTATCGCCCAGCCGTAATTTCCATCCTCAAAAAAACATTTGCAAGGCTGATTTTTTCAAAGTATTTAAAATCCTGCATTGTTTACTTGCTAGCCGTCTGTCTTCTTCCCATATTTTGGCATGTTACCGTCTCCTGTAGATCAGCGGAATAGTGCTCGATCATTGGCAGGAATGTGTATCACGCTTTTAGTTCTGTTCCTTCTTTTCATTGCCTTTCTATACATACCGTAAAGCAGAATCACATTGGTTCAGGGACACATGGAAAGTGTGATATGCATAATTGATAGAGCCTTCTGTTAGGTTGGCAGGAGTCAAAGGCATTTTCTTGGTTGAGAAAAGTAGGGATCAGGTAGTATGAAGTGAACCGAGCGCATTAAGTATTCAAGGTGAACTAAAACCTGTGATGTTGACTGACGAGAAGCATTAGTAACGTAGGTGTTGCATATAGGGTACAAAGGTGCAACTCACCAGTATCGGCGTTTCATGTTGTAGGCTGGCAGTTTCCCATTAGTTTTCAATGAAGGATGCTTTATGGAAAATAAAACAGTATTAATGCAGATTTTATTCCCACCCATGCCCGGCATTGGATATTATATTTGACAGAGAGCCGCAGCTACTGTACTCAAGTTGTTAATTCAATAATCTAATGTTGCAGCCACAAAGACGAGTTTAGCATCGTCCCTGTGCTCGTGGGAGCCCTGAGTGAGTCCAAGGAACAGGAATATGGGAAGCTGCTCAGCAAGTACCTGGCAGACCCGTCCAACCTTTTCATTATCTCATCCGACTTCTGCCACTGGGGTAGGTACCGATCAATAAAAGCCCAGAAAATGACACTCGTTCTCTGAAAGCATTCTGCCATTAACAGTGCGGTTTGCTATCTGAGGATAATTCTGCCTAAACGTCATAACATCTCTTTTGAAGGTCAACGGTTCCGCTACACATACTATGATGAATCTCAAGGGGAGATCTACAGGTCTATCGAGCATCTTGATAAAACGGTAACCACTGAGATATATTTAATTCAAATGTGAGATCATTCATGAAATATAATATGTAAAGATTATCATCAGCCACATGCAAAGCTGTTATGGGAATGAAGTATACATTAAATAGACATTAATGTCACAGTGAGCCAGACCCATAATACCTCATGTGCTCTTAATGTGACTATTTACTTTCATGTACCTGCTTAAAATACACCATGTTTCAGGAAGTTAGAATACAGAAGGGCAGAGAGGAAATGGATAGAGAATTTTCCATTTGTTTTCTCGTGATAAGGAAGCTTTTTTTCCTGGAACACACAGCATACAAAAATGACGGCTTTCTAGAAATCAAATAACCAAGTATAAATTAAACTAAATATTATATTGAACAACATGACTTCTGACTTCTTTTCTCTGCTTGTGAAGGGGATGGGCATTATAGAACAGCTGGATCCCATGTCTTTCACCAACTACCTGAAGAAGTACCGCAACACCATCTGTGGGCGTCACCCGATTGGAGTGCTTCTAAATGTAAGTACCACAGAAGAAGAGCCTCGTCGCTATTTAACATTATGTAGACATGTTGATGAGGGGTTCAATTGACTGTTTGCTATGCTCCGCCTCCCTTAGTTACTGTTGCTATGCTGCTACGCCAAGCTTTTCCGTTTTCCCACATGCAGTTTATAATGAGAATTTACCGCCCAAAAGTCTCAAGCTGTCCCGAATACCATTTTTTGTGCTTCAAAGCTTCGGTGAGAAATATTCAAAGGTATTCGAAGCTTCGCAGCACGGCTGTACACACACGCACCTCCACACACAACAAACAGTGATATCCGTCTGAGTATTAGACAATTGATTGAACAATCACTGTTTGGGGGATGTGTTTAGTGAACAGTCAATTGGCAGTGAAGAACCGTACAAAAAAAAGATAAATGGATTAGTTGAGAGATATAGCTCCTGTCGTGAGACTGAGACACTCTATCCTTACTGCCTGACGGAGTGCTGATGTTACTGTTTTGCAGGCTGTGGCTGAGCTGAGGAAGTCTGGTTTAGAAATGAACTTCACTTTCCTGAACTACGCCCAATCAAGCGAGTGCAGGAACTGGCAGGACAGCTCCGTGAGTTACGCTGCCGGCGCACTCATCGCTCATTGAGGTCGACTCTCGCAGGGGCCTCTGCAGCGCCGCCGCCCTGCCCTTACTATCTATCGCCATAACCTGACCCAGACACCCTCCCTCTCGCCCCACACCTAGTTACGCCCACTATTTGCAGGAAGGACCTAGACACTCAAAAGCCAATACAGTCTTCTTTCTCTGTCTCTCCCTTAGCTCCTCCGCCTTTCTCCACCCTCCTCTCAGTTTGAAGTGTGTCTCAGAGCTTTTGGTTGAAATATTTTTGCTTGAAGTGCAGTTTTGAGATGATGGAGGTGCAAATGGTTAGAGGAGATAGTAATAGAGCGTATTACGTTGGCTCGGAGTAAGCGTTGGGAGGGGGAGATCTCATTTGGGTTTAATCCCAATTTGTTTTCCTGACAAAACGATGGATTTGACTTGTAATAATGCAATCTTTACATTTGGGCTCTTGGCGATCTGTGCTCACGTAAGTTGTCTCAGAAAAAGGAATGAAAAAAAAATTGCAAATCTTAAGAGCATATTGAAATTTTGCAAGATGAAAAATGAAATGAGTGTTTTGACTAGCTACTTAAACTTTGAAAACCGTGTCATAGGTAATTACTACCATTGCTCAACATATGTTGTAGTTGCTAACAAAGGGCTGCACCCAACAAAGTTCACTAACCCCCTACTGTACAAAACCAAAAACATTATTACTCTTAGTTTATGAAATATTATCTTTTATTCATATTTTATTCCTTTTATTTCTCCCTTTTTTTTGTAGTTTTTATTAGACGTGATAGTATTTACTCAAGTAGTGTTTAGATTTGAACAAAAGCAGTGTTGTCGGCTAAGCTCTGAAGCCATCAACATGGTTTGCCCAATAAATTAGTGTGTGCAACCCTGCTCCCAGATTTCCAATTATATACCTGTAGCATTAGAGATATGTTTTGCGGGGGCCAGACTCCAGTACAGAAATGTAATCAAAGCTGGATATTGTGTAAATTACTCCAACACTGACACCTCTAGTCTTTGTTTACACTGCCACCTTGAATCTCTGTAGTTATTGAATTGTCAAGAGATTCGAGGGAAGATTTCTTTTTTTGCTAGACTTGTTAAAAAAATGTCTTTTGTTACACATTCAGTTCTGTAAGAGCAGCGAAGCTTTTGTTTTGGTCTGATCAAAGTGGTAAAGGCCTACATGATCTGCTTACATTGTTGAAAATGTTATTAGATCTGTTCACTAGGTAGTAATTTACAACTCTTTGTGTTAATGTTTTGATTTAAGAATGCCAAAAGTTATTAGGAAGATATAAGTCATCCTTATTTAAAAGTTTGCTTTCCAGTTCTGTTGCTTCTGAGTGTATGAGAATTCATTTCAAAAGTACTCTCGAGGCAGTAGGAGTATCAATTAGACATGGTTACAGTAGCTAAAACAAGTAGTAGATGGCCCGAGTTTTAAGATCAGCACAAAGTCATAAAGCTTTGATTTAAAGATCTACCCAGAAAAGTGACAGATGTTGCTCCCTGCTGTATTTTGGAATCTATTAAATGAATATTTACTTTATGAAATATCAAGCACGAGGATTATTAACAAAAGAAAATGTTTCTTTTTCAAAATAATATGCTATGTAGTCCTGCTGCCTGAAACACTCTGAGTGTTTTCATAGATTAACAAACTGCATACAAAAGCTGAACGAAACCTGATGATTCATAGTGGCAGTATAGACTTTTAATGACGATATGAAATAGGCAGCACACATTGTCTGCTGTCCTGTCATTTGATATTTGACTGATTAGTCTTTTACCGATGCAGTCGTCTAACGTTGGTCCGTCCCTCTCAGCACCATAAGAGGCGTCGAGCATTAAGCTACAATGTCTGGTTGAACCAAGCGTGCACAGACTGAAAGATGAATCCTCAGACTCACTTGACCTCTGATGCTAATTTAAGGGAAACTAGTAAAGCATGACACACTGTGCTATTGTGCCTTTTATCACTGTTGCACATATACATATAAAGTGTATTCTCACTTTTAGAATGTGTACTTTCAGTTTTTGTTTTTCCACATGTACCCCCGACCTTGCCTAGTGCCCAACAATGTGTCCAGCTCACCCAGCACTCCAGCAGTGTTTCGCTTGTCCCCCCCTCATCATCTGTTGGTCTAAAATGGCACCAACTGTTATCTCCTTTCTCCAGCAGGGAGTGGTGTTCTCTTTTCTCCACCTCACCTCATTCCTGTAGAGAGACAAAGGCTGAACCTCAACACTGTTTGTTTTCTGTTTATGGATCTTTGTTTGTCTTTTTAGAAATGTTTTTTTTTTTTCTTCTTGCTTAGAGAATGGGAACTTACACGTCACAAACCTAAAATATACTACTTAACTACTCCCTGAATGGAGTTTTTTTGATCTCAGGTTCCACTGACAAAGCATCCCAAAAGGCTCTTCAGATAAGGCTGTGGATTCATGTTACAAAACAAGTAAAATGGGCTGAAAAGCATGTCTGCTCTGGTGTCTTGTTCTTCGAGTGTTTTACAATCACAGAAAACTACTGACTGGGTGTATGCATTTCATTGTTTAATCACTGCCTTTAATTAATTTGTTGTTTTATTCCTCCAAAGTTGGATGGAGTTAGTAGCCTCTTTTATTTTTTAGCACTTCTGCAGATGAAACAAAAGAGTGCTAGTTTGGTTGTAAACTGTGATATTTTCAACCTTGTATGTTTGCCAAACACGTTTGCAGTGTAGTACTGCATATACTACTAATGTAGACATCCTGCGTAGATATACAGTTTATCTACTATGCTTATCCAGTGTCCATTTACAATTAGAAATGTCACCAGCAGAGGGAGTCAGGTGGTTGGAGGAATATTATAGTAAAAGGAACACACAGTTCTTTCATTTCAGAAACTAAAAACTCTCCAGATAGTATTGTATATTCTATGTATATACACTTAGTTGATAATACTGTGTCATAAATCCTACCTTAATGAAGGTTTTAACGTTTAGTTTTTGTTGAAACAGATTTAGAGAGGCGTTCATTGATCATTTTGGAGGATGCCGTTTGTGGTGATGTTGAAGTGTATTGCATCATACAGAGAGGTGTTTCTGTTATTTAGCCTACCTTCATTGATATACTGGGTGTTCCAATACCCATACTACCATACTATTTAGTGTGCCCCAATACATAGTATGTCAAATGCAGTAGTATGCCAAAAATACCAGGATGTCCTACTACATGCGCAGCGGATATATGAGCAAGAGGGTCAAAGTACAAGGCGCAATGTCATGATGAAGTAGTATGTCCCAATTGTATGCATACTGGATGCAATAGTACATACTTTGTACTCTGCAGTATGTACTAAAAGTAAAAAGAAAAAGTCTGCCATTTTGAACGCAACCATAGTTGGGGTGAACAAAATAATACAAACAATCTAAAGTGGACATCCAAAACCGTAGTAGGCTGGTGCTGGACCAGTAAAAGACATAATGAAAAATGTAGAAGAAGGTCTGCACACAGACGGCATCTTAAAAGGTATTTTACCTTTTAAGATGCCGTCTGTGAGCAGATTTATTAAGTCTGAAGAAGAGCATCTGCTCGAAACGTCACTAACTAAGATGTGCCAATAAATTGCACTTAAAGGGAGCAAAAACTGAATGACAATGAATGAATTTGGATGCAGGGAAAACCTGCTATACAATGAGGGCAACCAAATGTGGCTGCCTTCCAGGAGTCCTCTTCTGCTCTCTGTTTCGGGACCAGCAGCATCAGCTGGAGGCACAGGGCTTGATAATACAAGTTAACAAGACACACCTAGTTTATGTAATACGTTGGTGATTTGTTGGATGTATGTATGTCAAACACAGTTCAGTTTTCATGTCATGCACAATCACAGCTCAAACTAATAATTATTATCAGGTTATTACAGAAGCACCAGGCAGATTTAATCCTCATGCAAATATTCAGTTGCTGTTGAATCATTCCACTGAGGCGTAAAGGCAAGTCAGTGCTCAGATCAGGAGGAACAGGTCTGATGATCTAGGAACAGGAACATTTTATTGTCCTGTTTAAACTGATTGTTGTGTAAGATCATATTCATTTCACTATTGTACTCTAATCATAGCTTCAAAGTACACTGGGTTGTTCATTTCAAACCACAAACAATTTAAAACATGTTTGAATGCTGTAAACTAAACTCTCCTCCACTGACTGTGTAGTACAGGCATGTCTGGTTCTTATGCAATCAGCATTTGTGGACTTTGATGACTTTATTGTGAAGTTATTTGTGAGTTTAGTCAGTTTTTCCTGACACACTTAAGTAAAAACGTGCAAATACAAACTGAACTACACAATTTGAGGTTGGGGCAGATGTTTCTTTGTGTGTCTGTAAACAGGATGGAAAACCAGAGGAGGTTTTCAGCAAGGTACGCAATTCTGTTCACTCCAATCGCAGCTTTTGGGAAATCCAGCTTTTTAAAATCGCATAGCACATAGATTGCAAGGTGGACAGAATATTCATAACATCACCTCCAGCAATGTTTGTACCCATGCTGTGAAAAAGGCAGAACTTGCATTTCAGCAGGCTGACGCACCTCCCTGTTTTGCGTTGGGAGGAGTCAGAGAGGCTATTTACATCCATATAACTTCATACAGACGCTAAGAGGAAAAGATTACTGCAACACTGCGAGATGCACTGCTATGGGGACTTGGTCAGCTATCTGAGCTGTGGGATGATCCTGTCAGGACTCGGGCAGTTGGTCCATCACAGGAAGACACAGACCTCCTATGGGCGCCACATGATGGTACTGTCTCCTCCTGCTAAGACGGTCCCAGTCAGACTAGCCTGGTTCCTCCAGGAGATGCCGGCTTTCCTGATCCCCCTGCTTTTAATGCTCACCGTGCACAAACCCTCCAGTACGGGGAAGTACCTGCTGCTTGGGACCTTTTGCATGCACTACTTTCAAAGGTAAAAGCAAAGAGTGTTTTGGTAATTTAATGTGTATGTGAAAGGAAGTGTGAAAATGTACTTTATCAGGAGTTGTGTGTAGGATACACAATCCAATTCATTCAGAATACAAGCAACTATACAAGATAATTTTTCACATTTGACTTACATATCCAGTTCAGTTTAATTCCTGTTACTTGTCACAGTGGTTTGATGTGGTTTATATTTTTTCTCATAATATATTTAGTTTTGTATTGTCTTATACCCAACAGTATATTATTACACCTTACATTTCTTATGAAACAAATATAACAATATAAGTCAATTATTTACTAGCCTGTTTGTGTCAAGTATGAACATCAACGGTATTCTTACAGTTATCCTTTTTATTTAATATATGAATTAATATTTTATATTTATTTTCTCTACTTTATTATTTTATTATTACCATTTTTTGTCCTCTCTTGTTTTTGAATACTTTATTTTTCAATTTACAGTTACTATCTGTCATTATATGCAGATATGATTTTATTTGTTATGGTTTAGGTTGTTGTAGTCATTTTTCTTAAGGAAAAAATAAAAATCATGATTAAAAAGAAGGTATTCTTACAGTATGCCGAAGGAAAACAACCAATCGGACCCAAGGAATCGCTAAGTAAGTAAGTAACTGTCACTTCACTGCTCGCGAAACGGTCAAACTAGACAGCGCTGATCAAATATGAATCAATATGGTGTTACTGTAATGCCTATTTCTCACCTCAAATGTTTTCAGAAACATCTTGTAGTGTACTGCTTAGCTGTAAAATGAGAACATTTGCTCCGGCTTGTGGGCGGCGCTTGATTTTGGCTCGACAAACCTAATTTTACAGCAAAACAGTACACTTCAAGATGTTTCTGAAAACATTTGAGGTGAGAAATAGGCATTAACGGAACAGAATATTGATTCATATTTGATCAGCGCTGTCTAGTTTGACCGTTTGATTGAAGTTTGCGAGTTTCGCAAGTGGTGATTGACAGCTGCCCAGAGACGGCGAGGCTCCAGCTCGGCTCTGATTGGTTGTTTTTGTTCTGGCGCGCTCTTGCAAATGCCATTAGGAGTACAAGAGGACACAGAGGAACAGGATATGTTGCACAAATTATCTGTCTCATGCACTACTGTGAGGATATAGTAACAGTTTTATAAAAATAACTTTTCATCATATTTGCTCAAAGTTACCGACTGCAGCTTTAATGTACAGTAATAATGATTGTGACCTATCATTTTGTACTTCTTGACAGAAAACAAAAATGTAGTATTATTTTTTATGTGATGTTGCCATTGTACCTATAGCTACTAGATAGGTAGATTGTGTATTTAGCCACTGTAAGTGAAGAGACAAGAAAAAAACACATTTTCAGACAGACACTGAAAAAGGAGCTTTGCAAAGGAGATTTCCTGCTGCTATAATCTGAAGGCTGTGAGGAATGCACTGGTAATGGGGCTTAATGGTGCCTTATTTTCCTGCACTTAAATGCTAAATCGTTTGTACGAAATCTCTGCCTTTCTGTAAAACATGTTCATTGCATGTACCAGCATGGATAAAATGCACTATTATCCCCCTCCTCTTTACTCCTGCTGTATCTACTATTTCTTCACCAATCATAGGACATTTGTCTATTCACTACTGACCAGAGGAAGGCCTTTCCCATGTAGTACGATGGTGCTAGCAGGTTTATTCTGCTCTCTGAATGGTTTCCTGCAGGGACACTACCTGTTGCACTGTGCCCAGTTTGATGATGAATGGTCAGCTGACTATCGCTTTAAAACTGGTAGGAGCAATTTATTCTTTGCTTTATAAAATGTTTAATTTTTTAAATATGAAAGTCCTAATGAATTGTATTATTTTATGTACTTCCTACATTATAAATAGGGCTGCCAATCGATTAAAATATTTAATTGCGATTAATCACATGTTTTTCCATAGTTAATTGCAATTAATCACAAATGAATGTGATTATTTTAACATTATATTTAACATTTATTGTTTATCTGCTCAAAATATATCTTAAAAGGGAGATTTGTCAAGTATCTGATACTCTTATCAAAATGGAAGTGGGCAAATATGTTTGCTTTATGCAAATGTATGTATATATTTATTGTTGTAAATCAATTAACACAAACTACTGACAAATATTGTCCAGAAACCCTCACATGTACTGCATTTAGCATAAAAAATATGCTCAAATCATAACATGGCAAACTCAAGCCCGACAGGCAACAACAGCTGTCAGTGTGTCAGTGTGCTGACTTGACTATGACTTGCCCCAAACTGCATGTGATTATCATAAAGTGGGCATGTCTGTAAAGGGGAGACTTGTGGGTACCCAGAGAACCCATTTTCATTCACATATCTTGAGGTCAAAGGTCAATGGACCCCTTTAAAAATGGCCATGCCAGTTTTTCCTGGCTGCTACCAATGGATTCCTTAGGTTTTCTAGTTTCATATGATACCAGTATCTTCACTCTAGCTTTAAAACTGAGTCTGCTACAACTTAAAAATCATAAGTTGAAATGATTAAAAGTCAATAACATATACTGTACAAGTATAATTGTCTTCTAGGTTTAGTGCTGTTTTACATTGGAATGGCCATCAATGTACATAGTGACTTTATTCTACACAACTTGAGGAAACCAGGGGAAGTAGTTTACAAGATTCCTAAAGGTAAGAAAACAGAGATCAAGCTTGGATAAGCTCTCATCCACTATGTGCAGGTAGTGACCTGTGTTCTTCTTAACTCCCCTACAGGAGGACTGTTTGAATATGTGTCTGGTGCCAACTACTTAGGAGAGATAGTGGAGTGGTTTGGCTATGCTGTAGCCACCTGGTCCCTTCCAGCGCTCTCATTCGCCTTGTTTAGCCTGTGTTTTATTGGACCAAGAGCCTATCACCATCACAGGTACAACACTAATGAATAGTCCTGACACACACATGTCAAACTACCTACATTACCATATGCTATTTCTGAGTGACAGTTGTTATCTTCTGCTCCTTTGTTACAGGTTTTACAAGGAGAAATTCAAAAACTATCCCAAGTTACGAAAGGCTTTGATTCCATTCATCTTCTGAGAGAAAAAAGCACCTGGCTGTCATCTTGTAAGGGCAGATAATAACTGAAGCAGCAGCAGCAGACAAGCACATGACTCAGCACTCCTATTGTTGTATTTTTAAACAGAAATTACATTTTACCGCACAAGAATCTGCTTTGATTTTGCTTGCAGTCATTGTCCAAAACCATTATGCATGCACAGATTAATTGTTCAACTCTTTCAATGTAAACTGCGACGGAAGACACTTGCAAAAAGACATTGATGCAATCGCAGTTTATTTTTACGCTGATACAAAATGTACAAACTGCAAAAGAACAAATAACTCATCGCATTACACTGAAGGTAACTTGGCTCATATTACTATTTGTCTGACTGACAACCTGTCAAAACAATGTGAACAGGAAGGCATTAATGAAACAATTGATAGCTGAGGTTAGTCTTTGAATGTTCATAGCTGTCAGGTTGTGAGTTTTATCTTACCGATCAGCAGGTTTAGACTGGTAATATTTTGGATATATCCCAATGTAATGAAAAAAGGGTGGAAAAATACCAACAGCTAATTGCTGATTGTTTATTTTGGCGCTATGTTGGCTAAAAAATCTGTGGCAACCTTGCAGCACCTCCTAGTGCTGACCAAAGGCAATTGCAGCAGAAACATGCTGGTTTGTAATAATGAAGGTTTGATGAATGGAGTGATGCAGGAATGAGTCCTGAAACCTGTAAATAAATTAGCATTTTTGCCCTTCCGGTTCAAGTCAAGTCAAATTTATTTCTATAGCACATTTAAAACAGCATGAGCAAACCAAAGTGCTTTACAGACACACAGGCAGAATAAAAACAGGTCAACAGAGCAGACAACAAAATCACACATATCCACAGATAGAGACCAAGATAAAATCCATGAGTAAAACACTTGTTATGAGCATTATAAAAGGCCAATTAGTTATCACAATTTAAGTGCATTCAAAAGCCAAAGAAAAGAGGTGGGCCTTGAGCTGTGCTTTGAAAGACTCCTTAGAGGGAGCAGATCTGATGTGGTGTGGCAGTTTGTTCCACAGACTGGGGCCTGCAACTGAGAAGGCTTGGTTCCCTCGTCTGGAAGTCAATGGGTTTTTGGTTAGATGCCTGAAATAAGGTCTGTGGTTAACACAAGATTAAGAGATGTTAACGGTTTGTTCTACGACATAAAATACGTCAGTAAATAAATACCCCACTTGTGAATTTTGAAGCTTTTACATGTCTCAAAAAAGGCGGTTGCTAACAAGTGGCTAAATGAGACTAGTAAACGTCATCACGCCGAACACTAGCCTTTGCCTAGAGGTGGTGACGTGAAGTCATGCGACCGTGGTGTAGTTAGATTATAGACTAGCTTTAGGTTTTTACTCCTGGCGATTGAATTTAAGCTTAAAAAAATCATAAAAGTGGCGTTCATTCGTAAAGATTATCTTGCTGAACAAAACTTGTAATTATCATAAATGTTTGTTTGCCACAGAGCTTATTTTCTGCAATAATCCAAAACCCAATGGAAAAATCCAATTGGCTATTTGTTGAGGGAACCCAGGGCGATGGTAACTTCCGCGTTGGCCTACAAAAATACGTCATCCCTGCAGCACTCTATTGTTCCCAAGAGCTTAATCCTTTTCATTTACTAAATTTGTATACTCTCTCAAACATAATTTAAATGTCAGTTTCAAGGTTTAAGTGTTATTGGCTGGAAGTGGTGGTGAGATGGCTGGTGAATACAAAATGTTGGACTGCATGGAGAAAAAATAGTTTTCGGACAAAACATCTATCATCACACATCTATGTGTGCCGAGAGCAAGGCTGGTAAATTACAGTTAGTAGCCTACAAGTTCACAAAAGGGTAACAGATCACCAGACAACAACAAGACAGAGGCAAGACATCCCCACTGACTGACAGCAGGATTCAATCAGATTTTCACTCAAGGCAATGCTGACATCTAGTGTTTAAAAAGAATATTACTTTTGAAAAATAAAAACAGTATTCATTCCTCATTTCGATCATCACAAACCAGAGTTCCGAGAGTTCTGCTAGTTCATATCTTGAATTAGATATCGCACATCCAGTGCAAGATTAGCAGTTTCCACAGCAACTTGCAAGGCATTGAGTTTAGCCGTGAAGGAGTCGAGCACACGTGGCTGCACAGGAGTGACTCCAGACAGAGGTGCAGGTGAGAACTTTGGGTGTTTAGTGTTTAGATAAGTCCACTTCTGATTTGGGCTACTTTCCACCAGTCCACAGCCACAGAAGCCCAAGTTATCCTCCATGTGTTCTTCTTTCATGACATCTGCAGGTTGAGTCCAGTGGTGAGCATGAGTCAGATCCATTAAAGAGTTCCCACCATCGTGCTGCAGCGCTGCAGCCACCGACTCCAGAGAGTGACAGAATCCCTCCACGCCACGAAGGTGCTCTGTCTGTGAGCACCCTAGCGCCGATACGGTCTCTGTGACTTCATTCATGCTCTAAAATGAAAATATAGCATAATGAAGACATGTTGTAATCATGGCCGTAGCAGCTATGAGGTCAAAGCCCACTGTTTCTTTGCATCAGAATGACGTGAAACCGCTTGAAACTGACAGCTATCTGTGGGGGTGAAGATGTGCTGGGTGAGGTGACTGGAGAAGAGCCGGTGTGGCAGTCACTGCGGTGTCTCCAGTGCACTCTGCACATCTAAAAGCACAGTGGAGTTCACTGCATCGATTTCACACCAAAAAACTATATGAAAACTGAAATTATACTTGGTGATATATGCACAGGGTTAGAAGATATTATTGAAAACTATTGATACTCTGTTTTGCAATTCTTTAATACTATTTGGTGTTATCTTTGACTTCTACAACCAACGGGGATAATTTCATCAGTTGCGGAGCACTCTGAGCAACGCACAGCCACTTCCCTTCCCACACGGGGCTGTGTGTCGGTCTGATTAATATTAATAATATAAACTTTTTTTCCTCAAAATATTACAACTTTATTCTCCACTTCTCAGATAACACAGATCTGTGGGACATGTTTTGGTTGTGCAGAAAGTTTTGAAATCTTGCTGAAACACATATGAGCTATTAAAATCCAGGGGTTTATAAATTAATTAAAATGAATTGATGTATCATTGACATGAATCGGTGCCACATGCACATTTAAAGATGTAACTTCCCCAAACAAAAGACACAAAAGAGAGGAGGGAAGAGTAAATCATGACAACATGTGTGTTGATTCAGCAGAGACAACGTTAGATGAGAACAGTTAATCTAAAGGAGAATAAATATTTGAAAGCAATACAGAATGCCTGTGAGCCTTTCTGCATTATATTCCATTAGATTTTGAATTGTCACCTGCTGCCTGAATTTTGTGTTTTCCATTAAATAAATAAAAGACATTTAAACCATAAATTGGTCCATTATTATTCAACAGAATGCAAGAAATTAAGTGTTTGACACTCAAAATTTCTAAACCCTGGCTACAGCCCTGGTTGTAATGAGACTGTTGTGAAGATATATGAAATCAATCAAATTGGGCTGGTTTAAGACTAAACATTGGATCTCACCTTGTGTCTGATGTAAGCAGCTAAGTGGGTCTCTGTACATCCTCCTCCAAGTAAGGCAGCTGGGTCCCTCAGGGTGAGCCTCAACACATGTTCAGTCTTCTGGCACACCACCTTTAACAGACACATAGACAGAAATTAACACATCAGGTCAGCTGTCCCATTTGCCTGCAACACTAATTGGACATTCAAAGCTGATGTCTGTGTGTCAAAGCAATTATTATGTTGTTTTTAAATACAAATCTGAGATGCCAGTTGATAGATGCTTTTAACAAAAGTGCTGCAGAAGTATTTAATCTCTCCCCCTGGCTCCTTTAATGAAAAATTAACTTCACACCAATCATATTTATGGAGCCGTATATTATTAATCATATTTGTGCTTTACGGAATAATATCTAGTGGAGATTGCATATCTTAGTGGGAGTGAGATCCATCTGATGTTAGGAGTGAATCTATTATGTAACAGGCAAATGGTTTGCCATCCATCCATACGTCTCTCTCTCTCTCTCTCTCTCTCTCAAGAAACCAACAATACATTCCCAACGCTTATCTTACCTTCAGCTCGCTTAACATTGTCTCGTTCCTGTGGCAGAGGATCATCGTGCAGATCGCCGACTCCCCAGGAGGGTGTAAATGCAGCATTGTCTTGGATCCAAACTGCCTTATACTGAGATCTCTCACTGTCCCGTAGGCCTTGGCTGGGATTGTGGTGTGTAATGTGGCCACAGGTTGAGCACCTATTGTTTAAAGCAGACAGAAATTAAAGAATTAAAGAGGACCTCACACACAGTAACAGTACAAGATATACCTGCCTGGGCGGTACATTAAACATATGCATATTGACAATTTCGTACCTGAAAGAATGCCAACATTGTAAACGATTAGTAGCATTCAAGTTGCTTCAAAGTTAGATAAAAAATATCTTCATATAAATTCTGCATTCTACTGAGTATCATACATATTGAGTGAAATATTCAAACCATTTGGCATCTTTGGGATGTCGAAACAAATTTAAAAGTCCTGTGGTTTCTAAGAGCTTGTCTATATAATATTAATTTGAAATAATGGATCCACCCAGGATTTACCTGTCAGCTGAGTGAGTGGCTCCATGACAGTGATTCCCAGTCTCTCTATCACTACGACACCATGACTCCTCAGGTATTGCTGCAGGACTGGGTGGATGACCTTCTGACACACAAAGAGCTTCACCTCATCTTTAACCACCTGTTTGCCGAGCTCCAGGAGCTGATCCAGTATCTGCATGTCTGTGTCTACACCTGGGTGCACCTCAATAATCCCATCTCCCAGTTCAGAAAGGTCTCCGGCAAGAGATGCACTGAACAACACCATGCGCAGCAATGGATTTGAATGCACATTCTCTGACTTGTCAAGGCAAAAGACATCAGGCATGTCCACCAGTAGACCCGGAAACACTGCAGAGTTCAGCACAGCGTGGCCTTCAACAGACACGGTCACTATTTTGCCAAGACTGACTACACCTGGGCTGTTACAGGGAACAGTCAGCAAAAAAGCTTGCACGGCCAACTTGCTGATGTGAAGTTCCTCTGGCTCTGTGAGCACACATGCTGGTTTGCTGGAGATAACACTGCGAGCTAATGTGATCAAGTTGTGGCTGCTGCAGAAGTCAAGCTTCACTTTACAGCCACAGTCTTCTCCTTGTAGGTAACTAATGCACAGACCCAGCAAGTGCTTGTTCACCCTGATAGCCACAGCTCCTCTGAGACCAGACTGCTTTGCTTGCTCAATAAGAGACAAGCAGAGAGTTGCAGCAAACAAACCACAGTCACTGAAACGAGAGACGTGGTTGAGGATGGAGGTTTTTATCAGATTGATGAAAGGCTGTGAGGAGGAAATGGCTGGAAGCAGCACTGAGGAGGTTGAAGTGGTTACAACATGCCCTCCAATGTTGTTATGGACTTGTTTTAGTCTGCCTGTCGGGCCAAAACAAGATCTCAGAAGCTGCCTCAGCAGATGAAGCTTGTTAGAGGTGTCAGAGTTGTCCAGAGGTAGATCTACACAGAGAGAGGGAGACTTCTGGACGAGTCGAGGCATTGATGAAGCTTTAATGTCTCACTTTAAGACCATTATCGACGAAGTAACGTTACAGACCTCGCTCGGCATAACGTTAGTGAGTTTATGAACCACTATTGTGTCCTTTTAGACTGTCTGTTTAAGGAGATCTGATATACAACGCCGCTTTGCTGCTTCCATGCTTGCTAGCTAGCTAATCACCTTTGCTTGGCATCGACTCGGATAGTGAAGCTTATTACATTGCCTGACTAAAATTAAACAAATCTTGAGATACATTCCTTTTGTATAGTACACTAAAAACAAATCAAACAATGTTGAGTTCATATACATTATTGTATTACATAAAAAAATTATATTTAGGTACAATTCGACAACATTTAATGACGAGGTTTAATACAGGCTCTTTTTAAATGCGCAACTCGTTTCCATAGTAGCGCCGCACAGCATTGGGGTCCTATTCGATAAACGGTCGCATTCGCTAAACGTGACGTCATCTTCTCTTCATTCAAAACATTTGGCGGTATGAAATCTGTTGTTAACTTTCATATATAGCTACTTACGAACACGTTTATATCCACCAAACGTGTTTATTCCATAAACGTTACTCGTTATTTTACCTCTAAAATGCTTAAAGGTCCCATATTGTGCTCATTTTCAGGTTCATACTTGTGTTTTGTGTTTCTACTAGAACATGTTTACATGCTGTAATGTTAAAAAAACAACTTTATGTTCCTCATAGTCTGTCTGAATATGCCTGTATTTACCCTCTCTGTCTGAAACGCTCCGTTTTAGTGCATTTCAACGGAACTGCAACAGAATTGCGTCGCCAGGCAACAGCTTGGGTCCATGTTTACTTCCTGTCAGCTGATGTCATTCACACACACTGCAACAGGAATACACATTTAGATTGCTTATGTTTAAAACCGTGTAATGGTCTAAATATTGTATATTTGTGACATCACAAATGTACAATAACCTGATATTTTCAGGTGGAATTTCATTCATTCATTCATTCATTCTCACTGTGCAATATCATTTTCCACTTGTGCAATTTTGTTAATAGTCTGTTTATCATCAATACTGTATATACTGCTCCTATTTTTATACTTCCTTCTATTTAAATGGTTCATATTTTGTTACACTTTGTTTAGCTCTTTTTTTACTGTGTTAGTTGATGCATCTTGTTTTTTGCACTATCCCCTTTGCTGCTGTACACTGCAGATTTCCCCACTGCAGGACTAATAAAGGAATATATTTAATCTTATCTTAAATCTTAACGGCTTGTTTTAAACGCACAATTTCTGAATACGGGCTGTGTGTATTTCTCCGTATAATGAACGTTTTGATAGTTTAACAGTATTTATATAAAGCACTTAAACCTGCTTTATAATATAAAAGACATGAAAATCTCACTTTTTACAATATGGGACCTTTAAGCTTTAATCGAGCAAACGTTACATTTGAAGAGGAAACGTTAATGTAGTCTAGCTGGGTCTGCACCATAGTCTGCACTACCTGACCACATTAGAGTGAACGAAGTTCAAAGCTTAACGTTATCTAACCAGTGTTAACTAATAACTGTTTCACCATCAAGACTCGTGTAGTTTAGCGTTAGGACCAACATTACAGTGTCTTGTGTTTAAGACAACCCTGATAAATGTCTGTAAGAAATTGAATGCTGTGTAACTAACTGATAACAAACCTACCAAGTTATCTCTGCAAGATATGAATAGCACGGTAAGGTCGCTAGACACACCATACGTGTCTAAAATAAGACAGCTAGTGTTATTATTTAAGAAGGTGATTAACTCTGTCTGCCAGTGTTATATACTGTGTTGTTTTTATGCTACTATGTGTAATATGTGTGTGTAATCCATGACAATACACTTGTTTCAGGTGAAACTAGCTGACTGCTGCTGTGTTCACTGCAATGGCTCCTCGCAAATTTGTCATTAAGGTGAGTGAAAATTAAATATACAGCATACAGACCCATGTAATGCAGTTTTATATTAAAGTAATATACTGTATATTATAGTGTTATATTAAATAGTATTGTGTTATATATTAGAATGTTTACTCTTTGTGTGCAACAGCTTTTAAAACTTTAGGCTTTACATTAGTTTTGTGATCCTACCATTTGAATAAAGCTGAGAGTGATTATACACAGAGGAAATTGCATATTAAGGCTCAAACATATTTTCTAGCAAAAGAGCTGTTGTCTGTTTGTGTTTTGGACTAGTTCTCTATGACTTTCAATTTTAGATTTTCGCTTCCTCTGCAAACTTTATTCAATGTTGTAGCCATGGTACATTATAAATCTGGTACTAAGTTAGAGTTTATAACATATTTATTGCAATTTTGTGTGTCCAGTTTGGCATGAACACATTTAACAAAGGAAGATGGTCGAATCACAAAAAAAGGTGACCAAAAGTAAACGGTTATCATATAAACATGTTAATCATATTCTTTAGTATCTTGTGACCATACTGTATGTCATATGTGTGAAATTAATCTATTGTTTCTGAGCAAAGACGCATTTGGGTGCTTTTAACTGATCACAAAGCCTCATAATTACTTAAAACTAAATGTTTCCCCACATAAAAAGCACACAAGACACTAAAGACTAAAATTAATCTGCATTTCATTAAAGCGTAATAAAACGTAATAAACAACATTTTTGTATTACCCTCAAAAAAACGCTACAGACATGACTAGTTCCAGCAAGTGGCGTAAGGAATTTTGGTCTATGTTAAACCAGCTGTTATGCAGTAGGGAAAAATATGCAACACAGGAATATATGCTTGCTTCTCTAACATTTACAGTATTAATATTCTGTTGCAAAACCCTCCATGTTGGTTTGATTCATTGTTTTGTCCTTCTAAGTAGCAAATTCTTTGGCCACTAGAGGGAAGTACAGATACATGTTTCAACTGTCTTGCCTCCACATTCTGATGTTATTCATCCTTTTTAGAACACCTTATTCAGAGTTTCTGCTCACATTTTTGCAAATCTCTCCTGACTGCCTCCCTGAGAGTTGTTAATGGACACAGCCATACAGAACAGAGGAAACGCATTCTATTAAAAATCCAGGCTGTTCATCCTCAGTCTGATGCTCTGTCAGGAATAATGCACATCAGATGTTTTTGTTAAGTGCAGGAAAAGCCGCCGGTCTCCCTTTTGTTGATGTTTCATTTATTGAGAGTTTTGGATGAGGGCTGCAGACATTTGCACTGATCTCTCACATCCTCCATAATGCCATGTGTGCCTAGTTGACCAGATATTGCATTCACTCCCTTTATTTGTTTCATATGCATGCCTGCATACAGGCTACCCCACCACCACCACCACCCCCCTCAGCTGGTTGTGGGAGAGTAAAACCCTGGAGGTTCACGGAGGGTTCCTTCCCACTGGGCACATAATGATACTGTTGTGTTACTCTGCCTGAGAAAACGCACACAGCCTCTACCATGCTTAACCAACTAACCACAAACAAGTATGTTAGAAGGGATCAGTCTACACAATAGCGTTCAAGGCACTACCCTGGGCTCCTCTTTCGCGAAACAAACACCACTACCTTTTTTAATAAATGACTTATCTTCTAAGAATATTAAACATCTGCACAGAGACATTGTTTTCACAAACTCAGCTTGCACAGAGAGCAAAGATCACTGGAGCAATTATGAGTTATGTTCTTGGATTCACCATGCCATGTTTAGTAGGCTGTTCAGCAGTGTGTTTTATGATTCTTTCTCCTAAAATGTTTTCAAAGCAGCTCCCTCCCTGGTCTGTGAAACTGCAGGAGGTGCTGGTATGCTCCTTCTTAAAGAGGCTTAGACTATATAGTGACCTGCCACTTCTCAGACCTCCCGAAAAGGGCCTGCAGGCTAAAACACTGATCCACTGAAGCGCTCGCTGTCTGCCAGGACATTACCGCTGCAGAGCCCCGCAATCTGCCTTCTATTAGCAATATGCACTGCTGACTTTCTAACCGTCTAATGTAGTAGGTTGAGACAAAGTGTTTTAAGAATAAAAAGATTGAGGTATCACAGAGCAGTTTAATGTCAGAGGTTTATGTGCTGTTTAGTGTTGTTGTCACTCTGTAGATGAGCTCATATCGGACCACACATCACGCCTTTGTACAAAATCATCGCATACTGATTAGAAACATTTTGACATTTTCTAACTTTGGGAATTTCACAAGAGAAAGTGACAAGTATAAAAAAAAAAGCCACCTTTCATCTCAGCACTGCCCTACATTGCCGCACAGCGCTCACATTTCCTAATGAGGCCAAACACTTCTCAGCCTGCTATTTCTCTCTATCTACCAATTTCTCAAGGATGTCTGCCTGCGTTTTGTTTGCCGAGTGTTACCTGGAGATATTCCTGTCTGTTCTTGCTACTGGAATTCCACTGCTGGGTTGTGTCTCTTTTTATCATCAAATAAAGAGGACTCAGGTGTGCTAACATTCACCTGAATGAAGGGAGCTTTGCACACAAAACACTTCCACGAACTGTCTGTAAATAACATTCGCTTCAATAATAATCAAGTCTCGAGCCCCGCCGCTCTCTCAGTATCTGGCAGTTTGAAAAATTGGAAAAGAGAATTGTTTTGTTTTTTTTAAGAGAAAAGGGGAAACCCAGGTGACTCACAGCACAGAGAGAGAGCTGGGGAATGAGGGAAATAAAGCCTGAGAGCAAGATTGTCACACCCACAGATCTAAAGAGCTCCCCTGGGTTCTTTGCAGACTTGCAGAAAAAGAGAGAGAGAGAGAGTCAGAAAAAGAGAGAGACAAAGGGAGATATGCAAGTTTTATTGAGTGAGACCGCATCTGCTGCCCCTTCTCTCCCAATGTAAACATCTGTGGCTGGTTAGTGTTAGCCTCTGAGCTAAGTGCAGTCCGAGAAGGTCTGGTTCTTATACGGCGCGATAGCAATGGCAAAGGGCAGCGAGGTGGGGAGGCGGGTGAAGCTGCTCGCAGAGTTTGGGCCCCGTGCCCAATTTGGAGCAGCACAGTCAGGCGGGAGGATGGAGAGCCGGGTCTGGGAGAGAGATAAGGGAAGGTAGAGAGTGTTTTGGGAACTGAGAGTGATATAGACCAGAGCCCCGAAGACCAGAAAGGGAAAGGAGCCGCCGGTGGGTTTGCGTCAGGATTTATTTATTTACTGACTGAAAATATGAAGGAATTTTCTCATGTCGTGCTGTGGACCGTGGGCAGCGTCGGTCTCAAATGTTTCTTTTGTCTTTGTTAACCCTTTTTTCCTGCAGGTCACGGTTATCAGATTGGCAGTGGGGAGAATTAGGATAGAGAAGTTGAGCTTAGCCTGCAGGAAGACTCGGTCCTATTCATTCACTGTGTGACAGCACACAAAAGATGGCACAATAAAGGATTTGGTATTAAGTAGCGCTCCTTGCTGCCTCTCATTCAGCCCTCAGCCTCTGTTCATAACTCTAAAAAGCCTTTGCAAGGCGGAGAACAAAGCGGTGCTGGCCCACTTTAGTATGTATGAAAGGAGTAACTTCCTCTAGAGTTTGGCCCCTTATCAAACCTCTCTTTTCAACATTAGTATTGCCTTAAATGCGTCAAAGCAAAGAACACAAAATAAGAGAGCTCATGAATTTGATAAATGAATGTGTGGGGTAAATTAAATCCTTCAGGGTCCTGCTGATGGTACTCTAGAGATGGTTTTATAGAGTAAAGCATATGTGGTAGTATTTGCTGAGTTTTGAAGTTGTTAATCTTGCTGTGTTTTTGTTTTGCTCATGGAAGAAAAGGTTCTTGTGGTCTGTATTACTGCATCAACAAAGTATTAGGCTGCTTGCAGAGATCTCACTAAAGAGGGGCCTTAGCTGGGGTCATAGTTCATGGCAGAGTTCAGCTTAGAGATCCACTGGTCACTCTTTGTGCTGTGAGTTGACAAATTTAGACCACATGATGTGATTGTAGTCACAGCCTTTGTGTAAAATTAGATTCTGCTGCTTTTTTGTGTCTTATCTGCCACACTCAACACAAACTTCCTTTACGAAAGCTCTGATAGCTGCACCTAAACATCCAGCCTAGACTCAAAGATTGATACTCCAACGGGAAATCTGGCCCTCCACGTAATCCCCAGTTTTGCTGAGCAAATGAATTTTTTTCTTATTAGTGTTATTGCATTAGCTTCCCTGACAAAATCCCCTTTTTCTTAGAAGCTCAGGGAATCACATGCTGTTTTTGTGTGAGGGGCAGACCAATGTTTATCATTAATGTCCAGTTCCTAGTTGAGCCTTGTCTGCTGCTCTAATGTGATAAAAGGAAGTTAGTCTAAGGCTTGCTAGATGTCTGGCTTTCGGCCTAAAACACAGACTCAATCAGAAGCTCAGAGACCACTTTAGGGGATTCACCCAGCTGGTCTGCAATCCCTACACTGCTCCCTTCATTCCAGGATATTGATCAAATTAACCTTGTGTGTCGCTCTTTTGAGCTCGCATTAGCTCGTGGAATTTTGAGCCATGTACCCTAGAAGATTGATCTTGTGGTCCCTATCAGGATGTGCACACATGCAGGGGACAAAATATCAGAAACACCTCTCATTATAAATGAACTGTGACCTAAAAATGTCCATGGAGGTGAATTAAAGCAGCAGTAGGCAAGATTGGAGCAAATATGATTAAAAAAAGTTATTATTATAAAACGGTCACTATATCCTGATAGTAGTGCATGAGACAGGTAATCTGAACAAAATCATGTGCTCCTAATGGCATCTGCAAGATTTCACAGACCGGAGGAAAACAACCAATCAGAGCCGAGCTGGAATCTGCCGTCTCTGAGCAACTGTCAATCACTCGCAAACTCCGATCAAACGGTCAAACTAGGCAGCGCTGATCAAATATGAATCAATATTCTGTTACTGTAATGCCTATTTCTCACCTCAAATGTTTTCAGAAACATCTTGTAGTGTAGTGTTTAACTGTAAAATGAGAAAGTTTGTGACCTGTTAGGCATGTTGAGATCAGTTGAAGAAATACGAAGCACCGCCCACCGGCCGAAGCAAACTTTGTCATTTTACAGCTAAACAGTTCACTACGAGATGTTTTCTGAAAATATTGAGGAAAGAAATAGTAACAGAATATTGATTCATATTTGATCAGCGTTGCCTAGTTTGACCATTTGATCGGAGTTCGAGATTGATTGACAGCTGTCGCTGTTGAATGAACAGCCAATAGAAACGCTCTCTCTCTGAAAGGACCTGTGATTGGCCAAAGATTTTTTTAAAGCCTGGAAACAGAGCCATGAGGAGGTGCAGAGGTCTAGTTTTCTCTCAGATCACTTGAATTAAAATATGCTGAAAGGTTATCAGGGTTTTTTGCCCAATGATGTCAAAAACATTCTGCCTACTGCAGGTTTAACTATGACCACAAAATTCCCATGGAGATCAATTAACATTTCTCTGACACATTGTCAGCATTATATGTTTCACAAGATTTATTGCAGGGCCATTATATTTCTTAAACTGGTAACTCATGCATAGTGGCGGAGTTGCTATACTCACCCCTAAAGCCATTCTGAGGTGTCAAGAAGTCAAAATCCATCCAGCGTGTGTCAACTCCAACCCCAAGAATCCACAGTGGGGCTCATCCATTAGTCGGTCCTTGTGTTTTGATTGACAAGGTCTGACCCTCTGTTGCTAGGCTTTCCCACACACTGGTAATTGTTGGAGGCAGTCAGCTGAGGCCACCAGTCATCCGTGGACCGCTGTGAGACAAAGGGCAGAGGATGGAGAGAATACTGATCTGTAGGGACGAGCTGATTCTGACAGGCAACATGCATACATTTTATACATGAGGAGCTTGCACATAAGGGGGGCTCTGTTCTGCTCCATGGCATTCCTGTCTTTGTGTCTTTTGTATAACAGCTTTTGTTTATTATTTTTGCAAAGTTTGTACAGACTATTTCACAGTTTTCTATTTTATGGTTATCACATTTTCATGTTTGGCCTGTTTTGTTCTCACACATTTCAAGATATGTTGTGATGAGTCAGAGGATCACAGATTAATGCATTACCTTTATTAGAGGCTTAGGACAATTTCACTGATGCAGAGACATAGTTAAGTACAAGCTGGCACACATTAGTGCTATAGGACTTGACGCATCCTGCAGAAGAACAGTGCCAGCTATGACTGAAATTGACCGAAACATTCACTGATCAGTCATATGGGGGCGCCCTCTCCTCTAGTTGACCTACAAGTAGAAGTAAGGAAGCAGCTTTACTTCGATTATTATTGCAGAAAGACAATGAGAAAGGAAAATGCTCTCATGGAAAAAAAGAAAAATATGTCAGGTTGATCTGCTCCCAACTTCAGTTTTATAACAATGAATTAAACTCCTTTTAAACAAGAGGAGGTGACAACTGGAGAGTTGGGAGGCTTGTGTCTAGAATTAGGCCGTAAGTAGAGGGGGCCTTCCCCTACACACCCTGTCAATTTCTTTGTCTCGCGTCATCCTGAGAGCGAGGCCGTAGGAACATCCCTCAAGTCTGGGTTGTAGAGTTTAGTCACTCTGTCTGCAATGCTTCGGCCCAGGGGATGAGCCTGGCCCAGAACAAAGCTTTTAGTGTGCATTATATTCCCTGTTATTAAATGAATAACCTCTTCTATTTGTACACACTCCTTTCCAGTACTACTCTGCGAGCCTGTCTGGTTTTGTCTTTATACGACTTTGTTTTTGCTACCCCATTCAGTTCAATGCTTTCTGCACTGCAGCATTATCACTGTGGGTTTTAGGGCAGTTCTTGTTGCTCCTCTGTGTCATGTCGTGGGTGGTCTCAGTCCATCCATTACTTCCTTGTCCAGGGAGAGGCGAAGTTCACACGAGACCCACATCCATTTGCTCTCTGCAGCGGGCAGCTTTTGCACTCATGTGTAAACCATAATCAGGCCAGCCTGAGAAAGATGTAACGGCAACTTAACCAGCCGCGGCATTTCTGGCCTCCCTGTCCCTTGTAGCTTATTGTCATTGACACGATGACGTAGCGCTCCAGGAATCCACTCTGCAGCCCTCTACTCAGCTTTCTACAGCACTCAAAAAGTTGTAGTGCAGAAGTGCAGAAACATTGCAGAGTGCTTTAGGGTAGATCTGAGGAGTTTTACCACCACTCTGATACAAAGTAGGATAATCCCAATTTATGTGCTACATCTTTACACTCTTTTCACAGCCTGTTCTGACCTGAGGCAATGACTGTATTGCTGAAGCTTATAGAACAAGAAGATAGTTTTTACGCTGAGAGAGGGGAAATATGAGGAGACAGACGGGGCCATACTTTTTTGTAAAGAGATTGGTAAAGAGATGGCTAGACTGCTGTGAGAGGCCTGGGGTGATGTTTGAGGACACAGGGGGTCGTTGTGGTTTGTCTCGCTGTCAATCACCCACACTCTGATTTCCTTTGTTGTCTCTGAGCTCAATGCCCCTCAGCAACCTGTGGCTGTCCTTCCTCTTTGTGTTACAGTGTGGGAACTTTGCCGTGCTGGTGGATCTCCACGTTCTGCCCCTGGGCGGCCAAGGGGACGCCAGCTGGTTTACTACTGACCACATCGAGGTACAGACGCAGGAAGAAGGGCGTGCGCGTGATTAAGCGTGCAAGTGAATATATGGCTTCTGTTCTGCTGGGGGCCTTTTCAAAAGTCAGCAGCAGCGTGGAATCTAAAATGACTTTGAGCCTTCTGTCCTTTCTTCTAGGGGGTTTTCATTGTTGCAAAACTGTTCTCATGTCTCCACCTAGCCACTTGTGGAGTTGCCTTACTGACCTTTCACTTGAGACTTCTACTGTCCAATTGTCTGCCTGTGCTCGTCATTCATCTTTAAGGCCCAGACACACCAAACCGACACTAAAGAACCAGCAGCGACGAAGGACAGTGATTGCATCACCTCACATCGCCTGTGTCTTGGCCAAAAAGTTGCACTTGAACACACCGACTTCCCTTTTTGAATGACAAATACAGACTACCGTGACCTGCTGGTGTGGAGAGTTATTTTATCTCACGCAGGCGCAGAACATAGTTACACAGTTAGTTGTCGGCTGCAGTCTTGTAGTAAAATTTTTGGCCAAGACAAAGGCGACATGAGGCGACACAACTGGTGGCCTTCGTCGCCGCTAGTTCTTTGATGTTGGGTTGGTGTGTCTGAGCCTTTACTTGTAAAGTCAAATCACAACTTGTGTTGTCTCAACAGTCCAACAACATGTTGCTGTACTGAAATATCTGCACACTGTTTGTAGGAGGTTACAGCCCTGGTTCGAGATGCTGTGGACCAGAGGGTTAAGCAGTACACCGAGTCCCTCCACAACAGAAGACAGCCCAAACAGAAAAAGGAGCTGGCACCTGCTTCAGCCTTTTTTGTGAAAGGTAACATTTTGTGACCCTCATTACACTGCCCTAGAGCCAAATAGTCTTTAATGGTATTTATTATGCTATAATTTATTGCTTTATGGTCCATTAATGTGTTTACCATTGCTTCTTCACATGTTTACGTGGAGCATTAGTTGAAATGGTTATTCGGTAATGAGTAGGAGTTCTGTTTATTCTGTTTTGATTTCCCTGTTGCTCATTCCTCTGGAATGTAGTCATCTTTGTCTTCCCTTTCCATGTCTTAGGTGTGTCTGTCATCAACTCTTGAATAAGTAAAATGGTTTACTTTGGCTGTGAGCTCAAAACATAATTCATTTACTTGGAACTCAGTGCAGAGGCATGGCTGTGTGCATGGAGGTGGGCCACGGAGCTCTGAGGAAGAGGATGGGAATGGAGTTACAACAACAGTCTGAAAAGTAGTTCATGGCTACCTTTTGGAGTGTGGGAGGAAATACAACAGAACCAGTTGGGACACGGTGGCGCTCTACGCCCAGGGTGTGACCTGGAGGCAAGAGCTGATAGGAGTTTTTATATTGTGTTGAACTGTTTAACTTGGCACAGAATTTAAGTCCATTCAAAATGGCTAATGTTTGTTACCCTTAATGACACACCTGTGTTTATCTGTACTTGTAGTTAACTGGATGACACCCGAAACAGTTGCCCTGACAGATATACAACCATATACACGGAGAGAAAAATCAATTAATCATGCTCCAATGTGAGTGGGCCAATTCGGTTCATCCCTATTTATCCAATGCAAGTACATTCCCCCAGCCACCCACACACATGCCTTTGAAGCAGTGTAAGGCTAGCTTCAGAGGAACCCCCAGCTGCGTGTTGTAAGGCAGACAGGTTTGTCACAGGTAGCAGTTAAGGGCAGTTAAACTGGGCTCACTCAGCAGGGCAGGCCTGACTGAGAGTGGGATTACAGGGCAGTTGGCTCCATAAAGTTTCTCCTGTGGCTGCAGCTCTGCCTCTCACGCTACTTTAGTCCTCTCATCCACTTTTATACTGTGCAATCACATGTGCATTTGTTGTCATACACAGATGTACATGTTATTCAACCTTTGTTATATTCTTGATAAACATATGGCACGTTTCCACCAAGCAGTCCAGTTCAGATCAGTTTGTTACACATTAGTACGGTTATTTTGCATTACCATTAGCAAATGTTGTGGATGGTACCAATACAACTCCTCAATTTTTGGTACGGCGACACGGGACATCCTGTACAAACCTGCGATTTATAAATAGAGGGCTGCAGGAATATGAGTCCAAAACCCCGGAAATGAGTTGGCATTTGGCTTTTTTTAATGGGTTTTTAGTTAGATGCCTGAAATAAGGTCTGTGGTGAACACAAGCTTAAGAGATTTTAACGTTTTATTCTACAATATAAAATATGTACGTGAATTTTTACGGGTCATAAAAAAGGCGGTTGCTAACAAGTGGCTAAATGACTAAATGTCATCACGCCGACTCATCCGCCTTTACAGTCTCGTTGTGTATACTCGCCCTCATGCGACCATGGTGTAGTTCGTTTATAGCCTAATGTTAGCTTTTTCGTCTGATGATTGCATTTATGCTCCAAAAATCATAAAAGTGGTGTTCATTTGTGGAGATTATTTTGCTAAACAAAAATTATAAGCATCATAAATGTGTGTTTGCCACAGAGCGTATTTTCTGCAATAATCCAAAATCCAATGGAAAAATCCAATTGGCTTTTTGTCGAGGGAACCCAGGGTGATTCTAACTTCCTGGTTGGCCTACAAAAATACGTCATCCCTGCAGCACTCTATAAACAAGCTGCCGTCAAGAGCGACCACAATTTTTAATTCACTCCACCCAGATTTTAAAAAAATGGCAGCTTGCAAAACTACAAAGTACACTGCGCTGTACAACTGACGAAGTGCAGACATTTCTCTGTTTGGTTGCTGTTGAAAGGATTCAGCGAGTGTCTCATTGAAGATGATGTCACGGCAGTTTCCTGCTCCGGCCACTACAGCGATCAGCTGAGAATCCCGCCTACACTGAGGGGGTCGTATCCGCAGTGGAAACACGGTTAGAGAAAAGGACCAAAAGTGAGTCGAGTCGAGCAGAGCTGTACCATGCAGTGGAAACACGGCTCTATAGTCATCATAAGCAGGCATACTGGTTGCATGCATGTGTGTGCGCATGCACATACAGTAGATGCTGATACACGTCCGAAACAGAGCGAATCAAAAGCAGCGACAGTGTGTTGGAGAGATACTATATATCCTCCCCCTGGGCTAGGTGTGAACAGGCTGACAGTGTATGGTTACTGAAAAGCCTGTCTCATATTCCCCATGACAGACTGAGGAGAGACAGACATCTCTAATGATGGAGATCACAGACTCCACACACACACACACACACACACACACTTACGCGCACACATTCACTCCGCTGTGTGAACAAGGGGACTATCAGTATTCCAGCAGTGAAATATGCATGTAAAAATGATTAAGCTCCTCGCAGCTTTGCCAAAAAGAATGTAACCAGTGGAACATGACTCCACACCATACTGGAGAATTTTCCCCTCTCCCAACATGAAAAGGTATCGCGCCTCAAACAGGCCCACACAGTTCATGTGCTCTAGTCCTATTAAAGGTCTTAAGTGAGTGTAATCACATTCTTGGTCTTTTCATTGTCCCATGAGAGGGAGGCGGCGTAGCAGTAAAGGTGGAGACTGTGACTGTGAGAAGTAAGCAGGCAGGCAGGAGCCATAAAAAGGGAAGGACAGACTATAGGCTTAGGGAGGGAAGCCCAGCAAACCTCAGGGCGGGTATTAAGTATTGGGGTCGTCTATTCTGCAAGCAGGTCAAACGCTAACATGCTAATCCTCACAGGACTGTCCATAGCAGGGAGTGGAAGCTGGTTTTCCGCGTGTATCTGTTTCAGCAGAAGACCTATTTGCTGTGTGTGTGTGTCTGTGCAGCATTATGTTATACGAGAGCAGAATTGAGCTCCTGGAGTGTGAGGCTTGTGTATGTGCAGGAACACGTGCTCATGCATGTTGTTGCTGCACATAGAGAAAGGTGTCAGGCGGGGTGGCACTGATGTCTGGGCCAAGAATAGGCGGATGGAGTGTGGTGCTATGTGTGGGATGGTATGGGTGGGAGGATTGTGGGTCTTGTATGAGGCGGTGTTTGAGCTGGTGCCAGTGTGAAATCACAGGGGCTTCCGCCAACAGACAGCAGTAAGAACAGCGTAAGAGCCTCAGCTGTTGGCACTTCAAATGAGCCATCAACAGCTTTTAGCATTCCAAGGCCCTTCAGTGCAAGTGTTTGTATCGGAGTTATCTCTATGGGTTATTGTATTTATTTATGTATGTATGCTGTGTTGGGTGCATATGTGTGTGTACAGCACCCATCAGTGAACAGGTCAGAGAGGAGTTTATCCCATGTCTTCTGCCAACATAAATCCTTTTCTTTGTATCTCAGCTGCAGAGGCTAATTTCCAACTGTCATCCCCCAGCCCCCCTCTTATCTTATTTTTTTTACCCAGGCTACTTGAGACTTCATGATTAGCTCATAGTGATGTGATTTATTTATGTTTTTAGAGAGATGAACAGAGGGAACTTTTCCCACCAAACATCTTGGCTCTGGACAAGCAGGATGGACATGCTGGACTTTAGAAGCCCAGGAAAGGAAGGGGAGCTTGGGAGAGGCTTGTTGCATTCTCCCTGGTAGACCGTGTAGTTGAACACACCCATATTTCTCAGAGTAATAATTACAGATTGGAAATGAGGAGATAATAGGTTCTCTGTGCTTTGAGGAATACATTTTTGTCATTTGATATGATATTCTGAGTAATGCTGGGCACACACTACACGGGAATTAAGCCAATTTTGGGCCTGATTCCCTCCTCCCGACAATGGTCAGCAAAGCACTGATTTTTTGTTCTAAAGATTATCTTTCCAGATCTGCCTGTGGTGTGATGTATGTTAGGAGTGTTTTTTTTTTAGTCAGGACTTTTGTCGTTCATGAATGGAAACTGTGTGTGGTGTGCTGTTTTAGCCAAATTGTTGCTCACCACACACTACAGGAACTGTCAAATTTAACATAACATGTCATTATGTGTTGGGTCTCTCACTTTTTTCAAAATCGTATCAGTTTTGAAAAATCCTTTAGTGTGGGCCGGCCTTAATGAAGCTGGCGGTTAAGACAGAAAGAGTGTCACAGTTGTCCTCACGAAGATGCCGCTGCTCTGCAGGAAACAATCCGAGAAAGCAAAGCTTTTCACTTCAGACATGGCCGTCCCCAAGCGATTGTCTCACCGATGTACTTCACTACTTTTTGTATTAGATTAGATTTTGTTTAACTAAACTGCTGATTGTGTCCCATCTTGTTTTTTCATTTGGTCAAGTATTGTTTTACCTCAAGGGGATATTGATTTTGTAGTCCATAATGGTGTATATATTTGTGTGTATGTGTAGAGTGTAAACTGAGAAGGCCCATTTTACACGGATTTAGTTAACATGCCATTTCAAACTGCCAAAGCACATTACCAGATGTCTTACGTCGACTACTCGTATCGATACAGCCTCATTGATCTCTCCATGTGAGGCAGAGCTCGGGTGTAGTTTTGCCTGGTGTTTGAGAGGCTAACTTCCGACCAGCGAGAGGAGTTAGAGGAGCCCTGGCAAAGTGGTACCTAGGGTCCATTTTAGCCCATGGCAAAGCTGGTTCCTTCTTCCTCTCCCTGCACAGGTGCCAGGGCTTAGGGGGAGGGAACACCTGCCAGCCTGTTTCCCCATGGCCACGGCAGGCTGGAGAGGCATTTTCCCAGGCTCCCCAGATGAATGGTCACTAATAGCCGTGGGAGAGGGCTTTGCGAGTGCTGCACAGTGTACCACTGACTCCTCTTGGCAGCCCCATGAAGGGGGCTTAAGGCAGCCTGGCCACGGCCATTGCGGGAAAAGCACAAGTGTTGCTGGATAGCTTTACTGTTGGAGAATGTGTTTACGAATGACCATCTCCCTCCCAGTGAAGAATGTGGAGGATGTGTAGAGACTAAAAGGGAGATGGTTAATTTTTGCACTGCCCTGTCATACATTTAGCTTTGTTTGGCTTCTCTGGCTCTTTGAAGCCCCAGGCCGAAACAAATTCGGAAAAGCTATTCAGTCGAAATGTGACTAAGACTTTCTGTATACAAAATGCAAAAAACATCAAAACCGTTCCATGTGTGTTGGATGTCCATTTTAGGCAGAATTGGTACATGCCAACCTTTCAGCGTCCGACACTTTTCTGAACCCACAGAAGTACTTTTGAAGTGACAACCTGCATGAACCCACCTTGTTTCTTCCCAGTGCTACCACAGCTATTACTATTTATGTGAGTGTCTGTTATGCAGGGACTGGTCTGTAAATAGAGAGGCATGCATGTGGCAGAGTTACCTGCCCTGCTCTGTGTTACTGGGCGTGAGGCAGGCTGGGATTAAGGCGAGGGGGAAACGGAGACCTGTGACAGGAACAAAGGAATTCCAAGGCCCAGGCTGGAAATGGATCCTGATCAGAGTAGCCACTCCAGCCAGTCCTGCCCACCCCTCTCCCCGCTCGCCCTCCCTCCCCTGGCCCCTGCTGGGCAACCCCCTTTCCCCTGGTGCTTTGTGGTGTTGCTGTGGCTCTTTAAATCCTTTCTGTAAGCCCCCGGCCTTACTCAGCAGCAACACAGAGGACAGTCTGACTCCAATGTTAACCCTCTCTCCTTCCTATTACTGCACAGTACACACACACTTTTGTTCTTTTTCTTCCTCTTTTTACACATTTATCCACTATCTCCTCTCCTGTGCCCTCCGTGTCTGCTCTTCTCTGCTCTCCTCATGTCGTCTCTATGTCTTCTCACTTTCTCTCCTTCTCTCCTTCTCCGCAGGGTCAGCTGCAGTCTCTTAGGACACAACCGCAATCCCCGCCATAGCTGTCACACCACACTCTTTTCCCATATAATTAGGGCCTGAGCCTGAGCCTGAGCACGGATCACATTCATGTGACTGTTCCCATTCACCACAATCTGGTCTGGGAGATGGCAAACACACTCTCTAGGACTCATGCTAAGTGTTCAGCATGTCCAGAATGCCTTGTTTTAGGAAATTCTGAAAAGTTTCAGAGGATGTCGTTGTTTCCCTCTGCTCTTTGCTTCACTTTGAGAAACAGGCCTCGGTCTTGTGCTCTTTGTGAGCTCTGTGGTTTTTCCTGTGAACAGATGTCATTGTAGTGCTGTGTGCCAAATGTGCCTTGTGTGGTCAGGAAAGGCCAGCCTAGGATGGCCTTAACGAAAGCAACACAGACTTTAAAGGTGCTACTGATAACATTCAGCCACTAGATGTCACATCCTCCCTCCCCCGTTTCATTGCATTTACTTCATAACAAGTAGTTGCCAGGCACTTACCATCAATCTCAGCTAATTATCAGTTTTTTCCACATTAACTGATGACGCAGAGATAACATGCGATACCAACGTCCTTTTACTATTGGCTCACAAGCCTTTTTAGAAGTGGGAACCAAACATCAGATATCTTCCAGAGATAAACAAAATGCTAATTTTGGACTCGCCAACATTTTTTAAATGATTAATTCACAATCATCATTTTTTTTAGGGAAAGCCATACTTTTATTTGGCACCTTTCTAAAGGCTCCAAAGATTTTTATTTTTTATAAATTCGTCTACATAAAAATGTTATCAATAGGGATGCACCGATCCAACTTTTTCAGTCCCGATAGCGATACCTGGGCTTTGGGTGTCGGCTGATACCGCGTACCAATCCGCTACCAGTGTTTAATTTATAAGCTGTATTCCTCACTGTGTGGAAGTGACTGGGATCATTATTTGATGTAAAAAGCAACATCAGGCTTGACTTAAATATTGCTTTCCTAACTTTGTAAAATAAAATGTAACAAATAAATACATAGATATACATTTACTGAATTGTTATTTATTAAAATAATAAATCGTACACCAGCAACTTGGTAAAAAAATCTTCAAAATCAGGAATTACAATTCAGGTGTAAATCTTTTTAATGCAGCAACTAATTGGTTAAAACTTAAACAGGAATTCAAATTCCAGTATATAATGTATATGGAACATAAACATAAAATTGAATTGAATAAATCCGCCCCATTGTCACCAATATCCAATCCAGCTATTTGAGTCAGTATCGGCCCGATATCCGATCCGGTATCGGTGCATCCCTAGTTATCAATAAGAGCTCTAATGCTTTCCAGGCCCTTTTTTTTGCATAAGGTCAGAGATGTACATCAATTACATAAAATAAGATCAAATTGAGAACTTGAACCAGCCTGTTATCATTAGGCACTGGTAGCAAAACCTAGATAGAATTGCCATGTGTGCCATGGTTCACCTATTTGGATTTATAAACACAGACTAGCAGATTTGCAGAGGGCCCAGCAGGCAGAGACAGCCTGCTTCCAATGAGATCCTGATCTGAGATTTAAAAGGCCAGCACAGTACATAACTCAAGTCCACAAACTGCTCTGCACAACATTAATCCAAAGGAGCTTAATGCAGAATAAGCAGTTTGCATCCTCCTCATCCTGAATGCTCTTTAATATAAACAGAGGCAGCACTTTAAGAGATTTGTGGCTTCTTGGGCTAATTAAGATGTAATGATGATTAAATGTGACATTTTGTATTGTGACTGCATTTCTCTCATCAGATTATGTTTCTGAGAAATAGATTTTTTTCCCCACGATAATTGCTCTGTGCTCCAAAATGCTCCCCACCACTTTAGTCACATGCTGCATTATGGGTTGGCCTGAGCTACCATGCTGCGGCGTATTTTGTAACTGCGATGAAGGGGTCACCCAAATGTTAAATTGAACACTCATGTGCAAATATTGTTTCAGGTGGACGTTGTGCAGGATGATAAGGCACAGTGCTCTGCTACGGCCGTAGTTACAGTTACACACAGAGAGTGATGTCCTTCCAGGAAAGCCCCCACTTACATATGGGTAACTTCCTCAAGCTCTCTCATCCTTCACCACTCCACCCCTCTCTCTCGCTCTAAGCCCCAACTCTCCACCCACACTTGAGGACGGAGGGAGGGGGTCCACATCAAAGCAGAGATGTCAAAAGAGCAGGATTCTCAGGCACTGATGTCTGACTGTCCTGCTGATTCAACTCCTGTTCATAAAGGGGTTGCGTGGGAATAGCAATCCTCCTGACACACAGTCACTGCATTTACACGCACACTAGAAACATGGTTAATGGGAGAAATCAGGTTACCGCCGGAAATCGGAGAATGCCTTTACATGCACTGCAATAACCAGGTTACTGT
This sequence comes from Sebastes fasciatus, assembly GCF_043250625.1. Classification (NCBI taxonomy): domain Eukaryota; kingdom Metazoa; phylum Chordata; class Actinopteri; order Perciformes; family Sebastidae; genus Sebastes; species Sebastes fasciatus. Next base: position 20,508,587 of record NC_133803.1, on the reverse strand, counting down.
AAAAGCTGCGTTTACGTGCAGCTGGTGGGTAATCAGATTTCTCTCCCTCTCAGTGCCATGTTTTTGAAGCGGTGCTGGCATAATTTAAGCGCATTAATGATATATAATACTGCAGCCTGAAGAGGTTTCTTTTTTCCATTTTTGGTGGAAACATTTGGACTAACTGACAGAGAGTCATTTTTTCCCTAAAATAATCTTCCATCTGTGGGAACCATCTTATTTAGACTTATTTATTTAAGTTTTGATTTTAATAAGGCTTTGATTTAAAGGACCAGTGTGTAACATTTAGGGGGATCTATTGGCATAAATGGAATATAATATTCATAACTATGTTTTCATTAATGTATAATCCCCTGAAAATAAGAACTGTTGTGTTTTCGTAAGCTTAGAATGAGCCCTTCATACTTACATAGGGAGCGGGTCCCCTCTCCACAGAGTCCGCCATGTTACACCGCAATGTTTCAACAGTAGCACAGAACGGCTTGGGTCGGAGTCGATAATAAAAGGCTGACTGTTGCGCCGCCTCAAGTTGCCTTTGTCTTGGCCAAAAAGTTGCACTTGAACACACCGCAAAGACTACAGCCGATGACCAACTAACATGTACATTCTGCGCCTGCCTTAGAGGAAATAACTCATAACATACCAGCAGGTGGCGGTCGTCTGTATTCGTCATTCAAAAAAGGGAAACCGGAAGATCTAGGACAGCAGCTATACTAGCCGTTATTATGATACGTACATGAAATAAAGCGGCGTTTGCCGACCATTTTCACACCACTCTCACGCACAACTTAGGTTCATTCTAGATGGCCATATCTTTGTGAAAATATCCGTGTATTGGAATGACCAGACGAGATCTTTAGATCTCGAGTCAAGTCTTTTGACTTTACTCGTTGGCTTGCTTTCCTCACTCCCATTTCTCTTCTCATGCACTGATTCGTTTAAGCTGAACCGCCAATCAGTGATTTCTCTCAATGTTGATTCAACATGCTTTTTCGGCCAAAAAATCTCCGACATGGACAGACTAGAGCCGACGGTGCGGGACACACCGCAACAACTAGGCCGACAGACGCTAACCGATGGCCACAAATTGGCTGATGGCCGAACGTCAGCTTGGTGTGTCAGGGCCTTTAAAGGCCCTGGACCATACTATGGTCAGGCTCCTGCAGGGCCAGGACCTGCTAGGAACTCCAGAAAATCCCCTATATCAGAGCAGAAATCCTTATGGATTCCTGCAGGAGTCACAACAGTATGGGCCGCCAGGAATGCGGATGGCGAGAAGAAGAAGGCTATGTTTTCTATGGCTGTTTTAATGATCTCCTCAGGATATAACTGAAGTTAATGAAGTCTGTTCCATGGGGGGTTACCTTTGACCCCGGTCTGAATGCTTCTCACCCCTGTCTGTTCCATTTTACAGTCCTAGTCACTCTGGATGCCTTTTGGTTTGTTGACTTTTCTTTCCTCTCATTGTTTTCCCAGGAAGCGGTGAAAGCTGCAGGGATGTGTGTGTGTGTGTGTGTGTGTGTGTGTTTGCGTGTGCATGTGTGTCGAAAGTACAGTACTCTACCCTTGGCACCAGCCTTGTGGAGACTGTGTCTTTTTTCTGCAGTTGTCCTGTGGTATATTACAAGATGATATAAGTGTCTCCATACAAGCGGTTACGTTATTATCTACCACATTTCTGAAAACATGGCGTGCTGGCTTGTTTACGGTTTGACCTGCCATGATATTGTTGTGCGTCAGGTTTCAAAACAATTAAGCAAGACCATCTTCTCTTGCAGGAAGTACAAATGAAACCTTTTTAAAGTCTCCACTCTGCAGATTTGGCTATTGCACCACTGTGGGCCACAGTTGCCACAGAAAGGGGCCACTCATTCCCAGAGGAGGCACTAGCAAACTGTTTGTGAGAGAGAAACATGAATGTAAGCTTAGCACGAGAGAACCCGGGCAGAGGGCCAAGAGCAACTCTGCGCTGTGCAGGACGTTATAAAGTTGGAGCAACAGCTGATGTCTCGGGCCGCGGCGTTTGCACTGGTTCCCAACTCTGTGTCCAGACGTCCCTGTCAAACTTGTCCTGGGAATTGGCAAGCTCAGCCCACCAGGGAAAGCAATGAGAATAGTTGTAGAGCTAGAAATGAGGCCAAAGAGACTAACGGACAAAATCAAAGCTTCTGAAAACATAGAACGCCATGAATGTGCAATGAAAGATGCTTCCCTCCTGCACCCAGAATGGGCAGAGAAAACAAAACAGATACAGATCTGCATTCCTCTCTGGGTAGACATCCAGAATGGGCGATAGATGTCCGCTGCTTTGCTATTTAAAGAATAATAGGATATGAGAATTTTTCAAATAAAGGAATGCTGCTATTGTTAACTGCAAAGATGCTCGACATACCATACAGTGTGTTAATGCAATTTCCCTTTGGGAGTAATTAAGCACTCTATTTAAAGCTTGGGGCCTATCCAGTATTACTACATATACTATATATACATCAAGTATTGAAGGGACAGACTTCCAAGGACCCCAACTCAGTGAGACAATTCAGTGAGGGAGGTACATCAACAGCATATGTACTCATGAATCTAACATCAACATGTGTCTCCTGGTTCAACAAGACATCCACCCTGTACAGCATAGTCCATAAGAATTTGGACTTTGACACATTTTTCTTGTTGTTCAGTGGCCTTGTAAATCACCTGACTTCAATCCAACATGTGTTTCACTTGCTGAAGATCAGGCTTGAGCTCCTAAAGCCGCCGATTAAACATGCTGAATGGGCCGAAAAACTTGCAACACGGGTAGACTAGAGCCGACAGTGTGGGACACACCACGAAAACTAAGCCGAAGACGCTCACCGACGGCCCCAAACTGTCCAACGGCCGTCCGTCAGCTTGGTGTGTCAGGGCCTTTAGAGGCCTGGAAGAGCACCACTAGAGAAGTTATCAAGCTAATGTACGTGGCTTATACAAAGGACTCGAAACCAAAATATGAAACATTTTATTTCTTGCACACTTATGTATATTTATTCAATTACATTATGGACAAAAACGACAGTTACTACACACGTCATTTCCATTATACTTACAGACTGTGCTGTATTTATAGAGTTACAGTTATAGAGTTACCTGAGCCCTTGGTTGACAAAACAGAGGATGTAAAATGATTCCTACAAATCCCTATTTATCATTCACCTAAAGCTGTCTCATGGCCTTTCTATTGCAATGTCCTACTGCTGCCGGGCAGGGATTCCCAATGTCAAGCTCCTGGAGCCCTACTTGTTTTGTATAGGTTAATGTCCCTGATTAGATGGCTAGAATGAAAAAATAAAGAGGGCGAGGCCATCACTGACCTAGAAGTCTCCCTTCTATTGTGCAGATTAGAGACTTTAACGAATGTTCACAAATTTTGATTACGCTGTCGAACATGAATTTTACTGGAGGCAAAATTTCTACATAATAGCTTTTGAAGATCAGACGCACTCCCAAAGGCACTAAACTGACAAGTGTTATAGCCTGTCACCTAGGTGCCAATGTTTTCCCTATTATCTTAAGAAAAATATTGATTGTAATTGCTTAGTATCATAGCAACAAACGAGTATCCATATTTCAAAAGCCCTTTGATTTCTCACCTTTTATTTTAATTGGACTTAACTTTTAACTGTAAAGTTTGTATTCTATAATCTGACAGACTGAGCTTGGTTTCTTTGAAATAGATTTGACTGACTGTTATATTGATTTATATGTTTGTATATATTTGTAAGTATGAATTGTGTTTGCCAAAGTGGGGGCCCTGGTTGTCAATGCAGCTACAAACACAAAGAAAAAGAAAGCCATGGTGGTGCCATTAATCACTGACCAGTGGACGTAAGTGTATACCTGTGGCAGTTTTGTGACACACTGCCTCTGTAATTGCATGTCATTATCCAAAGAATCACGAGAGGGCTTCTTTTTGAAGATGTTTATGTGTTGAGATGACATCAGCTAACAGCGAAAGGGGAATGATCACAAAGGCACGAGGGCCAACGCTGTTAACCTGCTGTCTGCTCTGTGTGTTGTATGCTGACGCATCGTGTGGAACATGTTTGTTCCAGTTGTAGATACACTTTTAGAGGAGACTTGTTCAAGTTTGTTTTAAGTTTTATTTATGAGTGACTGTCAGTGTTGTTGCCAACGGGTGAAAACCTCCCCGCTCCCAAAATGTCAGCTTTTCAGAGACAAAGAAAGCCCTGGTTTTAAGCTTGATGACAGTGCATTTCTGACATTATCCAGGGAGTTCTGAGTGCAAGAGGTCAGGATTTTCTCAAACTACAGAAAACATATAATCCTTTAATTGACGTTAAAATACTTAAAGCCCCATAGTCAGCATTTAATGAGGTGTTCACACGACTACAGCAATATGAGAATGCCAAATAAGAAAAAAAAATAATGGAGAGGTGGTGGTAAAGTCAAGCAGGGTATAGTTTTACAGTCACATTAACAAGAAGAGGAAAAGGGTACCAAGACAGTACCAAAGGGTGAGCAGGCTCTGTCAGCCTCCCAGAACTGTTGTCCTGTTTACAAAGAACAACTGCATAGCGTGTTAGCAGGACCCTTGCTTTAAGTCAACAAATTCCTACCAGATTAGGCAACAGGCCTCGGTTTCTGCCCAGCACATCTTACATACCGTGACACACATTCCACGACAAATAGAGCAGAGGTGGTTTCTCTGCTTGCTCCAAACTGGGAGGTCGGTTAAAACAGAATAAATAGTTTGTCAATCCAAGGATGAGTTAGCTGGTTTTGTAGTATACTGGCCCTTGGACTGAGTAAGGTTAGCAGGAAATTGATGAGATGTATCTTAAGCATTTCGAACCATATAGAGCTAACAGTATAATAATGTGTAGGAATGAGCATTGTTTATGCCTCTAAGCCGGCAACAGCCGTCACTGTGACCTCACTTCCGTCCCGTTCTCGTGATATCTCAGGAACGCCTTGAACAAATTCCTTCAAATTTGGCACAAACGTCCATCCACTTGGACTCAAGGATGAACTGATTAGATTTTGGTGGTCAAAGGTCAAGGTCACTGTGACCTCACAAAACACTCTAATTATGACAATTTTACACAAATGTCCAATAGGATAAAAAGATAAAGTGATGACATTTTGGACAGACATGGATGTAAACTGCAACTTGACTGTCTGGCGGAGGCATACAACCGTAGTGCGGTAATTCTATTTTTTTTTATGTTAAAGAAGTAGAGCTGCTGTATTTTTACAGGTTTGATCTTTATTCCTGTATTCACTTGAAGTCCAGCATAGCCTAGCCAAGTGTGCTTCTACTAGTGGTGTAACAGACCGTAGTTGATCTGTGATCCTTACGGATCCCCCCCACGGTTCAGAACGCATGTGAACCATGGATTAATTACACAGTTCATTCTCAAACCATCATAGTGTGAAATAAAGTTTTACTGCCGATCGTTATCAGCCGATATTTATAGTTATATCTACTTCCTTTATTCTACTGATCCGATCCGTGACTCAAAACCGTGATATGATCTGAACCCTGAGCCCTCGCTTCTACAGTATGTGATGGAACTAGTGCCAATTGTGGAATTCATCATATGAGGGGTTTAAAAACATTTGCATAGTATGTCCTTTGATTAACCACTTTATCTACTTTATCTTCAAGCCTTGGAAATGGTGTCACGTACAATATTTTTTCCTAGGTATCTTTCTGCTTTTTTTTTTTTTTTACCCGTAAGTGTATTTCTTTTTTGTTTTCTCTTTATAGGGAAAAACTTCAACCTGGTTGCCAATTTTCTGAAGCGACACATCAACCTCAGATGTGCAGTCAAGCAGCTCCATGGTGGTACGTAATCTCCATCTTTTCAAAGAATCAATTTCCAGTTAAATGAATCAGAAATAGACATCTCAATAGCTCGTACTTTTCCCACAGAAAGAGAAAGTCATCTGTGGTGTGCATGTTGATTTTTCTCCCCCTCACTTGTTTTTATGTCCTGTCCCTACCTGCTCGGGGTGTTGTTGAGAACAGGCGGCCATTAAGTGGTTCCCTTGAGAGGCTACTGAGAGTGGGAGAGAGAGAGAGATTGGAGGGCTGTCTATGGAGGGCAGTGAGAATCTATCTCCATGGCCCATCTAGTGCCTGTGACCCTTGGCCACCTTTTCATGGGACCAACATGGCTCTCTTCCTGTCAGTAAAGTTAATATCTGTTCCCTGGGGGCCTGGATGTTAAGGCAGCACTGACCTGCTGCAGGCTGAGATGACGGCTTCTCTCAGCAGGTCCGTTACACATCAAATTATACCCAGTCTCCTGGGGTCAAAGGTTGTGTAATTCGGTCCACTGAGTTAGCTGTACATAGTGGACAGGTCATGTAAAAATGTTCAATCCGCTATAACACAAAAGTCTTTATTCTGATTGGCTAGTTATACAAGGCAAAATGGTACGATTAAAATCCTGTTAGGAAGACTACGAGGCTAAAACACAATGGGACTTTTTTAAACTTTTACTATAATTAGCCAATCAGAGATCAGTGATATTTTCTGATATGGCTCAAATTCATTTCACCCCACAACACAAACTAACAACACTTTTTCTATTCTCAGGCTATTATCAGTGGGACAAAAACTGTAAAATTTGTCCTATGGTTGCCATTACAGAAACAGCCATAAGCTCATTAAAATGGGATGTTTTTTTGTTTTTTTTATTCTATTCTGTAGATTAATATGATCGTCAATCTGTCTATTAGATTATGGGATATCATTTCAGTAAACTTTAAAATTTTACTTGGGTAAGGGGGCTCAAGAGAAAAGCTTGTGGAATATCCAAAATCAAAAGGGTTCATCCTCTGGAAAGCACAAATTTGCTCAGTTAATTTCATTACAATCTTTCTATTAGAGTTTCATGTCCGTTTAGACATAGATGAATGCATAGAAATAGAATATACAGTAGGAGTAGAACGGACATTCCCGTTCAAATCAACGTAGCAGCATGGTCAGAGCGGGGGCCATTTTTATGTGTACCGTTGCCATAAAGACAGCGGGCTGACTTCCGCATAAAATAAACCGAATTGCAGCAAGTCTCCCTGAGGTGAAGTTTTGCAGTAACAATGAGTAAATGCGCAGTGGAGTAGTAACGTTACGAGGCACATAGAAAACTTAAATTAATCAAAATTAACAACCTCACAGCGGAGGAAAGCAAATTGTTAACGCCAAATGAGTGACAACGTTGTTCAGCTCGTTTTCCGTAAGCAGTGTGGCATTTAAGCATGGTGGAATTTAACAAGGTAGCATAGCGGACAGATGGCTGGATAGCTCTTGGGCTTGTTCCGTCAGGCTTTGGTGCTACACTGATTACAGAAAACGAGTCTAACAGTGGGCTGGTGGCCAGCGGCAGCACCGGGTCTGGGGACAAGTTACATAGCTAACTAGCCAGCCAGCTGTCTACGGGAGCTGCGTCCATTCTCTTACAGGCCACAGACTTTACGGCCCCATTGACGTGTGTTCTGTTGTCACCATAACAACTAAAAACTATCGCCATTTTCTTTTGTACTAGTCAAATTACCACAGCAAACAGTTCTATGACCCTTCTACCAATAGCCAATCATTTCTACTGCAAATTTCATGGTAATCTTGCAAGTAGTTGTTGAGCAATCAGTTGACTTCCAAACCTTCCCACCGACATAGACATCTTGATTCATCCTCGTTACATACTCTCCACCAGGTGTGCGCACACCAATGCAAGTGTGGTATATATGCAAGCCAAAGTGTGTGTATTGGCTGTGTTTATTAACCACTGATACACACAAGTGAAGCAAAACCAATGTATTAAAAAATGGCCACTGAGGAGGAATATGATCTTTTACGGACTAAATTACCCACAGCTGTAAACCCTTTGAACAGAGGGTGGTAAGCTGAGTGGATAAAGAATACTGGAGTATGTTGTAATGCTCCTATTATTTGTTCACGCAGGAAGTTACGTCTTCATCAGTATTTTTCATTATGCACATTAATGTTCAAAATGTTCACTTCCATTGCTATGCAAGCTCTTTACATACAGGAGACTATATAACAGGCCATAGATCAGATATTGGCCGGTTTGGCTGTCCAGTTGAGGTGATATGTTGAAGTCAGTTAATCTGGAGCGCTTAGATTTATTGTCATGATATAATACATGTTATAGTATTGTCGTTGTAAATGGTATTTGTCTTTGTAGTACATGAAACAGTCATATTGCTCCCAAGAGTCGTTGCTAACATAAAATTTCCTAATATTTCATGCCGTTTATGCAGCTCATAAAGCTCAACAGTTATCTGTAAACTGCCATTTTCTCTTCGGTCTGAGGGATAGTAAATACTGTTTCTAGATGTAAATTCAAACCTCCACCACATTTCCTTCTTTGACTCATAATTAGAGGTGAGCCCAAGTTATTAACTAGCATAGTCTGTGTTGTTTCTTTGCCTGACTTCAGATTTGCGTGTGTTTCCTGAACGCTACGTTGTGTGTGTGAGCTGTCCAGAGGATGCCTCAGCGCACCATGGAAACCCGAGCCTGGCCGCGGTGAGTGCTGTTTATACTCCTCTATTTCCTCTTCCAGTCGCCTGGCAAAAACTCCTGCGTGGGTCTGTGTGTTATTATAGGGATGTGTTGCCAAATTGTACTCTCACTTTATATATGCTGATCCTCGATACCAGAGGGATACGAGAGGATGGCAGGGGGTTGGATAGTGAGGTGGGGTCCAAATGTGCAGAGTCACCCCTTCTTCAAAAAAGTTCCTGCTCCCACATTCTGTCTATTCACCCCAGCTGTACAATTTAGGTTGTTTTTTTTGGTCAAACTCAAACGTGGGATTGTTGTAAACCTCAACATTAATGGGTAGTCGAAAAAATTGCCAAAACTAATTTTGTACATTTTAGCTCTTGGGAAAGTGTATATACTTCAACTCAACTTTTATCCAAGCTCATTGTGGCTCTGCAGTCAATCTTGACATTGTCAGACCATAATATTCATCTTATATAAAAATCTGGACTTTGTCTACCCTTTAACCATCTCGCTTTAAGTGTAAACACTTAGTATACACTTAATATAATATATCATTAATACATTGTATTCTGGTTTTACAGCATATTATTCGTGGTTCAAGAGAACTACGGGCTGCAACTAATGATTATTTTCATCATCGATTAATCTGTTGCTTATTTTCTCAATTAATTGATTACTTGTTTGGTCTAAAAATGTCAGGAAATGGTGAAAAATGTCGATCATTGTTTCCCAAACCACACGATGACTTCAAATGTCTTGTTTTGTTTACGGATATAGAGGAGTAAGAGTAAACTAATCGATTAATCGTTGCAGCTCTAACTACAACAACACGCTTCATCATTCTGGTACAAGTACATTGGATTTTTAAGGGAGAATTCAGTTAATGTGATTGTGTGCAGTTAAATGTCATGTGCCTTGATTGATTAGACTCGGATAAAGTTGGGTTCAGTGGGTATTTCCCTGTAAGAGTCCATGCTCTGTATATTATGTGTACTGCCCATGTCATAAGACCTTTCGACTGTAGTTCTTTTTTGTCCATTATGGACAAATGTCCTTTGGCCAGTGCTCATTTGATCCCAAACTCCCCAGAGTATTGTGGGAAATGGCGGTGGAGCCTCTCACCTTGGCACTCACATCAAGGACAGACATCTCTCCCATCACATCCCATGATCAGTGGCCTGCTGTTTTTCTATGGGGTTTTTGCTATTGTTTCCCTTTGAAATGTCTCTGCACTCTCCACAGCTTGGCTTCCAATGAAAGCAGTGATTGTAATATTTTTAGTGGAGCAACACAGTCGTCAGTGAAAAGTTCAGATTGTGTAACCAATTTTCCAGTTCAAGGAGGCATTGCTGTCGATTGCGTTCCTCTCCTCAGGATGTGGTTCTCTGGGCTCATACAGTACAAGCAGAGGGAATTGGAGGGTGGGAGTCTTGTGGTGGAGCTCTCACTAGCCCAACCTCGAACGTGGTTTTTAAGGGAAAGATACCAGACAGCAGGGCTAAAGTTTTTCACATGACAAAAACAATTATTTGTTTACTTCCTTCGCTCTGTTCTAATTTGTCAGAAACTGAGTTTTTGCATTTTAAGCGTTGCCAAAAAAGTAGAAAATCTAAATGAAAAAAAAAAATCTTATGCATTGAGTCACAGCTGATGTAAGACGTAATAATAATGTTGCTGTCTAAAAATAATGAGGCCTTTGGAGTTCTATGTCAAAGTTGGTCATGTGCTTAATAAGTGCTCTTTTATTCCACAACTCTTGACAGCACCAGCCCGCTAGTCCCAAAAAAATGACACATTTCCCTGTGTTTAGGGAGGTTTTGGTTTTGTAGTTAGGATTCAGTTTGTGTGACTTGTTTAACAAAAATCCTCAACCGCAGTGGAAATGTAGACTCATCAAATTAGCACTTCTCATAAGGTCAGGGGGTTATGTTGTGAGGGAACTAACTAAGGTGACATCATGGTTGGCCTTTTGTCCTGTGAATGTCCAATGTCTCCCACGCTGGAGCATGCTGTAGCCTCTTGTATCTCTTATTAGTCATATTTTCAGCTGTGGTTCGGTTTGAAGAGGAGATGGGGAGGTTTAGTCATTTCCAGTAGTCTAGAGGGAACTAAGTTACCAATTATCATTGATTTTCAGTACTCAAAGTCAATACCGAAACCTACATTTTTGGGTTGAGGATTTGGGTTTTGGGTTTAGATTTTTTTGTGCAGATTTACTACATCTTCTCTGAAACAGCATTCAATTTAGATTTATATCAACCATGGATCAAATAACTATGTGTAATGTGAACGGGCTTGGTCATAGTGATGAACCCACCGAGAATTATCACCCAATTCCGCAGTTCTCCTCAACTAGGGCTGCAAAAATGTCTGTCAAAGTACCATTTTAAATATAATATTGTCGTGCTGCAGTGTAGTCCTGGCCTACAGATCATATTCTACAGACTTCTGAAAACATCTTTGTTTGGTACAGATCCCTGCAAAAATCGCACCATAATCATTTTAATATGTTTTTCAATGAAAATAAGAATAATGATGTAAAAATTATAATTCCCTGTAATATCGCAAATCAAATCACAATTAAAATATCAGCCAAATAATCGCAATTAAATTTTTTCCAAAATCGTGCAGCCCTACTCTCAACTCTACGAAGTGTCTGTCTGTACGGAGTGTCTTTTAGCATATCGTTTCGGCCACAACTTTACTGTTTTGGTTCAGTCTCACAGCTCTCATCAACACCATTTCCAGCAGAAGCGGGCATCTGTTTTCAGCAAAAAGCTCCGATAGACCCACTGTACACTACCTGCCCAGCACCAAACAGCAGACAGACAAATTTAGCGATTTGCAGGTGAACATATTTGAGCATTTAGCAGCAAAGTAAGAAATGTTCCCCTCAGGAGCTGGTGGAGATAACAAGAGAACTAGAAAGAGAGTGAATTTTGGACTTTCTAACCTGCTAACACGTTTGCCATAAAAACTTAAAAAGTGATAAAAATGTGGATATATGGATTTACAGGTCGCTTGTTGCCTTAAGGAGGTTATGCTCAAAACAAACCATGTCACCAAACCATGTTGTGTTTCTAGCTGTTCCAAACCTGAAACTGGGGTGAAAAGCCTGCCGTGCTAATTGTTCTCTCAGACAGTCTTTCCTGGAAGGCATTCTAGTGTTACACTAGGCTGTTCACACGCAAAGTGAAAGAAATAGTTGTGTAAACAATGGAAAAAAAGTTGTAACCCTCGGGGCTCCAGACATCAAAGCAGAGAAGAAATTAGTGGTTAAGTTGCCTCTGATCAGGATCAGGCATCTTACCAGGGACCGGGGACCGGGGAGACAGGTGGTGCTCTGCCGATGATGTTGGGTCTTGGCTGGGCCGTTCAGGGCCGAGGACAGGGGTAACGGGGACCGCAGCATTTTTCTTGGCAAAAAAACCCAATCAATAGTTCTCTTCATTTTGAATTATCGGTATGTTTTATGGTTGTGAAGTCGCTCCAGGAGGAGTACAGGGCGCTGTTTCACACATACAGACAGAGACAGACCTGCTAAATGTCAGGTGCACCCGTGTGACCAATGAAAATGTTTAGTCTCACTTGACAGATTTTAAGTCACATATGTAACCAAAATGGTCGCGCTCTGGAGCCCTGAACCCTGTTTACTTTCTCCCCTTCACGCACCAAAAGTTACAGAAGTTGTTGATGTTGGAAACTAGGAGAGGGTTTCAGATGCCGTTCGACCATCAGACAAGTGCTTTGGTTTGAGCATGCTGACACATTTAAAGTCATGACTGTCATGTCTGGAGCTGCTGAGTAAAATGTATCCTGACATCCATCTCATCTGTGGGGGGGCGACAGTAACGGTCGGATATTTGATTTATTAAGAGACGAATATCAGCCTGATGTACTCGGTCTGTTACAACCCAGAAACCGAGAACCGACTGTTGCTCTGCAGAGGTAGAAACTACTGTGTTTGCGTGGGAAGCAAACAAAATGCATCTCAATGTTTTTTCTTCTTGACATTTGAAGATTTAAGTCCCTCATAAAAAGTTGCTCCTATTGTGAGTCAGCACCAACAGAGTGGAGGGCAGCATGGGAAGGAAGAGCTAGTGTTTAGGATTGTGGCCGATGTTTTCTAGTCAGGCACAGAGTGGGCAGCTGAGGTGAGTGGCGTGCTGGGCCGCAGAAGTTTGGATCAAAGGCAGAGCAGATGTGTTTCCAGTCCCCCCCTCTTCTGAGCTGTGGACGAGCCAGTGTGTTTACTCATGACCTCAGCACGTCTCTGTTCTTCACAGCTCGCAACAGCTAGCGAGCAGCGCTTTCCCAAGCCTCCAGTGTTTGCTGATCTCCTCTGCACCAAGGCCAGATACACGGCTGTGATCTCTGTACAGCACACGATCACGTCCCTTCATTCCATCCTGTCTTAAGCTGCTGTCATTGATTTCCACAAAGTGAGTCCAAACAGCTTGACTTATTCCTTAAACATGGGTGGATCCAAAAAGGTTTGTCATTGTTCAGGGATAAAAAAACTGTCCTCTTTTTGAGACAAGTATGTGCCCATGCATGTTTGTTGACTTTGTTTCAGGGAAGATGTGGTGAGCTTAGACAAACAGGGCATGTTTCCTCTGTGGGCGCAGGGTGGGAGGAGGGAGACGGGGGGGAATTTGTGAACTATTTTCATGAACATCTCTGCAGGAGGTATGTCTGCCCTGACAGTTAAATAGTGTTGTTGTTTCTTGGTGCCAGTTTAAGCATTCTGTATACTTAGTTGTGCCACCATAGAGCTGTTCAAAGGCTTTCCAGTGGAGAGAATCATTTCATTTTTATAACTCGAATACTTTAGGGGATTCAATTATTTCAAGTGGTATGAATCATTATCTTGTGACAGATGAGTGAATGGCTGGCTTTATAGAATGGCATCTCACTGGTTTTGTGTGTGTTGGATGAGATACAAAGACATTAGAGTAATCCAAGAACAAACAATCTACTGTGGAGGATCACACAAGCATATATGAGTTGATGGTTGATCAGAGCTTTCCATGCTGACCTGTTTTCTGACTTTTTTTCCCTGGTAATTTTCATGTTTTAACTTCAAGTTAACATTTGCAATGCCTCCATGATGGGTTGAGAAAGAGCTCTGACCTCTTTGGCTCTTAAAAAACCCTTGCAAAACCCCATTAGATAAACTAAAAATACATGGTTGTCAAACTGCAAAAAAGCCTTTTATTCTTGGTTCCTGAAAAGCTGAATGTTTCTACGCAGTAAAATTGTTATTATATTGTAGAGAGTGGCGGGCCGTTTATTTTCGACCTTGGCCTTCAGTGCTATCCTCCTGCAAATAAACTGCCTTCGAATAACCTCACCATGACACTAGAGCTATGGCTACAGGTGCAACCAGTGTTTGTTAACAAAGGCACATGTGCCTAGCACTGGCGGGCAAAATCATCATTCTCTGCACACAAAATATAGAACTAGCAAAGCAGCGGGTGGTCATGCCGAGCTCACATGCTACACAGATTGACCTGGAGCGGCTGTGCCATGCACACTGGATGTGAGCGCTCCGTCCTCCGCACGCCAATTGCCTCATTAATGTTATGGTTCTGTTATAGCATCAGGTTTAAATTCGAAGTATTGCCAAATAGGTGCTTTGGATTTTCACTTTGACACCAAATCCTACGCCATCGTCTTATCTATCAACTCTCTGTGTGGGAAATCTGCCTCCTGCTAGTCTGTGCTGAGACTCCATACGGAGCAGACACTTCAAATTTCAGTTTGTAGCGTCCGTCATCCGACTATGTATTGATAACAAGCCGCTGATACGCCATAATGAACTAAATGGGTTTGATTTTTTATTTAAAAAAAAAAAAAAAACGATGGTGGGCAAGTAATGAAATTGGTGTATGCCCAGCCACGTGCAACACCGACTACCGCACGGCAAGCCTAGCTCGGTTACTCCTATTGTCATTTGAAGTTAACCACACCTTATTCATAGTGAAAGTAACCTTTACAGAGAGGAATAATGTGATTTAGTCTCAGCGATCAGTCCTCATCTCTGTAGCTTAATAGTCTCAGTCCACTCCACAGTCCAAAAGTCAAAATTGATTGAAAAACGACAGATGTAATCATTTACAAAATTCACAACATGTTTTTATCTAATGAAATATTCTGCTTCAATCGATATTTGTTGGCGTTTAGCCTTTCAAAAACAACATTTTCTCTAGGGCCAAACCACTGCTCTCCTGCTTACTGCACACAAAGCCGCACCGACATCCAAGTTTCATTGGAAAACCTCAATTAAACAGGGTGGGGTATTAAAATATGAATGCAGCTCATTCAGACAGTGACAAGCTGTTGTTTCAGCACCACAGGTGAGACATGGGATTGTTGTGTTTGTGCTAAATACCAGAGCACTATCATATAGGACCACCAAGCAAAACACACCTGCCAAAACACACCCACACAACCAGGCCACTGAATCTGAATTCATTCACACCAGCAGAGACGATGTAAAGTAAGCAATAATAGCTAATAAAGATACATAAAAAGATCATTAAACTCACCAAAGCTGATCCTCATTTCAAGACGAGGTCCATCCTACTTTCAAGAGTTCAATGACCACATAAAAAACACTGTAAAACAGAGCTAAGTAAACGTAAAAGTTTAAATAAACCCCAGAATTTAGCATGCTGCTAACGGGCCTTCGGAACGCCTCGGGTCCGCTCGGTCCTACTCGGGTCCGCTCGGACGCCACACGAAAAATGCCGACGTAGCTTCGGCGTGTCAACGAATCCGCCCAACATGGAAAACTCGAATTCTGATTGGTTGAAGAACATGACAATCAACAACAGGACACAGCACAGGAGGGGAAATCTGATTGGATAAAAGCTACAATAAGGGCCCACTTCTGATGTCCATGGATATTTATGTAGATTATATAGACCAGTGGTCTCAAACTCAATTTACCTGGGGGCCGCTGGAGGCAGAGTCTGGGTGAGGCTGGGCCGCATCAGGTATTCCACAAAAAAAGCTTTGTTAAAAAAAACAACAATCTTCTCAAACGTCATTATTAACAGTTCTTTAACTTGAATGGGTTCTTCTGAACATGAACTGTCCTGAACATTAATGGAACATTGAAGAACATGAACGGTTCTTCTGAACATGGCCTCTATTGCGTCTCCCACTTTTCCTGAAATTGTCTGTGCTTGTCACCAACCTTTCTCTTCACTGCAGGCTTTGAAAAAGACATGATTGGGGCTGTGTGACAAGATATATATTCATTCCACTTGGTGTCACTCCGCAATAAAGTTGTGCCTGCTGTGTTTGTGTTGCTCTGCAATTACACCACCAAACCGCTAGTTGGCGGCGGCTCTATGAGTTTCCTTCTTCTTCTTGTACTACAAACAGAAACTAAGGGAGTTGGAGCTAATAACTGTTGAACCACAGAACTTTTACTGATATTACTGCAACGCCGAAAAGAGAAAATATATCTGAGTGGATTTGTGTGAACAAACATTGAAAAGATGGAGGCAGAGAGAAGTAGAACTTGGTCCTGGCCGCTCAGCATCGCTGAGAGACTGGACCAATCACAGCTGTTGCGGTCTGCGTCGCCGCGACGTGTAGTTACATTTCTGGAGAGGTGCACGTCAGGCTACGGCGTCGATTCAACGCAGAAGTATAAATCAAGCTTTAATCGAGTTTATGCGATGTTACACGGGCGCCGCCACAGTTGTTGTGAAATGTTTCTCTGCTTGCATCAAGCCCGGCCGATTGCCCGCCCCCGGGAGCCATATACCCCGCTGTGATTGGTAGGTTCGTTCAGCTCGGGCTCGCGCAACAAAGGGACCTTCCACGGCAAACTGCCATTCACATAAAACTCGCGGGCTGAGGGCGCCTGGTTAGCTCAGTTGGTAGAGCGGGCGCCCATGTAACAAGACTTGGTCCTGACCGCGGCGGCCCGGGTTCGAATCCGGCCTGTGGCCCTTTCCGCATCCACTCTCTCTCTCCCCCCTTTCCAAGACTCTATCCACTGTCCTGTCAATAAAAATGAAAAAATGCCCCCAAAAAAAACTTTATAAAAAACTTTATAAAAAAAAAAAAAATTTGCGGGCCGCACTAACATTAAACTTTCATATCAAGGTGGGGGCCACAAAATATCGTCTTGCGGGCCGCAATTGGCCCGCGGGCCGCGAGTTTGAGACCCCTGATATAGACCAAACCCGTGATGTATGTTAACATAGAGTAAGATACTACATAAGCAAATGTCTTTGGTTCAAGGTTTTTTATCTGTCATTCATCCAATTCCAGCAAAGCAAGTCATTGATTGGCAATGAAAATATTTGGTCTCAGGTTCCTTCAACAATACTCAGAATATTTCTATATAAAAGGGGAAATTACACAAGTAAAAGCAAAAGCAAAATGATAATCTAAGACATAAAATGCAGTACAAAATGATGTAAAGTGAAAGCTAAAGTGCAGTTAAAATATTGGGCTTCAATATAAACATAATTAAATATAAAATAGTAATGTAAATGTAAATTTTGTAAACAGGATGTAGTGTGTATATGCATGATGAGAAGTAATATATGTACACAGATGTAGTATGTAATAATGAGAAGTACTATATAGTATTAGAAGTACTATATATATATACACACACACAGAGATGTAGACAGGAATGTAGCTGGTATGTGTACAGGTGTAACAGTTTGTAAAACAGTATGTAAAGTATATCGAGGTAGATAAAGGTAAAGTCGGTAAGTGGCCAGGTCGCTCTTGGACAAGAGATTTAAATCTCAATGACTCTTCACCTGGTTAAATAAAGGATATATATGTATAGTGAGTGATACTAAGAGTGGTTTTATCATCCCAGCAGTGGAGTATTTTTAGACTACTCAAAGACTATTCGGCTGTATCGGTGCATTACTTTCAAGTGCAGCTGCCTTAAAAGATAACTAACATAATCTTCCTATCTTGTGTTCCGACCTTATTTTAGATGGCAGAGGAGAAAACAGTTCATTCCCTGTATTTTATGGAGCCTGTAGTTGGTTATCTTTTTGAAGTTGTGTCCAGGAGTCACTCAGAGTTTGGGGCAAGCTTTGAGAAACTGCACCGGTATCCTTTTAAAACCAAATGATTCATTCTCTCTCTGCTCTCCTCGCCCTTTTGCCAGGCTTATCTCTATAATCTGACATCCAGATGTGCCGTCGTGTTGCAGCTCCCGTGGTGGAGCCGTGTTGTTTTGGAGGCTCCGGGGCCGGGGAGGGCACTGTCGGTCTGCTCTACGTGTTGCATCACGAGAAGTATGTTGCAGCTTTGTGTGGGGGCGAGTAGACTGGCTGGCGATAGGGGGGGTTAAACCCTTGTTGCTGAGGGAGAGGTGGTGGTGGCAGCGGCGGCGGGTAGAAGTTCTTATTTACCACCAACACTCCCTCCTGTTTCATGGGATACTCTCCAACGAGTTTGCATCATTCCGTATGAGATTGGACCACACAATACTTACTGTTTTATCCACATAGCTTGTGATACTTATAATGTTCATGCTCAAGCTCTCTCTCTCTCTCTTTCCCTCCCTTCTCCATCTTTAAACCCTCTACTTTCTTCTCTAGTTGCTATATACAGAAAGTCCGACCCCGGGACCCCTGGTGATAATAATTCATGCACCATCTCTCTCTCTCTGTCTGACTTTCTCCGTCTACTTTCTATGTATATCCAACCTCTTCCTCTCTTCATGCTTCTTCCTTTTCCACCTCTCTCCCTCTCTCTCTCTCCCTCTCTCTCTCTCTCTCTCTCTCTCTCTCTCTCTCTCTCTCTCTCTCTCTCTCTCTCTCTCTCTCTCTCTCTCTGTTGCTCTTTTGAAGTCGTGCCGACAGGAACAGAAAGGCACAAAACTTTCCCAGAGAGCCTCCCAATGGCTTCTTGTTGATTTTTCTTTCAAGTTCATTTTCAAACGGCATTTATTCATATTAAACAGATGAGAATACATATCAAGGCCTTACAATGCAAATGATTGCAACCCACATCTTTCTCAGTATTGTTGTTGTTGGGGTGGGTGTGTGAGTGCGTAGGCAAAATGCATGTTTGTATGTGTATCACTGTCTCAAATCCGACGCTGTAGCTCTGGATACGAGCGTAAAGACTAAACCTCTGCCCACACTGTAGCATGACTCCATCGCTACACAAAGGGCGGCCTGTGGAGGACTTCCTGTGTGAGGATTCTTGTGTTTGTGGGCACGCTGGAGAGACTGCTGAGGTCAGACGATATGACTCTGGGGGGTGCCTCTTTTTGTTGTACTCCCCTCTAATTCATTCTGTAGTATCTTGTCCTTTCTTTCTCGTCGTATCCGCCTACTTCCCTGTAGCCCATCCTCCTTATTCACCACCCTCCCTCCGTCTGGCCTCTTTATTCCGTCCGCCACACCACAGACCAGAGTGCAGCTCCGTCTCAACACCCAGGGCAAAACCACAATGCCCCAGCTTGCCCTTGCAGCTTGGGACAATTACTCCTTCCTCCTTGTCTGTCGGGTCATATGTTGTCGCTGGTATCATGACATGTGAGACATTAATGATTTTTTCACAGCGACTGGTTGAGGCCAGAGCTTACCACATCGACTTTCTGTCTCATCTTAAGAGTGCACATTGATCATATTACCAACCAGTTTATGGAATAATAATGATGTGAAAAATGGCTGATATTTAAACATAGTGGCCACAACCTCGAATTTTCCAAGATTTAACTTCTGTCTGGTTGTATTTTCCCACTTCAATTAGTCTACAGAGTGTTTTTAGACATGGCTCTGTGGATGGCTCGATTTGGTCGGTCCAGACAAAAGTATTTTAACAACTGCCGGATGGGTTGCCTTTAAATTTGGTGCAGGCATTCATGGTGGCGAAAGGATGAATCCTCACGACTTTGGTGAACCCATGACCTTTAATCAAGTGCACCAGCAGGCTTGCTTTCCTCATAGCCAATCGGAGTGATTTCTCTCACTGACGAGCTCCAACATGCTAAATCGGCCGAAAAAACTCCGACATGAGCAGACTAGAGCCGACGGTGCGGAACACACTGAAAAAACTAGCCAACAGTGTCCAACAGCCGACCGTCGGCTTGGTGTGTCAGGGCCTTTAGTCTTGTTAGTTTAAAGCATGTCACTCAAATCATGAAGCTCTTCACCTGCAGTCTGCTTATTCTGGTTGAACAAAGGCTCAATCTCTAAACCAGAGCTACTCTGATATTCTCCCACCAACTTTTTTGATGCAGTATTAATTTACGATAAATTGTCGGGCTCTCAACCTTTTAAGTTCTGCTCAATTTACCAGCAGCGTCTCTTGTTCTCTTCTCATAAATCCAGAGTCTGTTCCAGGTCAGCCAAGGAACAGACCTGTGATTAACCTTCATTAGTGGCCTGTTGAGGGCACACGTTGGTGAGATCCAATCTTTGGCCCGTTCCCTGTTCTGCCTCAGTGGGTCCCCTCGGTATGAGGGCATGTTGAACTTTGAACCAGCAACTCAAAGTGCTGCTACAGTCGACTAACCACGAGGCTACTTTCACTAACTTGTATTTATCTTATCATCTGTCCTCCTCTCTATTTTGCATTTTTCCATTCACATGTCTCCGTTGTATTTTTCCTCAGCCTGGTCCCATCATCGTATTAAAGATTCTTCTTTAATCACTGTTTTTACTTGTCAACATGGTGTCATATGGTGTTTAGTAATCCTGCCTCAGGCTGGAAGCATCACTCCAAGCCTCAGACAGCGGAGACTATGAAACACGTGTCACTATGGCAGGCCGGTGATTGCTTTCTGAAGCCTTTGAGGTGGAGACAGTATTAAGTGGGCGACTAATTATTTGTGCCATCTGGGGTGTAACTTAGACATTCCTCTTGTACTGTATCATAGTTTAGTTCAATAGTGAGGCGAAAATATTTGTAAACTATCTTTTTATCTTATTGGATTATTTGAATTGTATTCCTTATCATTTCTACAGCAGTGTAGTGGATGTTTTTTAATGTCCGACAATGCCAGATGATGACAGCAGTCTGCTGTGAAGCCAGACCTTTCCAGGGGATGCCAGGAATAATATTTTTTGTTTACACCGATTCTGTTTGTCCTCTCTAGACTGAACTGAGCGAACAAAGCCGATCGGAATATTTTTCCAGAGCGGGAGAAACCCAAGAGCCTTTAAACAGCCCCACGAAAACAAAGAAGACTGTGCTTCAAAAGATGTAAGTATGATCTAATGCAGAACTTTCCAACCCCACCGGTCAGAGAGGACACTCGAGTATCTGTTCACATCCTCTTGTCCTTTAACTTTTTCAGAGCCAAACAAGCTAGTGTCATGGGTGATGGACAGCAGATTGACCAGAGAGCCTGTCCCAAAAACCAAAGAAGGGAACTTGAAGCTGGAGAGTCCGAATCGAGCCCCGGACAGGAGGCCCTCCCAGAGGAGGACCACGAGGTGCCTTCCCACAGTGCCTTAAAGGAAGCCGTGGCTCAGATTGGGAATACTCGCAAGCAGGGCTTGACCCGGGAGCAGCAGACTGAGAGCAGTCCTCCAGACAGCATCAACCCAAACGGGGCCTCAGTAGTTTTCTGCCAACATGAAATCAGTCAGGAGACAAGAAAGAGCAAGAGGTGCACGCCAAGCGATGCAGGGGAAGACCCTCACCCGCAGAGGGCCAAGAGGACGTGCCTTGGAAGACCTCCAGCCACAACGCAAACTCACTCCAGCGAGTGCTGCACACAAACATCCAAGCATGACCTTCTTCCTCTGCCGCCCCTTCCTCCAGTCGAAGCCAAGGCAGAGTCCAAGGCTTTCCCAGTCTCCGAGCGCAAGAAAACCACACTGGAAGTAGAGCTGCTTACTCCAGGGAAACGGGCCCAGAGGCTCCCCCTCACAAGCAATAACACGGCACAGACAAACCAAAACAGGCTGGCCGCAAGTCTGAGGGGCCTATCTGTCAAGCCTGCATCCTCAGGCTCCTCTATTAGTTCCAGATCCACACTCGGAGAGGAGGGGAGTGAAAATGCGCCCAGAACCTCTAGATTACGACGACTGAAGAGGTCCTGAGGGGGAGAGACAAGCTACAGTAAAGATGCCTGACGCCACAGAGATAGAGATGATATTGTGTCAGGCTACATGTTTACCTCACATGGCATGCATTTGTACGCGTGTCACATTTTACTACAACGTCTGTTCTTTTCACATGTGCTGCACACACACACACGGATCAAATGCCGAACACATTATGGCAATTGATACATGAGCGTTTTCAGTTACGCTTTGTCAAATACTTGAAACAGAGTTTGCCTCCACCCATAAGTAGTGGTGGTCAAGAGAGGCTCGCGAATGAAAGTCAAAAAACCTTTAATTGGAGTTTAGATTTGGTTTTGTGTTAAAGATTGGGGATTTCAGACAGGCAGGAGCCGCGCAGTACGTCATGGCTTTCAGTCTGAAAACACTGGCTCCTACGTGTCTGAAAACTGTCCAGTTTCCCCGCTGAAGCTCTGGTGTGATTGATTGCCGTTTCCAGATTTATTTCATCACCCCATTCTCAAAAATGTAGTTAGAGTTCATTCATATACAATTTGCTCAATACTGAGTTGCTAAGCACCTGAAATGTATCTTTAAATTTGAGGGTATTATGCAGCTTTTGTATTGAACTTGGACCAAATATGTGTGGATATAAGAGCAGTATTGAAATATTAGTGGTTTTATTTTGGAGTAGAAGGACGTCTACGGTATCACAGGTTTAAATGTAGCCGCTGTCGTCGCCCCAAAACTCAACTGGCCCTGGGCCAGATAGAGCACGGGGCAACTAGGGGCCAACTCATACCCCAATGAAAAGCCCAAGATGTTCCACTTGATGACGCCTGAATACGTTACTCCTGATTTATTTTTATTTTACTGGAATGACATTTTATGATATAAATAAATTTGTTTTTCCCCAGAAAAAAAGAAATCTTTGTGGATCATTTTTGTTCAAACAGCCAGCATGAAATAACATGTCGATCTCTGCACATTGTTTTCCTCCCACACAGTCCAGACTGGCTGATGCTCGTGGCGATTTCCCACCGAAGGTCTGTCCAACAGTGATGTTACTAATAAAGCAGCACTTCTCTGTCTGTATTAGCGGGTGTAACCTGAGATGAGTCACTCGCAGGAGCCAATTCTGTTCTTATCAAGACAGAGACAACACGGTGGATTAGTGAAACTGACCCTACTGTTTTAAGTCCTTGTACGGTTTAAGAGGTGACGATAATCTCTCGCTTTGGATTTAATCCTTTTAAACAAATTCTGCAGAGACGTAAAATCAGTTCATCTCTACTACGTGGGCTTCTCAGGTCTGCTAGTTTGAAAGGTTATAGTTAAGCCCGCTACTTAACCAGACCAACAAGGGCGACATTGTCTGAGGATCATGAGGAGCGAGGGTATTTTGTCTCCAGGATTGACTTAATACAACGTAATTAGCTGTAAACACATTTGGACAGAGATCTTGCACAAGTCTATGATGTGTCTCCAGCAGCAGTTCCCACGTCAGCTGCATGAGAAAGCGTTCATACGCTCCGACATGTTCGGCTTGATGCATCACAGACTGACTCTTCACTCGCTCTCCAGAACAAAGACAACTTTAATTCTCTTTTCATACAAAATATTTAATAAATATGACTTTCAAAAATATATTGCCAGATCAACACATAATTCTCAAGTTCATAACACAAAGTCAAAAATAGAACAAAATGTTGCCATGATCTCAAAGGGTTAACAAATGAGATAAAACATGTTTGTCTTTAAGAGCCTCACTTTTTTTAAAAAGAAACTAATTTGCACAGAAATGAAGCAGACTCTTGCGGAGCAAGGCAGTGTATTTTATCTGATTCTACAGTGTTCCCATTGCCCCCCGACTGTTCAAGTACTCACGGCCTAGTTTAGGATATTACGCTGACTAAAGCAGATGGGAATTCTGGCGTGTCATGTTGACGTGACTTGCCTTGCAAGTTGGTGGATTTTGACAGCCTCTGAAATGTGTCAATGGGTTGAACTGAAGCCGCTGAAGGATTTTTGTTCCCTTAAGTATTTATCCATTAGTGGCAAGCAATATGTCTGCCACTATGTCCATCCCACGCAGCAGCCGTGATCTTTTGTTGTCCTAACCTCACTTGCCTTCAATCAAGGTCCTGGCAACAAGTAATGAAATGTCAAATGTGTGGAAAAACAACAAAAAAAAAGTGTTTCAGGCCAAAAGTGCCCATCCTTTGTCTTCTTTGAAATTCTTTGAAATTTGGCTTTTATAGAATGAAAATTAAGTCATTGAAAGAAATGGTAGGCTTCCACAGCTATCAAAACCTTCAAACTAGACAGAACATATAAATAAAAAGGAATGATATCTTAAGGCTCTTGATTATTAAGTTAATAAATCAAATATACACAATGATTAATAAAAAAATGTACATATCTACATGTTCTAAATCGACATAAATTCTTCATATTGGCAGCAACGGCTGACATTGAACCCTTCCCTCCCCCTCCCCCTCCCAAAAAATAAAAATAAATAATAAAGTTGATCTTTTTTTCTCATTTGACAGTTGCTGAAGTCTAAAGCTGAAAAGGCACTTTCTCCAAACAGAACTGGAAAGAATTCAAACACATACTAAAAATAATTAGCTCTAGCGTTGAACACGTCGGGTAGTTTTAGTCATTGTACAACAATTACACCAGGAGCCCCTTCCATGTGTCCACTAAATTAAAAAACAAGGGAAATGAAATGCAGAGGAGGACACTTTTGCGACTAGTTCTACAGTGAAATGTATACCAGTGCCTTGTGTTTCCAGCCAACCAAAGCAACTGTCACTGCCAGTGTAAGCCAGCTTGTCAAAACTTAAATTAACACGGGGAATATCTGAAAATACTGTGGGGTCACGACTGACACGACAGTTTGCTAACTACACATGCCAAAGCTCCCCCGTTTCACCCACCACCGGGGTGTGAAGGCATAAGGCTTGGTTGCACAGCAACACAGCTGTCTGCTATACAATGTAGTCCATCCTGTTTATGCTGTTTGCTGTCTCCAAGTCTCTGTTGTCCTGTTTATTAGTCCAATTAGGGTGTTTGGATGTGGGGTTGGGTTGGGAGACGGGCGTCTTCTCATCCCTCTCCACCAGTGTGTATGCTGGCTGTTTGGCAAAGCGGCCCTTCTGCAAGTGCCTCTCCTTGTCGTCCTCATCCCCCTCGGGATGATTTGTCCTTATTTTGGCAATGATGGAGTTCTTGTTTTCGTAGTCTTTGATGGCCACCGTGAGGCCCACGTGCTTCTCTATAGGGTTCTTGATCTGGTTCAGCTGCTCCCGCACGTTGTTGGTCGTGTTGTCCTCGGCGCTGACGGCCGCCGTCCCGTTGTGGTTGCTCTGTTTCCGCCGGCGGCGCATGCACCACAGCAAAATGGAGACCAGCACGAGGACCCAGATGACGATGAAGATGGAGCTGAGGAGGGGCACTAGGTAGTCTGACGGAAGAAAAGAAGACGGTCAAAGAGACGCCACGAGTATAAAAGTGAAAAGTCCCAGTCAAACAACACAAAGGGTTCTATTATATTACTACGTCAAGCTCGCTAAATTATTAGCATGCTTTTTGCCAGTGCAACCTGACCTCTGAGCCCTGGACAAGAGAGGAGGCTGCTTCCATTTGGCCGTGGCGTCAGTCTGCTGTCACCGCGTTGATGAATGGCGGACACATGCGGGAGTCTTACTACGAGTCCAGCCAGTCGCACTGCGAGCCAATCTAAAGCCAGGTAGCCAAGCAGCTCTGCTCTTTCCATCCTGGCTAGAAGCTTTCTAAGCTCCATTACAACTGACATGAGATGGCAGACCTGGGCGGCCTGAGTTATGCGGGAGTTATATTTTTTCACTTCTTTGGTGCTCGGCATCGCCGTCACACTCAAGGGCTTGGCTCGATCTAATCTGATCGTCTCAGAAAAGCAGAATCCTCCCACCCACTGTGTGCAAGTCTGGGAAACTTCACGAGCAACAACCAGAGTTCGGAGGCGGTACATACCAGTTTTGCTGGGGCTTGGCACGCGCACTTCTGCGATGGCGGTGATGATGGTGTTGTTCCCATTGCGTTTGCTAACCAGGTCGATTATCCGGTCTGTGATCTCCTTAATGGGGCTCCGGTCCAAACGATGGTCCTCCATAGACTATAAGTGCCAAGAAGAAAGTGAAATCTGTTTAATATCTCCATCTCGTCTGCCATTAATCGTGTTTACATGCTGTCTACTGATGACACAAAACAAATCAAGCCTATATCCACCACACATCTCATTAGAGCATGTCTTAATGCTGCTAAGAATGTACACTGCAGGCTATAAATCAAAGAGGATTTTTTGAGTATGTCTGAATAGAGGCAGGCAGACACATGGCAGACTGGGAGTGGGAGGAGGTACTTACGATGCAGACGTGGATTTCGTTGCTGGCTGAGAATGAGGGGTCACAGGTTATGGACACAGTATGCTCCAAGGAGAAATTCTTCACTACGTACAAGCGCCTCAGCTGCTTACACACATCCTCCACAGTCAAGCTCTGGACACGGAGAAGAAGAAATGAAGCGAATGTTAACGCATATGGAAAAAGAAACGGCAATCAAGAAGGAAAAAGGAAGAACTGGGCCTGCATTTTGGCAGTAGGTTCAACATGGTTGGGATCCACCTCATTTAGATTAAAAACCACGGGCTCGTATGCTTGTCACAATCTGCTGTCATGCTTGTTAGGCAACTGGCGAGTGATGATCCTATGTGGTGACAGAGTCGCCAGTGGTCCTGTTTAGCTCAAATCCATATGATCCTGAAATTAATCTCGCAGTGCGGTCGGGTTAAGAGGGGATTGGCATGGAGTCGGGAATGCCTGATTCTCAGGAACACCAAAACTTGGATGCAGTCAACAAAAAACAAAGGGAGAAAAGAAAGAAATATCCCCACATTTTTTCCTTCCTGGAACACATTTAAATACGTGACTGAATTGTTCAGGAGTCTTAAGACGAGAAATCCTTTTGCCCGGGAGGGATGGTTGAGCTCTTCTGAAAACCTGATCTTTCACAGTTTGCTGCTCCCATTCATTTGAAGAGTGGCGGTGGGGGAGAGGCATGAAAAATGACCCCGAAACCCTTTAATTCAATCTCTCCCTCCCTGGTGCCTAGGTAACTCACTTGAGGCATGGTCTCCTTGTTGAAGGTGAAGGTGATGTTGGCGCAGCTGTTGTCCTGGTAACTGGAGCTGGGGTGGCATTTGGTGGGACGCGGGGGAGGGTTGGAGCGCCAGCACTCTCCGAGGCCGAGGCACGGCTTCACGAAGCAGTGGCCCTCCTTGATGGGGATGCAGCTCTGGCCTGAAGGACACCCGCCTCGACCTTTGGCACCCAGGTGGCACGATGGAGGGCCGCACCACATCTGGAGAGAAAAACATGACAGAGGAAACAGTGTTAGGTAATGTCACAGACCTTTTTAATTAAACAAATATAAACAGGGCTGATGAAGGTCTGTCGGTTCACCACTTTGAACACCAGAGATTCAACACCCAGCTCTAAACCAGACTGTAAGCAGCAGCGGTGGATGAAGCACCGGAGAAGCCACACTTGAGTAAAAGTACAGATATGTAACCAGAAAATGACTTTAGTAGAAGTTAAAGTCACCTATTAGAATATTACTTGAGTAAAAGTCTTTAAGTATCCAAAGTAATTTTCTGATATTAAATGTACTTAAGTATTGAAAGTAAAAGTACAAGTAAATGCTGTTAATAAAAAAGTCAGAATTTTGAGATTAATGAAGTTTATGGGGCGGTCACACATACGCAAAACTAGTACTTGCCTCCCGTTAACTTCCATTCTACGCGAGCAAAAGTGTGAAAAAACATTTGCCCTTGGACCGTGCCCTTATGATTGCTCTTAATATGTACACCACCTTTAAAATGGAGGCTACATTACACTTGAAGAAAAACAAGGTCTCCAAAACTGAAAGTATTTAAAGAGCAAAATAATAACGGCTTTGAGAGCACTTTGTTTGAGCTTGCCCATCACGTGAATGACGTAACTTGCAAGTTAGGACCACTGAATCGCCAAACCTGCTTGCTTGCAATAGTAACGAGATGTTCCGATACCATTTTTTTCCTTCCCGACACCGATACCTGAACTTGCAATATTGGCCGATACGGAGTACCCATCCGATACCAGCGTGCTAAAAAATATATATAGTTATTATTTAACAGCTGTTTACTACTGACCATGAATGAATGTGATATGATTACTATCTTTGTTATATGGCTGGCTCAGTTTAAACCCTTTGTAAAACATGAACAAATACATAGTTTTCATTGTTGGATTTGAAATATTGCCAAACGGCTGACATATTTCTCGCTCTGACTACCGTAACACTCTCCACTAGCACCGCACTGTTGTTGTTTGCTATTGTCACGAGACACAATACCTGCAATCAGTTCTCCTTCGCTGCTCTAAAACAGGAGCGGCGAAGAAGGCTTGATTTCTGGTTAAGCAAGTTGATTTTCTCTCGGTATCGGAGCAACTCTAGTAACGAGTAACAAGAAATTACTAGAAATTTTATTTGGGATATGTGGTTGAGTAAAAGCGAAAGTTGACAGAAGTACAGATAGTCCCAAAAAATATTGAAGTACTGCAACAAAGTTGTTGTTACAGTACACTACTGGTAAACAGATTAGAAAAATAATTAATGGCACCAGTTTGTCCCAGTTTAGGATAATAGCAGCTCTGTAAAGATTTATTTCCCCCCATTTGTATGTCAAGGGAAATGCTTCAGTAATCGGCATGAAACATATGAGCTACTGTCAGCAAAAGTACGGTAAGAACCCCACATATAATTGTGTTCCCGTATCAGACTATGTTTAACATGGCAGCCTGTACCTTACAGCCATAGATCATTTTCACCCCATGATGCATTTTGTTCCTGAAGGCAGCAGTATCAGTCAGAGAGGCGCCATTGTTCATCCGGTGGTTAGACGAGCATGATAATGATAGCACTACTTCAGGCCTCTACCGTATATCACCCAATCTTCACCCGGTGTGACTTCGGGAGATTCTGAACTGGCATCTGACACCCATTTCCAATGGTGCCATTGTGTTTCCTTTCAAAAACAAACTGCATCATCTCTGTATAGAATTTGACACTCCCAAGCCAACTCCACCCTGTGACAGAGAGTTGTTGTTGTGGCCCTACCTGAGATCTCTGAGGATCGTGGAGACTCAACCGCCCACGCAACCTTTGGGTCTATAACTCTTTATTGCACGGTTATTCTCCACAGCCCTTCTCCCATTGGTAAACAATGACGTTGTGCTTCACGGCTGTACAGAGCCATCATAAATGCTATGGCTGTCAATAGATTAAAATATTTAATCGCGATTAATAGCACATTTTTTATCTGTTCAAAATGTAAAAGTATTTAATAGTCTTAACACGGGAGTGGGCAAATATGTTTGCTTTATTCACATATCTTGAGGTCAAAGGTCAAGGGACCCCTTTGAAAATGGCCATGCCAGTTTTTCCTCACCAAAATGTAGCATAAATTTGGAATATTGTTTTAACCTCATTCGCAGTTACAAGCTACAGTAGTATGACATGGTTGGTATCAATTGATTCCTTGTTTTTTTTAGTTTCATATGATACCAGTATCTCCACTCTAGCTTTAAAACTGAGCCCGCTACAACCTAAAAATTGCAAGTTGCGTTAAAGAAATTAGTGAAAACAAAATTTGCGTAAACGTGTTATTATTGCGTTAACTTTGGCAGCCCTGATAAATACTTTTCTTACTTCTACATTTAGTGCATACAGAGTTAGTTCGTTTGGACCTACCTTTGTGCACACAACTTTCCCATTCGAACAGTGGCAAGTGTTGCAGTCGTCTTCCCATTTGAGTCCATCAGGCGTGACGTGTCCATTAACAGAGCAAGGTCTTCTTGTCACTGTGTTAAATAGAACCACGGCATTAGAAATATATCAGAGAAGGTGTATTTGTGATGTAGATTGGTGCTCTATCATCTTGTGAAGACTTCTACCTTCTTGACAGTGGGGTCCAGTCCTGTCTAGCGGACACAGGCAGCGATATCCGTTGATCTCATCCACACAGGTGGAGCCAAAGATACATGGAGAGGACTGGCACTCGTTAATATCTGTCACAGAGGAGAAGAGCGAGAGGTTAAGACGTGGCTCCTTTTTGGAATAAAGAGCGCAGCCAGACGGCACACAAATATTGGGTTAAGCACACAAATCTAATTCCTAGGCTAAATGGACTGGAGGTCATGTGTCATTTGAACAGTACATACACATACACGCCAGTTAATAAAAAACAAGCAAACATGCTTTAAATCAGTCCTGGACGTTTTTTTTTTGCCCCATGCAGCTTTATTAAAAGGCAGCATCATTAGCAGGTATGCAGGAGCTAAAGGCTGGACTTAGCAGAACAAAGGGTTTGCAATGGGAAAGAATGTGGCCATCTGAAAGCCTTTAAGAGGGAAAACAATCTGTGTAATCAGTGTCAGAGAGCATGGCTGATTAGCTGTTGGCCTGCTAAGCCGGTTTCCCCCGGGGACAGCAGCAGGGCCCGGTGGAGTGACACCGAAATGGCTCGGCCTGGCCTGCAGCCCAACGCACAGATAATTGGCCGGCTAGACCCTCCATTTGGAGCGACTGCGATGGTCCTGCGGCCCGCGTCTGCGTTAACTTACGGCTCAAACAGGGATGCAGTTTTTAATACTCACTGATCCGACAGTCTGGACCAGCGAAGCCTGGGGCGCACTCGCAGCGGTACCAGTTATCCCCGTCGACGCAGGTTCCACTGTTGTAGCTGCAGAAAAAGAAGTGATTGAGATGTCAGTTTGTACATCAGCATACCCCCAGGCTATTTACAGACTCATCTATCATCTCTTCTTTTACATCAACACATCTTGGATGGGAATTAATCGCGTTAGTAAACCATAATAATTCCTCATCTAAGGCAATCAAACTTGTTCTTTTAATTGTGCAAGTGAGCATGGGAGTGAGCTTCTGTGGTATGTGGTTAAATATGAGTTGTGCCTGGGAGTGTACAAAAGAGAGTTAGCTGATTGCATCCCAGGAATGACAGGGAAGGGTTGTATGCTTGGTTCTCAGCGTTGAGACGGCGAGAGCGAAAAAGCCCGCAGGTAAGACTCTACGATACAGGAGGAGCGCCCTGTTTACATCTGTCAAAATCTACAGGAAATGTTAGGCTTCCACTTACCATGGGTGGGGACTGCAGTCGTTGGTATCTGAGAGAGAGAAAAAAAATAGAGAGAAAAGAAGGGAGAGAAGAGACAGAAAGTAGTGAGTGTATTGTTGTTTTTTCTCTCATGTATGAGTGTTTAGTGCACATGACGCGCAAAGAGCACGTCTGAGCTTGTGTGTGCAAAGGCGTGTTGGGCCGGTCGGGCCTGGACTCCACGCCGCCTGATTGCTCTGCCTTATTAACAACGCAGAGCAAACAATCGAGTCGACTCTCACCCTCAAAAATGAGTTCCAGCTCCCCCCCCACCCACCACCACCACCACCACCGCAGCCGCCACCACTGACAACACCTCCACACCCAGATTCCCACCACGGCTGCTTCTCCCTCCCTTACAAAAGTCGGGGAATTTATGTTTTGGAGTACATGCATACAAGGGCAGGGATCCCAGGGAAATGGAGGAGGGCTGTAGAACAAGCCGACATGTCACTGTTTGGACAGGAATGCAACGACGAGAGGGGAGAGACGGGTGTGTGTTGGACGAGGAGGAGGAGAGAAGGGGGGGGGGGGGGGAGAAACATCTGTCTCCACTTTCCTGAGCCCCTTTCTCCCTCCTCCTTTCTCCTCTCATGGCCGGCAGCAGCCAGGGAGAATAAAGAGATAAAAAAAAAAGGTACGGATCAAGAGGGGATGGGAGAGTCAGATTTAATCAGTTGCAGGACTTCACCTCTGCACTAGGTAGCAGGAGGTTTATCATCATTTAATAGCAGTAACTGTCCACCCTTATCCCAAACACAATTTAAAGAGCACTTACTCTGGGTGCATGTGGGACCCTCCCAGCCTTCCTTGCAGACGCAGGTAAACGACTCCCCAGTCACCACGCAGGTACCTCCGTTCTCACACGGGTTTGGAAGACAACTTGAGTTTTTGGCTGAGAGAAAGAGAAGGAAAAAAAAAAAGGTTTTGTCAGTGAGTTTTTTTTCCCCATCTTTAAGGATTATCAGTAAAATCAGTGCTCATAAACCTTAAAACAGTCACAGGAGACTGCTGTTGGTTTGGCTATTTTTTTTTTTCTATCGGGTTTCCGTTTTCTCTGAGGGAATCTGCATTCCACGACTTTGAAGTGTATTGTCAGCGCAATCAGGGATTTTAAGCGGATATCTGTCAGCACTCACGGGAGAGGGAGAAATGGGCAAGCAGGGAGATGGGAGGAGAGGCAGCGTTGACAGAGTGAAGGGATAAAAACTGTTTGTGGACCTCGCAGATCTGACAGATCTGATTAATATCTGAGACGGAGCTCTCCCACAAAGCAGTCTTCTGTGTGTGTGTGTGTGTGTGTGTGTGAAGCATTGAAGCAAACCGCCACGGCTGTGTGACTCACCTATGTTACATGTCGTACCCTCCCACCCTGGGGAACACTTGCACTGGAACGTGTCGCCCTCGTCATGGCAGGTGCCGCCGTTGTTACATGTGGCTTCATCGCACTGACTTTCACCTGCAAGAAGCATTTAAAATCTTAAGGTGTGTACTCACATTATTCAGAATGAACACACACTCTCACACACACACACACACGGTATAGAAGTAATTATATACAGCCATAAGCGCATACCATGAGCCTGCACAGACAGACTACACGGGTGTGGAAAAAACAAAAAAAAGGCTCTTACGGGAGTGGCACGTCTTTCCCTTCCAGCCATTCTTGCATTCGCAAAAGAAGTCAGTCACCAGGTCTCGACATGTCCCTCCATTATGACAGGGGTTGGTGCTGCAGTCATCGATGTCTGGTAAAGACATCGGATGGGAGTGTGATTTATGGGCGGCATATCAAACACATCACACTTTTTATAATGTCACATAAAATGTTGATGATGACTGCTCTATCCCATGAGGGAGGTGCAGGTTTATTTGGAGGTCATGGATTACTCACTTATCTCGCAGTGGTCGCCCTCCCAACCGTCGCCGCAGATACACTGGTACACGCTGACTTTGTCGATGCAGGTGCCTCCATTGCGGCACGGGTTGCTCTCGCAGTCGTTGATGTCTGTTTTTTTTGGAAAGACAAGAAAATTGTGAGTGTTTTTGCGGAGGCCAATCTGATCTGTCACGGTCAGCTGTGCCTTGTATTATGTATTGTGTGGAGTCTGGTCTTACTCTCGTGGCAGTAGGTGCCTCTGAAGCCCTCCTGGCACTCGCAGCTGAACTGGCCACCGGCCTGGCTCCGGCACCGGCCGTGAGGTCCACACACATTCGAAGAAATGTAGCGCTCTCCTCCCGGCGTGCTGTTAGACGCCACTGCGACTGTGCAGCTGTCAATCACTGCGGAGAGGAGAGACAGTTAGACAATAACGAACCTTGTTTGAATAAACATCCTCATTCCAAATCATAAAATGTGGTTGCGTGATAAGGACGGATGGGAATTTGATTTATCGCTGTTATGAAATGAGAACAAACGTCTGCTAGTCTATACTAAAAAAGGAGTGAGAGCCAACAAGTAACAAAGAGTGAGCAAGAGAGGAAGATGTTAAGAAAGATCTACAGATGATAACGCCAATAAGCTGGTTAAAAATCCCCTGAGAAA
The DNA here is from genome assembly GCF_043250625.1 of Sebastes fasciatus. NCBI lineage: Eukaryota > Metazoa > Chordata > Actinopteri > Perciformes > Sebastidae > Sebastes > Sebastes fasciatus. The sequence goes on along the minus strand of NC_133803.1, from coordinate 20,475,228 downwards.
AACAGTATCACTGTAAGAAAGAAATGAATGATAGGAGAAACAGCGTTAAGCTGTTATGCTTTCATAAGCAATTCAGAGTGATCTTTCTCATTCTGCACTGAAATCCCTTCCTTTCCCCCTGTCTGATCAGGTTAGGAGAGCGGGGTGAATTTTCTCCCCTGTAATCACTTAATTCTTGCCAAGAGCAGAGAGGATCTCACCGTCTGGTATCTGACTCCGTGGTTGGTCCACTCACTTAATTACACACACACAGAAAAATGTGCGCAGTCGTTGAGGGGGAAAAGAGAGAAGAGGTAGCCCACCAAGCCATTACCAAGAACACACACAGTGCTATCAGACTTTTGCCAGATTTTCAAGGAACTCAGAGGAGGGGAGGATCATTGGAAAAGCTTTGCTGAGGAGATGGAGGGGGGCATTCATCAAGGGAGCTACACTCAAAAAAAAACCTGCTCACCTTGGCCAAGAAACTTAAGCGCACAAAACTAAAATATAGGTATTGCCCTCATGGGAAAAATGTGGGCAAAGTGTTCAGGCAAATGGTGAAGACCTGGCCTTATTCAGCATTTTACTACAGCACGCCATGTAGATCGCCTTACAAAAATGTTCTGGAAAAAGACAACGAGTGCAAAGCTTGTGGTTATTGCAGGCAGGAGACGTACCTTTACACGTGGTGGTGCGACAGTGGTCTTTGAGGTGAGAGCAGTTTTTGCCTTCGTAGTCCTCGGAGCAAGCGCAGTAGTAGTCTGTGGCCAGGTTGAAGCAGGGCGCTCCGTTCTGACACGGGTTAGGGGAGCAGTAATCGATATCCAGCTAGGGCAGAAAAAGGTATTGAATACAGAGTGGTGAACCTGATAGCTGACATGGTTTCTGCTACACTGAACAGAGCAAAACCCACAGCATCCTCCGTACAGGCTGTGCCAGGAAACAACACACGCACAGCACTCGGAGGAAGGGGAAAACAAGGCAGAGACATAGGAGCCGTCCTCTGAGTCTGGGCTTCAGCACTGAGGAATGTATCCCGCTGTAGCCAGGAGCAGCTTCAACAAAGCACTCCCTTTTAAAAAGAGGACTGTGGAACAACAGCCATTTAAGAGGGTGGGGCAGGAAAACTTTACAGCAAACCCGAAGATACAGCAATGCTGGCAGAAAAGGGGGGGGCGGAGGGGTAGTGGTGGGAGCTGTGTCTCACCTGGCAGAGATTTCCTGAAAAGCCAGCCAGGCACAGGCACTGGAAACCGTTCACTTCGTCCTGACAGCGCCCGGCGTTCAGACACGGCGAGCTCGCACACTCGTCGATGTCCCTCTCGCAATGCTCTCCCGCGAAGCCAGGGGGGCACACGCAACGATAGCCGTTTACCAAGTCCTGAAAGAGAGAGAGAGAAAGCAGGGTGAACCTCATGCAGCACCACATTTGATTAACTGCTTTGACTGGGTGGAGTCCAAACAATAACTGTCAAACCAGAGAACAGAGCGAGAATGCGCCAACTTCGGAGGGACATCATCACAGCTCTGCAATTATTTCAACACATTTTCCTGGCACGGGCTCAACACAATAATGTTTATGGTAATTCAATCTAGTGTGGTCAAGGAATTGTGTCCCTCCCTTAGAAACCCCCCTGAACCCACTCCCCTCAGATCTGATTTCAGAGAGGAATTCCACAACAATCCCACTGTCGGTTTGGAGAGCACGGTTTACAGCAGCTATTTATATAATGACTGTAAATGTCTCGAGCTTCGACAAAAAGACACAATAACACAAACGAAGCAGCGATGCCAGATTAAGCGTTTTGACCCGACACATACCTTGCAAGTTCCCCCATTCTGGCACTGGTCCTTGCAGTCGTTAATATCTGCAAAACAAATATGAGGATTAGTTCTCAACAGCTTGACTGAGTAGTCTGTCTTTGATAACAAGCCTGTGCTTTATGTTTCCCATGCTAAGGGCCTTTAAAAACATTGTCAGAGGTAGAGAGAGTTGGATAACGTGGCTGCACAATCAGTGCAACACACAGTGTTGAGCAATCCTGTCTGCTGCCAAGTGAAACTAGTCCTGGGATTGTGATCGCAGCCTTGGCCACACACTAAATAATAATAATAATGATGATAAAGCAGATTCATTTACACAGCAGGCTGCTCTTGTTTGCCTTTTACGTCTTCATATTACAGCTTGAATTCAGCCTGTACTGATTGAACAGAAATAAATAAACAAAGGATTCAGGAGCTGGACAGGTGCAGCTGACAGCCTTCAACTCACTGATGTCGCAGTTCTGCCCCGTCCAACCGGGGACGCACTCGCAGAAGTATCCACCAATCAGGTTGCGGCATGAGTTGGCATTGACACAAGGCTTGCTGTCGCATTCGTTGGCGTCTAGAGAGGGAGAGAGAAGGGGTTAGTGGCATTTGCATGTGCAGCTGACAGGAGTGACGTGGTGGAAAGAGGAACAGAGGCTGTGTGGCTCACCGATCAGACATGTCTTCCCCGTCCACTGTGAAGGACAGTGACACTTGAAACCGTTGACCAGATCCTGGCAGGTTCCTCCGTGATTGCAGGGGTTTGGAGAGCAGTCGTCAACATCTAAACATAGAGAAGATCAGGTTGAATAACTTGATTTCTTCTGAGGGGTGCTGACATTTAATGGGTGCAGGTAGTGTGCAATCGTACTGATAGTGCAGGAGGGGCCGCTCCAGCCTGGCGCACACTGACACTCATAGCCTTGACTGGTTTCTGAACAGCTCCCCCCATTAGAGCATGGATTGGACAGACAGGCATGTTCAGCTAGAAAAAGAAACACCCATGTGAGTCACTTTATAAAAAGGAAAAATCCACATTTGGATACTCAATTTGTCAATTTATGACACTTATTCTGTGATTTTAGCCTTTTTGGCTGATAATCTGATATTTAGATTGATGTTTTTCGGCTATTGAGGAGCTGCCATGAGCATATTTCACTGTGACATCCTGCGGTCTACATTTGACCTATTATTCACAAGAAAAACAAATCGGATGCAAATATGCATTTAAGCTTCTGACTCTCATTCCTGGAAAACTGCACTCCTCTGCCAGGCAGCTCTGTCAGCAGAGAGAGCACACCCAGGGGTCGACTTCCCTCACCCATCACCTACTCCTCTCCTCCTCCCCTGCCCCAAAAGACCGCTCAAAATCCCCCCATCTCACTCTCATTACCCGCCCGGCAGACCACACCACCAGGAAATCATCTTTCATGCTAAGTTGACCTGACCAACGCACCGTGACTTCCCTCTGACTCCCCGCCATTCTTCTTCTGAGAGGCGGCACAAGATGAGAGACTGGCGGGAGGGCGAGCGGGAGAGAGGGGAGGGAGGGGGGGCTTTACACTGGAGTTTCTCCTTTATGGACGAGTTAAGGATGAGTGGGTCCCAAATGAATAAAAAATGAATGATTCACTGTGGGTATAACTAGGCAGTTGGAGGTGATCAGTGGACGGGCCTTGGTATGCCGTGGGGAGGAGGGAGGGGATGCGGCGCTGCACCCTGGGGCCTCTGGGCTACAATAGCCTGCCGTCTCCCCTGGTCCGAGGACCTCCTGTTAAGGAAGGGCACGGTTTCCTGACATCTCTGCAGTTAAGCTGTCAGCACCCCGCGAGGCTCAGATTTAATGAGGAAAAAACCATCATCTCCATGGTAAGTGTTCGCAGCAGCTGAACCCTAGCACCACACCCATCTGTCTCGAGTGCCTGAGGAGCGGAGGGATGACCGGCCCCTGAAGATCAAACCGGTGGATTACCTGACTTGGGGGCCACTCACGCTGGAGTGGAAACAAGATTATTGCCGAGTTACCACCTCCTCTGATTACAAACTCAAGGCACCTCTGACCTTTTTGTCTGTAAGCTCAGAAAGCCCAGAACCTGCCCACTTATTATAACTGCAAGCATGAGTTTGAGACCCCATGAGAATACATTTTTGATTTTAGCTTCCAAATGTAGAATCGTCTTATAAATAAAAAAATAAAATAAAAAAGGGAAGTTCTGGCCATCTTGGAGCCTACATTTTGTTTACAAAATAAAAAAAATAAAAATAAGATTTAGCCAAAGCAACATGACTTATTTTAGTCACTGAAGATGTAAATAGCCTTAAAAGGAGCAGTCGGGCGACTTAGTATTGCACTTCCACAAAGTTGGGGGACTTGCGAAAGACAGATTAAGCAAAGAATGGTCAAAATAGAAGCAGCAGAGGACAATATGTCTGTGACCATTAGTCTCTCGTATGAGTCAACCTCCACAAAGAGTAGGGCTGCACAATTTGGCAATATGGCCTGATGCAATTTTCAAATCACAGGATGAGGAGGAGAAATGTGTGTGGTGCTGCAGAGAAGTCCTGGCCTACACATGATATTCTACAGCCTTGAGAAACATCTTTGTTTGGTACAGATCCCCACAAAAATCACACCATAAACATTTTAATATGTTTTTCAATGAAAATGAGAATAATGATGTAAAAATGATCATACCCTCTAATATCGCAAATCATATCGCAATATCTGTCAAAATAATCGCAATTTTCAAAATCGTGCAGCCCTAACAAAGACTGGTTTCTACATTTCCCACAATGCAACTTGATAGCCTCATTTATTAGATTCTCCATGATGCCATCATCAGGGTTATTTTCTCAGACTTTAGAAAACTCCCAACCTGGCTACAGAAGACATTAAACTGTTTTCACAGGCTGACGAGTACTCATGACGAGTTAACTGTATCTGTAAAACTGGTGGAGTGCCTTTTAACGCTCGCTAACAATAACAAACGCAGCTAAAAGTTATCTTGCAGAAGATCACCGACACTCACCTCTCTCACAGTTGGCACCAGAGTAGCCCTCAGCGCAGGTACACTGGTACTTGTCAGGTCCTGTGTTGATGCACGTCCCTCCATTCAGGCATGGCTGGTGAGTGCCACAGTAGTTCAGATCTGCAAAAGGAGCATTTCACACAGCTTTAGTTTGTTTTGACACAACACGGACCGCTCCTGAACTGACTGCAACTGAAATTAGAGACGGGTATTAACCTTTATCGCAAAGGTGGCCGCCCCAGTTGGTGTCGCACAGGCACTGCCAGGGCTCTACACAGGTGCCATGTACACAGCCAGGGTGGGGGATGCACTTGTCACAGTACTGGCCCTGCCAGCCATACAGACACCTGCAAGACACACAGAGAGCCATGCCGTCAGCCTCGGAGGTGGGACATAAAATACAAAACAGCCCAAATACACATGCCACGGCGACACATGCAGAACATTCAGGAAAATGTACAACAATCACACCGCGAGATCAGATAATCCCTGAAAATGCTAATATCTTAAGCTTCTGTTTATTCCAAATTCCTTCACAAGCAATAATCTGAACTTAATGAACTGCACATTAGCATATACAGCATGGAGCTGCACCAATGAAACAAACAAAGAGCCAGTATTCTTGCCCTCACAACAACTGGGCTGCGTCTTAAAAGACCACAAATGAATCTTAAGCAGCAGGGTGTTTATGCAACAGCTTTTAAACAATACTTGGGGACAGGGAAACAGAGGAGTATTTAGCATGTTACCAAACAGAAAAAAACAAAACAGTAAATTACAGCTCCAATGGGACCTGTAGCACAGCTAACATTAGCATGCGGCCAGACGCTCCCTTTAACAACACTCTGCCTGTGGCTTGGCAGTCCCTCGCAGAGAGGAGGGTTACACTGCTGCTCATCCTGGTTCCCATGAGTCAGGAATCGGGCTTGTGCCTCGAGGAAGAGGAGGGGACCACAGCTTTGCTGACCACTGAAATGTCCAGGTCCATAATTACACTGATAATGCTGCCCTTTTCTTCCAGGGCTCCATAATTAAGACGGCAATCCAGCCTGACTGATAAGTCGGCTCTTTAAAAAAGGTGGCGAGGTGGCGATACAGTTGCTGCTGTGGAGCCTAGCGACAGGAAACAGTGTCCCTCTGGGGGGAGCGGTGCACTGATTAGCCCCAAGAAACGGACGGACTGTAAAAATAAACGCGGTGGTTAAGTAAACCTCGGTCTGTGATTAAAGAGGCTATTCTTAAAAGTGTGCTTATCCTCTCCATGAGAAGCGGAGCAGGATCCCAAATCATTTACGGTTATTACACAGACAAATTACTGGGGAATGTGACAAAGTTTTTAACCCTGGACATGAAAACAGACCTCTGTTCAGAATCTGCATGTTGTGGCCGTGCAGTTAATGCTTTTCAAACCATTTTTCTACTGTGGCAAGTCCACGGCTGCACTGTTATTACTCTACTAGTACCAATGAAAGCTGCGGGTATCACTAAAAACTCCAGGCTAAACCAAAATCCCATGGAGCGTCATTAGCTGTGGCGTTGCTGACAGAAACTTAGTGACAAGGCGGCAGCCCCGGCTTGCAGCCAATGTTGCTATGTACCACTGTTGTTTAACACTCTGCCACAGCCCAACGATGGGAAACTGCTCACCGACTGCAGCAGTAGTAGAGCTTGCTTGGAGAGTTTGTTGGCAGAGTGCGTATAAACAGTTAACAGAGTTAAACCCAGAGCTTTAAATACAGCCACACCTGTGCAGAGACTAAAGCGATTCAACCTCTTGTTCTGCCAGTGGCCACACAAGCACTCACAAGAAACCTGATGATGTCAAGAGCTTGGGAAAAACAACATAGCTGATCGTCCCTGTGCTTGATTTATGGCCAAATCAGACAACTAAGAAAGCAACCACCGATGCCTGAGCTGTGGGAAGAGTCGGGCAGTGCAGGGCCTCCTCCAGGATGAGGATGAGATACAACTGTTACTGCAACACAATGCCCCGGCTCTGATATCCATCTGCGCCTGGCTTTTCCTCTGGCTGTGTGCATAAACAGCATTAGGAAGCCATTAGCTACACAAACAATACACTTTAATGCTCATCTGAAAACTTGACTGATAACACTCATTAGGGGGAAACCCATAGGCTACATTTCCAACATGGGAGTCTTGGCAGTTGAGCCTCTCCCTTTTTCTCAGACTGGCCGCTCCGGTCCAAAGCTCCATGAGAGATTTACAAGCAGCTCAGCCTGCATCTCTGCTAAAGCCCTGGTACTGATAGTCTCTTGGCCAGAAAACCGAGCATATACAGGGAGAGATCCATGCCATGACAGAACTGGTTCTTGGACACAATCCCTACATATCGGAATAATCCACACCACAGGCTTCTGGCACGGGCCTCCATAATAAGTAAAAGCACTTGAGCAAACCATGTTTGACATTTTACATAGTAAAACTGCATCAAAATCATTGGTAACAGACTTGTAAATCACACACTTACTTGCATCCACCTGGCTCCTTACATGATCCATGTTCAGTGCTGCAGCCTTGTCGACATATTGCTAGAGGAGGAAGAAGAATAATCACTGCCTGGTAACCACATTCAAACTTGGCTCCATGTGTTTTAGCACGTTTTAATTATAGCAGTAAATGATATAATTACAACCCTCTATGACATTTCAGCCTGCGTGAACAAAGACTGCTATCAACAGACAGCCAAGCTTGCCCTGCCATAACACAGTAAAGATATTTAATAAGAATGAATTGACTGCTGCCCACGCTGATTTCCTGGGGATACAAGTTTGTTCCTGGTCATACAGGCAGTGACTTTATTTGAATGGAAAAGGAAAGGGAAAAATTCTGCGAGAGTTGGGAAACAAAGCCTTTCATTCAACGCAAACTACGCAGCAGACAGTGTATCAGCATGAATCACAGATTACAGTCTGGCTGCTAGATTTAGAAGACTCATTCAGAGTCATAAATACTAATTTGTCTCGAGCTGCTGTCTTCATCAGTGTTTCCATCACTTCATGCTGCCATTTCAGCACGGCTTACCTGTGTTGCAGTCAGGTCCGGACCAGCCTTCCAGACAGGTCTTGTTGCCGTTGTAGTCGCATGTGTAATGCCCAAAGAACTCATCCCTGGGCCGACAAAACTTGTTGCAGCCGAAGCCGTAGTAGTGCTCGTCACAGCTGACCCGGATCTGGTACTCAAACTGGGCCACGGGGCCGTTGTGGGTCAGCTTCTGCCAATGCGGGCTGGGGTTGATCATGCCGGAATGAGAGGCTTTCTCTATCAACTTCCCATCTGCACCTAAAACATCACAATCAACATAACACATTTATTTATTTTTTTCCTCCTCTCCATGTTGCTGTTCATCAAATGTTTGAGCCAGGGAGGGAGCAGTGGAATGCAGCATCCTACATTACATATTTGGGAGGTGCAATGTTCTCCGTGATCATACAGTGGGAACCCAAAAATGCCCCAAAAATTCGGACACAAATTGCAGAAGATCTCTTAGATAGCAGATTATATGTAATTAAAGCAACTAGAGAGGAAGAAAAGTACAAGGAGGAAGTGCAGAAAAAAGGAAAAGGCTGCCTGTAATGAGCACTCTTAACTGCTTTTTTTCTCACGCTCCCTTTCCAACTCTCCCTAGTTGGTTTCTGATTCTCAGGTTTACAGCTTGAGGATATTACTGGTCTCGGATGCTGCCCTCTGCATCTGCTCAGGCGAGGACAGAACCGCAGCCGCCATAAATTACAGTGTGAGGAGGACACCGATGCCACAGTCACTGCTGGGAAGCCTGCCAGTGTGCCATCAGCACTTTTTTTCCTCATATACATTCTTGTAACAGCAGTGAAAAAGGCCTCGAGCCAACACACTTACAAGTATCTATCTATACTTCAAATGGCCGAGCCGATGTTGTGACTGTGCAACACCAAAGGAGACTTCAAAACACACAGACCTGGACCCAGAAACCCACTTATTTTCATGTCAAACAGAAGAGGTCACGGCTCTGTCAAACGGGCAAGGACTGCCCTGGGAGCCAAGGGCTGTAATGAGCTTCACACACAGAGCAAACACTCAAACTGAGCAAACACGCTCAGCCCAGTCTCCAGACACTACACTGTACACATACATATGAGCCCTGCGCATTAACACCACTCATTCACTCGCACACGTAGCACTCGCTACCTGATATCTAAATCTTCCACCTGGGAGAGAATGAAAAATATGTCAAAGCTGTTATTTACTGCGCTCACATGAGCAGAGGTGGCTGACCGCTGGGTGAATCGCTCCTCTGTGTAGTATGATGCAATGTAATGCAGAGGGGGGACGGCCTGCTGTCATTTATTTACTGTGCTGTGTATGGGGGGGTCGGAGGGTTTGGCGTCCTGAAATCACAGTGCCCGGTAACATTTCGCAGTGGTCTGGAATCCAGAGCTCAGCTGTGTGGCATTTCTCTACCGACTGCTGACCCGCGGTGTCAGGAGTAGCACATCCTTACTACCTGCTGCCTGGCTCGGAGCTAAACATAAATCAGACAAGCTTTTTGAAGCTTAGAGAGGTCGTGCTTGAGCATCAAATTAATTTTATACTGAGAAAATCTACATTTATAAGCTGTAAAAAGGGACTACTTTTATCAAACACCGGATATACACTCACAGAAAAGTGGTCTGGAATAGGATTTTTTTTTTTTAAATATTAAAATTTACATAAAACTAAAATCAAGCCTTTAATTGTGATTAGGAATCAGTTGCCATTTAACCATCAGGTAGGATAGTACAGACATATGAAGCTATCGGAGCTGTGAGCTAGCCTGGTGGAGCTCAGAGGGGCTTAACCAGCATTGACTGTGTACATTCAGGGGGCTTTTCACACCAATGCCCTAATAGCTCTCTGGGGAGCGGCAAATACAGCAGAAAAGACCGAAACCTTGTTGACCTCGAACGGACCTGCGCAAACAAGAATCGGATTGGGCCCTCCCTCACCACGCTGTCGCCAATCTGACCGCCAACCAGCAGGAATCCCAGTATAGTTAACGGCAGAAACCGAACCCGGCAACCAGAATTTAGATTCAGCATGTTAACAACGTGTTCGTGGGAAGAACGCACACGGTCTTCGAGTACTAAAAGTCTTACACTGAGCTGAGTCTGCAGCCCACCTGTGCCAGAGGTAACTTTAACCTACGGGTGAGCACAGCTCAGAGGCCTCGGCCCCCCCGCATTGTGACTGTAGGCTAGTTGCAGCGGCGGGCTGGGCGGCCGGATGAACTCTGTGTTTCACGTCTCAGTGACAGTGAGACAGTGTGACCCCGACCCTGGCTGGCAGCACCTGCCATCAGTCATCGGCTAAATGAAAACATTTTCATAGGGGGGCAGCGCGGCCCCCTCTGTACTCCTCCCCTCTTCTACCTCGCCACACTTCCTTCTCTCTTTCTGCACCCCCTCCTCCTCCTTCTTCTTCTTCGTCCCCCTCGCTTCCCCGTCCTGCTCTCCCGCCTTACAGGCACCTGTCAACACACTGTCTTAACACAGACACACATGCACACCCAGTGGACCATGTGGAAGAGGGCAGGGGGTTCAGGAAGAATAAACTTCCTTCTCTGACCTTCAACACACGACTCCTCCCAGACGTTGCCATGAGGGAGGGAGGAGGGGGGGGAGACAGAAGACAGAAAAGAGAGGGGAAGGCAAGATGGAGATGCCAGACAAGGACACATACTCACCACTGGTTTCATTGTTGAAGTCCAAGGCTTCCACTATCAAAGTGTAAGACCGCTGAGGAAGACAAGACAAGAGATACAGAGTGTTAGCCAAGAGCAGGATCATCAAGCAATCACTGTATCATAAAACAAAACTATAAACATTAATGATGAAGTGATAAATATTTCATAAAACTCATTGTGCGAGAGAGCCACAGAGCAGTTAACAACCTTTTGTTTGTTAGTAACCGTGCAAACTAATTTGAAACAGATTCCCACCAGCCTTGCCAATGAAGTTTCATCTCCCTCTCATTGAGGTAGCTTACAACGGGACAGAAGCTGCTAACTGTTAACTTCTAACAAAGGACCTGTTGATCTGATTAAGTGAGGATAAGCTGGCGGTGGTGCAGAGGTCTCTGTGGTCTGGTCTAGCTGGACACCCACCCAGCAGGAGGGTGTCTGATGCACCAAAAAAACAGCCAGATATAGCAGCGCTGCACTGGACTAATGACTAGAGTAAGTTAAAATAAAACAAATAGCACAAAGAAAAGGATACTTAACCCTGCAATGCCAAAAATATGTCTTCAGCTTAGCCACGCTCTCTTTAGAAATAGTTTTCCACATATTTATAAAATGTGGTGAGAGAAGTCAGTAGATGATCTCCAATGTTCTGACAAAGCACACGGTTTTGCAATGTATATGGGATTGTCAATGTCACGCTAATTTATAAACCTCTAGTGCCCTCTGCTAAGAATGATGTAAATAATCAAATGGCTTAAGGACGCTGCTTTATAGGTGAAGTCAAGACAGGTAGAAAAATGAAGAGACAAAAAAAACAGTGTATGTGGCGAATGGTGAAAGGCAGAAAGGCAGGGAGAGACTGAATGAGTGCTACACTCTGGAGGACCTGTCTTGATTTCAGCACTCCCAAAAACGCTTTGTCTGATTCAGGGTCGGTAGCGCTCACACCAATATCAGCTTACACATTCGCGCTGCCCTGTGCCACAGTCATGAGGGAGCGAACAATGTGTCTGCGAGCGCGCAGGACAGAGTCAGAGGGAAAGTATGCGATTGTGAGAAAGTGTAATCCACTTACAAGTGCTCCAGCGTCCACTAGAAAACACCTACTTGTTACAGTCGCACACATGCTCGCTCCTAGCAGCGCTGCGTGGAGGCATTTCAGATATTCTGTATTGCCACTATGGCCCTCTTCGCTGCGATGACTTCATGGTAAACAAACCTTCACTAGAAGGAAACCCCCTGTTCACTTTCCACAGAAAGAAAACAGAAGTATGATTCACTCCTGGAACGTTTCTCATGGCTTTACCTTGTTTTGCCATTCAACTTTCCATCTTTCCAGGAGGCATTTATCTCATCCTGTGCCAGCTTTTCACTGTAATCAGGGCAGCTATTATTTGAAATGCAGTGCTCATCAGCAACGCAGTCTTTAAAGGAGATCCTGATTCACAATTGGCTGCAATCGCTTGACACAGAGGGAATGAGTCAGTGGTAATGTGATACCTTCTCACCCCCTACTAGGACCCAACCTACAGATAGTTATATTAACACCAAGAACAAGAGTCCTCTGTCTTTGGTGTTAACGTCATGTGTCCAACACTCCCATTAGGGGAGTCATTTACTCAGCCTTTGCAACTGCACTGCATCTGCACACCCACCTGCATGACTACATAGATTTTTTTAATATTTTTGGGTTGGGGCGCAGTGAGCGTGGTGAGCTCATCCTAAAAACGGGAAGTCAAACGCTACATCACTGAATACGTATGAAATTTTAATATTAGTCACCATTGCAACATTACATTGACGTCGTTTTTTTCCTACTACAGTCACCGTCAATGACCTCTCGAACAATCTTTCTTTTTTTTTTTTAACAGCACATTATCAGTTTACAGGCAGCAACAATGGATCCCTGCCAAGTGAAAATGTCAACAAGCCTGGTTCACCTGCTACACATCGAAACTTCACATCGTGTCCAGGATTGATGGAAAAAAAAAAATAATTAAATAATTTTGTGGTAGAAAGCTGTCAAGACAAGAGGCATAAAGTTTAATGGGTTATTGGTTTATTTCTTTAAAGGCAGGTCTGCAACAAAATGACACACCCATATCTTGCACGATTTGGACTTGCCTCAACATGGAAGCTATTGCAGCATCACCAAAGACTGATTACGTATTGGAACCACATAAACATGATTGAGGCCCACACAAATTCTAAAAACATAGTGGCCTTGGTGAAAGTTTACCATTCACCTACTGTTCACATGAAGTAAACTACATCTTAAGATCCACAGCCTTTTGTATTATCCAACAATGATGTTGTAGCGTCTTGATCTAACAAGTAGCCTCGCCATTATTGGGATGTTTAGTTCCAGACCGAATAACTGCTTCCAGAGAGTGAGATACTGCCTGACTCCTCATTCACTAACACGCCATAACTCTCCGGCGGTTATCAGCTTGGAACCGTCTGCCACTGCCAGGTTCACTTTTCCCAGGCTCCCAGCTGACTCACAACTTCTCTTTGAACTACAGAGCACACACTCCCTCACGCACACACCCACACACACACACACACACACGTCCAAGTGCAATAAGTGTGGCCATATGTCTTCTTATCTTTTCTTGGCCAAGCAGACACTGTCCAACAGACATGTAACATAAGCGATAAAGATCATTCCAGTTCGAATCACAATGACTTGCCAAAGAACACTACTGAATCCTCTCAGTAGGGGAATTCCTCCCCCCCGCACACACACACAGAGAAACAGGCCTCAACTGAAAATGAAGCCATCTGATGTACCGGTACAAGATAATCCAACAAAATAAAAAGAGAGACATGTCTCACGGAATAACAGGCAAAAGCCAAAGTTCTAAATAAAGGCAAGGCACAAGAGATTAGACTGATCTAGGCCTACACTCGGCACACAGGAAATGTAAACAGCACAGTCAAAAGGGATGTTGACCTTCTGTATCAGTTTCTCTGAGTCAATCACTTCAATGGTATCAAACTGAGATCTAACCAATGATTGGGACTTCTAAGTAACACACCCCTGTTTGCCGTAAAACACAGGCTCAGTCATGAAAAGACAACTCTCATAATCGCCATTAAAGCCACTGGCTGCACTGCCGGACTGGGAGGGAGGGAAGGAATGCATTGTTTGGCAAGAGATGTTCATCACAACAAGAGTTGGAGAGAAAGAGTGTACAACAGCTTATTAACGAGGTACATCAGCACAGGGACACGACTCAACCTCACCCCAATGAAAGAATTTCACCTTTTGCCAACTAATACAACAGATGCGGCAAACAGATTTTGGATCTCTCGCAAAGCAAACAAAGATCAAAGCATGAACTCGGGACCAGGAATGAAAGTGTTATCGAGCATTTAACTAAACAAGCATCTGTCTTTTAGGGTTATTAACCATCAAGGGAAACAAAAACAAAGCACAGGTGGATCACCAATTAAGTGCATTTTCTATGCATGTCATGCTTCCATACAGCTTGGTAAAACTGTGATAAGCAGCGAAGCCATTATGTAACTTCACACTGACACAATACTGCAAGTACACTTAAAAAAAGTCCTTTCACGGGGTGAGGTAGGGAGTGGAAAAAATAAAAGAAGACGTTTATTTTCCCTCTTTCACTGGAGTAATTTGCACTTAACTGCCACATCAGAGCAGACTATATAATACAAACATGTCATTACCCCAGAGCTGCTGGTGGCGTTTACCCTCCGGGCTGAGCTGACTATTGTTGTCTGACTGCTGCGACTCACCTGATCACGGTTCTCAGGCCGCTCAGGCTTGTCAACAAATCAAACCGCGGCGATGCCTACATGTCTGTGAGAACACGCCTGCATAAGTGAAAAGGTGGAGGAAAATTAAGCTATTAAATGTAATAATTTAATCAGATTCGAGCAGGGATGCCAGATCAACTAGGGCTTGAGATGCAAGACCAGATAAATCAAGAAAGAAACTAGTTGGGAAGTGTTTATAAAAGCTCCTCTAATCCAATTAAGAAAAGTCTTCTCTTTCTTTGTATAGGTGGGCAAATATGCTGAGGTGGCCACAGAGGCAAAGTGCGCCTGAGAGCCAACTTCATCACTGCTGAGTCTACTACAACTGCTTCCTGTTGCTTGCCCTGCGCTGGCATTACAGCTGCACTGCCTCTATTATGCTCTGTAATCCTCACTGTAGTCACTGAGGGCACACCATTGTCCCCGCTTGATACACTGCGAGGGCCCTCACTTCTCTGTGGAATAAAAGCACCAAGCAGACATCGGCGAATCCACGCAGGGCTCTAAAACAACGATTAACGTTAAAGATGTTCAGCCGCTGGCGTTCAGATGGATGCCTCGCCTGGCTCTTGCCCTACCTGATGGGAGCACATGTGTGTAGCCTCATTAAGTGCAGCAGTTACTGTGGGTGGCAAGGTTAAAGCGATGAAATGCCTGGGGTCCAACCGAGCGTGACTTAAACAAAGCCCTTGGCCTGGACAAGAGGCCAACTTCATGCAGCTCACAAGAGAGGATGAAGGGGGGGGGGGGCAAAAAAGGCTTCATGAACTCGGAGTACCCGACAACCCAATTGCACCACACTGCCATCTGTCCACAACAGCCAATCAACTGATGAAAAGGACAAAGAGTGATATCATACCTAACCTGACGATTGTTAATGTGCACTGAAGTAAAGCACTTGAAGTGAAGGATGAGAGAATCTAACGGGCGGCTCTGCTCTTTACCCAATCTCAGCCTAGCTGCTCCAAACTCCCGTTTCCTACACTAGAGTTGAAATAAATGAATTTATTTAGGCCTAAATGTGAAATTGACTACAACAAAACACATCATCTTTTTCTACAACCTCCTAGATTTGGTCTTTCCATGGATCTCCTGCCATTAATGACAAGAACATCCTCTGTTAGGTCTAGGACATGTAGGCCATTTTATCAAAATGACCGAAAAGAAATGAGTACAAAAAACCTCAAACTTGAAATGGCACCAGGTTTAATTTCAATGTCAACAAGTGCTGTTTTCAAGTAGGAAGGACTTTTCAACCTGTAAGATGAAACTAATCTGGCTCCGAGCTTTCATGCCAAGTTAGTGCTGCCATGGCGTGAACACAAACAGAAACCTTTGTCTTTTAAAAAAGGTGCGAGGCGCCAGTGTCTAAGTGGAGAGCAAATAAAAAATACAGAACATATCAAATTGCATGCTACCCTGCTGAGAACACTGTTTTTACTGGCGATCGGATCATAGGGAAAAACACAAATCTAAATGATCTGTTCTGCCCCACAGGTAACGCACATAAAAATGAACTTAAAAAGCAATAATCATCCAGTTCTTTCACTTATTCGGGCCGTTTCAGGCCATCGCTGCTTGAATTTACAACAAGAACTTCCATCAAGATTGAGGTAAAAATAGGCCTTGATGTAATTGGACACACACATACCAGCAGACTGTGCCTTTCACCCATCAGGCACAGTGGAGGAGTTTGCGGGCCAAGCTGTGGGGCCAGCCAGTCTGTGCACAGTCCCTGCTTTTTTCACTGCATCGAAATGTGCTCCAGCATGGCAAATCATATCTTCTCGCCGAGCTACAACTCTCCCACAGGCCTGTCAGGCCCATTTATTTACTCTACGAAGAAGAGCTGACACTTGAGGAAACCAGAAAGTGGGTTTTTCACTCTGGAGTTAGTGAACTGTGCAACATGAGCAGCTGCCAGGGAGGCAGAGGAGGAGGAGGAGGAGGAGGAGGAGGAGGAGGAGGAAATCTGGGAAAATGCAGCTTTTTATCTAAACTTTTTTTTTTTATTAGTTGAGTCAAGCCAGACAAGGAGGAATTATTATGAGGAACATTTTCAAGATTGCATTGCAAAAAAAATTATTTATGGTCGAGGGAATAAACTAGAACATTTAATCTTATTGGTGAATGTGGTGGTTTTGAAACCCACCTTTTCAGATGTCCCACTACATTCTTAACACTGATGTGTTTATGATGATGTGAAGCCCTTTTAACACCCTATTTAGATAGAAGAGACAGGTCTAGGCGTGGAGAAAAACAAAAAACCTGCACCTGGTTAATTGGTGCAGATAATGAGGAGACCAGGGGGTCGTTTCTTTCAAATGGGTAATTCACAGATCCACTTTTCATGGGAGTGGGAATGACTGACTGACTAATTGCACATAACTGCCCTGCAAACATTTCAAGAAGAAGAGAGAAAGAAAGTGTCCAACTCACCGGCCATGCAAAACTGAAGGGCAAAATTATCCTGGATTTGTCATTCCTCACAGAGCTCCTGAAAGAAAAGGTATTCCCTCCGAGGACAGGCGTAGATCCCATACCGAAGCTGCAGGGCCCTGCAGCAGAAACCCTCGACTGGTATTCCTTCAGGCAAACTTTGAAAAACGTATCGCACTCGTCCCGTGTGCACTTTCTATCCGCCGTGTTCCGAGCGCCATCACAACACAGGCCGTTCAGCAGCTCTCCGTTCACATTGTGCATCGAGGACATTTGCAACTCGAATTGTCCCGATCCCTCTGACACCTGTTGAGGACACAAGAGTAAATGCAATGGAAAAAAACCTCATTATATATATAGAAGAAGAAGTTGGTTAGCAGACAATTACGCACAGTGTGTTTTTACATTACGCACAGTGTGTTTTTGCATTACGCATGGGTTTACATGTACATAAACATGCATCCAAAGTGCATCCAAACAGCTGAACTGAGTGACCCTGCAGAGATCCACATACCTTGGCCAGAAAGCAGAGTAAAAAGGCAGCAACGACTGAGCCCCGTCTCAGAATCATGCCTCCTCCGGACTGCTGTTGCCACTCGATTGTTAGTAGTCAGTCGTCTGGCCGACACACGGCACCAGAGCTCTCTCTCTCTGGTTTAAACATGCACGAGTGAGGAAAACAAACACTTTGATCAGCGGAGCACACGTTGCAGATTCATAGACGACCTCTTCCTGAAGCTCTTCCTGAGCGTCTGCTCTGCTCTTCTCCGTTATCCAGACAGTTTTCCACCTTGTTGTTTGTTGAAGAAGAAAGTTTTACACAGTGGCCATGCGGCAGCCGAGCCCACTGCTGACTGACTGACTTACTGACTGACTGCTGGCCAGAGCTGGAGCTGGATACACAAGTTGAACAGGGAGGGAGTGTCTGCAGAGCTCCGAGTCTCCATATTCATGAGCAGCACCCAGAGAGACCGCCTCCTCTCACATTATGGGGATAATCATACACTCACAGATTGAACCTTAGTGATGTGGTGGAAAAATAACACTGGCGATGTCCTGCAGCTATATTGATAATCACAAGTCATTACAACCACAAACTTAAACATAATTAATTTTTAGAAAAGCATCAATTTACCTTACCTACATCCTGCATACTATACTCACCACAGTTTATGCTATTATTGCAGTGGGTAAAAATTAAAGGAGCAAATATAATTTTAAAAATATATTTTTGTAGGGCTGTCAATCGATTAAAATATTTAATCGAGATTAATTGCATGATTGTCCTTGAATAATCGCAAATTAATCGCATATTTTTTTATCTGCTCAAAATGTACCTTAAAGTGAGATTTGTCAAGTTTTTAATACTCTTATCAACATGGGAATGGACAAATATACTTGCTTTATGCAAATGTATGTATATATTAAAAAAATAATCTGAAAAAAATGATGTGCCTCTGTGTCCAGCGGTGCAAGATTTCACAGACCAGAGGAAAACAACCAATCAGAGTTGAGCTGGAGCCTTGCCATCTCTGAGCAGCTATCAATCACTCGCAAACTCCGATCAAACGGTCAAACTAGGCAGCGCTGATCTGAGGTGAGAAATAGGCATTACAGTAACAGAATATTGATTCATATTTGATCAGCGCTGCCTAGTTTGACCGTTTGATCAAAGTTTTAAAGCCTGAAAACAGAGCCATGAGGAAGTGCCGAAGTCTAGTTTTCTCTCAGAACACTTGAATTACAATATGCTGAAAGGTTATTATGGAATTTTTACCCATTGATGCCAAAAACATTTTGCCTACTGCAGGTTTAAAAGGTAGGTAGACTGAGTTTAGCTGGTTTTATTCTGTGCCATGAGGTAACACGCTAAATCATGTGGACTGCAAAAATGAGCATCAAGGCCAGTGGCTGAGTCAAGGGCATTTTGCTAAGCGCATGGCATGTTAGACATCTTTCCTCATGTAATGCGAGCCCTGGATAAAGAACATTTTATTCCATAGTAGAAAAATGCACATTTTCAGCATATTTTTCAGTTTCAACAACAAATTACTGTCATTTTTGGAACATAAATAAACTCTGAATGTCAACATGATGTTATCAGGAGTGCACACAACAGTGCCCCAGAGTGGCAGACCTGCACGTTTTATGCCTGCCTGAGGAATGCCACACATTTGAAATGACTTTTCTGAGGCTGTTTCAAACAATCAACCCAGTAGTTTATGGCCAAACATAACGCCAGGATGGATAATAACCCCTAATGACCAGATTTATAGCTTAAACTCAGCTTAAACTGAGAGAAACAGACTAACAGACTGCTGAAATATATTATTTCCCCGGTATCCTTTTGGTGTCAAAGGGCAATTGCGGCCGGGTGTACCTCTGCAAGAAGGTAATCTGTGAACTGGATCAGTGACTACACACACACATAGTCACACACACACAAACATCCATATGAGAGGATGGGAACCCCCTCTGCCCCTGTGGTTAGTGATTTCTGTGGACCAATTACGCAGGTCATGCAATGGGTCACAATCAAGGAAACACAGTTGGGAGCTGTGGCATTGCAGAGAGAGAAGACTGCATCAATCAGTAACTATGTAATGTTTCACCATCACACTTTATAGCTGTTTATGACGGTGTCACACATCTCTCCTGTATGCAATTGGACCTGATAAGCACAAAGGTATGGCATTTATTTACTTTTTTTGTTAGAAACCGTGCAAGTTACCAAGGTCTAGTTCATTGTTTTCACCATGGCAGCAAAGCTTATCTTATCTTTAGTTTAGATGCCTCAGTGACACAAAGATGTGAAGCATAGCTTCTGCAGGGAGAGCCCCAGATGTCCTTAAGTGTATGTCTTGAAACACCTTGTTTAATAGTAGTAGTAGGTGTAGTATTATTGTGGTAAAATGTATTTATATTCAAAGAGGAAAGCTTGTAAGCTCTTAAATCACTGCTGTCAATATTCAAATGTCACGTTTCCTGTGGCTGAACTTCAAGATGAAAGGTACGGCTTCCTCTCCGCCTGCCTCAGTCGCTGAACTGATAGACATCTCAGGTTACAGGCCTCATTGAAATGCTCTCTCCGGGTAATTAGGGTTAATTGGAGAAGTTTTTAACCCTTGGGAGCTTTTTTTCCCCCTTGATGCCAAAAGCCAAAATTGAGTCTAGAGATTGCAGATGGATTGAGGGGGGGGGGATGTGACGGGATGATGCTCATGTTGGGATGATGATGAATGTAAGCGAAAGAAAAATTACCATTTGACATCTTGTTGAATTAATCTATTGGTCATAGGGCTGTCAATCAATTAAAATATTTAAAAGCTATAAATCGCATGATTGTCATGCATTATTTAGCCTCCTTCGCAACAAGCTAGTATGACATACCAATGGATTCCTTGGGTACGGAAGTTGCGTTAAAATTAATTTGTTATAATGCATTATCGCGTTAACTTTGACAGCCCCAATTGGTCCGCAAGAAGGATACATGTTGATAGCCTGTTTTTCTGTGAGAAAATGTCTGACCTGACCATGAGTTTCAGTACCACAATATTAACCAAAAAAGTATTTTCCTGCATTTATATTTATACAATACGTACAAAATGTGCGTACACACTTTTAAAAAGTTAATTGTGTCTCTGTTTTTGGCAAAACTACATTTTGCACAAAGGACAAGCCAAGGAAGGATGCCTCCTTGCTTTATCCAGCTCTTCCACTTAACTGCCTCTTTGCCCGTCTATCACACAGCTTCTAGGTATCCAAGCAGCATGTTCACTGTTCCCTGTAAGCATGGTCTGTAGTCGTCATGGAGCACAGACAGGGTTTCTCCTCTGAGGCCATGGTGCTAATCTCCTGCAGCCTTAATGTGATTATGGTAATGATCACACAAATGACCCCTGGGCTTTGGGGGATCCGTGGTGTTCACACATCCTCGAACAGCGGCTGCACAGGCGCTGTGACTCCACTGGCTCGCATACGAGACCACCAGACTGAGCCGGTCCTGGTGGCCTGCCCCTGTTCTTCTGTCCTCACCGGGCTTGGAAGAGTAGAGTGAATGACCAAATAAATTCCAGCCGGCAACAAAAGAGCTGAACGGCCATGAGAGAGATGGATATCTTTTGTTGTCTGACACTCAATGCCGTATTCCAATCCAATTACCTCAGCCTTTTGCAACCCCTCCTATCGCAGTGCATGGCATTGAAGCCTGCCTGAATTCAGACTCGGACCCCTAACAAGAATGTGGTGGATTAGGTGCTTAGTGTGCGTTCCCTTCCCCCCTACCTTTACTAAAATCTGTGGTGCACTCTCTCCTAAAAAGATTTACAACCACCGGCCTTCTATTTAAATCTTATCTCATTTATTTTAATCACATTATTGCCTGGGATCCCAGAGACAGAGAACAGAGTATTCCCTCTTGTATTCTTATATTCGCTATGTTGCATCAACAAGGACTTCTATTGTGGACAGTCAACAGTGAGAAACAAGAAAGCACCGTGTGACAGAGAAAAGGCTAATTTACTTTTCTGCGTCAGCCGATCTGTCACACATCACAACTAGTTTGGAAGTCAGTCTGGAATTTTCTATGTTGGAGAAGGAGCCATTTCCAGTGAAAACGCCATCCTCCCCACTCTCTATACCAAAGTGAATGAGATAAACACTATCACTTGAGGTTTACAGCGAACGCACGACATGGTCTAATAATGTTCGTCTCATCTATCTGGTGTTGTGGTGGTGTTATGACGATCAACAGCTAAATTCTACGATGATATATAGTCCAAGTGTCATGGTGGGAAAGCCAGAGATGTGCGAGCATAAAGAATTAGAGTGAATTTACACAGTAAAGTCAGTCCGTCTGCGTGTGAGTGAAAAATGTGCGAGGTGAAGAAGCACATCTGAGGAGGACAGACGGGGAGGATCTCTCTGTATTTCAGTGTCGGGCCATTTAAAAGTATCACAGTGTTTACATGGTGTGTTTATGGGAGCTGCTTTTACAGAACGTGTCACAGATGGTATCAGCAATCGGCGCTCAGATAAATATTATTTTCCACTGTTAAAGGTGGCCGCTTTGTTACTTTCAACATTTATCCGAGAGCCCGTTCTGTGAGGTGATGGTATTTTGATGTCTGAGTGTGTTTGTGGTAAGTACCTCAATGCGGTTAGTGCGCAGGGAGTCCAGCTGCTACGTTAAGTAAAAATTGGATTATAGAAGGTTAGGTTGGGTTTTGATTTTCATTGGTTCAAACTGTGCTTAATTGCTGTGGTGATGCTGTGGGTGACTCATTTATGTCATGTTTATTCTAGTTGTCTTTCTTTCATTTTTCTTCTTCCCAAAGTGGTATTATGCATGTCAGTGGCACTGGAGAACTACTAGCAGGGCATTTAAGCATAACAATTGTGAATTTTGCGATAAAAGCAACACATTTGGCACAGACGTAGGTTTATATGATGATGATGATTTTATTGGTGATTGATGATTTGATGATCATAAACCTGTTTTTTCCCTCTTTATTTTCTAAGGGTGCTTTTTAAAAAATGTTTAACCTGAGAAAAATTCAAAAAACAAATAAAAGGAGCATAGTCAATTCAGGGTCACCCCTTTGCCTTCATGATAGAATGACAACCAATACACCTTTAGAACGGCAAGATCTTCAGCGTTCCATCTTTTCATTAGCAGTAAAATTGACAGAGATAACGCTGGATAAAGTTCTGGGTCGCCAGTAACCTCTAATCACAGTTAAAGTGATACTGACCTTTGGTAGAAATTTGGGTTGTATTGCTAACTAACCGTGATATACATGTATGACCAACTAATGGAGAAAATCATCATCAATTGCTCCTGCGAGCAGATTACAGTTATATGTTTTTTCTCTCTGCATTCACTCCCGTTGCTATAGCAAAACAGGTCACTAAGGTTGCTTTCACACATAACCCGTTTTGTTTGGTTAAAACAATCCCAGGTCCATTTGCCCGGTTATTACGGCTTGTTTGGGCTGGTGTGAAAGCTCATTCGAACTCTGGTGCGGATCAAACAACCAAACTCTGGTCCACCTGAAATTCCGGGTCTTGGTCAGCTTCCAAGTGAACTCTGGTGCGGTTCGTTTCTGGTGTAACAGCAAGCAAACCAGCCACCAGCAGATATGGGATTTTAGCATGATTTCAAAAGCGAAAACTACTAATAAATCCATCTGCTGATCGTGAAATCTCTTCAGGAAGTGATCTTATTGATCTGTATTTAAGGCCATGTATATAAGTACGTCAGCGTGGATATTTTCCCTGATTAATAAGTCATGGATTTACTTTTTCGAGCGTGCACATCAACAGCGTCACAAGAGACTGGATCAGCACGCTGCGTAAAGAACCTCTGAATGGATCATCAGTCTGTGTGTGTCCTTAATGGCCAGGGAGGTGTTTGATCCTCTGAGGGGAGAAGAGGCCAGAGGGCTGCAGTCAGTGAGACAAATCAGATTATCTCTGCTTACGCTAGTAGCCTACTACTCACCAGCATAGCGTTTCTACCTGGCTAACAATACCAGGTCTCATACTGCTGAGCTGACCCTTGTAATCATGTGATGAAGTGATTTGTGTGCGTAAAGTCAAAGTGTGTTTGATTCGATTTTGTGGAAAAGGTTCGTGAACAAGCTAGCCGAGGAATGTTTACGGCTTAAATCATTGATCAATGTGACAAAGTCTCAGATGGGAGGATGCAAACTATTCAGGCAGGAAGATTAGATCCTTGGCCCATCACACCATCCAAGGTGGTCTCCCAGAGTTCGGAGGGCTTGTGTGTGTTGCCCTGAGGATCAGTGAGTCAGAACAGTGCTCTCTTCAAACAGGATATTGGCCCTCGCTTGAGGTGAGTGCGGCTAATTACCTGAACTTCCTATCTGGAGGAGGTGACGCTGATAAAACTCTTCCTCTCTTTTGTCCCTCTTTGTCGATCACGTTACATTTTGGATCATGTCTGAGAGAGAAAAGAAAGAGAGACAATTAATCCTCTTATTGAAAAAAAATGACCTGCAGGCTCGCCGAGAGGAACTTGATGTACATGAGCCCAGTCAAAACGACATCCATTGCCAGCCTTGAAGGAAAAATATTGATGCTGGCAATGTCTTGACGTCCCTCGCACCATGACGTAGCGGTTTTTCCATGACACATTTGATGATTGCTTCCAAATGGGCCTGTCAGTTTTAATATAGGCGACCTCGGCATTTCACTTTCCTCTAAAGTAAACAAAATCCACCGGCTCTCCCACATACACACACACACACACACACACACACACACACACACACACACACACACACACACACACACACACACACACACACGTACGTACAGAAAGTGTGATCACACACCAGGAATGAGTCTTGAGATAGAACAGGCATTCACGAGCTGATATATGTTTTCATGTTCAATCTGTTCACTCTTGAGTGAGGTGGTTTGAATTGATGTTGTTTTTGTACGTTTGCAGATTGAAAGCCACAATGTTATTTCAGGAAACTGGATGTATGACATTAAAAAGTAATATGCGGTGTTAGGAAGTAGAAATATGACCAATATGAGATTTGAATTCAATAGAAGGAGCCTGTCAGAATGTTTACTTTGCGCTTTTCCTCACAGTAATTAATTACAATATAGTTCAAGTGTGCTCTGCTTTTATACAACAATAAACTCATTTCTTGTCATATTTAGTACTTGGCTCAGACCCAACGCTAACAGTTACTGAGTCAATATACTGACAATTAGATTATACAGTGTCAACTAACAAGGGAAGGACAATATTCAGTTTGTTTATAGACGTGTGTCTGACGGCGCTGCAGGAGAAGTGGAGCAGTCACAAAGAACAGGGAAAGATGTGGGAACAGCTCACTTACAAGACTCATGGCAAAGCTGAATATTGGACGGGTCCACTTCACTGGAGCATGACAACTACCTGTTAATGTTAAACTAATGAGCCTACTTTCATTCCCATTGTGAATGTGCTGCTAGTTTAAAAGGTCTAATGGTAGAACAGAGCTGTGTATGTGTTGGATCCTCGGTTTCCTTTGTCCGAATTTTTCTATACTGAAACACTCATCCGTTACAACTTTAAAGAAATAGTTTGATATTTTGGGAGATACGTTTATTCTCTTTCTTGGCGGGAGTTAGACGAGAAGATTGATACCACTCTCATGTCTGTACACTAAATATGAAGCTACAGTCAACAGGCAATTAGCTTAGCTTAGCATAAAGCAGGCTGAAAACAGCCTGGCTCTGTCCAAAGATGAAAAAAATCTGCCTGTCAAACTGTCTTTTTTACATTTTTATATTTTTGTACAGACAACGCGTTCTCATCCCAACTCGTCACATACTGACGCTTTGTCAGACCCCTCGGTGTCACTTTTCGGTCGCAGTAAACACGTGCTTAACATTGTGGATTCAAACAAAAACATTTGCTTAGGTTTAACCAACAAAACCGCTTAGTTAGGTTTAGGAAAAAACAACATGGTTTGGCTTAAAATTACAGCGTTTGTGAAGCGAAAATGAAACTTAACATTGTGAACAGGTGACACAAACAGCGGTGTTTTTGTTTTTGTTGGAGCCACAAACCCTCCCTGTGTTTTTTCGCTCTTTAAACTACGTCGTCACACTCCCGGAGCGCTTCTCTGAGCGTTTAATATTGACACAGGTGTGTTTATATTGTAGTTACTTGAAAGCCCTGTGCGTCTTATACATACGCTAAAACAGATTAAACAAATGAGATGTAAAGTGTTAATTAATGAGCTTTAGAGATGGTAGGCTGACTTTACTACTGACAGAGCCAGGTTTCCCCGTTTCCAGTCTTTTTCCAGCTAATCGACTGTTAGCACTAGCTTCATACAATACAATTTATGAAAACGGGTAGCTCAAATCAAGCAACCCGATTGGTTCATAGCTGTGACAAAATGTCCACATACCACTGCTATGACGCATCTAACCTTTGCACTTTCAGTATCATGCCGCGTCAGGCCGAACAACGCCCCTTAGCTGTGATATTATCACAACATAGCACGGCCTGTCGTGAGCTATAATAACTGATTTTTTTGTCAACTTGGGAATATGAGAAATCATCACCCACAGTAATAACTTGGTATGGTGTGGGTTCGTCACCCTGAGCGACACCTTTCATATACAAGTAGTCATGGGATTCATTGTTAATATAAAAATATTGATTATAACTGCTTTAAACTGGATTAACTAATGCTTTGTTGGATCTAACCTCCAGCTCAGTATGTATGTGTTTTGTGTTCCTCCACTGAAGTGAAAGCACACTTACCTTACCTACCAGTTAATTCAATTATAATTTAGTTTTAATGTACGTCTGACGACAAAACATGAAAAACAGGCCAATAAGGAAACACATTCATTTGATTTTAAACTGTGTTTGCAGACAGGCAATGACATTAAACAAACTTGCAACTGAATAATGTGCAGCCTCGGCCAAGTTATGAAAGCTGCAACACTAACATCTGACTGTTGATTTTTTTTTTACTTGAGCTGACAGACTTAGACCTTTTATGTCGTTACCATATCCTGTATTATAGAAAAATTTGACATTTTTCAAAAAGTTTGTGAAGACAAAGAAAATGTCATGCTTCTGTTCAGTCTGTAGAATAGGAGCCGTGACACACGATCAATGGTAAACCTCAGTATGGTTAGATTTCACTATAACTTAATAGACAACAGGAGAGTTTTATTGCCATCTCTTTTTTTTCTTGGCCATGACTCTCAAAATGCTGTGTGAAGTAATCATAAAACTGTCAGTGGGAGCAATATTTTCCACACAGCATGATGACAAATAGTATGCAGGCAATGCATGCGTGGGTGTCATACAGACAATATACTGTACTGCAATGTGTAATACTTCAAATTATCAGTTTGGCTCATTGGGTTGTACTCTGCAGGCTGCTTGTTTTGTTGGTGTAAGAGAAAATAACTCTCTGGTTAGACTATTGCGGTTGCTGTCTTGTTCTTGTTAATCTTATTGGCTGAGCAAATTGAGTCCAAGGTTATAGTTAATTAATCATACACCCGTTCAATTCAAAAGGCATGCGGTCAAAGTTGGTATACATAGTTTTCACCTTTTTAGCTAATCATTAGAGGACGCACGCACCTCCATGATTTTTTCGCAGGTTCTGGGTAAAAATAATCGGTTCAAAAGAATGAAAAAATACTGGCACACTACTATCTCGTTCCCAGTTCTTCTTCATAGTTCTTCTACATATTTCTTCTTTAATTCTTTTTTAGCTAACCTGGAAATGAGTTCAACTCTCACTACTCAACCCGGTCTAACAGGAAGACGTGTAAATACCACAATATTGCAAAGATTACAATTCATGAGTACGCATTTTAAGCTTTTTGCGTGTCGTTTGTACGTAAAATATGTACGGAAACAACATCAGTACGGAAAACATGTCATAAACAACGTCACTAATGTAACTTACAAAACAAAACACCGGCCTTGTGGTTAAAAGTGTTTGTTGGGCCCATCCACCTCTTCCCTTCCGCCATAAGCGGTCTTTCTCACTTTTTATTCTACGTCATTAGCTCTGCTGGGCATAACGCTGCAGTCAATACAGAGTACATGGCGACACGCCAAAAGCAAGAAAGGCGTTCTTATTGCACGCTAAATGCCTTGCGCATTATTGTGGCATTCATACACCTTTTCGTACGAACGGGCTGCACTGTTAAAGATAGAAAATTGCCAATTCCTTTATCCTCAAGCAAATTCTCCATGTTTCTGCCGTTGAACATGTTGGCTACATAATTTTTCCTACACCATGTGAAGGCAGGGAAATTCTGTGCACAACAGTGCTGCATCCAAGGCACCATGAAAAGTGAGAAATGGGAATGTTCAGGCTCATAATTTCCTTCTTCCTATACCTCAGAGCATTCCTGTGGTTGAAATGGGAATAAAATAGACACCCAGAAAATGGGTTGCATTTGTTTGGCTGCTTTCAGAGTACACAGGTACAAAGAAACAGTTGAAGAGTACACATTTATTCCAGTATCCTGCTCTATTAATTAATCTTGAATTAAAAGAGACTTGAGCATGTCTAAAAGTCTAAAACATGTTGCTATTTCTTCCTTTATAGCGCTGTCAAGCTAAACATCCAATCAGCTTTAAGTGTGAGAGCGAGTCTTGCCTTTTGAACTCGGGTCAGAAAGAGGATACCTCTGCATGCTTGGCAGACTCGCGGCCCTTTGAAGAGGTGTCAGTTTGCAGCAAACTGGCATCTCGGCCTGGTTCTGTCCTCTCGTGGTTACTCCACACTAAATGGTCCAAAACACCCGAGCAAAGTGCTCCAATTAGCAGCACACGGGACGTGGAGAAAAATCATATTGAAATGTTGATGAGTAAAACGTGAGAAAGCCGCATATGTTAATGAAATTACTCAAAGTTTTAAAATGCACAGATTAAACTTTTAAGTGAAAGTAGTTTTGGAAAGAGGAGCTAAAAGATAAAGGCTGAGAGAAAACAGTGCATGGAGGAGCTCCACAAACCATTTAACAGTGTGCATAAATGACTGTTGACTAGGCTTGGCTGCTTTCTTGTCTTACAACATATTTCTTTTTTAATATATTGCATATGTTGTCATACACACAAACATACTGTATACATAAATATGTTAGTGATGTTGAGGGTGACTGTGCTTCGCTGCATGCTGTCTGGGGCGGCCTATAGGTTGGCAGCAGCAGACAGTGTTTTGACATGAGGGTGTCTGTCTGTCACTGGCTGAGTCGACTTGTGCTGAAAGAGAGCGAACCGCTGGCAAGTCTCACAGGATCTGTGAATCGAGGTCGGCGCAGCAGAAGGGGCCCAGTGTTTTCTTAATTCACTGACAGACACAGCTAACTCTGTTTATGATGACGGCTAAACAAAAACAGTCTGGAAACCATAGACTCCAAATCTTGTTCTAATTATTTTTATTTGATAATGTTTTTCATTCTGACCTAATAAGAATCCCTGAGTGTGTTTTAATGTGGTGTGCAAATTCTTGAAAGTCTCATCTCCCTCGGTGCATTATTATGCTTTATGTAAATCAAGAGGGGGAGAGAGAAGGGAGATCTTTTGTGTCAGCACATCTGACATTCCTTTGTGCTAACTGAGAGGCATGTCTTGTGAAATCATGCTTCACTGCTATTGTGGACATGTGGTTTGTGCGCTTTCATTATGAGGCGCTTGCGAGTGACATTATGTTAGATCTTCGGGTTGAAAGTGAGAGGTTGCGCTCATTAACGGGCTCAGAATGAGGCCACCACAATAATGTCTGCTATGCAAAAAAAGAAAACATGAACATTTAGTCATGGTAACGCGACGCCATTAACAAGTTTCCTTGCCAACTCATAAAAAACACTAAAAACTTCATATTAATTCTGGCTCAATTAATACGGAGTGCATTCACGTTAACCAGCAATCATTACGCTCCAGTGATCTAAAGGCCATTGTCAGACAGGCACTTGAAGAAGTCTTTTGTGTAACAGAAGAATGGCAGAGTGACCCCCGGCAGTGCAGAGCAAGGCCAAGGAGACGTTTCTTCAGCCCCACCGCCCGCTCCTCTCAGCAGCCCGGAGTAAAATTTCAGGGTCCGAGTGGCCATGAGTGTTGCTGAGTGATAGGCACAGAGAGGAGACCCTAAACCCAATAGCTTTGATGATTGAAACAAAACACAGAGTCTCCCCCCCCCCAGACTATAGCCTGCAGGTCTGTGACTAAGCACGCCGTCATGCTTGTATGAAGGCTGCAGCTCCCAAAGTTTGAGTATTTGTGCCCCTTTTCTTACTGTATGTGTTTAGTCTAGATGTGTGTACATTAACAACTCACTCCCAAAGCTACAAATAAGACTCTAAAATAGAGTCCACGGTCATCAATCAACACATGTTGCAGCAACTTTACTGATGGCACACAAGACCAGACAGTCTTGACAATAACAATGATTTTGTGAGGTCAAAGGTGGATCTGCTGGATCACAATTCTTTGACCTTCTATGAGATAAAAAAGCAATTTTTGTGTATCAGCTCCATCTCCCCCATTCACATCCAGGAGCAGCCCCGTCTCCTATAAAGTAAGTTTATATACTATAATTTGCTCTGCCACACCTGGATTACATTTACTGGCAATGTTTGTTTTTTTCAATCCAGAGAGTATGATGTTCTTGTGCCTAAACACTATCATTAAAAACTGAAATATGCTTTAGTAGCAGATATTGTTGGGGGAAAACAAATGAAATACATTCTGCAGGGTTGGTGTGAACATTTCAGTCCTACAGACTTTAAGACAAAACAGGTCCCCTATAAGCAAGATGACATCATTTGTCAGTGTCACTTATTTCATGATACAGACAAGTGGGAAGCAGCAACAGATTGTCATGATGCAACGTATACTCATACAACGATTCGTATGATATCTTACGAAAAGATTTCCTACGGTTTTCCTACGAATGTCCAGCAACGTGTCAATTTCCATCCAGTCTTTTCAAAATAAACTTCTGGCTTCACAGCAAACAACTCGGTTAAGTTTAGGCAACAAAACGACTTAGTTAGGTTTAGGAAAAGATCGTGGTTTGGGTTAAAATAACTCAGGAAGAGACGTAACTTAAGTACGGAAGTTACATGACAAATAAATCAACGTTTACTTCTGGTTTCACACGGGATACAAACCCGTGTCTCCTGGAAGAAAGTCTGGTGTTCCCACCCGTCTACCCTGACCTCCTCCCTACGCTGATGTACCAGAGTTAGAGGAAAGCTAGTAATGCTCTTCTGCAACTCCCTCTGAATAATAAACAGTATAGTTGATGCACTTTTTGGCCACTGGAATATTGTTTACCCAACACACAAATGTGGATAATGTTTTCAATATTTTGAGGCATAAAGCATGTCCTGTGGGTGTGTTTCCTATAGGTCTAGTGACCAGCACTCAGCTGGGTTGTGGCTATTGAGGCTAGTGGCCGCAGAGTTGGGAATTTATAACACAATAACAAAAGCAAAGATTAGCGTGCCTTCACCTCGGTCACATGCAGGATGCTGATTTTGAAGTTGACAGCTTATCAAGATAAGTGGTGTGTTGAGGTGGGAGGGGAGACATAATTATAATTGTAAGGATCTTGCTGACTCACAGTGAAAGTTGGATATTCTTTACACTAAGCAGTCTCGCAAAATCATTGTGTTTCCTACAGATGTGAACATTGCTACCCATGGTTTTTGAACACTTTTTGGTCTTTTAAGGTAGAAAAACAACACAAAAAACAGCCACCCTGTTGGTGAAATGTTGTGTTGGAAGTGAAAAGTTTGCACACATATTAAATATAAATGCTTCCTTGTTATGTTGATAAAAACATCTCTGGCATTATGATCCAACCCGATGTCACGGCAAGGCGCGTAATAGACCCGCCTGTCCAGGATAGTGTGTCAGTGTCCCATTTTGCCTCACTGAGGCGTGAATATGACACACGTGTATGAAGGTGCAGCACCAGCAGGGGGCAACAAAATCACTCACTTAGGTTTAGGCAACAAAACCACTTAGCTAGGTTTAAAAAAAACTGAATTTTTGGCCCTAAAATACGTAAGCATGTAAACTAAGTCAAATCCTTATGGAAACAACGCAACATCAGTGCGGAAAACAGGTCACAAAAATCACTACAAAACGTGTGACAAAAGTCACTAATGTAATTTACAAAACAAACACCGGTCTTGAACACACCGGCTCTCCTGGTTGAAAGTCCCGTTAGAAACAACGTAACATCGGTACGGAAAACACGTCACTACAAACAAGTCACAAACGTTATTAACGTAACTTACAAAACAAACACTTATCTCAAACACCAGTCTCCTGGTTGAAAGTCCTGTGTTTGTTGGACCCATCCATCCGCCCTCCTGCTTGCCATAAAAGGTCTTTCTCCCTTTTTATTCTACGTCTCTAGCTCTGAGCGTAGCATAGTCACACGGATGCATTTACATTGCAGTAAGTACAGACTACATGGTGTGGAAATAACATGCCTAAAGCAAGAATGGCATTGTTATTACACGCTTTTGCCTTGTGCATTATCGTTCACACGCCTTTCCGTGCGACCGGGCTGCATTGTCACAAAAAAATGCATTTGATATGCAAACAAATTTTATTAACACAATTTTTAAGGTGTTTCTCTTGTAGCTCTTTGACATGGTTGCAGTCTATTTTTACTGTTATTAAATGACAAATGTTCAACATCAAAGGCTGAACAAATCTGAATCTCTTTGAGGGTGGATTCTGCCTTAAAAAGAAAATAATTCTCTGAGCCTTTCAACTCCGCTGCACGCTCCACGTCTTCAGGATGTATGAGAGAAAGAGAAAACATTGGCTGGTAAAAATGTTCCAGGTTCATGGGATGCGTTTAAATGTGGTGTTGCTCAATCAAAGAGCAGATAGCGGCTCCCTCTCATTTTATTACCCTTTAGAAACATACTCAGAGTATTATGTTATCAAACTGGGAAAAGGGAGGGAGTGCACAGACAGCTGAACAAAGGCAATGCAAACAGCTGTGCCAGTGCAAACAGCAGTCAGATTATTTGTGAGTGAAAAGTAAGACAGACCTCGCTAACATAATACTGCCATCAAATCATAACAACTGTAAAGTGCTCTTCAGCTGTGTCTCTTTGTAGATTCTTTTATTTTGTCGGGACATGTTTCTATTGTATTGAGTTGAGATTGGTCATTAAACCAGATAGTCATTGGTATCAAACAATGATTAGTTCACTCAGCTGAATGACAATAGGTTTGCCGTCTGCTCAAAAGCACTCAGAGGACGGTTCTCAGACTCGATGGTTTCTCACTTGAGGTGGCTGGCTGCAGTAGGAGGACCAGTGTTGATACAGCTGATCTCTGTTATTCCAAGTGAAATATATGGCCCTGTTTGTTTTCAGAGATAGACCCAACGCTTTGCTTCAAGTTCATATTTATCTATCGAGGGAAATATGTCAGTGCAGATCCAGTTTCTACTTTTTACACAGTCTCTTCCCTCATTATGCCACTGAAGAGGAATTAACCTGCCAGTGTCTTTATTACACACAGTAACATCCGATATGAAAGTTTGTTAAGTGTCACATTTCTTCATGGAAAGGATTATATAACAGATTCTGTTCAAACTGTGACTTCTCACCTTTCTTCAAGCTAAAAATAAAGTAGAAAAACCGCACTTACATACAATAATGCCCCTGTAAACTGCATATGATGAGAGGTGGTGGATTTTATGAGCCACATTTCAACAGATTTGAATATTGTTACTTACAGTGTTCTGAGCTGTTTAGAAATGACACCCTTCAACACCCTGAAGGTGTTGAAGGAGTGCCAGTAACACTGGATAGTAGTAATTTTAGAGTTGCGTGCAAGAGACTATACCTCGTGAAGCTGCTGCACACCCATGTGAAAGATTTTCCCTCAAGAAGGTTTGATTGGTATCTGTCGGGGGAAAACATAAAAATGACTAAAAGCATTGTTTGATACTGTTGGCAGGAGTCAAAGTAAAGCTTTCTCTCAGCAGGCTAATGTTACAACCAGAGAAAACTTTGCTACAGAGCACCGTGAGATGTATTTAGATGCAACAATAATGCAAGTGTCATTGCTTTAGACTTCCTTAGGACAAATTGGTCCTTGCATATATACTCTCAATCTGGTTTGGGACACTTAGTAAGACGATATTCAGGTTAGACTTTGCTGAAGTAATGATATTACCTCAGTGGTGCATGAGGCAATACAGTATTCCTCTACGTCTTTGGAGGGAAGGGGAAGTCCCCGCGTCTGTGTGCTGTTTGACTGGACTGGTTGAGTAATGCAGCCTGGGATTAGGTGGAGCAGCCTCGCAGCAGCAGCACCTCCCTCACACTGATCTGTCTGGACCCACACAAGTGAACGGCTGGATCAGAACCACAGCTGGCCTACGTCCTTCCCCTGTGTCAAACCATTCATACACTGGTCTTAAAGTTGGAACATGCAAGTGAGAAGTAGTTGTAAATGAACAAATCAACAGCGTT
This sequence comes from Sebastes fasciatus, assembly GCF_043250625.1. Lineage (NCBI taxonomy): Eukaryota > Metazoa > Chordata > Actinopteri > Perciformes > Sebastidae > Sebastes > Sebastes fasciatus. The sequence goes on along the minus strand of NC_133803.1, from coordinate 20,441,436 downwards.
TACAATACAATGCCAAATATGTTTGAGAAAACATGTATTTGCTGTTTGATTTATGTTCACTGGCTATAATTTGTTCCGTGTAACATTCTTATACCGCTGAGAATTCGTGTTGACAATAAAACATGTAATCGCAGCATGTTTCCATGAATCTTAAAGGTTCCCCATACAGGATCCAGAGCATTAATATAACAGCAAACAACTATTTGCTGCTACTCCACCATATCTTTTGCAAAGATATAGAGGAGTAATGTCTATCTGAGCAGAGAATGAAGTCGCTCTCCCTCTGTGTGTGTTGTAATCTGAGCTTCTCCTCGCTTTGTTGACATAGTGCTCCACTGGCTAGCTCGCGGCCGCTGCTCTGCACTGCTCTGCACTGCTCTGCACTGCTCTGCACTGCTCTGCACTGCTCTCATACAGCGCTTACAGCTGATAACGCCGTCCTGACCGATGGCATCGTAGCAGAAGCGTTGCGCACCCTCCGGTTCCCCCTTAGGCAAATAGTTAGCTCTGTCAGCACTGTTGCATTGTTTGCACTGTTAGCACCGTTAGCTGCGAGCCACCGGGCTCAGCCGTCGCCACGTTGAGAGCAATATAAATGCTCCCAATCTCGCATTTAGCACCTTTAATTACAACTACAAAATTGTACCATATTACACCAGTTTTAGCTTCATTGCATTGGCTCCGGATCCGTGTCAGATCAGATTTTAAGGTCCCTCTGATGACTTACATAATTGCCTCCGCCAAGGCCAAAGGCCTTGAAGGCGTTGGTTTGTCTGTCTGTCTGTTAGCAGGATTACCATGCGTGTGAGGCTCTCAGAATACAGGGCTCCTGTCTGTAAAATGTTTGATTTGTGATATTGAGCTGTATAAATAAAATTGACTTGACTTGATTATGAAATGTAATTTTTTGGAGACAGAGTTGACATTAACGTGGTGTGACTCTGTGTGTACATTTCTAACTCCCCTGTTGGGCATAAAATGGTTGGAGTTTCCACCTGTTTTAAGAGCATTATAAATGTTCTATATGAAAACCAGACTGGAAATGCTAGTCTAGTTGTGAGGACAAACAGTTTGAATATTGCAGAAAAGTAAACTTTGCAAAAACAAAGATTTGCAGAGATAAATGAGGTGAGATGAATGAAGGCGTATTTGTCACTGTTTGTACATTTCTTGGGAGAAAAGATGAGGAGATAATGTTTGCATATTAGCAAAAAGTAAACAACGATTTGCACAGCTGCAAGACCTTCACTCTCTTATTTGTTTCACCAGAGTTACAGCAAAGCCAGTGACAATTGTGTTGCAAAAGCCTCTGGATGTTTAACGTAAGTTGATGGATTTTTTTGGCCAGTAAAATATTTGTTTATCCAACACAAGGATGTGGTTAATGTTTTCAATATTTTAAGGCGTAAAGCATGTCCTGTGGGTGTGTTTCCTATAGGTGTGGTGACCAGTACTCAGCTGGGTTGTGGCTATTGAGGCTAGTGGCCACAGAGTTGGGAAATCATAGCACAATAACACATACAGAGAGCAATATGAAGCAAAGAAACTGCACATACTGACTTTTCTTTACCTCGGCCTCATGCTGAAAGCCAATTCAAAGTTGACAGCTTATCAAGATAAGTGGTGTGTTGCGGTGGGAAGGGGGAGGGGGAGAGCTAATGATAACAACGATAAGGATCTTGGACATTCTCACGTCTTACTAAGCAGCCTTGGTTGTCATTGTGTTTCCTACTAATAAAGAGTACTTTTTGGTACATTACTTTACATGTTTTGGTCATTTAAAACACACAAAAAACGAACTGTAGGAAAGGGTCACACACACATTTCAGGACACGCTCCGCAGAGAATGTGCCCGAGCTTCACCATATCAAATCTAATATGACGCGGAGCACTAATTTGGTTAAAATGAATTACAACGCTTCACTGCATCAAAGCATCAGAATACATCAGTGGCGGAAAAACAACTCACTGTGTAATATGTCAACATTAAATCATTAGACAGATGTTGAGGGTGGCAGTTTAAAGGCTCAGTTAAAAAAATGATTAATGCTGGGACGTGACAGAATGAGAATTAATGAGCAATCCAATCATATAAGTGGTTAAACAAACTGCCAAAAACAGAAAACACCCCTCATTTAGTATTGAAAGACAGCAGCAAATATGTGACAGCCCCCTCCCTCCTTAGCCATCTCCACTGCTTTCTTGCAACATCTCAGTGGAAAACTAATCAAAGTGTAATTTATAAATGTATAATTGTGTATACAAAGAACTGTGTTTGCCTAATTAAAAGAGAAACAATGATTAGTCTGTGAGACAAAGGGGCGGGTAGGAGAAAACTATGCAGAGCATCTTGATGAGAGGCTTCATTACTTGATTGTTTAAACTCTACCACATTCATAAAGTAGTGTGATAGTGAAGGAAGGCGTGGACGGCTTTATATCTATGTGCTCCACTAACTCTGTGCCAATCAGCTGTATATAACACGGGGGAAATTGGCTGTATATTATCAAAAGATTACAATCTAAGCAGTGCGGTGTGCACATGTAATTCATGCCATATCCTGCAAGGGCCTGGGGTTAAAACAGGCTGACTTAAGCTACAAGAACAAGACTTCAATCAGTGTGAGGCCCCAACAGCATAAAGAGGAAAACTCTCTGCTGGCAGTCTATCGTGAATGACATTAGCTTAGACGGAAATGAAACAGCGATTATTGAGAAAATGTGTTCGTTACAGTTTGTGGGGTTTCGATCGAGAAATCACATTTTAAGTTGAGATTTTAGTATAGTGATGGCATGATGAATTCAATAGACAGGAGGGTTATGAGGAGGGGGGGCGGGGGGTGGGGGGTGGGGGGGGGGGTATATAAAGTTGTGTATTTTTTTTTGTGATATAATGTCTGTAGCCTTTTTATTGTTTTTTTTATTTGTTGTGTGTCCTTTTATAATTTTTAAAAAAAAATTATTTTCCTTCCTGTTAACCTTGGTTATATATTGGTTAGGGCGGCTGTGGCTTAACCCCAAATTGCTCCTGAAGGCTTACCCATCAGTGTGTGAATGAGTATTTAGATTAGATCCTGAATGATCAGATGAATGTGTGTGAATGGGTGAATGTTGACATGTAGTGTAAAGCACTTTAAGTGGTCAGAAGACTAGAAAAGCGCCATATAAATAAATAAATAAATAAATATAATTTATATAGACCAGTGAAGGGATATGAAGACTGAGGCTACATCCACACTTGTACGTTTTTCGGTTAGTTTTTTGTTTTAAAACGCATATCTTTTGCTACGTTACTGCGTAGTGTCCACATTACTTCGGCATTTAGAACTCCTAAAACGGAGATGTTTGAAAACGCTGCTGATGCCGTTTTAGTTTTAAAACTCCGGGGTTGCGCTTTAGTCTGAACGGGCAGAAACTGAGACTTTGAAAACGATGACGCAGACACCAACGTTCGCTTCTTGATTGAGTATCATCACGCACGAGGTGTCCTTTCCTGATTTGTTACGCCCCTATCACGTGACACTTTTCCCGGAAGAAAATACATCAGCCGTGATTACCGTGCGACTACCAGTGATTAATTCAACAATGATAACGGATTACAGACGTTGCTGACCTTGTTGTCTATGCTAGCAGCTGTTGTGCAGTTAAATTCTGCATTTTATAATGCTACTACTGCCAACATGCAGGAAGCAAGCTATTAATCAAGCAATTTGCGAGTACACCGGCGTTATCAGCCCTACGGAGCGGACCTTTGAAGGCACGGTTTGTGGCTTTGAAGAGGGCGATGGACATAAAATGGTGACTGAAGAGTCGACAACTCTGCTTCCGGTTTACACCGGCATGTCCAATGTATGTAAACAGTCATGTCATGGACGGAGATTATTTCTAAAACGGTGCAAAAACGCCTGTGTATACAGAGATCGTTTTAGTGTGGATGTAGCCTGAGGTGATGGATTGGGTGTCTGTGACACACAGCTGGTTTGTGTGTTTCTCCTGAGGCGGCAGTGGCAGCCTCTCTGGGGTGTCTACAATTTAGTGTCCTTGGAAAGGCTCAGATGGACTCCCACGTTCTGGTCCAGGCTTTAGTCCCAGCATGCAGCGGTGTGGAGTGACAGATTGAAACGTTGAGGGAAGTGTTTAACCCCTGCCACCCCTCCAATTAGCCAACTTGTGTCCCATTTCCTAAAAGATCTCGAGAACATATTTATTGGAGCGGGGCTGTATTTGGGCATGAAAGACTGTGATCTTCCTGTCCCCGCTGAGGTTCAGTCACAGTGTTTAGCTGGATGGTTTGGTTTAGCATAGGAAGACATCTTTTTAGTCCTCAGGTTTGGGTTGGTAAAGAAGAGTCAGACTTAAATTTAAATTTCCTGCAGGTTTGAAAGGGATTTAAAAGTTGGAAACAGCGTCAAAGCTACAAGCCTTTGGGTGGGCGTTTCCCACGGCAATGGTTGTCTGACATCTGGGGGTCGGCACTGATAGGAAACACGCTGTCAACATGTGGTAATATTGACTGGAGGTCACACGTTATATCCTGAGAATGCTACGATTTAAGCCAAGAACGATTAAAGAAATCTGTCGCTATACAGCAGTCAACATTTGCACACTCTGTTAAGCTTAAGTTTGCCTTCCACTCACAAAATGGAAGCTAGTTAGCATTAGCACTGATTCCCACTAGATGTTACTTTTCATTCATGTTATTTCAACATCTGCTGAGTCATCCTGCACACTCAGTGTTGTATTTGTCCTGCACTACAGAAACAATGGCTTGCTAGCGTTCTCTCTTTCAAGGGTCCAGATGTGGTGATAGTAAATGACCAGACAGCCAAAATATTCCCCAAAACAATTATTCCTAGAAGATTTCCTGTAACCTCAGCACATTACCCCCTGATGTGAATCACAAGGAGTGAGGTTTGGAGTCACAGAGTATTGTAAGTGCTAAAATCACAGATGGGGTTAAGCAACGACTTACTATGTCGGCCCCCAAGCCGGTTCCCCCGCAGAACCAAAAATTCATGCACACATACACTAATATAGGGGGCGCTATATACTTTTGACTTAAGTAAATGAGTTGCAACAAACACCAAGAATATATAAACTGATTTCTTAGCAAAATGTCAGTTTGACTTTAACGAAACAGGAGCTCCCTATAGGTGTTGCTGAACTAAAGAGGATAATGATGGAACACCTGATCCCAGTGCTGCCACTGACAACAATAAGGAGGAAATGCAGTGGTGTTCGTGGATAATGACTCTTTTCTCTACGGGTTTTCAAAGCTCTTAAAGGCTCCCAAGCTGCCAATCAGCACCTGATTAACACCAAAGGCCTCCCCTTTCCCTTCCCGGCTTTCATCTCTACAGTGACCTACCCTCTGAGTGAAATGGAGACTGCGGACTTGTCAAAACCGAGTCTGTGGACAGTCTGCGTCTTGTTATTAGCACCTCAACAGGTTTCACCTAAGCCAAAAAGGAATAAAATTTGGACGAGCTCAGTCGGCTTTTTTCTCCTCAAAGCTTAGAGCGGCAAGGAAATGATCATTATGCTTCATCATAACTCCATTGTGGTTCTTTTGAAAAATGTTCAAACCACCTCTTAAATTCTATTATTTTTTGGACCTCTCTACCTACTCGACATGATTGCTTTGAACTTGAATGTCAAAAAAAGGAGAAATTCAATCTGACCCACTCAAATACTTTTCACTGACAACTGAAGAAAATCCTCGCAGGTTAACGATAGGTCAGCACTGAATGGAGGACTTAGGCCTATGCATTTACAGAGTCTCAGGAGAGGGGCTATCTGATGGTCCATCTGGTTAGAAGGTATAATAGGACTGGGTCACAGGTGAGCCACAGATGGTAGATGAATGTGTATCACTCAGTCTGTCTATAATGATGATTCATAAACTACTGGTAGTAGGCTGTAGGGTTATATCTGAACTATCAGTCAGCTTACAGTATTTAACTTGCTTTTTTTATTTTCTCATGGATCATACATTATTTAAATCTATTGCAGTCCTGTCTGGAGTGCGTGCTTGTCCGGAATGGGATGATTGCTTGGCCCCCACAAGTGCTGCTTGCAGTGTTGTCGAGAACCAAGGTATGGCTGCTTGTACCCACCAAGTAGCAAAAATGTATGAAACTACAACAATCCAAAATAGTAACTTTTTCGGGCTTGGCCAAGAGATGATCTGCACCACATTTTGTGAGGATTGCTCAAAATGTGTAGGAGGCGTAGCGAAAAATCGGATTTGGACACAATTTAAAATGGCAGAAAATCAATCTAGACGCAAATAAACGTGGATAGATTCGTCTGAACCCATGGTTAAGAAGTTACAGACCAAAACGTAAAGTCCATTGTTATAGCTCCACCATCTTGTCAAATTGCACCACATTCGACATTGCACTCCCTTGGGTCCTGAGCAATACACCCGCCAAGTATGAAGTCGATCAGAAGAATGGTTCTCGAGATATGCGAAGGACATACAGAAAGACAGACAGACAGAGAATCCTCGCATTATAGTTAGATTGCACCAGAGTAATAGAGCAAGAGAGTGTTTTATTAATTATGAATTAAACTTTTCATCTGAAAGACGAAGAACGTGTCAGTCCTTTCAAAAGTTTCAACGTCTGGCTTTAAAGCTACGAAGCAGTAGATCAGAAGTCGAACTTCAGTTGCTCAATATTAAAAGCAGGTTTGTTTATGCATCCCAATGCTCCCACGATGACTTCAAACGTTAAAAACAGAGAAAGTTCAGAAGAAAGAAATAACTTTCTACATTGTAGTATTCCCATGTGACGTCTACTTCATAAAAAACCTCTTCAAAGCATGTGCTAGGATGTAGTAACACAGAAAAACACACACACACTGAGTGGTGTTTCTGATGACAAGGCACTTTCTGTAGGTTTGCCACACTCGGGTCTATTAGGAGCATGTTTATTTGAGTCCGGCTCAACAACACATGCATATAGTATTTTATTACTAAAGCATCGCCATAGGACTTTCAGGGGAGATTTGGGGTGTGCTTTCAGGAAAACACAACCACTTATTAAAGTCTAGACGCAACATAAAACCATCAAAAGTCCTGGAGTAAGCACTCACAGGCTCTCATGGACAGAACTGTCAGTGTCTGCTGCTCAACCACGTTGGTTTTCTGCTGCTGTCTGTGCACAGTTAGGAGAGATTTAGTGCAAACATCAGTACATTGATTGTAATGGATGGTGACAGGGTAAAAGGAAGCCAGTTCACTACAGGCATCATACAGTAGTAGAACAAGAACAAAAGCAACACCTAGGTCATTATCTTATCCACCAGTTTATGAGTTACGGTGATAAAAATGCCAATGGTCTACAAGAAAAAGGAATTAACATACAAAACTAAGTGTGGTTGTGAAAATCCTCCGACCATAGAATTGTATGTAAGAAGTGGACGTAGTCACCGAGACGTCACCCATTGGTTTGTGAAAGAGTTAAAGTTGTAAGATGAAAACATGGACAACTCCCAGACCAGACAATGCCGTGGTAGCGACCTGTCAATCACAAGGTAGCCACGCCCTAAAGCATACCCTGCTTTATGGTCTATTTGACTCTAAATGGGACCATCATTTACTAAATGAACATCATGCTGTATTGAAGAAGACTTGAAACTAGCTATTGAGACCATAAACTCATGTACAATGTTTACTGAAGTCATAAATCAAGTAAGAAGTAGGGTCATTTTCTCATAGACTTCTATACAATCAGACTTCCTTTTGCAACCAAAGGAGTGCTTTTACCACATTGGCTTCACTTTTCAGGCCCCGGAGTTGCCCACTGCTTACGACATGCAAACAAAAAGGCATATGTCCGTTTTCCTTTTTTCTTTTGTCCGTTTCACTTGTAATACTTACAACTCCAACAGATAGTATTTTTTACTGATGGTTTCCTTCGTAGCAGAGCCAAGACATTCCACAATATCCAGAGGTCTCCCACCTGCAGCACAGTGAAGATATCCAAGCTAGATTTACAAGCTCTGAAACTGCATTCTGGTGGCTGAAAGGAGAAAATAAACCTGCGGGCCGGGCTCAAGGGAGTAAGAAACCTTTTAGTTTTAAAACAATTTCCTGTCCCATCATCTACAGGCAAGTACACAGAGAGCTATATCCTGCACACAACGGATTCTCTCATAAAGATAAACCCACGAGTTTAAACAGATCATCCTAATATCATTACAATTAGTCAGGAAAAGCAGGAACTTGTTTTGGAGTTTCAGCAGAGGGGTGCAGTCAGTAATTTGTGAGCTGCTTATGTAACCAAAACACTTAGGTGCCCTTATTGTTGATCTAGCACACTGCAACCTGAAGTTCACCTTACAAAACGAGCCTAGATCTTTAAATGAAGTGCATCTAATGAATTTGTAGGTGTGAGTCTTGTCATTTTGAACAATGAATTACATTAGCGACAACCATGACTTGGCGCCCTTTAACAACAAAGAGAGAGGAGAAAATTTGAGGGCTGTTTGGCTCGGCCTCGGGCAGTATCTTGACATTCAAAGAGAAATCGTGAGCACTTTTGGAATGAAAGCATTTCTCTAATCTTTTAGCGAGACATTGAGATAGAGAACATAGCAAGGTGAAAGGAATGGGGCTGCCTGTGTCTGTGCACGGGAACAGGTCTCAGGAGTCCGGAGGTCTGGCCCACTCTTCAAATGGCACAGTGTTTGTTGGGGAATGTGCAATTATGGAGGCCAGGCCTTTGATCCGGCTTTTCCATCAGGGCTAAATTGTCCTCACATTGAGCGCTGCAGTGTATCCTTGGGCACTCCTTTATATTCTGCTGCTCTTTCATGTGCACCCCTCTGGAACTCAAAGCATCCCCTCTTGAAAAGTGAGCTTTGGCCTGTCCATGCTCCAGTGCAGGACGAAAGGAGGCCAGTGTGTCTGCGTCTGTGTGTGTGTGTGTGCAAATGGCCATACAGTATGTAACAAGTCATCTTACAGAAAGAGTTTGTTTGTGTAAGAGGCGAGTTGTGCGGTAAAACAGAATATAAAAGTGCTGGTGTATATGGACGTGTTTGGATGGGTTGAATTTCATATTGCATGTGTTTAAGTGTGTGGAAGAAGTGTTTGTGACAGGAAGTTTGTGTGCCTGCTCTTGCGTGTGTTTCAGTCTGTGATTGTGATTCTTTCCACATGCTCCCATGTGTTATCTGTCCTCCTCATTATAACCACCTCTGTCAGATTAACCAGAGGGACTTTCTCTCTTCCTTTCTTTCTTTTTTCTTCAAAATAGAGACCTCAGTTACTCCATTTATTCAAACATCAAGGTTGAATCCTTTATATGCTTTCCCCTAAGGGATTCTTTCATAAACTGAATGCACTAAGAGTCCATGTAAGCAATCGCAAAGGCTTTTAATACCCAGAGGTCACCTAAAATCATTAGATTCCCTTACAAGATGGAGATTATATATTGTCCTCTCAGTGTGTCCTCATGTGTCATTTGATCCCCCAAAAAATTCATGTTCAAGCTCATACTTTTCTGTGTAATTAAACTCGATCGGGTACCTGAGGTACCTGTTTATGTTTGGTATTGCAGAGCATCGTCCTCTACATTTTCATTGTGAAATGAATGTCGTACAAAACCTTTCATTATTACAAAGGAAGACTGAATGTGCAAAGCAAGGACTCCCATTAAAGCTTGCGAATCATGATGTTTATCTATAGGTGTGACGATGTAGTACATGGCTGCAAGGTGAATACAGATGGATCCAAACGTGACAAGCTTCTACTTGTCATGGACATAAAAGTTTTATGCTACCAGATCAGATGCTTACCTCAGCAATTTTATGATGGGGACATCATGTCCCAGAGGGAAGGCTTCTAGGTTTGTGATCATAGTTTCTGAACAATGACAACTAAGAAACGTTAAGTATGAGATAAGAGTTTAGCAATAAGGACCTGTTCAGGAACACACAGCTCAACAGGAGGTTTGGTGGAATTAGTAGGTATCATATTTCATCTACTTCCTGTGGTTAAAGTAATAGTTTAATCCCACAGCCCCCCACACTGTATCAGCCTTCTGCCCCCCGACCCAAACCAGTTCAACTGCTCTCAGAGTTTGGAAGCCCTCAGCTGTTGAGCTGCGTTGAGCCGCTGTGTTGAATAGCTGCAGGAATGTGTTTTAAGTGGTCTCTGCGTTTTGGATGAGGCGAGGCCAGGCTCCGCACTTAAAACCCCCTCTTCCCTCTCTGCTGGCGAGGTGCCAGGCTCCGCTGCAGGGTGGTGGGTCCCTTCTGAAGGTGATGGTGTGAGAGTGTGTGTGCGTTACAAGCATGTTGGTGGGGGCGAGCCTTCGTTAGTGGCTCCCACTGTGGTGAGGAGAGCTCTGACGTGATGTCTCCTGTCTCTGAGGTCTGGGCCTAGTGTTCACTGTCACTCACCTCCAAAATAAACATGTATCTTCTACACACCCAGAGACCACGGGTAACCTGCACCATGTCAGAATATCTACTTGGCCCTTCAATAGATTTTCACTGCGTTTTATCCACCGCCAGACGCTCATTACACTCTCCAGTTCTGCAGCAGAGGAGTCAAGACGGAGACGTTTTATCTCCCAGGGGAAAAAGCCACTATGAGTATTAAATAACAATTAAATGAATTGGAGATCACACAAACTTCAGATGACTGTGAGACAGCCTCATCTTGTTTGGATTTACCGACGCAGCCACACAGACCAAAAGCGATCCTCCATGCCTTTGCTGTTGTACTGTAGGTTTCAGGAAGCGTGAGTGGAAAGAGATATTTCAATCCTATGAGACACATTCCCTTCTGATAAAAGTGCATTACCACAGACAAAGGGAGGCGCTTGGTAGAATTAGATTGGACTGGGACTGGTGCCGATGAGAGCTTGGCTGGCTGCCCTGGCAAGCCACACATGAGCGTATTTAATTGCCAGACAGACCAGAATAATTCTTCCATAATCTGAATTTATACAGTCACTTGAGTGGGGCCATAACACGCTGACAGTGTGTGTTGGGTATCAAGACAGAGTGCCTGGCGCACATCAGTAGAGGCAGGGAAAGAGAGAGACGGATAATGTGGTTATTGTCAAGTCGAAGGGCCCCGTCACTGTACCAGCGACTGTAATAGCCGTGAACAAGCGCTCCTTCAGAGACGACCTTCCGCGTCTCCGTCAGACAGCGACAGGGAGACATAAAAACGGCCCTCAGCCCTTGACAGAGCACACTTGTCTGGAGACGGCTTTTCAATCTGGTTATCTTGTGAGATGCAGACATGCGAGGGCCTCTATGTGCCCTGCAGAGTCAGTGGTAGGAGTGAGAGTGGCCTTGCTTCCTCTCAAGGGTCTTCTGAGTGCCACATTCATTAGAGACCTCCTGTCATGAAAACAGGATGGACGAGTGTGTGTATTGGGGATTTTTTTCATGCGTGTGCATTTATGTGTGTGTACGTCTGCTGAAGGTGCCAACACCTTCAGTGAATGATAGGTACCTCCAGTGAGGTCAAACACTCCACACCCCACCCCCAAGCGTCCCTGTGTTTTTTCCTTGACCCCTCCAAGAGGTCGCCTTGCCTTGTTGCATCTGTCCCACTCTGGAGACACTCAAGGAGAGCGAGTGCTTTTTAAAAGGCAGGATGCAAGGCTAGGCTTCTCTACCAGTTGTAGATCTTTTATGCCTGCATGGCTCCGTCCTTGAAGAGCCCTGAAGGGTGGTCCAAACTTTCCCTGATGACACGTCTGTCAGCGCAACATTTTCTCTCGGTTCCTCGAAGTGCATCGAGACGAGATTCTTTTAAAACAATTTTAAAGTAATGGTTGTCTAAAGGCACATGCTAGATTAAATGATATTCAGTTATAGTCAAACTCCAACCTGCTGGCATTTCCAAAATCCTGAAAGACTTCTTAGAGGGCCTTGGAAACATTCTTGTTTCCCTGTTAGCTTCAGTTATTTGAATAAAGGGCTGCAGGGAAACATGCAAATTTAAAAGTGGACACAATTATTTCAGCATTCCTAGTTTTAGTTTGTTATGAATTTTATTTTATTTTAGCAAATTGAAAGGAAAGCAAAAAGCCTTGAATATTGCATAGCATATAACTGTACTTTTATTTCTGCCATGCAAGTTTCCAACTTAAATCTGGACACAGACTATTTTCCTACTATCTTTGGCCAGAATTGATTTGTTTGATATCATTTTGCCTCTCATCTTCCAGAAGTAATTTCTCTGAACATAGTTTGCTTTACAGTGTAATTGAGAGTTTTGAATCTGTGGGTAAACCTTGTCATCTGGAAAGTACATAATAGAGGTGCATCTGCAGGTCCATCTGCTATCTACATCCAGCTCATGCACGACATTAGATATTATCTTCCGGATGAGGTGGATGTGTTTTGGATTTGGAGGCAATCTGATGATTTTTTGACTTACTGAATGTATTCTCTCCTTGACCAGGGGGTATGTTTTCATCCATCCCTCTTTTCCGTGTGATGAATGGTTCGGCCCCAAGTGAGCAGTAAGTACTTTTCATTGCAGTACCTACAGCCCGGCGTAGATGTTATTGCTCAACGCCAGCTATTCTGCAGTCTGTATGTTCAACTGAAGGTGAAGGATAAACAAACGTGCATATACCTCCCCCTTAATGCATTCGCGGTACTAATCTGTCCCCCGAGTATCAGTCCTAATTAGAGCTCGCTACCTCAGCTGGCCCATCAGTAACATAATCCCATCCAGAATCCCGACTAATTGAAGGCGGGCAACCAGAGGGGACTCTTAAGCTCAGCTTTTCCAATAGAAATTAATTTAGCCCACCATCAAGCAATTGCATAAGAAACACAACCTTTCCAGCTCAATAGCAAATTCAATTGCAAGCTTTCCATCTCCAAACTCTAATGATATAACTATAATACCAAATATACTAGATATTCCTATTATTCTATTATTGTGGTTAGCCATGAAATTGTAAACTGTAACACAGAATTTTCCAGAGTTGTACAAGTACATGATAAATGTGGCTGACAAGTTCAATAGCTTTTGGAAATGTAGCAGAAAGTCGAGGCCTCAGTTGTGAAGTGATGGGCTGGACGCTGCAGAGGAACCCCCTGCTTGGAAACAATTAAGGTTGAAGAGATGCACTCTAAATCATCTGTCTGTGGCCGGCAACAAAAGAAAAATGGACTCAACAAAAGCCTTTCAAAGTGCTAACCCTCTCATCTCTGCAGAAATGTTACTGACAGTCTTTCTTAAGCTAATAATAACACAGAGAGATGTTTCTTTCCTGTATTCGGGCTGTGCCATACGGCTGTGTGTAGTCTGTATGAGTCAGCAGAACTATTAATGTCGCTAGACGCTACAAGGATTTCCAAATGCAAGAATGCAAATCTCTTCTACTGTGAGACTAATATTTGATTCGTTGAATTAAAAGAGAGCCGAAACAAGAAACAACAGCACAAGAAGGGAGAAATTACACATAAAGGATAGTGGAATGTTTTAATTACAGTAATTTGGATGAGGTATTACATGTGGCTACTGCACTCTGGGTAAAATGTATTGTGTGCACTCCATGGCTAGGCTGTCATTAGTGAATGTGTGGGAGGACCTTCAAAGCACGGAGCTGACCTCACACTGTAATCAAATGGATCCATAGGTTAATAAATATTCACTGCCTAGGAGCAAAACAAAGGCGGTTGGCAAACTTCTAAAGCTACTTCTGAATGCCTGCTTTATCATTATGAAAACTGTTTCGGTTTTGTCTGCTGTAACAGTTTTGCCACAGTGTTTTACAGCTCTGATGTGTTGTATGTGTCAGTGTCAAAGTTTAAAATCGGTCACAGGATGTCGGACTGTGAGAAATCTGCGTATGAGTGAATACATGAAAGCAAAGCAGGGTACTGAGGTTCACAAAACTACATATTGTGATAGAGATTGAGAGAATGAGGACACGAGCGAGGAAATGGGAGAGAGGAGGGGAGAGTTCAACAGTGAGGGAGTTAGAGGGGAGGGCAGAGGGAGGGATAAAAGCAGGAGGCCCAGACAGGCTAGAACAAGAAAGCAAAGAAAAATATCTAATTGGAATCAAGTGTCCTGACAGAGTGCGTGGGCGACTGAATTCTGCAAAGCGTGCTGCTTTTCCACTTGCAAAAAAAGAAGTAGAAGAGTGTAAGATAGAAAGGAGGGAAAAAAATAATTGAAAATCCCCTTGCATTTCAGTAATTTTATTTCTGGGCGGGTTCGGTTAAGACAAATGATAGAAGGGTGTGGAGAACGGCCACAATAGCATTTCCATTTCAAACCCCTTTTTGCTAACAGGCGTTGGACACCACTCTGCCTGTGTGGTTGGCTTTCAGACGTAGGAAATGCTACCCAATGACGGACTGAAACCACTAATTAAATTTCCAATTTCTAATGAATCCTAACTGCTAATGAGAGTAGTGAATGTGTGTTTCTGTGTGTGACTAGAAGGGTGTTCCTGTGAGGAAGGATGGAAGGGGTCAAAGGGCACTGCTGCCTTTTAAGGGGTCAGTTTCCGTGACGGTTTTCTGAAGAGGCTTGATTTGTAGGGTTATCCCTGAACACATATATCTTTGGATTAAATTCATAACTGCAAGTGGGGGAGACTATATGATGACCGATGACCATAACCCCTGGCACACTAAACTACTTAATTGAAAAAATAATGAAACATTTTGGTAAATATGCTCATTTGCTTTTTTCTCAAGAGTTTAATGAGAAAATTGACAACGGAGTCTGTGCGCTAAAAAAGAAGCTAATGCCAGCAGCCAATTAGCTTAGCTTAGCATAAAGACAGGAAACAGGGTGAAACAGCTCGCAATGCTCTGAACAAAGGTAACAAAATCCATCTACCAGCACATCTAAAGCTCATTAATGGAGTAGTGGTGTAATGGAGTCTTGTCTTCATCGACTATCACAAGTCTTACTGCGTTGGCCAAAAATCTTGCCATCTAACTCTTTGCAAAAAAGCCAATAAGTGTATTTCCTCAAATGTCAAACAATTTCTTAAGTGTAGAGATGAAGTCAAACTATTCCTTTAAAGGTTCTCTATGTGGAATTCAGAGCATATTTATTGCCTTCCCACGGCCCTCAACATAGCGACGGCTGAGCCAGTGGCTCGCAGCTAACGGTGCTACAGCATGAACAGTACTGACAAAGCTAACAGTGTTTACCTGAGAGAAGCCGGAGGGTGGGTGCTAAGCTTCCGTGAAAGGACGGGGTTATCAGCTGTAACCATCTGAGTGCAGTGCAGAGCGGCGGCCATGAGGTAGCCAGCGGAGCATGCGCACATGCACTAAAAGGCCCGGCCGGCCCGGCGATGTCAACAAAGCACAGAGAAGCTCAGATTACAACACACACAGAGAGGGTGAGCGATTTCATGCTCTGCTCAGGTAGACATTACTCCTCTATATCTTTACATAGCAAATAGTTGTTTGCTACTATATTGATGCTCTGAATATTGAATTTACCACCTTTAAGTCAAGATGATATAAGAAACTTAAGCATAAACTCGCAGCCTCATTTTTGTTTGTTAAAAAAAGACCTATAGATCATGCGTATGCATACAGTATATGGTCACTACTGAGTGTATGATCCTTCATGGCACATCCATAAGTCTTCACCAGACCTGGGCATTTTACGGCCCGCGGGCCACATCCGGCCCGTTGGCTGTCCCTGCCTGGCCCGCGTGAGGACAAGTAAATTAGAACATAAATAAAAAAATAGGCCTATTTATGCTGTGCACGCAATACGGCTGTGAGCTGAAGAACAGAGCGGTCAGCTTCGACTATTTTTCCCTGGCTTTGGATGAGAGCTGCGATGTACGTGACACTGCCCAGCTACTCATTTTCATACGTGGGATATCTATGGACTTTAAAATCACGGAGGAGCTGGCAGCCATGCAGTCAATGAAAGGGACAACAACCGGGAGTGATTTATTCACGGAGGTAAATGCATGTTTGGACAAGTTGGAACTAAAATGGGACAAGCTGGCAGGTGTGACAACGGATGGTTGTCCAAATCTGACGGGGAAAAATGTTGGACTTTTGAAGAGAATGCAGGATAAAGTGAAAGAAATGAACCCTGAGCAGAAATTGACATTTTTGCATTGTATTATATATCAGGAAGTGTTGTGTAAGTCAGTGTTAAAAATGAACCATGTTGTTGATGTTGTAACTAAAACAGTTAACTTCATCAGGGCAAGAGCATTGAATCACAGAGAGTTTGTTTCACTTTTGGAGGAAAGCGAGACTGAACATTGTGACATAGGCTACCACACAGCTGTCAGGTGGCTCAGCCTGGGCAAAGTACTGAAAAGTTTCTGGGACCTGAGAAAAGAGATTCACGAGTTCTGTGTGAAGAAAGGAAAGGACATTCCACAGCTTACAGATGCAGACTGGATTGCTGACCTTGGTTTTGCTGTAGATGTGACGGCACTAATGAATGAACTAAATGTCAAACTGCAGTGCAGAGGCCTTTTTGTACATGAAATGTACAGCGCAGTGAAGGCTTTCATGAGAAAGTTGCAGCTTCTCTCAAGCCAAATGAAGGACAACATTCTCACCCACTTGCCAACACTGAAGGAAGCCACAAAATCAGCTGATCACCTCGACAAGTACTCATCCATGTTAGAAGCACTGCATGGTGAGTTTTCAAGGCGATTTCAAGACTTTAAAACAGTTGAGAGTGAGATGCACATGGTTTCTTCTCCCTTCACCTGCAGTGTGGAGAATGCACCCAGTGATGTTCAGATGGAACTGATTGACCTGCAGTCTGACACACTTCTGGCAGAGCACTTTAGGTCAGTCTCACTACTTGACTTCTACTCTTCCCTCAAAGAGGAGAACTTTCCACACATGAGGAGGCATGCTCAGAAGATTCTAGTCCTCTTTGGATCTACCTACGTATGTGAACAGACATTCTCAGTGATGAAGTTCAACAAATCCAGATACAGATCCTCTATCACTGATGACCACCTCTCAGCTGTCCTTCGCATATCCACCTCAGACATTCAGCCAGATTTCAATGCACTTGTTCAAGCCCAGAGCAGGCTGGATTTTTCCCACTGAACAAGTAAAATGAACTGTAAAACATTAAAAGCATTTATTGCTTTTTGCATCAAGTTGACAATTGCCTATCTTTAACATACTGTAAAACACCTATTCAGTATTTGGGAAGATTAACATGTTAAAAATAAAATGAAACACTGATGCAATTATTGTTTTTACTGTTTATTACTTCTATAGGAGTATTTTCCTATATGACCTACACCACAATTTCATATATTTATATAAATATTTACAGAATATCCTTATTCTTCTGATTACCAGTAGCAACTAATCAAAAATATATAATTTAATGCTTTTTACAATTAAAATCAATTAATCAAAATTAATACTGAGCAGAATTAAGTTCAAGTTATTGTTGGTTCGGCCCTCCAACACAACTCAGGTTTCTCATGTGGCCCCTTGTAAAAATGAATTGCCCACCCCTGGTCTTCACGCATTCCCTCATGTTGTTGAAAGTAGATCAAGGCTTTGCGCTGCAGTGTGGAGATTATATCTCAGCCAAAGGGACGATCGTTTCTCTGTCCGTTGACCTTTGCTGGTCCAAGGTAAAGCTCGCAGTTTGCTTCCAAATCCTGGTGAGGGACTTGGGGCCCCCGCAGACACTCTGCCTGACCACCAGGCAGAACCACAGGATATAGCTTTACACATGACATATCGCAAAGGAAGCCAAGCTGATTTAAGCATGATATGCATGTCAGTGTTTTTCTTTTGTTTTTTCTCTGGGTATCTGTTATAACTGATGAAAATCAATCCGTGGATGTTTTCCCATCAGGCTGTACTGTACTGTTGTTCCTGCTGTGTGGGCTTCCCCTTTAGAGTCCTCTGGTGAAGCACCGTGGTTCTCTGGTTCAGGAGAACAGGCACAATGCTGTCTCTCTTTGTCTCTTACTCTTTTTCTCTCTTGAACACAAAGCTTCTTGGGAGAGTGGTTTGTGTTCTACTTTGGTGGCTCGCTGCCCCCCCACCAAATAACATATGTATTACAGATGAGTGTGGAGAGAGAGAAGGGTGGGTGGGACTTTTATATAATATTGTGTACCCCAAGACCCCCCAAAGCAATATGGGGCCACCCGGGCAGATGCCAACCGCATAGTGGCAGGAACTGACAGGGAAAGTGTTTAAGATCCGATTAAGGTGAGATTATTGAACAACATTTTTATTGAAATTCATGAAAGTTAGACTACTGAGTTCTATATTTACAATATCTTGTGTGAAGTGCAAAATAATAACAGCCAACAGTATTCTTTGGTTAAGCTATGTGTTAATTAGTCCCACTTGTGATGCTATAATTAGTGGTTAGAAGCGGAGCAGAGACATTGTTAGTTCAGAGTGACGTTGGCGCAGTAGGAGTTACATCTGTGACCATAAAACATTCCAAACAAATAGGGCTCACGGTCAGTTTTTCCCACATATTTCTTAAATGGAACACCAGGTTTTGCCCCTCCACTTACATCCCACCACCTGTGACAGGAGGAGCGATCGGGGACCACTTTGAGAGTGAAATTGAAAACCTAAGGCTCTCTCTGCGGTGGACACGCTATTTGAGGCTCACAGGGCGCAGAGGGAAACTTGACTCCAGTTATTGTTCGCTGTATAACCATAATCAAGGGAACTCCCTTTCTCACTATAAAGTCAAAAATAGTGGTATGAAGTGAGAGTCCTCTGCTGATAAAATGCATCACATGCAACGTACAGTTATTTGTGGACCTTGTGGTTAGTCTGGAAATGAAATAACAGAATGGAAATCTAGTGTATTAGAGCGGCTCTGTAGGGCCACTTGTGCTCCAGCTGCAGACAGGAGGACATTTTTCTTTAAAGACGGTGTTGCCGCTGCATTGTTCTGCAGCGTATCTACACTTGACATTCAACTGAAGCTGCGAGGCAGGGTGTACCTCCCTTTCTCTCAAAGAATCTCAGCCCAACACTCTCATCCTGACACACCCCTCAAAGCATAAACATTACGAGATTCCTGGCTGATAGCTAGACAGTCCTTCTCTGGGAAGGCCATCCTTCACAGGTCATTCATCCTGTTCTGTCACAGGTCAAAGCAAAGCCTTTGGAGGCCGGTTGCAGGTCATATAATTTTAGAAATCTGGCTGGGAGGCGGCTAGGAGAGAAAAAAAGATACTTACGAGCTCATTCAATCCCCTTTTGTCAAATATTATGCTGCACATTCAGTCTCTGAACACCAAAGATTTTATTGTTGTAAGCGAAAACATATTTTCTTTATACATGGATTATTAGCAAAAATGCCATTTTTACATAATGACCTTAAAGGGATAGTTCGGGTGTTTTGAAGTGGGGTTGTATGAGGTAGTTATCCATAATAGGTGTATTACATACAGTATATGACGGTCGGCGTGCCCCAAGATTGGAGAAACAGACAGGAGTACCAGAGTAAAGTACCTCATACAACTCCACTTCAATTCACCCAAACTATCACTTTAAGTATCTATAAAGAACACTGACCACAATAGCTACCCTCATCCCTTGAAAAATATTCTAAACGTGTTCAATTGCAGACTGAAACACACACGTAAGGACCTTCCTTATTCCACTCAGTGTGCTTATGACAGCCAAATACAGGTATAAAGAAGCAAAGACAATCTTTCTTTTGTAAAAATATATAAGAACTATGGGACTTGGACCTACTCAAGGGTATTTAAAGAGAAAGAAAACACGTTCCTTAATTATAACCAATTATTCTCACTATGTAAAAAAAGGCCTTTTCACACACAGTGGCACATTCTAAAATCTGCCTAATCCAACTCTACTGAGCTGATGTGTATGTTTTTGAGATGTAGACCTTCCTTTCCAAATAATCCAAACCCAGTTCGACTATACCACAGTAACAGACTGAAATGATCCTGTACAATGTAATATAAATGTAAATATACCTGGCTTAAAGCACAGCCATTAAAGTGTGCCCTCAAGACACGCATAGCAGGACACCACAGCTCGATACAGCGTAACACATGCCACTTATCCCGTGATAACACATCCTTGCAACCCATGTTGTCTGTCTACTATATTGGCAAAGATAATTATTCAAATGTGTTACTGTTAAACTATAGACTGTCTATAAAGATGGATGACAAAACAGCTGCCCAAAAGTGAAGCCAAAACATCTGGATTGTCCCCTGGTGGCTGGCTCATAAATCCTGTCTCCTCCATGTTAGTGGATGGGACATGAGCCAAACTAAAAAGTCAAAGAACACGTCAAATACATTTTTTCCCAAAGATGGTTTCTATCATTTTAGGTAGTTCCTATCACGCTGATGTATGTTAAAGTGTTCATTTTACTGATAAGTTTGGTTTTAATTAGTTATTTGATGCTATAAAAAGGGGGTGAGACGTCATGATTGTCTGAATGAAGTTGTCACACGAGGGAGGAGATGTAACTTTTATCATGAGTCTGTGCAATAGAACATGTCATTTTGACCATAAATGTCGTTGTAGAGATATTATGTTCAGTTGTTGTGTCTTTCTAGCCAAACAGCTACCGTGGTGCTAACGTAGCAGCTAGGTGGCTCACGCTAACAAGCTCGGCTTGTGATTGGCTCGGGCGGGTGTGTGGGTGGGACCTCAATACAGCAGCTCCACCCCCCTGATCACTACTGCGCAGACTCAGGCTCCAAATGACGTCAAAATCTCAAGATGGCAGGAAGTGGAGCTGCGTCGTCCATTATTATATACTGTATAGTCGATGTGTTATCCGGAGAAACATGCTGGATGTATCCTGCACAGGTTAACATACTGTTTTCCTGAACATAAACCCAGATATGATAGTTCCTCACTTGATGATCTAACAGACAGTCCAGCTTTGTGGAAGCTCAACGATATTCTTATGAACAGAGAGAGCTGTTTGAAGTTTTTGAAACCACACTCTACATGTAACACAACTTTGTCCAAGCTTATTAAACAGTCACGCATCACCTCTGCTAACCAGGCTGCACTCATCATCTCAGCCATGCCATGGCACATAAACAAGTATAATGTTTGTTTTCTGACCTCTGAGGAGGGCTCACGGTGTCTGTTACTGTAACTAATGGCAAAGAACTTGCGCCGCCTTGCCTTTAACCCTGTCCAGATGGGACGTCTGAGCATCGACTTGGAAAAGTTAAAAATAGTTCACAAAGTAACACTTCATCTATCATTTCTCGGCCCTGTGGCAACCAGCTGAAAGAGAACAAACCACGTCACTTTTTCTCAACAACGAAGGAGATGCTAGAAGAGCTCTGACATTTACAGGGATGTTGTTTTCTTTTTTGTGGATTAAAAAAAAAGAAAGAAATTCAAAGCTTTTATTTCAGACCATCCCTCTTTGAAAAAGTCTGATTCAAGCATGCAGCGTTTTTTTTTCCAGCACAGTGGACTAATTCATTAAATCCAACATGGAACTGGGATGATTTTTCTTTGCTGTTAACACTAACAGCGTGTAGGGTAAAGCACTGTTGCCAAGCTGATTATATTTAAGGAACTGTTAAATTACATGATACTCTAAACGGGAAAGTGAATCAGGTCCATTTTTGTTCTCAACTTTGCTTGTAAGATGACACAGGCAGAGAGTTTTGTGCACAAGAGTTTCACAGAAGCTCTAATTTAGCTCAGGTGTTATGGTGATATGTGCCTCAGGCACAAGTATGCTATTTTCAACAGCGTGCATGTTGTGACATAGTTCTGGTACTTGGTTGGTTGGTTTTACATGGAAAACGGCTGTTGCAGGTGTGTGTGTGTGTGTGTGTGTGGGTGCATGGGTGTGCTTTAATGTGTTATCTTGCAAGGGAGGAAGAGAAAGAGGAAGTGAGAGAGGAAAAGCGAGAGTTGGATGGAGCTCAACACGGTTCACCACAGATGGTTATTGTTTAGAATTCCAGGGTCATGATCTCATGCTGCGCTCTCCCTCTATCTCATAGACCCTGTAGGCTATGAATTAATCAAACGCAACACAAGCCTTGATATTTTAAGTACTCTCCTATCAGATTACCGACTACAGCCCCTGTCAACAGAAATCGGATTACTTCAGCAATGGGCAGAGACACTTGCGATTATAGTTGTAGCCAGCAGCGCTTCGGAGAAGAAACGCCAGCCCTGCCAGAGTTCAGGAACTAATCTTTAATACATCTAAGGAAATCTGCAAGCGTCTCACCTCGAGCCTGTGTGACAGAGGTAGACTTCCTTCTCTCTCTTTCTACTGTGTTTACTTTACTGTTAACCAAAGGGGATATCCTGTCGATGCACGCTCTCTTTCTTCTTTCTGTGTCTTCTCAGCCAATCGCTGTCTCGGGCACAGTGAGGATGTCAGCAGGAGAAGCCACCGATAGATAACGCTCCAAAGAAGCCTCTTTGTTTGCACAAGACGACCAGCAAAAGAAAGTCTTTGATGGGATGAAGCGTCCCCCGCCTGTCACCCACCGCCTCACACCTCCCATTATCTCCGTCTCCTCCTCCCCGCGTGTGATTCCCCGTGCAAAGCGACGCGGGACTGAAGCATTTAGCTGCTGTCAGTCAGCGAGAACGGGGCCGCGGAAGAGGACATGGAGGAGCTGTCTTGGCTGACTGCTGGCAAACGAGCCACAGAGGCCCCATTACTTTCCCTGCTTGTCAGGAAGGAGTTAACCCCGGGGGGGCAGGGAGGGGGGGGAGGCCAAACATTAGGCTCAATGGTAACTGAGTGTGTAATTAATGCCGCAATGTGTCCAGTCCCCAGGACCTTCTCAACCTCGGGACCCTTTCTCAGACTCTGGAAGAGAGGGAGAGGTCAGCAGGAGGAGAGGGGGGCATCCGGGCCCCCCTTATGCCACTGCATCTGTCCAGAGAGGGGATATAGTCTCCGTCAGGGCCTCAGGCGAATGACCCATGTCAGCCATAAAGTTATGGGAGACAACAGATTGGTCTCCGATGACGGATGTGTGGAAGGAGGGCATTTCATAGTCCCATGATTTACACTGACTCCTTCCTAAAACTATTGATGTTTGGTAGAAATTTGATTTAATAGCTTGACCGCAACATAATTGGCCCAAATTAAATCACTTTGGTAATTGTTTTCTTGTAGTTGCTTGTGAAACAATTTTAAAATTCCTTCTGGTGTATAATTTATGCCAGCGTTTAATGAGCTCTCATTCAAAGAGCTATTTCAGGAACAGGCATCATTTTGAGAATGTCGGCAGTTACAGTGTGAATAATAGATCCATAGAAATATTTTTGGCACAATTGCTGAGGGTAGCAAATTACTTTGGCTCTATCTTTCTAGAAATTGATATTAAAATAACAGACAGCCCAATCACTGCAACATCAATCAGGACGATTGTTTTTCTTTTTGGTTTCTGCTGTGCATCAATTTACACGTCGCAGATATTGTTAGTCGCGTTTGACTCGGCCAGTTTGAACATGTTAAAGTTTGTTATGTCTTGAAAGGCCAGTTACGTCAAAGTACCAGAAGACAACAAGCGACTGAGGAGTGTACACACAGATAGCTGGTGGCCTATGGGTGCGGTTATTCTGGCTGCTTCTTCGTGTAAACGTCTTATTGATGAATGTCCTTAAAGCTAAGACTGATCTTATCGTGGCTCATATTTTGTTTGGCTTCTTGCAGAGATTCCTAAACTTCTCACTTGCTCATTTTTTTGGCCAAATCCTACATTTCAGGCCAAACTAGCTGTGCCGGCGTTAACTTTGGTCTCACGGGAGCTGTGAGAGCATTTCTGAGTTGTATAAATAAATATGGAAAGACGTTCGTAGAATTACACTTGATCTGGGAAATATTGCTGTCGACCCTGCTATTCCATGTTTGTTTCAGACGCTGCTAACTGGTGATTAAGTGCATTTTTGGCGCTGACCGAGATCAGTCAGCCAGTAAACAATAGTGCGATCGGTTGCTGCGTCAGAGTTCGGAGTAAACAAATCACACGCTTTAGTAAGAGACTTGAGCCAGAGAGGAAACTGGCATCTGCAACCACGGCCTCAAGTCACGGCCTCCTATGTAGCTCTCCCCACCAGGAATCTCGATGACCAAAAGCCATCTAACTCTCGTGTCAATGGTGGTGAGAGCCGCTCCACCACATGTGAGCATTCCTGGGGCACCACGGCCTCGCCACAAGCTCATATTTATCGTGTGTGGTTGAAACGCCACGGAGGAGGCCACAGCCAACACATAGCTCAAGGAACACACACACACACACACATGCCGTATGCTGTCTGGCCTCGCTCTGATATGTCTGTCCAGCTCATCTCCTCTGTAATATAGACAGAATCAGCAATATTGTCAGCAGTCCAACTCCTGTAAAACAAGTCTGGCAGCCATGAAGTCACAATATGAGCAGCCTCCCATCAAGATCAGTGCGCTGTTACTTGCTTTAAAGGTGACCTACCAGACTGGTGCAGGGTAATTACTGCTCTTCTAAGTCTTTTGTATTTTAATTAACCCAAAGTTAATGGAGTTTAATCACTAACACCGAAAAAGTTCCCTGTCTTTACAACGCATGGAGTGTGTGTTATAGCAGATATAACGACTGTCAGAGAGGTTGTCTCTGACACACACAGGCCATTAGCAACCAGTAAGAAGTGCGGGGAGTCCTTCCTCTGGGCCCTTTGATTGTGGACTGTCTTAGTAGTTTTAGTGGCGCTCGGCTATTATCATCCTCCAAGGTAACATGCAATGGTGCTTTTATGTCTTCCCTGAACTTTGGACCCAGCTGGATGTGTTTAGAACTGTTATAATGTAACAGAGGTTCAAAAGATTTCACTACCTTCCATTTAGCTCTCCTGCTGACACTGTTGGGCCACTTTAATATGCTTCCACACAGAGTCTGGATCTCATCAAGGCCATATGAGGGAAGGGGGAAAGGTGGGTGGGTTGACAGGGGGGCTGGCTTTACAGGGAGAATCAATGTGATAAAGTGCGGATCCATTAGCCGCAGTGGTGGTGAAGCCTGACAGACACGACCGGCTTGTGGGCTGATTGGAACAAGTCGAGAGGGCGACATTACACGAGGGACATTATGTTGTGATAATTGCGATCAAATGTGGCGCAATCCTCTGTTTTGACTGGATTTTAGCAGCTCATTCCTGCTTTTTAAAGTGTGATATTTGACGACAGTTAACATTTGGAGTTGTTTGAAAGAAAAGCAATACCAAAAACCACAGTTTCACAGTTTCAAGGTACCTCACAGCCCCCGACTTGACTGGACCAGAGTGTCAGCCCAGGCATGAGTACAGAGTATTTTCCTAGGCTATGGCGTCACTTTCCCCTGGCCTCTCTGGAGAGTGTGGTGGGACGCTGTAAAACTTTACTGAGGGGAGTAGTGCGACATGGGAGTGTCTCACCTCCATTAAAGTCCTTGCCAGGGTGCTGTGGCATTTAAACACTCATAAATACATAACGGTGAGATCTACAAACCCCTAACATGGAGTTCCCCAGTCTAAGGGGGAACGGTAGGGGGGACCGCAAGGGGTACGACATAGAGGGAAGGGTCAGCGGTGGCGTTCTGGTCTGATACCAAACTAAATTACTCCCAAAAAAACGTAACAGAAACCACTAATACCAACTGGCCCTCTGTAGTCGCACAGAGCCTCAGCCAAGCCTCTGCTCCCTGGGAGAACGAGGCCACCAATATAGTCATCATAACCAGTGTGTTTTTCTTGCTCGTGTTTTACAGGCAACGGGTTAAGTCACCAGCATCTGGAGGCCCTTGCTGCAATTGAGGGGAGGTCAGCGCAGGAGCAGGCTTTTTTCAATACTGCAAAATAAATTGCTGAACCAAATAGTAATGTTGGAGCGGGTGAGGGCAGCTTGCCTTGCACAATGTAAATGTCAGTCAGGTGTGACATTAATAGCCTATATCCTGCTTTTGGCAGTGTGAGTTTGTGCCTGTTGTTGGGAGAGTGATGAGTGTGCGGTGGGGAGCCGTGGATTAATCTGCTGGCAGGATTGACATGCGGAGTGAGAGGGAGAATTGGGAGAGAGTGGCAAAAAGCTGTTAGCAGCGGAGCGGGCTGACATCACCAGAGCTGATACAATCAAAGTTCTGGTTGTAAACGAGCCCACCAGTCCAGAGCGGAGGGGCTGGGCTATGTCAGCCTCCTGAGGTAATGCACACTGCTGTGAGCTCTGCTTGCTCTGCATGAGGAGGATTTGGGGGGATTTTGGGTGGGCCTTTCGACGCGGCGTTCCCCTGGTGTCTAGATGGACTGTGCTGCTGGTGAGACGAGATTGATCTACGGTCGCAGCCCTGTGACAGTGAGCAGAATGAAGAGTGAAGACAAACGAAGGCCCCTGCAACGGCCAACGATCTTCATCGGTTACACAGAGAGCGAACAGGACAAGAGCTAGAGCATAGTGTGTTTACCCAGGTGTGTGTTGTAGCTTGCCAGCTGCTGTGGAACAATATTGAAAGCAGACTGAAAGCTTAGCTGTATGTACAAACCTGACCAAGAAGAGCGTGTCCTTTACAAAAATGGCTCGGTTTATTATTTTCTGAAGGCAAATCAAGGCTGGGCTCTCTTACAACTGCTGCTCTGCATTCCCATACTCCTACAGTACCTTTCCTTATCTCAGTAAGGGAAATGTTCCACAATTAAGATGATTTAGATATATGTATGTTACAAAAGGAATTACAGTAAGCTTGATCTAACTGAGCGCAGGCTTTCAGAGTATTCACAGAAGAGAACTGAATTGTAATTTCAATTAATCCAAGCCGTTTGGCCCCTTATTTTAAATGTTTTCCACAGAACTTGTATATTAACACCTAAAGCTGTTCAGTGAATAGGACCATTAATGCAGAGGTGGTTTTGTAGAAAGGTTTCTGGCTTGCCTACTTAGTGTATATCTGTAACACTGTGGATTCATATTCCCAACCCCAAATTTTCACTCTGCATGAGAGAAGTATTGCAACAGCTATTGGCAAAAGAGCCTGACTACAAGCTCTTTTTTTCACTTCAGTGTATAAAAGTATTAGTACGGTAGTCATGCCAGGAAAAGTAAATCCTCCAAAGCTTCGTGCATGCACATACAAGCGCGTGCGTGCACGTTTGCACATGCATAAGTGCGTACTTATAGACGTGTGTGTGTGCGGACGGAGACAAAGTCAATCTCATCAATTCAGTGGGGTATTTCCAGCAAGCCCACTGCTTCTAATTACAATAGACCTTGCAGTCATTGTCTATTTTCTCTTTCTTTCATTCGTCTGCCATCAGCGTCATATGGTTGCAGTTTGCATTAATTCATATGTGGTCCACATTTGTGTTTGTAGCCTCAGTAGTTTAATCTCAGCCCAATCACAACAGAAAGGTATGTTCCGGATGCTTCTCAGAGTCATCCCATGCCTGCCCTCTGGATATAGAGGACTAGCTATAGCAGTAATAGCATTGCTCAACGCGGCACAGCATAATCATCAGCGCTGTGTGCCAAAACACACACACACTCACACTCACACAAACCATCTTTGCACTTGAGCAAAACTATACTATACTACTATAAATGCTATATGAAATTGTTTAAAACACAAAAATTTGAAATTGAAATGAGAGTAGTTACGGTTTGCAAACTGAAAAAGTATCCATCTGGCACTGACATAGATTCTTTATGTTAAAGAAAACAATGTACAAAGTGTTTTGTATTGCAGGAGGGTTTGAAAGCTGCACACATGGAAGGAGGTCATGCCTTCTGCATTCAAAGGAACTTACAAATTAAAAACAAACTTTAGTGCAGGCATTAGTCCAAAAAGTATTATTGTTTTAAGCATTGTATATATATGTAAGAGTGTGGTGTCTTCCATAGTATGTCTTCCATCTCCTTGCACACACTATGTGAGGTCCCGTTGTCCTTGTTCTACTGTATGTCTGTCAGTATGTTCTGTTAAACGCTGTATATTGTCCATGTGCCTCTGCGCTAATAGCGCCAACACAAATTCCTGTACATTTATTTTTCTTGGCAATTAAAGTGTCTTTGCTGCTTTATTCAGAAGTGGTGGTCAAAGCAGCGTGTGCCAAAAATGGAAATTAATCCCATGGCCAACAATTGAATTTGACAATGAAAAGAAAATGCAATATCTGTATGATTAGTGGGATGTAGGGAGTCGGTACATTTTATTGCTCTCCTAATGAGGGCCAATCAGGGCAATAATGAATGTTACTGGAGCTGGTGGAGCCGCATGCTGCAAATGTGACAAATTGGCTCTTGTACTGTAGTCAGCGCGGTTTTGCACAGAGCTGATGTGACTTGACATTCGAGAAGGGTATTCCTCCTTTGGCAGGGTCTGTGGAAGATAATGACTGCCATATTACATCAACATAGTGCCACGCCAACTGCTCAACTGATGACACATCCCATGATGCAAAGCTTTAATGCGCTTCCCGTCAATGGTTGTCATACGGCTCTCAATATTGGTTATTTCTCAAGCTGTGTTGTAACAGATAGTTAAACAATGATTCTATTTTAAAGTGC
Source organism: Sebastes fasciatus (assembly GCF_043250625.1). Classification (NCBI taxonomy): domain Eukaryota; kingdom Metazoa; phylum Chordata; class Actinopteri; order Perciformes; family Sebastidae; genus Sebastes; species Sebastes fasciatus. The sequence goes on along the minus strand of NC_133803.1, from coordinate 20,412,930 downwards.
ACAGAGGGGGCTCCAAAGGGATTAAAGAGACATTAGTATAGATTTCATGTCTATTTAATTTGTCTTTATTAAAACATGTATCAATATTAATATGTCAGTCTCATAATCCTCCTCTGACACTGTCCGCATATCAGTTTACCTCCTGTGTGGTCCACAATGAAAAAGAAACCATCAATGATGACGTACAAGATAAGAAAATATCTCACGTTTATCTGAGATCCACGTTCTTTAGGAGAGAATTTGTATTTTGCTGCAGAGTTTTGATTCATTACTTCAGACAGACGGAGACCTGTTGCTGCTGACATTCCCCTCAATTTGGAGTAATAATCAAATTTTGAATGTAATTGAAACACAAACGGGGGACAATAGTTGGAAAAGATCATGCTTGGTGAGCACAGCAATTATTCCCTGTTACAAAATACATTTAAAATTACCCTTATCTACTACAAAGTCCAAAAACTAAGCAGTTCCCTGTGTGTACAGTAACTGCACTGCTGGTAAACAGAATCAGTCTTGAAGAGCGTGTATTCAAGGTCTCGTTCCACCCCAGAGGAACTATGCAAAAAGATTATTCTGTTTACTTGACCTTGTCAATCGTCCCCACGCCCATGTTGGATTGATTTTCCTTGAAACTATCTCTCGATCAGCATTTTGCTTCCCTCGTGAGTCAGACTGCCATCCATTGTTTACTATTGTATGAGCAAAAATAGCTCTCAAACTCTGCGGTGAGTTTTTAAATAGTTATCCTGACTTTTCAAGAGTGTGTAAAAATCAAAAAAGCAAATCCCTTTTCACTTAAAGCCTGCCTTTTTTTTTATTGGATATTACCCTGGATTATCAGGTGTGGGTGGGCTTGGCTGTTCGTCAACCTATTAGCTTCAAGCCACAGACTCCCATCTCGCCAGTTTATAAGTCATTGCCAGCCAAGACAAGGTGGTGGTCTAGATTTCCAGAAATCAAAGCAGATTGTTGTAAATCGTGATCATCACTTCCTTTCTGCATCCAAGGAAAGCATTTTGGAGGTGGTGGGCGATTACTCTACCAGACGCTGGTGTAACGTAGTATGTTTGGCTTTACCTATCCATCTGGAACGCATTACACAACACAAGGTACACACTGTCATGGCAACATGGGCAACATGGTCCCAGGACCACAGCCAGATCAAGGTCGAAGCTCAAAGAAAACAACTGATGTCACTCAAAGTGTGGAACGGAGATGCCTGCTACACTTTGCCAGGTACATTTTAGATTAGCGAGAGGATCAACACTTGTGCACAGAGTTATCCTCAACACGCTCGTACAAGAAAGTACCGCAAAGTTGCATATATATCGACTCCGCTAGCTCGGTGGCTGTGGTGAGCAGAGTCCCTGCTGGGTCCAGTTGGGAAGGGGCCACTCTGTGGTTAATTAGCGGGCAGCGATTTGGCCCCAAGAGGGCCAGGTCGGCCCACCAGTGAGCTCACTTCCCCTCGTCTTCACACTCACATGCACGGCCGCTCCCCAGCTATGAGTCAGCCTGTGGAGAGCGAGAGAGCGAGCGGGAGAGCGAGAGACAGGAAGTCATTTTACCCGCATCGGGCCCATCTCCAGTCTCATCGCCTGCCAACTCTGAGTAGTGTGATTACAGGCGAAACTGATTAAAACAAAACAACTTAGCCTTGTAGACCCCCCTACTCCTCCACACATATACAGTACACATGGACTGTAACACACACACACACGCACACACACACACACACACACCGAGTCAAGAGAAACAGGATGTTAGCAGGATCCTGGACGTGATCTTTTTAGACTCTAATGGCATCCTGATGGAACACAGGTGCCTCCTGAGAGTTGCAGCACTTACACTGAATACACATGAGATGACTCAGTGCCCGCTTTCCTGGTTTAATCATTTAATGATTATTATGTCTTTAGGTATTTCCTCATGCTCGTGCTTTGGTACCGCTCGGGAGCTTCAGTCTGGTTTCTTAAAGACAAAGTTAAAAGACTTGATAATAAAGTGATGAGAAAGCAGGTCTCTGTGCCAGCCACATAAACATGCCTCTGACTTTTAAAGGATTTTCCCTGAGACATCGGATGCAGGTGCTCTGCAGAGATCAAAGAGGCCAAGTAAAACCTACTTAGTTTGAGAACTCCAAGAGAGCTGATTTATTCAGCCAGTCCCACTGTAAAAATGCCCTGTAGTTTGGTTGAGAACCTCCAGCTAATGATGTTGTATTCCTTCAGAGCAGTTAAACACGATGATGCATTTTCTGTCACTGTAATGGAAACAAAAAACTTCCTTGGGGAATCTGCTGGTCACCTGTGTTGGATTTCTAACCTTTAATGGTTGAGTATGGAATGCACCATAATTTTGATACCTTGTCTTTCAGGAATACAGTGCATCATGGCGCATGTGGCTTTAATTATGGGTTATGTGGAACTTAGAGCATGAATCAATATACTACAGTACCTATCATTGCCATGTGCTTGAGGCTGGGGGAATTTTGCATTTTGGAAAGTAACTGGAATGCACTCAATGAACGCAAAAATGTCACACACAGCTTTTTTTTCGTTATGTCTCCAATGACCCTGCCACACCAGCTACAGTATGTTTTTTTTTTAATATGGCATTTTAGCTCACACTGTAGAGCGGCGAATTGGGACAGAAATGGACTGTTTCCAAAACGCAGCGAACATTTGCTCATCAAATCCAGCAAACATGCGAGTCCAACCCAAGGCAGTGAACCAGTGCGGGCGAGGAAACCATCCGGCAAACAAATAAGGCTTTCACTGTAGAGCCTTGCCATTGCCATGGGAACAGTGTGTTTTACTGCACAAATCAAACATAATAAGGTATAATAAAGTGTACAGTACTGCAGTAGACTAGAGTGCATCAGAGTAGGGCAGAGAAGGGGCAACGAGAGCCAAAAGGGTTTTGGGTTTTTGCACAAAGACATAGTAACTTATACGTCAAAAAATCCATTGGCGTAGGTGTTACTTTCTCCTAAACATGAGCAACTTACTGTGCATCTATGTTGAAATCCTGTGTTGTGAAAGCAACAAGTTTAATTAAAAATATGACATCAACAATCACATAATATGATGACATCAGTCCTATCCCTGGGGTGACAATGCCATGGCAATCATGACTCTTGGTTTTGGCAAATGTTGATATGCAATCATTTTTGACCTGTCACTACATGCTTGATTTCAACTGAATCAGTGGATTTACTGTCTCGTTGCATCATAGGCAGCCTGATGGCAGAACGAGCCCAGAGGCCTGTACTACGAAGCAAGTTCAACACACCCAGGGTATCTTCTTGTTATTTGGCTTAACTAACCCTAACAACTGCGATCCCGCTAAGTGACCCTACGACCGTGGTTATCAACTCGGTAAATCAACCCAGGGCTTCTCCATCTGGCCTCTAGTGATGGGAGCATTTAGGTTTGAGCAATGGCACTGCTGAATTTTTAACCAGAGCACTGAAACCCTGAGGGTTACAGGGCTGTTGATTGCCACTGTACATACTGTATTTCTTTCTACATTGTGACATCCTCATGTCTGATTTTTCCATCACTGCATGTTTTCAACTCACTCCTCATTCACAAACTTTCTTTTCTAAGCGAACATTCAATGAGTTCCTTGACATAGTCCAAACCATGTTCCTCATTCTCTGCTACAGAAAAACCCTCACTGTACTATTAAGCAGCTTTTTGAACCACTCGGCGTGTTTACGCCAAGTACTTGGAGTTGGCTTCCGTGTGCACAGTTCCTGTATGATCATCTGTCAAAGTGGCCATAAACAACTGTTTCAGTGCTGAAACAGCTTTCCCTCCTGGAGGCTTCCAGTAGCAGATAAATGCCTTAAACAAACTCACAGCTCTGGAGCAGTGGCATGTACAAACACAAATATGAACAAACACGTGGTATTCACACAGCACCTTTACGGTGCGTTCACCTGTGTGCTCTCCACCCAACGCTACGCTCGCACATTTCCCTCAAAGTGCTCACAAATCAAGACACACCCTCCTTCACATATCTGTATTGAAGCGATAAAGAAGCTGGATAGATTCCAGACACTCCTTCAACAATGCTTGATATTGTGCAACTATAGAGAGCAGTCAAGAGCATGAGGATCACAGAGCGAAACACTGCAAACATAAATGAGATCAGTCCCTATGGATGACATGCACCCAGTCATTATGGAGCTTAAGGATCAGAGCTTTGGCTTTGTTCCCTTGTCATGGTGCTTCAAGGCTGAGATCCTCCAAGACTGTGAGCTACCTCTTCTGACCGGGCCTCCTCACCTCAAACACCACCCATTCCCATATCATGTCAGTGTACCACATCTAATAGTAACCCCAGGGATGAGTGGATTTTCTGCCTGGTTTCTCCTCAATACAGCCTCCTGTATCCCCGCTGAGTGAATGTTTCACAGACATCCTCATAGGGAGTTGACACAGGATGACACCGAGCTCGTACTACAACGCAAACTGTTTTACAGCAAAGGGCGACCCAGAGGTGAAGCGCTGCTGAGGGGAATAGGGGTAAATAGGGGACACAAAGCAGCAGCTCGCCGTGCAAATATTGCGGTGAGAAGGAGGGGAGGCTCGCAGGACCATTACCTGTGAGGATTGAACTTCTTGTTTTGACACGCACAATACATATACAAGAAAGGAATACTGGAGACATGAGGGCAATGGTGAAGGCTGGGGTGATTGAGCACCTCCATACAATGTACAGTCACCTGAGTATACACGCAATAGTGAAGAGCATGCAGCAGCCATCTATTTACTGTCTTTTGTCTGTCTTTTATTTATGGTCACATTGTACACAAGTTCACGAAGACGCAAACTGAGAACAGATAAAAGTTTTTCTTCTGTCTATGTTCACAAACCCTTAAAAGACATCTGCTGATGATGATCATGCGACACAATCGAAGGCTGAATAACAGCTACTAAGTGGACCTGGAGGTGAGGTTGTTTTGTCAACTGCTGTTTTAAGGGGCAAAAAATGACCTTTGAAACTGAACTTTCCTTAAAGTGGCCATAAAAAAGGTGAGTAAAACATCATGAGCGACTACATCTGCTGATGAAGATCATATGAAATGATCAAAAGTATAAGAACAGCTACTAAATGGACCTTGAGATGAGATTGTTTTGTCAATTTTGGGTCCGAATTTTTGACATAGTGGAAGAGCAGTGTTTAGAGGGACACTATCCCTAACCTTAAAACATGACACACTTAAAATGATGTATGATTCATGATACAAATAACATAATAATACATAAAACAATATGTGTGTGTACTGTGCAGAATAATCCACCTACAGCAAATAATTATCATGAAATTATCAAAGGGATCCACGAGACGGAACGACTTTTCTACTAAGACTGAGAAATGATTTATATATTGCGAGATTGATAACGTAACATATTTGTTGGAATAATTATGATTTTCCCCCTAATTTGTCCCTTTTGTCACACAAATGCTTCATAACTGCCTGTTAAACAGGTTATACAGTATGTAATTAACTGTAACTGTAAATACTTCTACCATATTTATTAGGCATGTTAGAAAATATCGATGCTCTTGAGTGTATCGCGATATTATGTTCTGTGATACTGTAACGATTCTCAAAAGCAATGCATCGATTTTTAATTAATTGTTAACATGCAATGCTATGATGTTGGATGTTACAAGGACTTTGATAAATGCAAATGCAGATCCCACTGTTCTGACAGTATAAACTCAGACTTTATGCATATGGCAGTGTGTTTTCTTTACTACGACAGTTTTCCTAAAAATTAAATTTAAAAAAATCGCATTATATCGCCTTGATTGCAGTACCGCAAGTAGGCTGCCCCCTCTGAGTCGACTAATCGGTTGTTTTGGTCTTAGTCGACTAAGATTTCTTTAGTTGATTAGTCATTTTTTATGATTTTTTCATGCTGAGTGACTCATTTCTAAGAAACTTATGAGCACATCTCTGGTAAACGCAAGATTTAAAATGGTGCTTTTTGTGTGATTCTTTGTGGAGTTTCACAGATCTGTTTATTAAATCAACTAATCGAGTAGTTGACAAAATCATATTAGCGTTAGTCGACTAAGAATCTCCTTGGTCAAGGACAGCCTTAATCGTGATATATCGCAATATATTGAATCGTAACCCCTGTATCATGATACGTATCAATAGATTCTTGCCAGTACACATGCAGCCCTAATAATTATCATCCATCCATTATCTGTAACCGCTTATCCTATTCTTATCTGGAGCCGATCCCAGCTGACATTGGGCGAAGGCGGGGTACACCCTGGACAGGTTGCCAGACTATCAAAGGGCTGACACATAGAGGCAGACAACCATTCACGCTCACATTCACACCTACGGGCAATTTAGTGTCATCAATTAGCCTAACCTGCATGTCTTTGGACTGTGGGAGGAAACCGGAGAACCCGGAGAAAACCCACGCTAACACGGGGAGAACATGCAAACTCCACACAGAAGGGCCCCAAGCCGGGTTTGAACCTACGACCCTCTGCTAAAAACTGCACCACTGTGCAGCTAGTAATTATCATAGTTTAATAAATACTATAGTGTAAATGAGTTGTTAATATGCCTTCTGTGCCAACACAAAAACATCAGCATTTTCTTTAGAAGCTGTACCATATGTGACAAACATTACAGTCAAATGTCTATACTATACATACATATTACTGCGTAAACTGTACCTTTGGCACTAATGGGGTCCCATCCTGAGCCATGTGCATGTGCTATTATATATGTGTTTGTGTGTGTGTGTGTGTCTTAGCAGTCACATTGCTTGTAAATGTGTACTTGGCAAATAAAGTTGATTCAGATTTTGCCTCTAATGGATTTCACTTATTATATTTTGTAACCAGATTACAGTAATCCTGTTACGTTTACTTCACAACTCTGAGAATAAGAATAAAGGGGACTTTATGGCCTGGATGACTAGCAGCCTCAAATGGGATGTAATGACAAACATTGGAGCTTGTTTCTCAGTTGTGAAACACAGACCCAGAGGACGTAGAGTCCAGGCCTAATAGCCAAAGGGACTGGGCTTGGCTACAGCCACTAATTTATACTATAGTGGTCATTACTGAGAGACAGCAGCCAGCTGTGGTGTACTGCTGCTTATCTGGAGGTAATGAGAGGTAACATGGGTGTAATGTGGTTCCATGAGCACATATTTGTCTCCACATCCAGAATGTCTCTTGACTCTCCCTCTCCTTTCTCCCCCTGTCAAATAAATCCTCTGTGGCTGTTTTGAAAAATCCCTCCACCTTTTTTTTCTGCCAAAACATTCCTTCTCCCTCTCTTTCTCCAATTCCTCATTAAACTCACGAGAAAGAAAGCGTGTTTAGTGCGAGCTCGGGGGGCCCCCCGGCTCAGTTGTGGGAAGGGAACTGTAACGGTTAATGGAGGGAGGTCTCGCCCAGGGAGAGAAGACACCTACATTCAAAACACACACACAGATCAGAGAGCGGCGATGTTTTTCGGGTGATGTCAAAGGCGGCAGATGCACAGAACATGACTCAAGTAACAGCGGGAATCCTGATGGGACTCAGGTGATGGAGAGGAGAAGGGGAGAGAGGAATAGCCCAAGGATACATGGCGCTTGTCTGGCCTGTTTCCCGGCCTCCCGTGTTGGAGCATGAAAAGGAGCAGGTCGTTTACACCCCAGTGAAAAAAGCCACCATAGCCACAGCAGCACCTGGATGTTATTTGGGCTAATGGACTCAGGGCTTACTCAATAGTAATCAACTTGGGGGGGCTTCATGCGCCACCTTTCTCTAGCACTCCCATTCTTTGTCTTTTCTCTCCACTTCCCTCCCCCCCTACCTGCTCCCACTAGCTCCCACCCTGTCCTTATCTCTCCCCACCCTCTCCTTTCTCCCTCTCATGTGTTTATTTTATTTTGCGGAGAGCTGTGTTATGACAAAGACTTCACTCCCCGGATGTATGCAGTCAGTGCTTGTGTCATGCCCTTATGAGGTATGGGGGCCCTCACAGCTCTGCCAGCCCCACCCGGCCTGCCCTTCCCAGGCAGAAAGGGCTGGGAGGAGGGTGGAGGGTGGAGGGTGGAGGGGGTGACTCCTGCCCACACCCTGTCCTGTCCTGCCTGGCGTTGATGGAAACTTCGCACACACACAACCACACAAACAGACAGAGGATAGCTAGATTCACCCGGCAAGATTTTTTCTTTCTCTTTTGTTCTCATGGACAGTTGAAAATGCTGACATGAGACTTCCTGGCACAGTCCATTTTCCTGTCTCGCTGCTATTACCTCATTCATACAAGCTTCAAAACGGTTCAGGATTGTTTACCATCCATCACAAAGTCCTGGAGGGCTAAAACCTTTAGCTGGAGTCATGTAAGGCTCGATAGCTGCATAGCATAGTTTATCATGCGGCAGACTCGTTTATCCTCTGCTGGCTCTTTTCATTCAAATCACCAGAGGGTTATTTTTTAAGTGGGAATGCATGCCTTCGCTGTGGAGTGTTTTCTATTACAGCATTTTCATTCTCAATGTCTATCTCTTTCATCCTCCTTGACAAAAATGACAAACACATCTCTTTGTTCACCATGAAATTCACTTCATTTGTCATATCGTGTAAGAATCTCTCACCCCGAGACACAAAGAGCAGAGTCAAGGGGGATTTATGGTCTCTGCAAGCAGCAACTTATGAATGGATTCAAATGGAAAGTTGAGCTGAAATAATGATATATTAAATCCCTCGAAATTGTGCTGCAAAAATATTTTGTTTCTCACGTCTTCCTCACTTTCGAGACAACTGGTTGATCCTAACACCAAAGATGCCACCCAAGACATACCAGTTAACATGGACCCTGCAGAGAGCTGTTTAAGAGGAAACAAATGGGACTGTACATGAAAAATAAACCCAGTATGATAAAAGTTGTCAAATGTGTTTCCATCCGTCTCATCTTCTCTCCCTTTTGCTTGAATGTGAAAAAAGCCCTAAGCAAAAATGTTACATTTCATCATTTTTCCATTCTTTAATTTTCACCACAAAGCCTGACATGTTTTAAGAGGTGCAACCTAATATTGCCTGAACTCCAGGACCTACCACAAAGATCTCTGGGTAAATGGGAGGGAAGGAAGTGCACAGACAGGAGGACGGGCGTGGATGGAAAAGTGCGCAGTAACTTGGCTGCAGCACACCCTTAAGTAACAACACATGGCAGTGGAGGAATTCCACATTCGCGGACACTCTACATGAGCAAGGATGGGAAAGGCTGTCCGGCTGCTCGCACCGAGCGACCGGCCGGTTCCGAATGGGAAGCTGATAAGGCACTGCCATACCTAATTCCTTTCCATGTTCTCATCCTGGGTAGGCATCACAATGGGCATGATTCATGGGGGTAATTCCGCCAGCTACTGACTTGGCTCCTGCCTGCATTTGGGAAGAATGTGACCTCACAATACGCCTCTTTCAGGCCCATCCCTGTCTGACTTCGACCAGCCTCTCCTTGAAGCCCTCTTCTGTTAGAGACTGCAGAGTGAGGACAAGGGAATGCAGCAGAAAGGCAAGGAAGAGAGGCTAAGTTGAGGGGGGAAAAATCCTGCAAACATACTCCTCCTTCCCCATCTCCTCTCTTCCTACCTCACTCTCTCCTTCCCAGTCTAATAACTAAATGATGTGCAGTGAGGAGGGGCATTTAAAACAATGAACTTGAAAGTCAAACCACCGTGACGACCACAGAGACAAGTCCTGATTGCACGGAGGAAGTTGTAGGTGTGATGCCTGTTTTATGTTTCCATATATCAGCCGCAGGGAGTACCACAAGTCTAGCCTAAGTGATGATCTGAACAAGAACACGTGATGCAAAACAGTGTTTTGCAACATGAGACCTCTGAAGCACTCTCTATCTTGTGCTTAAACAAACTGCAATCATCGTGGGTAATTATTTAGCCGTATTAGGCCATTTGAAGCTCGGTTAATTCCTGGTTACATTCCATCTGTCACAGACACAAAGGCCCTTGTCTTTATCTGCAGTCAGCGCTGAAATATAAATTACTCTGCGGAGTGGCTCAGGCAAAAGTAAGCTTACAATGGATGGAACATAAAAGTGTATAATCATAATCACTGCCTATAGCGAGTTAAAGAAACGTAGTCTACAAAGGCCTTAAAATAAGATTAATTGAGCAACCACAAGACATGTAAAGTTGAACAAGCTACACATCTGTCTTTTAATTATATCAAGACTGAATATGAGGCAATCACAAGCAAACTAATTTAAACTGAAGAGGGGGTAAGTATATATCTTCAATAGGGGAAATTGTATCCTCTAATGTATAATGTATGTAATTTGCAAGCACATCAGGCATAACCCTAGTCATCAACGGCTCTTTCTTGGATGTAGATCTCAGAAATATGAGTTATTCTACCTCCTTAAAAAAAAAAGTTCAGAGAAAGTAGAATAATGCCTGTGGTCCAATAAATCTCTTTTTTATTCAAGTAATTCTCCCCTACCCCATTTAACTTCGCTACGGAGGAAAACGGCTTTACAGACCTGCACCATCATCAAACGGCGAACACACATGATCATAAACGCGTACAGTCTGGCACAAGCAGCGGCACGCACACGCGCGCTCTCACACCACACATATAAAAAGGGCGTTGACACGTACACGTTCGTAAGCAGAGGTGGTTTTGTCATGTCACCCTCCTTAACATCCTGCTGCAGTCGGCCTCATAGGAGGAGAAAATATGGTGTGATGTCACCTCTGGCATGGCCCCGGTGTCTGAAAACTTTTCATGCGCCGCCCAAGTGAACGAGAGGCAGACATTACTCAGAATAAGAGTGGAGACTATCTGTTCTCCACAGTTAAAGCTGGTATTTGTTAGCGTGGACCGCTGCCAGCGCTGGGCCACTGTCTGTTGACTTGCAGATCAACACAATGCAGATCACATCATTCAGACTCCACAAAACATCCTCAGTATGTAGCTGTGCCACTCTTCCCTGTCACTCTTACTGGCAGGGTCGCGCTGCTCCGACAGCACCACTGGCACTCTCAAAGCAGCCCGGCGGCACCGTCTGAAAACCACCAAGTGGGGTTAGTCATAATAGAGCTTCATCTGGCCATCAATCTTCATGCTCTCCCCCTGTTAGCAGTGCGGACTGCGTCTTGTGTTGCAGTTAAAAGCCTTGGCACCGCTCTGCCAGGCCTGTGATAAATTGATTGCTCTATGAAGCCTGTGGAGAATGTTTGGAGATCCCGATCCATCCTCGCTGTTTGTCACTGTGCATTAGCTGTGAATGAGGGGATTCCTGAACCCTGACTCATAAGCTCCCTGGGCAAGCACCTTTCAAATAAATTTCAGCAAGGAGCAGTCCACTGGCAATGTAAATTGCAGACTGATTTAGAAGGTTTGATATTTTTTCCCAAGTTTGAGAGAAAAACAAAAGCCAGAGACATTTTGGCCAAACAATGTGTCAGCAGTTAAAAGAAATAGACTATTGAAGGACCAATAAAATAATAGGTTTTGGACAAGTTATAAATTGCACGCACTCTCTGCTTTTCATCTCTGGGAGAAGCAAAGGAGAATGCTCAGCCAAATGTGCTCTTTTCTCATGTTTCTGAAACTTGTTTCTAGGGCTGTGTATTGACAAGAACCTGGCGATACGATAGATATCATGGCACTGGGGTAACGATTCAATATATTGTGAAATATTGCGATACTGTAAGCAAGGCGATATATTGCAATTTTTCAAATCTAATTTTATGAAAAGTGTCATAGTATAAAATCTGAGTAAAAAAGAAGTCCCTATGTGAAATGGTTATTGCGGGGACTAACATCATTACACATTAATACAATTGGACTCATTGGATCCACAAGAGTCCAGCTTTACAGTCATACCCAATTAATGCAATTCTAAGAAATATTCAAATGCACCATTTTAAAATAGGCAAAAACAACACATTTATACTGCATGCAAAAAACTGCATGGTTTTTGTGAGCATGTCTGTAAAGGGGAGACTCGTGGGTACCCATTTTGAACCCATTTTCATTCACATATATTGAGGTCAGAGGTCAAAGGACCCCTTCGAAAATGGCCATGCCAGTTTTTCCTCGCCCAAATTTAGTGTAACTTTGGATCGTTATTTAGCATTCCTCGCGACATGCAAGTATGACATGGCACTAACGGATTCCTTAGGTTTTCTGGTTTCATATGATGCCACTCTGGCTTTTAAAGCCCATTACAACCTCCGAAAGACAGAATAGCGGCTGGGTCCGCCAGATTTTTAAGAGGTTAATTAAAAATCAATACAGCGTTTTGGAGAATCAATACAGTATTGCGAAAAATAATATCATGATACTCGTGCGTATCGATATTTTCTTACAATCCAACTTGTTTCTCAACACAAAGCATATGGTGGCGACACTATGCTTGACTTAATTCTCTGCTAATACATGCAGGGCATTCCTAAATGTCATAGTTTGACACACAATTTTTAATTGTTAAACACAGTCATATGAGGCATTTATTTTTGTGTTTATGCAAGCTTTTACTTTGCTTATTAACATTACTCTATTACCCTCACTTCAGTGTTCCATGCATGCCTTCAAATCTCGATCAGATATCATTGTTATCTCACCCGTCATTACTGCTGTATCAACATTACAATTGCAGCTGACAGGTCTATTGAACTGTGAGGTCAAATAACACAACAGAAGAGTGCTTTTCTCACTCATGAGAAAGTACACTGTTCCTGCGGGTAGGACACAGTTGATTCTCAGCTAAATCCATTCAGTGTTTCTATTTTGGTGCGACGTCTAGACATAAAAACATTTTACTAGTGACCAAAAGCCACAGCTGGGTTCTGCAAAGCTGGATTACACTTTGACCAGCAAGAAAACACTGAACTACACGTTGGGATAACGCAAGTGTCTGCTATTGATTTCTTGCCAAGCACCTTGCAGGGTGTATATATTAACTCTAGCGATAAAATATAGATGATGAAGTCATGTGTTTACTTCCTATAATGTCGTTGTGCTGGGGAAAAGATTGTCTGCAGTCATAAAAGGTTTATATTGGAGTCTTTTATGGGATGTTCCTTGTATACATAATTGTTCGCAGGGTCATAAAAAACAAGGCCGACAAAGTGCAAATTAAGGGGTTTGTGGGGGTACTGACCACCTATTTTCCACACTCCAAGTCACAACATAGCCCTTAAGTTAGACCACAGATGATGTAATTGTAGGGTAATGAGCATTTGGAGCCGAGGGACAAAAGCTGTGCATCAAATTAAAAATGGAGGTTGCTTATTGTTTTCATTTAAAACTTTTGTCCCCTAGAAATGTATTATTGGCTCAATAAACATAATATGCCAAGACTGGAAATCCCAAAGTACAGTAATTTAACTTCAAATTGTTGTTTATATGAGACGCATGCAATGTTTTATACTTGTGAGAGTTCTTAGTTGTGAGAGATTTCTTTTTGATTAAACCCATCACAAAGAGCAGCAAAAACTATTAAAGAAAAATGTCCACAATTAAAAACTAACAGCTAAAAGCTGAAATAGCTTGGGTGCTTTTTTTAAACAGCCTCTGTGAATCATCTGTGCGATTATGCCGACTGCATCACTTCCCTTTTGGGGCTTCCTCTGCTTCCTGCAGCTGCTGAGTCAATCTCAAACTTCTTCTGTACACTTCCTCATGTATGCATTCATAAAGTGGCTCCATTCATGCCCGATATGGGCCTCTGATAGACAGAGGAGCATGGGACACGTCAGAGCCCCAGTATGCTTCAAATGAAGTACTTGTCGGAATGTCAAACAGCGCCTAAAACTGTTCTCCACAACACCTTTCTGATGTCAGAATTGGGGGGGAGCATGTCTCAAAATGTTGTAACTTTCAAAAACTGTCAATCGGACAAACGACCCCACTTCACAGAGAGATCATGGAGACAGCGTGATCAGAGACCGAAAGGAGACAGCTCACTGAGAGTCAGTTTCCTGTATCTGTGTCACGTGGGTTTCACCACCTTTAGGAGACTAGCGGCATGTCCTAAGTCTACTCAATCCAATGGGAGAAGTGAGCGTGAAAACAGATAATGACTGATTCTTTCGCCCCATAGTCACTAAAGTAAATATTGGACCCATTTTTCACAAGCCACATATCTTCAAAACATTCTGACACTAAAATGGCATTTTTCAGACGGACAAATCAGGAATAAAATTAATTTTGTTCGAGACCTTTCTGTCTCAGCAACACTCTCATGAGATCTGGCAAATAACGTTCACTAACGCCCTAGCTAACTAATTTATGCAACCAGGAGGAGGCTACTACTAAGTTTTTTTTAAGCATACTCAATGCTTACATTTATATATACTCATGTGTAAGAGCCTATAGCAATGAAAATACAGTACAGCGGAGGCTGATGCAAAGTTTTGTTTAGCTGGTACTTGGTCATAAACCAGATATTAGACAAGTTAAAATTTGGTTTAGTGATGACAAAAGTTGTTACAATTCAAATTTCATGGCAATCCATCCAGTAGTTGTGAAGACATTTCACTCAAAACAACAAATGTGAACCACATAATTAATAATTTCATGACAATCCATCCAATAGTTGTTGAGATATTTCAGTCTGGATCAAAGTGGTGGACCTGACATTACCAGTTTTCAGGCGCTAACATGGCTAAACACTACTTCATATTCTAAATCCCCCAAAATGCTTAAAGGACCAGTGTGTAACAATTAGGAGGATCTATATCTCATATATCTCATCTCATATCTCAGTATGTTTTCTTTAGTGTACAATCACCTGACAATAAGGATCGTCATGTTTCCATTACCATAGAATGAGCCCTTCATATCTACATAGGGAGCAGGTCCTCTCTCCACAGAGTCCGCCATGTTGCACCGCCATGTTTCTACAGTAGCCCAGAACGGACAAACCAAACACTTAACTTTTCCTGCTTGGGATTCAGAGTCAATAAAGTTACTTGCTCCCGTCGCCGCTGCTCTCTCTCTCTCTTGCTTCACCACTCACTTTCCACGTACACACACACTCTAAGGACTCTACGCTTACAACAACTAGCTCTAGAGAGGACCATTCACGTTTTCGCGTGGGCCACTGTAGTAATCCTACACACTTGGCACACGGGCGAAGTTGTAATCTGAAACTTCACCGCCAGAACTCTCACACTGTTCCTTTAAAGATTGTTCTTCTTAATTAGTAGGGCATACAATTGTTGTCCAAACTCAGGATGTGAAAGTTAAACAAATTCTTTGCAGGGTCACTGCCATACTCGACATCAAACACTCATTTTGACTGATTTCTTTCCTTCAGCAGAACAAATTCTATTTTTTCGTCTAATCTTCAGGAAACATATTGGTGTGAGCGCCCTGGTTCAGCACAACAATACTGACTCAAAGGCCTGTCTTGATTTAAAAAAGCACTAAATTAAGCCAAAAGAGTCAGCAGGAAGAAAGGACCTCCATTAGCCTTCACTGCAGCCGCTGATGAGTGATATGATAGCGAGCCCATTCAAACTGCTAATTTTACACATGATTGAGGCTCTACTGGATGTAATGAAATGGCCTTCCTGAATATTGCACTTGAGTGACTGTGTGACCACCAGCACAATAGCTGCTATTATAGTTGTGGGCCCTCAACCCATTTTTCATTGTACCAGGTTCACTGTGTTATTATTGCAGAACTCGGAGTGAACCCGCGGCTTTGGTTTCTTGCTGTTACGGATGTGACCGTTCTCTCCACCGGGAGCAATTCACAGAGCGTTAATTGACCACCGCAATCACTCAGCAGATTTATGGAAAGTCTGAGAGGTCACAGGAGACTTCCAGGGGAGGCCGTCCAGGGAGCAGGGCCGGCCCCAGAGCTGCGGCTGGGCAATTTCTGGCCTTTGTAACTACACTACAGGTTCATAAACTCTGCTTTCCTACACTGACCTCAGAGGAAATGTAGATTTCATAGAAAAGTAATATTTAAATGGGCCATAGAGGGATTATTAAATCATCTTGTGGGTGTTGATTAACTTATAATCGCTCTCTAATATTTCCAAAGCCATGATCATGATGCAGAAATTTGAAAAACAAATACTGTACTCACCAAATCTCATGACCCAGATGTGTATCCTTCACCGAGGAGGAGGGGGGAGGGGGGCTGGTGACACAGAATAGGCGTGGGCACTGGGGTCCATCTGGCCGACTATAATCAGCTTTGAACAACAGATCTACACACAGCAAAACGACACAAAGCGCATGTGTAAAAACAGACTGTTAGCTACAGAAGCTAGCATCTGACTATCTTTATTCAAATGCTTTGATTTGTAAAGATCCAACGTGCAAGTGTTTATGTAAAAACAGTGGAAGGATGGGTATTGGTTCTGAGTGATGAGATAATGGTTTTGATCATTGTTCATCCTCCAGTGCAGCGTGTCAGTATGTTGAAGTATTAGTATGAACGGACGTGCGTGTGGCCCTGCATCTGGACACTCTTAATACTGTTTAATCCCGTTCTGTCAGCCAGCCAGGCTTGTCCTCATGCCAACGCACCATCTACAGCGTGTCACGTATCTTCAAACAGAGAATGTAAGGGATGAATAATGTCTTCTGTTTAACGGCACACTCCTGGAATCATGATGCTCTGGGGTCTTTTTGTATTAAGGTAAGAGTGAACCCTCTTCTTCTTCACATTAATGATACATTCAACTTTTATATGCATAGAGTGCTATGAAAATAGGAGGCAAAACAATGCAGCCAGTTTTCTAAATATGCGGTGAAGGCAGTGCACCTCTCTTTATAATAAGTTAAGCATCATTTTGGATTTAATGGATCGTTTTTGTGGACAGAATGGTTAGGAAATTGCTCCTATGATTTAACATGAAGCAGTTGAGAATAATTGCCTCGGGCATGCCAATAATTTTACAGTGATTATGTGATAAGCTGTATCATTTCTTTTGATGAAATGTGTAACTGCCTTTTTGTGCGTGTTGCCCAGACCTGACGATTTACGAGGGCTATAAGTCTGTGTTTTGCTGCATGGAGCCTGCATGGTGCATGTAGTCTGAATGCCATGCTCGCTTACACAGAAAAGCTGCACTAATGGGTTTGTGTTACATTGCTAAATCAACTCGAGCTGTGAAGCGGCTCCCAGCAAACCTTTATGATCCATTAACCACCAGGCATGGTTTTGCCAGGGCTGCCTGTGCCAGCTGGCAGAAACTGACAAGCCTGTATCATGAGCAGCCTCTGCCAGCGATAGCTTTACTGAGGTTTGCAGAATTCCCCCCGTTCTCTCAAGCTGATTACATACATGTTGTTTTCTCATTAGCCGAGGCTCCTCGCGGTCCTGTCTTGTGGAAATGCTTGTTGGAATGAAGGTGAACGCCGAGTGTACAATATGTTAGACTTGATGTCTGCAGACAGCTCGGGAAGAGAGACAAGTCTGTGGAGTGGTTTGAGTTTGGGTGGAGACAGCAGCATTTACTGTAGAACTGCAGACAAATATGCATAGACCCCACCCTAGGCTAGTGATCAACTCCTCTGTCATCAGTGTCTTTATCACGCAGACAGAGATTGATATCCAGGGATCAGATTCCTCGGGATTCCTCTTGCGAAAGAAAGTCCCATTTTTCAAACACTTGGAAACCTGAAAGATTTCCGTAGCGCTCTTTGACTGTTTTATTGTGTTATTCATGAAAGCTGGCAGCGCTCTGCAATATCCACACACAAACAGGCTCCCGCCTTTCCTTTCGACAGTTGTCAGTGCATGGCTTATTTCTGAAAATGCATAATGAAATTTTTATGGCTTTTTTTGTGACCATGCAGTTATGAGGCTGTTATTGTTAAATATTGCAATGATATTTTGCCAAGCTTTTCTCCTGGGCACACTTGTGTCTGAGCAGCTTTGTGGATGACTTATGTTTCATGGCTTGTGTTTAATGGGCAAGTAGAGGCGGGGAGAACAGACAATGAACTACAAAAGGCATGTATGCAAAGAATGAGAATTTTATAATTGTTTTATGTCGTAACTGATAATTATTTGGATTCCATATAATCCTGTATCATGTCATCGGTTATTCCCAAATCCCGCTTCTTCCTCTTTCCTTCCTCTGATCTACCTACACGCCCATGGTTCCCAAACTGCTTTTGTTTTATGACTCTGAGATGGATGTAGGGGAATTCCAAGTAGATTTTTATCAGATTAAAAACACAAGTGAGCCAATATGAAGGCTGTTAAATCTACATGTATTCATTGAGTAGCCACCATTATCTAGGTCATAGGTAGACCAGATAGGCAAATCAGCCATTTCCTCCTCCTCCTCCTCTAGAATGAGACACTTTCACTCAGCCGGATAGTAAGCGAGATATCAGGAGCAGAGGGTCATGGTGGGCATGAGCAATAGAAAGAAAGAGAGTTACAACAATAGTTCAAAGCCTCTCGGTTTGTATTTGATCCATTGTTCCCGCTGGTCTTTAGAGACCACCACCAACAAGGCATCGTCTTACTCAGGTTGACAGGGTTTTGTATGGCTGAGATGCCCCGTGAGATTAGGTTCAGGTGAAGCCCAGGGTTAAAGGAGAGAGGGAGGGACGGTATTTCATCAGTGTTTTAGGCTGTTGCTGTGAGAACAGAAGACAGTTTGCTGAGACTGCACTTGTTTAAATACTAGATTTGGAGTTTTATCTGCAACAGAAGTTGTAATTATGTACATCATTTTGCTAAATGTTGAAAAATGTGTGTAATGAGAAAGAAGCCAGATAGGCAAATGGCTGTTTCTTTATCTGATAGGGATTGTAAATCCCTCCCAGAGGATTATCACAATGGCCCATTTTATTCCTCACCAGATTTCCCTCCTGTGTAATTACCGTTTGCCTCTATCTCGCTCTCAGTGGCAAAATTGATGGGTGGAATATCTTGAGAAATATGCAAGTAAAAGCCAAAGAGGGAAACATCTCAGAGGCGCACCACAATGAATGAGAATTTGGAGGATGCTAATTAAACAATGTCATGATTTATTGACAGTAACAAAACATTTACTGTTTCAAGCCCAAAGGCTTGGTTTCCTGGAAAATGGATCATTTGGTCACAGCTCTGTTAACTTCTTCGCCTCAGTTCTAGGGTTTAGAGAGTCAAGACCTCCAATAGGCTAGTATATGGCTCGTGTCAGGAGACCTTCAAAACTGTGAGATAGATTATAGCCTCTATGTAACCTTTTGCCCTTTCTCCATTAATAACTTTTATCATTAGGCTGCGTTTCGTTGTCAAAATACAATTCAAGGTAAGAAAATCCATCAGCAACCGCAGAGAGTCAGACCAGTTTAAGCAGCCAATGCGTTTTCTAATCTTTCACACAACTCTAAACGTGTTACTGTTGCTAAAACCTTTGTCTAGTGTCACATATTTAAATTGAATAGACTTCCTAGAAAGCCCTTTGCATCAACATTTGCAGAAGCCCAACGTCAGACCACAGGGCTTTTGGCCGGCTCATGAATGCACAGGACAGAGATGTTATCTGGCCTTAGGGAGGATGTTTGGGGAGTGGGAGTGGGAGGGCTGTGGGGCTTCAGTGTGCTAATGCAGCTAACAGCCAGGAAGGCAGAGTGTTGACTCTGCAGATTTAAGCCAGCTACTGATGGCTATGGGGCTAAATACTGACCCCATGGACTAATAAAGAAAATCACCTCAGGCACGAGCCGCGGGGGTCAGAGGTAACGGCATGGCTGGGAAAAACACAGGCCGTGGCTTTCGATCACTACCCTGCCTAATTGAAATGACAGTTGAAGACCGGTGGGGGTAACAGTGTTTATTTACGTCTTTGTTACGCGGTGAGCAAGCACAAAGATATGCCTGGCCCGGCCAGGGATGACATCGCTCCCGTATGCTGTCTGGCTCCGGGATCTCTGCGCTAGTACAATAAGGACTTCCTGTCTGCCATCAGATTCCCCTGCATTCCAACCAGGCCCGGGATGAGGTGAGGGGGCTGCTGGGGACAGGGTTTAGTGAAAGAGTACGAGTCCTAATCAAACTGACAATATGGACCTGTTCTCTTCTTTTGACACAGAAGCTGACCCTCAGTCTGATCTGTCTATCAGGGAGCTGGAGCTGTGGTGGGGTTGGTTTCCTGCTGAAACAGATGCTTAGAGATGGTCTAAACCCTGTTTCAACAGTGCTGACGCCAGCTATTTCTATAAAGGCTATGCACCTAGTTAGGTTGCAAGGTAGTGCGACTGTTAGACTAATAATACTAAAGTACAGCATGAGGCAAAATTAAAGGAACAGTGTGTAGGATTTCGGGGGATCTATTAGCAGAAATATAATATAATATTAGTAACTATGTTTTCATTGTTATATAATCACTTGAAACTAAGAATCGTTGTGTTTTCGTTAGCTTAGAACGAGCCCTTCATATCTACAAAGGGAGTAGGTCCTCTTCACGGAGTCCGACATGTTGCTCCGTCATATTTCTACAGTAGCTCAGAACGGACAAATCAAACACTGACTCTAGAGAGAGCCTTTCATGTTTACCTGAAGGCCACCGTAGTTCTCCAACAGGCTTGGAAAGGGAAGAGTTCAGTTCAGTTAGTTGCAATCTGCAACCTCACCACTAGATGGCACTAACTCCTACATACTGTCCCTTTAATAAAAGTACATTTAACAACGAAGAACATTTTATGATTTTTTGTGTGTGTGTATAAACAGCAAGTCCACCAGTGTTTATTAATCATATTTAGGTAATTATTATTTTGCATCTATTACGAAAATTGCAATTTAGTGTGACACAATAGTATTACACAAATGGTTATATTATAATATTACTGGATGTTTAAACATAAAATTCAGAGGCAATATATCATATTTCATATTAACATATTTGTTTATTTTTATCAATATTCAAATAATTGTTCATGAAAAAATGTTTATTATCAGAACACTATGAGACTATGTTGGTAAATGCTACATGCTACTAGTAGCTCCTAATGTCCCACAAGTATATTGCTGATACAACAAACAGTGGAATATAAGATGGCTGCGACAAACAAGAGGCTTAATCCTTTATTGCTCTCAATAACAACCAGGGGAAACAGAGAAAGGAGGCAAAGGATAAAAAAGGAAAGAACAACAAATAATGTAAAATGATACGTATATTGTGCTTCTATACAAAGATACAGTTGCTTTCCGGTTATTATTCTGGTGTAAAAAAAACCCTGATGTTGCTATTTGAACAAATGGGGGAAGACAGTATTCAAGCTCTCCTGTTTCAGTGGGGTCAAGGTGAGAGAGCAACCTTCAGCAACCTGAGTACTAAAACAGCCTGCTGCCGTCTAGCGTGACTAGACACGCAGCATTAATGGCCTCCTGAGAGGACCGTCAGCACAGGAGGAAAAGAACACAAATACTCCCCGCTCACACCCCAGCAGTACAGAGGACAGAGGAGATTATATGTCTGTGACAGCACACTAGAAGCGTGTGCTTTAAAGGATTACTCCAAGATTTTAGGAAAATGGTCTACTGGTGAACTCATCCTTTAAATTAGAGCACAAAAAATATCTATGTAACCCCAGCAGATCGCTCGCCTGGATGCTCCACGCTAACACTTTAACGAAAGAATATTCACAAAGCGGCAGTCGATGTCTCTCATGGTACAACGTACATTGTCGCTGACACAAACCTGGATGTGATGAGTTAACGGTATTTTTAAATTAATAAACCATCAGACAATGCATTGACGCGGATAGTAATTTCCTGTGCGAAGTGACAAGAATGTAATTTCTACAAATATGACCATTACAAGTTCCTAACAGGAACAGCACTTTGTGTCATGCTAATTCTGATAATGGTAAGAGGATGAATAAGCTTGAGGTCATTTCAAAAGTCTATTCAGTGCAGGAAATGAGCAACTATTGTGTTGCCCTTTTTCTAATTTAGCTGCTGAGAAGGTTCAGGTTGCTTTCAACACTTCATTCTGTGAAATTAAAGGATCACCGCCCGCGTTCCTCAAATGTTGGCAATCTGCATGAACACTGACGGTTGTCACAGGTGATTAATAAGTATACAGTACATTTGATCCCATTGTGTTTCCAGGTTTTTGTTAAAGCCATTCAAGGTGCTGATTACTTCTGATATTATGCTCTCAAAGGTGGCCTTTGTGCCACCCTGCATCAGCACTGCCAGACATTCATAAATAGCTTCCAGTGAGAGATGGAGGAAGGAGAGAGAAAGAAAGTGTGTGTGTCTCCCTTTCCTATTCACTGACTTTTCCCTCATGCCGAGATATACGCTGATAAGCATGCAAACACACATTCACACGCTACAACAAAGTGTGTATGTGTGCTGGATGTAATATGTAATTATGCAAAAAATCTAAACACATAAATATTTCAAATTTTTTTTAAGTAACACACCCTGTATTAAATGACTACAGCATATTGTATATCACACCAATCAGACAGGTTGGTACACTGAAGTGGATAAACAGGCTCAAACGTCACACAGTAAATGTATTTTTAGGTATGAGTTCACTTAACGTGTGAACAAAACAGTGGCAGAGAAAAGTCTGCCTGTAGTTCACTCTACTCTCATACTGTTACGTACCACACGCACATACATTTCAATGTTGTAAATGACCTGCATAACGCAAATACAAATTATTTTAATCATATTTTCAATACCGCTGTTTTGCTCTAATCAGAGGCCCTGTTCAGACCTGGCATTGACATGCGTCCTGGGTGATCGGATCGCAAGTGGACAACTTTAAGTACGTCTGTTCACACCTGGCTTTAGAAAGCATCTCCAAATGCGTCTTGAGTGACCACTTGTGATCCGATCTCACTTCCCCGCTCTATATGCAAATAAACACGTAGTAAACACACGACCAATATAGCAGACTTTATGACGTAATATTACAGGAATGTCAGAAGTAATATCCTACATATTTATGAATTTGGGTACATTTTATTAACATCTAAACATAAGTTTATTGTCTACCGGTGGTCAGGCAACGGCGTCTGCCTGTCTATTCTCATGACGAGCACAGTGAAACCCTGCGGATCCCAGCGGGACGTCAGTTGAGTAGGCGGTCCTTAATGTGACGCAGGACACATTTGCATACACACTGCTAAAAGAATGTGATCATCCAAGATGCATGTTAATACCAGGTCTGAACAGGACCAAAGGCACAGCTACAAAGCCTTCCTCATGAAGGCGACTGCCAATAACTGCAGGCAAAGAGAAGGACCTTGCAGATACTTTAGCATTTTCCTTAAGCATTCCTGACACCTGCAAACACCTTAACACTAATTTGAGGTGGCAGTGCAGACACGTTGCCAAATGTTGACAATAATGAGTAATGATCCACAACGAGCATTAGACTGAAGATAACGTGTCTGTTAGAACCCTCTGAATCTTTCTTTACTTCTTCCTCAATAAAAGTTTTAGGATTTCTCCCAGGTCCCATTTGTTTTTATTCATGGCTATTTCCAAAAAGTAAACACATTCCCTTCTCATTCAGCCATGGCATGAATCTAATTAGAAGTTTAGTCTGTGCTCCCTCAAAAGGGCCACTGCCCTTCCAAAAGATCCGATTTATGTACCCTTAAATGGAGGTCATTTATTTGTGTTAAAACACGTGGTCATCATTCAAATATGGTTCTCGCTCCGCTCCCATAGTGGTAGCCAGCAGACAAGCTCAGACAGACGTGCCTCCAAGTCTTTGTCTTCATAAATTTCTCCCACGAACTGTAACTACAAATTAGTCATCTCATGACCCCATCAATCATCATCACAAGCCCTTGTAAATTGTAACTTGGTTTGCGGGCATTTACACTCTTTTAGATTGTGATTCATAGCATGACACGAGGATAATTTTTCCGGACTGACCTACATGCTGACATGGTTGTTTTTCCACCATGTCAATACTTGCTTAACATGATCTGATAGGCAGTAAAGGAAGTTAAAAGACATTAAGCACATTTCCTGTGCAAACAAAAAAATCACTTCCCGCCCCAAAGAATCAAACTGACAAAATGCAAGCAGACAAAGCAAATCTTTTATGGAAGGGGTGTCAGAGGGAGTTTACATAACATATTCTGACGCTCTAGACCTCTGTCATGTCTCTAATGCTATTGACCTGTTGGCAAGCTTCACCTCCTAGTGCTAACACTTCAATGAAAACCTCATGAGGCCACGGTAAATTTGTCCCAAAGAAAAGATGTCCATGAACAGTGCTGATCGCTGTGAGGCCCGTGACTATTGTTGCCATCTGCTCACTATTTCCTCCTGCACAGAAGATAATTGAATCTGAAATCACTTTTCTCTCTCGGTTTAAGAGTGAGGGTTGCCCACAATGGTTTGGGCCCTTGTTTGTATTCTTTATGGAGCCATTTCCCCCTGGCTGTGTCTTGCAACATCTGCCCCTAACCCTCCAGATCAATATGGACCATCTAATCACCTGCCACACTTAATTAAAACCCCATCACTGCCTTTATGAGAGGCATCAAAGGCCACCGTATACCCAAAGGGGGTCATGCAGATAAGACTTCAATGGTATGCTTTGCAGGGCCTTTGCACAATAGAGGATGCTAAAAATCTTTAAGCTGGTTTGGTGAAAATAGGTCAGTGTTGGCAGCTGTGGGTAATGTGTCCCGGGCCTGGCCTGTGGTCCAGCATGCTGCTCGCCATATTTAACACCCTTTGTGCCATCCTCTCGGCACTAATCTGTCTTTTCACTGAGTGTTAAAATTAATTTGCAGTGATTTCTATGAGGGCACAGGCATCGTTAGGAAACCTCAAAGGGGCTACAAAATGGACAAGTTGCCAATAGTCGGCCTTTGTCCTTGGTCTGCCCCTTTCTAAATACCCATGACAGCAGCTTTGAAATGCCTGCCTGATGAGGCTCAGATGCTCTGGCTGCGGACATCACAGTGACCATACTTGTCTGGCTGTGAAAAACATCTCATGACAAAGACAAACCCAGAGCAGCAAACAATACCACGGACTGGATTCCAAAACTGCCCGAGTCCAGCCCGCATTGCTCAGTGATGTATCATGATACAGTAATCCTCGTTGGCTCTGAAATTACAGATAAAACTTAATTTGATTTGACTTTATTACCTCGAAGCTATCTCAACAGTGCAAGTCCCCAAAGGAGAACATCAGTGAAAACAGATAACCGTATCACTACAAAGTGCTTGGCATCTACACAAAATTGTGTTCCCATGGGAAAACTGTAGACACAACTGTTTAGCTGAAGCTTTCCAGTGGTGCTCATAATACCATTAATTGTGTGCAGGGAGAGTTGGAGAAAGGGCTAGCCATGGAGAGCCCCGGAGGAAGCCACAACTTGTAAAGCAGGTTTGTGTGAGCAGTCGGCTCTGGCTCATATCTTCAGTCTTTTATTCCTTCTTCTTCTTTTATCTTTCTTTATTTAATCTTTCTCTCTCTGTTTATCTCTCTCACTCTCTCCCCCATGCACATTAACTGTGTCTCACTATCTTACCCCTGACCATAAAACAAGAGGGGAGAATTAATGACACAAACATTTCTGACATCTGCAGGAGTGTGGGCCCCTTTTCTCTGTCAGCTTCACTCTCACTCTATAAAAAAAGATAAACCTATAAACTTAGAGGGGACAGACGGAAGAATCAGAGATGGAGAGGAAAAAAAAAAGAATAAAAAAGTGAGTGGAGACCGGTTGTGGGTGGGTGTGGTGGGAAAGTTCCTCTCATCAAATTAAACTTCCATATCCGTCAAAGACATACTCAGATTCCAGCAAGCCAATCAGCCAATCTAAGACAAATGATTTTGTCGAGCCTTCCTGCCACACTGGGCGTGGGAACGGCACAGATTCTCATAAAAAAAAAAAGTGCCTGTAAATTATTTCCCTTCTGCTTCAAAGACCTGAACAACAAAAAAGGTTTGTGTTTATGTGCGGTGTTTCTGTGTTGTTGTCTTTAAGCCTGTCGGTCTCGGCTGGTTTCTACTGTGCATGTGTGAGTGTAAACACTATTTGGGATCTACAGCTGTCCGCTCACGTGCGACAGCCTGAGAGACAAAATACAAAAGGATGCCGGCTTTCATTCTCATAGATAAATAAAACTGTTCAAGGGTCATTTAAACCAGGGGGGTCCTGTTGCATTACGCTTTTCTCGAGGCGGCGTTTTGATCAAAGCCGTTTGTAGGACCTCTTTCCTCTCCTTTCCCCCCACGCGCCACCCTCCCAGCCTCCCACATCCCACACTCCAACCCCCAAACCACGTCTGCCTTGCTGCTGCTAATCATTGGTGGTCTCCTGACTGCCAACAGTAATTGATTAGGGAGCACAGGACTGGCGGGTGAAGGTGGGGGGAGGCGGGATAGAGGGGAAAGTTCAACCCAGAAGTTCTCAAGGTCACTGCCCTCTCCCTCCCCCCGCCGGACTCCTTTTTCTCATGCTATTAGGTATCAGCCACAGGGGAAACTGCAAATATTTGGCACACTTGGTCCGACTTCCAAGAGGTTTGGTGGTGGCGTGCACAAACAGGAAGATCTGTGTAAGCAAAATGGACGCATCTGTTTAAGTGAAACTCGGTGGTGAAAGGGCTCGATGCGTGATGTGTTGATTTATCTGTTGAATCGGGAACTCAACATCCTCGGTTGAAAAATATGCTTATTTTTGTAGACCCCCCTCGCTGCTCTGAGAATGCCGCCGCGTTGTTTGGCCCTCTGCGGTTGCTCAACATCCTTGACAATATAAAAGAGGGTTGTGGATGTTATTCCGAAGTAATAACTCCCACCATTCCTCCTGCTTTCACAGGAAGAGGTGACATTCCTTGCCTCTGGAAAGTGACTCATGCTGCTGTCTTGTTTAGCAAATGCAATTACAGACTGTTCTGTCCTCTTCTGTGAATTAGAGCGGAGAAAAAGACTTTCTTTCTTTTTTTGTGTGTGCCTGTGTGAGTTCTCTGTATCGCCAAACAGGGTTATGTTCACCACAGAACCCACCGCTGACTATGGACCCAGAGTCTTGACGCCTATATGGAAACATGACTGTCACAGGAAATGTTCAACATGTTTCACTGTGCTGCAACTGAGCAAGAGGTGAGGGTGTTTTAGAGAGGAGCCCTCCCAGAGCTGAGGGCTGGTGTTGATGTTGGCTGCACGGCCGTCTGGGACCCGTTCACAATCTACCACTCAGAGCATGCTCAGATACTCGCGGACCTATGTCTGGACATGTAGACTAACTAACCAAGCGCAATGGAGTTCGGTGATGTAACTTTGCGAATGCATGAATAAAAGTCAAACAAACTCAAGAGGCTGAGTTAAAGACAAATAATTAGAATAGTTTAAAATGTACATCGTCACTCAGAGAGTGGAGACGGGTGGGTTTCCATGTCTGTCTCAGTCATCTCTCCCACAGATGGCCCCAGGCTACGGCAGCTGTGAAACATTCATTTTTGTCTGTCTGTCACTTACACTGCCTCTCAACATTTATCATAAGGAACTCATTTTTCCTAAATCTGCCAGTAAAGGTCACAGATTTTCAGCTAATTTCAAACATAGCCCGTATAAAGGGGATGGAACATTAATCCTACATATATCTTTTCGTTCCCCTACTGCTTATGGATATTCAAACAACATGTAAAAAGGATTATGACAAAACTTGATATTCTTGCAAATACCAGATCAAGATATCATGAAAGCCGGCCTCGCTAGGCTGCGAATGAAAAGCACTTGTGTGGTTTAACTTTATCCAGACTTGTGAATACCACAGGAGGTCGTTCTAAGAAGTGGTGGGTTCTGTTTTATGTCCTGTCAGTGTTGTGCATCTGCTCTGTACTGCCCCCCTTTGTTGGGCACGTAGTATTGACCAGGATTATGTCACACAGACCCCTACTTCCAAATTCCCCCCTTTATACATTACTGAAAAATGTTTTAACAATACACAGTTGTTCTCAACACTGCAGATCATACAATTTACATACATTATATATATTTTTTCTCTTGAATGCTTGACTCCAAAAATGGTTTGCAGCTGTTTTTAAGTGGAGGGCAGGTTTCTTTTTTCTAATGCATGTCCTCCTCACCTCTCCAAATGTACTGTAGCTCTCGGCTTGGGTGTGTCTTGGCCTTTTAGCTTTGCTGTGTCACGCTTAAATCTGAGGTAAACTGAACCCAAATAGTTTCCCCTAATTGTGAGGCCATGTTGTTCACGTCATATCACCTTTTCTCCCCGTGGACACCATCATGTGGGTCTCTGAGTGACATGGGTATAAAAGCACTTTTCATTCCACTACAAAGAGTCTTCAGCCCTTGCACTGAGTTGGTCAATAGTCAGCTGGCCTCCCGCTGAAATCACCTCGAGGTGCTGTAATTTGTGCCTAGCAACTAAGTCTCTCTGGAACTTTACTACCTGAAAAGCTCGGGGTATCTAGAAAAGTAGAAGGAACTACTTTTGCTTCAATCTGCTGCCAGTGTGCACAAGTTATACAACTGCACGCCAACAAATTGTTTAGCCTAATTTGAGAATAGTTACAGTGTCTGAGGTCAGCTTTTATTTGGGAAAAAAGAGTCAGTGTAGTTAAAACCCCAATTAAGGCAACCTTTGTGGTAGATTTTAATTTAAACATAGAGCTGAGTTTTCCATATGAGTGTGGGGAATATATTGCATTGGCACTTAACTTTTATGACAGGAGAAATATATGTAGAATAACTTTAAAACTGAAGGAAGTTAATCTGGATTTTACACACTGTAGGCAGGTAAACACACTGCCTATTGGAGCTAAATTTCTTAAAGCAGCAGTGGGAAAAAAAATCATGTGCCTCTGTGTCCTCTGGTGCTCCTAATGCAAGATTTCACAGACCGGAGGAAAACAACCCATCAGAGCCGAGCTGAAGGTGTCAATCAATCGCGAACTCCAATCAAACGGTCAAACTAGGCAGCGCTGATCAAATATGAATCAATATTCTGTTGCTGTAATGCCTATTTCTCGTCTCAAATGTTTTCAGAAACATCTTATAGTGTACTCTTTAAAATGAAAAACCCGGCAGCCATGTTGAGATCAGTTGAGGAAATACCAAGCACCGCCCACCAGCCGGAGCACAGCCAATAGGAACACTCATACGAACGCACTCTCCGAAATGACCTGTGATTGGCCAGATTATTTTAAAGCCTGAAAACAGAGCCTTGAGGAGGAGCAGAAGTCTAGTTTTCTCTCAGAACACTTGAATTACAATATGCTGAAAGGTTATTATGGAATTTTTTCCAAGTGATGCCAAAAACTTTACGCCTACTGAAGCTTTAAAGGGAGTGGAAATGGAAGAAACTGAGGAAAGTAATGACAGAGCTAAACAAAAACAAACAGTAGTCAATGCTTCCGTTCACTACAAAGAGAGACTGCAAGATGAGAGGTAGATATTTGTGGAGGAGTAATTATTCCTATCACGTTACTGTCACTTTATGGGCGTGAGAAAAACACACAGATATCATCTTTTCATAAGAGCTCTCAATGTGGGTGGTGTGGCAAAAGGGTTTTAAGCTGATGCTGGGTGACTTATCATGTAGCAGAGAACAGGACCGGGCCTGTGGAATGAAGGAAATGTTATCTGATGCCATAGGGGTTGTATGAGCCAAGCATCCGCCAGCCCATATTCTCACCGGTTTCCATACATGCTGTAAGTCCCCGACAGATGACCCACATAGAAATTGAACACCAACTTGTAATAATATCATCACATGCACTATCATGCATGGACACGTGCACCAATACAAACACACGCACAGTATAATCATACAAGCGCAATTTACTTTCCTTATTATTATCTACATTACACATATAGTTTATGCCAAGATTGTATTTTGGCAGGGTATTACGGTCTTATTAGAGCCCTTTGAAACAAGAGCTGTATCTACAATGATGCTGCTTAACATATCAAAGCCGGCTGATGAAGCCCGGCATTCATTTCAAGTGTTCACCTGACCCGGAGCATGAATTGATCCATTTATGTCACTCCTCTCCTAAGCAACACATGTTGCAGATGAGTGTTTGTGTTGTGTACAGATGCTGTGGCTTCTATCACGGGGCAGTCTTATATCTCTGAGGTGTGGATGGTTGTTTATTTTCTCTTCAGTCTGCAGAGGTTTTGTCTGATCAAGCTGAAGAATGGTGTGTTTAGCAGTTTAGCCAGCGTATAGCCACTGCTATGGCAAGTGCAAATGCAGAGAAACAGCGGCCTCAGCAGCGCCCATGGAGAAAGAGCACTCAACGTCTTTTGCCCAGGCTGTTCTGCTGCTCATGTTTGCGAGGTGAGGAGGGGGATCCTCTGCAGCAGCAGGAAAAGAAGATTAATGGGGGACCTCAACATCCCTGCTTGGATCAACGGGGATCAGGTGAGAGGGAGGCTATCCAGATTACAGTAGAGGATCTGGGGATAGTTAACGCTAGCTTCAGCCTGTTCGAAGACGACCCCCTGACCTCGAGGAGCAGCATGGCCCGCTTAGCCAGCTCTGTGTCTGCCTGCCCGAGGGCTCTGAAAAAGAAACGACTGAAGCCTCTCTCTTCACTCCCTATAGAGTGCCAGGCCATCACTTCTACCAGTGGAGAAGATGATGAAGAAGAGGAGGAAGACTCGTTGCTGTTTGAGAGCGGCACTGAAAGCACGCCAGCGTCTGGTAGCCTCCTGACACCACCCGTCATTAATCTGATCCCACCCACTCCCTCTGACGTCGTTGACGATGATCAGTTCTTTGACATTAATTCAGAGGAAAGCGTGGCACACACATCTGGCAGCGATGGAAGCTTTGCTGCTAGTGACCAGGAGAGTTATGAGGGAAAGATGGAGAGTGTGGAGGCAGAGGAGTCAACGGAGGTATTCACACTGGCTGAGAATAAGGTCAGTGCTGATGATGTAGCTGAGCCTGAAGAGGGCCCGAGTGATGAGTCTGGAGCAGAAAGAGAGGCGGTGACAACCAGAGAGGGGGATAAAGAGAAAATAAAGTCCTGGTTCTTACGGTGCGCCTACCAGGTGGCTCCTCTCCCTGAGCACCCTCAGAAAAGTGAGTCCAACAGTGAGAACATCTCCAGTGCTGTTTCATTGAAATCCAAAAATAGAGCAAAACTTGTTTGCTTTCTTACTAGGATATAGACGAGATGATTAATGTTGAATTAGATTCTGTGTTCAACGCGAGGTACCTCCGTGGTGTTTAGCCTAGCTTAGCAGAAACACTGGAAGCAATTAGCTTAACTCCCAATGACTCCAAAGTTGTCCTATTTACTGGTTGTGTGTTTAACTCGTGTAGAAATAGAAAATGAGACGTTGTGGTTTAACAAGCAATTAACAGCAGCTGTGCTCAGTGACTGCATACAGCAACCTAAAAGTGTCACACTAACTATTTTAAATTAGACATTTAAGCTATAGACCATTTCACAGTTGTAGACATAAACATTACACAAATGGGTCCCAGTTTATTTCCTGTTGCAGTGTATGTGAATGACATCAGCTGACAGGAAGTAAACGTGGACCAAAGCTGTTGCCTAGCATGCTGTTGCTTCATGTGACCAAAATGATGGTTTGTGAGAAACAAAGTCTGAATTAATTTAAAATATACAGTATATAGCTGTGACAGAGCTGTCGTCAACGTCTGTTGTGAACGTTGTCGTCACTACCGCATTGCATTGTGGGATATTTATGCCGCCATAGTAACCAGCGTTGCATACTGTAATATTTCACCAGAATTAGTATGCAGTTCTTGTACTACTGATTTCATACTAAGGTTTCGGACATACTAAAATATCTCACATACTGTTTTAGCGTAAATAGCATGTTAGTATGGAATTTCAGACGCAACCTATGTGAGTGACATCAGCTGACAGGAAGTAAACATGGAACCAAGTTGTTGCCTAGCAATGCAATGCTGTTGAAACGGTGTATATTCACTGAACAAAACCCAGGTGATTATAATTAGCCAACAAAATAAAACATATTAATTAGACACACTTTGAGCTGTTGCAAAGTATGATTTCTTCTTTTTAAGGAGGCTAACTGCTAAACACACCTTAGAACAATAAGCCCTTTTCATAGAGTGCATTTTGACAGTAGGACAGCAAAGGTGTAAATATTGACATTAATGATTCAGTTTCAGGGTCCTGGTATTGTACATAGTGGCTCCCTGTGCTTTTCCTATTATGACAAGTCAAAATGTCTACTGTTAAAAAGACCTATCTCTTGACAGAACACATAAAGATGAATTTGACACTGTTCTCCTCATTTAATTTGGTGTAAAAAAAAGCAAGAGAGAAAACAAGCGTTTCCCAAAATCTTTCTTTAATGTTCTTTTTTTTTATTCCAAAGGGAATTGTTGTCACAAAGGTTGTCTTGGTTTTCTTTCTTCAACACTGGGATAAATCTTTTGTCATTTACTGAGCACAACTTGGGTGAGTTTTCTTGAGGTAAATTTGCACGTATTTGTATTTAAACCTTTCTGTTTCCATTTAGGTAAACTCTAGGTGAGAGGTAAAAATGGCACCAGATGATGGTTCGCTCCATCCAGCTGTTGAGCTCATGTGTTGCCTCTTCGTTTTGATCTCAGCTTCCCATTCAGATGAAATGGCAGTCATTATGTGACATGGCTACAGTACCTCGAACGCCTCCTTTGGGAGTTGCAGAAGTTCCCCTTTGTTGGAATCCCTTTTTAGCCATTGTGTGTGTATTCCCAGTGCGTGGTTGGGCAGGCGGTTCCCAGGTTTTGGGTTCCTGTGACTCAGCATGCTCTCCTCCCTCAGTCGTCTCACAGAGAGCTTAATTTCTTTTCAAACCAAAGGAGGACAATAATACTGGAAACGATAAGCATCGCTTTTGCCTATCCATTACATAAATGTGCTGAAAAGTTCGGACTCTAAAGCTTTGCTTTGTCATTAACCCTGTGAGTGTCTGTGTGTAACTGGTTGTCAAACTTTATAAACCACCAAACCTAGGTTGCTCAGTGTGTTTGTATGTGTGCGTGCAAGGATGCAATGAGCTTGTCTGTACTAATCAGTCAAGGGTGAGAGAACTCACTCATGCTTCGACTTGTCCTGACTGAGCCAACTTAGGCTGGGAATGATGTCCATCTCTCCGTTACTGATTTCACCCTTTAAGGCAACATCAGGCTGTGTGTCCCTAAGCCTGCCCAAAAAATTTCCTGTCCTTCTTTGTTTTGATTGGGCTTTTCCTGGACGACTCAGGCTGTGTGGAGTCTGAACATGGCTGTGGTGTGGGTGTACTGCTACCCACCATTAGAATTCTCACACAGCTCCCCGTCTTGTGTGTCTTCCCACCATGCACGGTGAAAAGACGTCACAGAGCGAGACTGGAAATGATTTTCTCAGGATTTCATAGACACACTGTTGTGTCTGAGGTCAGCTAGAGGAGGGTGCTCCTACATGTCATCACGTTGAGCCAAGACTCATCGCTTTTCTACTCAAACGGTTGTGTTGTGCATGGAGAGTGTTCTGAATTTGCTTAGCTGTAGGCCAGACTTTATGATCCTCTACAGTGATTCACAGGCCAGCCAGGTGATGAAGAGAGTGCCAGCTCGCCGTCCACCCCCCTCCTTGTACTCCTCTGTCTCTCCAGGACCCAGACAAGATTCCACTGCTGACACACATAAACCAATTACACCGTCTTATCTGATTCTGACTCCATCTAAACTCCCATCCATGTCAAACCAGCCTTTCAGAAACAGGCCTCTGAAATGAAAAACATGTGTTTAAGAAATTAGGCAGAATTTTTTTGTTGGGTAAACTATTTGAAAAGACTACTGTTTTAAACTGTACGGGGGATGTTACGCTTCAATCTGTGAAGATATACAACTTAAAGTAGTTACAACTCTGGGCACCAAACATTCCAACATCTATCACATCACATCGCTGTGTTGCCTGAGAAAGCCGGGGCCTAGTTCGGATGCCATATTCTCAGCCTCATTCGTCTTGCTTGTTATGATAGCAGAAAAAAAGATATCTGCTCGCTGACCAAGTGACATTTGGAAAATGTAAGAATATGAGCTTTCTGTGGGAAAGAACTTGGGTTGTCGGAGAAGTATGTCATCAACCAGACGGACATTAGTGTGCATGACGGGTTGCCAAGCAACCCCATCTAGCTGTGTCCAGTATCAGCACCAGCTAATGCACTGTAAATAGACCTGGTGACCTGCACGCCATGAAGGCTGAGAAGCCTAAACCATGAGTGTAGAGTGGCTTAAAAGGCTGAAAACAAGTTCTTCATTAAATAGTTTGTTTCCCACACAGTGACTAACTAAGACAGGACTAACTTGGATAAATTCGTATTCATTTATTGACTTACTGTTTCTATTACTATGCAGATGAACTGAGCAACGGAGATGTGAGCTGCTCCGACATGCTGAAAGCTGAACTCTGCCGGCTTCCTCTCGCTGCAAACATGGACACATTTACACACCAAGGGGTATGAAGACCATGCAATGAACATTTTTTACCCAAAAGCTTTTCTCATGATCTCTTCATACTGTATATTACATGCTCTATGGTCCCCACACACATCTTAAATGTATCTAAATTAGGGCTGGCAAAGTTAACGTGATAATAACGCAAATTTGTTTTAACGCCACTAATTTCTTTAACGCATTCAGATTTTTAGGTTGTAGCAGGCTCAGTTTTAAAGCTAGAGTGAAGATACTGGCATCATATGAGACTAGAAAAACCTAAAGAATCCATTGGTACCAACCATGTCATACTAGTTTGTTGCGAAGGAGGCTAAATAATGCTCCAAACTTGTGCTAAATTTTGGCGAAGAAAAACTGTCATGGCCATTTTCAAAGGGGTCCCTTGACCTCTGACCTCAAGATATGTGAATGACAATGGGATCTATGGGTACCCACGAGTCTCCCCTTCACAGACATGCCCACTTTATGATAATCACATGCAGTTTGGGGCAAGTCATAGTCAAGTCAGCACACTGACACACTGACAGCTATTGTTGCCTGTTGGGCTGCAGTTTGACATGTTATGATTTGAGCATATTTTTTATGTTAAATGCAGTACCTGTAAGGGTTTCTAGACAATATTTGTCATTGTTTTGTGTTAAAATATAACATAAAGCAAGTATAGTTGCCGCCTCCCATGTTGATAAAAGTATAAAATACCTGACAAATTTCCCTTTAAGGTACATTTTGAACAAAATTTGTGATGTGTGATTCATTTGCGATTAATCCTGATTAACTATGGACAATCATGAGATTAATCACGATTAAATATTTTAATCAATTGACAGCCCTAATCTAAAGGTATCTACAGAGTCAATACACATTCCTGGAAGAAATTTACTTTATCTGATTTAGACTATGACTGTGTATTACGACTTCAAAATACATACTGACTGATTGATTAGACTGGGCTTGATTACCAGTCTAATATTAACTGAAACCTGTATTACGTGACAGAGGTCGATAACGCGCTCCTGCAGTCTTGGGGACACGCTGACCAGGAGCGCCACTTTCCACGCTTTAACCCAGACCACAGACCACCAGGAAGAGGAGGGGTCGCTTCAACGACGCAAAACCGTTGGTGAGTCTGGTAATATTATATTATGGACAAACAAATTTGTTCTACATAATTCTACTGTTCCGACTGATATGTCATTAAAAAATAACACAACTCTCTGTTTTTGGATGCCTTTCATGCAGCATCATATATGCCTCAGTCTAAGGATCAGAATGGAAACTTCCCTGAGAAGGTACTGTAAACCATCAAAGCAGGGCCTTCAGGGTGGCATCAGCACACAGCCCAGGGCTGCCGCAATTACAGAATACGCTCTGTTTATATTTCCCTGCTCCCTTGATCTGTCAAAGCAATGACTCTGCAAATAGTCTCAGGATTTTCATCCTTGTGTCCAGGATTTGCCAAGCAAGATTGCTCGTCTCCTTAGCGATCTATGTGTTAGCTGAAACACAAAACGGAAAAAAATGTTTTCTTATTTTAAAAGCAAATTGCTCACATCCTGCACTTATTATCTCCACACATTATCAACGGTTTTATTTTCCTCATACAGTATGAGTAATTTATGCAACATGTATCTTAAAGCAGACACAACTCACACTAGAGCCCCACACTGGGACCCCAAATTACACAAAAATGGCTGAAGCTATGGATTATTTATGTAGTTTTGGTAAATTATGACCTAATATTTTTTTCCAAAAGTCTCTGTCTTATAACATAATAGTGAAATCGCTAAGACATGGCAAACCTCTCACTTCAATTCATCTAATCACTCCACAGTCACCTTGTAAAGCCTCTATTGGCAGCAGGGAACACGGTAGTTTTCTTCCCACAGGAACACCATAAACAGAGAATCTGTGACTAAGGCAACGATTACATGGAAACCTGTGTTTAGGTAAACACTTCTTTGTCCTTTTTAAACATTTGTTTACAGTTAACACAAAAACATGTGTTTATTTGCTGTGTAGATATGTTGAAACACGGATATCCATCACAGTCATACTTTCTTTGAATGGATTAGTAACACAGACGATGACAAAGTACTTTGGAGTTTAACCAATGTTTCGTCTTGATGTCTCACCTCCTACTGAATAGGTTTTCACATGCAGCAGTTTGAATCATCTCTGTGCGTCATGGTTCGCCCTCTTTGCAATTCTCAACCTTTGCATACTTTTTGGATTGAGAACATTTTAAAATACATATATACTGTACTGTATCACATCTCAAAACAATGGTTTAAAGAATATGTTGCTTGTGTGTAGAGTACTATGACAGTACGAAGACAAATTTCCACCCTGGTGGACAATAAAGTTTTATTGTATTGTATTGTAATGATTGTTTTTCTGCAGTGTAGTGTGAATAAAATCAGTTGCTCCACGTAGAATGTGGTATAAGCAGCAGGTATGTAACCTTTCCTTCTTCCCAGAACATGGACAGGCAAGTGGCCAAATGTCTTAAGGCTCTGAACACAGAGGAAGTCTGCCATTGGTTTACCAGTATTGGACTGCAGAAATGTCTTCCTTTCATCAGAGGTAAAACACATTTTTCTGACAGCCTCCTCTCCCAGCCCTTTGGTGACATAACAGAAGCAGACATTGCCAATTTGGTTTATGTAAACCACAAATCAAATCAAAACTGTTTTGTGAACGTCAATTACTTAAGAAGAAAAGGAGATGAGGATAATGTAAGATTAAACTTGACACCATTACTGCATAAGTCATCTTATGCAATAGGGATGTTAATAATTAACCGTTTAACCGTTAACCGTTAACCGACATTAAGCATTTTAACCGATTAACGCTATCGGTTAAAACGGTTAAAAGAAACGTTAATAATTAATTAAAAAGCTGAGAAAATCTCGTCACTTGAAGGGGAATAGCTGGTCCACCGTAAGAGCCCACCTTAAGAGTCTGAGCCGGCGTTACAGATACAGGAAGTTGGCTCCCGTATATAGCTCGCTTGAGCGTAGGAGATGTAGCCTCATAGCATTTATTCACCGACAACACAGTCGGTCGGAAACTCGCTGAAGTTACGCCCCGCTGACAGAGAGTATGTGTGTGGCTACAGCGGGCACAGAGCCACCTGCAATGATTGAAGCAAACACACACACTGTTTGCAGGACAATCGCTATCATTAATCCGGACAGACAGATTTGTAGTTACGTCGGGCAGACACACAGCGAACAACCTGCTAAACTAAACTAAATGTGTGGTGGAGACTTTTACTGGGAAAGTGGCTGCCTGCTAAAGTAACGCTCCCGGACGGTGAACTGGAGACAGTGAAAGCAGCATACGCTCCCGTATGGTTGAACTTGGCGGCCAGTTGTCTGTTGTCTTCATACACTGCAGCTGGCGCACTGCTGCATGCGAGGCACAAATCTTGCCGGTTAACGGTTAATAACCAGTTAACGAGGTTCGGTTATTGGTTAAGAACATTTTTCAAAATTAGCATCCCTATTATGCAATAAGAAACTTGTCTGACTATCCTTCATAGCGCTTGTAGTCTATGCTTTGGGTTAAATTATTAGGTATATGTGTCATTAGAGTTTCCCTTTTACCTTAAGAAAAACTACATTTAGGCCTTTCTCCATTGTCTAGTTCCAGCATGATGAATTTCTGATAATATTTATTGTCTTACATTCCTTTAGCAATGTAGTAAAGTAGCTAATAAGTGAAAAGCGGCTGTAACGCCGAATGCGGTGTGCTGCCATGCAATGTCTATGAAAAGCTGCTGCGGCCGTTCCTGAGCTCAGTGAACCGAAGTCATTTCATTCTGCGGCCAGACAAAAGTTGGGAAAAGTTTAACATTTAGCGGCACAGTGCGGCCGGAGAGGACCCACAGCCGATCAGTAAATAGATCTTGTGACATGTTGACTTATGTTACAAAGAATTTCTTCACATCTGAAACACATGAATACGCCTCCGGCCGCAGAAAGATGTAATTATTGCGGCAAGCCACATTTTGCCTCTGCCTGCTGTGAATTTGGCATAAAACTTAGTATATTTTTGTAAATGCTAACAGTTAAATATTAATTTTTAGATGTGTTCTACTTTCTCTCTTATAAAGATGTCACTTGTATATTACTACATGCCCAATTTCCACATTTTTCTTTTTAAAAATGAAATGGCATTCAGGTATGCAAAGACTTGTCATTTGCTTTTAGACAAACATTGCCTTCTTCATGTTTGTCAAGTCTTTTTTCAAATGTTTGCAGTGGATTATAGCTTATTGGCTGCGATACATCTCTCAGATGTCTTTAACTATATAGGTGTATGACTGAATGTTTCTCTTTCAGAGGTAAAACTGTGTGGAGCAGACATAGCTTCTGTGGATGTGAACACTCTGGACATCCTCCATATCGCCACGCCGGAAGATAGGGAGCAGCTACTGTCAGCCATTTATAATGAGCTGCACCCTCCCAGCACCAACACCCAGAGACTCAACTCTCTGCTCGGTACACTTTTATCATTACAACATGACAAATGAACATTTACCTAGACAGCTGGCAAATGAAGCATGTTTACTAATGTTTCTTTTTTTACTATAGAATCCTTGGGCCCTAACAATGTTGAGACATTCACTGCAACATTAGTGTCAATGAGCAAATCTAAGTCGGCTCCTCATGTGAGCTGCCTGAGCATGAATCGGCGTTCCCTCAAGCTCCGGTATACAGCCTCTCATATATACAATGAAAACAAAAAAACAAGCTTCATTTTAATCTCTTGGTCTTTTTTTCCACTGAATAAACAACAGCCCAAACTACATGACACAGAGGAATTCTCAACTGATAGAGATTACTATTAATGGTGAGTAAAAGGTTAAATATATGCAGTGTAATATAACTAAGATATGGAGAAAACCTACATTTACAGCATATATGTGGATGTGAATACTAAATATTCACTTATGGACACACACAGCCACATCATGCAGTGTGTGGCCTGTGGGTTAGTTGTTGCTTTGATATTCATAATAGCCACTTCTGTGAGAATAAATCAGGCCTCTATAATACTTCCCATTGTTGTGTCATGTTGTGTTGCAGCATCAGAGCGGATAGTTCATCTCAGAACCCCAAAGGAAACAACAGTGGCAAAAATCATGGATTCATGCATCAAAATGTTGGGAGTGACAGAAGATAAGAGCCTCTTCATACTGAAAGAAAAGAAAGGTGCACAGCACATTATGTAGTTTTTATCTAGAAACAAAACAGACACATATTCATATACTGTACATGTGCTTTGGCTTTAAGGTTCATCAGAGGAGCTTGCACCCGATCAGCAGATTGGGAGCCTACTGACATCAGAGAACAGACAGTTGGAGCTGCACTTGTGTAAAACGGTAACGCTGATCAGTTATATGTAAGATACCAGACTTTACCCTACATATAACATTTAACAAGATACCTTTCTGTATGCTTTTGCATCATACTGTAGGACAAGTCATCAGGTACTGCTTCACAAAATAATCCAGAAGTCAACAGCTCTAATGAGAACAGCAACATCAACAAAAATGTCCAGGTGAACCAGCCAGCTAAGGAAGAGAGGATCAGGGAGCTAAACCAACAGGTGGACTCGCTACAAAATGTCATCCTGCAGGTCAATATCGCTCTTCAGCTACATCTATACAAATATGTAAAAGAAACACTCTCATCTCATGCTGCTATAACTGTGGTGAATGTATTAACTTAGTAGTGAATATAATCACCACTTATGTTTTGAACCCAAAGGTCCAGGAGCTCCACCACGGCCTGGTAGCGTTTTGCTCAGAGATAAAGAACATGGATGGAGATGTGGATGTAGACGAACTCGGCTCTGCTGAACTGAAGCAGAGGCTGGAGTCAGTTAAAAGCCGACTGGATGACAAGAGGCAGAGTCTGCAGACCCTCAGTGACAACATTAACAACGCCACTGCTCACAGGAAGAAGTAGGTCGACTGCCTCTGTTAATTAGTAGCTTGTTCAACAATGCATTAAACTTTTCGTCCACCTTCCAAAGACTTAAAAAGCAGTGAGTTGAGAGATTACAAAATGCCCATTGATCTGAATGTACTGTAAATTTGAGCAAATGTCTAATGTCTTGTTTGTGTTAGGCTATCATCCACCCGAATATACCATATGTGATGGTACTGTAAACCTAAACGTGATCAGGGGATGGAAACAGTTAATGAATAAGTGAATAGATAGCTAATGGTAGCTAATAATCTTTTGAGACTTTTAGGGGACGTGGCTTTTGTTTCACTAAAAAAAAATGACAGAAAAAATGTAGTCCTACCTGCAGGTCTCCACAATAGATTGGTGCAGGATGACATATTTTTGTAGGCCAACCCAGAAGTTAGCATCGCACTGGTTCCCTCGACAAAAAGCCAATGGGATTTTTCCATTGGATTTTGGGTTATTGGTAATAGAAAATAAACTCTGTGGCAAACACACGTCTGTGATACCTACACATTTTGTTCAGTAAGATAATCTCACTTTCATGATTTTTGAAGTGTTAATGCATTCGCCAGAAGTAAAAAGCTAATGTTAAGCTATAAACTAACTACAACACGGTCGCATGAAGTCGAGTATGCACAACGACGCTGTAAATGCGGACGAGTCGCCACAATGACATTTAGTAGTCTCATTTAGCCACTTGTTAGCAACACGTAAAAGCTTCAAAATTCACGAGTGGGATATTTACTGACGTATTTTATTTTCATAGAACAATATATTAAAATCTCTTAAGCTTGTGTTAACCACAGACCTTATTTCAGGCATCTAACTAAAAAACATTAACCTTGAGACAAGGGAGCCGGAAGTGCTAAAATGCTAACTCATTTCCTGGTTTTAGGATTCATTCTTGCAGCACTCAGGAGTTCAATTGTAGAGATATGGCTACTCCACTTAGTCAAAAAAGTCCAAATTTGTCAAAGCATTGCCCCTACAAGGAAACTAAACCATCTGCTATGTTTATTTAACTCTGGTGAAATTCACACAAAACCTTAACTACATATTTCATAAACCATACTGTACTGTATATATGTATATCCATGACCTTTTCTGAAATGTGGTCTTTTGCTATTCAGACAGTTGGACGTTCGTCTCTTGGAAAAGATGAAACTGAACTGCCAAGTGTTCAAGGAGGAAATTTCCATGGTGCATCTCAACCGGCAGGTGGCTCACCTCCAAAATGCTTTGCAAGAAAGCTATGTTAAGGTACCACTGATCAAAGATGACCAATACCTTTCATCATAGATCATTTGCACTGCTGCAGAATTTAGCCCACAAGCTGCAGGTCTGGAGCTCAGTCAGCGGAGTTTAATCGATAGCATGTGAAACACAGTCACACCAATATGTGGGAAAGCTGTACGGTCTGAGTCAGAGAATGTTTTGATTGCTAAAAATAAACAATGAGAAACTGAGATTTGCACAGAAACGACGCTAGTTATTGAGAGAAGCATGCTTGGTATGGGATACTAAAATCAAACTTCTGCTGAAGATAAAACAGATTGCCATTTTTGGACAATAACGTCAAGGCCAATACTGTTTCCCCTATGTCTTAAACCATATCACAACAACTTGTGAAACATGCACAGAAAACTGGCCTTTTCTTCACTAATGAAAGCCATATTGTGATAATCACAGACAACATGTGAGGTTCATATATTAGTTCATTTAATTGTCCAGCAGCGGAATTAGCCCACTAGGAAAGGTGGTAACAGCTTCCTGATGTGGTAGATCATTACGTGACACTATTATGTCCATCATCTTTGATCTTCTCCTCACTGTTCTCCTGAGTGACAACACAATGCTCCATTCAGTCAACTCTGTTTCGGTAAGTTGTGCAGTTGAGACTGGCTATACAAGGCTGAGGGGAGTGCTTTGGATGAACACGCACTTTTTTTTCGGAGAAAATGATGTTTAGCGCTGACATCCGAGAGCCTGTGACCATACCAACAATGGAATGTGTGTGACAAAAGCCACTGGGAGAGTGCAATGGAGAAGTGGGCCAGCATGTGTAAAACTATCTCCATCTATCCCCGGAGGAGCCTACTTCTTTTTTAATGTGGCTCTTTTATCCCGTTGGAGAAGCCCTAACGAGGTGCCATGAAAGGACACACGCGGCTTCGGCTTTGAAAGGTGCCCCGTGTCACGTTGCCGCCCCGGGGCCACGCTTTTTTAGGTGCTGAGTTTGTGGGAAAAGCAGCAGCGCTAATGTTTATCATATGACCTAATCAGAGTTAACACACAGGTCAGAGCTGAGGAGCAGCCTGGGAACTGATGGAGCTGCCGCTCTAATAAGGAGCAGACCGCCCCGTGTTTGGTCTCGTAGGCTGCCCCGCATTACAGACAATAAGGAAATATTTCATCATGGGCAGTCTAATCTCGGGGATCTATTGCAACTGGAGAGCATCAATAAAGGATCCGAGAGGGAAGGAGAAAGAGAAACAGAAGGAGAGAGTGAAGGGAGGAGGGGAAGGACAACAAATAGCGGAAATTATTTTAAATAAGCACTTTAGCTTGGACAACTCAAAAACTTCAGACAGACTATTAAAGAGGGGAAATTGGGAGAATTACTGTTTTTGCCCACTATTCAGTCTCACATGTCCGTTGAGGATGGATTGAGTTGTGAGAAAAATCTGCCACCTCTTTGCCATGGCATGCCTCTGAGTTTAAGGAATGGATAGGATGTCTCCAGTTTTTAAATAGAAACATCATGATACCAGTTGTGGTTGATCATGGTGGTCATATTGTCTCCGATTAATCTGTCCTCCATTTTCTACACCAAGGTTGACTGTGTTAAAGATCCCTGCTGTTGGAGCAGAATGACACCACTGAATTCAGAACTACCAACACCCATCATTATAAATGAAATGCAATCCCTTCCACTTAGCATCTATGTTGTCTGAGCTGTCGGAGGATCATTTCTCCCACTGCGGGAAACAAAGTCTTTTCACAGATCATGTTGTAGCTTCCTGTGATGGAGGCAAATTATGGTGTTTAAGAGATTTGCAACTTAAAATCACTTTCTTTCTTTTTATAGAGAAAAATGGTGAGCCATTGTTTCTCCACCTTTGTGATCTTGAACAGCCCTGTTTTATTGCCTACTAGCAGTTCATTGGTCGTGTCTGTTGTGTTTATGGGATATGTGCCCTGTGTCTGGCCCAGGTAGGTTAGGATTTGATCTCGTAGATAAACAAGAAAAATATGAAGAGAAAATTTCTTGGCCTCTTGGCGTGCGTCCAACATCGAGGCAAACTAAAAGGGAAAATGATGCGCATTAGAGTGTGCTTCTCAAGGGGCTTGGGCTGCGTTTCCGTGGATATATCCTGTCTGGCCAACTTGTCTGAGGGGAGAGAAGCCTTAGCTTTGACCCCTGACCCTGGCAAGGCGGCATCTATTGCTGCGAGGCATTCACATGCCGTTCAGGGAGAGGGGGGTTGGGGAGGAGTATGCCAAGAGGCTGGATAAGGGGACATTGGAATTCAGTGGTCAGACTCACAAGTTATTTCTGATCCCTGCAAGCTACTTGTGGTGTGATCTCTTTGAAAGCTAATCATTACATCTTGGTGGTCTTCTGGCTTTGACGCAGCTTAA
Source organism: Sebastes fasciatus (assembly GCF_043250625.1). Lineage (NCBI taxonomy): Eukaryota > Metazoa > Chordata > Actinopteri > Perciformes > Sebastidae > Sebastes > Sebastes fasciatus. Next base: position 20,368,859 of record NC_133803.1, on the reverse strand, counting down.
GTCTTATCTCCTGGGGACCTGCATGTAGTGGGATTTGTAAGCTTTTTCTAAGAACTAATGTTACAGTTTTATCTTGAGGAAATAATGTTTCAGAGGTACAAAGACAGACCATTGAAAGTTTTAATGACTCTATGACTCAATAGAGTTGTGATAAAGATAATAAAGATAACAATGCAGTCGGTTGCTCTTGGCTACTTTGGAATCAACCCATTCTCACTTGTGAAATACCACCGTTTGGTAAGTGTCCCTCGGCGTCGCAAACCAACGCACGGAGGCACCCTTTAGCAACAGTGTGTGATGAAGTGAGTCCGTTCAGGGCAGGTGGAACGGGTGGTTGATGAGTCAAACAAACAAGACTTTCGACCAGGAGACCAGAGGTCGTGTCCCATGTGAAACCAATAGTAAAGTTGACTTTTTTGTCACGTCTGTCTTTAGTCAGTAAAGACAGTAGTCTGTAGTCAGTCGTCAGTATTGTGAGTCACGTTAGTCGTAAGTCAGTGAAGTTAATGTCAACCATGACCGTTTCTTGTGTTGCCTAAACCTAATTTTCGGTGAAAATAGAAGTTTATTTTGAAAGGACACCATGCATGTAACGAGCGTATATTGACACGCCATCCTTGGTCTGTCCAAAAGAGGGGCACCCCGTGCGTCGGTCGCCGACGCCGAGGGGCACTGACCAAGCGGTGGTATTTGACAAGTTGGGTGTGAGAATGTGTTATTTGAATCTCTTTAACTATCTGCCATTAACAGTACCTTAAAGGAATAGTTCAACATTTTGGAAAACACACTTTTCATTTTCTTGCAGAGTTAAATGATAAATACTGGAAACAGGAGGTATTAGCGAGCCTGGCTCCGTCCAAAGGCAAAACATCTGCCTACCAGCTGAGCTCTAAAGCTCACTAATGAACATGTTACATATTGTTTGTATAGTCCATACAAAAACCTAAATATAAAAGCAACAAGTTGTTCTTTTACAAGGGTCTTCATGTCATCCCAGTGTGGTTGACAAACTCACAGTGTTGACAAGACTCCGGGTAGTCACTGCACCTGGCCAAGAAACAATCCAGCACATAACTCCCCGTAAAAAACACAACTTGTCGTTTTTCCACTTCGGTTTTTGTACTGAATAAACAAACAAGTTAAAACATGTTAGTTAGTTAGCTTTACAGGTGCTGGTAGCCTTTGGACAGAGCCAGGGTGGCTGTTTCTCCCTGTTTCCCTGTGTCTCTATGCTAAAATACGTTAACCCTCTCCTGGCTGTTAGATATCTCATCTAATTCTCAGCAAGAAAATTAATAAATGTATTTCCCAAAATGCTGAGCTATTTACTTTACTTAAAGGACCAGTGTGTAACAATTAGGAGGATCATTTGACAGAAATGGAATATAATATTAATAAGTATGTTTTCTTTAGTGTATAATCACCTAAAAATAAGAATTGTGTTTTCGTTACCTTAGAATGAGCTGTTTATATCTACATAGGGAGCGGGTCTTCTCCACGGAGTCTGCCATGTTGCACCACCATGTTTCTACAGTAGCCCAGAACGGACAAACCAAACACTGTCAACTTTTCCTGTTTGGGCCGGAGTCAATAATGTTATTTGCAGCCGTTACCGCCGCTCTCTCTCTCTTGCTTCACCACCCGCTCTCCATCTCTGCTCCAAATGACCTACACTACTCTTACAACAACTGTCTCTAGAGATGGCCATTTGCGTTTTTGCATCGGCCAATCTGCAACCACACCATTAGATACCGCCAGATCCTACACACTGCTCCTTTAATGCAAATATACTACAAGTGAGCTATTATTACATCGGGTAAGAGTATATGACTTAAGTGGAAAAATGAAAGCATGAAATTGGCCTATAAAAATACTACCTCTTGTGTCACACACATGACATTTATATCAATTCACCACAAATTGGCAATGGCTTAAAATCTGAACCATTTGCATTGAAGCAGTGTGTGCCCTTTCATTTGTGATGTGTTCTTGCTTGTTTCTACATTCAGGAGAAAGCTCGGAAAAAGAGTCTGGCCATTGGTAGCCTGAGCCAGCTGGTGTCACCGCAGTCTCCCGCCATGCTGCTGGTTGTACAGGAGAACCACAATCGTGATGGCCATTATGGCTTCACGTGGCGCTACAGAGAAGGCAGCGGACTAGTGGTGGTCAAAGTGGACAACTCTCACCTGTGTGTGGAAGACAGGTAACACACAGACTCATACAAAAGAAACCAAGTAATTTATCCAGGCTTAATGGCAAATACCTGGTTAGTGTTCACAGAGGCCACCTACTGTAGATAGTGAGAGTGATATCCAGTATGTCACTCATCCCTCCCATTTCTTTCACCGCTCTATTGTTCTATGCTTGGTAGCTATGGAAACCCATCCGATATTAGCCCCAAAGCAAGCAAACACTGTAACGTAATACTTGGATGCAGAAGAGAGTGAAAAGGAGCAGATAAAATAACTTCACATAATTAAGCGATTACTGCATTACAAGTACATGCTTAGAAACACAACACTCTCAAACTCAAACATACACACACACAGTGCAGTTGACGTCCCTCTTTGAGATAATCCCGCCGTAAGAAAGACAAGTCTGCATGATGGTGCAGAGACACAACCACAGAAGCCGAAAAGAGTCTTTGAGCCTCACTGTGTGTGTTCACTTATCGCAACATCTGTGCCAATGCTCTTTAAACAGCTAATCAAGAAATACAAAGGGTTGCTATTTCGCTGTCAGTGTTATCCGATTGGCTATAAATAAAACTAATGAAGGGAAATTTTAATTAGCTTTGTGTAAAGGTGATCTCTTTATTATTTGTTGCTTGATAAATAAGCATTACAAAGGTCCTGTCTTTACCTGTAGAGAGAATCCTGTGATGTATTGTGTTTTTCTAACTTTCTACATTTTTTGTTTGACATACTGTATTTTTGCGTGTGTGTTATTGAACTTGTAGACTGGTGGAGGTGAACGGTGTGCCGGTGGTCGACTCCACACAGGAAGAGCTGACTGACATCCTGCTGCAGGGACCCAGCGCTAAAATTGTTGTCCTTCGTCAGCCCCCGCCAACCCCCACCTCCCAGCAGCACCCTCTGGTCCTGCAGCGCATCGTCAACCCCGATCCCATGCAAACAATCTGCCCAGAAAGGGATGTGGTCACCATGGAAACCCCTCCGCGACGGAAGGTGATGGCCATCTGATGATACGACGGAGAGAAAAGAGACGACTACAGAGACTGAGAGAAACAGTGGTGATGACCCATAATGTGAAATACTATGTCATCTAATGTTAGTTAGTTATTTACCTCCACATGTGAACATGTTTATTGTGTTGAAATGTACTTCATAGATTTGCTGCTAAAAGTCTTTTAGTCGTGAATGTCAAACAGTAATACGGCTGTGTTTTTATGTGACTTTTTTCCTACTTTAAAGCTTCACCACATGTACATAACTTTGAGCTTGGTAGGTAGTAATGTGTAATCCATATTGTTTCAATGTATGTGCATAACATTGCCTATGAAAAACATATTTCCAGAAAAAAAAACAAGAACACAAACAAAGACTACATTCACTCCTTCTTTCTATTCATCCTCTTGTTTTACATCATATTTGTGGCATGTGGGTAAAAGAAAAGTAAAAGGAAGAAAGAGGCAGAGCTTTGCTCCGCTGGATATGCGATAAACATTTCTTTTTTAGCATTCTCAGTCATTTCTGAGGGTACAACAATGTAAGCCTGATGAGGACACAGCATGCTTCACCTTTTTAAAAGCACAGATAGAAACAGGATAGAGTCAGAAAATATGTGACGTAGTGTAAAGACACATCCGAAAGCTTTGTATCCTGATTTCTCTTTGAAGATTAGACACTAGGATGGTCTGAAACTGTGTTCAGAGCAGACGATTTCTTTAAAAAATAAGTCACGTCTCCCCTTTCTATGTTGTAATGTAATCCACTGTGCTGTAGGAATAAACCCTTGGGCCCGGAAATGCCTCATTTCTCAGCCTTGTTCTCCGTCGTTAAGTGGCAGTGGATCATGCAAGTCTGACAGAAAGACAGCACAAACACTACCAAACCGTGACCCAGACCCCTGGGGTCCAAAGAGCCTGAGAGGAGAAATGATGAGACCAGTTTCGCTTGTCAGCGGATGAGAAAGGTCACAGGTCAGTCACCAACACATTTGTGCATTAATGGTTTTGCAATCAAAGGCAAATGAGCTCCATATAATCCTGAAGACAAGAGAGATGTATTTTTCTGGTTGCCAAACAGTCCCACAGGGAGGGAGGAGTATGATACTGGAGATTTGAGAGACTTAGTCGCAGACATGCGAAATTAAGTCAACCATGCTACAACATGTTCATTTACCCACTGACTAGATTAACTATAATGACGAACCTCAGAAAGCGTAATATGGTGAGAAGTTATTCAAAACCACAAAACAATGCAATAGCAGGGTGTAGACACGTCGAGCTGAAGACAGAGATGGTGGGAGATAGAAGGGAGAGACGCAGAGATGCAGAGAAATTGACAATGATGATGATGCTCATCGTCAAAATAACCATGCAGCATTGACTGAGGTCAACCCGGTTTGTTCTTCCATTCAGCACAGAGAGACTTCATAGCTCAGTAAAGTAAAGCCACACAAGAGACAGAAGGCAGAGGAGAGAATGTGTCATGGCTGCCTTTATGGAAATAAATTAACACTGGAGAAAATGAGACAAAATCCTATAAACACTGCTGCTGGCAAGAGTAGAAAGACGCCGCGGGATTCCCAGTGACCAACACACCCCAGAACACACACTCACAGGCTTTGATACTCCAACTATAAACCGCTGCAAGTTGTCAATCTAAAACGCAGAGGGACTCCACCGGGGTGAGTAATTGAAGTGACACCATGAAACCTTCAAAACTGTCTCAAAGATGCTGTCAAGTCAAGAGGACGAACCGCAGGACCCAACACCCTACTGTATGCAAGTCAGGAACATCTGCAGCGAGTTTGAACTGTACAGTGGCCTCCTCCTACACTACCGAGGCGCCTCAGGTTGACCCAGGCTGTACCTGACACGTAGTGGCACAGAGCAACCTACGCTGCATCTGGTTTGCCTTAGCAGCCTCGGTAAAGCTACGTCCAGCACACACACTGATAAGCTGTGAGGCGAGCCCGGTGTGGCTGGATTTCTCTCTTTCGCCCAGCGAGCCCCAGCTTCTCACTCCTCAATCCCCCGCCTCCCTCCCTCCCACCTCCTTCAACTCTCTAACCACCCCATGACATTTAAGGGTGCCTGGCATCCGTTTGAAGTGGGAGAGGGGGCATTAGCTCTGGTTTCCTGCCCAAATCCCACACAAGCCAATAAAATGCATGCAGGTCTGAAGTGAACCAAAGGAATTCCTGTCCACTAAACGTTAAACAAACAAGACTGGCATTGGCCTTATATTATACTGTACGGTAAAGGATTGCTGCTTAATGCAGACACTATAGTATCTTCCTGTTTTCATAATAATCCCTCTGTGCGTCTGTGACTGTCTGCCTGCTCCACGAGACTCTAAATTACAGTTAATGAGGTAGTTAGTGAGATGTTAATTAGAAGATGATCATTATTAATATATGTAAATCGTCTCTCATTGTCATGTAGCTCTGTCCTGTAAACCCGCATGTAGTTAATACACCTTCTAGCCTCTTATATTTCAGTAATCACTCAGCAGCAGTGAGAGCCAGGAAGGTCAGAGTAAATCCCAGGGGCTTCTGATTTCATTTTGCTGAGGTGGAAATGGGACTTCTGCCTTTTCCTCTGGAAAATCTCACACTAAGTAGGCGCACTAGGCACTTGAGAAAGTCCCCGGGGATATTTATGTGTTGACCCTCTCCTGGTCAACTGCGCTGTGTTATTTGACCTTTGTCCCTGGTATATTCTCATTGAGTTCACTGCCAGTCTAGACAAGCTGAGGAAGTACTGCCATCTACTGGCCGTCCCACAAACTTTACACCATTGTTCTGAATTGGGGCACATATGAGAACGCCTCTTGGGGCTGATTATGAAGAGCTTCTGATTAGATCCTATTATTCATACAGAGCAGGCGATGTATAACAATCATCTTCCATGTCTGGATGAATACCCAGGGTTGGGAAAATCACATGCTTCGAACTGTAATCAGTAATCCTATGGTAGATTTATCTGATTAATGTGCAAAACACACGCAGCTTTCTTGTCCAGGTGCAGAGTCCAAAACTGAAACTATGATTTCTACCTATCAAGGACTTACAACACAGTTTAGCAACCTTTAAATCTCCTGCTTTATTACATTAGGAATAGTAGTGAAATTGGCTTTTCATCAGGTACAGAGGAATCAGATTAATCTGATTACTCTTGGTTAAATTGATTTTTGTGTGTCTAACATTCATATAAAACAGTTAAATACTTACTATACTCATTTATTTATGATTTGTGATGTGTTTTATAGTAGTTGAACGAAAGAACAGTCGTCATTTTGTAATGATATTATTTTTATTAATGTAATTATTAGGGCCGCACCCTCTTAGTCAACAAATCGGTTGTTTGAGTCTCAGTCGACAAAGATTTCTTTAGTCGATTAGTCATTTTTTGAATGCTTTTTCACGCTGAAGGACTTATTTCCAAGAAATGTATGAGCACATCTCTGGTAAACACAAGATTTAAAGTGGTGCTTTTATGTGATTCTTCATGGAGAAACTCAGTTTTACAGATTTAAATCAACTAATCGATTAGTCGACAAAATCGTTTGAGTGTTAGTCGACTAAGAATTTCTTTGGTTGAGGACAACCCGAGTAATTACATAAAATTTTCCCCAATCCTGTGACACACATAGCTGATATGTAAATGTGAGCCAGACTCTTTTTCATTCAGCAGGTTATTTACTACGTCACACAGTCAGATTACGAATGAAGTAGGGAGAACGTGCGTGATTGGTGACTACGCTTGGAGGTTAACGTGGGTTTAACTACCCCAAATTAATGTGTTTAGGCTGGATCTGACATAGGGCTGAGAGACATTTCAACACTCCACGCTGCTCAATTATAAGGCTAATGAAAAGGCCATTAGGATTAAGTCTAAGGTGTGCTTTGGATGAGATAAATATGTTGGTGAAATTGCTTTGCATAGCCTTGCCAGCAGGCAGTGATTGAGAAAGGTCAGCATAAGGTATTAGTCATTTTCAAATCCATTCTTTGTGAAATATAGAGAGCATAATGGCCCGTGTCTCTGTCCAATAAAAGGTTTAATTAAAGCAAGATGAAAAATGGTGATTAGAAAAATCATTGTGGAACACAATAAGCGAAGAGTGGCCGGGATATTTTGAATTGTGCGGAAGAAGCAGAGGGCAGAATACAAAAGAAGAAAAATTCATAACATGAGGAAGAAATCAAATGAGGTGGATAATACAGCAAAAGAGTTTTAAGCTTCTGATGATCCCTGGCTTTCTCTTTTTTTAGCTGGCGTTGGGTTATTTGTATAATAAAAAGAAAAATCTTCCCACACTCGGAACAACAAGTACTTCATTTATAAACCTCCGGGCAATTCCTGGCACTGAGAACTGTTCTGGCATTACTTCTGTGCTGTGAGGAGTCGGCTTGTCTAGGAAGGAGGCGGAGAGGCAGCGAAAGAGACCACAAAAGAAAAAAAGTAAAAAATCATATTGTCTGTTGGAGTAAATACTGTAATCAGTATATTAAAAGTAGGGAAATAAAGCATGTCTAAGTTTTGACCTGTGACATGCACGAATACAGTAGAGCTATTTCATTTCACGTATAACGTATAAATCATTTAAACATATTTAGAAATCCTTTCTAACCACACAGCTCTCTCTCATGAACCGCCTGCGATTACACTCTAGATGGCAGTAAAAGTCTCAGTATTCTCCCCGTGACAGCAACACTGAACGCTCTTGAGAGTCTCTCCGTGAAACTCAACACTTGCAGCAAAAAGGATGCTTCCACGTTTTGAGAGACTGCCAGGCAAATCCTCAGCTCGGGCTGATTATTTGCTCCTCGATGGTTTGGAAAGTAGGCCAAGGCTCCACTAATTCTGATTCGCAATAAAGGTTTGACACAAGCAACATCAAATCTATCAGGTTGAAGAAAACACAAGAACAACATGCAAATGCAGGATATTCCATTTGAAGCCATATTTGTGGGAATCAAGAAAGGATGACTATGTCACATTGCTCAACTAATTTATTTTAGAGACATTGCCATCTAATGGAGCAGCTAAGAGTACAGAAGTAGTGCTGTTAATAAGCACATAAGCCAAAGACTGTGGCTCTTACTAACAGCAGTAGACGTTAAGTTGTCACGGCAGAAATCTGTGGTGAGATACTTGTTGCTCTCAACGCGATGTGTGAAACGATAAATAAAACCATAATTTTCTGCTTTGACTTAAAAAACATGACAGTTTATATTTTATCATCAAGCTCTGGTTGTTTCAAACTGATAACACAACCCGTTTTACCCCACACCGCACACTGTGACATCCTGTATGGTGAGATAATGTTATGTGCAGTCACACTGACACGAACAATATGTAGAAGCAGGTTACGTGTAATAGTATGCATACCTATATTATAGCTATGCCTACACACTACACAGTGATGCGCAAACACACACACGGTCACAAATAAAAGGGTTTATGGGGAGTGGTTGATGGCGAGTGAACAGGCCAGAGGAGATGGAAGAAGCACACCAGGGGGAATGATGAGAGGAAATGATGCGCATGATGAGTGCTGAATGGTTGGCCAGTGGGACAGACCCTGTCAGACTGTCTGCTAAAGGGGTGGAAGACAGAGAGAGAGAGATGACTGCAGAGAGGACAAGAAAGAGAGATAAAGCATGAGAGAGCAGGAGAAAAATGACGATCAGTGTCAAAATACTATTACCCTGTGACAACCAAGGTTTTCCCTGTCTTGTTCTTCCTGACCGCTGCACTTCTCTGTGATTGTGCACTGCATCTCTGCCGCGCCGCTATAGCCATCCAATGGGTGATTACTAACTTGAAGGGTTCAGAGATAGAAAAGCGGGCCAGCAGTATGTTTTATTCAGCCCTTATTACATAAATTCTGTGTTGCAGTTCCGATACCCCCTTTCGCATGAGTATTTCTGTAGCCCAGAAATGTCTGGGGCTCCCGGTGCTGTATTGAGCATCGTTTGCTCCTCTTGTCTTGAAGCTTTTCATCTGCAGAGCGGGCCCTCACACAGAAACAATGATGACCCAGTTCTGAGTTTGTCTCTGTCTTACAGCCAGTTCTCTTCTGTCCTAATCATAGTCCCTCAGCTCCAAGAGCTGCCGCGCTACCAAGACAGGGGAGAGAGACAGAGGGAGAGAGGGGGAGAGGGGGAGGAGAAGACAAGGAGAGATAAAAAGAGAGAGAGAGGCGGAAAGAAAGTCGGCATGAGAGAGCGGAAAGAGGCAGAGAGCTAATCTCGGAGGAGGACGAAGAGGAAGGATGACAACATATAAGGATGGATGGATAGATCTATTCACAGATGGAAATAGAGAGCGAGAGAAAGACAGAGAAGGTTAAACCACAGCACCTTCCCTGATTCATTCCCTATAGAGAGCACATCTAAAGGTAGGATTGATTCCATGACAGGCTGTAGAAGAAGGGAAATGGAGGCACTGCGCTCCTTCATCTGCACAGATGTCTCTGGAGATACAGGAAATCAGGTCATCCTGTTCATCATCAGGTGTGACTATACATTTCCTTGCAGGGTTAAGGAGCCCTGTTGTGCTTATGTAATAAACAATACAGGACCATACTGTCCCAGTAGCAAACCTGAATATTAAATAAGCACATCCAGCTATGCACTCAGATTGATATTTTCTGATAGAGCTGTGAAAAAAAAATATATAGATGCTGGTGTGACATAAAAGGATGAAAGATTGTAACCCAGTAAAACAACTGATTGAAATCACTGGATTAGGGTTTTTCTTGGAAGCATTCAGTGTGAAAAAGCGCATCTTCAGTGAGCTGATTTCACAGTTTTGTATCTTGATAATCTTGCTCAGATGGGTTACATATACTGCAGTGGGTCTTTGCTAATTTTGATGACATTTAAGGGGTTTATTTCAAAGACGTCTGTGAGGAGCAGAACAACGTGGAATGACGTACGAACACTGCATTAATATGCTGTGATGTATTGAAGTGTTTGGCAAGTGAAAAGATGCAAATGAACATGTATACATGCACTACCAATGTGTCTCAAAACCTTCAGACTCAAAACATGTATGTAAAGTGACGGCATTTTAGCTGTTTGGGGTGTTAAGACTTCGGTTTTATTTGTTTTCTTGCCCAGAGTTAGATGAGAAGATTGATACCAATCTCTTCACGCTAAGCTTTTAAAATTTTCACTCCCAAAATGTCTAACTATTCCTTTAAGATTAAAATTAGGTTTGGGTTAAGGTTACAGTAGGGTTTCACCTAGGTTGACTACTTTGGCGGATGGGCCATTCACAAATTTAACACTTTAAAGTTTCTTCAAATATTTATCAGTCACTTTTCCAAATATTCATCAGTCGCGTTTCGGAATCCCTCTTCACATCGGCATAAATAAGATCCACTGCACGTCACTTATTTAAGAAGAAAATACGTCACTTTTAAAGCCGGTTCGCCTTGTTACTCCCATTATTTCCTTCTTCCAAAACAGTGGTGACAAACACCAGGAGAAAATGCCAGGAGTTGAGTTTTCATTAACACAATATTAGGACTGGTGTGTTAACTGCATGCCAAATTAATCAGAGCACACAAGGCCAAATTGCCTCCTAAGTTACCATTAAGTTACCAGTTGCTGACAAGTAATGGAGCATTTAAACGGAGTCCAGCAGAGTGCTCACTCCACATAAAACGCACCGGGGCTACAGTACATCACTTCTGTCAAACTTCACGAGGAACAATGAGGGTCGAACAGCATCACCGGTCTGCTTTAACCGAATATTATCTGGTCCAGCTCAGCTAAAAACACAACAACACTGATTTCGTCAGCTCGTTAGCGCATCGTTCTCTACTGAGTTCGTAACACCAACAACGTTATCTTCACTCGTTCAACTGACTTTAGCAGTTTAGATAACAGACACTGGACTGTCCTACTGTTATTACAAACATGTGAACTAACCACAGACACTTGATGCCTTGTTCATGGACTCACGGCGGTGTGATGCTGCAGGATGAATAAAGGGAAAACACTGGGTTTAGGTTAGACATGTAGAGTGGTGATGGTTAAAGTTAGAGAGTGGATTTCATCCAGGAAAGGTCTGTATAATAAGATACTGTGCAAGTTTGCATGCTGGGAAATCATGCATGCATCATGTGCAGAATCTAGGAGAAGATTTCGATGCTCACCAAGAAAAAAAAAAGAGTAGCATTCTGTGACTGCGGCTTCATGTTGATGTCAATCAGGTCTACAGTCAGTGATGCAAATGGACAGCAGAGTAAACACTAGACAAATTGTGCATCCAGCATGAAAACATCTCCCCCTCCCAGACACCCTTGTCACTGGGGCTAGTGCCAGCTGGGGACCGTGGGGATGGATTTGACCTTGCCAGTCTCCCCGTATCTGGCACGGTACCAAGCAAAAGGGTGATAGTAGATGATAAAAACTGTGTATATTGGCGGAAAAAAAGATAAAAATGTGAGCAACTCAATCTGAGAATGCTAGATGTCCCATTGCACAGCCCTTCTATCGACATTAAATGTGATGGTAACAGACAGGATTGCTAAAGTAGATGTGAACCATACATTGCCACACTGTATCCTGTGTGTCTGGGGGAGGGGAGGTGTCAACGAGATAGAGTCAATGGTCAAGGGTGCCAAAGCTGGAGAGGCACAGAGTTGGCTTTGTGCTGGCAACAAGCTGGTTTTGGGGGAGGGGGATTCCTCGCCTGGCAGTGTCTGCCTATGGGTGTAGAGGGACCACGTCTCAATGGCTCCTAAGCTGTCTGTATTATGCTAAGACATGTATCCTTGAGGGAGCATGGCTTGGAGTTGAAAGTCACACAAGGACGGAGATTTAGCAGGGCCAACAAGAAGATACCAAGTCCTGGATGACATACAGCACTGCTTCTGCAAAAATTTGTTTGAATAGCTGCGTTTATATTCGTTGATTGTGCTTCACCTTTAAGCAATAGTTCAGGTTTCTTTCACCCAAAAGAAAGGCCCACCTAAAAAAATCAATATCCGTTTAAGTTTACGCTATATTTAGAATATTTGTACAGCTTTACCTTGCCGTCAAACAGCCCTTTCTTCTTATCTATGCTCTCTCCAAAGTCTGCAGGCTCAGATGACAAAACAGTATAGATACTTTTCTCTCTCAGTTCAGTTCGCCATCGGAAAATATTCTAATAATAGCGTACACTTAAAACAGATATTAATTGTTGTAGGTGGGCCTTTCTTTTAGGCGGCTGAAATAATTTTTTTCTGCTGTCCCCGTCCACAGCACTGTATTGCTTCGCTCCGGTACCGATGCTCCTGTCTGTTTCTCGATGCTGGGGGCACGCCACCCATCATCTACTGTAAGTAAAACTTATACTATGGATAAGTACCTCATACAACCCGACTTCAAAACACTCAAACTATCCCTTTAATAACAAATCAATACCAAATGATACTGTTTATAGCGATGCAGATAAAAGTGAAATTTACTACGATATATGATTTATAGCAATAAACATAGGATTGACAGTCTTGAGATGCATGGTTTAATAGGCTCATAAATATAGACATCTGTGCTATGTTTGTGTTTGCGTTATCTGGGAGTTTAACTGCATGTGTTTCGATTTCCACCGTGTGATATATATCTCTGACATGAAGAGATGAATTGCACCCTCAGCTCATTTCCTCCTGCTTCTCAACCTTTACACAAGGTGACCTTGCGTGTAACATAATTTACAACTGAATGACATGTTTGCTGTTCATGGGGCTGCCAAACCGCATCAACGGCGCTAGTGTGGTGACACATTGCTTAGCCGGTCTGTAGGAACTAAATGGTACGATTCAATGAGGGGGGAATTGTCTTTGCTTACATACGCCTTCCATCTGTTTTGCTTACACACTGATCCTTTCTTTCTACAATGAGGCTGCAGACAGTTATGGCATGTATGGGTGGATAAACAAAGCGCAGATGTCATTTCGCTGTGATCAACAGCCTCCAACTCATCTTGCAGTAAATTGTAGAGCCGAACTGCCGCAGAACAGAACGACAGAATGTGGATTCAGCACTGAAACAGAAAGAACAGCCCCCTGATGATCCCTGGCTTTTGATTACCTCCACAATACCTTTAGTACAAGTGTAAGATGCAACCGCTAAGCCCCTCTTGACTTCTTCTGCGGTCTAAATCAATGAGAGTATTGGCCCGCACCTCGTCATCCTGTCCCCGTTCTCCACCAACCAGTGGCTGATGATGTGAAATATTGATTTGCATGTCCACCCATATCACCACGCCTTGGCTTTGCTGTCAAGTTCATTTAGAAGAAGCCTCTTTAACGGCCCTTTGATGCCAAGCTTGTGGCAGTAGCCAGAGCAGAGGTGCAGAAGGAGGGGGGAAGAAGTCCCTCAGGGTAGAAAACACAATGCACACAAGAAAGCAAAAAAGCATAATGCTGTGTAGTGATTCTCATAATCTATCACTGGGTTTAAAGTCAACAATACACTGGCTGCAAGTGGAGTAAGAAGCAGCTACACAGAAGAACTATATTTAGTGTATAAACCTGCAGTTATTCATGCAAAGGGAATAAGTTGCTTGGTGCATCAAATGAGCTTGTACACTATATTTCCCAATTAGTCATTTCAGCATGGATACACTCTTCTGCTTCATATAAACAGCCAACAGCCTCGCCTGAACTTAGACACACACACAAACAGAGATACACGCATACATGGATACACATACACACAGAGGGTATGAAACACTGCTTCAGAGACAGGATGGCCTTTGCAGAAAACATGAGGTTAAAGGTTACTCTCCTGTTACAGATTGAGGGTCAGTGTTACGTCCCTGGCTCAGTGGTCTATAGACAGATTTCAAGATGAAAACGAATGCCACGTGAGACCATGTGAGAGATAACGAGGTGACCTTTTCATGTACAGGATCTAGATGACAAATTGATGTTAATGCCTTGACTCAAAACCCCTCTACCCTTCCTCCAAACAGCCAGGGTTTTTCGGTTTCACTTCTCTCAACCAGAATAACTCCTGCAGCCGAGGCCTGTGAAAGTTTCACACAAATCAGTTGCTGTTGATAGTTGATGGGTTTGTTTTCCACTCTCTCTCTCTCTCTGTGAATTTTAGAGGCTGCTTCAGTCAGACAGCGACAGTTCATCATGAAGCGAGAGAAACCAGTGGCCTTTATTCTCACTGCAATGGTCCCTGACATTGACTGAATGGCAGAGTGAAGAAGAAACCTACAGAGACAACAGAGGGGTTCAGACAGGGCGGGGAGAGGAGCATAAAGAGAGGCAGAAAGAAGGAGACAGACAGACGTGGTCTAGGGACAGAGTGAAGGAGGAAGGCCACATCACCGTCAGTAAGACAAAGACTCCAAAAACCACCTTGTGTCAATATCCCAGCTCTAGAGACATACACCACTACATTAAAGCAAAGGCATTCTCTCTGCAGTCCTGAAGTGTGCAGAGAGAGGTGAGACACAATATACACTTGAACTAGGAGAGGCGAAGAGCAAAGGCGGGGAATGAGAAAGACAGGCTTGGTTTCCATTACGCTCTCAGTGTGAAACCCAAAGTCTTTATTGTTCTAACGTCATTAGCTCATCCAGTGTCCCACTTCTGAAGATTTGCATCATCCTCCCTAAACCCCCTGTTTATTTATTTATTTGGAAAATATAGGTCATGCATTCATACAGACCATACATTTTTAATAGTTTTGCAGCTTTAATTCAAATGTCTGCAAGCCGCCCCCTGTGAGTCAATCTGCCGCAGACGCCGAGTATGAATTAAACACAAACAACGCACACAATGCGCAGCGGTGCAGGGTGTCTTTTCAAAAGCCTGAGGTTTTTAGAAATACCCCCGCTAATACGTCTGTGGAATGATTAAAAACATCCTCTTCTCAAAGTGCGTGCTATGATATTCAAGGTGAAGAGAGGACAGAAACCTCCGCTTATAACTGTGGCTGATTAACAAAATAAAGGATTCTTACTTCATGTTGCTCTTAGTGTGAGTCACTTTGGATGACAACATCAGACAAAACCTTTCACAGACATCTAAAATGCAGCTACATCCTACAAACCTGGCCTTGGCAAACACCTGATCAACAACAAGCTCAATTTTGGGACACAACCACAGATAATTTGGTGGTGTTGATCAGTCTAGCTCCATTTCTAGGAGGCATAAAGGAGCCCAGGGGCTGAAACTGGCCTTTTCCCACCCACAGCATGCTTTCTCATTTCCACTCTTCTATCTATCACTGAAGTGAAATGGAGGAAGAGCACTTTGTCTGCGTCTTCTCTACCAGTCATCACCACTGTGATTATATGAGTCCAACATGGATGCTCAGTAAAATAAGCACCCTGAAACTGACAAGCTAAATATATATACTGTTTATAAAGGACATGTTATCTTTGAATGTGGTTACTAAAATCCTGAAAGCCAAGTAGACTTCTTCAGGTAAGGGGTCTGCTTATATTGTCTCAACCATAAAATACGGGCAAGAAAGAAAAATACACAAACCAATTTCATGTGGTAGTTCAGGCATAATAACAGCTAAAGTGTGTATTACAACATCTCTGTGGTATTTTAGAGGAGAGAAACGGACGTTACATCCATTTAAATCTGATTAGTCTGTGATCTGAACCTCTCTGTTTGAGAAGAAGGGAATATTGTCTTCACTTTTAAACAAGTAATAACTGTCTCTTGGATGATTTAACAGGAGATAAAATGAAAATGAGAGGAAGATGTTAAGAACTATTTGATTCTTTATTTATTAATTTCCTCAGCTCAGCGGTTTGCCAAACGACACTGCATTTCAATTATCATCATTTTCCTTTTACTTTAAACGTCCGCCAAATTACACAGATTCTGTTTGTTGCTTTTGATCTCAATAGACTTGAATTGCATCTGTTTAAATCCTGTTTACTCCAGTGTCTTATTGATTATATCTAACTGCGAATAAAGGAATGCAAATGCTGCAATGCATGCAAGCTTTAAAGTCAAATGTGACAAACAGTTGCAGTATGCATATTAACAATTCAACAGGTTCTCCAGCATCTTTATCCAGTGAAGGCATAGCCACTTGTTTTAGACGACCATCATCCAACTGCGGTAAAAATGCTCCAAATGAAATGTAAGCTGTTAGTTATGCTTGATAAGAGAAAGATAGACAAGTTCCTCAGCTGAGTGGAGCCATCGTATTATATCTTGAATGCATTAAATGGGCAAAATCAATAAATGCCTGCACTGTCAGCCTGCCGGACTGGAAAAACACGTTTTTTATTTCACGCTCTGTCTAAAAATGAAATTGCCAAGAGAACAGAATTTAACCATGGTTAGGTTAAGACATTAGAAATGGTTACTTTCTACACGCGGCCACGCTCTCTGCACACCAATCCTCTGTTTACAGCACCCAGCTCGGGTCTTCGATGCACATAAGGGGACAAGTATGATCACAAAACGTCAGAATTGCAATTGATTTCATTGCAATTTCCTACAATAATAAATTATGTTTAGAGTCTGGAGTCGCTGACTGTCAATGACGTGATGAAGATAATATGTCTTAAACACAACTAAACTACAGGGAAAGTAATTTATGTGACATGATGGAATAATAAAATCATCCATTCCACAGTATGTGACAATATTTGTACTTTTTGAGTTCAAGCTTAAGTTTAGTTCAATATAAACATAAAACGAATTCCCATATTCATAATAGCCTCAGCTGTATTTCAAGCATAATGCTACTACACCAAGTGCAGAGTTACGATGAAAATACTAGTTCTTACAACCTTTGACCCGGGATGAAAAACCGGGCCGTCATAGAGACGGGGGAGATACAATAATCATGCAAATATTGTTATAATGGAGCACATTTTCAGACTTTCCTAGAAGGTATTCATAGTGTTGCACGTGTTTGTACACTCAAAAGAAACAGGAATAGTTGTGTAAAGAATGAAAAAAGAAGGGAAGGCAAAAGGGAGGAGTTCAAACCCTGGCAACTTTCTCTCCTCCACACACCTGGACAAACGCTGCGTGAATGTCGGTTCCAGTAAACCCTTTTTGATTTAGGTAACAACATAACTTTTATTTTACTCTCGGACCAAACGTTTCATTTTCAGCCCTACAAGTAACAAGAATCGAAGAATAGCAAAACTTTCTCCATTTTTCATCCACCCGACAATTTCTTTTGTATATTGAAAATGTATTACAGTGTCACAGCGCTCCTCCTACTATTGCTACAGACTTTAAGTCCTTCCCAAATGGCTGACACATGTATCTACAACTCATTTCAGTCACTTGAGTGAATGTATCAGTGTTTTAATATATAACCAAACGAC
Source organism: Sebastes fasciatus (assembly GCF_043250625.1). NCBI lineage: Eukaryota > Metazoa > Chordata > Actinopteri > Perciformes > Sebastidae > Sebastes > Sebastes fasciatus. Next base: position 20,351,335 of record NC_133803.1, on the reverse strand, counting down.
AGTGGTGTCTGTATCATGCTCTCTTAACAAAAATGCATTCAAATAAGTATATAATAATAAGTATGTAGCATCAAGATAGTAGCATATATTGGAGTATAATGTCATACATCAGTTCCGACATACAGTATAGTAGCATGTTTCAGAGAACCAGCAGTCAGAAATATCCCCGACTGTCCTGGTTGAGCGTTTAAATCACTAAAGTAGAATGATGTAGTTAGGTGGGTTTTTGTTGTCGTGCATTGCCCCGGCGGCATGGTGGGTGCCCAGTGCACGTAGCATCCCAGCTGTTGTAAAAGCAAAATAAGGTTCAGCCAGCTGGGTTCACAATTTATCGGGTTACAGTATAATGTCATTATATCATAAGTTAGCGGGAGCAGCTGGAGAGGAGACATCAGCAAAAGGGCAGAGAGAGATTGCACTGATGAGGCACAACACTGATGCATTGTTGAGTCAGAGCTCTGATTAGGTGAGCTCTCAGTCTGAAAGTAGAACAGAGCATCATGTCGTCCAAACTCAGAAGTTTCTGCTCAGTCCCTTGTGCAACTCTGAAATAATCCTAAGAGAAAATGTATTGTTTTGTGTGCATTATAATAATTTTACATTATAATATTAGTCGGAAAATAACTCATTTAAACATATAAAAAAAGAAAGAAATCACATGTAAAATTTGGGATTCATAATATGGAACATTGATGTTAATGCAGACTAGATAATGTATGTAGAGTAGAAAGAGTCTGAAGGCAGTAAGTGTGGGAATTACTGTAAAGAGTCACTGTGTGATGCAAAGACGAGAGAGTAAATATTGTAATTATTTTCAATATGCTGTAATCAAAATGTATGTTTATATGTTTATAGTCATCATGTCCTGGATTAACATAAAAGGTAATAGAAGATGCAGGCTCTGTGAACACTTTTAAATGACAGCAAAAAAACTATTTATTTAATTTGGCTTATAATTAATGTGACTCTATTAATTATTATGTTTTTTTTATGGCTTAATGGTCCCTGTTTTTAATTTCACTAATATATTTTATCATCTGCTGTCCTCTTATTGTCTAATTTTACTGCCTATCTGCTCTTGTTTGAATGTGTTGCATTTGTCTTTTCTTTTGTAAAGCACTTTGAGCTACATCTCTTGTATGAAAAGTGCTCTATAAATAAACATATTATTATTATTGCATATCAGACACTGCTTTGGTAAAAGAAACTTGTATCTTATAAAATATTCTTACACTTGGATGTGACATTTCTCATTACAATTTTACAGTCATACACCACGATTACAGATCTCATTTCACGACAAAACTGGAATAGACAATGATGTATTTCATTTGTGTGTGGGGGAGCATACGTGTCTCCACGTGTGACCGTGTGGGCAAGTATGCATGTGTATATGTTTTCGTCTCAGTGAGCGCTGCAGTAAAACGGCAGAGCTGACAAGCGCACCGTCGGCCCTTGGTGGCACATCAGGGACAGCTGGATGTTGTCAGGCAGCCATAACGCTGATGGAAATGGGCTGATTGCAGCTCACGGGCCCCTCCCTCTTATAAATCAGCTTCACAGCACTCAGGGGTGGAATACAGCAGCGACAGGCTGCACCACACCTACTGTACAATGCTAGATACCCTGCAGCAAACAGTAGGTGCAAATGTTTATTTTACACTCATTACAGATGGATGGGAGTTTCTGCATCAAGGTAGTTTTAGAGGTGTCATACTTTTACATTAAATCAACTGTAAAATGCTTTTCTGAGAGATGATTTGGGCATTTTCTAAATTGTCATTTGTTAAAACATATACTGTATATGCTAATCATTTTTTTATTCCATCCTTAATGGTATACGTGTATTAGAGATTAAATCACGTGTACTGTATGTTATTTTCTACAGGATGTGCACACAAAGAAATGTGAAGCTTCTCCTGAAGGATTTGATCGATGACATGACAAAAATATAAATTCTTGTACCATCTTAAAATGTGACAACGACTCTTATAATAAGTATGTGCAGTCTTTTCTCTCGGCATGTTGGAAGTGAGCAGCCAGGCATTTACACCACCCACATGGGCTGCACCACTGTCAGACAAATCTGAAATTAGAAAGTAAAACTAGCATGCCTCTCCAAAAGCAGTATCATTCTAATTAGTCAGCTTTGGCTCCGCTTCCCAGAGAAATTAAGATGTGAAAGGTCTGAATAGATTGTTTTGGAGCCATAGTGGCTTTAGATTTGATTGACATCAGCACTTCTGAGAATATGAAGGTTTTTCAAACCACAAATATGACATTGCTTCAGGGTAAAATCTTACCTTACCGTACCTAAATTTTTTTGCAGTAAAGACTATAAAAGAGTGTTTTAATGTGCATCAGCGCAGCTACATATACCTCAGAGAGATGAAAACAGCATGAACAGATAGATCCAAACCATTGTGTCACATGTCGTGCCAGGTAAAGAAGATGGTGAAAAATGGTTAGCATTTGTTTTGACTCAATATCTCACTTTCAATGGCATCACAGAAACAAATATCTTAATTAGAACAAGCCATAATCCATCATTCACTGCTGACCTTTTAACAAAGTTTACTCAAATTAATTGTGCTGAGAAATTACCGGTGCCCAGGGGCTTGGGACACAGGACAAACAGAAAAAAAACGTTTAGTTGGCAATCTAATTGGGACTGTGCATATGTTTGATTTGCATGCAGGTAAAGGTTAGTCTATGTTTGTCCATAGTGACATCAATTCCTCTGCCGGTGTGGGTGATGGGGCTTCTTGGGTCAGAAAAATAGACTTTATATAAGAAGTGGATGTAGTCACCGTGACGTCAACAACTGGTTTGTGGACTGCTGTTTTGAAGCCTCAAGTTTGGCATTTGGCACCTTGCCATCTTGGTCTTTTGCAACTGTAGGTGAAACAAGAGGGTGGAGCTATTTTTAGGCGACCAAAAAGGTTATAATTAGCTTTCATGAACTGAAAACACACTGTGAAAGGGTTAAAGTTCTAAGATGAAAACAAGGACAACTCCCAGACCGGACAACGCCGTGGTAGCGGCCTGTCAATCACAAGGTAGCCACGCCCTAAAGCATACCCTGCTTTATGGTCTATTTGACTCTAAATAGAACGATAATTTACTAAATGAACATCATGCTGTATTGAAGAAGACTTTAAACTAGCGATTGAGATCATAAACTCATGTTTACAATGTTTACTGAGGTAATAAATCAAGTGAGAAGTAGGGTCATTTTCCAAAGACTTTTATACAATCAGACTTCTTTTTGCAACCAGAGGAGTCGCCCCCTGCTGGCTATTAGAAAGAATGCAAGTGTAAGGCACTTCCGCATTGGCTTCACTTTTCAGACGCGGAGTTGCCCACTGGACAGAAAACAATATTCAGATTGGGACACGGTGCCAGGAAATATGAAACTTGCCAGTATTAGTTATTTGTCCAAATGCCTAAAACAACAAATGTGTACATTTACCTGACAAGCGCCTCTTGTGGCTCTCAGATGTAGCATTGACCCTAATATTTACCTTACCTTACCAAAACGTTTTGATGCCAAACCCAACCTTGATCATAGAGGTGACAGTTCAGAAAACACATGATCTCATATGTCTCATATGAATCATATGAATCCTTTCTGTAGTGATGAGGGTTTGTAAAACTGACAAAAGAAGTCGTCCTGCCAGTAGGGACACCATCAGAAAAAGCTCTCATGGGTCATTTTGGAAGGCAATGACAAATGACCTATTTCAGCAATTAGTCTGGAGGTCTTGTTGGGAGACGTTCTCCATCTGGGCAACTGGCCCTCAGGACTCTTTAAGTGGCTTTAATAACCTCTGTTTCTAATCCTCCTTGCACTCCTCCAACTGTTTTGCTTAGAGTAATTCCACTTTTTACCCAGCCATACACTGGCATTATGACTGACAACGTCGGTTAACATAGTCTTTTATTTAAAAAAATAAGTTAATAATAAAATGTAACTCAATTGAACCTGTGTGGCGTCTCTTCTCTTGCTTCACCTTGGGTCTTTTCGCGAAATTGCAACATATTGTATGGTTCTCAAGGCTACACTAGTCCTTTTGTCTCAAATAGCCATTATTTTGTCTTTGCCAGGAGCAGCAAACCAAAGGCTTAAAGATAACACTGTGTGTGGCTACTGTAGATGGAAGGACAAATCAGCACAACTTCACAATCTTCCACGGCGATCTCTGCATCGGGTTTAGCGCTTTAGTTGTTCAATCCCAGTGAATATAACACACTGGCCGACTGCAAGAGAATATGTTTGATGACCAAAAAAACACCACAAAACAAACAGAAATGGGTACTGAAAAAAATAAACCATTCTCCATTAAGGTCAATCTTCATTATTGTCATGTATTGCAACAAATTGAAATGGAATGAAATGCTTTTTAAAGGTGCCACCACATTACCCTGATTAGTGTCATTTTGTTTGTGTTGCTGATAATAAAATAAGAAAAGGTCATATTTTGCCCCTGTGGGGCTGTGTGCGGCTTTGGAGAAATCATGAGAAATTAGCTGTGAGAAGGTTAAACCCTCCACTCCCATCCCAGCAGTAGGTAATTAGTGTAAATGAATAAATCTAGGTGGTCATGGCGTACACTAGATTCAAATTGCTGTGAAAAAATGTAAATGTTAATGCGGTGTCAGAGATTAAACTGAGGGAAGGAGAAGGGAGGAGGTCTGGGGTAGGAAAGGATTAAGAATCAGCTTTGAAGGGTTTTTCCCATGTGCTCCACAGAACCATATCTCACGTTTTGCTTTTCCACGGCTTTCTATAGGGACTGTTTTCACTCAGTTCAGAAAACCCAATCTCCTCCCTGACCTTCTCTTGCCCAGCGGTTTCTGTTGATTAACACTCTCACACACACACACAAACACACACCCACATACAATTTCATGTTGCAATATGGAACATTGGGGTCCCCTGACAGCATCCACATTGCAACAAACTACACCGTCTGACCGCAATGCTACAGCATTTTAATAGCAGCTTCTCACGGCGACATAAATCCAGGATCTAACCTAGTAAACATTCAGCTAAATAACACGTAGATATTTGCTTTCACATGTTTATTGTCTGTTTACATGGTACTGTTCTCTGTCACTCCCTCTCCCTCTCTCTTTGTATAAACGCCATGGGTGCGATCTTGACAGGTGAGCACATCATTACAGTTATCCCGCTGCCATTCTCCTCCTGCTTTATTAAGACAGTAAGGAGATGTCCCCTCCTCCCTCGACAAAAGGACCCTCATTACAAACTATCTCTATATCTCTTTTCCATCTGTCTGCTCCTTCTCTCTCTCTCTTTCTCTCTCTCTCTCTCTCTCTCTCTCTCTCTCTGTTTTGCCCGTATGTGCATGGTCAGCACTCTGCTCCTCTGGGGCTCCTTTGGCGCAGCTTGAACACATAAGGAGTCTGTTTAGATGCTCATATACATATTTATCACAATCCAAGACAGTACAAGTCCTCTGGTAATATGCGGTTCATAAATGTATAAGCTGAAGATACAGTAAGGTGCACATTATGACTGGGATTCTTGTGTAAATACGCCAGTCCCTGCATCTGCACGGGCTGCAGACATGTTAGTGTAAATCACATCACAGGACGAACCATATGGTCAGCCGTTCCAGTGCCGGTGGGACTCCTGCCAACACTGAAACAGCTTCGTCAACACCTTTCTTTCCATATTTTAGTTATAGCTGAGCCTTACTGCAGGAATAGGCAGCCATGTAGTCAGAGAATATGAAGGTTTTAGCTCCTAAAGATCACTAAACGGCTGATTTTATATGAAAAAGACCTTCTGTCTTGTTGACGTTTGGGCCTCTGGTGTAATCCGTGAAATCATCTGTTGTGATGTTTGGTTGGAAAGAAAACCTGCACGATTTAAACCCCGTCCCTGACACAAACTGAGTGGTACTGCAGGTGAATTTATGTGCATCAGATGATGGACTAGAAGTTTGTGAGGGCGCTGTAGTCTACGTTTTTCGATGTACGCTACATCAGAGATAATTTTTTCAGAAAGCAATTCTCTACTCCATAAAAATTCCAGAAACTTTCAACGCATTATTTTATCTGGCGATAGGGTTAGAAAATGTTGGCTGAACCTTTGCCGTCCCGGTGAACAGCTGATTTTACGGCAAGCAGACAAGCAGTATTTGTATCATATCTGACCTGTTTTCAGTTTATTTCTCCCCAGAAAAGTTATCTCTCGAATATATAATGCAACACTATCAGCTTTAGTCCACAATACAAGACAGGCAGATGGGGAGGAAAATAAATCATTCACTGTTACTTTAACTTGCTTATCAATATGGCGTTCTCTCTTCCAAATAATCCAGCCACTAGGTATGCACCGATCCGACTTTTTCAGTCCCGATACCGATACCTGGGCTTTGGGTATCGGCCGATACAGAGTACCGATCCGATACCAGTGTTTAATTAATAAGCTGTATGCCTCACTGTGGGAAGTGACTGGCTCAGGCTTGACTTAAACATTGTTTTTCTAACTTTGTAAAACAAAATATAACAAATAAATACATAGATACAATTTTACTGAATTGTATTAAAATAATAAATGGTACACCAGCAACTTGGAAAAAAATCTTCAAAATTAACAAGAATTACAATTCAAGTGTAAACCTTTTTAATGCAGCACAAATTGGTCAAAAACGTACAAATTCCAGTATATAATGTATATTGTATAAAACATAGAACTGAATTGAATAGATCAGCCCCATTGACACTGATACGAGATCCAGCTATTTGAGTCAGTATCGGCCCAATATCCAATCCAGTATCGGTGTCAGTGCATCCCTACCAGCCACGTAACTATCCATTCATGAAATTAAATCGCACACTTTAGGATCCCCCTTACCCCGGGAATATGCACGGACATTAAGAGTGGCATTTAACAGTGTAAAAGGTAATATATCGGCCGATTAATCGACTTTTTCCTGCACCAAACTATCGTTATTATATTGGTCTTTAAAAATCCACGGTTGACCTCTATTTTTAAATTCTTCACAAGAAAAAACAACAGATAAGAGACACCAAATACCTGAGTCCTCAATTTGAGGACAATCCACTTGAGGCAGCTGATCCCTCCCCACCTGAGTGGCACTCCTGTGTGCATCTGCAATCAGTCAAAAGAGGCTAAAATGGACACTCCACAAACCGCGGCTGCACCTGGATTTCTGTTTGTATAAAACACCAACTTTGAATAAGCTTTAGTGAAAGCTGAATACTTTAAAGCATCTCTCACTCTGAGTGTAAAAAGAACTAGGTAGCTCCCTGTAGCTGCCCCAGCACCCACACTTATCTCGTGGGGATCTCAGTCCTAAAATTCATGTCAACAGAACATCAAGCATTTCTGCTGCAGAGCTCTGGCACTGTCTCAGTGATCTATGCAAAGGAGATAAACTGTGTCCAGACTGGATTAGTATTGCAGGACAATCAATGTTGGTTACGTTATTTAGTGCATTCCAAGTCAGTGATTTTAATGAACGATATGGGCTCATAAAGTAGTACTTTATTACTCTCGTAAATTAGTGAAGAAGCATATCTTTCCGGTCAGACTCCAGAGTAAACCTGCTGCCAAAAGCGTTTGTAATTTATGAATTAAATATTGATCTGGATGGTAGTAGACTCAGAAAGAGGATAAGAGGATGTGTCTGTGCGGGACACGCAATATGTAATAATCACAAATAATCTTGATCTTCACAAGACCTGAACTCACTGAAATGCACCAATAAAAGTCCACCCTGCTCGAGTTTTCTGGTAGCAATAAATGCCATTCAGAGAGGGCTTTTGCAGTAAAACGCTTGCAACCCTGGAGCAACTGACCACCTGATTTAAAATCGCAATCAGCATATAAAGTTTTCACTACACAAGTGAAACACCGGCTTAGACAACAACAAAGATGTGAACACTGAACAACTTTTGATCAAGTCGATGCTTTCATACTGTATTCATACTTAGTCATACACAATCACACCTCAATCTATACACAGTCATGTACAACACATACACACACTGAAATATGCTTACACACATGTACTCTGTTGGCTTTATCCTGATTCTGTTCTACCAACTCATTTGTTTGGCTGTTTTAATCTAGATTTAAAAGCCTACGGGGGGGGGGGCTGCAAATTAGCTTCAGCCAGACAAATAAAGAATAAATAAATAAATAAACTTGTAACCCCACAAAATAATGTAATTAGCTAATTACATGCTACATTACTATTGTAAGTAGTAAGCTAGTTAGCCAGACATGCTAATGTTTGCAGCTTATATTGGGGAAAACACTTTTTAATCCATTCCTTACACTTTTGCTCGTGTGTTTTTCGTTTTTGTAAAAGTGGGAACATGGTATTTGTTACGAATTATCTACAAAACAGTCCTCTAACATAGCCTGGGTACAGACAGGTTTCTCACTCGCCAATATAAATGTTGTAACCTTTCAGTATAATTGTGCAGGTTGAAGGTTGACGTATGCAGATAGGTGAAGCACCAATTAGGTGTTCTGCACATGCAAACCAAGAACAGGCTTTGGAAAATAGCGTTGACAGTCTACACTATCACAATAGAACTGGAATTTCTTTAAGGGGGCACCAAACTATTACCTTGCACAGAAGCTGGCTTTTCACAATATCTCCAGATCACACGGGAATTACAGGATCACAAGATCAAAATCTATCTAGTCAGTCTTTGAGTAATGCGTTTTGACCAATCAGCGCCCTGTGAGGAGCTACTGGCAGCTACGGGCGTGGTTTAGGTTTGTTTGACGACAAGAAGAGGCGACTTAGCGTAGATGCTACAATACAAACAGTTATATCAGAACTGAACGGCACTGAAGGCTTTTCTCAATAGAAAAGATGTTTTTTGATTTACCAACTGGCTCCGCTCGTGGTCCGCTGATTGGTTGAAGTTACCTGTGATAGACGGACATAGACAGATGGTTCATCCAATCACCTGCCAAGTATTTTGTGAAAGTGCCTGCCCTTTTCCAAACAGTTTCCAATCTCAGATGGTTCTGTGAAACAAACCATCTGGCATGCCAGGTTAACCAAACTACGCCCAAACAAATAAACCAAACTAACCACAGGGCAGAATATGTAATACATCTGCGAAGACCACCTCATGCTACGCTCAGAGCATTTAATCACACTGGCATATGGCTATCAAGTTTTATATGACAGCAGAGAGAGGGCAATGAGTGAGCAATGGTGGAAAGTGTGTGGGAGTCAGCGTGTGAGCAGCGCGTGGTGGGCCGGGGTTATAAGGTCTTTTCTACACTGTCATTGCTGTGTCCACGCACTCAGCAGCACACACACACATGCACGGCTGCTGGATTAGATATATCAGATAGATATATTGATGCTGCATGTGTGGGGGAATGTTAAATGCCTCTGTTGAAATGGTTGCTCTAGTGTTGTGCATGTGATCCAGAGAAGTTGCAGCCCTCCTACAGTCCCTGGCTTCTCTGTGCTCCCTAGGCAAGTAAAATTACCCCCATACATCTTGTGACTGTGACATATTGATTGTGAGCTCAAGGAGAGGCTATCATCTCATCTGTGGTGCAGTTGTCTTCTCTGGTCAGTTAAAGTGTGTTGGGCTATTTTTTGACACGACATTGTTAAAATATACAGCTGGTCTGATTAAATTTCGATCCTGTCATTAAAACTTGTTATTCAAATTCTGAACGATTGGCTGAATTTAAGCATTGACGGTCTTTGTGAACAAGCAGAAAAGAAAAATAGAGAAAGAGTTCAGTGTCAGAGAGAGAGAGTTTGGATAAAACACAAGTTTCCGTTCCATAAACACACATTAACTTGCATATGGACACTTCACACACTCGCATGCACACACACACACAAGCTTCACACTGTTCTCGTGCATGACTGCCGGCTCTCTCCCAGACCCCGCTGACTAACGCTTCTCTTTTTCAGGAGTTCTAAGCCCCGTCTCTGGGCAGACGCCATCACTTCCGCCCCTTCCACCTGTCAGGTGCCCTTGCCTGCTTTAATGGCGGCGGCGGAGAGGGCAGGCGGCTGTGGGGGTGGGGGTGAACGCTGGACGAGCTGCTGGATCCTGTCCCTGCCTCCGTGTGCCAGGCCTGCATCACAGTTCATTTCACAGCCTCCTCTCTCCTCCGCTGCGCTCAGCCAAGCCTCTCAGCAGGTGTCTCTCTGCAGAAGAGTTCTGCCACTACACACACTTACTGCCGCATCTCTTTGCTCAAACTCAGAATGGCAAGCACTCGCTTCCACACCACGACTAAAGACCTCGGTATTCAGAGGGGCTTGGAGAAATTTTCCTGAGATCTTTCCACCAAATTCCATGGAGCTTTTTACAGTGAAAAACTACAACCAGTACTTCCATTTATTGCTTAAATTAAAGATTGATATCTTACAGTGCTGTGAGCACAAGCCAGTCATTATAATCCGCTGTCTGAAAGCCACTAATTATTTTTAAATTAGCCATCATGCATCAAGCTTGAAATAATAATAATACTTACTTCAGCTGAGCTTGTTGAAAAATGATTAAAAAACAAGCATGTGCTGGTGTGAAAAACAGCAGAGGTTGAGGTATCTGACTATTTCTACTTTTTCCACCTGTACCGGCTTGTACGTATTTCACACCAGCTGCAGTCACTTCTTAAAAGACGAAGGTGTCTCGGTATAACTGCTTTGAAGATAAAGGTTTGCACTGAGTACTGTCATCAAAAAGCTATCAACAAAGGCACAGCTGGACTTCTGCTGCTTTTTAACTTCACTTTTTGAAGATAATACACAGGAGGCTGGATTACTGCCAGGCACTGAAATATGAGGGAAATTTTTAAACTTGCGTCAGAAAATAAAATGATCTTATATGTTAGTACTGCAAGTACATAGTTTTATTATCTCAAAATCATAAAAGAATGACAGTTGAGATATGCTGAGCACTATATCAAGATGGTTACAGTTTTTTACAATTGCTTTTCATGTTTGGCCACATGTTCTCGTCCACATCCAATAATCATCCCAACTCATCACATACTGACGATTTGTCAAACCCTTCGGCGTCACTTTTCGATCGCAGTAAACACGTGCTTAATGTTCTGAATTAAACAAAAACACGTGCTTAGGTTTAGGCTGCAAAACCACTTAGTTATGTTTGGGAAAAAACAACATGGTTGGCCTTACAGTAAAATAACTACGTTTGTAAAGTGAAAATGTGACTTAACGTTGTGAACACAGGACACGTATGAACAGCTGACTGTAAAGTGAAAGTGAAACGTAACGCACAGGACACGAACAGTGGTCTTCTGGATGAAAGCCTTTTGTTTGTTGGACCCATCCACCTCCCCTCCCGCTCACCCTGTGTGTCTCTTTCGCTCATTATCATATGTCACCACAGCACTTTCCATGTGCATTTACTGTTGCCGCGGATCGGTTTACATTGTAGTTGATGGAAAGCCTGGTGCGTCTCCTACCGCCGCTCAAGGGCGCCTTGTGCGGCATCGAACGCCAACGACCGTGACAAACCGTCGGTATATGACACTTTGGGAATGAGAACGGGCTGCCACATCACATCTCATGTTGTCTCTCGCTATGCAGCCTTGGATAAAAACTATTGGTATGCCTTGTGCACCCTGGCAGTCTATTTTACACAACTTAGAGTAAATCAGCTATTTCTCAATGTTTCAATGATCTGTTCATCCAAAGATGCCTATCAGCTGTTTCAATATAGCTTTTGTGCTGCTGTTGTTGCAGAAGTAGAGGCTCTATATTGTATTCAAGGTCTTGAACATTAGGTTTTCATTTCTGGCATGCTGTGTTTGTAAATAGGACAAGAAAGATTCATCATTTTGGTTTTGGATAAGCTTGTATGTTACGAAAATGTATGCATTTTAAAAACATGTTAATTGACTGCATATTCTGTGAAAACAACATGAATTGGACCCCAACAGCCTGATGTTGTGCTAATTGTGTTTCGAGATTTGAAAATGTGACTACAGATTGGACAAAAGGATTTTAGCGATAATAAAAAACTGTAATATAAATGTCTATCCTTTTTGTGCACACTTATGTCAATGTTTGTGTTAATTTCTATATTATTTTAGCACCACGGATTAACTAAGGATTAATTGTGGACCATAATGCTGATTGCTGTGCTACTACAGTTGTGCTAATGTTTTCCTTTTCTGTAAAAAAGTGTGATTATGTGATGACAAAGTGCGAGACATAGGGGATGTCAACGCTGTGACAAGACCACTATTACTTCCTCCTCTCACTCCTGGCTCTGAAAGTGTGAATAACACAATTACATTTTCTGCTGATGAATGGAGACAAAATGTAATTAAAGAAAACAGGAGGCCATTTAAGGCGATATATAACCACATCCTATTTATCATATAGGCTGCTAGACAAGGACGCCAGATAAATCCCAGAACTGTTGGTTTAACATGTGTATTCTGTTGCCAGTTATCAAGGTTGCTTCTAAACATTACTATTGTGTGGTTAGTGATGACACTGGATTGCTGTGGAATAACAGAAAAATCACAGCACAAATTTATGTATAAATCAACTTTTCTATAGATGCAGAATTCTATTAGGCCTTTTCCTTGTTTTTATGTTTTTATGTTCCGTCTGTATACTACATTTCTGTCCTGCTGTTGCTTGTGGATGCGGTTACCAAGGTAACATCTCTAGTGGCCTGCAATTTGAGAGTATGGTGCCCCTAATGTTGGCTCCATGTTACCATAGCAAATGTCTCTGTTCTCCAGCACACACTGTATAAGGGAGCTTAGCGGGCTAACGCTCCTCAGCGCAGCAAACACTACGACAGTTAATTACTGTAGGGCTTATGGAAAAATCAATATTGTGACATGGTTCAAGACATTCTCAATCAAATTTATTCACCTCATCCTGCTCTTTTTGTCTGTTTGATTTTCACTCTTACAAATATAATATGCAAATGAACTATTATTAATAGTAGTAATAGTGCTACTTAAGACAATACTATTATTAAAGCAAGCTACACGATAGCAGCAGCATTACCAAAACGCCATCAAATAAAATAAATAAAACATATTACATCCAATATGCCAGCATTTCATAACATTTTAAAGCACCACCACCAAAAAGCTAAATCATCGCAGCACTTTAAATAGAATACCCACTGTGCACAAGCCCAACTACACAAGAAGAGCAAAGGAAGTGTATGCATTATACATAGTGCAACGAGTGCATTACATTTATATCCCCACGTACTCTCCTGAAGAGATGACTAAACAAGAAAGCTTGAGCACATGCACATATTCTTGGTTGAGACTGGAAGCAGTTGGTTTTTCAAAAGAAAGTCTACAGTATTTCACAGCGATTTCACATATTTAAAATGCAAAAACTGGACATTAATTCTAATCTAAAATATTTAAAAGGTACAGAAATATTAGCTCTCTGCATTATGCTACATTATCTAATTCTAGTAGTATAAGATAAGCTTGTGTTCATTTTGCCGTTAACATTTTGTCTATAAATCGCATGTACACTTGCATCTAAAAGGTTTTGCACTGACAAAACTGTTTAGAGGTCACAAGTCTAATTAAAGCAGCAAAGACCAAAGTATTACAAATTCAACTGTTTGTATACATTCATGAAAATCTCATTAAAAAAGAAGTATGACTGTTAGAGGATGCATGAATTAAGCAAATTCTGCCCTTAAAAAGAGCATGTAAATTTGCATTGCCCTTTTGAAACATAACATGAACTCTATATTCACTGTAGTGCAAAGTGAATGCTGTGGCTCCAGGTAAAGCAAACACAGGAAGCAAACACTGTAGATAAATATATCATTCTTATGGGGCACGGCTGTCACTTTAATTGAGACGTTGACTATTGCATATTCAAGTCTGTGCTGCACTAGGCTGCGATAGCCAATCGTGGATGCTGCGCGCTGCCATTGGCTGAGCTACGGAGAGAGCCGTGTACTGTGCTGTGAGGGGCGGGGAGGGGTGCTCTCCATCTCCTCTGCGCTCTCCCATTCAACCTCTGTAGTCAGCAGAACGAGAGGCTGAGCAGAGCTACACAGCATCCTCGGCTACAGCATCCTGCAGATGACTCTGCTCCGTGGAGGAGAGAGAGAGGGGAAAAAAGGACAAGTGCTGGAGAGAAAAAGGTAGATCCACTGATGAAGAGAGACTGAAAGAAGAAGAGGAGCGCAGAAGGAGTAAGAGTCGGAAATGAAAGGAATTGAGTAAACATCGCTGCCTGCCTGAGGACCACTGCAGCTGTACTAAATCTGGGGCTGTCAGGCCAACCCTCAGCGAGGCAGTGAGTGAGAGAGGCAAGGGAGCAGAGGAGAAAAAGAAGTGATTTAAAGAGCTGATCTCATCACTCTGGACAGGCAGGGATGGGAACCCCGAGAGCCGCGCCGTCAGCAGATCAAACTTCACACAGGAAAAGTGCCTTCGGATCACCAGTCTCTTCAGAGGAGTGAAGAAAAGGGGCAAAAAAGAGAGTTGTCCTGTTAGTTCCCGAAAGGTGAAACCTCGTACAGGAACTCTGACTACTACAGCACTGAGTACAGCTCAAGTCTCTGCTGTCCCCCCTAGATCCTCCCTCACACCTGCCTGCTCCTGGTGAATGTCTTCTCTGCATGCAATCCCACTGCTCGGCAGTTGAACACACTCATGGTCGATGCCAAGGGAAGGAACATGAAATGTCTGACTTTCTTCTTAATGCTTCCCGAGTCAGTGAAAAGCAAGTCGAGTAAAAGCTCCAAGAAAGGGAATGCCAGTGGCAGCTCCAAGCTGCCCCCTGTCTGTTATGAGATAATCACCCTGAGGAGCAAGAAGAAGAAGAAGATGGCAGCGGATATTTTTCCCACCAAAAAGCCGGCAACCACCACCACCACCACCACCACAGTGCAACACTACCAGCAGCAGAACCTCAACAACAACAACACCATACAGAACTGTAACTGGCAAGGACTCTACTCCACTATAAGAGAAAGGTAGGTACATAAACAGGAACCATTACTGCTTCTCCCAACAGGACACTCAGGGAAGAAGAATCTGAGATTTTAATTATAAATTTCTCATAAAGTTAAAAGACGCATGTTCCACTGCATTTTAATTGCCAGTTTTCTGAACAGAACCTCCATTAAATCTAAAAATGTATCCCAAAACACTCATGTAAGGTAATTGCTCTTGTATACTGAGGTCAGTGTGTGTTTGTGTGGGTGTGGGTGTGAATATGGGTGGGTGTTCCCTCTGCCCTGCCCTTAATCTGCTGGGGGTATCTCTGTTTACACCCTCTCCTGCTCCTGCAGACTTTGCCGCTTTGACATAACAGAGGGCGGACAGGCACCGGGTGCGTTTGATATGCACAACAGGCTGAAGCTGCTCTGCACTAAAAGCTAAATATTTACCTTGGCCTATCAGTAAAAGACCCCAGCTGTCCAGAGCAAAATGTGTGCTTTCAACCTGGCTTTGTTGTCTCTCCAGAAATTCATGGGGCTGTTTACCCACCCCTGTGACATATTCCACTATTCAATAATATATGAACGCAGCTTTATTGTTGGTCCCATTCTTTCACAGCGGGGATTTTCCATTTGGTTCATTGTCTTGTTTTTATGTAGATATTAAAAGTTTAAGTGTGTTTTAGTAATACTTTTAAATCAATGAAATGTCTTTAGTCTTACCTGAAGTAATTAGGACACTTTACATAATCTTACAACAGAGTAAAGCTTAATATACTGTACATGTAATTTACTATTTTTGCGTCAACTTCTGTCAAAGACTAATTAGTATGAGTTTTATTATTCACATAAAATACATATAAACGGGTTTATGTGCATTGATCCTCCTTTAATTTCACCCTTATATCTCCAAGTTATGCTTTTTCTCCTCTTATCTTTTCTCCTAAAACAAATGTGCAGGGTAAAATATGTCAAATTCATTTTCTACTGTTTTTTCTTCTCCCTTTTTAGAAATTCAGTAATGTTCAACAATGAGCTGATGGCAGATGTTCACTTTGTGGTGGGTCAGCCTGGAAGGACCCAGCGGCTGCCAGGACACAGAGTAAGAATTTCATCAACCAGTAAAGTCACGGTAGCGGGGAGGAAATTAGCAAACGAGCAATCAACCAGCCCGGCCCAGTGTTGTTCATATCATATCAGCGTAAAAAATAATCTTCCTCACTGCCAGCGGTAATGGAAGTGAAATCCTTTGTGCTCCACTCTGACTTCCGCACCATGTGTCTTTTCTAGACAGTCCTCAATTATTTATGTAAATGAGGCTGACGGGTAGAGGAGCGAAGGAGGAAGGGATATCCTCTTCAGCAGTCATCTCACACAGAATGGATCGCCTTTGTCTCTGATTTAGCTCAGCTTTTCACACACAGCCCTGCAATTACTCAACTTTTAATCAAACACATCCAACGGCACACAGTTACTATGATAAGATGCATTCAACTCTCACATTATCCCACATCCCAGAAATACTTTTGTACTCATTTACTTGATTAGCTTTTGAATTTTGGGTTGACAGTACAATGAATCTACTATAAATAGCCATTGTTATTATAATTGGGCCCATATTCTTCCTGTTTATGCCAGCTGCAACATGCAGGTCGACATGCTCCTTTGTTTAGTCCGCCCTCTGACCTCATTGCTTTTTCCAAGATGTTCACATAAATGATGAAGGTTTATAGTTGCCTAGACCATGTGCCTCATCTAAAAGCACATCATTACGTCTACTCTATTTGAATATGATTATAACATTTCACATAAAATCCGGTAAGTGATTTTGCAGCCATGAATTTGGCTCGGCTATCCATTCGACATCCACCCTGTCAGATGAGCCCTGCATGGGTCATCTTTTTTCCTCTTTATATGGGACCCACATGTATTATCTATGATTGGTAGCTGCAGTGCACTTCTTTAGTGCATTTATAGAAAGCAATTATGGCAGGACATAGAGGATGACGTGACTGCACTTTATGCTGAGACATTACGCCAATGGGATATAATGACGTTCACCGCAGCAATCTTTATTGTGTCCATTTGGCAGGAACTCAGATATGCATTATGATTTAATTCACAAAGTTATATCCTTACAAGATGGAGGATGCTGCTTGCAGCTAAAAGCGGTAATTTATGTGAACATCTGTAAAAATACAATAGGTCAAGAGGTGGGACTAATCTTATTCTAATATGCAGTATTTATATACTCGTCCTTCAGTGAATTCCAGTATATAACAACAACGGCATTGTTATCAAAAACCCTTATTTGCAAGTTTTTTTTTTAGATTGGGTTCACTGCAATTTTAAGAGAAAGTCTGTGTGCCTTTTTTGAGAAAATTTATACCACCCACGTACCCACCTACACATACTTGTGTTGCACACACAGCACAGACATGCACATACTAAAACATGAATGTACTTCAATATAATAATTCAGAGCCTTGTATACAGTGCTTATCACTGGAATGATTAGCCTTGTGTTGCATCTGATTTTATCATAAGTTCAGACAAGTCATTAATTTCAGTAAATTGAACTTTTGCTGCACTCTGTTCAGTTGTGTTATTAGGATTTCCTGTTTTTTGGTGGGGGGTTTTATCAGATGCAATCTTGTTCATTAGAAATCTGCCTCTCTGTCCTCAGGGGAAATAGTAACTGGCTGAGCTCTGCTCATTATGTGAGAAACTCAACAGGTTCAGTCAGTGATTAGAATTGAGGCATTGTTCAATATCCACTAAGAGATTTATGTTTTTATGGAAAGAGTAAGCGCTACATGTGAACTAATTGGATTTAGTACAATTCCCATTTCAAATAATCTTTCTCTCCATTAACCGAGTGTTAAAACATGTCATGTGGTTTCCAGTGAAATCACAGATGAACTACGGCATGTTTTCATTTCTCTTTTCACTCTGTCACTCTGTTTTCTCTTCTTCTTCCAACAGTACGTTTTGGCTGTGGGCAGCTCAGTGTTCCACGCCATGTTTTATGGTGAACTGGCTGAGAACAACGATGAAATTCATATTCCAGATGTGGAACCAGCTGCATTTCTGGCAATGCTGAAGTAAGGATTCTCCTCTATCTTAACTCTTCAACACAGAGTACTTCCTTCAACTGGCCCTGTTCTTGAGTGTTTTCTGTGTCATCTTTATGTACATAACTGCTATTGCAATGTAATGTTGGTGGAAAAAAGCATGGTTTGATGAAACTAGACTAGCACATCTTGGACAAAGCTGTTTCGCTTTTACCCCACCAGACAAAAATCACACCATCCATCCTCCTTGCTGTTCCTCCATCATGTTTATTTCTGAGTTTTGTTTGCTGTGTCCTAGAGCCAGAGCTAAAGTAGGTAGGTGACGAGGATGTGGGAGGAATACTATTTTGTTGGTCCATTTGATTAGTTTGTGCAGTGATTTCACTCTGTTCTCATTTAATTGTTTTCCAATCTGGATATGAATAGATGCAGCAATGCTATTGCTTACACTACTGTAATATCAGTCCGCTTCAAATTAAGTTATTGCATGTTTACACTATGTCTTATTGCATGTCATTTCTCTGGTATATGATCTGTTGTCTGTAAAGCTGACAAAGTCAAATTTTTATCCCAACAGGTACATTTATTGTGACGAGATTGACCTGAGCGCTGACACAGTGTTGGCCACTCTTTATGCTGCCAAGAAGTACATTGTCCCTCACCTGGCACGTGCCTGCGTCAACTTCCTGGAGACCAGCCTGAGTGCCAAGAATGCCTGCGTGTTACTTTCCCAGAGCTGCCTGTTCGAGGAGCCAGACCTGACACAGCGCTGCTGGGAGGTGATTGATGCCCAGGCCGAGCTGGCGTTACGCTCGGAGGGCTTCTGTGACATCGACACCCAGACCCTGGAGAGTATCCTACAGCGAGAGACACTCAATGCTAAAGAGATAGTGGTCTTCGAGGCGGCGCTCAGCTGGGCTGAGGCTGAGTGCCAGAGACAGGACCTCACCTTGTCGACTGACAACAGGCGCAAGGTTTTGGGCAAGGCCATGTATCTGATACGCATCCCTACGATGGCTCTGGATGATTTTGCCAATGGAGCGGCCCAATCGGGCGTGTTGACGCTTAATGAGACCAATGACATCTTCCTGTGGTACACAGCAGCCAAGAAGCCTGAGCTGGAGTTCGTCAGCATGCCTAGGAAGGGCCTGACACCTCAGCGCTGCCACAGATTCCAGTCCTGTGCCTACCGAAGCAATCAGTGGCGCTATCGGGGCCGCTGTGACAGCATACAGTTTGCAGTGGATAAAAGAGTTTTTATCGCTGGGTTTGGACTGTATGGATCTAGCTGTGGCTCAGCAGAGTACAGTGCCAAGATTGAGTTGAAACGTCAAGGAGTACTGCTGGGACAAAACCTCAGCAAATACTTCTCTGATGGTTCCAGCAACACCTTCCCGGTATGTTTTGAGTATCCAGTCCAAATCGAGCCCGATACCTTCTACACTGCCAGTGTGGTTCTGGATGGGAACGAGCTCAGCTACTTCGGACAGGAAGGCATGACAGAGGTGCAGTGTGGGAAAGTGACATTTCAGTTCCAGTGCTCCTCGGACAGCACTAACGGCACCGGGGTACAAGGGGGACAGATTCCTGAGCTCATCTTTTACGCTTGACAACCCCCGTATCCACATTTGACTGGTTTCTCAGTGCACTTATGGAAAATGGAAAAATTATCACTTTGTGCATAGTGTCACTTTCTGGTATTTATTTTTTTCACTATTGTGCGGGAAAAAAATCTAATTTCAGACCTGTGATGGGGTGTCGTGTGGTTTTGATTTCAGCAATTGGTCCACTTGAGTAGGACCAGATAGATGTCTCAAGATGTTGGACTGTCCAAATACGTGGATGAACAAAAGTCCTAAAAGATTAAAAATACCTTGCACTAGATGTGCATGTATATATGCATATATGTAAATTCTGAAATGTATATGATGCCACAATTGTGGCCAATGCGGGCCACAAAGATATCTTATATGATGAATATGCTACAGTATGTTTATTATTTCTATGCTTGCATAGAATGCACATATATAGCAGCAATACTTCACATCCTATATTCTTCAGTGAGCATTTCATGTCATGACTCAGTCTGGACCATCAGCATTATAATGGAAGTGAAAATAGGCTGTATGATACTCAATACCAACATAAAATTTCATTAGGCATTTGTATTTGAGTGGTTTCTATTGAATCTGCAGCTTTTGGATACTTTGACTCCAGTAACGGGGCACTTAGAGATGGTTTTAGGGGTCTTAGCTTAGGGGGCACTAGATATAATGAGACACATAACTCATACATCATCTCTCTCTCTCTCTCTCTGTAGCATGTCGCTCTGCACCTACACTCATCTCAGTCACTCTAGTGAGGTTTCATTTAGATCAGTGTTATTATGTTTACAATGAAATTTTACTTAAAGTGATCACCATTCACCACTACATGGTAGAGTGAAAGATTTCTTCGGTTTAATCTGCCTGCATTGCAATACTTACAGCATGGGCAGAACTGTTCCATTTCAGCTAATGTGTACTACTAATTGTTCTGGCGCCTTGGTTTTGTTTACAGCAAAAAAAAGATCAATGATTGATTCAGTGTTAGAAACTGTTTATCTTATGGACTTTTACTTCTCTTTGTTAAAAACTCTGAACTGCTGAGCACTCCCTCCCAATGTGACCCTACAGTATCAGTATTTGCATACTGTCTATGCTACAGAATTGCACTGATGTTGGTTTGTAATCGAATATGTTTTGTTTTACTTGTTCTTTTTAATGAGGCAGACTCTTTTGGTTTACTGTGCTACTGAATATTTTTTTTCTGGTGTAGGATAAACATCCACAGGCTTGTCTGCCGATGACAATGGATGGGCAAACTGGTGTTCATGTCCTGTGTTTACGTGCTACAGTGCTGGGAGACCAACGAATGTGTATGATTGTTGATGATGCAAATAAACAAAACAAGTGGTACATATTGGTTGTTCATCCCATCTGTAAAAAGAGATTGCTGCATAGTTTGTTTGAAATTAGGATGGGGACAGATGATGCCCTTCGGCACTGCAGCGATTCACAATGCCAAGGAGAGCTGTCTGTTGATTGATGATCGCTGTCTTCATGCCACTTATACACCCTGCTTTTTGTCTGTCAAACTCCAACTCTATCCTGCACCACACTGAACTACACAACAGTACACCTCCTCCTCCTTAATATAAATTTGAATAGGCTACAACTCTAAAGTAAGGCTTTTTGATGATCACGGTCTGAAGACATTGACGGCATAGCAAACACTCTCTACAATCTTGAATTTTTACAGACTGCGGTCATAAAGAATGTCTCCTTGATACAGCCATCATATGTTTTAAGAGATAGAGAGAGAATGATATTACAATCTTGAACGCCTAAAAGCCCTTAAATGTTGAATTCCCAGCATACCACATTGTTTGACCCATGGTCGATCTTGGTGTGTCTGTCTGCTGATAAAAACAAAGGACAGCAAGTCTTAGGAGAGGATTTCTACTCCTGTTCATAACTCTCTCTGTGGAGATGAATGGTGCCTTCAAATGAAACATGTGAGCTTGTGTTTACAACACGGGAAGTCGTGTACCCGAAATGCTTGGTGTTCAAGTGGTTAAGTCTTGAGAACACCGCTGCTAAGCAATGGCAATATTAACGTTACTGTTGGCGTCTAGAAGGCACAGAGGCTAACAATTTAGCAAGCCAGCAAGTGGGTAACATAATTTAGGAAATGCAAAGGCATAATGACAGAGGAAAAAGATGAGGCCGTTGGGAATATCAACATTTTCCTCAGACATATTATACAATTACGAAGAATTACAATATACGACTAAATTACAATATATTCACTTATTATGTACGGAAAAATGTACTTCCAAGGCCTCCACCATTTCTGACAACGTCAACAAGCACGTCACAAGACGTGAACTCAGAGCTTTCAGAAACGTTCTACTTATGAGGTCGTGAAAACCACAAGAGGGTGGCGTTCATATGGACTCTTCTCGTGAACACGGTAGACACGACCCCATTTGAAGGCACCAGAAGTTAAAAGTTCCAATCACAGATACACTTGCTCAAGCACTGACAAAACAATGGATTAACAAAGAAACTTCATAGATTTTTGAGTTTACTTCCTCTGAGCACCTGATACAGTATGCTGCAAAACTCAAAAATAGGACAAGTATCTCTTCATATCATATATCATATCATAAATCATATCTATCGTGAACTGGTAATCAACTCCTGGGAGCTTATGGCAGGTACTTGATTACCAAGGCAGTCAATAACGCCGAGACCAAGTTTGACATCGCCAATGAGCATGAAGCCCTTGATGAATTGAGCTCAATGTGTTGGGGCACTCGGTGCTTCAGTGAGATTTTTCATGATTGTGGCGCTAATGTTGTAAGCAAGATCATTAATTGCGCTGGAGGCGGCGGGGCACTAGAATGTGCCAGACGTCAGAAACAGGCCTGTTTTCAACAGAGACACGCATAGTTTCATTTTGCAAACGTAGCTAGTCTGTGGCAGCAAAATCACGTCACGTCTGGAGCAAAAACACAATACCTTTCCTTATTTTGTTTTTCCTAGAACAAATGCCACTGAAGCCTATAGACCTGGTATTTTTTTTGTGTGTTGGTCACAGTTAACTCAGAGGGCAGGCTGAGTACTGGCAGAAGCTAACAGATCACTGCCAGAACTGAGATGGAAACAGCTCCGTTCTTCATGGAGCACAAAAATAACAGTTGGATCGATAGACTTCAATCAATAGTTATGTTGGCAGCTCTAATCACATGCTATTACATAGCAGATATTAGTATTCCAAAACCCTTTAAGATATAAATCTATCATAGACTCATTAGGTAATAGGCGATGTTTAGTGAAAACATTTTTATTTTATGAGAGGTGACAATTATTGTGGTAAACCATTTTAATTCTATGAATGAAGTGCAATTAAATCCTACGGGGCTAAGAATAAAATGCATGGTTAGGCATCTAATTATATTTAGTTTGTCAGTGAAGGAAAACATAGGAGAGACCATGTATTACTGATGAGGAAGTCAGTGTGGGTAGTGATATAATATTTTCCTCCAAATGCTAAAATTAAATTATAAATATCTTCCAGATTTTTAGGATTGCTCACTCACATATACAGTGCTGGCATCCTGTTTGATTCTACCACTGAATTTTTAATATATAATTCAAAGTGTTTACAGTCTTACATCTGTTTATCAGAGTATAGAGGAAGACGACATGTACTATTCATCATTAATCATAAATGTGACAGTGAATTCTGTATAGGCAAGTTTTGGAATAAACATGTGGTTTTAGTGGGGGAAGGGAAAACAGAGTGCGCACATATTGCCCAGGAAAGTCTCATTGAGGGTTTAATCACTGTTCAATACGAATTAAGGATGAAAAGATTCAGTTTGACTTAAGGGAGGACTGTGGATTACCACTGATCAACATTCTTTATGCTCTCTGAGATTGATTGTTCCGAGTGCAGGTACGTCTGTGAACAGAACCAAAAGGTCCTTCGGTATCTTAGGAGGGATGGTGTTGTTTCTTTACTCTGTGATTATCATTCTGCACAAACAATCAGCTCACTGACTACTGGGCATATTTATGGTGTGTGGTTAAACAGAATAAAAATGTCTCCTAAATCCACCTAACTGAAAAAATGCCACACCAGGGAAAAGAAAATGGTGAGAGGAACCACATTCTGTTGTTTTACCATATCAAACATCGGTCTGTTCACTGCAGGCAATCACATATCCACTCCTCAACATCCTGATAATTTCCATCCTAGCAAAATGTCAATGAATTAATAATGTCCGAAGAGAGGAGGGAAACACAGCTGTGGGTTTAAAGAATTCATCAAAGAAAATAATTTAAAAATCTGTTTTTTTTAATTCAACAAATCTCAAAGGAAAAATCTCAAAGCCCTTTTCCCCCTACCTCCCCTTAAACCATATGTTTTCTCATGTATCTATACAACATAGTATACTGGTCCAAGCGCAAAAAGTGCCCAGTGAGTGAGAGCATCTGGCAAGGGCTGCTGAAGGTTACAATGAATTGCTGTAATCCTGACAGATGTAAGGGTATCTGAGCCCCCCCACTACCCTTATTACGCTAACCTCAGCTTACTGGCAGCCAGTCAAGCAGGAACAAGGCAGGGGGTGAGAGGAGAATGGAAAAGGGGGAGACAGAGGTAAGTGGTCTGGTCTGACTTAATCTCTATAAACAGATTCTGCATTCACATGTAGAATCAGTAGGCATCGGGACAAGATTTTGGCATCGGAAGCATTCTGGTTTGTAGTCCGGGTAGTTTAGACCAATCACGTTCGAGCAGGCTTTGGTAGAATGCAGGTAAACCGCAAGTGTGGAGAGCGCATTGGCCGAAATGCAATCTCTGAACCCACCAGCTCTCGTCTGGCGATGATTTAGCTTTTTATTGGATTGAAATTAGCTTGTAAACTGGCTACTTGTGAAACAGTCCGGTCGTACACATCGTCTCTCAACCCCCCACTCCAGTCTCGCATCTCAAGTTGCTAATCAAACTGTAAACAACGAGCAGTGCACTGAAAAGGAAGTCTTGGCTCGGATATCCGCCGGCTACACCGGAGCCCCCAGAAATATAGCCCCTTGCCCCCAGAAGCTTATCCGTCGATAGCCGATTGGTTCTGAGATTGGGCCTGACTAGTATTCAGGTAAAGCGCTCATTCCCTTGATAATTATCACATAGATTATTAGAGGACAGTCAAAGTGGCAATTAATCACACGTTAGAATGGCAAAAGGTCAAAAGTTCAAATGCAAGGTGTGAGTGGAAGCAGGGAGAAGACAGGAGTTTGACTGATGATAGTCACGTTCACTTCTTCCTCATCCTCATACACAACCCCGCAGTGCTAAAGACCTGCAAAATAGTGAGGGATATTATTCCAAATAATCTCCTATCTCAGAGCTGTTGCCTCCAGTCACATGCGGTTGGGATGCAACGCAGGATGGAGCCCGCGATTGTGTGTCTCATTTATCTATTTATTTATTCATTGCTACCAGGCAGAGCTAAATCGTTTCAACAGGCTGGGGCATTGAAAGGCCAGCTTTTATGTTAGATTAGCCTGTTTATAGCGATGTCGCTCAGCTCCAAACGGATCAATATGGCTGGGATTTCTGGAGGTAAGAGCTGCGTGTATCAGGTGAATTATGATGGCTGAAAAGAGTGGAAATACGCTTTTGGTGGACAATGGGAGCTGCGGAGCTTATTCAAAGCAGCCAGAAATACAGACAACATGGTGACGGAGTATCGGGCACACACTAGAAGTAAATTATATTACCTTCCAATGGTGCGGAGGTAAATACCCTGTTTACATAATTGTGTGTTTGTCCTATGAAATACGATCCCAGAAGGTATATGAATGCTGCACTCAAGCAAAAAGTAGTTCTTTCACGCGCACTGAAAGCTGAATTTGTTGGTGATGCATTATGCTAATCAAGCTATTTATTCCCACAACCATGGTCTCGTATACCTGTCACCCACAGCCATTACGGCAAGGCTTGATCAAAACCTTGAATGTTGGCAGCTTCCCACTGAGAGAGGTGATGAGGGCTGAGCATGCTACTTTTTGTATGTACTCTAGAGCCTCTATTCATACTGAAGCATGTCCTCTAAGGCAGCTCCGTGGCTTTGATAGTATGGAGTGAGAGGGCCCTTCTCTCCCCAGGGTCTGATATAATGAGGGTGAGCTTACTAAACATGATCTGCAGCTCTCTCAAATAAGATACTTGAAACAGCCCGAGCCTGAAACAGTACAACAAACAGCACTGATTCATTTGTACACATGCTCTCGCTCTCTCGCGCTCTCGCTCTCTCTCCGTGAGCTGTATGAGGGAGGGCTAATGTGTTTTAATGTGTTGTAGAGAGTGATACGGGGATGGAGAAAGATCACAGAGAGGCACAGGAGTCTAGCTTTGTGAGCATTCATTCAGAGCTCGAACACGGGAAATCTGGCTTTCCAGTTTAATTATTTCCTGTTAGCACAAAGAAAATGTGAAGTGACAGATTTTAAAATGATTGCATTCATGATTTGCATTTATAAATGTGAATAGAAATGTACTGTGAGAGAATAATGCGTCAACCGTGCCATTTCTCATATTCAGTCTTTATCTACTCTGGGATTTTATCACTTGGCAGCGGGGAATCTGGTAATCAACAGAGACATTATACTGGGAACAAGGTGTTTCTTTTGTCAAACAAATCCGAAATATCAACTAGACCGGGAGTCAGCACAATGTAACAGTGCTAAAGAAAGAAATGCATTTCCTGTCCTCTGAATACACATTTACAAGGGTGGATTTTATTTGCTGAATGCCCATTTTCTCTCTATTTAACCTTAAACATGACCGCACATTTTCCTACACTGGCAATTTCTGTCTGAACTATGGCGAGTAATATAATAACACCTATAGCGGAGTGATATTGCACCCAAGTTCTTTGAAATCCAACTCTACCAGCCTGTTTTTGTGGCCTAATTTGAGAAGTGGAGCGCTTTCTCCTGTTCCTCTCTGCCCTTTTTCATGTCCTGCTTACCACAGGGAAAACCAGCTACTGTATCCAAAAGTCCATGCAATTAGCATCGTTCAGAAACGCATTACCTAGGCGATTCTGTCCTAACGCATACTGTAAAAGCTGGTGTCCCACAATTCATTATACAGTACAGTAACTTTGAAGCAGAGATTCTGTGTTCAATCAAAGAGGGATTGAGAGTAAAACACCTGCATTTACAGCAGCCCCACATTTCCATAATCTGTCTGCATAAACATCACCACAGCTGCACGATCCCGGCCTAATTGTCAAGCTGATGATGAATCTGTTGTTGGTGAAGCAAAGAATCTTTTCTCATCTTACCATTAACTGAGATAATTAGCTGCAGCTGCCTCAACTGTCAGACAGAAAGCCAGTTTCAAAGTTGTCAGAAGTTATTTCTTTACATTGAATCGGATAAGAAAAATATATCAGGCAAGGTTTAAATGCACAGGAACATCAAATGATTTCACTTTACCAGTAAAATGTAAGACAGATATCTTGTCTAAGTGGCAGGTCAATGTTCTGTACCTTTATACCATTTCAGAGTTTTATAGGAGCTGCCATCAGTTTTTCATCTGACCTAACTAAAACTCTTTTTCTGCCTTTTTTGAGTCGAGCCCCAAACTATTCCCTCACTGCCCTCAATAATGGCCTCAATTTAAGCTTCACCGTGCCTTACCTTCCCCTTATTTTCGCTTCCCTTTGAGATACCAAAGCTTTTCTCGCTCTGAGCTGCTGGAAATAATCACAGGACATGAGATGAATAAAAGAGTTGTGTTTTTCTGGAAGTTTTCCTAGTTTGACTTGGTCTGTTTTGTATTTTTGTGCAGTCAGTCTAGCTTTAACTTGATGTATTATACATGCTTTGTACAGAAGAAAGCCAGGTGACAGCTCTGATAAATAAAGCTGCTTGTACTGTAGGTCCTATGAAAATACTGAAATTATGTATGAATGATAGATAAAGAGAGCATCAGACCTTTATTTGAAGCGCTCATCCCAAACAGACCCGCTGTCTGCATGACTGTGAGTAATGTGTGTTTGTACTGGCAGGCAATCATACATGTATATAGGCGTAGGATGAATATTATATATTCATTCAGGGCCGGTGGAATATACGCTTTGTGTGTTATTTCACATGGTTGTAGTGGAGGAGGCACACTATATATCGTCAATGTGTGGGCAGATGTCATTTCAGTGGCATTTACGCTGAACCTGTTTATCTAGTAGATGGTAGTAGTGGGATGAGAGGTAGAATAACAACAAAGTGTATAATCATGTTTGCAAACCACCACAGAAAAGTGCTATGATAAAAGCTGGGATTGTCAGATTTGCTGTTGACATATTTAGCTTTTAATCTTAATGTAATTCATTTGTATCTGTCAAATAATTTGAGTTTATGAGAGCAAAACAATATGAATCCTTAAGATTCTCACACAACAGAAGATCTTGAGCACCGCAAGGCAACAAAGAGTCAACAGAGAGATGTAATATCAACCAACCAGTGGTGCATCTAATTCTGACATTATTTCTTTGGCTATCAATTATTATGTTGTCACCCAGAGCAGTACTAAAGCAAGCGGAGCAAGAACAAAACATTTGCAAGCATCCACTGCTAAATACTGCACAACCGTTTGCAGTTCTTGCAGAATTAGCATTCGTGAATGGAGGTGGAACAATAGAAAGTAGTTAAAATATTCTAAAAAATGTGCAGGGTCAGGAAATGTGCATTGATACTGTAAGCAAGATACTGTGTGAATAATTAATATCTTTCATCAAATACCACTAGGTTCATTGAAAAGGCACAGTCTGTAGTTTCTGCTCACATCCACAGAATTCTCTGTTTACAAGGAAACTGAATGAGTTTGAATAAAGGTTTTGACTGCTCTGAACATGCCCCGTTAGCATCTCCCTGCCCATCCCTCTATTGCATAGAAGAGACGCATGAAATATCAAAAGGCCATGTACGTCAGCTCAACGAGATTGGAGTGGAGGGGATTTTCCTCCAGTGTGCAGTGCTGCACCTCCAGCAGCACTCATGACCACGGGGAGGAGGAGGGGCAGCTGGAATTCCATTTCTCAATGATGAAATTCTTTTCATCATGCCTCTTTTGCATAACAAAGGTGCATAAAATGCATTATATATGGCAAAGTGTAACTGCGAGCCGCCACAAAAAGGCTGTCTTTTCGACGCAGTCCTCTATTTCCAGGAATAGAAGCAAAACGCTTCAGCACAATACCCACCATTGCCTTTGAGAGGTTAAAAATATCCCCACCCACCACTACCTCTACATGACAAGTGTGCACGAGTCACTAACCATACATTTAATGTGATTAGAGGGCTCATGTAATTTCAAAACTAATTTATCCAATGAGTACAATATGTGAGCGTTGCAGACGCTCTGCTATTTCCAGATGTTATTCATATCTATTTGAATACATTCTTTTAATTTGCTATATCATTAAAGCCTCATGAACCAATGACTTGTTTCTTTCGACCCCACACAGTTCAGTGAAGCGCAGAGAAGGAGCTATAGGTTTGTAATATTTCATCAGAGGTCTATTATGCTGATAAAAAGGGATGGGATGAAAAGAAGGGCCATTACTGCTGAGGATCCACGCCAGGTGTCACTCTAATTTAATCGAGCCGCTAAAGACAAAGAGGCGGCCTGAGGGAAGCCTCTCAATAACAGGCCTGACTGCAGATGACAGGGGCACAATAACCTGTGATTGGAGGACAGACAGGAGGCTTTAAGGCACGTCACCCTGCACAAATGACACGACTCAGTGGATTAAGAAACTCAAAGATACTAAATGTGTTTTTATATTTACAAATAAGAAATCATTTGATTAACAGTAACACATCTGCAATTAAAAAATGTAGTGAGACGTACATTTGTTATTTCCTCTGATACCAGCTCATGCAGCGTCACAGCTTCTAAACAAAGAGAGGAGGCAGTTTGTGGTCATGATAAACATTAGCGTCGTGGGAGGCAGAGCATACGTGCAGGGTTCACTCAGCTCTTATAAAGGATATTTCACTTTCTCTGTGCCATGCTGGATTTGTCTACGGCTGAACCAACTGTGATCAATAGCTTCAGATGTTTCCCTATCTAGCTGTGTATCATTACTATTTAGATCAAGCCGATGGCTGATAAGGTCGGAACAGATAAGAGGTACTCTGCACACAACAGCCTGGGCAAGCCGCAGATAAAGCAACACAGGTTCAAAGTGTTTGTACCAAGGCCTAAATTATGAGGTTAGATTAATGTTTCATATCGAATTAACACTTCCAACACATTTGAAAGGTTGAACCTAAGTCTTTAAAGTGTAAATTA
The DNA here is from genome assembly GCF_043250625.1 of Sebastes fasciatus. Lineage (NCBI taxonomy): Eukaryota > Metazoa > Chordata > Actinopteri > Perciformes > Sebastidae > Sebastes > Sebastes fasciatus. The sequence continues at coordinate 20,321,366 of NC_133803.1, read as the reverse complement.
TGGTTTTAAAACTTAAAAATGGGATTCAAATAATTGGAAATAACTTAAATATCTGAATTAATTGCTTTAGTCTGACAATGTTTGCATTGTGATGTTTTCATTGTCTTTTCAGGGAACCAAAACTGCTGTTTCAGCTTTGCATTCTGGGATTTCTGACGGTTTTTCAACAGAAGAAACTATTAAAAACTGAAAAAAGGCAGCACCGAAAGACTGGGCAGAAGCTCATGTTTTCCCAACCACTCACTTGGCTTCTAATAGAATGTAAGCCAATCAGCTAACAGGGATCCATCTAAATGATGAGCTCCCGCCCTGGCTGGTCTGGTGTTTTCAGCGTTGCTGTCAACTCCTTTCCCCTGTTGAAACACCGTCAGAAATCCCAGAATGCAAAGCTGAAAGAGCAGATTCAAATCAAAACGTTTCAGTATTAAAACCATAGTTTACACCTACTTTCAACCTTTCAAATCTTATTTTTTAATATTTGATATGATGACGGTAATCTAACCTCACTGCAGCTAAATATATCTTGATGGGAGAAAGGTTGACTGATCTTGAAAAATCACCAGGCACTAGTGGGAATGAATGTTGACACAAGCAGGCGCATTACATAAATTATGCTTAAGCAGTGCTCTCCGAGTCATTCAGATATTCAATACAGCACTTCAGGACCTCAAGAAGATTTGCAGGATTAGAGGTTGTAAGCCAGGCCAGCTCGATATATTGATCCCCCCCCCCCTCACTGAGAGCTGCATTCAATTTCCCAACAATTAGATGCACCTGAAGGTTAATATGGTGCTTTGTTAATCTGTTGTGTGTTGTGTTGTTTAAAACTAACTCTCTCTCTCTCTCAGCCTTCCCCTGTTTTTTATTTTCCCACCGCATATGCTGGAGGCACTCTACCAATCTGTTTCGCTGAAAGGGTCAAATCTGTGGCAGGGCACTGGTTTCATACAGGTCATTTAGTAATTAGTAATGCCATGATATTAATGCATTAGGAGAGGCTTTCTCTCACCACACTGCTGGTTAAGTACTTTAGATCATTTCTAGGCAACATTACAGGCTCGGGTAAATTAGGTTGGTCCCCACCATGACCTTGTAACCACACTAACTCCTCCCATGACCGCAGTATGTTTTTAATAGGTCTACCTATTATACCCAGAAGCAATTTTGTTTCCATCCATCCCTGCAGGCTGATTGCATATTCTGAGGATGTTGCTGACTTATGGCCGTGTGAGAATGAATATTTCTCTCCTGGGATCTGGGGGATATTTCTCTGGTGTGGCATACATTGGGCTCCTAGTAGTAGAAATGACAGCAACATTACATGGTTGAAATGAATCCCCCATAATGTTATCCATTTTTATTCATAAGAAGCTACGACATGCCTCTCATTGGTTTCTGTGCGTGAATGCGGTGGTGGAGGGGATTTTGTAGCAATTTTCAGTTATAAATCATGGACAACTGAGAATTATGGGGTCAACAGAAAAATAAAGTGATAGTGTATCCGTGGATGTGCAGCACACAAGACCAGATACAAAGCTCACATGTGTTCATTTTATACGACTACAGCCACAGCCAGCCCAATAAATTCATACATCCTAATCTCTGCTGAAAGTGAGCGGCAGAGCGAGGACAGGGCTGATACTGACCAACTACGAAGGAGGAGATTAGCTACAGAGCTTTTTGCTGCCGTCTGCTATTTTAGGGGGAAACTAATGGCAACTGAACAGGGAAACAATGACTCCAGATCCAGTAAAAGTAGCTGAAGCGGACATCGGGGGGAAAAAGTCCTTCATTCAATGCCTTTTCCAGGTGAAAATGGAAGATAATGGTTGTAGTTACTGTCACAAATGCTCTTCTCTATAATTCTTGCTCTAGATGCATTATTACCATTAAGCCGAGCACACCTAACTTTTCCATCAAAGAGCCCTTTTCCATCAAAGCTGATATTTTAAGCAGTCGGGACTATTAGAGTGTAATAATTGGCTGTTTTAAAACAGTTTTTCTCTGTTCGGGCACAGTGAAAGGGTTTCACGCGGCAGCCGTGCAGTCATCTAGAGCTTCCATGCCCGCCGTTCAAGCTGGGAAATAATGAAGAAATTAGGACTGATGGAAAATCTATTATAAAAGCTATCAACTTTTCTTCTTAAAAGCCTCTGTTTTACAGTTACTGTGGAAGGGCTATTTGTACAAAAAGGGCATATTCAGTGGTCAACCAATTTGAACTGCTTACCTCATACAGAAGTGACAGAACTGCTTACTACTAGAGCTAGTATTCATGATGTTTTTTTCCCCCAGAACAACATTAACCTCTACTCCAATCAGTGTGAAAAGGTGACACTAAATCCAAATCACCAGTCCACCCTCCCTGCCAGATTTCAGTCATTTTCACCTTCAACATCCTCCCCTCAGCACCATCATATTGTCACCTCTGCTACAGCTGATTCTGCAAAACTGAGAAATGAGATATAGAGTGTGAGGGGGGGTTTTACTGCGTGTGTGTGTGTGTGTGTATGTCTATGTGGTGTGCATGTGGTAGTAATCTACACTGTGCGTATATTGCAGTGGCTGTTACAGACTCAGATGTCTCTAATCAGTCAATATTTCAATAAGATTGATATTACTGCTTTGCCATTTAAAGGCCGCTGTCCTCACTGATGACTGATAATCCATGAGGTACAGAAGCCAATGACTCATACGAAGAAGTGTAAATCCTGCACGATGCATGACATCTATATGCTCCCTCAAGGCTACTGATTCACACCATATCCTGCTTTAGTTGATGTCACACCGTCATTTTTAAAGAGCGTTTCGGGGAAATATCTACTGTAGCATATGTGTGGATCAAGCTGGCAGTAAAAACAAGGCTATATAAAGGTAAGCTCTCTTACTGTCACTGACCTGAAATGTGTACAGGGCTGGGCAATATGATGATATATATTGTCAAAACAATATGAAATGTCTTATCGTATCTTATTGTTTCGATTGCAATATAGGCTAGGCCTATATTTATTTATTTTTTCTCTATAATTCCACTTAAAACTGTTATGTTCATTTTGCACTCAGATTCTTAAAATGAGAAATACTTTCTATTTATAAAGTATTTAAATCAAACAGGCGTGTACAAAAATATATTTTACCATGTGGTTATTTCACATAGACTATTTACTTACTGAATTGCCAGAAAACATGCTATATCGTGATATATATCGTTATTGAGATATGAAATGACCTATATTGTGATAAAGGATTCTGGCCATATTCCAGCCCTAATAGAGCAGATAACACTCATCTTCAATTTTACGCTCTCTCATAGAACTGCTAATTTAAACCATTAATTCAAACTCACACTGTTCTCTGAATCCTTCCATTTTCTCATCTCCTCACACTCACCCTCCTACTTTCCCCCCTGGTGGCGGATGGAGTAACGGTTGGGGGTACTGCCTCGGTAATTGGAGAAACCTTCTGAAACATGCAGATGAAGCAGGGTGAGATGGAGAGGAGCGAAAGTGGAAAAGGAAAACGGACCAGATTCCTAATTATCCGCCCCTATTTTTTTTCCTATTCCTTCTTGACAGGGTTAGAGTCGTACTGTGGAAGATCCTTCTACTTCTCATGCTGGCCTCGGCATAATTAGGCGCAGTGTACGGGGCTGAACAGGGATTGATGCTCACATAAAGGCCTGAGCGAGGAGGGGGTTCAGAGGAAAGCTGGGGCTTTGATGAGAGGGTTAAGAGCACTGTCAGCACACTCGCTCTAACACATGTAACAATGAAACACCCTGTCAGATGACACACAAGCTGCCTTACACGAAACTTGGACACACAGCAGCAAGAAATTGGTACACTAAACTAAATATGGTCTGAAATATCAAATGCATTTTTGCATAAAGAGACTTTAATGTAATCAAAGGCCAGTGCAGTTCAAAATGCGGGGACGCAGAGGCAGCCCCAAATAGCATATAGACATCTGAAATATTACTTGCAATGAAAAAGAGGCAATCTCAATGATATGACATTCATTTCCTTTCAGGTGGTGAGAGGAGGATGAGATAGGCTGTCTGCTTTTTAATATATTTAACAGTGTCAGAGCCTCTGGTAGCGCACAGCAGAGGCAAGTACATAGGGAGATATACTGTAGTCGACCGCATTTTTCAAATCACTGCACAAAAATTGTTGCTATTTGCATAAACATGCATTACGATGTGGATAAATATCACATTGAGTGTTAAGTGAATGCGTCACTGTTTTGCCGTTTGTGTTCTTGTCTCAGAGTGTACAAAATCTACTGCATACTGTATGTGAGTGAATGTTAAATTGAGGATGTACATTTTCTTTTACCTTATGAGACAACTAGCATTGTACCATTGTTGCTATAATTCAGTGAGTAGAGGAGGAGATGCGGGCATAAATAACCCAAATAAGGTTTTGTAAAGACCGTATTCCTATTAGGTGTGCAGTGTTCCCGTAAGTGAAAATGTATAGCAGATCACCCCTGACAGACAGACGGTATCAAATATGCTTCAATCAAAACTCTTGTTTTTCAAAATGGTATTGCATTTTTTTTTTGTTCTAAAAATTGAAATTCAGTTCAGTTTTCTCCACAGAAGACTATTTCCTGCCCCTTTTCCTTAAATCATAAGGTCTATTTCAAAGTCTCTTATGCTGCATATGTTTTGACAGTCATATTCTGGTTTATTTTTCTGCAGGCAATTTCATCTTTAACAAACATACACACCTCTTTGCAAAAGCTAATTCCCACTGAAATGATGAGAGCAAAAGCTCTGTGGAGCATTCTTCCCATGGTTAAGCCACCTACCGCAGCTAAAGGGGGCTCAGCGCTACCCCTCTTGCAGGGCGCCGGGCTGCTCTTATCGCCCCACCACGCGGGCCGTAGAGGGGTAATAGGATTGTGACTCACGGAGAAAGTGCCATGCTCACCAAGCAGGGGAGGGCTGAGGCACAAGTGTGAAGGGCCTCTGCGGCTGTCCAGCATCATGAAAGCAGAGGAGCAGGCGGGGAGGATGTATTCTTCTCTCCCCATAAATAACCCTGCTAAATTGCAGGCTTTGGAGGGTCAGTGGGACACTGGTCTGCCAGTGTATATCTGGCGGCCTGAATATAACCTGTAATCCTGCAGCCCAGAAAACGAACAGCACAGCAGTTACGGCAAAATGTCTTTTCTGCAAAATGGAAGCCTGAGTGTTTATGAGCTTGGAAAGAGAGAGAGAGAGAAAGAAGAGAGGGTGAGAGAGAGTCGAGGCAGAGTTGGGGTGATTTTATAGTTTGTAGTCAGTGTCTGAGTGGTAGACTTCTTCCTTGACTGGCTGAGTCCCAGCACCAGCACAGCATTCACTTTGTACTCGAAGGAGGAAGATGAAAGCAGCACTGGGTCAAAAAGGGATGGAAGGGTGGGGGCAGATGTGGGGGGGCTTTATCTGACAGACAACCGGATCACTTTGGTTTCGGATGCCGGCTGGGTGTGACTGTTAACATTCAGCGAGAACTCTTGGGGTTAAGCAAGCATTCACAGATTAAATACTGACTTCAGAAGTCGCACTGATTCTCTGTGATGATTTGAAATCAGAATCCTGGAGGCACCAGAGAGAAACAAAGTTTTTTCCGTTCGCCCCTCTATAGTGCGTTCAGTGCTGACGGCAAAACCATTCCACCTGTCGGCAGTTAGGTGAGTGGGTGTGTATTTCAGTTTCATCAGCGCCCCGGCGCTCATGGGAAGGGCAGTAAAAGGCACTGCAGGTGGTGGAAGACTGAGATGTCCATGCTGGTTGTTTTGATAGAATATAAGTGGCCTGAGGCAGTGAGCAGCCGATGGAGAGCTATAGCGAAGATTTAGGGTTATTATTGAGAGGCAGGCATGGTGTAACACACAGGCATGGGCTTGATATCTGTTTCAGATTGGTGAGATAGGAGTCCTCCCCTCCAGGACTGATTACTTTATCTAGAGGACCATAAAGCTTACAACAGACAGCATAGAGCACGGTAAGAAATATAACCTATACTAAGGATTAAAGGTGCAACACAGAGAATTTTCATTATAGTTACTGCAAATAAATGATATTTGTTCACTCACTGTTCTTTCTGTATCAGATAAGTTTGGTGAGAATGATTGGAAATGATTGGTAATGTGGCATGCAAGTAGTAGCGTAGTCATGGGCACACATGCAAGTGATTTTTGATTATGTTGAAGTGCCCTCTCCTCTGAATGCCATATTACGCCGTGAGCAGTTGCATTGCCTGTCTTATTTAGTTTGATTGATGGTACTGTTTACTGCTCACACTCCCATCAGGACTGTTTCGTTCGTTTCACACATGCTGGATGATGGCAACCCACTAACTGATGCTAAGAAAGCTAAAGTCCATGTCCGGCTTTCCTCGTGGTTAAAGGACTTTTTTTTTTTTTTTTTGGATGAAAGTACAAAACACATCTCCCTCACAGAGCGGCTTAATAAATAGGATTTGGAAATGCAGAGAAGGAGAAAGCTAAAGGCTTCATCACTGTGAGATGAAGAGTTCGACTGTGGGTGACCAGGTTTGCAGAGCTGCAGAAACAGCTGGAAGCCGCAGCAGAGAAAGATCACGGAAATATGCTCAACACCTTCAGAGATTTTTGACAACTGAACACTATAAGCTACATGTACCACTTAAAAGTGGAGCTGGTTTCTAATAAACCATTACATTTTCACAACTGCACGCTTGCCTTGACCCTCTGGTCTGACTGCTTTCACAATGCTGATTCTTGCTTTTTGACCTATTACAGACTCTTCACCACTGTGCTGCTGTGCTTCCTGTGTCTGATTTCAGGTAGCACATCTGGGATCCAGTGTTACAAGTAGAGGTAAAAATCAATAGTTTAAGAAATGTCTTAGTCTACAACTACACTCACTACTATCATTTCTGTAAAATTTTAAATATTATTTTGAAAAAGAAATCTCCCTCATTCAAAATCATTTTTTCTTTTAATTGAAGTTCTACTGCTGTGAAAATTACAATTTCAGTGGCAATTACATTTGTTATGAGTATCACACCAACATGATGGCATTTCATTTTGTATAATTTGAAAGGCAACAGCGTTATATCAACAAACCAGAGCTGTGCATCAAACTGTAATCAATCTCAAAATGCACATGCATGAAATTATGGAAGCATTCATGGCAAAACTAGATTGTCAGCTAATGTCACATGTGCCACAAAGGACACGGCTTCTGTTTTCCCTGCGTCGGCTGTATTCTAATTTATTCCTTGACAGGCTTGATGAGATAAAGTGACGAGTGGTAGGAGGTGGCTGTCAGGAGGTGACAGGGTCTTTCTTCTGGCTGCCTTTTGGTGGCTATCAGGGCTTCTGATCTGGCTGAGAGCATGCCTGCCACACTGAGAGGGTCAATGGCCCTCACAATGCAACGAACCCCGTTTTTGTTCTGTGACTGACAGTGATTCACCACACATATAGTTGCTGTTAAGTGTATAAATGTCTTAATAGGGAAAAAGCTTTCTCGTTCTGGGGGATGAAAGAAAAAAAAAATAATACACAAAGAGCAAGCTGAATCAGAGATGTATTCTATATGAGGTAAACTGGGAGATGGTTATCAATGTGACAATGGTAGAATAGGTAATAATAAAAAATGCACCAGTGTCTTGGTGACAGACTTTATCTATTAACACACATGTAGCTGTATGACAGGATCTTCAACACAGTGTAAGCAGACCATAGACTATATGAGGAAGTGGACATAGTCAACGTGACGTCACCCATTGGATTGTGGACTGCCAGTTTTAAGTCTGGAGTTTGGCATTTTGGCCGTCGTCATCTTGTTTTTTGCAACCAAAAGGGACACGAGAGGGTGGAGCTAAGTACAACCGAACAGTGAATAAGACATTTCTAGGCAATAAAATGTTACAGTACAATTGCCTTTCATGAACTGAAAACACACTGTGAAAGGGTTAAAGTTCTAACACAAAAACACAGACAACTCTCAGACTGGAAAATGCTGTGGTAGCGACCAGTCAATCACAAGGTAGCCACGCCCTAAAGCATACCCTGCTTTATGGTTTACTTTACTCTAAATGGGACCATAATTTACTAAATGAACATCATGCTGTATTGAAGAAGACTTGAAACTAGCAATTGAGACCATAATCTCATGTTTACAATGTTTACTGAGGTAATAAATCAAGTGAGAAGTAGATTTCTTTTTGCAACCAGAGGAGTCGCCCCCTGCTGGCTATTAGAGAGAATGACAGTTTAAGGCACTTACTTCACTTTTCAGACCCGGAGGTAGCCCAGTGAAGTAGACAGACAAGCCTTATGTTTTATTTTATCATATCAAGCACTAACCCTACTATCACATATTGCATTTGAATATTCAAATATACCAAATGTACACGTTTTACTGTATGAAATTTCCATTTGTAAATGATCCGTTTCTAGTTTGCATGTCTTGCAGGTGTTGATGGTCACTTGACAAGCAAGAGCAATTTTTTGTCATCTAAGAATTCAACTTTCTTTGCACAAAGATCTCCTCTTCTCTATTATTATGTATGGATACATTTTGTCTTTTGATTTATGTCTCCCAACTTGTCACATGAAAGGCCGTTATGTCTTCCTCTTCTAAAGTTTCTATTGTCTAATGTCTGAGTGATCCTCTAGTCTGATCCATGGGGTTACAGTATAACTTAGATCAATTGGATATTTCCTCTTTATAGTGACGTTACTCTCGATATACTGCATGTTATATTTATTCTCCTCTTCCTCCTTCTGGTATTCTTTTCTTGTCTGTCCCTCTGCTTCTCTTTTATCTATTGTGCGGAAGAAGTAGACATACTGTACTTTGTCACTGGGTGAGCTTATGCTTCAAGACACACAATCCTGTTAGGAATTGGCACAGCTACGTCCATTTGATGCCAGTCAAAATATTACAGTCTGTTCACTGATATAATGAGCAATGGACATAATGCAGCCCATAATGAGGCTTGTTTATATGTCTACCTGGTGTAGTATGTATTGGAACAATGCCATATTGGTTAAGCACCCAAATCTGTTCACCTTGTTCTACAGTGTGTGTGCGTGTGTTAGTGTGTGTGTGTGCATGGTTGTTCCTGTTTGAACCTCAGCAGTAAGACACGGATGCTATCATGACAAAGTGATGGGCTTTACTAATACGAGCCAACACTCTGATCAGGATTCAGCAGGTGTTCTGCGTTGAGGAGACTGACGTCTGCTTGGGACCATCCATCAGAGCTAAATGGCAGATGGTCCTCTCTGTGGCCAGGCAGGAAGTGCACTAACACAATCGCTGCAGAAACACAGGGAGCACTCTACCTGCTGATAATCCACTTACACACAGACAAAGCTGCTTTAATCTGCCCGCTCCTTCCATGCACACCCCCTCGCCACACGACAAGGCCAGGCTCCATGCTGGAGAATCACCATTGATCCACTGCACACATGTACACAGGCTGAGCACTGACAGGCCATGTTATAAAGAATCCCTAATCACTTTCATATGTGGCAGGATCACGGACAATGAATACAAATGCTTAAAAATAAACAGAAAATTGCATCTCAAGTATTTCTTGCTGCTAAATCATTTTTTTCCTATTAATTCTATGCGTGCATCTGGCTCTGGTTTGAGCATCAGAAGAAATCGGGATACTTATTGTGGACTAAATCCTGTTTTAAATTGTACATCTGCTGTAAACAAGCATAGAATCAGTTGAGAATTATATCCGCAAGCTTCCACCTATCATCACAAAGGTTGCGTATTGTGCTAGGAAGCTGGAGTCGTATACTTCTTGAATAACGTTTGTGCTCCAGTGGCACTGGTTGCATCATAAAAAAACTACTACTATTATATTCTTGATCCGTGTAAAGAATAACTAAATGTCACTAAAATCATCTTAGTTCATTATTTATAGCCACAGACAAAAAAAGTCTTAGTTGTATTGTATACTTGCCTGTAAATGTTGGAAAATGTTTTTAATGTACTGACTGAACTGTGTTACATATAAAATATTGTTTGGACTATATTTTTATTTGAGTTGTATTTATTAAAAGTTCTGTCCTAGAGAAACTCAGCAATTTGAGATCACTGAGTGCACAGGCACACGTAAAGCTAGGGACACACCAAGCCGACATAAAAAAGCTAGGGGCGACCAAAGCCACCAGCTGCGTCGCCTCATGTCGCCTGTGTCTTGGCCAAAAAGTTGCACTCAAACACACTGCAAAGACTACAACCGACAGCCAACTACCACGTACGTTCTGCGCTTGTGTAAGATGAAATAACTCTCCACACCAGCAGGTCGCGGTAGTCTGTATTTGTCATTCAAATAGGGAAACCGGAAGACCGAGGATGGCGGATATACAAGCTGTTGTTATGATACTTACATAAAATAAAGTGGCGTTTGCCGACCATTTTCACACCACTCTCACTCACCACTCAGCTTCATTCTAGATGTCCATGTCGTTGTGAAAATATCCGTGTATCAGAATGATCAGATGAGATGAAGATGAAAAATGAGAAGAGCCTTCTGTGTTTTTCTTCTTGACTTTACTCGTTGGCTTACTTTCTTAACTTCCGTTTCTCTTCTTGTCCACCGATTCGTTTAAGCTGAACCGCCAATCACAGAGATTTCTCTCACTGATGGGCGCCGCCGCATAAACATGCTGAATCTGTCAAAAAAACACTGCCGACAGTCGAACGCTCACCGGCGGCCCCAAACTGTTCGACGCCCAACCGTCGGCTTGGTGTGTCAGGGCCTTAATACAAGCCACCACAAACCACTGTGTAATAATTCAAACACCTTTTACCCATGTAAAATATTGAAATTAATGATCACTGTCTTCTTTGGATAATGATAAATTGATAATCCTGAAATTCAGTGCCCACACACCACATGTATCGATGCACATTACTTACACTACACTGCCATTAAAAAACAGCCCACTGTACTGTGATGTAAGAGCAAATAACAGCATTACCTAGACTTTGTGATGAGAAACTGAAATGAAGAGTGCATTTTTGTAACAACTTCTAAATCATCCTTGAAGTATGAAACATATAAAAAAAAAAGTATTACTTGTGTGACTTAGTGCATTTTAATGAGTACAGATTCACATTTGGGTTCCGGATGCTTATTAGAAAAGCCGGACATGGAGCTGGAGGTGCATCAGGCCAGGACCTGGAAGTCCCACAGGGAGTCATTAGATAAGAAGATGAAGTTTGATTGAAATCTTTTGCCAGGTTGTTCCCACTGATGGGGCTTCATTAAACAACATGGACTTATTGAGGCTGAGCAGTAGGATCTTATGTTTATCTTTCTGGCATCAGAAAGGTCTACTGCGCTGAAACTCTGCCCAGATCAAAACAGATTTATAGGGAGGTTTCCCTGTTTCTGTATCCCGGGGTGCAGAGCTGTTCTTGCTCATGAACTCATCTGTTTAACAGTTTGAATAACGAGTTGTCCTCTTTTCTCAAGGCGTGAGCAGTGGAGCTCTACAGGGAGGAGGTGTCAGAGCGGAATAAGAGGGAGAGAAGGAATGAACAATTAGTGTGGAGTGGTGGAACAGTTCCACGCCGAGGCAGAGGCGAAGGGGGGAGGGAGCCATGAAAGAGGCCAGGTGCAATATCGCATCCTTCCTGTCAGAGGGCTTAAAAGGAGAGCAGAGGAAGAGCGTTTAGCTCCGAGGGACGCATGTGGAATGCTGACCACAGGTTGGAAGAATCGACTATTCAGAGTGCGTCTCTTCCATGTGCCCTATCGGGTCGGGGAGGTATCTGCCAAGTAAAAACTGTTGCCAACAGTTTCTGAGGTGCTTGGAATACCGACAAGGAAAATCAGGTCTGGAGGATGAGAGCTGACCTTGATCACAGCAACTGTGATACTCTGCTGAGACTTCATGCTAGTCAAGAGAAGGATTTGCCACAGTTTTATTTTAGTACTGGATATCATGAGAATTTTTTAATGCTCCTTAAAAAACTGTATTTTTCAATGCAAGAACAAAAACATCTCTGAAGCAATGACTAATTCATCGTACATCTTTCTTCTATATTGATCTCTCCGCAATCGTTGTTTCTCTGTGCGACCACTCCTGCTTTATCTGCACTGTATTTCATCAAAAATCAATACAAATTACATTTCTAGTATGTCAGCAGATATGCTACAAATGTTCTTTCATGCCACGCAATTGATGGGGAACTGTAAGCGCTGCAATGTTCTACTACTGTACGTCTCTGCCAAGCTTCACATCCAGTTCAGCCTTCTCTTCATACAACATTTGTATCCGTGTATACAAATTGAATATCTGTGCAAAATATTCAAGTATAAATGATAAGAGTATTGCCTGAATATCTTTAAAATAACTCATAGATACTGATCTTTCAAAAAGTGGCAACACAGGAAGATGAAAAAGGAGGGTTTACAATAGGCATGGATAAAAGGATTTATAAAGCTGTATATATCTGGTGAGTCAACCCGGATCTTTTTGATTAGATATTACCTCCAAATGACTCCAACTTGAGACAATTGTTTGCTGTATTTTCTATATTTTCTCAGTTAGAGCTGTCCTTTCATCTCTTGTTTTATGCTTTGTTCATATATCATAAAAGAGTGATGTCTCCTCGGAAAGAGCGATGACTGGTTGCTGTGTATTCAACCGTAAGGCAAAACGTGTCAGGTGCTCTTGGAAAACGGGGGGAAAAGGTCAGGATAGACAGGAAGGCAATCCAGGCACTCCAAAATACTAAAACAAGTGGCAACGAGGAAGGAAATATACTAAAAAGCCTTTATTGTAGTGGCTAAATTGTTTAAAAACCCAACATGTTTCGACCACTGTAGGTCTTCATCTGGGCATTCAACCGGTGATGTGTCCTCATTTAACTCTTTGATTGCCTTATGTTTGGTATTAGAGGGCCCCTACATTCATGGTTGCATGCATATATCAATTTGTTTGCCATCATACATCACCAGACATTTTGTTATGGTATATAAGTTCCAAATCAAAAAGCACTTTGACTCTTGAGCAGCAAACCTGACCAAAACATTCATTATAACGTTTCCCACAAAACTGACAGACATGATGAATCTCTCTCCTATCCACTCTCCAACGAGTCCAAGTAAAGGCTAAAACTTAATGGTCTTTTAATTTCTGATTGCCTGTCTCTTTGATTGGCCTTAAGTGGTGCCATCCTTTCAGTGGTGATTACTATGGGAACTTGTCAGACTGGTTAATTGGTTCTTTAGTAGACTTTTTTCTTGAAAGGGCTTCCTGTTTCTCCCAAGGGCAGCAGGTGTCGAAAGAACAACACTACAGCCTCTTGATGCTAAGAGCACCACTCCAAATTACACTCATTAAGGCAATTCAAATATAAGGACACTTACATAATTATGTGCTATTAAAGAACTCAAATAAGTTTGAGATTGGTTTAAAAAGACCCAGGCAAACTCACTGACAATATAGAGTTTTAATTGTACTCTCCAAATCTGGAAAATATTTTAACTTGAATGACAAAGGAGCGTTTTCGCTTTTAAATCATCAATGTCCTTTAAAATGCCTGCGGTATCTTTTGTTTCTGTTCCGAGAGAGACCATAGGATGTCCTTGCTTGGTCCTTTTTGTGAAGCGGAGCAAAGTCCCTGCTGAGAATTCTTGGTGTTTGTCAATCATTGATTAGGAGTTCTTTTAACAGCATGCACTAACATCTCAGCACTCTGGTGAGATGAGTGCCAGGTTCAATAACCTCCCTCTGCTCTCATAGCTAGAGTGTATTTTTGCTTGTCACAAGTATGCAAAGCATTGTCATTCAGTCTTCATTGACATTTTTGTTCCAAAGTCAATATCAGCCACTTATTCACTCAGCCACAAGTGAAGAACAGGTCTAGTGGGTAAAAAAAAAAAAAAAGCAAGGACACAATGTTCTTTAAAAGTTTTGTCTTTCAAGGCAGCTGAACAGTTCTTGTCATTTCTAAAAAAGCCTTTCTCTTCCCTAACAATCTAGGCTGAAAAATAGAAACTACTGGGACTTTCTACAAAAGAAATGTCAGCTTCTTGACACTCGACAACTGCAGAAATAACAACAACAGGCCGACGGATTAGTGGTGCCAAGTGAGAAAGTGTACTAAGTCACATAACTGCTTATCCTCTGAGAGGCTCTGTACCTCTATTGATCAATTTGGGGACCTTAACCAGTTCACCACCAATGGGAACTGAAGGCAGAGAACATGTTCTCTTATCAGACACGAAAGGACACTTGACTCTTTATTTCTATTTTGGACAACAAATGTACTGGTTGTGACACCTTTGGAAAGCCCTGTTTGTCCTTGGAGGACTTTCATTGTTCACATTGTTTCACAGTGTTTTAAAAGTACAACACACTGAAAAGTTTTTTTTAAAGTGGATGAACTGTGGCTTATTATTACTCTAAGCAGGCCATACAGACTAACGACCACATTGACTTGAGGTAGGAGAAAATCAAAGACTGAACAAAGACATGATAGTTGGCTACTGGTTTTGAGGAAAGCCTCGTGGATTTAAACCTTTAAGAGCACTTTTGTCTGAGAAAGTAGGACATAGTTTGGACATAATGAGTAAAAGAGCAGATGTGTATAGTCCAATTATGCAGTTGTAGTGACTGAGTACAAAGAGAGTGCACTTTGTTTCCTCTGCAGGTAGAGCAAATTCCTTTTAACAGTAAATGAACTGTCGCTCTGGTGTGTGCCTCCAGGGTGTGCAGTAAGAATTAAGGACTTATGAGAATCTGTGACACATATGGTCTACTACTAAAAATAAATCAAACTGCATTGTCAATCAAAAACAGCTTGTGTTTGTCTATACAATGGTTCCACTGTGAATGTCACATATGTGATTCAACTAAAATGACATTTGGTACTGGATTTAATGAGCAGCAAAACATGAAAGACAATTTTTTTTCCAGCGGATGTTCTTTAGGGCTCTCTAATGGATAAATGGCCAAGCAAATGCTGCCTGACTTCGGAACATGCAGCTACCCGGCTCCAGAGTTAAAAGCCCAAAGTAAGATTAATCACTGCTGCTGAGGGGGATGATATTCTTTGTTTCTGGTAATTTATGGTCTCTTTACAGCCAAGACCCTGAACCAACATCACGCCTCTCACATACTGTACGCCACTAATCATCGACAGCTCCTTAGGCACCTCTTTAGCAAATGTTCAGAGCAACAAGATGAGTTGTACATAAACAAGATATCAGGGCTAATACACGGTTGCTTCCGTGTAACAAAAAGGTGCTTGAAGCTGTTATTCTGCCTTCCTTCTTTCTCTTTATCTATCTATCTACAGCATTGTTTCTTATTACCATTCAGGAGTTATCTAACGCTGGGAACTAAAGACCATCTTGTGATGGGATCACACCTGCTACGACACCAAATCAGACCAACTTCCCCACTTTTTTACCCCCTTACTTCCAGCACTCTTGCTCGGACCACAACCATCTCCAAACTCATTTTGATCTCAACTACACACCTGTAAAGTTTTGTGACGCCAATTCGGGCCAAGGCCGTAAAAGTGGGGGCGTAAAGTGGGAGGGCCAAAGGCCCCCTCGCCCCCCTTGCTCGGATCATGGCAAACTTCGAAGTCAACCTTCATTTTGATCTCAACTACAGAACAGTTAAGTTTCATGACTTCATGTTATACGGTTGCGACACCATCGTGATGACAAGATCTGTCAACAAACAGAAATATAACACCTGGCAAATCACAAACAAACTCACAAGGTGAAAATAATACCAGCGTCGCTGTCGCAGCTGGCAACTACCACTACTAAATGTTGAATTGAGATAGAACTAGAGACCATCTTGTGATGGGAACACATCAGCCGCAATGTCACATCATGCCAGGAGCATAAAGAGCGGGGCCAATGGTGCCTTCCCCACTTCCTACCCCCTACTTCCCGCACCTTGCTCTGTCCAGTGACAGACTGACATATAAACACTTGTAGACCATCGCGGTGACAAGATCTGTCCACAAACAGAAATATAACACCTGGCAACTCACACACAAACTCACAAGGTGAAAATAATACCAGCGTCGCTGTCACAGCTGGCAACTACCACTACTAAATGTTGAATTGAGATAGAACTAGAGACTATCTTGTGATGGGATCACATCAGCCGCAATGTCACATCGGGCCAGGGGCGTAAAGAGCGGAGCCAATGGTGCCTTCCCCACTTCCTACCCCCTACTTCCTGCGCCTTGCTCTGTCCACAGACAGACACAGATATGAACACCTGGCAAAGTACTCAAAACTGCTTCTGTGGCAGTTCCCGCTACAGTAGGTGTCTCCAGGACCACATTGTGCCACGATGACACAAACACAGACTCACAAGGTGAAAACAATACGCGCCACACGCTGCCGCAGCTGGTAAAGGACAAAAGTAGTGTATAAGGAACCAGCTTGGCATGTGGAGAGACAGTTTTTAGTCAGGAGGCCCAGCAGAGGATCAAAGTGAACAGCGACTCCTCTTAGCCAGGTCTGATCCGGGAACAGGATAGTCAAGCACAGCTCTCCCTGCAGTCTGAACATGACTCATGGTATAGTGAATATTTCATGGCAGGCGTCTCAGAGCTGACAGTACTTCTGGCCACAGGGCAGCTCTGATAGACAGAAGAAAGAGTGTATAGAGGGGTGTTGGGGGGGCATTAGTATTCATAGAGAAGTATTGTATATGGACACACATGTGCACACCATATGAAGAGGAGTTGACACATTCAACTATCTAACATAGTGCACACATCTCAGAGGAGTTAGCTTCTTTCCTGGCTGACGTTGAGCAGTGACTTACCCAAATACAAAAAATCCCCTGTAGGCTTATTAAAGAGCTTCTCCTCTTGAAAGCAGAGCATACAGTACAGCTTAGACGTTGTACAACACAAAGCTACGCCATATTTATCTGGTTAATAAGGTGCTTGGTTAGGCGCTATTTCATTGTCACCCACACATTTTCATTTTTGTTTAACACAGTGCTTACATAACTGCACCACATTAAGCCAAACCATTAAATGCATTGTTGGTCTTCCAACAGTTTTAGAGGGCAGCATTCAGCATCGGCAGCTCTGTGACAGGCTCTCAGGAGAGGCCAAATCATGTAGTCTTATTATAGAGGAGACAAATCAAGTGTACCAAAACCCTCCCCTCCAGCCCTACTTTCTCAAGGTTATTTTCAAAGATAGCTCATGTCTTGGTACAATATGTGGGTTGGGCTTTACGTAAGCCCTGCCACCAGAGACATGGTGTAACCCTATGCAGTAGAAGTGAGAGGGCTTCAGAGGCCACAGAGAGGCACGGGTGTAACTAATTTAAACCCCTGGGAGGCCTGGATGGGCGCTGGCTTTTGTCCCGGCAGAATAAAGTCAGGCCACTTTAGTTCTGGGTGCGTTGTGCTTCACACATAGCAGAGGCACTGTCGACTTGTGTGTCAGCATTATAGCACTTAAAGGTAATGAGATTTATGCTTTCTGCATCATAAAGTGTGACTGCCTTTGAGAAACCTCTGAAACAATGGTGCGCGTGTTCTGCCTTGCAGCGCAAAACAGACTTACATCATATCTGAATCGCCACATTCCACAGTGAAATATGATTATAGACTCCAGAGAGGCATGTTCCTTCCGTCAGTGATATTGTAGCCGTCCCACAGTATATCGCTCAACAGCGCGTTTACCGGGAGTAGCTCCTCTTCCGCTCGCAGCGAGGAGTACCACTTTTACAGCTCGCTGAATTCAAAGAGATGAATCCCTGTAAACACCCTGCCTACTATGATAAGGATGTTCTTATTTACCCAATTCAGGAGCGTGCATCAGCAATATCTCTTAATAAAAACAGTCACATTCTCTATTTCTAAACATATTGCATAGTGGACATGAAAGTGAGCCGACCGCTGCAGTGCTGTACAGTATCCCTATTGGTGGGAAGCCAGGCATCACTAATATTGATTTCTTTTATTTTATAGTGCACTATAATGAGCTACCTTCAGTCAAGATCTGTCACCATGCATTACTGTCGGACCACACCAAATGAAAGCCATGCTGCCTTTCAGGCACTTTTAAATGCATCGGCTAGATGACTACATGCAGACAGGCTGGAAAACAGGCACACTGTGCAAACGGCTTGCATTCGGTCATCTGTGCTTCTTCATCTCATATGATCAACATCTAATGTTTATTCAGTTTTATTCGTTCCATACGTCTATGCATAAGGAGCTATTTTGATAGGGAAACAGAGATAAAGGGTAGCACCTCAGGGTAAGATGGATATGGATGCCTTGTTTCTAACATTATATCACAATTTCAGCTGTGGGACCGAGCCTGACTTGCAGGAACATCTTTCCTCTGAACACGTAGTATTGCACTGCAGTGCCATCAAAATGTCAAGTTTTGAAATGATTAGCTCTTTACACAAGTTATCATCTGGTTTCCTCATTCATTTTCTAAACGTTAGCTTCTTTCTCCTCAGTGAGTGGACATTATTTTCCTCTCCTTTCTGAAGAAATGACTTCATCAAAGACGATAAAATTGCTGGAGGACGACATAAATGTGGCCAAGAAAAAGGTGTATGCATTAACACGTTGTCGGAGCAAGCAACGCTAGCTTGCCAAATCTGACTTATTGAGACTTGGTGCACAAGAAGAGCTTACTTTTTGCAGGTATGTTTGAGAGAAGGAACTTCTCCTAAAAGGTGTGAATACATTAAAACAGATGGTTCCAAAATGTGGAGGCAATAAGCTTCTCGAGTGCATCTGTTATATAACTCTTACATAAAGAACAAAACCAAACTATAGAGCATCTAGATTACAGCAGGGCAGCCCTTCACATCGGCCAATCTTGCCTGAGGCTGAGATCAGGAGACATCCAGATGGCAAGTCTCTCTCTCTCTCTCTCTCTCTCTACTTCTCCCTGTTTGACTCATGACTGCTGTTCAAATCGTATTTTGCCTGTTTTGCTTAATAACAATGCCACATGAACAATTATAATGCCAGTGTGAGCTGAAACATATCGTTGTAATGCTTAAACTACCCACTAAATGTCTGCTTCTCATACTTACATTCACTGCATTATCCCGTTATGTTTGTATCTGCATCCGTGTGCCATGCTCACGTCCAATTTGATTCAAAAGCACAACAGATCACCATCACTCTCAAAGAGTATGCTTGTTCGCATAGCACGTCATGCATTACTTCCACGATCTTGCATGTTAATATGTTAAAATAATATCACAGGATCATATTTATATATTTTTTCCAAAACCAACTGAATCATCCAACTGAAAGAAGTGACAATGAAAGAAGACGTGCTTGAGATGCAGCGTGTCTAACGGCAGCTCTGTGGTTGATGTTGGTGTGTGTAGTACACCGGTGCCAGGCCTCGCAGCAGATGCGCTGGCCTCTTCACGTGTATGCACTAAGCAGGAGTAAAGAATCGTCATCCAGGCAGGTAATTGGCTGCTGTTTACATTGCTGTTGGCATACCCCTCCTCTCCTGCTTGACACATCTGTAGTGTTCATTAGGGCTGACGAGCTCTGTGATACACTGTGTTATCAAATCTGGCCTCTCAGACTGTTCACTTTGCAAGTTCCAATTTGAGTCGCCGGATCAGTGCTCAGTGCTCACATTCATGTTGGTCAAATCAAAAGTTTAAGTTAAATAGATCTTTAGAGTAGTTTTGGAAATGCAATTGTAATGCAATCGATAAAGATTTAAGGTGTTGTGCCATTCAGACATTCCTGAATGCAAGATTTGTGTTGAAATTACTCAGAAATAGGTGCTGATGTTCTCCTGTTGTTTTGTTTGTTTTTTTTCTTTTTAAATATGTTAATGTGTTGGTGGAAATCCACACAGGAGGGTTGGGAACCAGGAGATAGCAGAGAAGCAGAAGAAGAGGGAAGAAAAGACAAAGCGTACAAAAATGGAAAATGGGTTTACAGAGGGAGACCTTGGAAAGCAGTTTGTAGAGGAAGGCTTACCCCAGGTGCTCGAACGCCAGATGGAGAAACAGCTGAATCAAATCCGGGGAAATAGACTCGTCATCAGCTCCAGCCTCAAAATCTTCATTAAAACCCTAAGCGAAGTGAGATAGACAAAGTGAGGGACAAGGGTAGATGTAAACGCTAACAACAGCTCGTGAAAGGACAAATTAAAATTCAAAGTGGTTTCACGGCAGAGTGATTTGACTCTGAAATCCAAGGCTTAATAGATTAAATCACAGAATTATGTGCATGCCAACCTTTCTATTAATTACTGATTTCAGAACATATTAATTATACAACCACAGTCTATGCTTGTGCAGTAATTCAAGGAGAAAGGGATGAGTGCTCTTCATTATCTTCATTATGAAAGTTACAATATTATTCAGCAAATGCATCCTTTAATGAATTACAGTATGTATATCATATCATTAGGGGAATTTGTCACACCACATTCCCTCTTGGCTCTTTGAGAATGCAGATGGCGATGCTTTAGCCACAGAGGTGGCAGTAATTTGCTAATGAAGAGAATAAGAGAGTTTTGTTTTAATCACATTACATATAAGCAACTTCCCTGTTAGTAGTAGTAGAGTCTGAGTAATCATCATATTGCTATTGCGCTCTATTTGTAATACGATATCAAATGATTGCTCGACATATGTCTTTTATATTTATAGCAGAGTCTCAGAGTCCCGTCCCCAGGCTGCTCGCTGTGATTATTATTACCACAAAGGTGATGCAAAAGGTATGTAATTCAGACAAGTATTAAATATATTATGGCTCATATACGGTTACCTATGACTAAGAAGTAGAACACAAGATGGAAATAAAATATATATGAGATGCAAAACAGATCTGTAACTATAAAGTTGTTACCACAGACTTGGCAATAGCAACTAATAAGGCGTGGATAGTTAAATGTAACAGAATGTCTCTGCATGGTTGAAACTGCTTTTTGGCTAAAATGGTACACTGCGTCATAGATTTTAAATCACTATTACATTGTATGTGGTTACACTCCACATATTAATGATCATGAACAAGATTAAGTGATTGGATATATTTGGAATATATTTTGCACTTGCGCTCACAGTGCTTTAACACAGCCATTAACATGCATCTATTGGAATCCTGATATGTATTCCACTGGAATAAAATAATATCTGTTTGATACATACTGATTCTCCTTCCTACATCAAAACACATTGGTGCTGCACTCTTTCTTCCTTAATACATAATCCTTCGCCACCAACAATTACTGCTTTGTTATTTTTGATTCCCCTATATACACATCTATCGCAATTCATTAGTATCTATGCGAGCTACCTGGAGGGGTCTCCGTTCATTTTGTATGTGTGATCTTATTATTAAAGATGCTAAATACTCGATTGGGAGCATTTCTATTGCCTCTCAATGCACTCAACATGGCGACTGCTGAGCCGGCTAGCAGCTAACGGCACTAACAGCACGAACAGTGCAAACAAAGGTGCTGACAGAGCTAACAGTGTTAACCCTGGGGGGAACCAGAGGGTGGCCGTTACGCTTCAGTGAGGAAGCCGTTGGTCGGGACGGCATTATCAGTGGTCACTGCCGTATGAGCGCAGTGCAGAGCGTCGGCCATTAGCTAGCCAGTGGGGCACAACAGAGAGACTCCAATGAACTAACATGCACGTGCGGCCGGACCGGCTGTATAAACAAAACACAGAGAAGCTCGGATTACAACACAGACTGACAGAGAGCGACCTCATTCTCTGCTCAGGACTAAGGATGTGCATTTCAAGCAAAATTACAATTCGATAATCACTGCGAACTAGTCGATCAATTTTTGAAACCCCCCCAGTGGAGGAGACCAGTGGAGAGACTAACCAAGATGGATTTGCTGAGTTTTATTCTGTTTCTGTCTGTTTTGAAAGAAGTGTGACGAAGTGTGTTTTACAATGTTCCGAAACTGTAATGGCTGATCTACCCTCTGAAACTACGGGGGGAGGGAGAGGAGCCGCGTACACACACATACACCCACACACAAACACACCTGGGCCGACGGGAAAGAGCCGAACTGAACGTGCCACACGTTTTACCGGTAGAAACGTTACAACCAGGCGCCTGCGACGATTAAAAACAAGAACAAATATATATTTTTAAGACATGACGATAGTCGCATAAACTATTTCATATTTTATAATTGAATGACTATTCAAAAATCATGACCCATCCCTTTTCAGGACACCATTACTCCACTATATCTTAACATAGTAAATTGTTGTTTGCTGCTATATTAGTGCTCTGAATTTCGAATTTAGCACCTTTAATGTATCTTCAATGCAGTTACACCTGTTGCTTGTGTTTTTGCTCTATTAGCTTACAGACTGACCACTCATTCATTTTAAATGGTACACTGTAGTTTGAATTGGAAAAAACACACGGTTTCACTGTAAACAAACAAGATTTTTGACAAGTACTTTCACAGTGCACATTTGAACTACGATGCCTACCAAGGAACATGCCTCATTATGGACTGTACAATGGCTACTTGGCCCACAAAACGTCCCCTTATCTTTCTACTTGGCCCACAAAATGTCCCCTTATCTTTCTACTTGGCCCACAAAACGTCCCCTTATCTTTCCTGTCTCTTTCTACCTCTCTCCAATTGAAACAAAATTATATGCAACAGGCCACTGGAAAATCATTTCACTCGTGGCTGTGGGAACACAACAATGGACTGTAATAACACATGACCTGCAAGGTATGAGGTGGCACAGTCTGTGTGAGTCAGAGAGAGAGAGAGAGAGAGAGAGAAAGAGAGAGAGAGAGAGAAATAGAGAAAGAGACATTTTGATGCTACCATGTGGAGTTTTCATTATAAACAGCAATGGTTTTGTCACGTTTTAAGTTTTTCACAAAAATGCATTGTCTGCATCTTGAAGATCTAACAAACATGCTGAAGTCATTTCCTACCTCATAAAGCAAAGTCTTTGTTTTTGAATGCACTATTTATATCGGCTTGTGGTCTTCTTCTCTTTTATTGTCATATTGCTACTTTTAGAGCACATTACTGCCACCAACTGTTAACACCCTCCACAGCTGGTAGAAATGTACATCACGTCATCCCGCCATCATGGCGTGTATGTGTGTTCTTGTAGACATAGTGGGAGAAGACGTTATATTACACTGCTCTACAGCTTAAGCAGTGACCAAAATTAAATTAGCTATTAGCTAGCTTAAGACAATTTAGCTTCTGGGGGGGGGGATAACCAATACCCATGCCATCTGATATATACATATTCAAATTAATGAAACACCTGAATCAAAAAGTGGAGTAACACAATGTGATTGAATGGTTTGAATGAATGAAAATGAACATTTGTATTTTGGAGCTCTCCCCCATCATCATCAAATCACCAAATGAGGGCATATCTTTTGGAAGAATGGTGTTCATCCCTTTAGTAGAGTTTAAACAAGTTTTGCCATTGATGCCGTTTTGGCAGTTCGTGGTGGCCCAACATCTTACTTTTATGTTGTTTTTCACCAATCTGTATCAGTTGCATTCAATCACATCCAAACAAAAGTCCACCGTTTCCCATTTGAATACCTTTCACTTGCTCCGGACTGTTTGTTATTCTGTGTCTCGCTTGGAGAAGCCTCGCCCTGAAAGCTCGCGTTGCATCCACATTGTCGAAATCAGCTAGGTGTCCGGTGGCACTTCTCTCTCCAACTCTCACTCATGTTTCCATCGTCGTCTTCCAGCAACAAGTCACATGACACAATGACAAACAGAAAGCAAAAGATAAGAAAAAGGTTTCATTTCTCTGGAGGGCCCTCTCCATAATGTTGTCAGACACTTATAATAACAATCTGAGCCTGTCAGTGGCAAAAATAAGCACTTTTAGTGGATGTAAAATGACTGTGCCAGGTTGCCCCAAATGATTATATTAGGCTTGTTTAGCGGCTGGCGGCTGCAGCATTCTCCCTCAATACTGGACCTATTTCAAAACGTGTTGTTCCCATTAGTCACTTAGACACAAACAAATGGGAAAATAGGTTGAAAAATACCAAAGTTATCCTTTAAGAAGATGTTTTCAGTGCCAAAAGATATTTCAGCCAATGTGTTCCTGGTTCCCTCTCCACAAGGACAGTTTACCTGCACATTTTAAGTCCAATTCCTGTTCAAATGTGTTGCTCATTAGTGCTACCTGGCCCCCAAACAGAAACCAGCATGCCCTCGATGCCAGAGTATTGTTGCTTTCTTACAGACTTCTGTAAACATCTATAATACAGATTAGATATAACTAGTGTAGGTTCAAATTTATCCATACATCCTACAGCCACAATAACATGCATCTGCTTATTTTTACCACCTCAATAGATTTCTGGAGCCACATTTGATGCCATTCTATAGACCGTACAACTTATCCCATAATAAGTGTGAGTGGGAGAGGAGACATTAAATATCGTCCCTGAAAGTCGGTCCCTGTCTGGCCCCATCACTGCGATGTCAGGGCCTGGACAGCCCCACTCAGGGACCTCTTACTCCTTCTATTGCCTTCCTGATTGCCATGGGAGATTAGCTGACCTGAGTGCCCGAGAGGAGCTAGTATTACTCACCTTGACCATGCCCTCTCTGCTCTGCAGGTTTCCAATCAGAAGTGGCGCCAAGCTCCCATTCCCCAGCAACCACACTTGGAGGTCATGGTTCTCTGAAACATCTGCTTGTGACAAATAGCTGCTGGAGGGTTGGCCCACAGAGACAAGATGAAAGGACTGCGTAATGGAGAGAGGGAGAAAAGGTACAGTACAGTAGGTGAACAGGACAGGCCTACAGAGTGGAGAGCCCCTAGGCACGAGAACAATCCTCCAGGCAGAGTGTCACCAGAGAGCAGACATTGTCATAATTGTAGAATATCACACAGAGCAGTGCTCGCAAAGTCAAAGTACAAAGTACAACACAGGACGCTAATAACATTGTGCTATTTTTTTTATTGTTATAATCATCAAATATTAATTTTATTTTGGAGAATTTAGGCAATGAAAGTTTTTACTTTAAGCAAACAGGCCTAGAGTATCATTTTAATAACATCAACCAGCGTTGAATATCTTTTTCACGGTCCAACCTCCTGACTCTCTTTGATCATGCATGCATCACATGCTCACCCTGGAGAATTTCTGGTAAAGTCCTTTCTGATTACCATCTTAGTGTATGTCTTACCTTCAGTTCACCTCAAAACTTGCAGAAAACCCACTTGCAGAAGGAAGCAGAGAGAGAAAGACAAAGCGGGGGAGAGAGAGATGGTGATCATGTTTTAAACATGAGGGGGTTTTGTTGCCTGTTTTGCTCTCAGCCATAATTAAATTCTTAATTAGCAAGCCCTCTGGAAGAAATACATGAAGATGGAATTCAATTTAGAGCCCTAACTCATTTGGCCAACAGTAAAGGAGAAAAGAGAGGGGAAGAGACAATGCAGAGGTAAGGAGGCAAAGCCAGCGGCAACAAATGAGCACAGTGTTTTAACTTTAACTCGCTCTGTTAATGCTGCTTCTGCAAATATATCTGTATCTTCTATATCCTGATTAAGATCTCAGTGAGCCAATGCTGCCCGTAGCGCCTCCATCTACATCACGTCTTGGACTTATGCCCTTGCACTCATTTATTGTACGAAATGAGGATATGACTGTCATCACAGTGCTGAATGGACTGACTACTTGCTTTGCACCACGCCTGTACTAGTGTACTTGGGTACCAACTTCATAGATAGAGGACATGGTTAAAGGGAAACTTCTGTATTTTTCAACCTGGAGCTTATTTTCCCATGTTTTTAGTCTAAGTGCCTAATCGCGACAACAATTTTTTAAATGAGTCCGGTATTGAGCGAGAGTGCTGCAGCCGGCAGCCACAAAACAGGCTGCAATGTAGGTGTAATTGCACATAATCAATATGTGTCCACTAAAAGTGCTTGTTTATGACACTGACCGGCTCAGATTATAATCATATGAAAGTGTCTGACAACATTATGGAAAGGACCCTAGGAGTACAGAAAGTGTAGCTTAGTGTTATCTAAAAGATTTTCAGTGTCATGGCTGAATATTTAGTTGATTTCAACAACGTGGATGAGGCCAAACTTTCTTGCGAGATTAGGAAAATAGGATCCAGGTTGAAAAATACCGAAGTTTCCCTTTAAGTTAGCTGCATCAGAAAACTAACTTTAGGCCAAAAAAAAGTATTCTGATAAAGTGCTACACTTAAAATTCATTCATCACATCTACCCTGTCGTACACATTTCATGATCCAGATCATCTCTCTCCTTAACCCTCAGACTTAACCATGCCATGCTGAACCAGGAAACCATCAAGTTCTACCCACAGGCTGGCCTGAACTTTAACTCATCAAAATGGGAAATAGAGAATCCATTTTTTAATATGTCTGCTAAGGTCTTTAGTCATGCCTGGCCTCTCCCTACGCCTGTCTGGCCTACCCCAGAACAGCTGTGACATAGCTGTGAGGCTCCGAGGAGGAGTGTGGATTTGCCGCAGCCCTTTGATGTGTCAGCAGTGCGTTGGCGGCACACCTCTGTGCAATATTGAACTGTGATGCAATGACGATAGATAAGGGTGAAGAACTGCCAGGGGCTAATTGAATATGGTCTGCCCTGCACGGTATTCCTTGGCTCTAGGTCCTCAATCCACCCCTTGAAATTGCAGATGTGTTGTGTGTTTGTGTGGGTGGGCGTGAGAGTGTGCGTGGGTGTGAGTGAGTGGTTTTGTGCAGCCACGTGCGATTGTACTACACATAGGTGTATTTGAGCACGTGTCCCAGTTTAAGTGAGTGGGAGTTCAAGTGCAATGAGCAAAACAATAACTCCAACTGTTCTTTTGGCCTGTTTTTTCTTCTAAAAATAGAGTGACGTATAAAAATAGATGCATTTATTTTGAAAAATCCTCACTCCAGTCAGAATGTCCGACTCTATGAACTGATGGTGAGCTAGACGGTCAACTCCCAGGTGAGCCAGTGAGCACAGAGGCAAGCTGACAAATTTACTCATGGTCCGACCTTCGCGGGCACTGCGGAGCTCTGCTGATCTGGAAGTAAGCAGCTGGCATCCTGGGAGAACGGAGGCCTCGTGGCCGATGGAGTGGAGCTGAGAGTGAGGGGGATGATTGTGCAGTCAGATCAGCTCTGCGGAGGCGAGGGTTTAGAGGCTTTAACGTGTACGCAGCACATGTAATCCCCGAGCCCCGGGGTAGGACTGTGTGCCAGTAGGATTCTCAGCAGTGCTGCCATTCTGACGAAGACTGAGAAAAGATATATTAAGATAAATATATTCACTTATTTAATTCTAGGATGCACCAGTCTTCTTCTGACTTTCCACAAAGTCCAACAGACGCAGGGTTTTGATGTTTATCTTTAAGCTATATCATAAAATGCCCCTGGAGGCACAGTTTGTCTGATTCAGTCTCAATATATGAATGGGTTTGCTTTGATTCATCAAACAAAATCAGCAGATGTAATAAGTGTGTGAAGATCCTGCTCTAACCACAGCTCTGTATGACAACCCCATTATCTAATTATTATACACTATTCAAAATATCAGGGGTATTGGATTACCAATTCTTCATTTCCTAGACAAAAAACTGGAAACTCTGATCTCCAGAACAAGAAGATGAGGACATTGTGCTTATTGAAGTTTACTGTGTTCTGTGTTCTCCGCCTCCACTTTCTCCTGTCTCTTCCCTTCCCTTCCCTTGGTTCACACCTCCCACAGGGAGGGTGAGGAAACCACGCATCAGCACTGCCGCATTGTGCAGGAAAAAAGCAGACGGAAAAAAGGCTCTTTGCAGAATATTGCTGTGTTGTAAGATATAAGCCTGGTAAGAGTTGAGAAGAGTTGAGCAGAATCTGAGACAAAAAAAGACAAATCTGCTACTTAGTGCCTCTCATAAACTTGGTCTGAAGAAATATCCGCATTAGGATGCTCACATCACAAATAACAGTCGCAACTTTGACGTTGAGTTACATTCTCAACATGCACAAAAAAGGAAATTATTTCAATTCGTCAAATGAAGCATAGAAGAACTGATTGTATTTGTGTACTAGTGTACAAAATCTGTACTTTTCCACCAACTGTGGCCACATTCATTTCAACCTTTTTGTGTAAAACTAAGAGAGAAATTGAAATTTGTTAAAGAAACTGAGAGTGCTGCTTGAAATCCAGTGAATTTACCCTTTGTATGATTACGGATTGGTGGAGTTGATAATTTCCTTTTCAGAGGAGCATTAGTTCTCTGCCTGTAATCATATCAATCCTCATTTCATATCCTCGAATTCACTTCCCCCTTTTCTGACTAAGCAGCTACTTCATGACATACTGTGAACATGTGAGCAACAGTTGATGTAACTCATAATTTATGCAAACAGATACATGCATGAGCTGCTAAGAGGATCTTGATCTTCTAAGAGGTCTTCAGAGGAAATCAATCTCACAAGAACGTGAAAAAGTGAACACTGAAAACGACTGATCTGATCAGATAGAATGGTGTCTTTTTATCTTAATAACTATACAGCATCCATAAGTCACCCTACCATTCTGAAGAAAATGGTTTGAACGTGTACTGTATTCCCACATTGATATGCATGAACAAATGGTCCAATTGAATCAGATTATTAGATTAAAGGCAAAGTGTAATGAGGATCTTACGCGTTAGTGAAGATTCTTAAAGGCGCCGTGTGATGTGTGTGCTCGTTCACCTTAAAAAGGAAACGAGGGGAGCTGTTTAGCCAACGGAAAATTACACCCCATAATGTCTTACAAGTGGCTATCTGAGTAAGAATAAATTAAATTTCAATCCCTCTCAAGCATCTGAGCCACAGAAGCAAAAGCCACGGTTCAGGGCATTCATTGTTTCTCTGCTATTCAATAAGCGATGCTCATTTCAACAGAAGCTCTTATTTTCTAGAATTTATGTGTTTCGTGTGAAGTAGCTGTCAGCCAGGAGACTGCCCTGAGACGAGCTTATTCATTCCATCACCTGTCTACAACATTTCTCTGAGCGCATGCCTTATGTGCCGCCAGCTTGACATGCTGCAGGGAGTCCACGATATCTCCCTCTATTAGGAACCCGACTTTAACACGGGGAGCAGCTCCGTACTGACATGCAGAGCAGATTTTGATGGGTGTGTGCTACTTTTAAATACAATTTTCTGCTGGTTTGAAGGGGTTAATTATATCTAGGTCACTGTTTTTTGATGAGATCTAAGGATGTGTACAAACCGACACAAGCAGGGGGAAAAAAACGCTGCATATAAGCAAGAACACGAAAACAAAAAAAGCATTTTGCATTTATGTGTCTGCGCTGACAACACATATGCACAAACAGAAACACACAAACACACACACTGAATCCACAAATACTACATTCAGAAGCCTCCAGAGCAACTAAGCCACTAGATGCCTGGAAACTGGGTCATCTAAAGCCTTAAATGCAGTCTTTTTTTTCAAATTCCAAGTAATTCTTTTAATCTTCAACATCTTGTATTTGCATTCGTATTTGCGTTAGATGCTGGAGAATATGTTGAGCAGTGTAACAAGCAAAAACTGTCCCAGATTACAGTCTGAGCAGAACTGGTGGTCATGCCCCCAACAGCGTCGTACTATGTGACAGAACACTCTGACCTAGCAGAAAACATACAGTACATCCAGTGGAAAATAAAAGAGCATGTATTGAGAGGCATATATTTACATCATCGTCCAATTACTGTAAACTAATCCTACAATATAGTACACAGAGGCTGCAAATCATTTGATATGTTACTTTCTGCTACTTAAATATCTTTTACCACCTCTAAACACCTCAAATAGATCTTTCCACATGGGCAAACAGAGCAATCAGAGGTGGCATCAGTGGTAAAACCTCTCATGGTCGCTAAAATCTCACCCACTCCATGGTCAGATAATTAGGTCATTCTCAGTGGGGGTTGTTAAAGTAATATAACAGTTGATACTGTCATACGTATACTGCAGGCTTACAGGGGAACGACGCCCATTTTCAAACATACATGTTATTCCTATGATCTAAGACAGTCCAAAAATGATATTATATTATTATTAATTATATTATACTGTATTAGTAAACATGAACAACTCAACCCAAATCAGACAAAAGAGTGTTAAAACTCAAATGTGTGATGTCATAGGGTATAAAGTGTGGAGCTGCTCCACAGACAATAAATGGGGAGAGATGTTATAGATGACAATGAGAACACCCAGAGGAATGTTCGGAGTATATGGGGATATTTTTTGTTTCACAAATGAGAACACTGCAATAAAATAAAGCTCATTTGGATATAAAAAAGAAAAACAAATATTCTGCAGGTCCATAAAATCAATCTCCCATTCACTGTCTACTGAGCAGCTCCAGACTTTATACTTTATACTTTATTTGATTAGACTTTGTGAGCTATTGCCATGTTCCTGCACTGATGCCACCAGATAAATCCAAGTATATTCTCATACTGGGCCAATAAATTCACATTCTGATTAATGAAAGTCAGTACTTTTATGTTCACTTGAGTAATTTTTAAAGAACGTCTCCCGACTTGCAAGTGAGCAATTTTTAGACATAAGAGTAATGAGTACAAAGATCTGTCCTTTAGGGTAGCTAGACACATTATTCTGGACTGTACCTGATCAAAATAGAAACCATTTATAAAACTTAAGCTGATAGGATACGCCTTCACCCATCAAATTGTGTGAGAGGACTGTGCCAAAATATATTCATTTTGGTTTTACTGATGGTGGTAAAAGAAAGGTTGAGTGTTAACTTTGAAACACACAAAAAGGTTTGTATGAAAAAAGTCAATAGGTGCAGTAAGTACAGATTTAGTTTTATTCTTTTAACCAAGTAATTATGTGGTGTCTCAAGAAAGAGGTCTACCACAAAATATGTGGCGCAGTTTGTCACAAATGCAAACGAGGGCTGTCAATCGATTAAAATATTTAATCACAAATTAATCGTGATTAATCGCAAATTAATCGCACATTCAAAATGTACCTTAAAGGGAGATTTTGTCAAGTATTTAATACTCAAATATGCTTGCATTATGCAAATGTATGTATATATTTATTATTGGAAATCAATTAACAATGACAAATATTGTCCAGAAACCCTCACAGGTACTGCATTTAGCATAAAAAATATGCTCAACCCTTTTGAAAATGGCCATGCCAGTTTTTCGCCAACATTTAGCGCAAGTTTGGAGAGTTATTTTGCCTCCTTCGTGACAAGCTAGACCGCTACAACCTCCGAAAGATCGATTG
This sequence comes from Sebastes fasciatus, assembly GCF_043250625.1. NCBI lineage: Eukaryota > Metazoa > Chordata > Actinopteri > Perciformes > Sebastidae > Sebastes > Sebastes fasciatus. The sequence goes on along the minus strand of NC_133803.1, from coordinate 20,290,059 downwards.
CGTTAATGCGTTAAAGAAATTAGTAGCGTTAAAACAAATTTGCGTTAACATGTTATTGTCGCATTAACTTTGACAGCACTAGTCCAAACATAATCAGAACTTAGGTAATTACTGTATAGGAGCACAACCTGTTTTGGTTATTCTAAGACAATAAACAGATAGCCAGGAGCTTCCTATGCTTGGAAAACTAAATACTAAAATACTACAATTATCCAAGAGCCAACTTTAAGCATCTTCCCACTATTTAGTACAGACCCAGTGTGCCAAGGAGCACATTTCCAAACTCTGTGAAAGTGCTTAACTGGCATGAACACCGGAGAAGGTTAATTGGGAGGGCAGACAAATCATTTAATTGCCTTTAACCACAGTTTGGTCCAGAGAAAACAAACTGTAAGCACGATTCAGCCATTAGAGAGGTACAGTCGTATACACTAACTCTTCTCCCACAGAAACATTTTAGCATTTAACTTCACAGCGACATTGGCCGCCTCCCAAATACTGATGGCCAACTTCATCAGCTGGAACATCATTATGCAGATACTGTTCCGAATTCCTATCTGCAATATTCAGACGCACCCTGGAGTGTTGCATTATTAGGCTGCTGCTCCGATTTATTCTCAGTGATGCTGTAGATCAATCTAAATGATGCCTTTCATTTCATGGGTTGTTTGGAATGATGCATGTTAGCGCTCTTTAATTGAGATGTTCAGCCCCTCCCCAGTGTCCCTTCCTGACATTTACTGGGGGTTCCGATGAAAAAGAGCATTTGCATATCAAACACTGGTTAAACCATTCTCCCGGGAAATACTTTTTTCCCCATATAGAATGGTTATTTTCTCTGTTGTTTGTTTATTATTTCTCGCATCATGATTATTTGATTATTTTAAAATGAATGTGTCAGGAATGTTTACAGCACGAGGGTAGGTGACGTGATGAGTTAGGAGGATCTGAGGGTTGCTGTTTAGAAGTTCACTAAACAGCGTGATACACATGTTGGGAAGAGGTCCCTGCTTCCAATGTTAGAGTACAAATATCTGAAGGGACATAAAAAACACATGGCAAAGCACAACACAAAACATCTGATAATGTCAAACAGCAAACTGGGCATCTCAGCACTTGTCGGATTAGAACGACACCAACCGCAACGTCAATCTTTTCTCTTACAGTAAAATGCCCCATCACATGTGGCAACACCCCCCTCTCTTCTCCCATCACCACAACTAGCCTTCATAAATAATTAAAGATTTAATCCGTGATATTTTCAAAAGGTCAGAGGCACAACAAAGAGAGAGAAATGCCAGTCCTTCCTCTGCAGGAGCACATTCGGTAATCACTCCACACCGGGTTTATGTTTTCACCTGAAAGCTCCATCAAATGGGCCAACAGATATGATGATGTGTGTGTGAGGGGGGGTGGAGTGGAGTGTGGAAGAAGAGGCGGGGAGGCCACAGTAACCAAACAATGTTGAATCTGCCATTGTCGCAAAGACACCTCATGAATGTTTCATCCTTTTGTCTGGACCTGGGCAGTGGGGATGTCTAGGGGAGTCGCTGTGTCCCTGAGACCGGAGCAACTGTACTCGGTGACGACCCGGAGAGGACAGCCCCGCTTAGCCTGGCCACAGGTTTGGGGCAGGAGGCCACACGCATTTTCATGCATAAATATCTGCTTCATGCATTAAATGGATGTGGTCCTGATGGATTTCTTCTCCTGATGCATTATCAATGAGACCCGCTCTCTGCATCACAGACTCAGCCCAGACAGAAAAGGCTCCATCATTTATTTCCCTCTTCAGTGCTTCTCTCCACTAAGAACCACTGGAAATTTAACGAGACGCCTCAAGGTGCAGTGAGCTGTCATTGCAGTGGTTTAGGGGTTTTGCAAGTTGAAAGGTGCAAATAATAATTAGAAACAATTTCTGCTGCTTCTCATCATGTGCATAACGTACTGTATATCGTCAAGATCTGATCTGACCTTTCAAATATCATCCTCTTTTTGTTGCTTCCCCTTCTTTTAGACATATATTATGCTAAAGTTGTCAAACTGAGTGACCACAGTTGGACTCACTGAATATGTAGGAGCTCTAAAGTAGAGAGCTTTTATTGAAATCATATTCATATGCCGTCCACTCTGTTAGTGCAGTTGTTCTCTCTCTCAGATTTCCGCTCGGAGCTGAAGGTTTTATCTCGTCATGCCACACTGGAAGTAAAATGTTAGACTTCACTGGAGTAAAAGTTTCCCCACACTTTGATGGTGTTGAAGGTAGCCTTGGTGTCTCTCTTTTTCTCTCACACACACGCTCACACTTCATGACACAGTTGACTAGTATTCCCTTTGTGCTGTCTCCTCCATAAAGCTGGAAGAGTGGGATGCTGTCAGACAGATATGAAAAGCTGATTGTGTTTATCTGGCAAACAGAGAGTAAAAGACTTTGATTTGATTTGATGTTGTTTGTGCCTTTATAGTCAAACATGGCATCTACAAACTGGTGGAGGTTTTGTTTCAGGGATATGTGTGTGTGTTTTTTTTTTAAATAAATTAGGTAATTGTTATCTGCATTACTGTCCGCCTGCCAAACCAGCACCTCTCCTCCACATATTTTCTCACTATTTCATATATAATCTCAGTTCACTCTCAAACCCAATTATCTTCCCCGTCCTCTTTTAATATCATTTCTTTTAGCAAACTGCTTCTTGCTTTTGTCTTCTTTTGTAAGTATTTCAAGGTTTTTCGTGATTAGAGTATATGGTGGTAGGCAAGAAATACAAAGAGACAAAAAAAGGTGTCGGGGATGCAAATGTAAAGAAGACATCGTCGCGACAACACCTCACCAGGAGTGCATCCTGTTGTTCCTGTTCTCTCTACAAAGTCCCTCTCTCATTATCTACTTAGTCGTATGCATTTCCACTCTGCCTGTGCTTGTTTTTTGTCATTCTAGCCATCTATCTAGTGTTCTTGAGTGATATCGGATAGCATTAATTAATATTATATGGGTCAACTGCTTTCTGTGGGTCTGAGGGGTGTTTACTTCTCAGAGGTTGTGTCTGGTCTCCTTTGTTTGTAGCACCCACTGTTTTAAACCTCCATTCTGCCTTTGAGTTAGGATGTTTCTGTCAGGCAGCAAACCCAGCTTGGCAGGCCCAAAACAGCCAGCATTTCCATTAAACATTCATGAACTGCAGTGCAGTGGCACCAATACAGAAAGGTCACTCAAGAATGATCGGTTTAGTCGGGTATAGTTCCGCGCATCAACACGCCTGTCTATAATAAATAAATACGTTCCCCACAGACCTGCACCTGGTAGCCATAAGGTTTTCATAATAGAAAAAGAGAATCCCATTGTTGCACATGGTCCCTACTGAATATGGTATTGAAGCAAATGATGCAGCACAGCCAAATGTAAGCCCATCCAACAGCTGTGTCTTTAAATGACGAGGTCACTGATTGTATCGTTAACAGAGGCAGTTCACCTAAAACACAGCAGAACCTTTTTTTTAGACTGTGATCTACATCTATCTTTTTTATCTGCTGAGGTTTGGAGATATTGACCATAGCTTATTCTGTTTTAAAATGACTCGGGGGCAAATTCGCTAAACCTGAACAAATACGACAAAAGGAAACTCAAAACTCTCAAATGCCCTTTAACGGCTGAAATCCACCCCTAACTGCGCTGCCAAGCAAATAGTGTCTCGATGCTCCTGTGCTATTTGCACGTCTTTAGCATAAATTTGGTGCAAATTTATCCCCTTTCTATGCAAATGAGCCTCATCGCAACAACAGTCCAATCCACAAATAGCCACTAATAGCCACATGCATACAGTGAAATTATCAGCGTCTTCAGAGAGTTGGTGTAACTGAAGCCCATTTATAAGGAATGTCATGCCCAGACTTTCCAGGAATCATGGTTTCTCTCTGTCACGTTTAAATTCCTTACCTGAAGTTTTGAGGAATGCCTCTGTACCTCGTCGGTCAGGACCTGTAGCTCAAGGTCTTTTTCTTTTTCTCTGTGCCATCGTTCTACCTACTGTGTTCTTGGCGCAAAGGCAACATTTATACTTTGCCACATGGGTTATTACAATCAGACGCAAAAAAAAGGGCAAATTACACGCAGCTGCAAAACTTTATGGGAGTGTTTGCGCTGTAATATCATTATCGCAAAATCTTTCGTGAATGGGACCTTGAGACGTGGCAGATAGCGGTTTCAATCGAAGGTCCAAAAATATGCATTTGTAAATTTTAATATCAAAGTGTCTTTCCAAATGAAATGACACAATCAGTGGAAATAAGTAACAAACCTTGTCATGAATAGTTTCTTCCTTCTACTCAGAGCTAAACAGCTTGCAGACGTGATTTGGTAAAAAGTAAATAAAAAGAAGACAATGAGGTCTGTGGATTACTACGAGTAACCATGTCATCGTATTTGAAAAGAGACATGCATGTTGACTTCTTCTAATTTAATTCTTTGGTGCTTCGAGGGCATAATCGCATTAGGATGAAGTTCTACTGATATTACCAGACTCCTCATAGTCACATTGCTGAAGTGCATACAGTAGTGATGCAGGACTCAGGGCTTTTTATTACCCGTACCCACCTGACCCGTTATGAGAGTCAATCCGCACCACCTGACCCGCAAAAATATACGTTAATCAACCAAGCAAACCCGGCCTGCAAACCGCAAACTTTATGTATTATAGTACTGTAGCACAATACATGTCAGGACTGAGGTCTGACACGAGAACAGAGACAAACGTAATTGGGTGCCGCCACTCGCGGTCTAGTAAGCTCACCCGAACCTTCACAATTATGGGTCGACCCACGCATCACTAGCGTACAGTAATTATGTCCAGTGGATGATGATGAATGATGGCTACAGGTATTTAATGAACTGAAAGGGACGACTTTTACAGTGCATGACCTACAAGGAAAGGTCTCTGTGTGTACTTTTCCCAACTATAGCTCTTTGTTGGTTGTTCCTTTGCTCACACCACCTCACCTGCAAGACTCAGTGGGTTAAGTAATTATGTAAGCACAAAAATATGGATGTCCACCAAATACAAATGGTGTTGTGCTTGCATCAGCCCTTTTACATCTGCTTGAAAACAGTCTTTGTGTTTAAGGACAGTAGTTACTCTTAAGTACAATGCAGTGGTGCAGTAAAGATAGTCAGTTTAAATGATTATTCACTTTGCATAGTGTCATTGCGGCATTAACCTTATCATTTTATCTTCGGTAGTTGTAGGGTGTTTTAAAGCACACAGACGTAACTCAGGCCATTAGAGAGTAATCGCAGGGGATCTGATTCAATGGACTGGGAAGGGCTGTTTGAAGGGCCAGCAAAACAAATCACATTACACCTCAATTAACACCAGGGAGGCCTCTGGAGTCCAGTTTCATTCTCAGCAATAAAACTCTCTGTCTCCCTCACTAACACACTGTCTGCATGCAAATAATCTACATACTGTACATCTGATGAAATGAGAACAAAAGCAGACTAGAGACTTTACTGTACATGTACGATCGCGGCTTGAGCAGAGCTAGTTACAGTACAGAACCGCGGCGTCTCTCTCTCTCTGACCCCGCTCGTCTCACTTGGTTAATTATGAAATGCTGCATCTGGCTCAGAGGGCAGCAGGCTGATAAGTCTACCCTGTGGAGCAGCCGGTGTCCCCATCACGAGACAAGGACAGTCCCACAGAGTGCCCACTGTACAGTTCAGGGCCAATTACCCACCTGCTGCATGACTGCAGCTCAGGGGTGTCACTTCATGCTAATATCACTCCCATAATTGTTGTTTTCCCAGTTAGAGGGTTATGGAAATGAGATCTTAGCAGGTTTTAAAAGCCACTCAAATTAGATAATATAACTGGTCGGCTTTGTTCGGATCGTTAGATTCAAGAGCAGGAATTACTGAGAGGAGACTGCCAACTACTAGTATTAAAGAGCCATTAAAAAGGAGACTGGGAATTGTTGGTAGCATATTTATCTAATTAAATGGTAATTTGAGCTTAATTAAACCTGTTGAAGCTTAGTTTTGCAGTTACAGTATTTGAAAGCAATGGTTAATTTGTGTGAGGAAAAAAAAATGTTTTGGATGGTGTAAAATGAAATCATCTCGTAATCAAATTTAGCCTTTTAATGTGACTACAATCATGAACTGAAACCGCTACATTGCTGTTCCACTGTTAAAATCAGGTGAGACTACAACAAAGTAAAGAAAGTGATAAACACATACAACAGTAAGAAGAGCACTTACTATTTCATTACCTGCTTCGTTATCGCTGTCACTATCTGTTTTTCACACCGGTTAAGCAGCGCGCTGGAATAACGTGCCTCTCGTTAATTTCACAGTCAATTCCAGAGGCTGCATCCCGCTCTCCTTCTCTTTGCCATTATTTCCCTCAGGACATTGCATGAAGGGTTCTGAAAGAAGGGGACAAATCAAGGTCACAGAAAAAGTATAGATGCTAGAAGGGAAAGATCTGGACTCTTAATTATGACCATCATGATAATCCATGACATTGCTATCATTGCTGGAGTGATTCACTGTTGGACAGATTGTTCAAAAGAGAAAAAAACATCAGTACAAGACTTGGTCCCACAAGTGTTGCTCTCTGAAATTGCCTTGCACATTAAATGTACAGATGTTCAATAATTAAAGCAGAAGCTTTGTGATCAGCGGCACAGTGTGGTTCCAATCTTATCAGTACAAGATCTACGTCCAAAAAAGATGCTGCGAGTGGAAATGCATCCTTCATTCGGCTGCCTCCGACTCTAGTGACTAATCATTCAGCCCTATGCTTCAGCTGACTTTTGCCTCCAAACATATTAGTGAAGATGATGATGAGTGACAGGGACTTTTACATCTAGCCCCAATTAGCGAGCCACCCTTGTTCCCTCTCAACATTTACCATAGAAGGAGGGTTGACACATGCCCATCAGTCACTCACCTCTCCTTTTCCCCTCCCTCTGCCTGCACGCAACCCTCCCCCCCTTGCCTCCAGACTCGCAGGCCTGTTGCCACCAGTGTCACAGCCAGCCGCCATCATTCTCAATGTCCCTTTTTCAACTGCAGACTCAGCACAGCAAGTCCAACCATCACTTTTCAATACTGGAAAATACTATTATTTATCAGGTTGTCACAAATGTTTGTGCTGAATTAATTCAATCTTCCCATACCATTGAATAGGTGGGGGAAGCTCTGAATGGCGGCTAATCTTAAAGGAACTTCACAGTATGTTTTCCCTGCTCTCCCAGAAATAAAGACAGACTAAGAAAACCTTGTGTTAGTGGCATGAAAATAGTTGATATTCAGCACATCAGTAAAAGAAGTATCAGAGCACAGCATGTCATAGCTTCAACCACAACATATGTGTGTGGCAGGCTGGTGGATACCCACGGTGATGATAACATGAGCAGACACGCTGCAGGAATGCAATTTCTCAGGTTTTAGCACAAGCAAGGCATTGTGCAAATTGTGAAGGTTTTAGCACTTCAGCTTTTAACACCAAATCAGAGGCAAGATTTGGAAAAAGATCACTTAATGGTGTGAGTTTATTCTACTGTAGCTAACATGAACCATTGTAAACCACTGAGGATGGATGTGATCAGAGAGAGATGAATGTATTCATGGTGTAGTATTGAAATTCAAAGCTGTACAGAAAACATTTCTAACCGATTCAAACTGGTAGAATTACTTCATACATTAACAGCAACCAGCCCGATCCCTACTGTGTTTCTTTGAAGAACATGCCAGACATTTGAGGAATACTGTGCTAAATGCACCAATTTGTTTTATTGATCTCTCTTTCATAGGGTTAAAGTGAACATTAACTTCCTTCTTTGCTCTGGGAGTTTCCTGTATTGACCCGTTCTTTTCTGGGACTCTTCCAAAGTGAGAGTACTACTGAGAGTGAAGTGAACTGTAGACACTGGAAAGTCCATAGATTAGCAGAAGCTTCAAAGAATATAGAGGCCTTTAATTTCAGGCGTATATTATACAAAACCATATAACCATTTTGAGAAATTGGCAACCAATTACTGGCTTTTTAACATATCGAAAGAGGGACAAAAAAACGTACTGTATGTGAGAGGGGATTTAGCTGTTTAAATAGGATGAAGACAGTTTGGAGGTCAACTCTGAAAGCAGACAATGGACTTGAGGGACCCACAATCCAAGACTTCAATGATGAAGGGCCAGTTGATCTGTGCTGGGAATCAGCACACAATTTGAAAGAAAGAGAACGGATGAACAAACAACCAGTGACTTGCTGGATTCATTTTTGAGGGATCTGTGAAGAACATAACAGCTGCACTACTTGTATTTTGTACCAGGAATTGAAGGTTGACACGTTAACTGACAACACTTAAAATTTAAGTTTAAGTTTAAGTTTCAGAAAAAACACAACCTACAAAGAATTTTGTTCAGTTACTGTAATAAAGCTTTTAATTATTTTATGTTCCATTTTCATTATTAAGCTGACGTATCAAGGCCTTTACACACGAATAAACGACACAAAAAGGCGATATACTAGCCTGATAATATAATATGTCTATTGATTTTATTGTGAAAGGTAAGATCAACCTTTGTCAAGGTTGATGCCTTTATTCGTGATGCGAAAGCTCAGAAAATCAACCTTATTCCGGAAAAACGTTTTGTCGCTTTATCGCCGCATAATATTCACATTCTGTGTGAAAGTATTCATGACAAAAACAACAGTTCGACAAAATATATTGACGTGCGAATTAATCCCAAGAAAAAAAAATGCTGCCGGTGTGCAACAACCTTAAAGCTGCAGTGGGTAGAAATGGAGAAAATATGATTAACATTTTTTTTTTTTTATAAAACGGTCACTCTTCCTGACAGTAGTGCATGAGACAGGTAATCTGAAAGAAATCATGTGCCTCTGTGTCCTCCGGTGCTCCTAATGGCATCTGCAAGATTTCACAGACCAGAGGAAAACAACCAATCAGAGCCGAGCTGGAGTCTGCCATCCAGCTGGCGTCTATGAGCCGGCTGTCAATCACTCGCGAACTCCGATCAGACGGTCAAACTAAGCAGCGCTGATCAAAAATGAATCAATATTCTGTTACTGTAATGCCTATCCATCAGTATACATACCCATCAGTGTTAATTTCTCACCTCAAATGTTTTCAGAATCATCTTCTGTGTACTGTTTAGCTGTTAAATGAGAAAGTTTGTGACCCGGCAGCCATGTTGAGATCTGCTGAGGAAATACCAAGCACCGCCCACCAGCCGGAGCACAGCCAATGGGAAGGCTCTCTCTGAAATGACCTGTGATTGGCCAAAGTCTCCTGTCACGGGCTAGATTTTTTAAAGCCCGAAAACAGAGCCATGAGGAGGTGCAGAAGTCTAGTTATCTCTCAGAGCACTTGAATTACAATATGCTGAAAGGTTATTATGGAATTTTTGCCCAATGATGCCAAAAACATTCTGCCTACTGCAGGTTTAACTGCATATTTCAGTTTCCGCAACCAAAAGCTGATGCCTGGTTGCCAGCATGGCAACCACTTTTAAAAGTTAGTGTTGAGCCCTGGTCTATAAGACTATCTGAGGCTCTTAAAGGAAATAAGAGCTGATGTGATTGGCCTTTATGGAGGCCCACCAGAACTCCACCTGCTGATACTGTCTTCATCCTACTGATAATTCATCCAGCATCCAGCTCCAGCCTCCTCTTCACATTTCAAAAATTGCAATAATTACTTCTTTGCAAGCTTGCACCCGCAGTTTTTACTGGCCACTGCATTTGCACCCAGTTTTGGGAAAATAAGAGGCATGGGTGTCAGGCTCTCACCATGTTGCCTCACAAGCCATGATAAAACCTGCAGTGCAGTAACAAGGAGTCAAACTCTGCATGGCATATAAGGCTTATTAACATTCCTCTCCAACTGAAGCTGGGAGAATAACAAATATTGAATGTGACTTTTAAATACAGTAACTGTGATATTCCCATTTGAGGACTGGCAGCGTGTTGTAAATGAGTGGAACAGCAGTGTGTCGTAATGTGGATTGATACTCTCATAATAACTGTGCTCGACTAAGCAGGGTTTTAAAAAAAAGCCCCTTCAGCTATCTGTCTTTCTCTTTTTATTTCTTTCATTTTTCGTACCAATGCAAATTTGATTGCATGGCAGACCAGCTGAAAGCACAACCAGTCCCACTTATCTTGTGTACCGACAATATCCATGGTTGTGAATAACTCTAGATAATGAGTTTTACTGTATATGCTTTATCAGTGCTTTATATTTTTGCAAATTGTGTACAGTGTCACTTTTTTTTCACATTTTAATCTTCTTTTGTTGAACACACAATAGTGGTGTGTTAAAAAATGAATAGCCATCTTCCAACCTGTTCCACTGAGAAAGTGTGATTATTTCATCTTGGTTTACTTTGAAAAGCCATGCATCGATTTAAAAAGTGTTTAATCTACTTTTGGACAACAACATAAAAACAAATCAATATTTCACACTAAAGGCACTGAGACAATCAGCGCCTTTTAACATCAACCCCTCTCAGCCTGCAACAAAGCTCAATGAAATGTTTTACATCTCAGTCTAATTCATGTCCTTTAAAAAGATCTTTTCAACATAAAGGAAGCACAAAGCCCCAAATGTCCTTTTAACAATACATTGAAACGTATGCCACTAAAATTCAACGGCGCCCTCAGTCAATTGGCCTTCTACATCAAAACCAGATTGAACACTTGTTATTTCAAATAATTGGAAACAAATGGAAAGTGAAACATCCACATACCCATCAGTGTTAATTTCGTTAACAAAAACCTTTTTTCCATGACTAAGAAGACAAGGCGATAATGAGATGTACCAATGTCCTTAAAAAGACAATACTAAAATGTAGTTAAAAAAATAAAAACTTTATACCAAAATCTCTTTATTTTCATTGACAAAAAAAGTGGAGACAAAATATTATAGACTTTTTTCAATGCAGCAGTTTCATGTCCAGTGTTGCGCGTGCCATATCAGGACTACACCGGCAGCACACAATGAGCACAGTCAGGAGGACTTGGAGTAACTACTTACTTAAGTTAAAGTTAACAATGACTGAACAACAGAGCTAAGGAGAAAGAAACTAGTTAAATATAAGAAAATAGTAAAGGATTTCTTTGACTAAGATAAGACTGCCCATACTTTGTCAACTAAAACTTGACTAAAGAAAACAGGATGATGCTGACTAAATATGATTAAAATGAATAACAAATTCTGAAGGACCCGTCACACATTCTGTATTCTGAATACAAACTATTACTACAGATAGCCGTTACAGAGCCAGTAAATGTAAAAACAACTGCTTCAAGCTATCTTTCCTCCCAACGTCTATAACACTACTCAACCAGAAAACAGGTTAATCCTTGCTTTTGTAGTTCACAGGAAGGAGGCACTGTTACATTTTGTTTTATGTATCATGTATTATGGCTTTTATTATTCTCTCCTGTTTTATAATGCCTATATGTATTTATATTTTTTATTTCTCAGGGCATTTTACATATCTCTCTCTACTGCGTCTTTGGTGTACCCCTGTACTGTCTTATTGGCCATGTACGGTATTGTTTTGCAGCAAAATTTCCCCTTGGGAATAATGATGTACATCTTATCTTACCTTCTCTTATCAAGGACATTTGACGCAGGACTAAGACTAAATAAAAAAAATGTATAACAAACTTAACACTAATTAATGCTCTAAGCTCTCTACACTCCTTTGTTCCTCTTTCTTACTTCCTCCAAGATTGTCTATGAATTATTCTATCTGAAACTACATGTTATGTTGCTGCATTAACCATGTCTTCCCTGCAAAAGAACCATTGATCAAAATAATTGTAATATATATACAGTACCTGCACTCACAAAACACACGCAGTGTACAAGTACAATGCTGAACATCTGAGTTGTAACTAACACCTCCCTCCACATATCCTCATTTATGCCTTTTCTTGACAGCCCAGCTCCTACAAAACTCCTTCTTTTTACGGCAGGAAAATGGCAGTCTGCGCCATCTCATCAGCCGTGTGTCCACAAGACAACATTTTCTCCACCCTATCCTGAACACGGCAAACTCCCATCTATCCTCACGGACACATTTTCCCAGTGTGACAATGACTTCAGAACGGCCCAGTGTGGGAGGAGAGACCATCCGTTAAAATCAGCCCATGACGGTCCATATATCAACCACCCTGGAGAGGAGCTTGCTTCCAGGAGGCCCTGCCTTTTCCTGGCTGTCCGGCTACCTATCTGGATGACTGACTGACGATATCAAGGAGATTTAGTGCGGAGTCTCAGTGGGCCGGGTCGGGACAGTCCCGGTAGATAGGAAACTGTAATTACAGCTGGATGGGAGGCTCGCTAGGAGTCTGGAGCCCTGCAGAGATTCAATGTCATAAGGCCAATAGATTCCTGGGTGCCTGGGACAAATGGTTGCCTCAGTTGTCAGAGCAGAAAAAAGAGGTGCAGATTTGGGCAAATTTGACTTCAGAGGAGGGGATTTACTGTTTTAGCTGTCTGCTTAGTGACACAATTCTACCCAGATGGGAATATTACGACTTTGAGTTCACATTCTGACTTATGTATAAGCCATTCAACATTAATAACACTTCAGCAAAGCCCATTTCACTTCAACTGACTATGCTAATAAACTCAGGTAGCTATATTATTTCTGCAGCATATAAATATTTAAAATTCTCTCATGGTATTAACAATCTGCTTTTAGGATCAGCACAGTAAAGTAATGTTTATAGACCGAGGAGTGGATGACACAGGGGAGAAACCATTAATGCAGGACATACCCTAAGAAGATATTTCCTCTAGCCCTTCAGTGACTCATTCACAATATCTGCAGGACTTAATTAGGGTCAACAGAGACAATAAAGTGGCAACCTGACCTACAGAGGCACAGAAATTTACAGCAGGGTCCACACACCCTCTGGTGATGTCTGCAGCATCATCCATTTTTAAGTCTTCATCTTTATTTTCCATCATCTTTCTGTTTCACCCGACAACTCTGTCATTCTCCTTCTCTGTCATTCTGCTGCTCCCTCTTACGTTAACCTTTCAAGCCACAATCTCACTTTCTCCCACTCTCTCTATAAATATCTGTCTCAGAGTCTGTCTTTCCCCCCTCTCCCGCTTGCTTTTAAAGAGAACAGGGGAATCTTCCATCCCCTGTGGATGTGAACACCCACTCAAGGTTAGGAGTACTGCAGCTGCAACGAGCTAACATCCCAGGGTTTCTACTGTCATACAGGACTAATTGAAGACATTTGTACAGACCACAGCATTAATAGGTCAAAAACAAACTCACTTATCTGCAAATAAAACTAAAGCCAAATTAGATTTTACAGTCTATACCATTGTAATACAATGTGATGTTTCAGTCTGTCCCTTCTTTCCCCAAAATAATACACCAAAACACAATTAAAGTTTTATAATCCTATTTAGCTGAGTGAAAAACGCTTTCTGTATTCCTATCCCCGGCAAAGCAAAAGAAACAACAATGCAGCCATTTTATGCATCAACCTTTTATGATTTTCTCATTTCTCTCGGTGGTCCAAATGGATTGTGCGCTTTGCAGAACTATACATAGACGCGCTTTCAACTCTCCCTCCTGGCAGCCGACACAAACACAACCGTATCACAGCACAGCACACAATATAACGCCCCTGCCGCTCAAACATCCAAATGTAAGGAATTTCAGCTTATTCTGCCAGTAAGTCTCAAATGATAAGCATGTCTGCAAAGGGCTTACATTTAAAATGTAAATGTAAGATAGCACAGTAGATACAAAATTCAATATTCCTCTTTTTAATGTTTTTTTTCTTAATGCTGTCTGATGTGGATATTAAAATGAGGTCAGCCAGGCCTGACGAAGAAATTACATGATTTAATGGCACCCCAGGGGAAGTTTAAATATAGCTCTGCATTACAACTGGCCTCGAACAGCACAGCGTGACATGAGTTCATCCATAAACACTTAAATCCTGGATGGTATTACACAAGTATTACAGTGAGCATATACTACATGTCAGTAAAGAACTGTCCATCTGCTTCAGCAAACGTATTGGCTTATAATCAAATATTTCAGCATTGGGAAAGCATGGGTGGGGTGTAGGAAGTGGCAATAGGGCTGTGTGTGTTGGCTGAGGTGCTGTCTCCTGCACTGCCACTAGGTGGAGGGACAACCCATATCTATTGTAGGCTACTCTTGTGTGAGTATTCTGGACTCTACAACGTGTTTTATGAACACACATAACCTTATTTTTATTGAATTAAAAAAAAATACTTTGTCAAGCTTGCAAAATTGTGAATATGAGTCTATTTAAAATATGCAATTATATCAAATATGGATTAGTATTCATCATGTATTTAAGGAAAGCCCATTTTACATGACATTCACATGAAAGCAATGTAGATGGAGACGTCCCACTGGGCGCCGTGGGCAGCTTATTCCCTATATACACCGTTTCACCATTCATCTGTATGGTGGGAATTCTCTTTCATGGAGGCTTCAAAATCATTTTCCCCATCACATCTTAAAAAGGGAAACCGCATCTAATAATCTTAAATGCAGAAAAAGAGAAGTCAGGGTGAGACATACAAGGATCAATCCTGTTAGGAAATTAAAACATCAATCAATATCAAACAGGAAGCAAAGAAATGAAGTCCAATCTTCAGTCACACTGAAAAACATGAAAGATGCTTGCTGAAGTGTAAAATGGAGAATTTCCCTGTGGAGATGAGCCTAATTTTGTGATCCTCCTTAAAGACTGATCAACTTTGGTTAAACACACAATGACAGTATGTTCAAGATAAAGTACGAGTAAAAGTTCAATGCTGGAAAACTTCAAATCATAATTGCCTAAATGTGCAAACTGAATAGTAGAATTAACAATAAAAACATTTGTGTAGCCAAAATGAACAGTGCCATCTCCAGATTGACATAACTAATGAAGCCTGACAGATGTAGGTTACATCTGGTCCCACTGGAAGAAAGCAATCCTGTCGTGAAGGCAGGGAGGCACCAGCCGCTGTGACAGCTCCATTCAAGAATCCAAGTTGAGCTAAGAGGAGGTGAGAGCTGCGGATACCTTTAATTTACTAAGACTGCAGTATGCTACCCTCCATTCAATCATTCTCTCTGTAACAGTTGGATGCAAGCCGACTACTCCGAATTCACAATATGTCGTTTTCTCTCTGCTTCACTCAAACTGCAATACCCACGATCTCCCAGCACTCTCCTGTCAGCCTTCCTAGTTTACCCTCATGCAAGTGTCAGCCTGCGTCTCAACCCCTCCCTTCCAGACTAGGGTCCCGAGTTATTAGACAACACCAACCCTCATCAGTTAGTGTGAAGTGAGGGCAGCTTTGAAGAGCGGATGACACGTGTCATCCCACAGGGCCTGAGTGTTTTCAGCCAAAACATCACACAATGCATTCAAAGAAGGCCTGATTCTACCAGCTTTGCAATTCAAATGAAGACTTAAGAACTACAGACACATGTCAAAGAGACAGCACAATTTCCTTTTGTGGAGGGTTGGGAAAGGAGGAAATGATGTCTGTCGAATTGTGAATACTTGTGAAGAAAAGA
The DNA here is from genome assembly GCF_043250625.1 of Sebastes fasciatus. Classification (NCBI taxonomy): domain Eukaryota; kingdom Metazoa; phylum Chordata; class Actinopteri; order Perciformes; family Sebastidae; genus Sebastes; species Sebastes fasciatus. The sequence goes on along the minus strand of NC_133803.1, from coordinate 20,274,446 downwards.
GTCTCGTACCTATAGTGATAAATGATTTGTGTTAAAATGACATAGAGGTGGGGGATATTAGACAGGCTGTAAAATATCCCATATGGCAGTTCTTCAGTCCAATTGCTCCCTGTCCAAACACACACCAGCAGAATAGCCCAACAGAGAGTAAGTAGAGAGTGTATAGCAGATACTGTCATCTAAAACATTTCCTAATCTCGCAGCATAATGTTCAGACATGCATTTACATTCCAAACTCGTTCCCTTAACATTATCACTTTGACTGTCTGCTCCTCATATGCAGCTTGTGAACGCCCACCGAGAGACAAGCTCTCCAAAACAGCAACAGGTCAATGTAAATATGTGAAGAAAAGGCCTCATTACACTTACTGTCTGTCACAATACCGTGCATATTCTTATTTACTGTGTACCCACAAACTAAGTGCACCAGAGACCACTGAGTAGGCGTTGACCTTTTACTAACAAACAATCTCTTTGTGTTTGCCCAGAAGGGAAAATCTCAACAATGCAGGCGGACAGTGAATTGTCAACAGCCTGCATACAGAAGTAAATTTTCCAGGCTATTTTGATTTGACCTATGCCAAGAACATGTGCGTCTGATTTATGACACTTCAGTAAATCATCAACCAAAAAGACTAACTGCGGTGACAGCAAATTGTGGCGCACCTTCCTGCTCTAAACGTCTCTGTGCTCTGCAAAAACAATGCCACAGTAGCTGTAGGGAGGTGTAAAGTGTATCATTAGGCTGAGCTGCTGAACTGTTACACATTACTGCTTAAAGCTGTAACCTGACGCATAATCCATTTGGCTGCATGTAGTCAATAAAATGTTCTTATTACTTACGGTACATTTAGGACAGCAATATGTTTTCTATACTCTCCAGCCATGTGATATATATTATATATAAAATTAGGTGAACAAATTGTAGGAGCCAAAGTGTGTATTTAGCCTGTTGTTTATTATTATTATTTGTTTAGGCTGCATGTTCTTTTGGTTATCACTTTCGGTATTGGAACAGGAGTGTGGTTTCACCTATTTACTTGGACCGCGGGAGTTAGACAAAGAGGGTGAGATAGGCTTGGATATTTTCTTTTCTTCTTCTTCTTCTTTGGACTTTTGGACTTTTTGGAAAGAGTCACACAGTCAAGAGCCTACTTCAGCCTCTTAGCTGCTTTTTAAATGATAGTAGTCACCAGTGGCGGCCGGCCAATAGAGGGCCACGGGGCCTGGCCCCACCCACCTTGAGCCACCAAAAAAAAAAAAAAAAAAAAAAAAAAAATTATAAAATTATTAATTCTAAAAATTCTAAAAATTCAAAAAATTGTCAATATGTGTGTTTTTGACCTATGGAATATACCCGTAATATTTGTAAAATAGGATAACTGCGCCAAATATCTGCTTTCCTCCTTGAACTCTCTGCTAGTGCACCTCTCAGCTGCTCTGCTGCACGTGCACTTTCTGGGGCCAAATGGATTTGGCCCAAGGAAGGCGGGTCTAATAAGCAGTACAGCCAATCACTGATTAAAGATATATGATTACAAGCATGAATGACATACAATTCATCCAATCAGCGCCGTAAAAAAGACTTCCGGGAGGGCCAAACTGATTTGGCCCATGGTGTGCGCGCGCACGTTCACGTGTGTCTCTCTCTGTTCTCGTCAGGGCTCATGTCAGTTCTCGCGTGATCTTGTCTTCTCGTCTCTCGCTTCTCTCCACTTCTCTTCTCTCACAGCCCATTTCCTTTATAAATGATCTTGTCCTTATGTCAGTGTTGGAATAAATGATAAAAATGTAACTGCAAAGTAGTAATGCGTTTTTGATACCTTTTTTTGCATTGAATCGTACTAGGATGTTTGTTGAAATTGATTGGCCCTACCCAAAAAAAAATCCACCAGCCGCCACTGGTAGTCACTATACAAAGGACAATACAAGTACAAGTAAAAGTACAAATATCTCAGTGTAAATTTACTAAATTACTGAATTGTATACTGATTTTTTTTTATTGATTATATGTGTTTCTGTATGTGTATGTACTGCGTGTGCGTATATGTATGTATATGTGTATACAGTATATATATGTATATATAAATAGATTTTATTTAATTTTATTGTTTTTAATTTTATTTTTTTACTTGTGTATATTCTTTTTACTTATTTATCTATTTTTTATATATAATATTTTTTTCCTGTATCTATACCGGCTACTTTAGTACTTGTACTTACTTAAGTACTCTATTCTTCAAAACAGATACTGAAACAGAAACTCCTGCTAGCCATTAAGACCAAGAATTTTGGTTTTGTGTAGAGGTTCGACAGAAAAGAGTTTTAAAAAAAAAGGAAAAAAATAAAAACATGTTTACTGTTGTGTAATATTTACCTAGCTCCATTTTTGTAGATTTTTTTTTTTTTCAAGATAAAGTAAGTACAAGTATTATTTGCAATATGTACTTTAAGAAAAAAGAAAAAGTATGCTTTACGCAGGAAAATAGGCCCTGTGAGTTCTATATCATTATATATAGAACATTATAGTGCAGTATAGTATTGGTAATACTGATGCATTAGTTGGGGATAAGTTTAACTACATTATATATGTTTAGTGGTTGTAAAACAACATATTTTATAAGATCATGATGTTTTTGCATGTACAAAAATATTAATCTGAGAAGTAACAAGCTGTCTAATAAATGCAGTGTAATAAAGAATCCAATTTGCTATAAAATGTAGTGTAGCAGAAGAAGTATAAAGTAAACTTACAGTAAATGGAAGTTCTACTTAAGTACAGTAATTAAGTAAATGCACGCAAGTTTCATTTTTAGATAAAAGGAGAAGAGAGAAAGACAGTTGGCACATTTCCAGGATATCGAAACAACAGTGCAATAACTGAAGTGTGACTTTTTTTTTAGAGAAGCCCGGAACAGCGATCACAAGAGGCTGAACCGAAGCGACCAAAAAGGAGGAAGTCACCTTTTGTAAGTTCAGCAAAGCACACACCTGACAGTCAAACAAGACGGGACAGTCGCGAAAGCTGTTGTGCTTTCGGGGGAATATGGCAATAACTTCGGCAGTAAACGGCAATTTTAAACCACATTTGAGCCACCAGAATGGAGTGAAATGCGAGGATATCAAGAGAAATGGCTATCACAACAACAGGAGAGAGGTGAGTTAACGTGAACTGTCTGTCAGGCGCTGTGGATTTATTTACTAAATATATTCGTGCAGCAAATTACTTCGTGCACCTGCTTTAAGGTAATGTAAGTTATTTCGCCGCACTTATTTCTTGTATGACTCTGTAGTATGTTTCTTTGTTTTTGACCTGCCAAAGGGACTACAGATGCGAATTAGCTTTTAAGCTATAATATAGGTACGGTGCATCAAATGGTGACATTTATGTTTTAAACTGTGCATGGTTCCCTTTTAAATAAACTAATAAAATAAATAAATAAATTACCATTTTCTTAAGAGAGATAGTCTTGAATCTGAGCATCATTGGAGCTCTTACCTGAAACGACCTCTCTGACGTAGGCACATTTAGTAACCATAGAGGCTGATCACCAATTACAATTACATTATGCTCCAATTACATCTGCTTACATGCGACAATAACAACAACACACATCCATACTATACTTACACAGTCATTGGCAATAATGCAAGTAAAAGATCATTGTTTTTTCCAGCTCTTACAGTGCCAATACATGTGCAGATGATATTTAGGCGACTTGAAGTTGTATTTAGTTACATTATAAACAAACTATTAGCTATATGAGTTGTTGTTCTTGTTTTTAAGCAGAGGAACTGGCTAGTTTTCCTGATAACATAGTAAACAGATATAAATGAAGGTTGGACCGCGCCCTGACATTCTTCCCCTTTGCAGAAGCAGGTTTTTTGTTTTGCCTTCAGGCTGGGGAAGGTGGGGAAAGGTGCAGCCCCTGTGTTTTCTTTAACATGTTTGTTTGTTTGTAACTTGTCTGTAAATGTGGTGAGTTAGCTAGATGTCTCTTACCTGGTTTGCTGAGGCTTCAAAGCCATTCTGAATTTCTGTATATGTTATTTAGAATCATGCAATTTACATATTAAATGTAGCTGTAATTAAAAATGTATTATAGCTGACATTCAAGTGAGCTAGCTAAAGCTCTCGAGTCTTATACGACTGTTAGCATCATAGCATCAGTTATTATGAAAGCTAACTAGCATTAACTGGTGACTGTTCAAACTGCTAACGTTAGCTAACTAGCATTAAGCTACCTAGCATTGAGCTACCGTTAGCTAACTAGCATTAAGCTAACGTTAGGTGGCAGTATAACGTTCAACAACACTCACCGCTGCTTAGAGATATATCCAAATAATATAGGAATATTCTTTGCAAATAGTAGGAAAAAAATCATATATTCCGTCTGTTGCACAACTAGCACATTTTGAATACGATATCCAAGCCGAGCCATATCAAATGTAGCTGTAATTAAAACATGTATTATAGCTGACACTCAAGTGAGCTAGCTAAAGCTCTCGAGTCTTATATGACTGTTAGCATCATAGCATCAGTTATTGTGAAAGCTAACTAGCATTAACGCTAACTGGTGACTTTACCTAACTAGCATTAACTGGTGACTTTACCTAACTAGCATTAACTGGGGACTTTACCTAACTGGCATTAACTGGTGACTTTTCAAACTGCTAACTAGCATTAACTGGTGACTTTACCTAACTAGCATTAACTGGTGACTTTACCTAACTAGCATTAACTGGTGACCTTACCTAACTAGCATTAACTGGTGACTTTACCTAACTAGCATTAACTGGTGACTTTACCTAACCAGCATTAACTGGTGACTTTACCTAACTAGCATTAACTGGTGACTTTACCTAACTAGCATTAACTGGTGACTTTACCTAACTAGCATTAACTGGTGACCTTACCTAACTAGCATTAACTGGTGACTTTACCTAACTAGCATTAACTGGTGACTTTACCTAACCAGCATTAACTGGTGACTTTACCTAACTAGCATTAACTGGTGACTTTACCTAACTAGCATTAACTGGTGACTTTACCTAACTAGCATTAACTGGTGACTTTACCTAACTAGCATTAACTGGTGACTTTTCAAACTGCTAACTAGCATTAACTGGTGACTTTACCTAACTAGCATTAACTGGTGACTTTACCTAACTAGCATTAACTGGTGACTTTTCAAACTGCTAACCTTACCTAACTAGCATTAACTGGTGACTTTACCTAACTAGCATTAACTGGTGACTTTTCAAACTGCTAACCTTACCTAACTAGCATTAACTGGTGACTTCAAACTGCCAACTAGCATTAACTGGTGACTTTACCTAACTAGCATTAACTGGTGACTTCAAACTGCCAACTAGCATTAACTGGTGACTTTACCTAACTAGCATTAACCGGTGACTTTACCTAACCAGCATTAACTGGTGACTTTACCTAACTAGCATTAACTGGTGACTTTTCAAACTGCTAACTGGCATTAACTGGTGACTTTACCTAACTAGCATTAACTGGTGACTTTACCTAACTAGCATTAACTGGTGACTTTTCAAACTGCTAACCTTACCTAACTAGCATTAACTGGTGACTTTACCTAACTAGCATTAACTGGTGACTTTACCTAACTAGCATTAACTGGTGACTTTTCAAACTGCTAACCTTACCTAACTAGCATTAACTGGTGACTTCAAACTGCCAACTAGCATTAACTGGTGACTTTACCTAACTAGCATTAACTGGTGACTTCAAACTGCCAACTAGCATTAACTGGTGACTTTACCTAACTAGCATTAACTGGTGACTTTACCTAACTAGCATTAACTGGTGACTTTACCTAACTAGCATTAACTGGTGACTTTACCTAACCAGCATTAACTGGTGACTTTACCTAACTAGCATTAACTGGTGACTTTTCAAACTGCTAACTTTACCTAACTAGCATTAAGCTAACATTAGCTGGCAGGTTCAACATCACTTACCGCTGGTTAGAGATTTATCCAAATATTATCCAAATATCCTTTGCAAATAGTAGAAAAACATATATATAAACTGAGAAAAAAAAGTTTGGAAATTTGTTTTGTGGTGGATTATTTCTCTGTTGTTATCGTTATCATTGGAAAGCCTGTTTATTTACCTTCACAATGATGTCCAACTTGTAAGGATCATGCATTTGTGGGATGAGCAGCACAGCTGATTATGTAGGTATCGCCCAAGAAAAAATATGCCAAAATGCTCTGCCAATGGTAAACAGTGTATTCTCCTGTTGGAATTAACTCTTGTTTTGAGTTGTTTGGTGGATTGGATGATTGAACTCTCTATCAGTAACAAGGAACAAACAATATTGGCAATTTTTCACTTTATTAATTTAATACACCGTCAGGAGCCTCAGTAGCGGGTGGAATATCCACACACAGCCACAACAGCCTGGCATCCTCCTCCTCGTGCTGGTCACCAACCTGGTCACACGTTGCTGTGGGATGGCGTTCCATTCTTCAACCAGGATTCATTGCAGGTCAGCCAGCGTGGTTGTGTGTTCCCTCAATGATGTCACTGGCAAAGCAAGGCTTGTCATCATTGAAGGCCATCTCAATGCAGTGAGATATCGGGATGAGATTCTGCAGCCAGTGGCGATTCCATATCTCCACAATCGGGGACCTAACTTCATCCTCCAAGATGACAATGCTCGCCCCCACAGAGCCAGGGTTATCACAGACTACCTCCACAATTTGGGAGTAGAGAGAATGGAACGGCCTGCCAAGAGTCCAGACCTCAACCCAATTGAACACTTGTGGGATCAGCTTGGGCGTGCTGTACGTGTTAGAGTGACCAACACAATCACGCTGGCTGACCTGCAACAAATCCTGGTTGAGGAATGGAATGACATCCCACAGCAACGTGTGACCAGGTTGGTGACCAGCATGAGAAGGAGGATGCCAGCTGTTGTGGCTACGTATGGATCTTCCACCCGCTAATGAGGCTCCTGACGGTGTATTAAATGAATAAAGTGTCAAATAGCCAATATGTCTTGTTTGTTCCTTGTTACTGATAGAGAGTTCAATCATCCAATCCACCAAACAACTCAAAACAAGAGTCAATTCCAACAGGAGAATACACTGTTTACCATTGGCAGAGCATTTTGGCAATTTTTTCTTGGGCGCTACCCATATAATCAGCTGTGCTGCTCATCCCACAAACGCATGATCCTTACAAGTTGGACATCAATGTGAAGGTAAATAAACAGGCTTTCCAACGATGTAAAATACAATGCCAATTAGCATTGTAACAACAGAGAAATAGTCCACCAAACACAAGTTTCCGAACTTTTTTCCCCCAGTTTATATATTCCGTCTGTTGCACAAAAAGCACATTTTTAATACGATATCCAAGCCAAATGTTCAAACTGCGACTGCTAAACAAAAATGGCAGCCAGAAGTGACAATATCCCCTTGGTGGTGTCAAACAAGGCATTACCAAAATTGCACCACAGGTTCCTCTATCAAGGCATATATTGACGTTATTTATATTTTCACAAGTAATGAGGCCTTTCATATTTGTCATTCAAAACAAAAATGTCTCTCCCAGCTGCCATCTTTGGTTGAAGAAAAATAAAAGAATAAAATGTAGTCCTTTCACAATAAAATAATTTTACAGTACAATCTCTGTATCTCTGTAACTTAATAACAATAATTTTTCCATATTAACATCTCACTTATGCTAGTTTATATTGTGATTTCTGCTTCACTCGCAACACTCTACTCCCTTTAAACATGTTATGACTTTATTCATTTAGAAAAGGTACATTTTGAACCAAAATTGGCTCAGTTGGGTACAGAGGTATCTGTTAAGCTGATTTTATATACACAAAATCAGTGTGTCTACAAAATTACCCCTTAGTGTAAATTTACTTTCTACTTATTTGAATGTTAACGATGCAAAGTGACAATATTCTGGTGTTACATTACTACGGATAGTCTTCCAATTTGCTCGCTTCAGTGTTGAATAATATGTGTTAATGACTTCTGTAAGTGCACAAGTATAGGCCTCTGTCTGTCTCCTTATTATTTAGGTTAATGGGTGCGTTAACTACAACCCTTCATTTGAAATCGAGCCACTTTTATTCAAACGGTATTGTTCTCTCTTGTCTCGTCTGCAATGTAAGACTCCTTATGTGGCCCTCTTGTTGTATAGAAAAATGGCCCAGGGACTGGTGTCGCCTCCAGGCAGCACAGGCAGGAGTTCTTTGAACAGGCGCCGATGTACGTGGCTGTTATGACATACCTGGGCTTTGGCATTGTCACGCTGTTTGGCTACCTCAGAGATTTCCTCAGAGCTGTGGGCTTAGAGAAGTGCCACCTTGCCCAGGAAAGAGGTGAACAGAAGGTAGGTAAAACATGCAATCAGTATAGGCATATTTCAGGCATACACACATACTGTAGACGCACACATGCACTCAGACAGTTGGAGTAGAAGAGCATGCATGCCTTGGGTGTCAACACATTTTGTTTCCCCCTAATTATTTCAATTTTTGCTCTTAAGCTCTCTCTCTGCCTCCTTCCTTCATGTTCCTCTGCAATATAATGTTGCCATGGGTGAGACAGGACACCACAGAGAATATCTGTTGAAGACCTAATTAAATCTCAGAGGATTCAAATTCTTTCTTCGTTACTGTGCTTCACATCCAAGATAAGGCTACTGCCACATAAGAGCCATTGTATTACCATAGATTCGATTTCTTAAATCTTAAAAAAATTGTAAGTTGGTAGTAGTTACTGATTTGTTTTTTTTGTGGCTCATATTAAAAAAGCTATGACCTTATAAAAACAAATGCTGTGACCATGTTTTGTTATTATTTGATAAGACAGGTACATGGGCAGAGACAATAAAGCAGGAATAACCAGGCAGTTTGCTCCCTGTGTTTGACGACGATAATTTACAGCATGAAGTAAAGTGAAGAAGAGCTTTACTGTACGTGGGCTAATAATCTTGGTATATAGCGTTGTCGGGGTCAGGGGATCATTGTATATGAAAACATACAGTACATGTAAAGGCTACAGTGGTGTAGATCTAACTCTCTTACCAAGGGAAAAACTGATGATTTGAATGTAAGGTAATTACATAAGTCACCTGCCATGAACAGAGGTAGACACCATATAATGAACACCTGTATGGACTCAAAGAGTTAGAGCATCAAACACACATCATATACTATATGGAAGAGCCCCTTCTTACATGGCAAACTACTTTGAGAAGATGGGCAAGGAAATATATCTGGTCACAAAACTAAAGCAAATAATTTATGTCTGCTTTTAATCTCTATAACTTCAAGTTCAACATAAAAAAGATTTGTTTTTCTTGTTAATTCTGAGGCATTGTTAATGCTTACGATAAAGAATGTGCAGAATATTTTGTTTTTTAAAGAAGAAAATCACTAAGAAGTTGCTGTAATTCGTCTCAACAACAGCAATCTTTTCTTAATGTTTAGTTTTGACATGGATTGTTTGTCTTGTTCTAGTGCTTGGATAGCTTTTAGTGTGATCCACCACTCTGACATCCTGTTACTGGCTTGCTGTGAAAATGTTTCTCCCCGCTCTCAGGATTTCGTACCGCTTTATCAAGATTTTGAGAACTTTTACACTCGAAACCTGTACATGAGGGTACGAGACAACTGGAACCGTCCCGTATGCAGCCTGCCAGGACCTGTCTTTGACCTGATGGAGAGGGTGTCTGATGACTACAACTGGACATTCAGGTACTTTAATCCAGTCATCTATGATATACATTCTGCAGATTACTGTAGCCGCATAATCATATATATGTGTACTGCTCAATTTGAGAATTTACAAAAGAATTTCCATCTTAAGACAGGCCAGCAAGTAGTTTTGAACACAACCATCTCTCCTCTGGGGCTAGAATCTATACAACCAAGATGTAATTGGCTAGATCTAGCTCCTGCACTAAGAGCCAATGGGGAGAGATAGAAACTAAAGCACATGGGTATATGAAATCAGCAAGGATATGTCAGTCCTGAATGTTTGGATAGAGTTGCGATGTCTCTGTGTTGCACAGCAGGGTCAGGGAATATATTTTGAATAGGAATATGAACAGAGCCATGGGGAGGGGATATGACATTATGAATCTGGAAACAGAGGTAGGCGTGGATTACATGTTTTAAAAGGTTTAATGTGACTGGAAAAAGTAGAAGTGGAGCAGTCAGCTTGTCTTGTCTGTGGTGACAGGATGGGGATGGGTTTTGTTGTGGTGTGTGCAGGTTTACATGCACAGTGGAAAAAAAGTAGGTCAGCAGTTCTCCTAAAATACTTTTTAAACTCTCATGCTGATGTACAGCGAGGCTCATAACTGACCATGTGAACTTACTTCCACTTGCCTTATTGCAAGAAATTATGACGCACACATTTTCCATCTTCTCTTGTTTATTCTCTGTGGAGTTACATGTGTGCTTACATATTAAAGGGTAGCATAAACACTTGTGAATATTTGATTATATACTTAAAAAAAAATGTCCAAGTAAATAGGAATAACAAATGTTGCTTACACACGCAGTCGCTGCTGTTTGCCTTATATAAACAGTGTTATAATTGCTCCTCTTGTAACTCCACTGACAAAGAAACAAGTTTATGATCAGCATTATATTTAATTGAATGTTGATTACTTTTTAGAATATGTAATTCATTATCTGAGTGTGTGTGTATGTTTAGTAAGGCTAAGTGATTCCTAATGTTTACATGCTTGCAGGTTTACCGGGAAGACAATACACAATGCCATCAACATGGGCTCTTACAACTACCTCGGTTTTGCTGAGAACAACGCTGATTTCCTGAAAACGGTGGCAGACAAAACGCGGCAGTATGGGGTTGGGGTTTGCAGCACAAGGCAGGAAATAGGTGAGTTTGTGGTCAATGTGCAGTTGTAGAAAAAAAAATGTGTGATACTTGTCCTCTTAAGCTAGTTTCAACAGGGGCACTCATTTTATCTTGAGCAAAAAAAGGTCCGCTTCATAATTCAAGTTAAAAGAGCATATGCTGGTGGCTCTTTTCATCTCACAGTGCTTCACATTTCTCACTAGTGCATCTATTTTAAAAGTCTCTGGCAGACCCTGATGACACTGAATAGGCTGAGTATCAAACTGGAAATAAAAACTCCATCTCCCTCATCACATATGCCATCGTTTATTATCTTTCTTGTGAGTTATACTGCCCGCGTGTTTAATTATCTTTCAGTGGCTGCAGTGTAATATGAATTATTCAACCTTTGTTGAATTATGTACCGATTGGGCATAAGCTGAGATCATTACATACTGGTCCACACTGAGGAGGAGTGGGGGAAATGGTATCATAGTGGGATGTAACATTAAGAAACACCCTGGGCATTAGGCAAGATGCGAAAGGAATATGTGTGATGGAAGAGTTCGAACAGCATGGATCAGAAAGTGGTATCTGTGGCTTCTAATGAATTTTGAATGGTGTTTTATCCTCTGAACTTTTACCTCTGATGGTGTTTAAGTGCCAGGATCTCATGTTCCTGCATAGCAATGTTGTGGCAGCAAATCTGACGGTCGGCTGTGTGTTTATTGGTCAAAACCTGCCAATAGGTGAACATTATGGAGCTCACTGAGCAGGCTGCTCTTAGTTAGCTTCAAGTTAACTTGAGAAAAAGTAGTTCCTTTTCATCTCTGTCAATGATGTTTCGTTTATGGCACTTCTGACACCACCGTGCTGTATATCTACTGAGAGCAGGCTAGCAGTGAGCTGACATACAAGCTCAGAGCGGGCTGAGTGGCTGCGTAGCGTTTCATGATATCAGCAGTTTGACAAGAACAGAGAAAACCAGAGGAATTATGGGGCATGCGATCGTTAGCTATACGTTCGTTTGTCAGAGTGCAAGGACGCCTCAGACACACACACACACTCCTCTGCGCCATCCATTATTCATTTATGTGATTTATTTATATGTTTATTTCTCTTTTAAAATGGGACTGTTTTTCCCTGCGTTTGTAATCCGTGTTTCAGCTGGCTCACTGAGAGGGTTAAGCAACAACAAGCATTTCTCCCATGAGACCTTATTAAGCATCAATTATTAAAGAGCCAAGTATCTCTGTAGTAGCGGTGACGCCATCAGCAGTGTTTTAGTTCACATGCAGCGATTTGTGTCGGCAGTACACAGGATGTGTTTTTATTGAATTCACCAGCACTCAGTTTATTCAAAACAAAAGTGATGATGATTTAAAAGAATATTTTACACTTCACTCTTGTCTGTGCTTCTGACACCCTCTTAAGATTTAAGTTCAAATGTTTGTGATGCAAATGTTTCCTCTCATCTCTCCTTTGAAATTATCTGATATTAAATTCTTTTAGAAACTGCAGTTCAATTTTAGGCTTTTGGGTCAACTCCTAGAAAAACACAATGTCAAGTTCAGTTCAAAAGTTACCAAACATTCTCCCACAAATACTATATGTAAGTTCACAGAGCAATATGAGGTATTTTTTTTATTGAATAGGCATGTGAAAGTAGATACAAAGTGCACTGAAAGCACGCCCCTCGCCCCTGTAAATAAACTGACATGTCAAACATTCACAGATTTGTATTAATGGATAGCTCACTCTTCCTGCTTTTCTGCAATTATTAACATACAGTAAATTAGATAATGATGTCATGTATTCAAATGAATGACAAATTACCAAGACGTAAGTGCAGCTACCAAGCACATAGTACACTACTGAGTATTTGACCATAATGTGTACACCAATGTATTAATGTAATAGGGTTGTTTTGTATGTGTACGTGCTAAAACGAAGCCATAAACGTTGTACTTGTCTGCTGAGACTCGAGTCGAGGTTGGTGATAGAAATGATTAACTCTTCCAGGCTTGTTATAAAGCCTTTTGAAGAAAAACCTCAATCACAGGTTTACAATGAAAGAGATGGATTTAGCTTGGAGATTTGCAAGCACAATCTTTATTGTCTCTCCACAATAATGCCTTCCAACCTTGGCAATTGTTGTATAGCTTCTTTTTTCGTCAACAAGCTTTGATGATTGTGATGGCACAAAGGGGACCTTGGTGATTCAGAGGACAGAGGGACCGAGCTTAATGAGATGCATATGACTCAAGAGCTAACTCAAGTCAGCAAAGTGAGTGAGATCTCCGCTCTCTCTTATCTGAAGAGTATCCAGACCTTGAGTAAAATGTTTTATATCCAGAGCAAATGCCGATGCAGTCTGACCAAAAATGCTGCACATGCCAGCAGGGGTCTGTGAGCCTGAGTGGTTGAGGAAATGTATGAATCGATTTAACTGGGATAAAGACAGAGCTGCTTCACTGTGTTATTGTTTTATATTGTACACATTAAATACCAATTTTCCAGTCCTTAGACATTCAGTCTGTTTGAACTTTTTAATGCTTGCTCTCTGTGGTTACTGATTGTTATTGATTATGACTACAATGTTTAGTATCCCATATATATAAATGAATGTGCTATTTTCTCATGAGGATTGCCTCACAATATCTCAAAACCAGGCTTCCTTTTCGTTTACATTGATGGTAACTGATTTCATCTTGTAGTTGTTCAAAGAGCTCGATATAAATATTTAATATAGATCTTTTTACTGACAGTTTTACTGTCTTTCCGTTGTGATGTTGATTTTACATTTACAGTAGTGACATCTTGTATTATTAATTGTTTGATGATATGCCAGAGACATAGAAGAGGCAATTATCTGAACATAGGCCTACTTGACTTGAAGTAGCCTGCCTTATTTCAAGTATAACGTCAGTGTTATGGCTTCATATAATAAAGATTTATCATTCATTACTATAATATAGAAATATAATGTATTACTATCAATCAATTTATATATTTTGGAGTTCAAACAAATTGGAAATGGTTATGTATTTCTTCTCCCTAGCGTGCAAAACAAACCAAACCGAAACCGCAATACGAACCGAACCGTGGGCTTGTTGAACCATTGCACCGCTAATTAATACACCTGTTAACAGTATTAGTTACAGTACGTATCAGTTGGACATATATATAGAGTAACTTTAACTATATTAAGTATAGAGTGTGTTAAAATGTATTGAACATATACTGTATATTTACCTCCGCCAAGGCCAAAGGCCTTGGGCCAAGGAGGTTATGTTTTCACCGGCGTTGGTTTGTCTGTCTGTCTGTCTGTCTGTTAGCAGGATTACTCCAAAAGTTTGCGATGGATTTGAATGACATTTTTTGGAGTGATGGGATGTGGCACGATGACCAATCCATTCGATTTTGGTGGCAATCTGGATTCAGGAATTTTTTTAAGCCTGAGCATTAAGACCACAGGGTATAACACATGCGCAGTGTGACTGATGACGTGTTGATGACGCGTGACCCAGCCCCCTTCTGTGGGGTGTGTGCAGGAGCTGCTGTCCATCCGCGGTGAGAAAGAAAAAAGCGGTAGATGACGGGATGACAGACAACGTAGTGTAACGTTATACAGACATAACAAGGCTGCTGAATGAGAGAGGCATCCGCCAATACGTTACACGGAAACACTCCGTGTTAATGATAAGCCGACCACCTCACGGTACCGCCAGCTGTGAGCTATGATCTGTTTTTAAAGTCACGCACCTTGGCGGAGGTCTGCGCTCCCCGAGTGCCATTCTAGTATAGTATATTTCTACAGTAAGCCTATAAATAACATTTGCCAGAGCCAGCAGAAATAAAATACAGTATATATGAACCTTTCACTGCCGACCTCTCTCCCTGTAGCTCACAATTATGACTGTAATTCTTCTTTTTATCAGCTGACCACAAGAGCAGTACTGAATGTACCTGAAAATCACACTTTTATTGCACGAAATAGAAAAACACCATGTCAGGTGACAGATTACAATGTGATAAATTTTCTAAATGAATTCTGGTCCCCACCTGTCACATTGGGTTATAACAAACTGCCTCTGTCCCAAAATGTGCTGCAGAACCATTTTAGACTTTGCAGAACTGGCCTTGATATTACCTGCTGGGATGAAAAAGGGTAGTTGAACGAAATTACAAATTTGCCACATCTTGAGTCTTTATAAATCTCTACAAATACCTAGAGAGCTGCTGGCTGATGCTGTATGTGTGCTGCTAGTCCAGGCTGTGGGTCTCCTGCTTTTTCTCAGGAGGCATTCGTCTCTGTCAAAGCTTGTGATTGGATGACAAAAAAGAAACTAAAGGACTAGCAGATAAGCCAACAGGTACAGTGATCTTGTCAGGGTGAGTTATTCTTTTGTGATTTGTGTCTTGTAGGTAACCTGAGCATCCACAAAGAGCTGGAGAAACTAGTGGCAAATTTCCTCGGAGTAGAGTCCTCCATGACTTTTGGGATGGGTTTCGCCACCAACTCAATGAACATCCCAGCACTTGTTGGCAAGGTTTGTGATTTTACGCACTAAATGCCACATAGAAACCCTACAGTATATGGGTGTCATTTTTACAGCGCAGCAAAAATTTATCTAATTAGCCTAGCTTTTGTTCCTTCCTTGCATATGGCCTAAATTAATGAATAACAGTCAACTAAACTCAGCTGCGAACAACTCCCGACCCACCCCCATTAATTAAAATCATAATTAAACATTACAGTAGCCAGAAGGACGAGGCTCTGGGCATACATCGCTGCTTTCCATCACATAGACAAGGAAGGGCAGGTTTTGTTAAGAGCACAACTCAAGGGTTTGATTACCCATACTGTGGCCTGTCGGCGCACACACACAGCCTGGCTCTCACACAGACAGCCGCGGGTTACCAGGGGCAACACACTGCATGAATATCCGTGATTGGACTGGACAGGAGGAAGGGGAGGTCGACTGTTTAAGTGATGAGAACGGGGTCGTTTATTTAGCTCAAGAGGTGTATCGGCCCCGTAGGCTGCAGCCCCCACAGTAACCCTGCGGGGGCTGGGGGTCAACCCACACTGCCAACCCTATCCTACAGGGACAGGCCGTGCCAGGCCGGGCCTCGCTGTGCAGGCAGAGCCACATTAGAGTGACAGCTGCTGGTAGACCAGGGACCAGGCCAGCTGGACCCCAGGCCAAACCGAGGGTATCTGTCACTGAGACGGTGTCAACATACCCTCTACAAGAGTTCATTCAAACTAATGCAGTCAAATGCTCAGAGCTTCAGTGTTAAATATGCTAATGTTCTCCAGTGCATCTCGTGGAACTGCTGAATTAATTTGCATGCTGATTTTTATGGAATATGAGGCACCATTACGAAAATTGTGATGTGTCTGTTGGTCAAAAACTTCATCAGACACGAAAGAAATTACTAACGTGTGCAGTACATTCAACTATTATCATACACAGAGACGCAGAGGATTATGACGGCGTGTTGGAAGGGAAGCAGGGCATGAGGAGTGGGCTGACATGTCATTGGCCTGGTGGATCCTTATAGAGCAACAACTACTATACAGCACATTCTACAAGGACACAGTACAAAGCAACAAAACAGATTTGAAATGCATAGAAAAACATGCAGTCTCTCAGAAAACAGAATTGTATAGGTGGGTAGCACACACTGCTATGATTTTCCATCCGTATACGTTTATACTGATGATACTGCTTACAAGCTAATTAATTTCCTCTGTACCCAAGGGAGAATCTAATTGGCTCTCTCACTAAGTATAGACCACTGAATCTGAAACAATATCATACACTGTCTATGCAAATGTCATCATCTTATCAGTAATCAGAGATTACTACCAAATAGTCAGTGTAATGTATATACACAGCCCGTTCTCATTCCCAGGGCATCAAATACAGATGCTTTGTCACGGCCGTCGGCTTAAGGTACCCTTGAGCATCGGTATGAGAGGCACCAGGCTTTCCATTAACTATAATGTAAACCCATCAACGTCATTATTTAACGCTCAGGGAAAGTGCGCCGGGAGTGAGGTGACGTAGCTTTAAGAGCAAAATGACGAAGTGGTTGGGTCACTGTTGTCCCGTATGTCACGTTACAATCTGCTGTTTGATCGGGTCCCGTGTTCACAACTTTCAGAGTCATTTTCACTGTACAAACGTAGTAGTTTTAAGCCCAACCATGTTGTTTTTTCCTAAACCTAACTACAGTGGTTTTATTGCCTGAACCTAAGCATGTGTTTTTGTTGACTTCACACCATTAAGCATGTGTTTACTGCGACCAAAAAGTGACAAAGGGCTTGTTAAGCACGTGTTTACTGAAGGGTGACGCTGAGGGGTCTGACAAAGCCTAGGTATGTGACAGAGTTGATATACAGGATTACTGTTGTGTTTGTAAGACAGGTTTGACTTCAAGGATGCAAGAACATGTGATTCAGCTTTCTTAGGGAAATTTGAATATAATCTTTTCTCTCTGTTGATTTCCAGGGTGGTTTGATACTGAGCGATGAGCTGAATCACACATCTCTCATCTTAGGAGCCAGACTGTCAGGAGCGACCATCCGGGTGTTCAAACACAACAGTGAGTCCAGCAACTCTTTTGTTTGAGCATAAGTTACAGTGCTTCTACTTTACAACAACACGATATACAGCTTTATTTAAGCTTTAACCAATGAAAAAGAATGTGTTTCGGTCTGCCAACATCTTTGGTGCTTAACATTCAATGCTCCTTGCCATAGATTATCTGTTGATGAAGTTCTGTTTGTGCAGCCACCACTGCTCATATTATCTAGTTTTCCTTCTATTCGTTCCAAACTGTTGCTGCTGTGAGAAGCACATTACTTTCTGTGCGGTACAGGATTCGCCTTAGGAAAGACCTACTTAACATTCTGAGTTTAGAGCAGCAAATGTAAAAGCTTTAATGAAATGGGTTCAGTTTACAGTCACGACTGTGTTTCATCCAGCAGAGCAGCAAAACACAAGTTTATTTATATATGAAAATGTCACCTCACTTAAACGAAATGCTCTCTATTATATTATCAAATTACACAATGTCAATAGATGATAAAGGGAGAATTGTTAAGCGTGAGCATTCATCGTGCTTGCATTGGAAACATCCGCTGCTCTTCCAGGAGACAGGACAAATGAGCCGGTCCTCTGGCTGCAAATGTGTCCTGACAGGTACAAGCAGAGTCAGTTATGGGTCCTCCAAGCAGATCCCAGAGGCCTGTCTAAAGGCAAAGAGCCCTCAGGCACCTGAGCGGCTGACCCCTCCCTGCCTTTATACTTCCAGCACCAGACACTCTTTTATTAGCACAAGGCCAATATTTACTTAGAGGGTTTCACCAATTAGCTCAGCCACATCAACAGATAAGTAAAAAACATAATATTTACTGGTGCGATCTCTGTTTAAAATGTCTATCCCTTATTTGTGGCATTTGAAATGTTTCAGTGGTGTGTGTTTCACATGGGAGGATGGAATTTCAAACCAGAGGGTGGATGAACTGGTTTGTCCGGTCTAGCATTGTGAGGCGTGTATTTCGGAAATACTTCAAATTGTCATAGACAAAGCACGCTCATGTTGAAGGATGGCATTCATTCAAATACTTATGTATTTAATTGAAGGTTAAAGGCTATGTTTATTGAGCTAGTAGCATTTTTGCACCCCGAGGGTTAGTGCAAATATGAGATAATAACATTTCTGTTGGTATCCACCACAACTGTATGCATGTTTCTTGTGTAGAAGCAAAGACTTCCAGCACCATCCCCCTCATGACAGCGATACAGCGTCTCATATCAGGCCGGGGCTTATCTCAAATCAGTGCTTAACTGTGAAATAATCTTTTCCTCATTCTTGTCTTTGCACACAGCAAACCACTGTGGATTTCTCTTTCACTGCATGGTTTCCTGAATGTTGATATTGACAACATTAGGTGTACTCTGCTATGTTGAGCTTCAGGAAGTGATTTTTTATTTATTTTTTTTATCAGAAGAGCATCTGCTGCCTCCTGTTTTTTGTGCTGAGGGAGCGTTATCGATCATCTATGACAGATAATTAGCTATGACAGCTTAAGATGGTTGGATTGCGGTCATATTTTGAGTAATGCTGATTTCTAAACCACAGCTATTCAATACTGCCATCTGCTGGTTTGCAGCGGAGGATCATAAATAGTGTTACCATTACCCGTTACTCTAAATGCCACTGGGAAGTTATTTTGCTGAAGCCAAAATTTCAATCCTAATTCTAAGCAGCCATACAGACTGCACTGAAGAGACCTTTGGCCAAACCCATATTTATCTCAGTTAGTAATCCTCCCTGATGCAGACATTGCAGGTGTTCATTAGCATCAGACTGCAGAGTTTGTGGAAGGTGTTTCTGGCAGATAAAGTAGTGCCATGTGTACTCTGTGAACTGCCCTGCCCTGTGGAAGTTATTACTCTACTTACTGTTGTTTGCTTTCAGTTGGTAGCCAGCTATGATCTGATCATTGCTACACTCTATTTACTAGATCTGTTTTGTACATATAAAGTTGTATGTGATGTCATAGTACAAGCCTAAACTACACTTGCAAACATTATTGTGTTAAGTTTTTTGTTTTTTTCCCCCTTAATGAGGTTTGAATTTAGATTTAGGGATGCTTTCACACCTATAGTTTTGTTCATTTTGGTCTGGATCAAGAGGAAAAAATTATACATTGTTGTATTTTGGTTCTGGTCCGGTTCCTGTTCACACTGACTTTTTACAAATGAACCAATTGGTGTAAACATGAAGTTATACAGACTGACTCGTAACTAGTTGGTGATTGTCATCCTGCATCATCAGGAAACCACGTGGGGAAATCAAATTCTGGTGACTGACAGAAGTTTATGCAGCACTTTAATGCTTCTAATGTGTATATTTATGTTCTTTGGCGTCACAAAGTGCTCACAAAGAAATAACGGATTATAAGCATTATTAGACTGCAAATAGACTGCATGTTATGAATAATGACCTTAAGGGCGAGACAGAACTGTGCAAAAGTCCCTTTGCGCGCTCCCAGATGACTGGTGCGAATGCCCAGCCTGTTCCCAGGGCATCAAATACCGACGGTCGTCAGTGTTTGATTCCGCCGCACAAGGCAACCCTTGAGCGCCAGTATGCAACACACCGGGCTTTCCGTTAACTACAATGTAAACGCATCTGCGGCAACAGTAAACGCACAAGGAAAGTGCTGTGCTGACGTAGTTTAAAGAGCAAAAGAGACACACAGGGCGAGTGCGAGGGGGAGGTGGATGGGTCCTACAACACAAGGCTTTCATCCAGGAGACCGCTGTTCGTGTCCCGTGCATTAAGTTTCACGTTACAATCAGCTTATGGCTCGTGTCCCGTTTCACTTTACAAACGTAATAATGTTAAGCCCAACCATGCTGTTTTTTCCTAAACCTAAGTAAGTGGTTTTGTCGACCAAAAAGTGACGCCAAGGGTCTGACAAAGCGTTAGTATGTCAAGAGATGGGATGGGAACGAGTAGGAACGCTAAGGAGTGCACAGACACATACAAGGCGTCTTGTACAGTAATGATTCAGGGCTTATACTAAGCTGTCACACACTTTTTAATGGACTTAATGAAATGACAAAGTACACAGAGTCAGATACAAGCCCAGTAGTTTTAACAACTTTAGACCTATTAATCAGGGAAAATACCCGCACTGACGTGGATACGTGGTTATTTGCATAAATAGGTTATGTAGGCATCATGGCTTTATACAGATCAATTATAAGCTCACTTCCTGAACAGATTTCACCATCAGCAGATGGATTTATTAGTAGTTTAGATTTTTAAATCATGCTAAAATCACATATCTGCTATCATAATATCCTGTGGTTGGTTTGTTTGCTTTCATACCACAAACAATCTAGCTTTTCAAACGATCTTGGTTGTTTGATCCGCACCAGGGTTTGATTAACATCTTTCAAACCAGCCCAGATGAACCGCACTAACCGGGCAAACAGACTTTGTTTTAACCAAACCAAACAGGTTAGGCGTGAAAGCACCCTCAGATTGTTGAGTTCTTGCCTGTTTTTTCACATTTTTTCTCTCTCACTCTTGTGTGTGCGTGTGTGCGTGTGTGCGTGTGTGTGCGTGTGTGCGTGTGTGTGTGTGTGTGTGTGTCTGTCAGACATGCACAGTCTGGAGAAGATGCTAAGAGAGGCCATTTGCTCAGGGCAGCCACGGACCCACAGGCCCTGGAAGAAGATCCTCATCATGGTGGAAGGCATCTATAGGTCAGCCGTCATCATACAACACACACACACACAAACAAACACACACACACACTAGTGTAGTCGCTCTCTCACAGATGCATATCTTGGGTCAGTCGAGCTAATGCATCAATCTTTGTAAGTACAGGCTTCCAGGTGGTCTTTAGCAGACTTTTGCACAGCCAGACTCAGGTAGAAATCTTAAATTGCAACCTGAGGAGAGCTTTAACTTTCAACCTGTGTTTAGCAGTCCCTGTAATGGTCTCTTTTTCAATCGCTTCCCTCACTACTCTTGAATAATAGACAGTGTGTATATCTGTGTGTGTGTTTCTATGGTCGGGTAGCGTTTCATTACTAGAGAGAGGAGAAAGGTATCGTGTGTCTCTCCCGGCAGTGAGCTATCCTGAGTCTTAGTGACCCTCTCCATCTGCTCATTAGCTCCAAATCAAGGCCAAATGGAGCCACGGAGATTGACTTGGCTGCACCCCCAGCTCCAACTGTTTATCACGGCCATTTTTCTTTTCTCCTTTCTTCCCTCTTTTTACCCCTCAATCGCGCCCTACATTCAGCCTTTCTTAACAAAAACATGTTACTTTTTTCTCTACACATTTACACCATCAGTCAGCTGTGAAGTTTACCTTGTTTTATGGCAATCCTCTTATCAAATGGAGAGGAAAATCTTGAACATGGCCATCAATATAACTATTAGTTCCACATCAATACTGGTGATTTGAGAGACAACTTAATTGCATGTAATCAGACTGGCTTTCTCTGGCAATAATGTCTAATGTCAGGCATTAAAGAAACCTTTCTGTACGGCTCTAAAATAACTAATGCTCCCTCTCTCGCCTCCCTGTAACATCAAAAGGCTCAGATAAAGAGTAAGCATGCTTAGCTATATCCTGGCCCTGCCTTTGATGTCCACATCGGCCCGGGTGAAACCCTGTCTTGTGTCATTTGGGCTGCAGACGTTTTCAGCCATAGCGAGGATAGCAGGTCTGGGATTGCTCTATTTTCGCCTGCCATATACTCACTCATGCTGTCTGTTTGTAGCCTTAAAAGGCTTGCATCAGAGGGGAGGAAGAGATGGGAGCGAGGTGGGAGTGAAGTGAAAGAGGCCAGAAGAAAGATACTTGGAAGGTTGTCAAATTATGTAATATGCATTTGCAGATGTACAGATGCTCCTCAGTGGATAAAGTGAGGGCGGGGTCAGATTCTTTCCCTTTTAAGCACTTTAAGAGTGTGGTTTATAATTGATGAAGTGTGTGTGCCCTTGGTGTTCCCGTTGTAACTGTATTCTTTGTTTATGTCATTATAGCATGGAGGGCTCAGTGGTGCGACTTCCTGAGATCATCGCTCTGAAGAAGAAGTATAAAGCGTATCTGTACCTGGACGAGGCTCACAGCATCGGAGCAGTGGGACCATCAGGGAGGGGCGTGACCGAGCTGTTCAATGTGAACCCTGCCGACGTGGACGTGATGATGGGCACCTTCACCAAGAGCTTTGGGGCTGCTGGAGGATATATCGCAGGGAATAAGGTTACTGAGGATTTTTGGATTTTCTGTTTCAGCTTTCTCTGCCAACATGTTCTCATCCCACCTCGTCCCATACTGACGCTTCGTCAGACCCCTCGGTGTCATTTTTTGGTTGCAGTAAACACACGCTTCATGTTGTGAATTAAACGCCTTCTCAGGATTAGGCAACAAAATTTAGGTTTAGGTAAAAACATCATGTTTGGAAATGAAATTACTATATTTGTACAGTGGAAATGTGGCTTGACGTTACGAACGATCAGCTGATTGTAACGTGAAAGTGAAACTTAAGTACGGGAACAGCGGCCTCCTGGGTGAAAGCCTTGAGTTTGTTGGGCCCATCCACGCTCTTTATAATACATCACTACAGCACTTTCTCTGAGCGTTTACTGTTGCTGCGGATGTAGTTAATAGTAGTTAATGGAAAGCCCAGTGCGTCTCCTACTAACGCAAAAGGGTCCCTTGTGCGGCGGTATCTAACGCCGACGCCCATGACAAAACCTCGGTATTTGACGCCCTGGGAATGAGAACGGGCTGTCTCTGCTTTCATTTTATCGTTTGTAGTCAATATTCATATATTTATATCACAGTTTTCTCATTATGAATGTAAGTTCCTTTTGATTTTTTTTAAACCATTATATACCAGAGTATTTTTGTTCACAGGATTTCATTCTATACTGAATTTTCTTACACACATTTATTATAAAAGTCAGCCTACTCAGAACACTTAGATAGCTGGCGGTATAGAGTGAATGAAAACATGAGGCGAGAGAAGCAATGGAAGGACAAAGTTATTTGTTTGGCACATTTCAACAAGGCAGTTTAGTGCTTTACATGAAACAATATATACGAGAAACACAAGGCAATATAAAAAGACACATTTAACATGAAATATAAGACAAAAATAAGCTACGATAGTTATATATTCATCAACACTGTTTGCAGTGATATCTATACATCTGCTGATTCTCCAGTCAGGCAGAAACTAGTCTGGTTGCTATGCAAAGGGGTCAAGATACATTTCAAAATATATGTGCGTAGGTGGGATTAATCACACTGAAGCAATTCCAACAGCCTTAAGTAAAATGCCATTTTTAGAAAATCCAGAAACTGAGCTGACTTTCTGATACTTTCCTGACATTGTTTAAACAACTTGGCAGCCGTTGTCTGTGCACAGTAACAGCATTAACCCATTTGGCTCCGACGCAGGTTAAAACACATCATACAATTCAAATATTATTGTACCCAGGTCTGTTTAAAAGATGTGTGGGACTCGACCATACTCACTCCATCACACCCCACCTCTGTCGTAGCTCTCATGTGTCCAACAAATGTTCCCCAGGCTGTGACTCGGGGCCTTTGTAATTCCGTTTTACTCCATTAAAAAGTACACTTTAGTACATAACCGCACTGGTTTTGTGGCAGTTGATTAGAAAGCAACAGAGGAAACGGCCATGTTGCTTGAATTAGGTATTCAGAGAGGGACCCTTCCTGCCTGATGTTGGCTCGGCCCCGCTCTCTGCCATAATAAGAAGGTAAAGCTGGCAGAGGGCCAGCCCCTTCTTGTGGCAGGCGTCGGAACTGCGCTCCAGATTTAACAGGATGACTTTTAACAAGCATGATAATGTTTGAAGTAAGAACACTCTGCCTGGTTTGACAGCTGGCTGTAGTAAAGTCCTGAAAGGATCAGGCAGGAAAAGAGAGAGAAAGCCTTTAGATTTTACGTATTTGTTGTTGTGGTGAAATCCCCTAAATCCTACATTAAGTGGATTCTGGTTGATGGACAAAAGACTCTGCAGATGTGTTCTGGAAAACAGTCATGTTATAGCTATTTTATGAGAGCACCAAAAATAAATACCCCAATAAATACACTCCAAGCTCCTTCTAATTCACTTCAACCTTGCAAGAAGGAGGCTTTTAGTCATTAACCCTTTACTCTAAACCTGTGAGATTAGGTTTATTAAATACATCCGTTGAAGTGTGTGTGTGTATGCTGTTCTGGCACCGCTCCTGCTACTGTGGCATTGTGGACATGTATCACCACATCAGTTTTGCGGCCACCTTGTGGCTGAGGAAACACTCTGAGCTGTCACTCCACGCCGCAGACGTGAGATGGATTTCGGACATGTTCTCTTAACTGGTTTATCTTGGTCGCAGCGAAATCCTGCGGGGCCCTTAAGCGGTGAAAATCCCTCGCCGTAAACGAAAACAGATGTCAGGTTGTTTCAGGGTTCTTATCCTACGTTGGAGCATTTCCTCTAAAATCCCCTCCCCTCGTGTGTGTGTGTGTGTGTGTGTGTGTGTGTGTGAGGAAGCCGCAGCCTCCACCCAGTGGGGACAGATGGCGTTGAGTGGAAATGGTGGCCAGACAGCATCTCCGGCTACGTGTCATCACCCCGCAGCCGCTGGCCACCGAGCAGCCACTGAGCAGCAGCCCATCACAGCTCCAGGCCCCGCTCCCAACCTCAGACCACTTACACATACATGCCCTAGGGACCCATGACCGAATCAGTTTTCCTGAAACCCTGCTCTTCTCTTGACAACCACTTGCAGAATTAATCTCCTGCTGACATTTAGGAATAATGAGCATGGCAGTCCTCATTCTGGCTCATTTCAGCATTCGTTCTTTCTCAAATTAGTGCGCTGGCTACCTCAGATTAGAGAGCAGGAAACGGTCCAGAGCTACTTTACAGTCAACGCCAAGATAGTCTTAATGACAGAGAAATGACTTGAGGTATTTTAATTGATTCTCAGTTGTTGACTACACATGAGCTCGCTCTAGTGGCGCTGAAATAAAAGTGCAGGGCTGCACTTCTGCTTCATAGAAGATCTGAACACTTTATTTCTGTGAATCCTTATCAGATTTTCTCTAAATGTATTGTAAACATACTGTGTCCTGTGTTGCAGGAGCTGGTGGACTACCTGCGCAGTCATTCCCACAGCGCAGTATACGCCTCGGCTATGTCCCCTCCCGTCACCGAGCAGATCATACGTGCCATGAAGTGCATCATGGGAAAAGACGAGAGCACAGAAGGTGAGAGTCTGAGCTCATTGCGTCTCCTTCCGTTGAACGTCACCCTCAATTTCAGTCTTATTACCCACATGCTCGTCAAACCTGATGTTCTTTACTCGGACAAATATTATGTCTGACTGGCTTATAAAAGGTTTTACACCTTTACTATAATGTTTTATGGAAACAATAGCAAACCAAATCCAGAGGACAGTACCAATGTTAACATAAGGAGGGAAAGACAAACAGCTGCTTGGTCAGAAAACGTGGTAGCAATTACAGGGGTCTGTAGTGGTAGAAAGAGGGGGGGGCGTGCAGTCCCGGAGCACACGTGACCCTAACGTGGAGGAAATCATTCTCATGTGTGTGTTGTGAGGAACACTGTACCTCTGAGAAGTTTCTGCTTTAATGGCATCAGACATCGGGGCAGGGAAGTAGTCATTACCAGACCAGTTGTAGCACTGCCAGAGCAATTCTTCTTGAGTTATTGTAGTTGTAGTTCTGGTGGTAGCTGTAATACAAGGAGCATTAGTGGGAATAGAGTTAATGCATGTAGTGGTGGAGGTAGTATGGTAGATAGTTATACACTTTACACAGATCTACAGGATTTAAAGTGTGCACCACAAGGCAAAAATACTCACCATGTCTGTCGTGGGGTGCATGTGATGGGTTTATCACACCAAGGACCAAAGGCTGGGGTCGTATAGTTGACATGTATTGCCGTTTCATGTAGAGATGAGTAACTTTCTCATCTGGCTCTGAACCAGACATGCTTTGCATCTGACGTAGCCCAGCGAAATAGCTTTTGTGGAAAAATGAGTCTTGACCTGTCTCATAGAGGGCAAGGAACACGGCAAACAGGCTCAAAACATCCGTCACAACTAGGGCTGTCGATCAATTAAAATATTGAAATCGTGATTAACCGCATGATTGTCCATAGTTAATCGCAAATTAATGGTACATTTTCCAAAGGGAGATTTGTCAAGTATTTAATACTCTTATCAACATGGGAGTGGGCAAATACTTGCTTTATGCCAATGTATGTATATATTTATTATTGGAAATCAATTAACAACACAAAACAATGACAAATATTGCCCAGAAACCCTCACAGGTACTGCATTTAGCATAAAAGATATGCTGAAATCATAACATGGCAAACAGCTGTGAGTGTGTCAGTGTGCTGACTCGACTGTGACTTGCTCCAAACTGCATGTGATCATCATAGACTCGTGGGTACCCATAGAACCCATTTTCATTCACACATTCTTGAGGTCAGAGGTCAAGGGACCCCTTTGAAAATGGCCCTGCCAGGTTTTACTCGCCAAAATTTAGCGTACGTTTTTGAGTGTTATTTAGCCTCCTTCGCGACAAGCTAGTATGACATGGTTGGTACAAATGGATTTCTTCTACAGCCGTAGTCACGACACTATAAAAGCCCACTGTGACAAGAAACGTCACACTGCATACACGCCTGATACGTTTTTATTCCTCTTTCTCTCAGTCGTCTTCCGCCCCCCTCATCTTTCTCCTCAATGTTGAATTTCGCACTTTAAAGCAAACTCTGAAACAGGGAAAAAGCCCTGACAGACAGCAACATCCACACATTCTCACCTACTCATATGATTTCTGAGTCTGGCAGCAGGTTTTTGACCTCCGTGCCCTCTATCTCAGCAGAGAGGAACGATTTACAAAATGAGGCCTGGGCTTGGCAGATGCCTGAATGTTATGTTTTTTTTCCTCGCTCTCTCTCTCTTTCTCTCTGCTGAGATAAGGGGATGTAAAGTGCTCTCTCACATCCCCATAAAAGAACTGCCAATCTGTTCCCAGGTAATCAGAGGGAAACAGAGCTGTGTTCCAAGGCTGAGCCATGCCAAACCCTGCTTCAGCCACGAAGCACCAGGCTCCCCAGTGATTCACATCATTTGGAAACACAGGGGGTTAGCAGGGCAGGGCCGCCTCTGCTGTCTTTGATTTGTTTTCTAATACATTTATCTGCAATACATGTGATACTTAAGCGTTATTTGTATTCCGTTTCAGTCGTGGCTGCGCTCCAGCGGCAGTCCGCAGTCACTCATTTTGTGCGAAATCCATCGTATCCAATTTGCAAACCCTCATTTTGGCAACGTGCGAGAGCGTATACCATGCCGTCAGACGGACAAAACTGAACCATCTGCTGCCGCCCGCAGCTGCGTTGTAATCATGAGCGAGTTCATAGTGGAGGCTGGAATGGCCCAGATGGAGGTGCAGGACTCAGAATGAGATGGCACCACAGAGATCTCACACTACATTAGCTACTACTGACAGGTGATGTCCCTCCCTGCAGGGGACAGGAGTGTTTTACTCATGTGTATCTGATGGTATCCTTGTTTTAATTGCAGGCATTAGACGAATCCACCAACTGGCAGAGAACACGAGGTACTTCAGGGCCAGACTGAAGGAGATGGGCTTCATCATCTACGGTAATGATGACTCACCTGTGGTTCCAATCCTGCTCTACATGCCAGGCAAAGTGGTGTAAGTACTCTTAAACTCTCACATACAATGCCTCTTTTAGAGAGTAAAAATATCGGGATGTTCATTGCGCATAGACTAAATTTGAAACAATAAATATCAACGTCACTATCCCTTGATTTCACAAGCAATTTCAGGTCAGTATCATCTCTAAGTGATTTGGACTGCTGCCATATTACACACTAGAGTTTCCATGAATCAGCAGTGTGGACTGTGTCTGTGAAGACTGGGTTTCTGTAACCACTTAAGAGGCAACATCAGGTATTGATTAGGTATAACCCAGGATTGTTTGAGCCACTCAGGTATAATCAATTGAGTATAAAGTGTCCTTCAATGCCAGTCACCATTAATATCCATGAAAAGGTCAAGCCCACCCAGTAATTGCCATAATCGGTAGCTTCTGGTTTTTCATTGCTCAGTTTTCATGGCCAGTAATGATGATTGGAGAAAAAAAAGTTTAATTTCACTTAATCTATTTTTTTTTTAATAATTTTTTGGAGTTTTCAAGCTTTTGAGAATTTTTGTCTTGTAACAACGCTGAAGTGCATTTCATAACAATTGTTATGAAAAAGTAATGTATCTGTAGAAGCAGTCGGAAACTCCAGGATCTGAGAAGTGAAGCCAATGCTGAAGTGCCTTAAACTTGCATTCTTTCTAATAGCCAGCAGGGGGCGACTCCTCTGGTTGCAAAAAGAAGTCTGATTGTACAGAAGTCTATGAGAAAATGAGCCTACTTCTCACTTGATTTATTTTATGGTCTCAATCGCTAGTTTCAAGTCTTCTTCAATACAGCATGATGTTCATTTAGTAAATTATGGTCCCATTTAGAGTCAAATAGACCATAAAGCAGGGTATGAGGCATTAAAAACGGCAGTCCACAAACCAATGGGTGGCGTCACGGTGACTACGTCCACTACTTATGATATACAGTCTATGATCTGTAGCTATTCTACTCTATATCAGATCTACTTGTGGCCATTTGCTTGTTACCCTTTTTGGATCGCCACCTTCCTAACGACATATAATAGATCTTAAAGATGTTGGTGTTAGATTGAGGTTCTGCATCAGCATCTGTATGGAGCACTGTCTCCACACACATCAACAATCATCTGAAATATACTAAAACTGTCAAAGTTTGCGGTGTCATATTCACTTAAACCATTTTCGTGGAGCACATTTTACGGTTTGAATTCTCCAAACTTTGCCACAAGATGAAGAAGTATTCACGGCTTGGACTCATAAAAGTAAAAGCCATCAGAGATATGCTGATTGTAGCCCCTAAAATTGTTAGCTATGTGTTCTTTTTAATTTATCGATACCACAAATCCCAACTAAATAATTAAGGATTCAGATGATCATGATGAATGCTCCCACATTATGAGGTGGCTTGTGGGGTCTCTGTGCATTTTGGAGACTTCAAAACCTTAAAAATGTGAGAAATGAGTTTTGTATTCGGTAGACGACTATTGATGTCCATTTTTGCCCTGATTCGATTCTCTAGTCAACTGCACTTTGTAGGCTAAGTTGTGTTTATAGGTTCTGTTGTTGGTGAGAGGTTGCGTGTTGTCGTGAAGGTTTGTAATTCTGAAAAGACATAAACAGAAGAAACAACCCTATATGTTTAGCATTGGAAATAGGAAATGAAAACAATCACTTTAGGTGTGATTTACTTTTAGTCTCTACAGTCATTTGTGTACTAGCATATATAAAAACTGATAGTTGTTTCTTTTTTTGAACAGTGCTTTTGCTCGAGAAATGCTGGCGAGGAAAATTGGCGTAGTGGTAGTCGGCTTTCCAGCCACGCCGATTACAGAGGCCCGAGCTCGCTTCTGTCTGTCTGCAGCGCACACCAGAGCCATGCTGAACCAGGTAAAACACACATTTACCAACATGAAATTCCTCTCTGAGGCTCAAACATATACACACATGTTCTGAGACGTTTCCTTTTGTCCTCAGGTGCTGCACAATCTGAACGAGGTGGGAGACGATCTCTGTCTCAAGTTCTCACGGCTGAAATATTCCTCTTGTCCTGACCTCCATGAGGAGACAGACTTTGAGCTGGGCAGCTGATATGACCCTTGACACCTTCATTTCAAAGTGTCAAAAATGAAAGTGTCCATGCCACAGCCGACCCATAAACACACAACGCAGAGTAACACTCATGTCTCACGGCAGAAAAGGGGGCAAATGTTTAGCAGCTGCTTTTTATATGTTTGGAAAACATTGCGATTTAAAGGTGCTGAATTCAAAATTCCGAGCATTAATAAAGCAGCGAACAAATTGTTGTAAATTATAATCCGAGTTTCTCTGTGCTTTGTTTACGTAGCCGGTCCGGCCGCATATGCATGTTAGTCCCAGTGTGTGCCCCACTGGCTATAATTGCCATCTCTGTACGCTCGCTCTGCACTCGCTCTGGTTCCCCCCCGTTATCTCTGTCAGCACTGTTGCCGTTGTTTTTGCACTGTTAGCACCGTTAGCTGTTAGCGGCCGGCTCAACCCTTGCCATGTTGGGAGCCGCGTGGAGGCAATCCGTCAATCATAGATATGCACTGAATTTCGAATTTAGCATCTTTAATAGAACACTTATTTGTGTACTTGTGCTTCTTAACAAAATACTGTATATGAACTATTTAAATGCTTTATTGCTGAATACATTTATATGTGAATACACACTTGAAATTATTGCACAAGCGCTGCTGGATTGGTCTCAAACTCAAGTACGGTGTAAAATATCTTGAGTCATTTAGCCTTTTTATATGGAGACAAATCACATATTGTTATAACAGTTGAGAGGGCCTTTCAGAGGCTTTTTTACACTGTTATTTGAATCCGTCTTGTCTATATTTAGACGTTAAAAACGCATAATATAATATCAGCCACATTTATTAAAAATACTGGTGGTGGTTATTATTAGAGAATGAAGCACAGTCTCTATGAAGTTGATGTACGGAGCCCCATTTACTTCCTGAACATGAATTATAAATAATGGAAAAGGCATTTGTTGTTTGAAATCCCCCCCCTGTGGTGCTGCATTGCTAAAATGTTGAATCTGCTGATTTGTATTTTTATGTTTTTTTCCAATAAAACAGAAATAATGCAGATGAAAACTTCCTGTGTTTATGACTAGAAAGGTAGATGAATGATCCAGATGACAGACGTCTAAAAGTCCTGAACCTTCCCTTTGTTAATTTCCTGACACACAATTATTTACACAACTCAAGGCTGAACTGATTGAGCGAGAGATGACGAAGA
This sequence comes from Sebastes fasciatus, assembly GCF_043250625.1. Lineage (NCBI taxonomy): Eukaryota > Metazoa > Chordata > Actinopteri > Perciformes > Sebastidae > Sebastes > Sebastes fasciatus. Next base: position 20,242,989 of record NC_133803.1, on the reverse strand, counting down.
TGCCTTTGTTGTGTTCCAAAGTGAACTGTTTTTGTAAAACTTTCCTCAGCGTAACACCACTTTCATCTCCAAGGCAGATGATAACCTTCCTGTAAATAATAGATCATGCAGCAATTACTTAACAACTGAGTTAAATCCCAACAACCCCCGCGCAGAATAAAAGAGGAGTTATGGCTTGTTCTGTGGCGAGACTGCTCATATTCACCGAGTCTTAACAGCTTAATTGTTGATGTTTTAAAGACCCGCTGTTCTCTTTCACACACAGACTGCGTAAGAGTTGTGAAGGTAAGCATGCCGAGTATGCAGCACCTGAGCCAACAGAAACCTAACCTAGCAATTAGCTCTCAACTCTAAATTCTCGTGGTATGGGGTAATCATTTGATTAACACAGGAAGGATTATAGATGGATGATAAATGTGTTTTCACAATGTGTCAGATTGGGTCTAGTCGACACTTGTTTGCCCTCGGGACGTAACTGTGTTTGTGTTTTTTTCCTCCCCATAAACAACATAGTGATGACGTTTGACAGGATGGATGGGAAAAAAACAGGATGAACTACAAACATAGACTTGGTAGGAAATAAAAGTTTTAAAAGTTAAAGAAGAAAAATCTATGGTTCATACTAGATCGTTTAGTTCTGCAAATGAATATTCACATCTGGATCCTATAGCCAGAAACGAGAGAAAACAGTTTGTTAAATCTCAAATTATGTGACGTCATCCCAATGCACTGCTTCATAAAGATCTGGAGGAGATGGGAAAAGGTGGCCTCAAATGATGCATTGAAGTCCTCGGGATGTCTGTTATTAATTTGTGTTTACTTTCACCTTTAGTCTAAATGTGAACATTGTGTAATCCATCGCAGGTTTAGAGCAGAAGACAGATGTGTGCACAGAGAAACTCCTGAGAAAGCTTGAGTTCATTCTCAGACATGTACTCAGTGTGCGTCACAGACATGGAGTGCTCAAATACTAAGCTCCGCTGTGATTATGCAGAGAGGCAAACTAAGTCGCTGAGATTCACCAGCAACAGTTTTTGTACAGATATACAGCGGGAAGAGCGCTTGTTCAAGGAATTTCATATATTTGAGAATGAATATTGGTGGCTTTTTTTTGTACTGCTTTTTGCTTTAGTCAGTATTCAGACTAAACATGTAAACAAACAAAATCAAAATGACTTTAGGAAGACAAATTTGTATGGTTAAGCTGATGGAAGCCTGATATAACCCTGAAAATGAGGGTATAATTGTTATTTATTTGGAAAGGAAAGCACAAAGTGGTTATCAGCAGACACAAAACTGACAATTTTGGTCAAATATATCTTTATCTGTACAGACCCTTCATATTATAACAATCATGTCGGCAGTTAACTTGTGTCATCATCATCATCGTCTTTTAAAGGTCTTATTGATAAACTTTTTATATAGACGAATATTTAAAAAAAACAACAAAAAAAACATCCACAGAGCCTTTAGAAAGGTACCAAATAAAACTATGGCTTTTCCTAAAAAAAAAATATGATTGTGAATTAATCATTTTAAAACGTTTTGGCAGGTCCTAAATGAATGTTTTGTTTATCTCTATGGAAGATATCTGATGTTTGGTTCCTACTTCCAACAAGGCTTGTGAGCCAATAGTAAAAAGACGTTGGTATCACGTGGTATCGTGGATCGAAATTAGTGTGGAAAAAATGTGGATACATGGCTGAGATTGACGGTAAGTGCTTGACAACGACTTGTTGTGAAGTAAAAGCAATGGAACGGGGGAGGGAGAATGTTATCGATATTATCAATAGCACCTTTTAAGAAATAATAATTTCTTTATCACCACACTTACTTATCACACTCACGCCTGTGAGGCAAAGTGACAGAGTATGGTAATCCACATTGACTGTCAGGGGAAGGTGGGAAGCACGTGTTGCCAAACTTCCCTCGAGTCACTTCTAACTCCCCTCAGCTCCAGCAGAAGTGGCGAATGGTCTGCGCTGGCATTCAAAACATCTGTGCGGCCTGACTACTGGTGGCAGGGCCCCAGAGACCTGCCTGCACCAGCCTCTTTTGAACTGCAGATCCAAATACACTGCACTTATTGGAATGGCATGTAGCTGCTATTCTGAAGGTGGGATCCTCTGCTACGCCTTTGATGTCCACCACTGTGTCCAAAGCAGGCAAGCCAGTCTCTCTGCTCTCTGTTTCCCATTTAGACAAGAGATTTTTCTATTCTGGAAAGGGATTTTTGAAGTGAAGCAGACAAAGAACAGATTTGCATGGTTTAGACAGCTATGCTGTGCCTGGAGTTAGTAGGACTGTAACTGAAGACTGCTGTGTACTGGGAACCACTTGTTAACAGAGAGCATAATGAAGTAGGCCAGGGTGGTGTTTCATTGAGATGATTGGGAGCATTTTCTTGTATATTTTAGAATAATTTGATCTCATCGGATATTTGTGAGATAATTAGGGCAGCTTGATTCAGGGTATCATTCATCAAAGTTGTTAAATTACTCCATCTTCATCACTATCTGCTGCCAATCAGGCACTCAGACCAGATTTAATCAGTGTGCTTTCTGGCACACATGGGCATCAGATGGGCACATTGGAGTTATATCTCGGCTGACGTAAATTTGCACAGACTTCTCATTAGGACTCATGACACCCAGAGCTGCAAAATCAAATTAATGATGACCCTTTGTGGGTTTTCTTTGCCCTGTATTCAACACATTCAGTTGTGGGAAAAGTACTCAGAACCTTTACTTCAGTAAAAGTACCTTAATGTAAAAAATATTCTGTTACAAGTAAAAGACCTGCATTCAAAATCTTACTCGAGTAAAAGTACGAAAGTATTAGAATCAAAATATACTCAAAGTATCAAAAAGTAAAAGTACTTATTATTATTATGCCCATTTCAGAATAATATATATAATTGGATTATGATGATTGATGCAATAATATCACATTATTGAAGCCAGTTATGGTGTGGCAAATATGTAATACTTAATTGCAGTTTAATCTACAGTAATATATCATAATTTATTCGTTGATTCCGATTATTATTTTTTTTACAAAAATCGATCTGTAAAGTTACTATCAGATAAATGTAGTGCAGTGAAAGTAAAATATTTCCCTCTGAGATGTAGAGTAGTAGAAGTATTAAGTAGGAGAAAATGGAAATACTCAAGTAAAGTACAATTACCTCAAAATTATACTTAAAGGGATTGTTTGTAACTTTTTACACGTATAAATCTACCGGGTCGGTTTCCTGTGTCTTGTGAAGTGACGGGGCTCCGCAGCGAGAAACGTTATCGTCTCTGACCGGGTGCCGGTGTCTCCCTGCGGGCGCAGTCGGAGACGATAACATTTCTTTTCCTGCTTCAACCCCGGAGGCTGAAGCAGGAAAAGTCAACACTACGATCAGCATTGATTTATGGAGAGACCTTTGTCTGGTCAGCTAACATTACTGCCAAGCAGGTGAAATATAGAGTGATGTTGTGGCTTTAGCTGACGTGTGTCTCCTCACTGTTTTGAGTGATGCTTGCTCATGTCTATGTAGAGCGAGCAAGCGCGAGCCCGACGCTGACTTTCGTTGACTTAACGGCCACAGCTGTTGCTGTTAACAAGCATTTCTGAAAGTTACAAACAGTCCCTTTAAGTACAGTACTTGAGTAAATATATTTAGTCAGTTGGTATAGATTATGTATTGATATATGTTTGTTTATTTTAATGTAAATATGCTACAGTAGTAGTGCTACAGTAGTAGTAGTATTTTGGGCTGTATTTGGCTCTGCTGCTGTCCCATTGTCCTGGTCCTGTTATGCTTTTACCCGCATTTGGTCACAACAAGGATTATGCATTACGCACAACCAAATAACCAATATGTGTTTATATGGTTTTATGCGAGCTGTTGTGACACCGACAAATAACCCAAGACACTAAATGAGATCCTGTTAGTCATCGTCAGTAACCTTATTGTTCCACTTTGTGCCCAAACTCAATGTGTTACGACTTCAAAGGTGACAAACGCCATTAGATGCTTGGCCGTCTCCTCTGCCTCGGGGCTCAGTGAGCTAACTGACAGCCATGATGCTGCAGCAGCATGGTGCACAATGTGACACAGCGACCTGTCCTTTGAAGAGGACAATAAAATGTCTCACAAGGGGCTAATCACATTATGCACCATTTGTCTCGCTTAAGTGAAGTGTTGCAGCACCTTCCGTAGTAGGAGAGCGTTTTAATCAAAGACTGGAGACTGAGGCTGCTGCTGCTGCTGCACACATGTCAACAAACAGCAGAGGCAGACCTCCTGTAAAGCGCCTCCAGGTGTCTTCTTCCTCTCTGCGCCGCGACGCGCCTGTGAAGCGCCTGTGTGCCCGGTGCGCCTCCAGGGACCACCAAGGTTACTTGAGGTTGTTTCTAGGAGTGGAGTGAACCACAGGACCAATTTTTCAGTGTGAAAAGACTTTTAAAAAATGAACAGATTATGGCCGTAAAGTGATATTAAACCAAGAATACATTCAACTTGATTAAAAAAAAAACACATGCCATATCACTGAAAAAGCCTAGGATGTCCTCTTTACAATACACCAGGGGTTGATAGAGTAAGTCAAAAGAGTAAAAGGATATGCATGTGGACAAAAGGTCCACTACAGAGGACACATGTCAATGGGCTGGGTCTCAGGAGGATATACTTTTGGGGTGTTTCACACCTGAACTTCCTTCCACAAGAATATTGAGTGTTAAAGGGACTGTTACGTTGTAACTTTTTAAGCGTATAAATCTACCAGGTCGGGATCCCATGCGCGCTCGCGTGTGGCCAGAGTCACTGCTCCTCTGCCTGCTTGCCTTGATTCACACACCGCGCGCGTTCTTACTGTCTCGCTCCACCTCTAGACGAGCATGCGCGCTCACTACACACTGCGGAAGAGTTAGTTTAGCTCTGAGAATATCTAGTGAATGTACAGTGGACGTTTGTGCAGAAATAAATGCTGCAGCTCCTCCAGACCAACAGAGGTTTTCCGTGTCTAGTGAAGTGACGGGGCTCCGCAGCGAGAAACGTTATCGTCTACGACCGGGTGCCGGGCGCAGTCGGGAGGCGATAACGTTTCTTTTCCTGCTTCAGCCCTGGCACCGACCCGCTTTTCCTGCTTCAGCCCCGGAGACTGAAGCAGGAAAAGCCAAAACTAGGATCAGCAGTGATTCACGGAGAGACCTTCGTCTGGTCAGCTAACATTACTGCCAAGCAGGTGAAATATAGAGTGATATTGTGGTTTTAGCTGACGTTTGTCGCCTCACTGTTTTGAGCGATGCTCGATCATGTCTATTTACAGGTGTCGCTGTTAACAAGCAACTCTGAAAGTTACAAACAGTCCCTTTAAACCTGTCCGGACAGCAGTTTGAGGAGGACTTGTGGAAAGGGAGGAAAGAGTTAACCAGGGGGAGGTCTCCTGCTGCAGGGGCGGAGAGTATAAAACCACCTCCAGAGAGCAGCAACACCAGCGTGTGTTTCACTGAGCTCTGGTTTCATATGCGTTGACTTGTTTCCTCCAACAGGACTCGTTATAAGACGCATAGTGTCTTCATTTATTTGGGCTCACAACCTGCAGCAGAATGGATGAATACTGTTTTTGAAGAAGAAGACAGAACTCCATCGTGAAGTCTCTCAACTGGGAAGATATATCTGTTTTTTCTTTAACTACCTGTACTCCTTTTTCTCCAAAAGGTATAGTCTCATAGTCGCATGATGTGTTGGATGGAGCAGCATGTGGACAAAACAAGAGATGCGTAAAGCGGCTGAAGTAGTGGAAGTGGAGGAGAAGTGAAGTGTGAGGCTGAGAAATGTGGCTGCAAGTTTCACTGAGCTGAGCTGGAGGTTTGACGAGGACGCAACAAGAGGAGGAGGAAAGGGTTAATGCTGCACGCTGGAGCAGCTCTGCAGGGTTCAGTAGTAATCAGTGCATCAACTCATATCATATTTGGCTTAAATCAGACTATATGAGAGCAAAAACATTAATTTAGCACGCAAATTGCAAAGAAAACACTGGATCCAAACAAATCCCATCACTTTTTTTCCCAATTTATTCCACTGCTCCCATCCTCAGATCATTTTCCCCTTCATTTTTTTTTGCAATTGTGATTCCCGAAGTGGCTCCGAAGTGGTGTTGCGGCTCCTCGTCCCCGGCGGATCCGGAGATTGGAGTCTGTGCACCGGCAGGAGGAGGAGGAGTCTCACCGCCGCCGGCTCCTCCGAAGAGCGGCGGCCGCAGCGTCAAGAGGATGGTGCGACTGGCGGCAGAAGTGCTGCTGCTGCTGGGACTTCTCCTCCTCACACTGCACATCACGGTCCTGAGGAGCAGTCCACTGCCTCCACAGGGAAACACCACTCTCATCCTGGATGATCAGGACTCAGCACTGACAGAGGTGAGTTAGGAAATCTGGTAGTGGTGAGGTGCTTTCTTTAAAGGTCCCATATTGTAAAAAGTGAGATTTTCATGTCTTTTTATATTATAAAGCAGTTTAAGTGCTATATAAACTACTGTTAAACTATCATAACGCTCAATATACAGAGAAATACACACAGCCCGTATTCAGAAGTTGTGCGTTTGAAACAAACTGTCAGGATTTCTGCCCATTCGTGATGTCACAAATGTACAATATTTAGACCCTTTACACAGATTTAAACGTAAACATTGTAAATGTGTCCCAGTTTATTCAATTCAATTTATTGTTATATAGCGTCAAATCACAACAGAAGTTATCTCAAGACGCTTTATATATAGAGCAGGTATAAAGACCGTACACCATAGTTTAGAGACCCAACAAGATCCACCAAGCGACTGTGGCCAGGGAATTGATATCATTGGGTCGTCCTCAGACGGGCTTTCAAGCGGAGCTTCCAGCTATCTCAGTCCACCATACATCTGGCTAGCTCGCCAGCACTGTCCAGCATCTCTCCTCAGTACGTCAATGTATGTTGGTGTGGGACGTCCCTGTGATCGATGCCCGTGCATTGGTTCCCGCAGCACCAGCATGCGTGCTGGGAGTTCTTGATGTCTTTGGCAGTGACCGAGAAGTCTCATTCTCCAGGCTGCCACTTTGTCACTAAGCCTTGGTAGTGTATGTGAATGTCATCAGCTGACAGGAAGTAAACATGGACCCAAGCTGTTGTCTAGCAACGCAATTCTGTTGCAATTTCGGAGCAATTCCGTCGAAATGCGCTAAAACGGAGCGTTTCAGACAGAGGGTCAATACAGGCATATTCAGGCTGACAGTATGAGGAAAATAATGTTTTTTTTTTTAACATTACAGCATGTAAACATGTTCTAGTAGAAACAAAAAATACAAGTATGAACCTGAAAATGAGCATGATATGGGACCTTTAAGGCACTTTGTATGACACGAGGGAGGCAGAGCTCTTACACCTCATAACGACAATTATATTGTACATAAATTAACGAAATAAACAATGCACATTATAAAACATATAGTAATAAATAATCTGTGCAAGGTTGAAAGGTGCCAATCTCATTTTCAACACAAGTACGAGTTCATCTGATACTTGGTAGGCAGGGGAAAAAAAGACTTCCCAAACTATCCCTTTAACAAAAAACTGAGTTAGGAAATCTAACTCACTCGTGCTTGTGTTGAAAATGAGATTGACACCTTTCAACCTTTGCACAGATTATTTATTATTATATTTTTTTATTGTGCAACATAAAGCAGGTTTAGTTTGATCTATCTGTTAGTAATTTGGATTTTCATGGATAATAATATAAGATGTTGTGGCACATTTCTGAATGTTAGTTGTACATGTTTTATAATGTGTATTATGTTTATTACATTAATTTCCTTCATTTATGTACAATATAATTGTGGTTATGAGGTGTAAGAGCTCTGTCTCCCTCGTGTCTCATACAAAGTGCCTTAAGAAATCTGTATTTATTTTCCTGTTAGTGGTGAGGTGAGATTTGTTTGGGAAAGGTGATATCTAAGGGGTCACAGATGGGTTTGATAAAATGCACATTTGAGCCGATGGCCCAGGTAAAATAAAGCCTTCAGTCCTTGTGAGGAACCTTGTGAGTCTTTGGGGGATTGTTGACATACACAGGGATGTAGTCTCCCTAGGGTGTCCCCCTGGGATGGCAGCAGAGGGATGGAAGATGAGGCAGGGTCAGAGGTCAGCCCCCTGAACCAGACACACCTCCCTATTGTTGGGGGTTAAATGCTATAGCTGCAGGCACTTCTCTGTCATCATGGGCTCATCACTGTCACCCAAGCTCTCAGTTGATGAGGAAGAGGGTCAGAGCTGAACCCCTGAAGGTGCAACCCCATCACCACCACCACCCCTACCATGCAGCACACATGCCACAGAGTAAAGTTTGGAGTAGAGTCTGGCATCACGGGGCCAGATTCAGATTAAGCCCCAAGTCCAACTTGATTTATTCGATCCTGCACTATAAGGCTATACATGAACAGATCATATATTAATGCTCAGTGTTGAGGGAAAGACAAGAAATATCATAATAATAATATATAAATACGATACAACTTTATTGTCAGTTTGCACTGAAATTCATTTTGCATCCATAGGCAGCTCAGTTTTAGAAAAAGTACACATCCAATAGACATACTGTTACCATAGACAGACAGAGAGACAGACAAGTAAGACCCATCAGACAAAAACAAAACACATCACCATTATTCATACATAACTCATTACAAAATTACCATCTGTCCTCTGGATTTACATGTCTTTAGCAGCACATTAATTATTATTTAGCAACTAAATGAAATAACATAAGCTTTTGAAATCTTTTGACGCTGATGTAATCTGATCAAAATACCGTTTTTTTTAATGACACCTTTTTGGGTCGTGGTCCAGTTCGTGCCTCAACAAAATTTCACGAGACACACATATGTCAACATGACACCACTTAAGACAGGTTTAACAGTTTAACTGCCCATTTTAACATCAGCATAAAGCACCCAGACTCCAGCACAGCCTCAAATCCTGACTGGAGGGTTAAGACAGGTCTGGGATCAACAGGCTTTTTTAGAGAGTGTTAAGCATCCTTCAGCTGCTTTTTTTATGTATATTTAGCATGCTACTGTCATGTCCCAGTGATAAATGGGTATTTATGCCCACTGGAATGGTAGTCCCTTCATAAATTTGTTATTAGGGCTTGGGGGGGGAATGAATGGAAAGAATTTTTACTTCACCAGAGGGATGGTCATTTCTCTTATCTCCACTATCACTGCCATCACTATGTATATATGCAACAGCCGGCCTGTGTTCGGTTGGATATTAGGTGCATGCAAAGCTGAAGAAATATTCCAGGAATTTATAGAATATTTGTCACACAGCCAAATGCTGGATTGGACGAACAGGATGAGGATCAGGAGGGAGCTTCTCCTGAGGAATTGCAGCAAAAAATACTAAACACATGCCACCCATTCCAACTCCTTTTGTCACTAGTCCAAATTTACATAGAGAGCTTCTGGCTTGTGATGAAAGAGCCCAACGTTGCCACTCATGCCCTGTGTTGAGAAAAGTGCTGAATGTTTTTTTTGCTCATGAATGCTCCGACTATGTGCGGATATGCTTCACTGGTCGGCCACTGAAGATAGTGATGTCATCTTTCGGCCAGGCTTGTCACGGCCCAGGGGGTGTTTTGTCATTCCAAGGTGTCATATTTAAAATGCCATTCACTGAAACACAAATGACAGGATGCGGCTCTGTGCACCTGTAGTGGAGAGAGGAAATGCTTTGGTCCAAAGCACATTATCGTCACTGACCCAGGAAGGCAGATTCAGCCACTGTGGGCGATCAAAGTTAGTGTGATATTGTATTTAAAGGTCCCATATTATAAAAAAGTGAGATTTTCATGGCATTTCTTTAATTATAAAGCAGGTTTAAATGCTATATAAATACTGTGAAACTATCGGAACGCTCAATCCACGGAGAAATACACACAGCCCGTAACCGGAAACTGGCTTTAAATGAGCTGTCAGAATTTCTGTAATTTTATGATCTCACAAATATACAATATTTAGACCATTTCATAGTTTTAAATGTCGTAAACATTCTTTGTTCCATTGCAACATCAGCGCCCAGCAGCAAAGCTACACTTCTGCCATTTTGGACTGAAAGCAACTACCTGACGCCAGTAAAACATCCGCTTAAAAAGTGCCGTAAAAAAGTAAAACTATAAAATAAAACTAAAAAATATTCTACCGAAATGGCCTTTGTTGAACAATAAAATATTGTAAATATAATAAGCGTTTTCAGTCCAAAATGCACCAGAGTTTTGTCTCTTTGCTTCTGTACTGCTGTGTATGTGAATGACATCAGCTGGCAGGAAGTAAACATGGACCCAAGCTGTTGCCTAGCAACGCAATTCTGTTTCAATTCCGTTGAAATGCCCTAAAACGGAGCGTTTCAGACAGAGAGGGTAAATACAGGTATTTTCAGGCAGACATTAGGAAAATAAAGCATTTTTTGAACATTACAACATGTAAATATGTTCAAATAGAAACATAAAATACAAGCATAAAGATGAAGATGACCATAATATGGGACCTTTAAAAAACAGTATTTGTCAGCTAAGAACATATTGTCTATATTTGAGCTTATTTTTGTCTTTTATTTTCAAGAGGTCTTTTCTTAGCGGATCACTTTTGAGCTCCTTAGTTTATAGCATGTTTGATCCTGTAAATAAACACCTACGTAAGCCCAGTGTGAGGCGTGTGACAGGGGGAGGATAGCGTTCTCTTCCACCTACATAAGTGTAGTGCTGAAAAGCATCTGGCACAATGTGCACTGCCTTCATTTCCTGCCAGCCTCCCTGGGGGAAGGACCCCTGAGTTGCTCCCAATTGAAAATGGAGTCATGCCCCTTTAAGCAGCCCTCACAAAGTGAAAAAGGGGGAAGCGGGAAAAGAAGAGGAGCAACTGCGATGAGGGAGAGGGGGTGGCTTGTGTGTGCAAGTGTTCATTCATGGCTTTTGAGAGTGGGGGGTGACATCCTGGGAGGCCCCAGATGAACTGAGGAATAGTGTGTCACTTTTGATCTCCAAATTAAAGCCTCGTTGAGGAGGAAGATCTGCGATAAGTGATAGAAGTGAATGGGGAACAGTGCTGATTTTTAACATTTAAATGAGTTACTCCTGTGCAACGCTACAGCCTGGGCCGTATTAGAGAAAAATGAGAGAACCGCATGTTTTTCTCATTACGTTGTGTTAAAAAGCTCCACTGAGAGTCACTTGGAAAAGACACAGAGAGGTGTTTATGTCGACATCATCGGGAATTTACGGACTTTACACAACTGATACACAACTGCAATTCCTTTCAGATGACTTATTCCCATGTTGTGCATTCTTTCCATTATTCTCAACTAATTCTCCTCAATTGTTCTGCTGAAATACTGATAGAGATAGAAAAAAAATCTGTTATTAGGGCGTATCAAATGTCATGGTTTGTCCTTCACACTGCTGAGCTCCCAGATGGAAATATAGATTTAGTGAAATCTCAGTGCTTATGGTGAAAAGCAGCTTAGATTTCCCTGTTTCTGCCCAAGTGACGGACTGTTTTCAGCAATACAACTCCCCTGTTTACAATTCAGCACACGGCTTTAATCAACGGCATTATATTGAAGGTTGATATTTCTCTATGTTTTTTTTTAAAACAGTCTGCATCTGTCCCGTTGGCACCGAAGAAAGTGAGACAATTAACTGTATGTCAGCACTGTGTATACGTTCCAGTGGCATCTAAGTTTGTTTGGTTTGACTGTTCAATATTGAGCTCTCGTATTCAAGTGTGTCTGATGTAGCTTCTGGACAAATAAAGGTGGAAAAGCAATACGGCATATGATACGACAGTTGGTGATTGAGAATAATTTAAACATGAAACTGGCCTTTAGTGGTTACAGTAGTAGTAGTTAGGTAGCAAATTATCGCCACTAGTCTTATTCCAACTTGCTGCACTTCTTCAATATTCTGTATACACGTATATTTTTGTTTAAAAACACCTATAAGAAATCCTCCCACATGGAGCATTCTCACCGTAATCTGTGGACTAAACAAAATTGCTTAAAATGTGATAGAGTAGCACATCCCAGATTTCAAAATCAAGTAAGTTTCTTCAGAGCTCTAAAGAAGCCTCTATGCCGAAACGCATAAGCGTATGTCTATTGTGATGTGAGACAATTAAACAAGTGAAATGCTGGTATTTTGTCCTCCTTTATTTAGAAAAATCTGGGATGTGCTACCCTATCACATTTTTATGCTTATTTGACTTTGGGTCTAGTACTCCACCACAAATCCCATTGTTGAAGCGCAACCTCCTTTTCCAAAAAATAAAATCGCATTAGTGCTAAACTATCAATATTTGCCCATAAACTGACAAGCAGGCTTCAGCTCTCTGGCCTCCCACACTGAGTGAAACATCATCACAAGTGTTTCCCCGGGATTAATCAGAATGCTTTTTAATTAGACTTTAAGTAAAACAAATTTGTGTCAGGATTAGATTATCTGCCTGCCATATGTAATACAGCATAAATATGACAGATAGGATAGGATTAGACGGGATAATGAAGGATTAATCGGCCTGCAAACACAGACGTGACTGGGTTTCACCAACCAACAGTTTTCAGATGAAACATTTGCGGTGGCATCTGCTTTCTCTTAATAGACCAACTCATAGAGAAAGTCATAACTCAGTGACAGTTGTTTCTGTGTGTTAGTCAGTAGCCAGAACATTTTTGGATGACTTTCCTTAAATGACACAGTCGTATGATGGGAAAACAAAAGGACTTGTCTGTCTTCAGTGGCTATGAAATATGTGGTAGTTTAAGAGTTTTCTGGCAGCGGATTTAAAGGACCGTTTGTAGCATCAGTATCATGAAACAGAGCGTGGTGTTGTGTGGGCTGCAGTTAAATGCTAATAAAAAGATAATCCACTCAGAGGAGATCAACCACACCTGTTTACTTTATTTACAACTGTGTGTATGTATTTTCCATTGTGATTGAACCTTTAAGTGGAGCTCAATTACAGCCACTGAGTGACTTCTGAAGCCTGCTAAGTTGAAAGACGGGGTTATCACGTGGGCATCAAGTACTTGTGATAGAAGCAAAGAGGGTCCTGTGATGTTCACATGAAGGGCTGGTAACTGATGCACTAACTATGTTGTTGAAATGACCTTTTTATCCACTGAGCTCTCAGCCATAATTGTTTGGTTATGGAAGACATTTGTGGTTTTAATCGGAATCATTTTTCCTCAAATTTGATGATTTTTTAACATGAATTCTCATAAAAAACTCATCATCTTATCTAAAGCCTCTCCCTATTCTTTGTGGCTACAGGCAAAACGCACAACCATCCGCTCTTCCTCCTCATAATTATGGGCTTATAGTATAATCATTGTAATTATGGCCGTAGCTCACATGTAGATATGTGATGTGAAAGTTGTTTAATTCTTTGAAATGCGTCACATTATCCTATTAACTCCATCTGTGAATCTAGAATCGCTCCATCTAGTGAATTAAGAAAAGTGACGCTCCAAGTCTTTCTGTGCAGCCGCTGTCCTCTTTGCGGTTGAATTCAAGTTACATGTACATTTATAATCCCTCCTCCCTCGCTGTGCAGCACCATTTGCAGCGTCTAGAGTGCACCTTGGCTGGACACAAACAGCTCCACTGGGGGCTTTTATGCCCGCCACAATGTGGCTGAGCTGACACTTTGTCTGTGACTGGCCACCGCAACCGTGCAGCACTGCTGCCATATTCTCAGGCCTCAGCCCGGCCACAAAAACACTAGGGAGGAAGAAATGGGACATGAAAAAAAGAAAACAGGGAACATGATTGATGGCTTTCTTTGATCTTATTTTCTGCCACCCCAGAACGGTTGATTGCCGACTACTTATGGCTGTCTGTCCAATTGAGGAATAATTGTTCCTTCTGTGCATACCTGACAGGGGACATATGTCCTCAACTGTCCTTTTGGCATGAATTTACAACCCCTACCCCCGTCAGAAGACCAAATGTTTTTCTGTTGTCAAGAAGTCAGATGTAATTATTTTGCAATGTTTGCTTAGGTTTCTCAGTATAGTCCCAGTGGAGGAAACCCATCAGTCTTACATGCTCTATTCTCCCAGCCAGCTAAAAATGTCCACATCATATAACTATGGTAAAGCAGCAGTATAGTCAGTTAAAAATGGAAAAGAATATACAGTTTAACTGTGACATTGGCTCTGAATGCAGGCTCTTAGATGGATTATATTATGGTGGGAGCAGACAGAACTCTGTGATGTTTGTCTCACAGTGGTTCCTTCTTTCTGGGCTCCGAGGATTCGAGAGTCCACCGGATTTATGACAGAGGTCATGGCCACGTGAACCTCTGTCAACATCAATCTAATGTTGCTGAGTGTGCACACTCTGTAGATGCCAAGTGACAGGGCCCTTAGTCTTAATATTCACACACAAGGGAATCACATATAGTCTTATAATCTGAATGCACAAACAATAATAAATTAATATCATGTTCCTTTCTCCCCTCAGCAGAACAATATAAATGCAAAAAGCAGCTCCTCTGCCCAACTGGCTCCAGAAGACCGGAGGTCTGGTCCAGAACACCGGTTGGCCCACCGGCCCGCCACCCTCCCCTGGGCACAAGGCAGCAACGTACACCGGGACGGCCCCGGAGCTTTCCTCCTGGATCTGCACAACTTCCCCGACCTCTCCAAAGCCGACATCAATGGACAGAATCCCAACATACAGGTGACCGCATCATGTGTGTCTGTGCACCTGCTAGTGTGCTTTGATGCTTTCACTCACTTTGTAAGACATGGCTACTCAACCACACAGGGCAGGAAGAGCAAACAGGAAGAAGGAGAATAGATTGGTGCACATCACTACCCCCTTTTTCCTCCCCTTGTCCCCCTTTTCACACTTCCTGAAGCTGAAGATAGACACTGAGGTCCATCATAATGACAGCTGAAAGGCACACGCTAACCAGCAAATGCCTCGCCGCTAACCCATGTGCAGGAAGATAGACGGCAGCTTATGTAAATGTGTGGCAAGCCCTTGCCCATAACTCCCTCAGCGGTGCAGATGGCCGAGTAACCGCTGCCATGTTTAAATCATTCTCCCGTCTAATCCAGCGAGGGGGTCTTTCCATTTTCTGAGAGCATCGCTGCTAAATCCGAGCACGAACAAAGTGTATTAACATCTCAAGATGTGGGAAGAGAGCGGAGCAACCAATTGAGCAAGGGCGTGAGGCTGTGGGAGAAGGGGGGGAGGAGGAGGAGGGTGTCTTTGATCCTGGGATTCATCTGGCTTTCATGGTCTGGAGGAGGCTGAGTAGCCCTTTGAACTTTGTGTTTAGGTGGAGAGAGCCCGAGAGGTGGGAGGGTGAGCGTGGGGCAGGGGTGGTGGTCCCCCTCATCTGGGAGGCACATGTGCTAGGACAGAAAGGGGGATGGGGTAATATTGTGTGTAGGGGTATCAGAAAGTGTCACCCGATCGACCCATTCTGTCCTGTTCTTTGATCAATCTGTATCGACTTTTAATCAATTTCTGTTCTGTAATACAGGTGACCATTGAAGTGGTGGACGGACTGGAGGGCCACGAGCCAGAGAAAGGCCTCCGGAAGGAGAGCAAACCCAACTGGGCTTCTCCTAACTGGAGAAACTGGTGGCCTCAGACGTCCTCATCCTCCGCTTCTTCCACCACTCATCAGACAGAGGAGCACGATCGCGCCTACGGGAGCAACAGCGAGGACAGCAACTTCCTCCGGCCGCCGGCAGACTGGGACAGGAGAGGAGGCGCCGGGGGAGGAAGCAAAGCGCAAACCGAATATGGTGAGAATGACAGCAGGGTGTGTTTGCGCGGAAATGAGTGCACATGGCAGAATATTTAGCTGGGTCCTTATTTGAGCACTGGTCTCAAGGGTTTTCCACAGATGGCCATAGTCTGATGTGGAATCTGTAATTTGCAGATATGCTGATTTAAGCTGTCACCATAATAAGTGCAGTCATCCCAGGCGAGGCCTTTGGGAGCCCCTGATTGAAGCCTTTAACACTTTTTTATGAGACGGATTCCTCTGTGGTGCGGTGCTAGCTACGTGACACAGTTTAAACGCCTCGCTACATCAAAGTTCAGCAGCAGGGACGGGGCCACGCCATCCTCACAACACGCTCCAAAAGTAAACCCACTGATAAATCTGCCGTGGAAGAATTTACACTCGCTGTCATACAGTACGCGTCGGGCCCGTGTTGTAGCATGCCCAAGCCAACATGGTCGAACAGGAATGCGTATGCTGTGGAAAAATGTCATTTTATTCACTTGCACTACAGTGGTTAGGGAGATTTTATAATCTTTATCTGTCAAACCGTAGCCCATGTTTTATGTTTCTGGCTTATCACTGTGGTCAGCTCTCATTCAGCCTTGATTTCACGCCACACAATGGACACGAAAATATTTTCTCATCATTTCTGTCTTGGCTTTAAACATAATAATCATAACTGTGGACAGGCAGTAAGGGTCATCCATCACAAGCCATTGGTAGTACATTCAGTCGTCTCATGTGTGGGCTGAGGGCAGGCTCCCTTTGGTGCCCCCATGTTGAACAAAACGCAGCAGAAGTGCCCTCTTGGATGTCCCTATGGTAGATAAAACATGATGAAGTGCACTCTAGAGTACCCTTCCAGTAGAGAAAATATGATAAAGTGTCCTTTAGGGTGCTCTCCCAGTAGAGAAAACATGATAAAGTGCCGTCTAGGGTGCTCTTCCAGTAGAGAAAACACCATAAAGTGCCCTTTAGGGTGCCCTTTCAGTAGCGAAAACATGATAAAGTGTCCTCTAGGGTGCCCTTTCAGTAGAGAAAACATGATAAAGTGTCCTCTTGGCGTGCTCTTCCAGTAGAGAAAATGCAATGAAGTGCCCTCTATGGTGCCCTTCCAGTGGAGAGAGAGCAATAAAGTGCCTTCTAGGGTGGCCTTAAAATTGAGAAAACATGATGCAGTGCCATATAGGCTGCCCAACATGCTAGAAAACGTTCTGCGTGCGGGTGCCCCACCACATGCACCTGGTACCTTTTTTATTCCCCCCCCCCTGCCCCTCAGGCAGCCTGAGTCCGCCACTGAGGGCAGGTTATGACTCTTTGGCCATAGTAGTAAGCTATGGAAGGGGGAAGGGAGCGACTCTATCTGGCTATCTGGCCTGTATTCATACAAAATGCTCATAATGAGGGGCAGATGGCAGCAAGGGGGTGGAGGGGGTATAGGAAGGTTTGGACCCCGGCCAGAAATACTTCCATCCCAACATGCCCACATTAATTCTCCTCATTGATGGAGTACTGCTTTCAAGATGTGTCTGTGTGTGTGTGTTTGCGTGCGGTAGTGATGGTGGCGGTGGGGTGAGACGCTCGTAGAGCCTAGTGTAACTGTTTCCATTTATACCCATTATAGTGATCTGCTCAATGATAATTGGAGTTAAAGAGGATTTCTTGCCATTTCACTTCCTATTTCCAAAGCAATGAATCACAGATAGAGCAACTGAACGGTGTCCAGTGCCACTGTGCCAGGGATACACAGGCAGCGCAGGAAATTCCTATTTGTAAATTCCCTGCCGGATCCCCTGCAGCTTTGTCGGGAATTAGCAAAACGCTTCCCTTTTTCTTCACTAGCTGAGCACACATACTGCGCCCTATGCCATGTACAACATATGCATGCGTGTGTGTGTGTAGACAGGCTTGCGTGGTATCTGCTTTGAGGGCCGAAGTCAAAGAGAACTTTGAGCTCCCCCACTTCCCCTTTCATGTCCTCCCCCCACTTATTATTAGTGAGGCATACTAACAGGCCTGAGTAAGTTCAGCATGTGGCCTGCATCAGAGCTGAGGATCTCTCTCTCTCTCTCTCTCTCTCTCTTTCTCTCTGATCCAGACTATATGGACGGAGAGGGCGACTGGAGTAACTGGACAGCGTGCAGCGTCACCTGCGGTAACGGCAACCAGAAGAGAACCAGGTCATGCGGTTACGCCTGCACAGCCACCGAGTCCAGAACGTGTGATATGCCCAACTGCCCAGGTAAAGAGAGAAACAAATTCCACCAGTAAAAGATGGAGTTAATAGATATTTCAAAGTGCATGAGTTGATTTAGTGGTCTTTGATCTTTTGATCCACCTTTCTCTAAAGGTATTGAAGATGCCTTCAAGACAGCAGCTACTGAAGTGAGCCTGTTGGCTGGAACAGATGAGTTCAATGCCACGGAGCTCTTTGGTGTTGGTAAGATATTACTCTTGTCCTCTTCCAGACTATCCCTCGTTCAGATGTTCTTAGACAGTTCATCCATCTGGCAGCAGTGCTCCTGCACACACTTAGCATTCCTGCGCAGAGATGGAAATGTGCAGACGGTCGGGCAGGAAGAGCACAGTATGCCGCTGCCCACTCTCTCTTTGTCCGTGTGTTCGTAATCAACCCGGAGAAAACACACCTTCATGTTACACCTACTCACACTTTCATCCTCTAATGTTGGGAAGGAGATGTAGTTAAAGTAGAAAGTAGCGGTGAGCGCGGCTCCAAATCTTGAACAGTATCGGATGCCCGGTAGTAGTAGTAAGAACGGAAGAAACAAATCACCGGTACTCACAGATAAAGGGTCACGCTGACGATGACTTATAGCGTGAACGCGCTTGTCTATTTGCCCAGAATAAACTAAGAAACACCGTTTATTTGTGAGGGAAAGAGATGTAGCATTCAATAGTGTCTTCATTTCTTCCAGACACGGACAGCTGCGAGCGATGGATGAACTGCAAGAGCGACTTCCTGAAGAAGTACATGACCAAGGTGGCAAACGACCTTCCCAGCTGCCCTTGCTCCTACCCAACCGAGGTGGCGTACAGCACAGCGGACGTACACGACGCTCCCACGCGCCGAGATTTCCGTTGGAAAGACGCCAGCGGGCCAAAGGAGAAGCTGGAGATCTACAAGCCCACGGCCCGTTACTGCATCCGCTCCATGCTAACGCTGGAGTCCACCACGCTGGCGGCACAGCACTGCTGCTACGACGACAGCATGAAGCTCATCACTCGCGGCAAAGGGGCGGGCACGCCCAACCTCATCAGCACGGAGTTCTCGGCCGACCTGCACTACAAGGTGGACATTCTGCCCTGGATCATCTGCAAAGGAGACTGGAGCCGCTACAACCAGGCCAGGCCGCCAAACAACGGGCAGAAGTGTCCCGACGACCCTCAGGACGAGGACTACTTCAAACAGGTTGAGGAAGCGAGGGAATTCTAGCCGGCTGTGGAGCGAAAGGAAAACATACACTGCGTAAATATTCAGCTAAACCTCAAAAATGGTGCTGAAACCATTTTTTTTTTTTTTTTAGATCAAATAACACAAGAACTTTTCGGCTCTGAGGAACAAGACTTACTGCTCTTTTGAAACAAGAGGAACAAAAAACCAACAGAGTCAGAACACTTATTTGCTCACAAGGAACTTTTCTTGACTTCACCAAAAACAGGCACAAAACTGATCTGTTTTTTTTTATTTTATTTTTTACGTTTTTTATAAAATATGCCTCTGAAAAAAATGAATGGAAATTTTGCCAGTCACCAATAACAACTCGTTCAGATCTGGTCACTAAAGGGAGAACTGTATTCTTAAAAAGGGAAAATTATTATTCTAGGAATATTTGTTTAGATTGTGTCCATGTTGGTCTCCACAGATTGGTTATGTTTGGTGAATCTGAGAGGCCTGCGGTAATAGAATAATGAGAGGAGGTACGGGCGGTGGGGCGGTTGGGCAGGGTTTTCTAATTTACTCCCGTTTTGTCATTCACAATATCCAGGTTCTCATGTAAGCTTGTGAGTTTATTTAGCATGCACATTTTTTTTTTTTTTTTTACCATTAATTTACAACCGTGTCCCTTGTGTCTCTGAGGCAGACCTTTATTGTAAAAAGCCTGCATTATTTTTGTAAAGTATTTATTAAGTTGTAGCTGTGTCTGAGTTGGGTGTCTATGACTGTGGTTTCTGATTCACATGTGGCTGAATGCTAACTTGAGATTCCTCTCTAGCTCAAACTTTGGCATCAATGTGCGTATTCGTGTCTCAAGTTAGGATTAAACCGTAATAGAGCGTTAAAGAATGTGTGAATTCAACTGTATTGAAAGATTTTTTGAGATATAAATCTATAAATAAATTTTTAAAAAGCCAATGAATGTGTTGCGAGAAAACCAATCTTTGCGTGTATGATCTTCATGGCAAGTACATTAACAAAAAAGCTGCTATTAGGTTTCTCTCCTGCCTGTTGAAGGAAATTCATCTGCAGGAAAAATATTATCGATGAAACTCCTCCAGCAGGATTAAGCCAGTGCACAAGACTTCCATTAGTTCCATCCAGTGTGGCTCTCAGGCCAAGCCTTTTGATGGGATTGTGATATTTCTGCAGAGGGCGAGGAGGGTAAGGTTCCCTTGAATGCGACTCAAATTCTTTGTCTTTGGCATGTATCCTCACATTCCTGAGTAATTTCTCAGTGTACACACACACACACGCTCGATGCTGCCTGTCCGTAGCAAGGACCTCTGACCATTCCCTCTCCGCTGAGTGCTGCAGTCATTGTCACACAGAGAAAGCCATTCATGGTGCCCTCATTCCTGCAGTCTTGTGTGCGGCACAGCTGGACGGGTGCAGGGCTCGTCTTTATGCAGCAGCAGGCCCCAGCACGTTCCGCACCCCTGAGGCGCAACTCGCAACCGCCTAGTTGCTTCACTATTCATACAGAATTCCTCCACGCGCGTCCTTCGACCCATTTCTCCCGAAACACGGCCTTTTATCAACAACCCATCCTCATATCCTTCACTGTAAATCACACACATTCTTTTAAAAAGCAGACTCCCTCTGTACTATCAGACTCATAGTGAGTCAAGCTCTCTTTTTAAGTCTTCAGTAAAAGCATGGCTCCAGGCTAAGATTACAGTAACCGGCGTGGATGGTTATCTTAGCGGACTGTCTGCTGAACAGGCTACGGAGATCAAAGTGAGGTGTTCGTCTGTATTTTTGAAACATTAGGTCCGAGCTTAAATTGATGACATACCTCCACCCCCTCCCTCCGCCCTCAGTATCTCTTCTCCAGACAGGCTCCACGTGTCTCCAGAGCAGGCAATTACTACCTCCTCACTTTTCATCTCTTATTTCTTCTCCCCTACTAACACATGCACAACTTGCGCTGATCGCTGTGCCGAGGCGTACGTAGGACTACAGATACAATACACATTTAGAGGTAATTGGTGTGAAGATGTATGTGAGGGCAGACATACTGCAGACCAGCGAGTGCGGAGAAGCGTTGGCTGTGGGGCGTCGGCGAGGCCTCGCTTTTGTGTTACTATTTCCAGGACTCTATACTCTGGTATGTTTCAAAGGATGCAAAGCACCATATTAGTGGTATATTGTCAAGGATCCGAAAGGGCTCATTAAGCATCACCAAGATATGATTGTTGGTATTTTGCCTCTATTTTTGTTATGAGAAGAAAATTATGTCCAACGTACTTACGAGTTTGACAGGGCTGGCTCTGGGGTTTCTCAGTAGATCTCCACACAAGAGCTAACTGTGGGAATAAGAAAACAAGAGGAGGTAAAAAGAAGAAGAAAGCAGTGGAAACTTGGATGGGTTGATGTTGTAATAAATGAAGAGAAAGCTCACAGCTCACGTTAAAACGAATCCAGGTGGTTTGTTGTCCACGCCGGAGCTCACTGTAGGGCTTCTAGTAGGTAAATAACCGCAGTGCACGGTGGCAATCAGGCATCTCTTTTGTTTTGTGGTGTGGTGCAGATGTGGCAGAGTCATTTTTAGCCTCACTTTCTTTCGCTCACTCCCTCGCACTGCTACTTTTTGGGTGGTGTAGCACAATGCAGGAAGTGTCTGGGCCGCAATACCGCAGGGCCATAACTGCACGGCAAACCTAATTAAAAGGTTTTTTCTTTGGTCTTCTAATCTGGAATAGTTGACCTGGATTGGGAGGTTGCTAATCTGGCTGCTCTATCCCTCCCTCTCAACACCCACAGTGTCCTACCGGCAAAACAAGGGTGGGGCCGCTGGCACTCTGCCCGCCATAGGCTTGCATCTTTGGTGCAGCGAGTTAGCGGATAAGTGGGTGGTGGTGGTGGTGGTGGTGGTGAGGGGTAAACATGTGCCGAGGTGTACAGCTGAACAAACAGGTCAAGTAGCTGTGGAGCATCTGAGAGAACAGGGTGCCTTACTTAACCCCTGCTGCCAGGACGTCAATGAGATGCTGCACTCGCACCATCTACGGCACAACAATGACTAAGCACATCATCCACTTGGACATATAGAATCACCAAGCAATGAACATCATCTTATTAGATGGGTGTAGTGGCTTGACTGGGCACCTGCCACTAGCTCTTCTCTTTTATACCAGTTGAAAGAAAAGCTGAAATAACAAGCACCCGCTCATAAATTCACACACAAAGGAAAAAATAAATCTGGTTTTGCCACCTTATAAAAGAGTTATTATATTCAGTCATGCTTCTCATTGAGCTAAACATATGACTAATGTACCACCACATGTTTTATATGCTTACGTGCCAGTAAACGTGAATCAGTTTCACTCAAATGCAAATGGGTGATCCTGATGTGCATAAAGGTGAGAGATGTCAGCCCCATACCCTGTTTGGGTTTAACCCTGTGTGTGTTGATGTTAGACACTGGCACAGTGGGGCTGTGAGGGGGTTGGTGGCCCTTAGGTAGCGAGGGAGTGGGTGAGGGGGGGTCAGCATGAGCATGGAAGCGGCGTGGCCGTGATTCACTGTGACAGCAGCGCCTGGCATGTGAGGACAGCAGGCCAGGCGGGCGAGGCTGCTGCCTTTGATCTTTATTTGCTCCACCGTCTGTTTTGCATTTGAGAGCCTTGCTGAGCGCGAGGCATTGGATACACCTTGAATGGCTCGGGACCCCGTCCACTTTTTAAAGACCCGGGATCCTTTTTCAAAGCTGAGGGGATCCAGGACAGAGAGGGATGATGTTTGAAGGGGAAGGCTCTGCGCTGAATAGGGCCGAGGGTCTCCCGGCAACACAGATTAGCCCTGATGAAAAGAGAGTGCTCCGTAATAACACACGATCAAGCTAATGGAGGACGGTGTGAGTGTGGGTGAGGGGCAAGGTAGCATACATCTCCTTTTTAGATGGACCCTCAAGATCAACCCGGGGTCAGGAGGCTGTGGAACAAAAACAAACATGCACAGCAACCTTCTGCTGCTCCTCCTGACCTGTCAGATACATTTTGCACATCAGTGATGTCAACAGACTGTGGCATCTTACACCTGAGAGGCAAACCGGCTGGATACCATCAATATGTGGTCCTATCCAACAACCAGGCACGGTGCACTGACAGGGAGGCATCTCTCTCTTCAAACGGTGCATATATTTATCTTCTCGAACATCTCTATTGCACATTCCTCTCAGACACTACAGTGGCCGCGATCCAGAGCCGGCAGCTGGACAAACTGTTAACCTAGAGACTGATACACTTGATATAAATAACTGCCCGCTCTAATAAGAGCCTTTATGAGGAATCAAATCAACACAACTCATGAGAAAAAAAACATTTTGAGAAACAGTGGAGAATGGAAAATCTTAGTTATGTAATCCACACTGAAAAGCTGAAATGTGAAAAAAACAGTGGCTCAGGAAAGGAGCATCTAGTGTGAGTGTGTTCGCATGGGAGGGATGCAAAGCACACATTTTAAATAGCCATTGATATTTCCTCTCGCTGCACCTGATTCGACTGTTATCAGGCCAGTAAATAGGCCTCATTGGTCACTATAACCACCTGTTGCTCAATATGGGCCTACTACGTTGTAATAGTGAAAGCCAAACTTATAAGCAACACGTTCTAACATGTTATAAAACTGAATGAAACAACAAAAAAGACTTCTTTAGGTTTAGGCAACAAAATCACTTTTAGGGAAAAACATTGTATTTTGGCTAAAAATAACGAAGTTTCAAAAGTGAAAGTGAAACTTGACGCTTGTGAACTCAAAGAACTACACGTTGCTAGTTTCCCACAGGATGCGAACCCCAGACGCTTGGGTGAAACCCTGCGGTCCATCTCCACCGACCTCCACATCATGTGGAGTTTCATGCTGTCTACACTACAGCGCCTGACTTCCGCTTCTGCTCCTGTCATAATTACTACAGTTGCTAGAGGCAGCTGTTGTTTTCTTATATACCTTCTTTCTGTGGTCGACCATATGAATAGATGATAAAAACCTACTATTAGGTGTAGTAGGCCCCTACTGACCCACATCTATGGTGCTGATAACACCTATTTAATAGCCTGACAACATGATGAAATATGTCAGCATGCTCACATGTCCTTCTGCAGAACTCTTTTTCTACTCCAGTTACTGTCCAGCATGCAATTTATTCCCAGACTATACATTTTTGTCAGTTCACACGCATGTTATTTATGCTGTTTGTTTTGGCTTACACAAACTGCTCTCCAGTTGGTAGCTTCATGTCATGGAGTTTAAAAGACTAAAAAGAGACGCAGAAACGTAGCAACATAGATTTTATTTACTTTTTGAGCACTGTAGAGAGGTGTGCACATATTACCATTCCCATAGCTTATACCTTTTTATATTTGTTGCATTTTCAAGTAAAGAATAAACAAGCTCTTTAATGGTTTTGTTGAGACTGGAATTCTTAGTAGTAACTGAGCGAAACAGCAAAACCAGAGGAACCGATTACCCCAACAGAAATTTAGACCCTTACTCATTTCAAGTTCTCAACAGCACCAAATCATGGGCTTTATACATAAATTAGTTGGGTTTTTTTAAGCAAGAAAATACATGTCTCTGTCAATGTGACTATACAAATATAATTTGTGATTTTTAAATGATGACTAACAGTCAGGTTTGGCGGTGGGGGTCAAATGCTGCTACCTGAGCACTATATGTATCAGCATATCTTCTTCCTGCTTCTGGAGCTCAACACAAAGTGGCTTACTGTAGATTCTGCACATGCAATAGCTATGTATGTATTCACATTTTGAAAACAATCAAAGCAAAGCATTCTATGGCTGAAATGGTTATAAAATTCATCATGATCTAAGATGCACATTATGCTACATTATACAGTATGCTTGCTAGAGGATTAATAACAATGTGTATGTGTACGAGTACATGGAAGTTGATCTGTACGTGTTAGCGATGTAAATTCCTTTTATCATGAATGTTCAACTCTCACAGCCAAAAAAACATCACTCATTAACACTTATCTTGATTAGCAGACATTCCACAAGGTGCAATCGGACATCTTTTTAAACTTGAAAAGTATTTCAAGAACAAAATAAGGTCTTGCATTCGAAATTCCTAAATGCTTGAAAATAGTCACATCTGTTCAGCGATACAAAACAGCATGAACGTCCACCCTGTTTTCCTAAATCATAGCTTATATACAAAGAGAAAAAAAGAGTAGGAGAGGAAAAGAGTAACAGAAAAAGTGGTGCATCAAGGCAATGGTGCATCAAGTCTAATCCAGGTGACACTGGAGAGTTTGGGGAGGAGTAAGTTGGTATAGAGTGCATGCTGGAGGCAGACAGTGGCAAAGGGAAGTCCTGTAAGTGCACTAAGTAGAACCTAACACCCCTCCCTCCTTACTGGGCACCAGCTAAAGCTTATAAAGGTGGTGGGGAAGTGAGGGCGGTGTGAGTGTGTGTGTGTGTGTGTGTGTTCGTGGTTGGGTGGAAGGGTTTGTATTGCTGAAGAAGCCGAGAAGGAGGTCGAATGCGGCTCACTCCACTACGTTCATCAGTCGACACACACCTCCTTCGATGGCCAAGCACTGTCCAGGAACGGTCCCAGGTGGTAATCTGGATATGTGTGTCTGCAGGTAACAAAAGAATGAGAACATCATCCAAGGGAAGATATACATACAGTACAGAGGCAGGGCTACATGGGGAAAAGGAAACACTAACAGGGTGTCGATCTGAAGAACAAGTGGAGCAAACGTTAAAAGATAAAGGTACGGATGATGATGGATGATGTGGATTTTATAAAAACATTTTATATATACTTTATTGCAGGAGTGCAAGAGTTAATATAAATTTACACTGGCTTACATATGTTCTTCATACTTACATCATTCCTACAATGTTTGTATATTTTATAGTGAAAAAGTAAAAATTATAGTAAATTTGACAAAAATAAACAAATAAAGAAAATAATAACAGGAACAAAAAGATTAAAGATGAACTAAAAAAAACAGAAAATAATTAATTAATTAATTAATTAAATTAAATAAAAAAGGATTTGATTTTATGTTTTTCATAATTATTATTAACTTTGTTAGTGGGCATTAAAGATGCAAATTGCAATATGTATAAAGGAGCAGCAATGGGGTAGATGTGTTGCTACCGGTACTAAAAGAACAACAAGAGAAGATCAAATATGGCCCAGGTGGTCCAGTTTCAGAAATACATTCATCAGATGTAAGGCTTATCATATGCATTGCAGTAACAGAAACATTTTACATTTTAAAATTATCATGATGACAATAATGACATTATATTACATAGCAGCAATAGTTGAGCCAGGTTTAGCTTTTTACTGGACCCTGCATTTTTCTTTTTGCTACAAGCCTCTGCACTGGGACCCTCGCTACATCAACATGGTGGTCTCATTGAATTGAACAAGGAGGGGGTTATGGGAGAACCCAAACCCCTCAATCACAATGAAGTTCTCGACAGCTTGCCTGAGAATGTGGCTTTAGTGTTAAAACAATTTATATATAATTTAAATAACACCAAAGATGATAAATACAATGCAACCAGCGAGTTCAGTGTTGAAGAACACACAACATAGGGCTACTGCTGTTGCATCATTAGCATGTACCCCTGAAGTCCAAAGATGCCAAGTGAGTATTTATAGAGCGGCAGAGTAAGTGGATGAAGGGAACAGACTGCTAGTGTTTTGTGTTTGAGCAAAGAGACAGAGAGGAGTAAGAGGAGGAGGAAAGGCGCAAACACAGCTGTGAAGACGGGAGTGATACTTCAACTGGGGGGGATCAAAGGTGATGGACTCTCCCTGTGCCAATAATGGCTATCATCCTCCTTCCTCTCCCTCTGCACAGAGGGCAACACCGGCTCCAGCCTTGGGGGAAGACTCCATCCACTTATTGACCACTGAATTGGCCTGACATCACTCCTCCGGTCGCAGGAGCCTTCATCTCTACAGGACTCCTTTTTGTGTCGGCTTGGACTACGGCCCCTGGCACCCCGAGGGCAACTGTCACTACAATGGGACAACAGCCAGACAAGGCCACGCACACATGGCAACGCTCTCAGGGGCTATTATGCCTCCAGTACCCCTTTCTGGGTTCATCCTCTCCCCTTCATCTTCCGAACATGAGGTTAAAGAAAGGCCTCATTTAAACTGTTTTGACTGAAGGTCCATAGCCGAGACATAATCAACTAATGGAGACATGTTAAATGTTTTGCTTTTGATGTTTGCATGTCAGAGGGAAAGAGCTTTTGCAAAGTTCTTTTTAGATTCCAACCACATTGAACACGCAGCTGAAAACACACTACTGGACACAATTAGCGTCTCGCTGTATGACTTCATGTATTTTGCAAGAAAACTGTGTCTGACAATGACACCACTGTGCCCTAACCCTCACCCCGACACGCAACCTCACAGCATATGTTAAGACCTTCCCTTGTATTTCCATCTGACAGAATGGACAATTTGAGTGAGTAAGCAGGAAGAGTAAAAAGCTTACTAAACCAAACAAGTGAGCAATTACACCACCGCAGTGCTAAGAGCATTGTGTGCCGTTCGCATGCTGCGGCGCTAAGTTCAGAAGTCCAGGCTACAGGGACACAGTGGTGAGGATGAGTAATGCTTCAGGCAACAGTTGTCCTAACACATCAAGTCTGGTCAGCATCAGACCAATAATGCTGTAGCCTCGTGTGTAAACACTAAATTACATGTTCACACAGTTTTTGTGTCTATGTTGTGCCAACCTTTACTATCGCTCTGATTTTATATTTGGATTATTAGTCTGCAGCAGATTCACATGATGAAACGCTTTTTAATATTTCCGTGATTAATGGACCATTAGCAATACAACACAGTACAGTACCAAAGTAGTTAGACTGGAACCTTGTTGTTGTGCTGCTCCTAATAAGTGGGCAGTTACTGAACATCTCCTTCACAATATACCGCATTAATGAATTATTGTGGTGGAATCCAGCGTAAACTAATTATAAAGTCAGCTGGGGTTGAAAGAGGAGCAAAGAAATGTAGAATTATAGGACAGCTGGTCTAGACAGACAAAAAATGAAAGACACGCAAACCTACAGTGTTGCCTGTTGCCAAGCTTGATACCCATCGACTGAAGTGACCACATGACAGGACCACGGAGGAGTCAAAATATAACATGAAAAACACAGCTCCATTGTATCTGTCGGAGAAAAACAACATTCTTTGGAGATATGAATGTGTTTAGGAGCTTCGAGAAGCCGCACATTAACACCACAGCATAGGCCAAAGGATAAATTTGGCACTATGACTATGCCGCTGTTTTTCTGTTGTGGTTTTTCACATTCTTTTCTTTTGAAATAAAAAACAAAAAACAATCATATGCTATTTATTCTCCACGCGAGATGGATAGTAAAAACAAAATGTACCATAATAAAAGACATTTGTCGGTCGTGTAATACACAAAGCAGACAGTAACCAGGAGGCCTGAATTGCATGCCATTTGATTTTCTCTGGCCTTGCACAAAAAAAGAAAAAAGCTTTATAGTGGTAATGATGTCCAGGAGGAGGGAACTGAGCCATGGTGGTGGGTGCTGTGGATCCTACACTTCTCTTTCATCTGTCCAATCATGACAAACAATGCAACAATAGGCTAACTGTTTCAGAAGCGCCGCCACTGGCCTGTCCGTGCAGCTCTGTAAAACATGGCGTGATGTTCTGATGTGCTGTCCAGCGCAAACACAGGTGAGCGTTTGAATAAAAACCAGATGCTCTCCCTCTGCAGATTTATGGCTATTTTACAGTGTCATGTCAAAAGGATTAGGATACAGACTCGACTGTCCCCCAAACAACATCTGGATGAAAAGTAAGAAAACCTCAGAGGAACTGCCAACACAGTGTCTGAAAAAAACTGGTCTGACATCCAACACATTTTGGACTAAGCTGTAAGCATGCTTCACTGTTCTCCTGGGTTTATGAAGCTGTTGTTTGGCAGGAAAAAATCTACACATACAAATCTGAGAATTAAAACACTGTGCAAGACAAGTGGACTTAAAATATAAATCCAGTCTGACCTCTGTCCTAAATACCCCAGCTACTGTGTATCAGCCCTTTCATGTTCTTATCACAGAAAAGCAGTGGAAGATGGACTCCGGCTGGTTAAAAAACGCCCAGTGGGATGCTAATAGGAATGGGAGGAATGTCTGTAGAATAGCAGCTGAGGCCGTGGATGGCTCTGGCTCTATATGTAATCTCTGCAGTTCAGTGCACTGAAAATGTGCACATGCTTAAATCGGGGTGAATTATCCCGGCAACCTGCTAAAAGTGCAATAGGGACACTAATCGTTATCAGTTTTCTTCAGCAAGTATTTATGACAACACAGCCAAGGAAGCCTTCATTGGAAGAACTTGTTATGTACAGTATGTACTGCCTGTCCTGCTGCAGGTTGGTCACCACCCACATCTGCACTGCTCTTGGTGCTACAGTGCACGATGGTAAGATGACAAAGACTTGATGCTTTTCAGGACGACTGAAGTTAATTAATTTATCTCCACAGAATCTGCATTACGCTTCTTCTGCCATTCTTTCCTACACTGTCCATGAGGCAGAACCATAGACTGTATATACAGTAAGAAGTGGACGTAGTCACTGTGACGTCTCCCATTTGTTCGTGGACTGACGTTTTGAAGCCGACCAGTCAATCACAAGGTAGCCCCGTCCTAAAGCATACCCTGCTTTATGGTCTATTTGACTCTAAATGGGACCATAATTTACTAAATGAACATCATGCTGTATTGAAGAAGACTTGAAACTAGTGATTGAGACCATAAACTCATGTTTACAATGTGTACTGAGGTAATAAATCAAGTGAGAAGTAGGCTCATTTCCTCATAGACTTCTAAACAATCAGACTTCTTTTTACAACCAGAGGAGTCGCCCCCTGCTGGCTATTAGAAAGAATGCAAGTTTAAAGCACTTCAGCATTGACTTCACTTTCAGACCCCGAGGTCGCCCACAGGGCAGAACCCCTCAATCAATCAAAACTTTATTGGTGAGACAATTATGTGAATGTCCCCACAGCTGGGATTGGTAGCATGTAGTACTAAAACTTGTGTTTGATAAGGCCAAGAAGATTTCATTTTCAGAGTCATCAAGCTGGCAGATAGATTTGTGCATGAGATTTCTTAGAACAGCTTGTAGAGGACTGACTCCTGAAGCCAAAAACATTTCACTTGCAGACCATTGAGGTCTCTTTAGCAATATTCTCACAGCATCATTATAAGCTACTTGGTCTCTGTGAGCTTGCTTTTCTCTAGTTTGACAACAAACTTGCAGTATAGAGTGGGCTACAATATACTCTGAACAGAGACGTCGTCACTCAGTTTTGACGTCTGCCATCAAGGCCATGGACATGCAGGTGCCACCTCCTCTGCCTCTATGGCATACAGACCGCTTTCTAGGCCGAGTTCACAGACAACAAGACATGACTGGAGCCTGGTTGCATTAAGGTTCCCATTTCTGGCTTTTTGAACTTCCCAAGATTGGAGAGAAAACAGATGCTCTCCTATGGAATCCCCTCAACGGACGATATGTTGGCAGTGAGCGGGGGCCGACTCCGGGCCCAGCTGGGGAGAAACGGGTAAAACCTTGTTTTGCGCCCAGTGTGGAGGCGTGAACAGCCAGCTTCTCTGGTATGCGGACGATGAGAGCCACGGAGGCACATGGGAGCTTCGTAGGGCAGTGTGAAGTTTCGTGAAGCAGCTGTGCTCTTGGCTGCTTTCTCCAATATCACTGCGTCACCAATGCCCTGTCGATAGGGAAGTGGATACCCAGGATTTCCCAGGAGATCCAGAAACCACTACTGACAGATGATATTCCTGGATATGCACCCAACTGAACACAACTTCTAAATAAGTACCAATGTACTTTTTCAATCATAAATGCTGTTGCATGTCCACAGCAAGGCTCATTGAAGGAACTGGGTTTTCAGAAAGCAGTTAAATGACAGTAGAGACATTGCGGAGAGACTGACATTGTGCCTATATACCATCAGTAATACCACCCTGTGCTAATGCCTGCTAAACCTCCAACGATACATACGTTATGTAACAATGTAAACAAAACAAAACTTTAGAAACGGTGATTGAAAGTATCCCCAACAGTACACAGTTCACTGTGCTCTGCTCACCTCTTGGCACAGGCGTGAAAGGGGAGCTTGCATGCTCACATTCCACCACAAAGCCCAATACACAGAGCGCATCTGACAAATATGCAGATTGATACTGATATCCCCAGTGGTGCATGACTTTCAGTAAACTTTATGGTACTTTAGGACCAGGTAGGGCCAGAGAGGGGGAGTGACGAGAGAGATAGACCAAGAGCCAGAGGAGAGGACGGGTGAGGAGGTGGGGAGGCGGCACGGAGGGCAAACACTTTGAAATCTGAACCAGGCTTGAACAGTGCCCTCTCTTTATACAGAGTGACAGAGATACATTAGCCAAACAAATCAGTCTGAGCTGAGACTCCATTTAGAGCCAGGAGACCAGAGCATTAAGCCCTGTTGCTTAAGAAGCCACACTGACTGATTCAAGGCACACAATTTATGTACTTTTGCTATTGGTTTTTAGAAAGTTATGGTCCTGGAGGAGGATCGCAGAGCCAAACATCAAACGTCACGTCATTTATTTTCCACAAAACTGTAAATATAATGTCTACTTAAAAGAGCTCCAAAAGGATTTTTAGTCCCTTAATCCAAAAGCCAAGGTCACCAGCAGACCACATACCAAACAAGACAGCAAGCACAGGTGGTGCAGGGGCAAAATGCCTGCTTACGACCACAGAGACCCGGGGTTTGGCTTGGTTGTGCCTTTCAGTGACACCAAAACCTTCAGTGGGTGATGGAGGGAACGCAGTGAGGGATTATGTACTTGCTATACTACAATAGCTACCGGTTGGGAATGAGGAGTGGGATCTGGTGGAGACAGCATGAACCTGTCTCTACAGTACATACTCAACAGTGGACAGGGCCTGCAGTTTCTTTGACAACTATTTGTCAAATCAACACAAACTCGGACTTGAGTACCAAGTTTAGAAGCAAGTTGAAATCAGCACTTACCACAAACTGGCATTTAAATAGATAATTATGGTTAAATATATCTTTTTGGGGATTCATTTTGTTCAACATGCTACATCTTAGGTACATGTCCAACACATTCTCATCCCAACTTCTCATACCCCTTGGCATCAATTTATTTTTTCAGCATCAAAACCACTATAGCTACCCTTGGCGTTACTTAACTACTACGTTTGTACAGTGAAAATGACACTGAACATTGTGAGCACGGGACACGAACGAACAGCTGATTGTAACGTGAAAGTGAAACTTAACGCACGGGACACAAACAGCGGTCTCCTGGATGAAAGCTTTGTGTTTGTTGGACCCATCCACCTCCCCTCCCGCCCGCCTGGTGTGTGTCTTTTCACTCTTTAAACTACGTCACTCCCAGCTCACTTTCTTGGAGCGTTTACTGTTGCTGTAGATGGATCTAATGTACATTATAGTTAATGGAACGTGGGTTAAAGGGTGCCTTGAGCGGTGGTACCAAACGGCGTGACAAAGCCTCTGTATTTGACACCCTGAGATTGAGAACGGGCTGACATGTCAGAAGTATACAGGAGTAAAACAGATCCTGTATTGTGTGATCTGAATTGTTGTTTCAAAGGTTTGCTAAATGCAGAAGAGAAAAAAGACACTATTTTGCTATTGGGCCAACCAGTCTTCATGAATCCCCCAAATTCCTCCCAGTTCACTGTTTACGTTGTGAAAACACAAAATGACAACTAATATATTCTTCATTAAAATATCAAATCCATAGTGCATCAGTCACACTTTTGATCCTGGCTAAGACAGGTGAGGTCATGCACCTTAACACCACAAACAGTAATTTTCTCAGGAGGGACTTTCAAACAATAAACAAGAGACAAGAGTCTGGCTAAAAGACACCTCATTTCATGCATTCAGAATTTTAATTCTGCAGTCTGGCGGAGTTTATGAAATATCTACCACATAACTTTTTTAATGATGTCTTTCTGATTAAAATTATTCATCCTGGAAAATATGATCTAAAAACAAGAACAGATTAAATGTCAAGCCACTGGCACCGGTCGGTGATGGTTAAGTATAATACAGTTTTATAATATGAGCCTATACCCATGCCTGTACTGTCTTTAAGTGTAGTTAATGAGGTAAGGATGGTTATATTCCCAGACAACCAAAGTGTATTTGAAACTCATTGCAGTACATTTTGCTTGTCAAGCTAATTGGGAAGCTCACCTTTGCTTTGCTGTCTTGGGCAGACATGTAGCCAACACACATGCTCTCTGTGGTGTGACTCCATAGGAACTCCACTTTGAAAACACACAGATAAAAAAAAAAGGTTAATTACAGGCTGAACAGGAGAAAAATGAATTAACAGAAATATACATTTATAGAACTGTAATAATATGAATACAAAGAGCACAGGGACAGAGTGAGGGTGTGGGAAGAGAACAGACTAAAGTTCAGTCTTTCCATCTGCCGGAGGAAAAAGTTTGGCAGGTGACTCAACGTGCCAAACTGCGGTAAACTCTGAGCATGCCCATTATCATGAAACTTTATGAGTTGCAGTCGTGACATAACTGTGGAGGAAGGTAGAACATGTGAGTCGGAGAAGAAATTACAGCGCCCGAAGGATGTGGTCGACATACTGTTTATTCTTGTAAATCAATGCAGAGCCCTTTGCAGTCCACAGTAATCTGAGGTAGTCCACACTCTGCACAAGGGCTATGGCCCATAAACAGCATCAAACAGGGCCTGTACAGCACCGAGTAAGTGGTACTTTGGAGCATTTTATTATTCAAGCTGACATAATGTATTATATAAATAGCACCTCACTAGTCATTTCACATCAATATGTCATCCCTTCCTATGTTGGAGACACATCTGCTCTACTTTGCCAGTGAACTTGAACCCATCCATTGGTTTCTTTGGAGCTGAGGGCTTGATATAAATCATGTTGAAATGACCACAAAGGGCAACATTTAAGCCCAGTAGTAAGTCATGTGGCCTAACCTTTGGATAGACCTCTGATTGAGTCCAATTCAATGATGGGAGCTCTGCAAATGGAAGAATCAGAAGCTCCAGGTAGAGAAACCAGATCTGCCAGAACAATCAGCCAAACTGGGCCGTATTCAGAAGGCCTCCACTTGGAGAAGATTAGCTGTTGATTCCATAGTGGGAGGTCTCTGTTTGAATCTCAGATGAAGGGTGTGAAACCAGAGCCTGATTGTGCGAGTTAAAACAAAGACCACCCGACAGGAAAGCCACAGTGCCTTCTCCCCCTCTTCTCATCTATCTGATGATGGATTTTTAAATATTAACAGGCAAATGTCTGCCTACCATGAGGTGCAGCGTGGAGGTTTGAGTATGATCATGCTTGAAGTGATTAATGCCTTACCCAGTATACCCTGAATATTTTGAGATGGCTGAGCTTCCACACATCTGCAGCAGCGCAAGACGATTACTCCACCCAGAACACGGTCTTCGCTGGCCAGAAAGGGTGAACCTGGACACACAAAGAAAACACCAAACGTGAGAGGACTACACGATGCATAAATACGGTAACAAGTTTCTCCTCAATCAACACAGTCTCTTGTATACTTTTAGTTCTCCGCCCTAACAGATCGAACCAAGCATAACACGTGGAAAAACTAGACAAAACACAGCGCTTTTCATCAAATTAAGGTGATTCCTTCATTCACGTTGTTTGCCTTTCTGGCCAAGTTAAACAACTGAAAGCAATTATTCGGATGTGTTTATTTTATTTAGCAGACTATTCAATAAAAAAATATTTCACTCCATTTGTGTGGGGCAGGTTTTTAGCACATAATAGGTTAACGACAGGTGTCATATTTCCCAAAACTGTATACGCTCCCAGCTACATAACTCTCAAACACCTTTGAGTGCACTTTCCAAAAAACAAAAAGTTGTGTGGTCCCTGACTAAAACTTCAGACGAGGCAAACTTGAATGAGGTGTTGTGTATACAAAACGAAACTTGGATTGGCTAATAAGTGAGAGGCAATAAAAGAGAGTTTGGAAAAGGAACAAAACTAAAAACAGCTACAGCATGTCTTTAATATATCTCAACACAGCAACAAGAAAAATAACAACAGGACCAATAGTTTTGTTTCTGCATGCTGTTGTTTCTTTTTTTGCATTTCACACAGATTTCACGTCGTAATGTTCCCTTCACTCTATAAAACGCTTTTGGACGGTATTCACACAAAATCCTGGTATTTGTTTTATCTTTTATAAAGGCTCTTAAAGGTGCTAAATGCGAGATTAGGAGCATTTCTATTGCCTCCGCGTGGCTCTGAACATGGCGACCGACAGCTGAGCCCGGCAGCTAGTAGCTAACGGTGCTAACAGTGCTAACAACAGCAACAGTGCTAACAGAACTAACAGTGGCGGCCGTGAGCTAGCCAGCAGGGCACGCTCATATGCACTAAAAGCATGCGCAGTCAGCCGGCAACAAAGCACCGTGAAGCTCAGATTACAACACGCACAGAGGGAGAGCGACTTCATTCTCTGCTCAGGTAGATGTTACTCCATTATATCATTACATAGCAAAATAAATGTTTGCTGCTATATTAATGCTCTGGATATCATATAGAGCACTGCAATTAATTTTTTTTTACACACTCCATAATAATCTGACATCTTGGCATGTTGTAAATATGAGAGCAGTTCAATTATTGCCTTAATGTTCACTATTATTTTACCCACAACAATAAAAGAAGAATAAATTAACAGGATTTAACTATTTTTGAGTGTGGATATATGTGTCTGTGTGTATACAATGAGAGGTTCTGTGTTAGACAAAAATATCTAAAAATACTGATGGTGTTGTCATTAAAGATATTCTATTCAGAGAACCTGACAAATGTATGATGGAAGTTGAGTGAGAGGCCTCCACATCACAGACACTGTCATCATTGCTCTTGCTAAGGCAGGATTTATGGAGCTTTGTTTGACTTAATGTGCGTCTTGAAAGGAAACAGCAGAAGAATTAACTTCAAATTGGCTTCATCCAGCCCGTCCAAACGTCTTGGTGTTGCAGATGTCCATGACAAAGCCAAACTGGGACGGACTTCTAAAGGAGGCCAAAACAAGGCAGAAACCACCACATGTTTCCACATGTCCTTTCTTCCTCTGCTCGCTCTTCTCTGAGTTATCCCAGTGGTCATTCACAGGCGCAGCAAACACAGTTAACAAGACTTTCTAAAATTGACCACTTCTGAGAATATGGCAAACAAAAAAAAAGAAATCTTCATAGGAACTTTAAACAAAACAATTATGTCTACCAAAATTATCTGTGGCTGTCATCTATGATGAATGGAACGTTTGAAGGCCCCGTTTCAACGATCCATAAATCAAAAAGCCGTCTCCTCTGATTCTATTATTTCTAATGTTTCCATTTGTTAGCTCATTCCTTATGTTATGCAACATCTGTTTGCTAGCTTAATTCTCTCTGTGCATAATTGTGTTTCTCGCAAACACGTTCTTGGCCAACGAATCTGTGTGCATGGAAAGTAGTGGGAGTCGGGGATGCATGTGGGTGACTCACTGATGAACTTGTTTTGCATAGCCTCCAGCAGTGCTTGGTGGGCATCTTCGGACTGCATGGCAGAAGAGCATTCCCGTGCCAGCATGGTGCGAATCAGATGCTCTCCACAGCCTGGCAAAAGACACACAGACACACAGCTGAACCTGTATCATTAACTTGCATTAAGTCATTTCTGTGTTGCAAGCATGCATGCCTTCATTCAGGATTACACAAGGTCTCCAGTGAGTTCACTTTGAGAGAGTTGTAGCACATGTAGCACAAACCACTTACGTCAAAGAGGCACATTAAAAAGAAAAATTGGACTTTTAAAACGTTAGCTTTGTATGGTATTAATCACATCCGGATATTTCACATCTTGAGGTTTAAGTGCATTTTTTAAGAGATCAGTGTGTAAAAGCATTTCCTGATAACCACTTGCACTTTGATTTGATTACGCTTTGATAAAGATCACATTTTCCTAATATCTCTGATACGTTACATAATGGAAACTATTGCAAAATCAAAGCGTTAACTTTTCAGTTCGTACAAACAATTTAGTGCTGCAGCAGTCATTTTTTGCACGTTCTCAGCAAGCTTTATTATTTCAGGTAAAGATGACAGCACTGCCAAGTACAGCTGCCTTGCTCAAGGGCACACTGACAGTAATTGCTGAGGGACGAGGGTTTGTGTTCACTTTTCCCTGCCCAGATTCCCAGCTGGTCTGGGAATTTGAAACAGCATCCACCTTCTGTAAACTCTAGCTGGCCCACTGTGTAGCTGCAATATGTGCATGCATACTTGCAACATGTATCACCATTACACATTTATGCATCAATTTTATGTTTATAGGTTTTAAATTTTCATCTTATCATAATGTGTATTTGTGTAAGATGGTTAGGTTAAGGTCAAACACAATTATTATTATAAAATATATTTAGGGTGGAAGGTAAACAAGAAGATTAGACTATTTTGATGAGACCACAGACTAGTAAATGAAAGTAAGACATGAATCAGTTGTAGGCAGACACAAGTGACTGCTTGCAAAATGTAGAAATAGCATTTTGATCTGTGAAGGCTGTGTGACACACTTTTTTTTACAGTCCACAGAAACAAAACTGCAATATAAAAATTCTAATAAAATCAGACAGTTTGTTACAATTAGCACCTTAATCTAGGGCTGCAACTAATGATTATTATTATTGTTGATTAATCTGTTGATTATGTTCTTGATTAATCGATTAGTAGTTTGGTCTATAAAATGTCAGAAAATGGTGAAAAACAGTCAAAACAGTGCCCTGAAGCCCAAGATGATGTCCTCAAATGTCTTGTTTTTTCCACAACTCAAAGATATTAAGTTTAATGTCAGAGAGGAGTAAAGAAATCAGAAAATATTCACATTTAAGAAGCTGGAATCAGAGAATTTTGACTTTTTTCTTCCTAAAAAAGGACTCAAACCGATGAATTGATTATCAAAATAGTCGGCAAACAATTTAATAGTTGACAACTAATCGACTAATCGTTGCAGCTCTACCTGAATCTATCTGATGCTTTTCAGGTATGCAGCATGTGGTATATAGAAATCTCCAGGAAGAGAAACAAAGCATTTTGTTAAGCATTTAAGCCAACCAGGAACCATAAAAAAAACATGGCCAGCTTGTACAAATGTCTCACCTTACCCTTCACCACTTCCAAGTCACAACACAGCAGGTGTGCTTCTTTATATCTTAGATAATATGCTACTTACTGTTGAAACCAATATCTTATTGTTGCAAAAAAAGGAAAACACAGATGTTGAATGCATGCTTCACGCTTACAATATGCTCTTTCTCAAATGTGAAGTCTGCCCGCACTCAGGAAAAATACAAGAAATCTAAAAGTGAAAACAAAACACCATCTGGCAAAAGCTCCTGTGAAAGCCCATAAAGACGGAAGAATATAGCCTTGTTGTTTCTGTAAACACAAATGAAGGCCTCGTAAAATATCAGGTAACTACAACAAAACTGAATGCAGGTCGGTAACTGTGGAGACCAGATGCCTGGAGCAATCTGAAGTTCTTGTTTAACAAGAGCAGAACGTCATATTGGCCAGGTACTGCTCCTTTTGTGCCGTGTTTACCGTAAACCGCTCTGTCCCAGGGGGGAAATGGATATTATGGCAGTTGAGCTGGAACTGCAGCGAGATGCCCGGACTAAAGCAGCAACTCAACAGAAGAGACGTGTAAAAAAAGAAAGAGGCCAACAATGTGAGACGCAGCGTGTGACAGCCAACGGCAGCGAGAGTAAACAGTGAAGTGCGTGAGCTGTTCTCTCATGGGCCGCACCAAAGTGAAGGCCAGACGAAGCAGTCAACGCACATAAAACAAAGACCCACATGAGCCACGTATTATAAAACAGACTAGAACGGAGGGGGTGGGAGGGCAAAGAGGGGGTGAGGTGGAGTGACATAAAGGGTGAGGACCATGCTCCTCCAGTCAGAATGAAAATGATTGTTTTTCTGTTTCTTTTGATGGGAATGCCTTTCATGTTAGGAAATTAAAAACAGGTGTTGTACTGGAACACACATTATGTTCTCCATACCCATAAGGAAAGCTTTTTTTTTAAGTAACATCAAAGGCAAAGCCACAATATAGGAAGACAGGATGAGGTGGAAGTACACACAGAGCAAACATCTAAACTTAATTTACTGGGATAATTAATGAACAGCAGACTATTACCAAGATAGCGGTCTTATACTGCTTGTTTAATCTAATAAATACAGGACAGTTCAGTCGAAATGAGCCAGACGATGCGTCACCTTTAAGCTGCAGACAGACCTTTAATATCAAACTGTCATTTTGTGTGATCATATATGCAAATGTACAGCACATAGTCAAAACCACTACTTACAAAACAGCAGATAAAGTAATAAAAACCTTGGGGATGCTAACGTTTATATATAAAAAGGGAGTATTTGTTTCAATGAAATGTGCCAGAGAATTTCAGAATTGCCAGACAGAGGAATACATTTTTTTCAGAGCTGTAGTTATGATTACTGTACAGAGTCCAAAGAATTTTTTAGGCTCAGTGTAAACCGTTTTTGTTGTTACACTACCCTAAATTTCTCACTGATTGCTGGTTGGTATAATATATCCAGACAAGCTTTAACGGTGCAAAATGCTGGCTATCTCAGCGCTCCGAGTACACATGACTCAAGCTTCAGCCTGTCTGATCAAATCAGCTCGTCTGCACTGAGATGCATTAGGCTACAGATCCACATCAAAAGGTCTTAATGTTCCCCAGAAGCTATGTCGCAGATGTCGACATACATCTTAAAGAAGTGGGCTAATATAGCCTCACATTCAAAACCATACTGCTCTCAACCAGCAATGTTGCTTTCGGCTAAAAGAGGCATGCACTCTCGTTTTTGGGAAACACTAAAGCGTGGTTGTATACGTTTTTTGTAGTATATATGTTCAAGAAGAATGCAACTTGTCTTTGAAATGGCAGATTGGTCCGGCAAGGGAAGGATGTCTTTCGGCAGAGCAAAGGCCGCTATCGTTTCTCTACATGCAGACTTGTAAAGGCTGAAGCATTTAAATCACAAAATTCACAAGGCGCTTGCTGCCAACAGTGGCAAGAAAACTTAATTTTCACTAGACAGGTTGTCTAATGAAATCACATAGAAAATATATTTTCTCACTTTCCCCTCGGTGCTTTCTCTTTTTAAAGATTGGTCTGACAGATACAAGTTTTTACAGAAGTTTTGAGATATCTTCTGATGAGTCTTCTTCTGACATCCCTCTATAATTCCATGTCTGACACCGTTCTGTCGTTACTCTGCATTGTGTTTCAGCACAAATTGTTCTGCGCTATAATTCATTTAAATTACTGGACAAATTACTGTACAGAGATTGGTCTTGTAGCATTAACATTGAAATCTTGTCTTGCTATAGCGATGCTGAAAATGTAAAAGCAATATTTATTTGTACCTCTATTAAGTCACTTTAAATCACCCAACCCAATGTTGTACCAAGTCTACATGTCACTATCTTCAAGTACCATTTAATTAGGTTTTAATTTATTACAAAAACCAGCTACTCTAATGGCCTGCTTCACTGTTCAGATAATTCTGCAATTAATTAATTGTTAGATGGATTTTTATTTTGTATGGAAGTGTCAGAAGTCCCAAAGCAGGGCTTAAAAGTTAAAAATATCCTCAGAATTTGCTTCTCTGCTGTAGCTGTGAATCTAGACATTTTTAGGTCATTTTCATAAGGCTGACAAAAGATTAAAATGTATGACGTTATAGTTAGTGTTCAAGGGACTTAATTATTTAATGCAGTCTTTCTGTCATTGAATATCTATTTTAACAGCATTGTTGTGTGTGATAAATGTGACATGACAGCAACTCAGGTAGCAACAGCTGTCTAAATAACTCTGATTTCCTGTCATAAACTATTGACAAGGTTTAACAGATTGTCAAACCTTTAACGTTTGACAACCTATTAACCGCAGATTGCACGCTGGGGTAGTTCAGCTTTCCACCTCGGCATGAAGAGAAACAATAGCAACCACCTACTTCCTCCAACTCCTCTTCCTGAAGCTCACACAGCAGAAAGAAGGAGAAGGAGAAGGACAAGCAGTACGTGACAATTACAGGTGACAACTAGCGATCATTTCCATGGGACAAGGTGTCTGATGGGTGAGGTGAGTGTCCGCCTGCAGAAGATCTAAGCTGTATCATATTTAATATACAGTAGATATTTCAATTGTTAGTGAAAGCAGTATCAAAAAATAATACCTAATGCAGATCTAAGTTGAGCAACATAGAATTTTGGTGCATTTAGAGAAAGAAATCCCTAAAGTGTTTGATACTGGGAATATACTGTGAAATATGCATAGAGTCTAAAATAATACATTTAGTTTTAAAAATCATGTTTTCAGTTTTTATTCGGATCTAATTAGTTAAGGCTCCTCATATTGGTAGAATGAATGACTGTATAGCTCACATGCAAAATGAAAACCTGGTAGCATCGCTTCTTGATCATTTTTTGCATGTGATGTACTTTAAGCTTTATTATTTTAAAATACCGTAAAACATCAAAAATACATATTTCACCTAAATGGCCAGCTGCTTTTCCTTAGAGCATATATGCATAATTCTTATTTTTTAACCATAAATATTAAATTAAATTCATGAAAACAACAAAATGTTTTTAGAGACGAGAAAATGCTGCATACAATTTCCATAAGCAACTTCTAACTGCCAGGGATAATACCACTCATTTAGGCCAGCAAAGTTATGATCCGAATCTAGATAACTGCACTTGAAGTTTGCAGACGTATCATGTTTCTGCTGCGCTCCCAGCGGATCTCCTCATCATATCTACAGCAGGTGTCTCATGTCAAACGTCATAGCAAATCCATAGAGCTTTGCAATGCACCTGGCACGCAGCTGACTAACGGAGAGTGGAGAATGATGACTCAATCAGCTGAGGAAGTGACTGATGAGAGTCACTCAGCAGGAATGGTTGGAGGTCATCGGAAAGTATTATCGGGCTTTTTGAAGCTTGACTCACCGAGGCTAAATAAGAGGCTCACATTAAATAAATATCTGTTTCTGATTCATATCATCTCCAAAACAAAAAGACGGGCTAGTGGTAAACATTAACGGTGAGAGGAACACACGCATGCACACAAACATTAAGTAGGTTGTAGAGAGTGTGCTGTGGTATACCTGAGGTACTCACTGCTGTAGAGTAAGGGTTCATATTACAGGCATTTTCAGCCCAACAGCCACATCCATAATGAGCAGCCTGAGAACAGAAAGAGAGGAAAGGAGGACATTTTAGATGTAAAGGAGTTGTTTTAGTTTAACATTTCTGTTTTGGATGCACCTTAAAATATCATAAATTCTCATATAATAAATTTGAGAGACATGCTCATGGCTGAATATAAGATTTTAAAACTTATACTACAGACTGGGGTGGTCATTTCAGCCTAATTCACATCTCCACATCATTAACTAACTACACTAGAACAACATGCCATGCTCATGACTTATTTTTCTGAGCTGAAGGTTTATTGTGTTACCGGGTCAAGGCAGTAAATTCATTCATACTGTTCTGTCCCCATTGTTAAGTTGTGATTTTTTCCTGTTAAGCTGCTGTTCATGCAAAGTAAAAGACTTCCAGCAACAAAATTAATTAGTGAAATTGAGTTTGCAAATGGGGCACAGGACATGAGGATGATCAGAGCGAATTCTCCTGTGGTAGGTTGCCTCATTAATTTAGACTATCTGCATTAAAAGGCAAAAGTTGAACTCAGTTAATTACATCAAACAGCAGCGATGCCGGATCAACACAGAAAAGGTAGAAACAAAAGGGAGCGGATTAGAAAGCTCCTCGCTGGCAACTCTTATCTGCCGCTTTCAGACTTTCTACAGCTGGATTGATCGAGTTAACTTTTGGCCACTAAAGGTGCTCCAAATCACAGCCCTGGCATATTGTCGCCTTATTAAGTTGTTATTGGTTAATGTGCCTGAAAGATATTGCCTGATTACACATCCAGCAGACACCGTCTTTCAGTTGGCATTGTGTTTTTGGCCACTTGAGAAGTCTAAATGACAATCCGCATAGAGAGCATTTTTGACGTCACTCGCCTGTCTCAGAACAGATCGATACATTTGATTAAATGGATTGACACATTCAAAAACAAATGCTGATTCCTTCCTATGGAGGGAGTCAACACAAAGACTATTTTTGTCCAGTAAATTCCTCAAGAGCTGCTGCTGAAAGACAGACAGCTGGTTCTGAGGACAGAGACAGACGAACAGAGGTCAAATTGAACGAATTGAACGGATTGAACAGACTCAACGTCATCGTAGCTTCTTTGGTGGAAATGACTGCCTGCAGAAAACACGTTTTATGACCAGCGAGACTGCATCACACAGAAAATGCAT
Source organism: Sebastes fasciatus (assembly GCF_043250625.1). Lineage (NCBI taxonomy): Eukaryota > Metazoa > Chordata > Actinopteri > Perciformes > Sebastidae > Sebastes > Sebastes fasciatus. Next base: position 20,199,141 of record NC_133803.1, on the reverse strand, counting down.
GTGCTGTAAACCCAAAACAATGAGCTAAAAGAGGTTCAAAATCCCTGTAGAGCTGCAGAATTGGGTAAAAATTTGACACAAACTACATGTAGATGTACACTATATAAAATAGAAATTCTATATTATCATACTAAAATACTTAACTAAAAAAAGGACACATTGAAATAATGACATGCCTCTAATATTAGCTGTCTCAAATAAAGGCCTGATTCAATCTTGTAGATTATATTTTTTATGTTTTATTTAAAGAAGTTGTTGTTATGTTGGTAAAGACATGGATAGAGGAAAAAAGGAGAAGAGGGCCTGAATTACCTGGCCAACCCTGCCGGGGTGTTTCATGGCCAGACCTCCGCTGGACACCGCTGCAGCTACATTCCCCTCCAGGTCTACCACAACGGCTCCCACTGTGTCGAGGCACCCTGACCCATTTTCCTACATCACAGTAAGGAAAGAAAAAGACCCAAATATATAGAAATGGACATTTTCAAATGAGAATTGTTCTCTTGAGGCAACATAAAAGGAGGAGAAATTCACATTCTGAAGCAGATCCATCATTTTTTACTAAGGACATTTCCAACATTAACAATGTAATGTATGAATTTATGAATCACTCTTCTTTGCCCGTCATAGTTCATCAAAAATGTGCTGTTGTGATTTCAATCAGCTGTTTTTCTTCACTGATTGCAGTTTGCTTTGGAAGTGACTTGTTTGTGAACCATAATGACTCAAACTGCATGATAAATAGAGTCCTAAAGGGTAAATGTGCAAAATCATGATACATGATCAGAGAGACACAGAGAGACTACCAGAAACTAAAGATCTTCATTGAACCCTGGACGAACAAAAAAAACTAGAGTGTTTCTCATCTGTCCCCTGCTCTCCTAAATCAGCCCTGTCTCCGGGTTGCTGAGGCCAAAAACAGCCAGAGCCAACTATTTTGAAATGCTACAAAGACCATCCTGTCATTCCTTATCAGTGTCCCTAAATGAAAAAATACACAGTAAATAACGACTGTAAGACTTAAGGGCATCTTTGGAATTATATTGAAACGCTTTAGACGTTCCTAAACCGCACTGCAGCTATACGCCATCATGAGACAGGTGCCTATATTGCATATGAAAAAAAGAATAGAAAGATTTTATTGCTTGGCAAAAAGACAGAGGCATAAAAAGAACACTGTGTATGAAAATTAAAACCAGACTCGCTACGATAATGCTTTCTGTTTAACCCATAAGTCTCTAATAGCCATTCTTGATACAAAAAGAGGTTATTTCCAGATAAATGACTTTATATGTCAATTAATGTACATGTAAAAAAATAAAGATTGTTGCCAAATTCCTGTAAAATTACCTAAAGGCATGCATGTGAACACATGTCACAGTCTGAGTATCAGTTACCAAACGGTCACATATTCATCTTTATTAGGTCGAGCAGCTTTGTGTAAACATGTAAGAGACAGATGAGAACAGAGAGCAACTCAAACCTTAAACTCTCATTAGGCTAATAAGCCATTTGACACAAGAATCTATCATTTAATCATATATCACTTGCCAAAGTCAACAAACAGTCCATCTTAGTTGTTAGTCTTTCTTTTTGCGGGTATATCATTAATACTGAGGATTGATGTGACTGAACTAAATAAACAAAAATACTGGTCAATGAAGCATATCGGGCTGTGGCCGTTTACACGTTTTCCTCCATTTAACACAATTCACATCCAACCCAAGATAAACTCTCCCGCCCTCTTCTGTGCCGCTGCCACTGCTGGTAACTTTAGAGCAGAATGAGTCTTTCTACTCAGCTCATCATCAAACCACTCCCCAGTTGTGCTGCTCAGGGCGTTGAAACTTTGCACTAACTCTTGTCAACACTTTTATCGTTTCTTGGAACCCTCTGTGCAACCTGGTAATGCCATTTCCTTTAATGACCCGGTGAGAACGTGAGATCATAACTGGCAGAATACATCTCGATGTCTTAGTTGCGGAGAGTCATTAAATTCCCTTCTTGTTTAAAATACAATATTCTACTTGATGTCTCCTGCCTTTTTTAAATTCAGTTTGATGCCATATATCCCCCATGCATAACTACTGGTTTGGAGTGTGTGGACGTGGGCTGCAAGTAGGGCTGCCCCCTCTTAGTCAATTAGTCGACTAAGATTTCTTGAGTCGATTAGTCATTTTTAGTGATTTTTCATGCAGACTTATTTCCAAGAAATGTATGAGCACATCTCTGGTAAACACACGATTTAAAGTGGTGCTTTTGTGTCATTCTTTATGGAGAAACTCAGTTTTACAGATCTGTTGATTAAATCAACTAATTGATTAGTCGACAAAATCGTACTAGTGTTAGTCGACTAAGAATTTCATCCCTAGCTGCAATCATGAAAAAACTGACTTAAGAACCACACTAATTTCATCACAGCCTTGATAGACCAAGTGATGCAGCCACATTCATGTTGAGTTTTGAGTGAGGCGAGTGTGACTTTCATGTGTGATTTCCTACTCGGAAATAGAAAACCACATGCTCTTCCTGTTGCTACTGCTGTCCCCTCTCCCCTTTGAAGGTCTTAAGTTACTTATTATTATTTATTTATTACCAACATTTTATATATTATTTTTAGTGCATTCTGTTTGTTCCGTTCCTTTTTACATAAAGTGGCACGTGTATTCAGAGGCTCCTGCCTTTATTAGCTTATGTGACAACACCTGTTGCTGTGAGAAAAAATAAATAATAATGTAATAATTCTGATGAATGAAATGTGTGTTTTAAGTCAAACAGCATTGTTTAATCAAAGTGAAGTAGCTTTAATCCTTTAAAAAAAAAAAATCTAATTAAAATAGGTTTTTAATTAAATGTCATTTCAGTACCAAGTACAGACGTAGTAATACTTTGTTCTCCACATGGAGGTATTGCTTATTAGATGGTGCAGTCATGTTAACTCCGTTATGATTTACATGGATTTTATATAGATTTCTGAATCTGGTTTGAAACTGTTTAATGTAGCCCGATTATGGAAAGTTTCAGATTTCATTTGACAGGCCAGATTTGGTCCATAGGGGTGCTATTTGCCGACCACTACAAAACAAATTGTTCAGTGCAAATGATGCCCCTGGTCAGAGGGTTAGATCTCAACCCTGCTCTGAGGAATACTACTATAACATCAGCAGAAAAGGTCCATTCTGACTCAAGTGATGCAGTTGAGAAAGAACATACTTGATACCATTTAAATAACTTATCATATCTTAACTGATAACATAGTACTCACATTTTCACTTGATTGTCGTCTTTTCTTTGCCTGATTATGTCCGGTGTCCATTTTTTCTGCCAGCTCCATCTTCCGCTTGTTCCTCTTGTACGCAGATAAACTGAACTCTGTGTGTGAAAAAAATCTCTCAATCTAATGAATGCACCTCTTCCAACGGATGTTTTTAGTACTGTGTTTTGGTTCTGTGTTTTGGTTCTGTTTTGCAGCTCCAGAAAATGAATGTCTTAGATGAAGTATATTTCTGACTCACTGGTTGCCATTTTCTCTGAAGGGCACGGTGGTATCCCATGGCTGACTGCCCAATCGTGTGCTCCCCGCCCCACTAAAAAGCTGACAAAAGAAAACAAATTAACAAGTGGATATGGTCACGTTAATACACCATCAATTAATAACCATTATAATCACCAGGGTGGTATTCTGCCAGCTGATAGTTTCCCTTTCTGTGCTTCACTCAGAAGACGGTTTGCAACTAAGACTGGGTTCTTAATACCTGAAGGAAGAGTCAGAATCATCACACTGCTAAAAGTTCACTCTATATTAGTTTATTACAGTGTAAATAAATAAAAACACACGCAGTAATCTTTTAGTCAAATCAATAAGTTTGGTAGTACAGTTGAACTGAATACGGTTTGGATATGTCTCACATCTGTGTTGACTTTCTGTGCATTGTTAATATCTGTTTTATTCATTTTTACATGGAATGTATTCAGTGAGCAAGCACACCTATGAATGCTGGGGTGCTTTAAGCCGACTCAAACCTTATGAAAAACACGGGTTGGCAGGTATACATTTTTATATCTAAGCCAACAAGTTTCATTCATAATCATGCACACATTACATGGCTCACTGTTACATGATGCAGGCGTGGTAATAAAAACAATCTGTTGACTTTTGGACTTAATGTTAAGTGCTAGCTTTCACCCCTGGGCTGTTGTTGAGAATCATAAGATCTTGCAAAAAAAAATTGCTTTTGTTGAAAGCCTTCAAGGAAATCTCTCTTGAGTATGCAGATGTGTAAATGTGAATTTCTTGGTTGTTCTCCAGGTAAAAAGTGGGAGCTCCCCCATTGTTTAAAACTCTGAGATGGTAGAAAGTAAATCAGTAAAACATAAGACAGGTAGAGGCTTGATCGTTGCTATTGCTTCCAGGTGACTGTACTTAGGTGTCACAACAACACAGCAGCATTACATAAATATCAATACATGCGTAATAACTCACCACTTATAGCCCCTACGGCGCCATAATGCAGCGATTTCCCATCCATGATACTCGCATCACATTCAATTTCCCCTGACAAATTAAGGTTGGAGCCCATGCCCGCGTTTGTAAAAGGAGAGTCCTGAGAACAATTAAAAACATGCAGAGTCGAGAATAAAACTAGATTTACATTGTCAATGTTAATATGTTGAAGGAAAGTCATTGTTGTATACTGTATATAGTTTATATCAGCAGTATATATAATGGCCCTGCTGAAAGTTTATCATTTGTTAAATACTTTAAAACACTACTTTTAAACAGGCTGGTGAAGTACTCTCCGAAGCACAATAACAATCCAATCGTGAAATCCTTATGTTGCTGTTGTCACTTATGTTATCTGCCTGGGACAATCATTTTGACACTGATTGGCTGTTTAGCTAATGCTCCTTTGTTCTTTGATACCATCTAATTATGATGCATCATTTTTGTTTTTAAGCCTTTCCATTCTTCATTTTGTGCTTAATCACCTTCCTCCTCATGAGTTTTGCTGATATAGTTACGGGCTTGAGGCAGATTCACATGAATATTCAAATTAGCTTTGGTTTTGTCACATAAATACAAATAAGTCAGTAAGTCACAAGGAGGAAATATTTAATACTTAAGGCTCAATAAAACACAAGTCCTTCAAAATGACTTGTTACTTGTTGCTGGCTTAGGTTTATTTCTTACTTAATATATAGGAGGCTGTTAATTTATCAAGTCTGTTTCTTGTTTATCATACATATACACATGTGCTATGCCTTGTGCTTGAACAGTTCCTTGCTTATGACCAGATGATGGCTTTAACTTTCTGTGACTCGTATGCCTGTATACAGCATATGGCTATTCTAATGTACCTTAACAAAACCCAAGTGCTTGCTGCACTGTATTTCTCTGTACATTTTTACAGCTGCAGAGGGTTCATCAGAGTCATTGTTCTTTATTCCAAGCCTGCCCTGAGGAAAATCCTCTCTTACATCATCCAACAGGATGTGTGTACATGCATCGGAGGCTGGAGCAGAATAAAGCTGTTTTGGATAAACACACGCATGTCAAATCACATTTCATCTCCTCAATTAAAATTTTTTGGATGTTGTTTTTTAAAGTCCAATCCGGGTTTAAAAATTTTTTTTTTTCTACATTATGTATCTGGGTGGGGTGTTATTAAATACTGAGTAAATAATGGTTGACTTTATATAATCAAACTTGGATAAAAAAATCAACGAACCTCAAGTTCAACCAGAGCTGCAGCCACTGCTTCCACCGCAAGTGCCCCAGCTTTGAGTCGGTCAACAGCCTGGAAAACACAGACAGAGACACCTTGTTGAAAGTGCAACAGCTTCCCAGTCAAAACACCAAAACACCCATTGTTCATTTCAGCCTTTGTACAGTACTCTCATTACCTCCAAGTTACGTAACACTATGATAAGATTTGGACAGAAATTTATCATTTTAACTTTCTCCATAGTGCTTATTTAGTTTTCTAGCCCCTACATAATCACACTACAGTGCATTTACTGGAATACTTATATATAACCAACAGGGAAAAAAAACATATCTGAAAACATAAACTCCTTGGCAGAAGCCTCATCAAAAGCTCAAACTGGGAGATACAACTAGGGTAAAGACAAATGTAAAACATGCAATAAGGACCCTGGATTGAATTAAGTTTGCCTTGTCTGTGTATGTGTATGTGTATGTGTATGTGTGAAAAGGGACACAGACAGCATGAAAGCAAAAGACCCCTTTTAAAATTGAAACAATTTGGCTTTAATGCAAGGTACCACATCCTGCGGAAACTGTGCAAAGCTCATCTCACACCATTCCTATTGTAAATCACGGGTGAAGGCAGCACCATGAGGGTGGTTTCAGTCGTAAGGATGTACAGTAAGGAACTTGTAAAGATGAAAGGAACAATGAATGAAATTCAATACAAGGACAGTCTTGAGAAGAACCTGCTTTAGAGAGCCAAAGAACAAAGACTTCCATTCCAACAGCAAAATGATCTTAATACAGCCAAATGAAAATTGGACTGACTTCAAAACAAGAACATTAATGTGCTTGAGCTGTACTGCCAAAACACAGATTGGAACCCCACTGAAAATATATGGAATCACAGCTGTTCACAGATGCTCCCCATCCAACCTGAGCAAACCTCTACGAAAGGGTAGGAGAAAATCTGAATATCTTGCTGATCAAACTGATAAAACAAGGTTACTCTATATACTTTCTGAAGACATTAGATCAATTCATTGAACAAGAACAGAACACATTGTGTGCAAACATGTAGTAGAGGGAAGTTTACATGTACCTCTGTATTTTTTTTTTTTTTTAAGATTTCATTAGCAAAAGGCTTATTTTACAGTTCAATTCCAATGTGTATCAGCATTTCTTTTGTTATTAAATAAGTAAATATTAAGTAAAGAAACCAGAAAATATTCACATTTAAGAAGCTGGAATCAGACAAATTTTACTTTTTTTTGCTTAAAAAATGACTCAAATCCATTATCAAAATAGTTGGCGAACAATTTAATAGTTGACAACTAATCAATTAATCGCTACAGCTCTAATTGTATGGATAAAAGCATAATTATTCTATATTTATCACATAAGGAAAACAAATATTTCTGGTAGATGCAGGGGTCTCAGCAGAATTATTTTGCACTAAGATGTTATCAGTTATCAGTTGCCATTTTCATCTAAAATTACATCCAAATATAATGGTGTAGCTCCATTCTTTAAGGAAAGCCCTGAAATGCTCCTTTAATTGATGATTAATGTCAATCTGCTCTGTATTCAGAAAGTACTCAAGAGATTCAATACTATGAAGTGCCAAATTATCTATATTTAAATAATACAGATTTACAAACATTCCATTAAGAATGACACAGATTATGTGTACAAACAGTAAAAGGTTATGTTGCTTGTTTGATCGCATGTGCATACAATTTACTGTAGTAATACCGTAAAAGTAAAATAAACTTACTCGTTGGCAGGCTCTTTTGCACGCATGCTTGTACTCCTTGGCCTTAGATTCAGAATGGTAGCCGGCTCCTGAAAGCAAATAATAAGAAAAAAAAACATTAGACCATTCATAAAGTGATGACAGTTGATCTCCTCTAAGCAGAAAACTATATTGGAAGCCGTAATGTTTCATTGCATGATGGGTGTACCAATGTCCGTAATCATGTTTACTTATTATAAGGTACTGATTCCTACAGTATTTCTTTCTAACAAGCTCTTAAAGGAACAGTGTGTAACATTTCAGGGGATCTATTAGCAGAAATGGAATATAATATTCATAACTATGTTTTCATTAGTGTATAATCACCTCAAACTAAGAATTGTTGTGTTTTCCTTAGCTTAGAGTCTGCCATGTTGCTCTGCCATGTTTGTACAGTAGCAAAGAACGAACAAACCAAACATCGGCTCCTGCGAGACCCTTTTGCGTTTTTACATTACCTGAAGGCCACCGAAATTCTCCTACATGCTTGTGAAACTGTGGTAACATGGGCCTCAGAGTGCAAAACCACAAAATCCTACACACTGTACCTTTAATTGTACATGTTAATTATGGTGTGCGCACTTACCTGCATGCACTAAAACAAATCCACCAACACATTCTGGCTTTTGATTCTTGCTTGCTTCCTGTTTTTTGGACCATGAGTTAGCCAGGGGAGAGGAGGGTTGCTGCTCTTCAGCAGAATTCATTAGACTTTCCATAACCCCTGCATAACTTGACAAGCCTATCATGGCCTACCAGACAGCGGTAAGAAAATATTTTCCATGGCACACCTGTGACAAGAAAATAAACACAAACATTACCAGTCAGGGATGATACAGGACGAGATGATTTAACGTCTTTTGATGGATAATACAGATGTAAAAGAGCCTCTTGCAAAGCAGCATGGTGGTTCTCAGGTGTGTACAACTGAGACCACAAAGGTACTGGCACAAAGGGGGCACTAGACAGGTTTTCACTTAGACCACCAATATACAGTAGTAGAAGAGGATTTCCCTGACAATGAATTGTGTGGTTTAAGTAATGAATCTGCACATTCTCAGTCTTTACAACACACAGTGGTGGAAGAAGAACTCAGCTCTTTTACTTAAGTAAAAGTAGCAATACTACAGTGAAAAAATACTCAATTAAAAGTAAATACACAATTAATTGCACTAAAATAAAAGTAAAAAAGTATTAACATCAAAATATACTTAAAGTACCAAAAGTAAAAGTACTCATTATGCAGAATAGCCGATTTCAGAATCCAGTTTATTCCTGGTTTTGCAGTGTTTGTGAATGTCATCAGCTGACAGGAAGTAAACATGGACCCAAGCTGTTGCCTAGCAACGCAATTCTGTTGCAATTTCGTCGCAATTCCATCGAAATTCGCTAAAAACGGAGCGTTTCAGACAAATACAGGCGTATTCAGGCCGACAGTATGAGGAAAATAAAGTTTTCTTTAAACATTACAGTATGTAGGGTCATTAAGGACACGACACACCCCCACAACAGCCTGTTCTCCCTCCTGCCCTCTGGTAGAAGATACAGGACCCCCAGAACTCACACCAGCAGACTGAGGAACAGTTTTTTCCCCCAGGCCATCAGACTTTTAAATCTATAATTCATTCGACACATTCTTACACAAAAATATATCCTATACTGTATATACTGTATATATTCTTAATACATATGTTCTTAATATGCCCTTGTATAAAGTATTTCCTTTTATAATTGTAATGTAAATGTAAATGTAATATAATTTATTATTTTAATGGAGCTTCCCAGCAAAAAGTATTTCACACGTTTGTACCTGTACAACCGGCGTGACAATAAACATCTTGAATCTTGAATCTTGAATCTTGAATCTTGAATCTTGTAAACATGTTCTAGTAGAAGTCCTTCACTTCCTGCAGCTGTCAGACTGCACAACCAGCACTGCTCCCAGTAGACCACTTACACACCAAAACACTGACAATAACCTGATATTTTCAGGTGGAATTTCATTCATTCATTCATTCATTCTCACTGTGCAATATCATTTTCCACTTGTGCAATTTTGTTAATAGTCTGTTTATTGTCAATACTGTATATACTGCTCCTATTTTTATACTTCTTTCTATTTAAATGGTTCATATTTTGTTACACTTTGTTTAGCTCTTTTTTACTGTTAGTTGATGCATCTTGTTTTTTGCACTATCCCCTTTGCTGCTGTACACTGCACATTCCCCACTGCGGGACTAATAAAGGAATATCTGATCTTATCTTATCTTAGAAACACAAAATACACGTATGAACCTGAAAATGAGCATGATATGAGACCTGTAATAAGTCAGCTACTGTCAAACCTACTGTCAGTGATGGAGAACCAATTCACTGAAGTACAAACTGGAGTAACGTTACATCTTTAAACACGTAACCTTGTATCTAAGACCTGCTCTTCACAGTCCTGATCTCATAACATACAACATAAAGCTGTCATCCATCTCCTTAACACAAGTTCACACACTTCCTGCTGTTAGTGTATCTCTACGCACGTCAGTTTAACATCATTAAACAAGCTTTTTGTTTAGTTTGTGTGCCGTGTAATGAAGTAACATGAAGGACAAACATTAAAACAGAAGTTATTTTAGGTGAAGCTAGCAGTGTTTTCGTTAGCTGGTGAGCTAACAGCTCGCTAACAGAAACAACCTCTACTCACTGTTTCCGCTCCTCAGGTCTGCCTGCTGGACACCACGGTACCTGACATGTGTTTAGTCCACATGAACGGCAGCTGAACTCGTAAATCTGAACGGAGACTAACTTTAACTCCTCGGTGCTAACCTAACAGCAGCTAGCTAGCTAGCTACAGTAGAGCAGACACCGAGTACTTCCTGGTTCAGATACACGTTGCTAAGGAAGTGCGTTCCTTAGCAACGTGACCCACGTGGGATGAAGCTGCACTAAATAACACTGCAGATGTTTGCTGGAAGAGGAAACAAAAATGATGAAATCCAGTTGCAAATGTGTTTTTATTCCTGTTGACATGCAAACACAAAATACGAATATTGTGAGGAAAAAACACACGTAAATCATGAATTTAAAACATGAAGCAGTCTCTTCTGCACTATATTCACTTTTTTAATAGTCCTGTATCACAGTTGTTACTCTGGACAATATTCAGTTTTAATAGTTTTCTTCATTTCCTTGTGTTTTTATATCTGGTACATTTTTTTTGTACTTTGCACTACTAACTTTTTTACTGCCTTTTTACTGACATGTTTTGCACTATGGAACTGTGATAATGGAAACTTGAATTTCCCTCGGGAGCAATAAAGTTACTATCTATCTATCTATCTATCTATCTATCTATCTATCTATCTATCTATCTACATTTCAATATTCAAGATTCACTTTATTGTCATTTCACTGAGTATTTGCATACACAGAAGGAAACAAAGTAATGTTTCTCCCAGCTCCCGTCAGTGCATTAAAAAGGCTAGAATAAATAAGTATTAAAATTAACAATACCTAAAAATAAATAAAGTAAGTAAACGTTTCAGACACAATTTCACCCAATTTGCAGTCGTGTTTATCAGCAGAGAAATGTGCTTTTATGTCCATAGTAAAGTTGGCATTACTGTTCCAAAAATTGTCCTTGACAGGTGACTAGCTTTAAAAACTGTTTCTGTGTTAATGCTGGGGGGTTGGATGTGACTGTGTGTGTGTGTGTGTGGGGAGGGGACACAGTCCATTTACAAGCCTAACTGCTTGTGGGAAGAAGCTGTTCAGCATCCTGCTGGACCTGCAGCAGGATGCTCCTGTACCTCTTCCCAGGCGGCAGGAGGGAGAACAGGCCATGAGAAGGGTGGTGAGGGTCCTTGATGATGGAGGTAGAGCTCCATCAGGGAGTTGCCGTTGTTCGTATGCCCTGCAGCTCCCATTCGTGATTTTCAATTAGTATATTAGCCTACATGTTACAATTGAAACTCATCATTAATCCGTATCTATTCCCTATATTAGAGTAAAAACAAAAATGAAATGACTGTTTGGTTTTGTATAATTTGACATTTACATTTTTATTAAATCTCCTGATGTCTATCATGTGGTTCTCTTGTGCTTCTCACACTCTTATTAAAAAATCATTGCCAAGGACAAGTTTGGACATGCTTTAATATTAACTACACTAATGTCAAGGGGCCAGTCACCCAAATGACAAAGACATAATATGTTTTATCGCTTACCCCTCCTGGAATATAGTCATGTAGCTATTTTTGGTTATACTTTGCCCAGGTTTTGAGATGTCTGTCTCTGAGATTTCTGCTTCCTCCCAAGTACAATGGAGGTGAGTGAATGCAGTATGTGTTTGTGGTGCTCACTGCATCTAACATCTTTCCAGAAATGATGCCCTGGTTGATCCACAGACCTTGTTGTGAACAGTTTTATTGGAGCTAGTTTCACCTTTTTTATCATTTATATACTGACATCAGTGCACCTGATACATAGTCAGGAGCAATGATCAGCATGATTTCTAGCTGTCGTAGGCTACTGTATATGGTGGGTTCTGTCAGGTTTATATTAATGTTTGACTGGATGAAAGGATATTTGTAAATCCCTCTAACTGTATAACTGTTAAAACATTTGACAACACATGAAATAATACCATCATGGTCAATATGATTTTACATGAGAAAAATATCTCAGTATCACTAGCTGACTTGCTGCAAGTCTGTACACTAACTTGCTGGAGAAGCTTGTGTTAAAGAGCTTGTTTATTATCCTAAATACAATCAAATAAGGAGAAATTGATGTTATTACAATTGATCTTATGACCCTGGTAGTCAGCCATACATTGAATCAAGCGTAGTTGCATTGATTTAATTTTACGTAAATGTAATTACACAGTTGTGAGTTAAGCTAACTGACCGAATCATTTCTAATATAGTTGTGACTGTGATGGCAGCTGCACAACTTTACTCAAACACACCATAGACCTTTTTCACAGCAGATATTTCGTCTAGCAGGAAACACACAGGTCCAGCTAATTTCCTTAACGACGGCTCAGCTCCATTTAGGTGTCCCAGGAGCCATTCCAGTGAGCCAACATACATAATACCAGGACTCTAAGACTGACTCAACTAAATGAAATGCAGGTATCATTAATATTAAAAATGACACTTGCTTTTTTTTTTCCCACCATGGTATGTCAAAATGTCTACAGACTATTGACAGTGAGGAAACTGGTACGCCCTTTTATTCATCTACAATAGATTTCTCCCTGTATGACTTTGAATGTCACTGAAAAATGATGAGAATGAAAACAAGCTCTTTGTCTTGGATTCTGATGTGGTGGTACCACAAACTGAAAACTTAATTTAAAAACGTTTCACCCATCAGGACAGACACACAGTCTGACACTTTAACCATATAGCTGTGATGTCCCTGGTTCGAGTCTGACCATGGAGCTTTATTGCATGGCATCTTTCCTTCTCTCTCCCTATGTTTCCTATCATTTAACACGGACAAACGGTCAAATAGCAGACAAAAATGCCAAACTGTGGTCTCCCACCAAACTCTGACACTGTTTGAAAAGAAGAAAAATACACCACAAAAAAAGAATAGCCCTATAAAGGCACTGGCATCTGGTTGTCACTGTGTTAAAGTGAGCACATCTCTCCTATGAGCCACACTTTTTCAAATTTTCTTTTTTTATCACTAAAACTAATTTGCACCATTTTGTCTTATTGCTGCTCCTAACGTTATTACATGTTCTTCCTCAGTCATGTTTTGCTGCACATTCTTGAATCGTGTGTCAGGTTAGACAACTGAGAACTTTTAATCAGAGCATCTTTCGCTCAAGAGATATTTTTAGTGCAAGTTTAGGACCCACAGCTGCAAATCCATCCCACAATAATCACGTTGCTTTCTCCAGAACAATAGTGGGGATGTGGGGAAAAGCTTTTCCCAAGATACGGCCATTCTGAAAAATCTGTGCTGAGCCTTTCGGGCAGCTGATAATTAAAACCTGAAGCAAAACATTCAGTTCTTGCCTCAGTGTGAAGAATGACTCAGTATTGCTTTAGACACAGACAAATACACAGCCTTTGTGACTACAATTAGCTCTTAAACTTTGGAAAAGTTTGTAAGCCAGTCATTGGCGTGCAGTTAGAACTCGCCAGCCATTTTCCTCTTTCAGCTTTCCTCTGTCAAGATGTTTTGTCATTACGGCCTGTTATAAAGAAGTGAACTGCAAGGGGTATGATACATACAAGTGCTCAATAATGTTGGACATATGCAAAGATTATTGTTCCCTCAGGAGGTTTTTGTTTAATGTCTAAGACATAAAAATACTGTTTGAATAACTAATGATCTTTCACTGACATCCTTGCCTATACCTTCAGGTTATCATAGTATCATAGGCAGCTTATTAGTCTATACTACCACATTTAGATATATTCAAACAAAATGCAACAAACAAATACAATATTCAGCTCATAACCCCATGTCATCTAAATTCACCAGACCAATATCATTACTGATCTGAAACAGCCAGCCACTTTTATGTTTATGGTCCAAGCAGAAGTTGTATGGGAGGAGCGAAACAAGCACATTCTTTAATCATAATGTGCAGCGTAAATATTGTTTTCTTTGGATCAAGTCAACGGAGATGAAAGAGTGCCGTTGAGCAATTAATGGGGAGAGAGCTGGGACCAGGGTGCTGAAGAGGGGCCAACCAGCCTTTAGTATCGCATGCCATCAAATCTCTGTGGAAACTTCTTGTTGCTGTTGTTGGTGTGCAGTGAAAAAACTGCCAGTTTCAATAAATGTGTTATGACTACAGACATGATTCATTTGAGGCCTTCTCCGCTTCTTCATAGACAGATTCACACTTGCACAGGCTTTTTGTGTAGTAAAAAAACGGACACATCGTCGCCTTTAAAATAAAATACATCAACATTTTACTGTTAAAGTGAGATATTTTAAAATAGCATGAGAATATACATTCTCTTTTTTTCAGCTATAAAGGGCAGATTGCTGTTGAAGCACTGTCTTATTGTGTTGTGTTGTATTGTGGTGCGATAGGAGGTCACAAGCAGAATAACAGAGGTCAGGAATCCAAGACTCCTGCAGCATTGAGAGTGAGAGATACAGTATTTGTGATAGTATTTGTCCTGTGGAGTTTCATCTCTCCTAAAATATTCTGCTCTATTTAATCTGGCAGGTTTGTGGCAGACAAGGTGGATGCTCATTTGGATGAGTAATGCTGCACTGTGCGTATTTGCATTGTGAGGGGGAACACGTGATATTTGATTTGTCTTAGAACACTGCAATACAATATTAAAGAGATGCCTACCTTTCTGCTTATGCTTTAGTCTTTTGTTTCTTTTAAAAAAGGGGAAGTTAAAAACACTATAGAGTTAAACAGATTATTGTGCTGGGGAAAAAAGGAACAGACCGACATTGTATGAGCAGAATTATCCTGCAAAGAAAACTGTTGGTACATAGAAGCCATAACAGTTTGGATCACTTTAGTGCATATGCTTTGAACATCTGAACATGCTGAACATCTATCCACACTAAATCTATTCAGCTTGGGTTCAGCCAGCGATCAGGAAGGAATTCCTGCTGCTTTGAGCAGGCAGAGAGCAGGCACGCTCTGGTGTGAAGAGACATGCTGGATGGGGGCTTTATCAAATACAGTAAAATAAACAGAGGGAGCCGTTGCAACACATTTTTGCCAAAGCTACAACCCACAGGAATCCTGCAGGAAAAGAATACTCACAGTGGGATGCTTTTTTAATCCAACCCCAAAACCCATTCTAAGGACGTAGACTAAACAAAGTACCACTCAGTAAACCACTATATTCACATCAGTACATCACAATACATCTCAGGACAAATTGCTCTTACAGTTGAATTACAGTATAGAGGCGATTGTGAGCTACAAGAAAAACATGCTTATAATCATGAATGACACAGGTGCCAAAGCCAGAAATAAGAAATGCTGTAGGAAATTAGAGATATAGGATTATAATCTCTAATTCAGAGATACTTGGCAATAGCCATTACAGCTTAAAGCTGCACAGAGGAGGAGTTTTAGAAAGAAAGGCTCATACCTGTTTCTTCACACATTAACGGAGCAGCCATGAATGAAAACTTTGTAAGCTTTTTTAAAATCATGGACAGGACAATGGAAAGAATATAGCGTGAAAAAACATCTAAAATAGTGCAACAAATTATTGTAAAAACTGAAATACTTAGTGTTTTTCTTGTGTACTGCTAAGTAGATGAACACATAAACAAGCATAATGAATGCATAGAGGTGTGTGTCAGATTAACGGTTAGCTATAGTCTCTACCGAGGTACTTCTCCGAGGTTTTTGGCTGCTTTCATCAGAATAGCGAGCCGCTTTTCACATCTGTGGAACAGATGGGCATAATATAAAACAGGACACAATGGATGATAGAGGGGCAGACGAATGTTTGATTGAGAAGGTTGAAAAGAACCCACAGAAACCACCAAACTGTAGTGTTTTCATGTTCAGGGTTGGCATTGCGTCAATGACAGCGATCACAGGACTGATTCTCTGATGGCGCGGAAGTGCTGCAAAATTATTTCCATCTCTAATGACTGTACATTAGAACTGTTTTGCAGTGTAAATGTATGTGAAAAACAGTGCTTTGTTTACATTTATGTGTATGCATTTTGGCTCTGGAATTGTTTTCTTCACCATCACCTTTACAGACCCTACAGGCTTTAACATGCACTCTGTGGATTCACACTGTTAAATCTTATCTGAGGCTTTCAGTAAGAGAACATTTTATTGTCATTGGCAAGATATAAAAAACAGTAAATAATTTAAAGCCTCCACTGAAAGCCTCAAAGGCCAGTTGAACATGGTTGGCTTAAGCAGAGTATAGGTATTTAATCTACATCTATAGGCTTGAGCTATGACTGGGAAACCACCAATTACTGTACTACAACAACAAATCATGTGTTTTATCATTAGGCATTGACTGAGAACAGACATGATGATATAACCCAAACCAAATAGTCACTAAAAACCCATCAAAGGACTTACGGATATAAGAACATGTATAAACGACAATTTCTTTTAGCCCCTGGGCTCACTTTGAGTTACGTAGATAATTGTGTTGCTATGATTATAATAAGTGGGATATGAAAAATGTACGTATCAAGCCAACAACAGATTAGACGATGCAATTTTCTTGCTAGTGACTTGTAGGTACAGCCACCGGCTTTATATCTCCTTGTGTGGTAACCATGGCAATAACAATGGCCTACACAATCTTACACAAATAGATCCTTCAATGTTAGGAGTGTACAGACTCTGCCCTGCACAGTCAACTACTGTAATCACTGGGAACAGACAAATTTGATCTTTTTGATGCTATAAGAGGTAGCCCACAGCTTTTCTATAGGATATGGGATCCATGGATCACTTATATAGAATCTTTTTAACCTTTCTAGGCTATTTACTTAATTTATTTTCTACGTGCTGTTTTCTTTTTTTCTTATTTCTTTTTTTTCTCTACATTTATTTAATTAATTGATTAATTAATTAATTAATTTAAGGTTTTATCTTACCAGCATGAACTATACTACTGTAGTACTTTTAATTCTAACTAGTTAATTTAATTATTTAAATATTTTATTTTTTCTCTAACTTTACCTCCAGGGCTGGGAAGAAGGCTGTACCTGTCTCTGTGTGGGAGTGGGAGGCGATGTGTATGTGTGTATTTATGTATGTACATATTAAATGTTAAATGTAAGATATAATTTTTTTTTTTTTTTTTGTATTATGGCACCGGTGTTATGTTTGCTATGTTTGTTATGCTATGATTGGAAAAAAAGTAATAAAAAGAATTTTCCAAAAGTCTAATGACTGAACCAAAATGATCAAATAACTACATATATATATATATATAGTAAATACCACACATCATTTATGTCATTGTTTCAAATCACCCTCAGTTAAAACAATGAAAAAGCCAGTACAGTCCCACTGATTTGTAATTTATCATGATAGTGATTGAAGCCAAGAATCCACAATACAACATTCAATAACACTTTAAGCCCTTCCACACCGTCACATGTGTTTTCAATTACTATAGCTGATTAGATCTCTAGTCAGGTTAAAACTGGAAAACTTTATGGACCAATGAGAATGATAACAGGGTAAGTTGTCCCGCCCTTACAGGTACAACAACACTAGCAAGAGAGTGAGTGAGGTCCCAACACAGTCCCAAGAAGAGGCTAATCAGGCAACATAAGTGGAAACACCTGTGTGAGTGGACTATAGATGTGTAGAGGCTTTAATCGCATAACTAAAACTACAGTATAGTTGAGTGTATTTCAGTATAATGGTATAACAAGTAGTGTAAACAAGCCTGCTCAAGCCGAATGGAAATATATGATGGTTTACTGAAAGGTCAAAAGAAATAATATTAGATTATTTAGAGCAAAATTGCATAAAAACAGCAAGCCCTTCATGCCTCAGTGAAATATCTGACAACGTTAGTTTGAAATCAAAAGCCTCTATCACGATATTGTATTTGATGCCAACATTATTCATGGCTTTAAACAGCGGTTAAACAACGGTTTCTAAACAGAATCACTTTGTGTGAGCATGGCTGCACGCACCACCGGGCCATCAGGCTTCTCAGCTCATAGACTTATATCACGTATACTTGCTTACCTGCTGCCAGCACTTTTACTGCTACATAAGAATGCACTGCATCATCATATTGCTGCTATTGAGCCACTTTATGTACAGTATATGGTGCTATATTTTCTTTTTCTATTCAGCTATTTATTTATCTCATTTCATTCTCATAACCCATATCTCATTCCTCTTTCTCATAACATTTATGCAATTGTTGGAGATACTGTCACTTACACACAATCCTCAGTCCTCAATCCTCACTTAGTGATGCTGCCTCAAGTATCACTTATTTTTCTGACAATGTATTGTCATTTAATCTTATCATTGTCTTTCTATAATATTAATGTTATTCTAGCTTATTATTGTCATTTTATCTTATCTTATGCGACTATGCTTTTATTGCTGAGCTGACCCATCCTCTCACCTTATACATTTCATTCTACCGTTGACCCTGAGTTAACCTACATATGACAAATAAATCTGAAACTGAACTGAAACTGAATTTAACTGTGTACTGCTGCTTATAATGTCACAAGAGCGACATCTAGTGGTTTGGTTTGAATAGTACAAAGGGAGGGAAAACTGTCACTTCATTCAAATCTCATAGATACTTTAATTTGCTATTCCCAGGGTAGGGGAGTTTTCTAGATGTCCCATTGTGGTTTTAATTTGAACATGCACTGATATAATATTCTAATATTTTGTAAATCCATATTGTAAACTAATTAAGATATTACAAGGACTAATTATGAATTTCTGTGCCAGCTATGAAAGCTGTCTTAATTTCCTAAAAAGGGCAGCAGCTCAATGAGATAAAGATCTTTAATTTGAGTAATAGGAGATGTCTGGTGAACATTGTGAGAGAATTTAGCCACCTTGGTCCTGGGAAACGTAAATCCTTGCACTTTGTAATACGAGTTTTAGATATTATAAGCCTAAATAAAACAGGAACATAGTTTCCACCTGTCAAATTGCTGTTAATGTTATAAATGCATTTATGATGAACGACATGAAAACTGGACGTATATCACTAAAATAACCCTCAATTTAAAAAAAAAAATCTGGATCTGGATCAGAGTACAGCTTGGACGAAAGATATTTTTTCCACTCTCTGATAATGTCAGCGGTCTCAGGAGCAGATGGGTCTGGACCAGAGCAGAGCTAACAGATGACAGACGGTGGTCTCTGGAACCAGCCTCTCACATATGACAGCCTGGTCTGATCTGGTCTTCTATCCTGTGAGATACTGTCCTCTACCTCGAACAAGGACAGGTTACTACTGTATGTGTCCTTTTGTGTGTTTAGTGACAATTAATGAACAATGACAATTAATGAAGTAACATATTAGTTATATCAGATACTACAGGCCAAGATTATCATCAAAACTGTCCACATGACATGTTGTTATGATCCAAACAATTACACAGCAATTATAGTTCAGTGTCACAGCAAGGCAAGTTGCAAGCATATAAGGAGAACAATCACAAAGCTGAACATATAATAATAATAAAAATAATAATACTAATATACTACTACAAATAATAATAAGAATAATAAATGATAATAAGAATAAAATAATAAAAATAATAATAATTTTTTTTATTGATATTGCACTTTTCAAAACAGTAGTTCCAATGTGCTTCACAGTTAATAATAAAATGCATATTATTACACAGCAGGATATATATATATATATAATTTATAAAACGGAAGCAGATACTCAACAATAAAAGCGATATAATAAACAAAACAGAATTAAGAGACAAATAAAACCATACAATGCAACTAAACCCATCTTACCATGAAAGTTTCTATAAAGAGGGATTTAAAAAAATATATAATATTAATATATTAATGATAGTCAGAGGTATGAGATTTAAGTAGGTTATTACAATATTGGCCTACTACAGTACAAATCAGTCTACCAGGCCTACATATCACTATACACCTGCATAGACTTTTCTCTGCAGTTTATATATCTTTTTTACATTTTTTTTTTATATTTACTGGACTGTTTACTTATAGTGTCTCAAAGCATAGACTTTTCTCTGCAGTGGGGTAAAATTTTAACTCAAAATATTGCAAAAAACACTGTCTTTTATTGCCAAAAATAAACCTATAAACCTAAAATGTATATATATAATATATATATATGTAAATATATATATATTATATATATATTATAAAGTTATATATATATGTATGTATGTATATATATATATAATTTAATTATATATATATATATGTATGTATATGTATATATTTATATATATTTTTTTATTTTTTTATTTACTGGACTGTTTATTTGTAGTGTCTCAAAGCATAGACTCTTCTCTGCAGTGGGGTCAAATTTTAACTCAAAATATTGCAAAAAAACAGTCTTTTATTGCCAAAAATAAACCTATGAAAAAGTATATATATACTTTTTATTGGATATATATATATATTTTTTTATTTTTATTTTATTTTTATTATTTACTGGACTGTTTACTTGTAGTGTCTCAAAGCAGACTCCAGTAGCCCGGCGTCGTTACCATCCAAACACCCCAAAACACCACACACTTCCAGAAGGATGAGCCAGACCTCCGGACCAACCGACCCCGGTCTCCCCTCCTGTGCGTGGAACCTTCACATGATTGACACACCACCTCGACCAATCACATACCTACTTCCCCATTCTGCACAGCCAATCACATCACCAGGATTGGTGTACACATAAATTTACGGCTGCACTCACGCTAGGTTGAGCCGTACTGGAGGGTCCATAGAAATGTTGACAGCTTCAACACACAGGTGAGACTAACCCCCGTCCAGAAGCTGCTTCACTCTCTACATCTCAGTTTCCCCCCTCCCAGGAGAACTGTTCACTGTGAGCCTGGGGTTGCCACAGTCAAAAAACAACCATTCGAAGTCAAACCATACCGGCAGCATGAGCAAAAAGAAAAAGGACTGGAAGACTGAGAAAGGTAAGGCTTGTTGTGGTGGTGGTGGATGAATGAGGCTATCAGCATCTCCATGGCAGACAGCATGATATTCAACCATGCCAGGAGATTGACAGCCACTCTTTCTGTCTCCTCCGTGTTGCTGTGACAACACTTACTATTCGGTACCCACTATACAGATGTTATACTGATGTTGCGCCTCTGTTTTGCTGCCGTTATATGCATGCTTGACAGTCACTCACATGGTGCATCTCTCGCCTGCTTATTAGCTTACATGCAAGGAGGATTTTTACCCTTAAAGATCTTATTTACCTGCTAAAGTACTCCCTAAATATCCTGCCTTCCACCTGTGTGATACACCAACAGTGGAGTTACAAACCTCCTCTGCTATACTAAATATCCCTGTAGCCAAACAGAAACAAAGGAGTGTCTAATAGTTTAAAAAACGTGGTTATTTATCATTTTCTAAATGACAAAATGGCTGTTTCTCTTTCTCAAACACACAAGTGAAAGTTGCGTAAGATGCTAGAAAATGAAACTCCCCTATTTGACTTTCAGTTTCAGACACATGTAGGCTACAGGATAGACCTGTTGTGCTTTAACAAGGGCCAACAAAAAGACATGCTAACCCTTTAATAAATCTATATTCATCATTTATTTACACAGTAGCGCTTTTTCTTTTTGACATGGTTTTCACTTGTCAGAGCAGGTAGCTACAGCACAGGTGTAATCAATCACGCTAATTAGTGATGGCTGCATCCCCATGTCAATTTATGTCTGCGCATGCGCAATACAAGGGCCTTGCAAATTGACTGCAGCCATCATTAATGATCATTCCACCTGTGTGATACACCAACAGTAGAGTTAACAAACCTTCTCTGCTATACTAAATATCCCCTGTATAGCCAAACAGCACCACCGTATAGTAAAACAAAGGAACAAGGAGTGTCTAATAGTTTAAAAAACGTGGTTATTTATAATTTTCTAAATGGCCCAAAAAAGACATGCTAACCCTATCTATATTCATAACTTATTAATTTATTGACATTGTTTTCCATGGTTTTCACTTGTCATAGCAGGTAGCTGCAGCACAGGTGTAATCAATCACACTAATTAGTGATGGCTCCATTCCCCTTGTCAATTTATGTCTGCGCATGCGCAATACAAGAGCCTTGCAAATTGACTGCAGCCATCATTAATAATATTCATTCCACCTGTGGTCTCCCTGCTTTGACATGCCAAGGTATATACAGTGCTACTGTATGTGAAGATGCTAGAAAATGAAACGCGCCTATTTGACTCCAAGTGCTTTCAGTTTCAGATACATGTAGGCTACAGGATAGACCTGTTGTGCTTTAAAAAGGGCCAAAAAAGACATGCTAACCCTATCTATATTCATAACTTACTAATTTATTGACACAGTAGAGCCATGGTTTCCACTTGTCAGAGCAGGTAGCTACAGCACAGGTGTAATCAATCACACTAATTAGTGATGGCTCCATTCCCCTTGTCAATTTATGTCTGCGCATGCGCAATACAAGGGCCTTGCAAAAAACCAAATGGACTGCAGCCATCATTAATAATATTCATTCCACCTGTGGTCTCCCTGCTATGACACGTCAAGGTATATACACTAGCAAGGCAGCTTTATTTGCATAGCACATTTCAGCAACAGGGCAATTCAAAGTGCTACATTCAAGAACATTGCGACAAAGTGCAAAAGAACATTAAGACATAATTAAAACAGTTATAAAAACATGAAATATTAGAAAATAAAAACAAGCTGAAAATAAAAGCTAGGATCGAAACTAAAATAGAGTATAACACACAAGAGTAAAAGTTATAGTGCAGTATAAGATCATTATCTGGTTTAATAAAAGGCAGCAGCAAACAAGAAAGTTTTAAGCTTTGATTTAAAAGAACTAAGAGTTACATACAGTGCTACTGTATGTGATTGGACCATATTCCTCATCATATTACATTGGCAGCCCTGGCCTCTGTTCAGCATGGATGTGGCCTAATTTAATAACTGAAACAATAATAGTTTATAATCATGCAAAAACCAAATGGACTGCAGCCATCATTAATAATATTCATTCCACCTGTGGTCTCCCTGCTATGACATGTCAAGGTATATACAGTGCTACTGTATGTGATTGAACCGTATTCCTCATCATATTACATTGGCAGTCCTGGCCTCTGCTCAGCATGGATGTGGCCTAATTTAATAACTGAAACAATAATAGTTTATAATCATTGTTGGCGAGTTATTGAGAATTTCATGGTCTCTCTTGTGGAATGCCGCAGTTCAGTCAGTGTCTCGCCATCAAGCCCGTTGACTCACGACTAATTTTTTGGAGTGTATGGTAAAATCTTTATAATGGTCTTTTAAATTCTCCGAGCAAAGGTAATAATTAATCTTAGCCGGCCCGTTTCCAGTTGGAGCAGGTAGCAGCGTGGAGTGAACATCAAAGTAAATCAGATTTCATATTCCCTCTAGCTCAAATTGCGTTAAGAGGAGATCAAGGCAAATCAAAATGTGAAAGAAATTTTGAAACTGAAGGAATTTAATGTGATTATTTTTCAAATAGTGTTTGACCCATGGGGGCTAGCGTGTAGGCTGGGTGAAATGTAGCACCAACAAAGATACATTACTGCAAGTTGTGTGTTGCGTTTTGCCAGGTTGCAGACTATTCTGAAGTTTTCATAAACAAAATTAACTAAATAAGGAAACACGAGTATATAAAAGACTACATGGCAGTCACATCTCCTTTTTCGTTTTGTTATCACTAGAATTTGGTCCTGGCCTTCCCATGCAGAACTCATAAAGTACAGAAAAATCATCACTTAGCATCACTTATGCTGCGGCTCCAGTAAAACAATCTTGTTACTCATATTAGTAATATGAATAAAGCACATTTTGTGCCCATCCTGTTCTCATGGCATCTAAACTAAGCTTTTGAATTCTTCAACCACTATAAGTTCAGCAGAGTGACAAAGCACTGTAGTGTGGTCCAGAGAGCTTTGCTGTGTTCAGCCTCAGAACTGCCTTTTTATTCATCCATGTAGAATAAAAGCAGCCTTGGGAATGGCAGGAGTGGGCAAGAGGGAGAGAAAATACATAAGGGATAGAATGGATATCCCTCGTTGCAGAAATACCTTTAATTATAGCCTGACCTACTGCAGGATGTTGCCTAAAGATGACCTAAAGATCTTTGTATTTCTTACCAAAATATAGTCATCCTCAATATTTTAGCCTATCATATGTGTAAGAGGCAAGTCTCATAACTCAAAGTCCATTTTTAAGAAATAGTACAAAGTTCTTATGATGTATTTTAGGGTTATTATTTTATGCAAAGCATCAAAGACTCAACATTTAGTTGTAAAGAGCCAAAAGGATGCTTTTGTTTAGTGCTATATCCCATCCAGTTTTGCTTTTATAGAGGGGATGTTTTAATTGACCAAAGTCTACACCGTGAGCACTGCACTGGGGTATTTATTTGGCAAAGATTTCACAGTGAAGCACGTAATTAGGATGAAGCTTGTTTTGCAGAACAGCCTAGTGTTGTTTGGAGAAACAGTAGCTGTTTGAGGCTCTTTTGCAGTCAGTGAGATGAACATGAGGACACAAGCTGTGAGGACCCAAGAGTGATACAGCAGTACAAAGGTGAAGCAGCAGCTGTGTGATGTACTAATGTCAGCCAATTATGTTGGAATTTGTTGTAAAACGAATAACACACAGCAGCTTAGGCAACTAGTAGTAGCTTTATTTGTTTGCCATTGTTGCATAGAGTAATTCTAAGTGCACAAAATGAAACTAAAGTAGTTGCAGTAATGCAATATAAAACTATACATATTCACAATTTGTATAGGATATCTACAGATACTGTATAAAAATACAACAGTGCTAGTCATCCCTGTCTTTTGCATTCGTCAGTTCTCATCGACATCACACCTTCTGTCCTCTCTTCTAATACACCTGGGAAAGAATATTTTTGCATGCCTGATCCAATCTTCTGCAGATATGTCCAGACATCCAGCATTCATTGCATCCACGAGGGATGTCTGATTCTGTGGCTGCTGGTCATAACCGTTCTGCCTCCAAGAGGAAAATAATTAATTAGTAAGGTAGAAAGAAAAGGGACACCATCCTGGAAAGGCCTGTAAAGGCTGATTTATAGTTGGGCTCTACGCAGCGTCTCAGCCTGCGCCGTTGTGAGCATTTATACTTGTGTGTCTGCGGTGGGGTTTCTATATCACTTGTTGAGTTTCTTTGTGTATTTCAAACAATGGTGACTGAAACTGAGCGGATCATGTTGGAGTTAGATCTCGTCACTATTAGCGACGCAGCTAATAAATGTTGAATAACAGTTACTTTTACTGAAAGTACTGCAACGCAGAAAAGAGGGAAGGAGAGGAGTTCAGAGATGGCCAGAAATGCGTAGGAGGAAATGCCAGGATGTCCTACTGCATCCAGTCGCATTTTGCAGTATGCTAGCCAGCATGCTTTTCTGGTTAATCTGACTCACAATCCTGTGCGCAGCGGATATATGAGCAAGAGGGGTCAAAGTTCATTGCGCAATGTTCTGATGAATAAGTATGTCCTAATTGTATACATACTGGATGCAACAGTACAGACTTTGTAAGGGCAGCTGCAGTATGTACTAAAAGTTAAAAGAAAAAGTATACAACTCGGAACGCAGCCACAGTTGTTGCGGTCTGTGTCGGCGTGACAGGTAGATACATTTCTGGGGATGGGCACATCAAGCTATGTTGTAGGGTATGCAGAAGTATAAACCAGCCTTAAACCACTCTGTGACTGGAAGAGAATGGTGAAACGCCACATCGTCCCATACAATAACAAAACGTTGTGGATTCTGCCTCACTTCTTTCCTCACCTGACACAGGTCTTTCATAGAAGTCATCAGGGAATGAAAATAGTTGCTCAGTGTTTTATTTCCCAATTATGAGTTCATGCACTTCTATTATTTTTTTTAGATGTAAATTTAGCAGAGTGTAGTAAATTGCAGTAATTCTGTGTTATATTAGGTTTTGAACATAAATGTAACAGTTTTTACAATAGTATGTAAACGTGCAACATGTAAATACACAGTTTGGGCATTTTGTGTCCAAACAATGAAAAGTCATCAACAGTTTAATCCACATTGACTACTGTTGTGCTGATTGTGCAACAAGGTTTGTCAACTCAGTATTAAGAAATGTGTGTTTGCAATTGTAAAAAAAGGAAATGTAGGTAGTCATGACAAAATAACTTTCTCCATGCACAGTTTAAAAGTTCAGGGTGCAATGAAGCAACAAGGCTTCATAGTGCAGTGGTGCCATGGAGACAGTATGCACATTTTCATTCCAGCCAATCCACGCAACAGCCAGTTTCACTAATTAACACACCCATAACCAAAGAAGAGGGACTAATGAGTGAAATCAAATGGTGGTGAGGTGTCTGTTTGGAATGAGAGCCTGCCTTGTTTTGGGTCTCCATGACACATGGCTGAGAAGTGGGGTAGAAACGTCTTGGATGGCAAGCACCTACACGACTGAAGTGTGTTTGAGCAAGACTCAGAATCCCTACCAGCTCCAGTAGTGCTCTTTCATTGCTGATCCTGCACTTTGACCGTGCTAGCCAAAAGGGGATTTTAATGCATGAAGCAGAATCACTTTATTTAATATCACTTTATTTAAGATCACATTTTTCATAGTCAATTTAGAGAGCCAGGAAGGAGTGGAGCTGGAGCAGTGAGACATGACTGATGATGATGATAATGATGATGATGATGATGGCAGTACCAGGTGAGCAGTGAAGGAGGAGTCTGGTCAGAGGCCAACATCAGTTGGTGCAGGACCAGCAACTGTTTTATGGGTGATAGTCAGGTGAAGTAAAGGAAATAGACTGAGAGAAAGTTTCAAAGACATTAAGAAAAGAAAAAAAAAAACAGATTTAACTGGAAATGAATTTTACATTATTAGCTATCTGTTCCAGTGCCAAATCTATTTCCTGATTTTATTCTTCAATGGCACCAGCTTTATTCTCGCTTAATAAATGTATGATGTCTCTTTCCTCCACAGAGAGACAGCTCCGTCTAGATCGGGAGGAGAGACGCAAGGAGTATCGTCGTCAAGATTTTATATCTCTGGACAAGATCACATCCTGGAGAGAGGAAAATAGACGTAAGAGAAACCGCTTATTGTTGCTGAATGCCTTTTGAGTTAGGTGCGGCTGATAAACTGACACATAATGGTACTGTTTACACACCCCAGCCCAAAAAATAATGCCCATTTTTGTGCACACTTATATTTGTATGATTATATAGAGAAAGCACTATAATTCTGCACACAAGTGTGCTGTGAATGTATTTTTCCGTGTGCTGGAGGTGCTTGCCTGAAATTGGTAATGACTTCCTAAAGTTGCAACTTGGTTATAGCATATTTTATCAAACAGTCAGTATAAAATATAAATATTTTCTATTATTTATATATTATTTATACTGCACTTATCAGAACAAGCAATTACAAAGTGCTTTACAAGGCAGACATAAAAAGAACAAAAACAATAAAGTAGATTTGCAAAATATCCTGCTGCTGCCGCCTGATCTCGTCCACTTTCAAGGCACGGCGCAGTACATCTCCAACGAGCCTATACTCCAATCAGAGGCAGAGTAGGGCGGGTCATGCCTTCGCTATCGTAGGATTCATAATATTGCGACCCAGGAAGCCAGTTTCGATGCAGAGTGGTGCAATGATGATGCATTTTTGTAGGCCAGGCAGTGTGTTAGCATAGCCCTGGGTTCCCTCGACAAAAAGCCATTGGGATTTTTCCATTGGGTTTTGGATTATTGCAGAAAATAAGCACTGTGGCAAACAGACGTTTTTGTTACTTACACGTTTTGTTCAGCAAGATAATCTTCACAAGTGAACACCACTTTTATGATTGGTGAGGTGTGAATGGCACAGAAGTAAAAAGTTTATGTTAGGCTATAAACGAACTACACCATGGTTGCATGAGCGGAAGTGTACACAACGAGCATCGCCCTGTCGGAGATTCTTTCACAACAATGACCAGCTTGCTGTACATTATCCCTTACTTAGCAACCACCTTTTTTAAGACACATAAAAGCTTCAAAATACACAAGTGGGATATTTACTAACGTATTTTAAATTCTTATTTTCTCTTAAATCTCTTAAGCTTGTGTTAACCATAGACCTTATTTCAGTCAACTAACCAACAACCCATTAAAAAAACAAACCATTGACTACGAGACGAGGGAACCGGGCGTGCTAAAATGCTAACCCATTTCAGGGTTCAGGACTCAATCCTTTTAACTTTTTTCACTGCCTGCCACTGTGGCAGGCAACTATTTTTTTTTGTCTTTTGAAATCTCTGCGCTAAATGAAGGAATAACATTTTAGATCTGATGTCATTCAACTTACCAATATATTTTACACAAAAAAACATTATATACATGGTAAATTACAGTGTTCGAATTACACCGTAGCTTCCGGGGGAGCCCTATTTTTCGGGGCAGAGAGGGTACTGTACAAAGTACAGTACTGTACTTTGTTATTGTCATCTATAGTGGTTGTTTGCATAAAAATAAACCATTCAAATGATTATGATTATTTAAATATTTTTCCTGAGCAGCGTTTGAACGCTTTATTATAATAATAACTCAATGGCACCTCCATTAATATTAGTAGCTCCATTATTTATCAAAGCAGGACTGTTCTGCTAACAGGTAACGTAACTAACTCTCCTCCTTCTGATTTCAAAACAGGTTTTTTGTTCCCAGTGAAGCTTTATCAGGGAAAACAATAGGGCGCGTTCCTCAGGTTTAGTAGCGCCATGCTGTTGAGCGCTTTATTTTCTCTGCACCATGGCTCTGGTCCAAAACAAACTGAAACATGATACAGCGTGCATATGTGTCATTGTGCATGCAACTGTCGGAAAGCATAAATACCAAGGAATCGATAGTCACAGAAGCATGAGATACCAAGGAATTGGACAAGTAAGAACCCGTTCTTAACGTGAACCGGTACTCTGTTCCCATCCCTACCGATTTTACCCGCCACTGCCAACAATTTACCCGCATTTGGCGGGTGGCGAGTGCTAATTTCAGACCCTGAATGTATGCAAGCAGGAAGCTCGCAAGAGCTTTAAAACACACAGTAGTTTATGGTGGTGGCAATTTGTCTGACACTGACATAAAACCAACAGACTACAATTGATGTTCAGTGAAGTGAGGTAGATTGGCAACTTATTTAGAGTGATGTGCACACATCTGGTGTGGTATTTTTCTCTACATTAAATTAAACAAGGTAAAATAACTTTTCATGGCAGTTTGGGAGGCTCTTAGCTGATGTATTTTCCTTAAGAACCAGTATGAAATAGAACTGCCGATTCCCAGCTCCTCGGTTATTAGCATCTCTTGGCTCAACTCTTAAAGGAGGAATATAATAGTCATTGCTAAACTGGCCTGGCTTGTTATCTACAGAATATATTCGTTCATAAAAATTACAACATTTGCATCACACAATTCAATTTGTTTTACAATATGAAAGAAGGAAGGAATACAAATGAGAGTATGCAAATTCTGAATTAAAATTCAGTGTCCACTGGAGTCTTGATAGTGTAGTACGTACAGTATTGTCCACTGTTATTGCATTTTAAATGAATTTCTATGAAGTATTGCTATATAGGAACTGTAATAATGGATGAGTTGACTCTTTTTCTCCATCAACATCATCACATTTAACTGAAGATTTTATCCTTTCAAGTACATTTGAGAACATTCATCAATCTGCTCTGTGTCTCTATATTTTATTTATTTTTAATGAATGCAATGAGTTGAAATGATCTTTTTTTAAATTTCAGCCAACGACATAGAGGAAGGGAAGGAGCTGACAGGCGGAGGAGGGCCGAGCGATAAAGTATCTCTCTACAAAGGAGATATCACCGTCTTGGAATTGGATGCCATCGTCAATGCTGGTAAGGATCTGCCCTTTGACCTTTGGGAGCTGTTGGATGGTGATAGTGTTTGCTGCTTGAAGGCAGCTCGGCTATTAAATTGTCCTTGGCTGCCCTCTACTGTTCAGACTCAGAAAGTGCTGGTTCTTGAGGCATTGCACAAGAGATGAGTGTGACTGAGGCAAATGTTAAACTGGACATGTGCTCTCTTTCATCTGACTTACCATAGGTGGAAATACAGTGGCGAGATTATGTTCTAACCCTTTCTTGCTCAACTTATTTGCAGTTCCAGCTCTTTCTGGCTCAAAGTGCAAATTAACTTAATGACTGAATTCATTCTGATTTTGTTGGCGGTGTATGCTGTTATGATTAATGGTAACATGTCCAATACTGCTGTTTTGTAAAGATTTGCTATGTAGAATCAGAGAGTAGGTTAGCAGAAATGCCTTTTTTCAGGGATTTGTGCTACTGTTATGTAATTTTCTGCAGTGTGCTCACAACCTACACACATAGTCAGAGGTGCTAAAAGATTGCTTTACCTGTTGCTTCTGCAGACAGTTTTGCAGCTATATATGTGATAGTCCCACACCATATAGCTGTATAACAGCAGTATATTAAACATGGTGTACTTGGCTTCCTGCAGTTGTGTTTCATAACTTTTCCTTCCTCATGCAGTACTTGCAAACACGCACGCACACACACATTACAGTCTACTAAGCAGTGTGCATCTCGTGTGAAATTAATACTCTCTAATTTATGCAAGATTAATAGATGTGAAAAACAGACTGCTCTGTTGGATAAGGCTAATGAATTTAATCTATTATGTAAATACCCGTCCTGATGAGGATAAGGTGACATGACACTTTGAATCATCGTCAGCATCATGTAAAAGACAAATATGTGGTTTAGTACACAGACACCTGACACACACACCTAAATGTCATCGCAATTGTCTTGCTTTATCGATATTTTGACCTTTACAAATGTAGCACTTTGAGCTGATAATATACAATTCAGTTTGTTGTTTGTACTGAGTTTTGTGATAGCTGCTACATCTCTGAATTGGGTTGTTGTATGCTATATCTAAGCTCTGTAAAGAGATATTAAGTCTTGATTTGTATTTTATTTAGTGTAAGAGTCATTGAGCACACATGCAGGTGGTATGTATTTTATAGACTGACAGGTATTGGATTGCACTTTTACCCAATTTTGTTGCCGGTTGATGCTCTTTACAGTCAATATCTTAAACAAATCAAGGAGTGAATAAGGTAAGCAGTGGTTTTATTAAGTGACATAGAGCATATGAGAATGGAAATGAGGTTCAGGAGGCAGCATTGCACGTTTTTGTTTTTAAACATATTGTAGCAAATGCAGGCAGCTCACTTCAGCAGTTAATGCTGCCAGACGTCCAGGCTCTGATTGAGCTACATGTTGGCCGGGAGGTAATTCATTCTGTTTAGCAGGCTGTCAGAGGGTCTGAAAGGTTGAAGGAATTGCTGAAGCCTTTTATATTTTATATATAGACTAGAAGGTCTCAGCAGTTGCTGCTCTATTCATACTGCAGGAGCCGTTGTCTTTGTACAGGTGGTGGGACTGATAAGAACATTGTTCACCACCTATGACAGCTCTGCTCAACAACAGTAGTATGTTGTGAAGGTAACTCTGAATGTGAATGGATTGTTCCAGACCATGTTTTTTTGTCATTGGTAACAAAACATTATTATAACTATAGGCTGGACATGCTCTGGCTGTAGTGGCTCTTGTCCAAATTTTAGTGAGTAACACAGTTCTGAGCTGCATGTGAACAAGTGCTGCGGATGTTGGGCAACGCAGTTTGATAAGATCTTTGGATAGTTTGTTCAACTTCTTGCCTTTCATCTGTTCACTGCTTCCTATCTCTAGCCTGCAGTACTTCCATTTTCTCGTGCTATTTTTCATTTAGGGTTGGCACCAGTAGACCGCTGCCTATCAAGTGTGGGACTTTTTGAGCACCAGAACGTATTAGCCTACAGATTAATAAACATTTCAAGCATGAAGTGCAGCGATACTAATTATGCAAATTGTAGGTAAGTGTGAAGGTTGTTGTGTAAAATGTATGAAAGAAGGAATACATTTTCTGCTCTTCACATATTCAGGCTACTTGTTATACCCTTTAGTGTGTTCAGTGGATGTGAACTGAAGAACAACCACAGGAGCAGGTTGTTGCCTCCTGGCTGCTTGCAGAGTTAGGACTGTTTGTTCCTTCAGTCGAACTATTCAGCTTAAATATATAATATGATACTAGGGCTGCACAATTAATAGAAATTTTATCAAAAAAACAATATGGCCTACTGCAATTTTCAAATTGCAGGATGCGCAATATTTGTTAAAGGCAAAATATGTGTCGAAATACCATTTTAAATTAAATATTGTCATGCTGCAGAGATGTCCTGGTTTACAGATCATACTCTAAAGACTTAAGAAAACATATTTTTTTGGGTAAAGAACCCTGCAAAAATCACACCATAATCATTATAATATGTTTTTCAATGAAAATGAATAATGATGATGATCATCGTTCCCTCTAATATTGCAAATCATATCGCAATTGCAATATCAGTCAAATAATCGCAATTACATATATTTTCAAAATCGTTCCGCCCTAGATACCGTAATGTGAGATGAAATTATAATATGTTGGTCATTATGTATTATGATACAGGCCATTATGTACGTCACAGCGTAACTGGTGATTTCTTACCTTTCAGACTGCATTAGCATTATGGTTTTCTGTAGCTCATGGAAATGAACAATGACTCCACAAATGTCAACTTTTCACGAAGCAAGTAAAGCCGCCATGTCTCTAGCTTGTTATTTTTATTTCGCATAACATTTTGAATATATTTTCAGAGCCAATTACAAGTTTGTGCAACAAGGTTTTGTCATGACAGCAGCAATATGTTGGTTGCAAAGGAGAAATGAGTGTAATTTTAGGGGCACAGGCCAGCTTGGTACTACTGTTATGGTGGCTGCCTATAGCTTTTAGAGGGTGTCAAGTTGCTTTATGTCCTCCATTAAAGTTTAATTATTAGGCTCATTGAGTTTTTAATTCTTCCTTAATTCTGTTTGGCTGGAGGTTGGACAGAAGGTGCTCAAACTGTCACCTGGGTGAGAGCCTGGAGAGGGCAGGGCAGAAGGGGCTGTGGTGACAATTGGTAAACTGCAGGGGTGGAGGGCAGGATGGCCGTATCATGACAAGGTGGCTTGGGCTGCAGCATCCAGCCCCGGCAGATGGCCCAGCTCAGCCTACTCATTAGTGAGTCTCCATTGGTCTGCCACCACCACTGTGAATAAAACGTTGTTAGATCTATACCCATGCTCCCTGTAACCCTCTTCCTACTATTTTTAAAGGATGAAAGTGACATGTGTATGACACACCTCTCAGTTGATCTCATTTTTACTCCGTACACTGTCTAGATTGCATTTTAGCAGTGCTGCAGACTGTTTTGTCATGGGTATTGTCTCCGAGTATAGAAGACTTCTGCCCAAATTCTTCTACAAGATGCATTTTCCTCTTTTGTATAATAGTTGTAGTATGTTCAGCATGCAAGTGACGATACTGTGTTGTTCAGTAATATTGATAATATCCACCAATATCCCTGATCCTCTGGTAGCCCAAGTTTTTGGCATATATGCCAAATGGATCAGTAGGGAACCTCCGGGTCTGAAAAGTGAAGCCAATGAGGAAGTGAATTAAATTTACATTCTTTCTAATAGCCAGCAGGGGGCGACTCCTCTGGTTGCAAAAAGAAGTCAGATTGTGTAGAAGTCTATGAGAAAATGAGCCTACTTCTCACTTGATTTATTACCTCAGTAAACATTGTAAACATGAGTTTATGCTCTCAATCACTAGTTTCAAGTCTTCTTCAATACAGCATGATGTTCATTTAGTAAATTATGGTCCCATTAAGAGTAAAATAGACAACAAAGCAGGGTATACTTTAGGGCTCGGCTACCTTGGGATTGACAGTTTGCTACCACGGCGTTGTTCGGTCTGGGTGTTGTCAATGTTTTCATCTGACAACTGTAATCCTTTCACAGTGTGTTTTCAGTTCATGAAAGCCAATTGTAACATTTTGGTTGCCCAAATGTCTTATTCTGTGTTCGGTCGTACTTGCGCTGCGTTTCATTTACCGTGGAGGTCGGAGCTGGGAATGACGTCACACCCGAGTTGACTCTGTTCAACAAGTCGGAAAACTTGATGGGGTTTGCCCCAGCCAGGTTAGCCATTGTTAGCAATACCAGTTGATTGAAGTTGAACAGTACTGTGTGTACGACTGATTTAATGAGACACAAATAAGACAGAAGTGCTAGTAAACAGTATTTACTACACATTTTTTACCGTTGATGCGTGGAGCAGCCATCTTAGATTTTGCGGTCGGGGTTGGTGAGGTTCGTCTGACTTTCCGAGTTTGAAATCCGACTTTGGGGGGCGTTCCAGTTGAAATTTCCGACTGGGAACTTGGAAATTCCGACTTCAAGGTTCAAATGGAAGGCAGCATTAGCTCCCATGGTTCCACCCTCTCCTGTCACTTCTGGTTGCAAAAGGCCAAGATTGTGATGGCCAAACTGCCGAGCTCAAGGCTTCAAAATAGCAGTCCACAAACCAATGACTGACGTCACGGTGACTATGTCCACTTCTTATACAGTCTATGCTTTGGATTGGTGTCTGGCAATGATCAACGGAAAGAGGAGACTATCACACTTAATCAAGGCATGTTTCATTGAAACTTGCAGGGTTCACTAAAAGTTGAAAGGACGCTCAAACTGAGTTTTAAAATGTAATGCATGTCATTACTGTTGCTTTTACACGGCAAATACAAGATAATAATTTTTCTCCTCGTCTCTGGGCATGGAGTTCATGTGAGAGTCACCATCCCTCTCAGATCAGAATGAGGTCGTAAAGATAGCGATGCGAAGTGGAGGGGACTTCTCTTATCATGATGACTGTGGTAATTATGCACAGGGGTTGACTCCTAATCCATTACCCGCTGTAAACCTTTCCCATCTTTCCGTATTAGATCATTTTTTAAAGGAGCCAATTTAGTGTGCACAGGGAATCTGGTTATGAACGCTATAAAGAACCTGAAGGGGTTGAGATGACTGTGAGAAAGGCAATTGGTATTCAGTTGTATGGAGCTGCTCATACTGCAGTCATCACAGGTTTGATGAGAGCAGTGACCCTCGGAGGGCAGAATACCATGATCCAGTGGAGATTGACTTTTATACGTTTTTTGATATGCAATCCATTCAAACATTGTTTGCCTGCAGGGCTGCTTGGCACACAGGTAGCATTGTTTACCTTTCATTCATGCATATTATACAGCGCAGAAGGTTACCAGGTACAAAGTAATTCTGTGCTCGGAGCAAGGTTACATGTTGAGGTGCAGCTCTTTTTTATGTTGTCAGTCATTAAATCGTGACCAATTTATTAGCCAATTGATGGGCTCAAGCTTTGCTGTGTGTTGTGCCAGGTGAGAGTTAAAGAAAACTAAATTGGCTTCAAGTTCATTTGATATTATTTAAATTGCTCTCAAACTAAACCTCTGGTCAGTGTTTTAATTATTAGTGTAAATAAAACTAGAGCAAGACATGGATTTTTATCTTGGGTTATTTGGGGTAAAATTTGAATCAAAAGAACTAGGGCTGCAACTAATGATTATTTTCATTGTCTACTAATCTGTCGATTATTTTCTCGATTAATCGATTAGTAGTTTGGTCTATAAAATGTCAGAAAATGGTGAAAAATGTCAATCGGTGTTTCCCAAAGCCCAAGATGACGTCCTCAAATGTCTTGTTTTGTCCACAACTCAAAGATATTCAGTTTACTTTCACAGAGGAGTTATGAAACTAGAATATATTCACATTTAAGAAGCTAGCACATTTTTTTTTTCTTACAAAATTACTCAAACCGATTAATCGATCAAAATAGTTGGTGATTAATTTGATAGTAACAACTAGTCGATAAATCATTGCAGCTCTAAGAGGAACAAATGAAAAATGATAAAAATAAAAAAGTCCTAAATTTGAATGATCCAACATTATTCATGTATTATGAAAAACAAAACAAACCTGAGCTGCATATTATCAGTAAAGGGCGGCAGTAGATCCTTGGCGGCTCCTACTGTCCACATGTCGAAGTGTCCTCGAGTGAGACACCGCAAACCAAGTTGTTCCCCCGGGCGCTTCACAGCAGCCCACTGCTCCTAAGGGCGGGTTAAATGCAGAGGTCAAATTTCACATATGTACCTGCATGTATATGATGATTGTAAAGTTTAACTCAAAGTGATTTTTATTGAAGGAAGAACACTCTTTATTTTTAATCTCTGAGGGTTACTTTTTTTTAAGGGTGAGGTTGTGGTCCATCCTACTTATTGGAAACCTCAGTAGTTGTGGCAGCACAGCAACAGTGCAGGATAATGGTGTGTAATGTCCAGAGAATATTATATGCTTCTCTGAGACACAAGCCTTAATGGAGAGCACTGCCTTATTTATTAGGGAATGACTCTCTGAGTGCTCTGGTAATATTTTAGCCTGCCAAGCACAAGGCTTTCCAGAATGAAAAGTAGATGTGGCATTTTTATTCTCTCACTGAGCTCTTGGTCTATAGACAGACTCTAAAAAGACATACTTTTTCATTGTCGCTCTTCCCAACTTTAGTGTTCTTTTAAAGGTCTAGTTGTAATATATGACAACATATTCTCCTTTTCTATCCTGTGAAAGCCAGTACTCTCTTGTGAAATTGATTTGCTGTTCACATCCTTATTTTTTTTATCGGTCTAAAATGTTGCCGGGACTCTTCATTACTGTTATGAAATGGGGACATTTTAGTAGTTAGTTTTAGGAGTGAGTTGTCTTAACGATACACCCATACAGACTAACACCAGAATGTGGCATGAGATGCCAAAGAATGAATTTACAATTCGCTTTTTACTTTTTACATTTCCCTTAGTGATTGATAAAGCCTATGGCTTTTGGTTTTGCTTCCTGTTTGGGGATCTTGTCAGCATAGACACTTCATTAGATTTTCTGTCAGGCCATGGATGTGCTGCACAACACACTCAGCCCCTGGAGAGTCTGGCTCGATGGGTCTATCCGTCTCTCTGCAGATTCACACCCTGTGCCATAACCTCCCTGAGTGATGCTGCGATGCTCCCAGCAATTTGACTGCAATTCAGGGTCTCTCTCTCTCTCTCTCTCTCTCTCTCGGTCTCTCGGTCTCTCTGTCTCTCTCTCGCTCACTCACTCACTCACTCACTCACTCACTCACTCACTCACTCACTCACTCACTCTGGTGTCAGTTGCATATACATGGACGTACACACTGACACACACACACAGTACATTAGAAACCATGGCAGAGGACTGGTAACTTCTTGAGCAAACTTGTGATTGTTGCACTGTCACACCAAGAATGAAAATCAATGCCCCTGGCTGAGAGAACTTGCTGCTCTGTTGAACAGTGAAATGACTCCGGTGAGTGGGTTGCATTGGGTCCTGCACTAAAAGGTCCAGTTAATCGTATCAGCTCTGAGAGAGATACAGCACAAGGCCAGGGTTTTCCCTGCCATCAGGGTGTAAATGTGAACTAAAGGGACAAACCAGCTGGCGAACTTCCTCTCCTTCCGATTTCAGCTCCATTTCTCCCCCTCCCAGTGTCCAGATTGTGAACAGCCTTGCAGCCTGCTTCAGTGTTTGGTCAACGTCAATGTTGTTTACCTAATCTCTGTGTCCTACGGGGTGCCAACATGGCCAGGTAGAAATAATTTTTCACGAGGTGTGGCTAATGGAGAGTAATCATGGGAATCTGTGCTGTCAGTGTGTATCCGGCTGGCACTTAGAGAAATGTCTCCCTTTGCTTGAACTGCTAATGGTCTATGACCGTATTGAGTGTTTGGGAGAATGAGCCTTCCCAGTCACGCAGTTTGTGACCCAGCCCACACCACCTTCTCTCTTTCTAACACAAACACATACAAAGGGATGTTTAGGCTATGAAACTGACTTTGTGTCTTTGGAGACAGTTGCCAGTGCTCATGAGGAGGCCCGTCATTCATGTCAGGTCCTCACTTGTCTCCCCGGTGGACACAGAACTTAAGTCATCGTTGTCAAGGTCAGAAAGTCTCTGTTTGCATCCCTGTTTTTCTTCCTAGCCCCTTCTTCCACTACCCCCCTCCCTGCAAACATTTCAAAACACCCTGCCTTATGCTGCACACACGCCAGATCTCATCCATCAGGCCTGTGAGTAATTGAGAGGGTATACAGACGGGAACACAGGGAAGGAGTCTCACCACCTTCTGTTTCTATTTCCCTTTGTCTCGCACAAGTTAAGGATTTTTAATTACTGTAGGGGTCATGTAAAGGACATGGAAAGGAAAATAAGTAGCACAAATCAAATAAGAGTCTTATTTTTATTTAGTGAGGGGAATTTTAGTGGTTCAAGGATGACCTTAACAAAAGAAAAACAACATAATGCTTTCCGAGTGAGTACTTAAAGGTAGTGGCTGCAAAATGACTCACCCCTATGCCTGCAGTATGAGGCCTGCTTGTGTGTAAGTGTGTGTGTGTTACGGGTGCTCTAAAGCAGATGAATAAAATGTTTTGTAGCGCAGGTAAAGCTTTCATTTAACAGATAGACCAACAGACGAATGGGTCCAGTGCTCCAAAAAGCTTGTGTATCTGTTGACCTATAGGGGGCACTGTGGCTCTATGGAAGTATCGCTGACATCTCTGATAGCAGAGGAAGTTTGAGAGGTGAGATGACTGGGCTGGTGCTGCATTTCAGATGGATAAATCCCCTTTTTTCTGCTTCCCCCTTCACAGATGTTTCTTTTGAACTGTTTGAGGTGACAACTTGAAATTCCAAGGCGTCTTACAGATTTTCAGCATCTGCTTCTCCAATAGCCCAGAAAAATGTCCAATATTGTGCTGTTTTTGGAATTTGAAACACATTTTTTTTTTAACAAAATAAAACAGAGATGCTGGTTTTGGAGCTCAGTCAAGGTTTCAGATGTTACACTATATTAGCATAGAAGAAGTGAGAATGTGGCTGTACGCTTCTCTTTTAGCTGTGGTGGAAATGTGTATTTGTAAGCACAAAAGAGGAAGCAAATTCTTTTGTCCGTTAAGGGAATGTGGGGAGATGCTGGGTGAGACTAGCTCTTTACTGGCAGAGTGAAGCACGGGTGAAAGGAGCGGGTTGGAGAAATCAACCCCTGACTGCTGACTGTTTCTCTGCACAATCCCCAGGCAGTGTGCTCTGCACGGTCGTCAGCAGGCGATTCACTGGTCCTCTCTATACCCCTCTTTGAACACCAGTTCATTCTCCCTGCTTCTGTTCCCAACCCCCCCATGTTTTCCTCGGTTCCCTCATTTTAGTTTCAGTTAATCTCTACTCCTGCGAATACTGTAAACCGTTGCAGAAACAAACAAATGCAAGCCATGTACACCGAGAGCCCAGGAAAGTGTGCACCTTAGCAGAAATACTGATGAGCTACTCGGTTACAGGCCTGCAGTGGCAAGGTTTTACAATAATGGCTTCATATGTATAATGACTATAGGTAATGGTGCAGGTAATGAGCAACATAATGTCACAAGTAAGTAACGGAATATAAAGCAGACATTCTGGCGAGGGTATTTTCTTTGAGGGATGTAGGCCTCTTTTTTTTTCACCTGACACTCCATTTGATCATTTTATGCTCGTTTCTTCAGAGGGGATGCAGTGGTTAAAATAAATCCAGAATATGTAGTAGTGTTGTAGCAGAAATAAGATAATCCAATGCAGCGTTACTGTGACTAAGTCTCTGTCAAAATTCCACCTAGAAAATCAGTGCTTATATAAAATGGTGTCCTCCCGACTATTTCTCTGTTTGCTAAACAGAGAAATCACTCCATATAAGAGGGCCTCAAAGCAACTCAAATGAAATACTGTGATGTCTGCTGAGTAGCTTTAAATGAGAATTCAATTCCTACAACCCAGGGCAGTTCATTCAATATTTGTGAGCATGTACAAGTTGGAACCAGAGGCCATGTTCATAAAAGTAGCTCTCAATTGACAATTTTGAATGCATTTTAAAGTAACTGAGATTTCTCCCCTAGTTTTAAAAGTTAAAAGGAATCTGGCATTGTTGGGCTGCATTCACACCAGATCGGGCGTTGCGGCGATTCGGGAGAGTCACTTTAATGGCCCATTAACTGCAACGATTAACGTCTTTTGTTCTCTCAGAGCTGGGTTGTACAGCTCTGGATCGCCGGTTCCCTGATTGGCCACCGCAGCGTGACGTCGGGTTGCGTTTCTCCAAGATTGGTTGTGTTTTCTACTTTTCCACCTTAGGCCACTGCGTTTTTTCCCTGCAGCCCCTGCGGCCACCACAGGGGTGTAACAGTACAATAACTTTCTCAGAAAATATCATGGTTTGGATATACTAATTATTACTATAATTAGTTACAATAACCAGGAATGAGAACAGGATTATAATAAACATAATTATGAACCTGATTAATAATAGCATGTAACTATAAAATGTTATATAACTAAAGCATGTTAGCCTACATGTTAGCAGCACTATAGCAAGCTAAATTAACTACTAATTGAAAAATAACACCAGCTGTGAGTTTTAAAAATGATGTCCTGTTATCATTAACAATTAACATTAACATATAGTGAGTGAAAGCGCAGCCAGACTTCTCCTGACTGTATCTTTACCTCACACACTTTCTTACGTCAGTTTTTTCAATACTGTAGATCAGCAAATGTACACGGTATGATAACCTTATGATAAATAAAGATTATTAACCGTCAACTTTCATACCACGGTATACCTTGATACAGTTATACCATTACAACCCTATGCAGCCGCAGCCCAAACACACTTACCCCATTCAAAATGAATGGGAAGAAGTTTTTGCCGCACCGCCGGATCAGGTGTGAATGCAGCCTTACATTTCCAGGCGTTTATTCATAAGTCCTTCTAAGGTGAAGGTTTGCTTCTAACTAAGCAACTATGGAGTGAACACTTTAGAGGAGATGCCATTTCATTCCTAAACTACAAAATATTTCTCTCATAGAAGCTTTAAGAGACTTAGCCTGAAGTACTTAACATTTCAGCAGTGTGTGTAACAATGATGATGGTTAGAAGCTTTCAGCTGAAGTGGTTAACTGGAAAGAATCATTTCAATATTAGAATTTATCTGTCATCTGTCTCATGACTCTAAATTAAGCAAAATGTTCGGTTAGCAACAGTGAATCTTTTCTACCTTTTATTTTTAGACTTAATTAACGAGTTTAACAGTTCAATGTTTATCCAAAGTATTATCTTTTTACATTTCAGGTATTTTTTTTGTTTAAACTGTAAAGCATAATACAGTGAGTATGGATGCATAGATAGCGCGTATACGTTATCACAGCTGACTCGTATCAGTTCCTACGTTTATGCTTTACATAGGCAGATATGCTGCGAATGCTTACCTTTAATTAGCTGTATGTATAAACTAAAACTGCATTTGCAGGATGAGGAAAAGAGTAAATTGAACACTTTTCATAACCACTATTACAATTACTCGAACTACCACCACTGGAAAGCATTTTTTTTGTATTTCTTGTATGCATAAATCTAATTATTGTAAGAGTAATATACGGTATCCTCATGTCACACATAGTGGCTGCATTTTTAAACAATCCTTCATCTTTTCCTAATAGATATACTGTGTAGCAATTTTTAAATGGGCCCAAGAATAAACATTAAACTCAACATAATGTAGGTGTGCGCTGCTTGACATATTATGTCAGACAGCCATCGGCGATCTGTTAAAATGTGAAGCCCATTGTGGCAGAGAACTGAATAATTTTAGACTGTTTATACCCAAATTATGTTTTATGGCAGCACTAGCAGTGCCGAACCAGAAAACATACACATTATCCTAGCAAATCACCTTAAGGTGCTATCAGAGAGACCTTTTCCATCTTCTATAATGAACCTGGTTCGTAACAACAGCAGCCTTTCCGAGATTAAAACAAATAAGGTATAAATCCAAACCTTGCAAAAATACAATAACTGTGAAGAGAAAATTTGTTTTTTTTTGGGGAAATAATCAGCTAGTTGACAAAGACAAAAAGCTCTTAACTGTAATGGCCCTGACCTTAAAGAACACTGCTGAATGCTCACTAATAGAAATTAGACTGTCCCAAGGAAAACCTGCTGACAGTCAGTGGTTTTTATAGGTACATGTATATGTATACGGGAACTAAACGATTCCTGATCTTATCATGTCTGATGAAGTTCCACATTACTGGCAGAGATTACGATGAGTTACAGAAATCGTACTTTCTGTGTCGCAGCCGTTTCCTATTATCTTTACATACTGTAACTCTGATGCACGCACTTAAATGTTATGTTATGATGCAGTGTGTCATAGTGATGAACTGACCTGTGATGATGTTTTAATTGAACAAGCTCTATCTATTGTACAGTAATAATGAAAATCATCTTTCCAGCAGTCATCTCAGCTCTCCGGGGCTGCGCGGCTGTACAGTCGTTGCCCTCGTGTATGGTAATGAAGCACTGACTGGACGTCCTGATGAAATGGATTTCCCTTTTGTTGACACAAGTGATTGTGTGGTTACTGTAGGGCTTAGGGAATGTGGACTCATTATAGACAAAGACCTTCGTTCAGCGGAATAGTAATAGAAACGAGGCTAGGTTC
Organism: Sebastes fasciatus; assembly: GCF_043250625.1. Taxonomy (NCBI): domain Eukaryota; kingdom Metazoa; phylum Chordata; class Actinopteri; order Perciformes; family Sebastidae; genus Sebastes; species Sebastes fasciatus. Next base: position 20,156,313 of record NC_133803.1, on the reverse strand, counting down.
TGTTGACTGTGATGAACAGTAAGCTTTATGTGAAATGTCTGGGAGATATGAGTCTATTAGGCCTGATGGAGTTATTATTTTGAAAGGTCTCACAGCTTACAAGTCAGTGTTTGATGTAACTACCCTGCAAACAATGAGTGCTAATGAACTCCATCAGTTTTCCAAAAGCAAAACCCATTTGGGCTCATTTATGACAAAATGAACACTGTTTATTGCGGACTTTGTTGGGAGAAGGTACTGTATACTGAAAGATTTTATTCCTTCAGTTTATCATTTAAGACAGTTATTAGGGTAACAAGGCTTTGCATACTGAGAATATGCAGTCAGATGCTTGACATTTCATACTGTGTAACAAACTCCCCAGAAGAACAAAGCGATTTTAGGCTAACCCAAGAAGTTCGATTAGATTTTATTTCCATAACAGAGAGCGGCATGGGAAGGAATTTTAGATGAGAGGAGACAGAATATGCCTTGAGTGCCAGTGAGTTAAGAGGTGTTTTGCAGCAGGGTTCACAGGGTTGCTGATATAGAGTAGTTATAGACAAGCTGATGATTTGTTGTGATGTACAGGGGGAGAGCAGGGAGACCTGACTTGGAGGTAGTGTGACCTCAAACAAACTGCATTTGTTTAACCTCGCTCATCTGTGGAGCTATAATGGGATGATAGCTTCTGCCATTAGCATGATGAAATGGACAAATAAGTGACTTTAGTGAAACCCGCTCAAGTAAAGGGCTGCAATTTGGTTGGCCTTTGATGCTTGGGTTGGCTATGGAAACAATTTAATCTCTTTAATAGAATCTTAGTTCCCCCCTCCATGCACAAACAAAGCAGATTAAGGTTCCCAATAAGGCGAAGACTTCGCAGTCTTTGTGATGGAGCAGAATTCCCAATACTGTGGGTGGCATTGGGTTTTTTTTGTGTGCCGTGTGTAGACACAGGCGAGAAACTCCCTCGACACCGAACCAAAGCTCCAATTCTGTTCAATTGTACTTATCTTGCTTTATTCAATGTATTTAACCAGGGTTAAGATCTTGGATCTCTTTTATAAGGGAGACCCCACCAGGACAACAATAGCACATTATATCGCACATTAAAGGGGACCTGTTATGCTTTTGTGCTTTCCTTAAGTGTGTTATATAGTGTTTTTGTGCAGGTAAAAGGTCTGCAAAGTTACAAAGCCCAAAGTCCACGCCAAAGAGAGTTACTCTCCCCCACAGAAACACTGCTCCTGAACTGCCTGAAGTGCCTCGCTTGAAGTCACGCCTTTTCTTCTGTAACGTGGTGATGTCACCAACTAACACATTTGCATGATACCTGCCTAGCGGCTAGTTTGGCATGCCCTCGAACAAAGCTAGTTAGAGCGGAGCTGGAGTGGAGTCCAAAGAGTTTGGTTTGGTTGACCAATCACAACAGTGGGCCAGCTGACCAATCGGAGCAGACTGGGCTTGGTGGGGACGGGAGGTGGCGACGGGCAGGAGCTCAAACTGATCGTTTCAGACAGGGTGAAAAGAAGTGCTGCAGCACAGCCGGTATGAGAAAAGTAATGCATTTTTTGAACATTAAAACATGTAAACCTGTTCTAGTAGAAACCCAAAATACAAAATGATGCACCTGAGATGTGAATTGAGCACAATGGGTCCTCTTGAAGTATGGTATGGTAGATAGATATATGGGTAGAACAAAAGATGGCATGAAATACATAAATACAATATATACGAAACGATACCTGTTACCTAGTCTGCAGTGAAATCTCCCCGTACTAAAAGCTATATCTAGGTTACCGCATTATTGTGTTCAGTGTGATGGTGAAGCTAATTATACCTCAAGTGGCTGAAACTCAGGCTGTTGTAAATAGTCGGCTCCTAAGCAGCTTCCACACAGTCCTGTCTTTGATATGAGCACTAAGGAAGCGATCCTTCATCCTCCTGCTATTAGCGGGTGTTGATTGATTTGTAAGAACGCAATTTGCTGTGGATGAACGTGGAAGAGGAAAAGGTAGAGTAAAGGAGACATTCTAGTGTTTGTCATGGGTTGTGCCACTTAGACAAATGTGAAGACAAGGTGCAGAGACATTATATATATATATAGGTACACTTTGAAAAGCTGCCAGGTGAGGGGAAACAATAGGAAGGAAGAGAGATTGGAGGAAGTTATGACAGGCAGGAGACTCGGAGGAGGATGTTGTGTACTCTCAACAGATTTAATTCCCCGTGTTCCCTGGATAATCAGGCACCACATGGCCATCCTCCAGCCGCCACAGTCCCCCAGGGGCTGTGCTGCGTTGTTGATGAAACACATCACATTACAGATGATATAGGTGCGTTTATCATGTCGTAGTGGGTGTCTTGATGAGTGGTGGAAGAGACGGAACGAGGTAGCTCCATATTGTACGACCAAAGGCATGGCAAACTTTTGGCCAGAAGACACAATTACCCCTTTAATTACCCCTTTAATCAGGATATCTGTTCAGAATATAAATCCAAATGAACACAAGGCAGGAGCACAGATGTTCACATATTGTTGGCTAATACATATATTTTTGCCTGCTAATTAAAGGGGAAATGCATTTGGCTCTCACAGCCTCATTGCACAAAAGCATTGATTATGTGCTATGTTGATATAATCAGATTACACAAAAGTATATAGGTTAGCAAGCCCACCGTATGTCTTACTCGTGCCGAGGACAAGATGATCCCCAAATCCCCCATCCCCGTTGCCAATGTAATATGTATCTGGCCATTTTCACACAGGCAGTGCCACAGACAGGTGCCGAGATGCGGTAAATAGGGAGCTAAACAACATATTGATTGAACATTCTGACTGACTTCTTCATAACCACAATTTAAATTAATAAAGACTTATTATGGATGTTTCACTCAACAACTGTTGTCCCTGCTCAGCCTGCTGTATTGAAGTCCGTCGTGTAATGTTCTACAATCCAGAACAAAATGATCCAAACGGGTAAAAGAAGTAAGATGTAAGAGGAGCACAGGCGGCATTTCTTACTATCTTTTGCATTTTAATGCACCTAATTTGTACTTTCTTTATCTAGATAACAAAAAAACAGGAGCGTATCAAAACGAGTCATCGTACTAAAATATTGTAGTGACAGCCCACATTTCCCATCATGCCTAGTGCTGGACTGAGCAGTTTAAGTTTATGTTCCAAAATGCAAATGTAAGTGTTTTGTAAGTGTTTGTAATGTGTCTGTTAAGGTGGTTTGGAAATTGTTATTTTGTGCTGGTTTATATTTTTAACCATTAGTAAGGTGGCTGTTAAATTTCTTGACACCAGATAGCTCGACACTCCTCCTCCACTCGCGTTCACTCTGTTTAAGGAAGTGAGTGTCAAAACTTGCGCGTGGCATGGCATTTATCAAGTTGTTATCTTCATCTACTCTCAATTTCAATGTGGGCCCTTGTGTGCCCTCCCTTGACCCAGAGGCTGGGACAACTGACCTGGTGATCCCCCGCTGTCGGCGGCCCTGTAGGTTAGTAACACAGAAGTTACTCAGTGAGTTGTAGAAGCTAGAAGTATTGTCAGCTGATGGAATGATCACTATCAGCCTACAACAAAAAATCACTGTTTGCATTTTACGATGCTCTTGATTTCCTCATCTTTCCTACTCCACTTGCACTCTTTTTCACAGTTTTCTTTTCTAGCACAACAATGGAGGGCAGAGTTATGCGTGATCGATCGGCATCAGAAAACCATTGAGTCATGGCTAAAAAGCTTTGTTGTCAATCCAAAAAACAAGATGAGCGAGCTGTATTATTATTTTAGCATTAAACGTCATGATATAGGCTATCGTCTCTTCAGTAAACATTTTGTTGGATCTCTGCTCTAATGAGCTTCCTTGTTTGTCTGCTGTTTTAAGTTTGACTTCATTGTTTAGGTCTGTTATAGACAACTGTAGCTCCGGGGAGTTGCAGGCTTGAGAGGGTGTCGAACAGGCTCCTGTTGTATAAGAGGATGAAATTAATTATAAATCATTGAATTCAGTGTCTAACTGTTTGTATGAACACGTTTTTGACAACCTAATTGTTTTTAATGTAAGACTTCAGTGTGAGTATAACTATGACTTTGGATAGGTACAGTGAAATACAGTTATCGCTGGCACTCCTTTCACGTTTATAGCTGTAGGTTAGGGCTTGGACATTTAATTAGTCATAAAATTAGTCATCACAGTGCAGCCACAATCCACAAAATATAATTCCACTAAGACTACAAAAACAACTTATCACAGTTTATGCCAGGGAGGGTATTATCATAACCCTTAGAGCACAATTTCATGTATTTATTGCAAAAAGCAATTACTTCACCTCACTTTAAAAAATATTATATTTATATATATATATATATATATATAGCCTCCATTAATCTCACTAATTTTCATCTCACTGTACTTTCTAAAATTACTCATGTATTGCAAATTGAAATATAACAGCTGAAATAAAACAGGGCAAAACATCCTACCAGTCTTGTATTTAGCAATATAACTTCTCAGAGCTCACCATCTGATGCAAGGCATTACACATAGTTACAGAGCAGGTAAACATATTTAGGAGGGTATATCAAACTGCCCTTTGAGCTTGAATATTGCAAAATACTATCTCCGAAATCTTCCCTCCTTCTCTTCCCATGTCTTTCTTGAATTGGTCCCCTTCTTCTGAGACAAAGAGTACTTTTGAAAGTCCCTCCAACACAGAAGGCAACATTAGTGTGTGTGTGTGTTCTTGAGAAAATCCTAGTGCCTTGAATCATCATACAGGTTACTGAAGTAATGGAGTCATCACATTTCAAGAGCTCTTTTTTTGCTTCTTGCTGTAGGCAATAGCGCAGCACAATGCTCTAGCAATAAGCAGTTTAAAATCTTAATACATCTGACAAAATAGCACTGCAATAGTGCTAATTTGGCATTATTTGATCGAATTATATTCAATATCATGTCCATCAATGCATGTACACTTCTCACTCAGTATAATGCAATGCAGTACAACAGCACCACTAACTATAGGGCTGGAAAAAACAACCATAGAGTTGAATCAGCACTCGGCTCTCTGACACAGAACAAAAACTGACCCTTAAAAGTTTCACAAATGTTTTATTGCATGGTTATTATATTGGCCTGCATTACATTGTTTAGATGTACCTTTCGAATGCTGCAGGAATGAGTCCTAAAACCCAGAAATGAGTTAGCATTTTAGCACTTCGGGTTCCCTCGGCTCAAAGTCAATGTTTTTTTTAATGGGTTTTTAGTTAGATGCCTGAAATAAGGTATATGGTTAACACAAGCTGAAGAGATTTTAAAGTTTTGTTCTACAATATAAAATACGTCAGTAAATATCCCACTTGTGAATTTTGAAGCTTTTACATGTCTTAAAAAAGGCGGTTGCTAAGTGGCAAAATGAAACTACTGGACGGCATCACGCCGACTTGTCCGCCTTTACAGCCTCGTTGTACTCTCATTCATGCGACCGTGGTGTAGTTCGTTTTTAGCCTAACGTTAGCTTTTTACTTCTGCCGATTGCATTCACACTTCAAAAATCATGAAAGTGGTGTTCATTTGTGAAGATTATCTTGCTGAACAAAACGTATAAGTATCATAAACGTTTGTTTGCCACAGAGCGTATTTTCTGCAATAATCCAAAACCCAATGGAAAAATCCCATTGGCTTTATATTGAGGGAACCAGTGCGATGCTAACTTCCTAAAAAAACAAACGTCATCCCTGCACCACTCTAAGTACTGTAGTAACTTAGTGTAAGCTTATACTACGGCATTTCTTAACGTAGCTTTGTGGCCTTTGAGATACATTGTCTGAAATAGGTGAACAGATAAATCACTCAATATTTCAAGTGGACATAGTAACGTGATAATTGTGTTACTGTGTAAAACACACTTACAGAAACAAGTTAATGGAGTTAAGTCCTGAAAACAGCTACACAGTGATTTCCATTTAGAAGACAACTCAATTAACTGTGGGCCAATTAATGCTGCCTGTGCTGCTGAAATTAATGAAGAGACATGTCAGCGTAGGCCAGCAGGATGGAAGGAGAAGCAGAAGGTCAGGCGGTGTTTTCATTGATGAATTTGTGCTGCGCGATGCTTCGTCCATTTATCATTTGTATGTGTTGAAAGGGGAATCTAAAATCAAGCATAATTTGACTTGAGAAAGACAAAGTGAGGTCAAAATGTCTGTAATACAAAAAGGAAGCTTAGTGTTTTGATTAATCTTGTCTCATGCCACAACCAGCACCTCATTTTTGGGGTGCATTCAGAACAGATGCACTTTTATTTCTGTATCAATCCACATTGACTCTTAAAGGCACATGTTACATGTTTTAAGCAAAGACCCCACCCGATCTGACTGTTATCAGGCCATTAAATAGGCAGTATAAGGCGCTATATGCACCATAGATGTGGGTCAGTAGGGGCCTGCCACGCCTACTACGTTGTAAAATGAAAGCAAAACTTAAAAGCAAGACGTTCTAACATGTAAACCTGAATTAAACGCTACGTTTTGAACACGTATAGAAATGCTTCTTTCTGTAGGCAACAAAACCACTTAGATCATTTTAGGGAAAACATTGTGTTTTTTCTAATAATAACTTAGTTTCAAAAGTGAAAGCGAAACTTAACGCTTGTGAACACAAAGACAACTACATATTGTTGGTTTCACACGGGATGCGAACCGCAGTCTTCTTGGTGAAAAGTCTTTGTTTTGTGACCCATCCAACACCCCGACCTCCAGCCCATATGGAGTTTTACGATATCTATAATACAGTGCCTGACTTCCGCTTTTGCTCTTGTCATAATTACGTTCGCTAGAGGTCGCTGTCGTGCTCTTTTATACCTTCTTTCGGTGATCTACTATATGTGAATAGTTGATAAAACCTCCTATTAGGTGTAGTAGGCCCCTACTGACCCATATATATAGTGCTTATAGCGACTGATGAAGCCTATTTTATAGCCTGACAACAGTCTAATTGGTTGCAGAGGCAGTCTTACTTCTAAATAGAGCTGAATGACAGCTGCAGAAATGGGAATAACATAAAACTTATAAACAAACACCACTTGTTTCTACCATTAATAAATCGTGACTGAGACTGTGAAGAAGCAGGACTCCAAAGTTTGCCTGAGGCAGCTGCTGGCTTAAAGAAGGAGAACACACACTGTGAGATTCTGTTTTGGGATTTGTAAGAATGAAAGAACTGGATTTTGTGTCCTGGGACACAACAACTTTAAGACATTTTGCTGATCTTGTAAATTCTTGATCACAAATAGCTCACTGTAAGAAGCTAGGTTTGACTGACTGGGCGGCTATCTCCCAAATGAGAGGCCTTAAAGTCTTTGTTTATGATGAAATAGACCTGAAGTTGCCAAAAAACAACAGAGTTTGGAGGCAAGTTGAAGCTGACATCTGGCAGAAGATTGATGTGATTCAACGCAATGAGTATAGTTCACTGTCTCTTTGTGAAAAAGTCAGTACAGCCCAGGTTCAAAATGTGAAACAAAGTTAGTGTTGTGGGATGCTGTCAGTCAGGGCAGAGAGGAGCAGGGCGCCATTGTTTTGGAACAACACATATTGTAATGCTTGCTGTTAGCCATAATAAGCACATTTTAATTCAAGTTTTTAGTTCTAACTGTCTCGGAACAGACTATCTCTCCTGAAGAAGCAAGCTATAAACAAACAAATAAACTATGTCCAACAGAGAGAGGGCAAAATTATGTTTACCCACCCTCAGACAATTTGGCACCCCAAAATGAAGATTTTTTTTGTTGTTTTGTTAGACTCATGCAAGTTGGCATCAAATCGTCAATCATTTGTTTAGTGGAGCTCTCTCAAGCTGTGCAAACACACACACCCAGCGCCACTTTGTAGTAGCGACCAGGGAGATCTTGTGTTTGTCCCAAAAATCCATGTGTGTATGTTTCAGGTTTGGAAGTGTTAAGAAGCCAAGTAAAGCAGCATGGCATGAGGAGAGCATTGCCTCCCTCTGAGAGCTTCATTATGGTAAACTAGGTTTAGGCTTTCACTCTAAACACCAGCTGGCGTCTCAATCACAACCGTCTGCTGTGGTATGTCAACATATTTAGACGTTAACACTTTCTTTTTTTATGACAGTTTCTTTCCCATCTAGTGCCTAAGACGCCAAATGCCTGGTATACAGTATGCAATTGAATCCGCTTTACAGGTATTCTTAATTAGCATTTTGAGAGGGTATTTTTGAATAGGGTTGTATCGCTTTTTTAGTTTTCCAACAATCTGTTCGGATAAGTAGTCAATATCAACACGACAAGGATGAGTAATTGTTTATCTCTCAACAAGTTTGGCTAATGAGTTACTATTGAATTTCCTCAAAACTCCAGACAATATGGTTGACAATATTACTGATGCTGTTAATGCCTGAATCTGCTCAATTACTAGTGCATTGTGAAGGCAATTATCTTGCATGTCATCGAAAGCAAGGCGTACCACAATCCAATTTCAGCTGACTTCCCTCATTTATTGATGGTTTGTCTGCCAGTTAAGGTCAGACAGAGCTCTTTGTTCAGCGCTGTCTGCTACAACACTGTCTAACATTAGCCTGTTTATCAGTTTATCAGGAAATAAGCAATGAAAGGAGTCATCTGATGATGTTGATTCTGCTGATTACAGTAACGCCATTGTTGGATTTTAATCTCCTCCTCCATCTCATATCCGGTTTTCCTGAAGGCTTCCTTTTGGTTATAGTCCTTTCTCATCAAAACTTTTTCCAAATTTTGATTTAGCTACTGGTTTGTGCATTTGTTTCTTAAAACAAACAAGGGTGTTTTAAGAAGTAAGGCAGTGTTTTATATATAAGTACCCTAGATAAAATTGTTTTATCCTTTCTCTCAAATGTGTTTTTGCTCCTCTCCTCTGTGAAAAATGCACTAAAGAGCCTGGTCCTTGCCTGAGATGTGTTCTTCTTTCATAGTAGGGTGGAAGGAGGGTGAAGTTACATGTGCACACATTGTTTTTCAGGCTCATTCCCTGGTTCCTGCAACCAGAGACTTGATGGAGAGGTCTTGAAAACCTGTGTGCTTGGAGATTAATCATCATAAATGACAACAGCCCTGTGCTTTCTACTTCCAAATGGTGCATGGGAGAACGCAGCAGTCCTGCCTGCATTCTTTCTCTGCGTGTTTTTCTTCACTTCCTTTCCTCTCCCACGCATTTGAAAAAAACAAAAAAAAACAGCTTTGTGGGATAAAAGTTATGCTAAAAAATCAAAACAAAGGAATATATTGGCATCTCACACCAACAGTCACAGAGGCCAAGAAGCACACATGCCCACACAACGCTTTGCACGTAGGCAAACATTAGGGTCATGTCTGGGCTTCATTAGGGAAATGCACTCAATTGCAATTAGCGGTAAACATATTCTTCCGTGCACTTACCCTTTGATTGCATTGTTATTGCACAAAGGCAAGATAGATGGCTGTATATTTGACGCTGTGTACTTTTTCAATTAGCCACAGACCCAGAAAACTTTGCAATGTGTCCCACGGGCACGGTACGTGGAGCAGACAACCTGGATAGAGCAAAGTTAGGTTTGAATTAATTAACAATTAGCCTAACTAAGAGTACATTGGATGTTACAAATGAAGATTGGATAGTACAAATGGAGGTTTTTGTGGTTTCTCCCAGTTTTTTTAGTATCAAATTCACCAGCTCGCTATATAACCAGCCTTCAGGCTTGAATAATTTAATATACAGGCTGTCCTTCAAGAGAGACTGCAGCGTGGGGATAAATCTGACAGTTTTTTGAAAAATGTGACATAATTATTTAATCTTCCAGAGCACGGACAGCAAAAAGCATTCAATATGCAGCATTTTCAGCAGTGGCAGTTCTAATAAAACCATTTGTTGTCCATTTGGTGGAGAAGTGGTGAGGGGACGGGAGATTTTACCCAATCATTTGTACATTTATGACTGTGAGGCAGTGTCCCAGTCAGGGCCACAGCAAGAGGCCAGGAGGCGGAAGATGAATACCTGATAGCTACACTCCCCAGACATTACTAAATGAGCAAACTGGCAGTTTACAGCTACCCCACAACGTAACCTGCATGTTTTATAGATGAGAAGAATCTGACTAACTGTCAGAGAATGAAAGCACCTCTCGGGATGGCACCATAATGGCCTCTCAGTAAAACGAGACAGGGCTTTATGGGTGTTTATCATTGCACATTTCACCAACTTTCTTTTACAGCCCAAAAGGAAGATGGCAACAAAGCTTAAGAGAACGTTGAAGCTTTTATTTCATTAGCCAATACGTCAGATTGATCAGAGAGCACAAGGAATGTTTCCGGTGCTTTATTATTCAGACAGCAATTAAAGCGAGAGCACTACTGTAAAAAGATCAAGTAAATACCTACTGGTGTCTACTAACTGCTCCATTCCCCACAGGACTTTTAATATTATGCTTGTTTCATGTGCTGTTTACGTGTTCATGATGGGGAGCCTTGGTGCCTTTCTGTTTATATTGTGTTTATCAACCCTGTCTCTCCTCACTTGACTTTACTTTGCATTTATGAGCAGTAATATTAGTGAGCAGCATTGCTTTTAAAAAAGGGTGATATGCTAATAAAAAGTGTTTGTAGACTAAATTCAAAGACGGCCAGAGTTTGGTGTCAGTAATTGAAATCTTTTAATTTGACTATTTGCATGTCAAATATGCAGATTTTGTCCCTGAGCTGTTTTCTTGTCAGGGTGGAAAAACAGAAATTGCATCAAACCTTGGGACGCAACTCTGAAAAGATCTGTCAATCCAAACTAATGAAATTCTTTTATGGTTAGCTGCTTCTTAAGACAGGCTGTTTTTACAAAGTTGTGTTACAAAAACATGATATACCAATTACACTAGTGAATAAAATGAACACATTTTTCTCAAGGTTTACAAGATGCTGTTATGGATATGAAAAATAAGACTCTTAAAGCATCTTTTCATAATTTACCGTTGAAATTTACCCTCATACAATCTTTCTGTATCAGAAACAATACAGGAAGCACCCAGAGGTTACACGAGACATGGTCACGAGTTTCCAGCCAAATCACAGTTTCACTTCATTTTTCTCCTTACCACTGGGAGGTCATCAGGAGCTCATATGCCTGAGAAGTGCTGAATTAGCTTTGAGTGGACAAAGATGGAGACTCGCAAGGAATTAGCAAGCAGGTAGAACAAAAGGGCTTACTTGGAAGCTAACGGGGCTCATCAGTTTTCTCAATTAGTTGGCTGCTAGGAGACAGCGACTTAAACGACTTTGGCAAAGAGGTTTTATTACAGTGACTTGGAATAGATGACCAAGAAAGTGGAGTCTTTTATAATTCCTATGTTATAGGATTCTGGTGCAATAAAAGCATAATCAGTTTGATGGTATTATTCCAGCAAAGCAGCAAACCTTCTGCAGGTACTGCAGGTACTGCAGGCCTGCGACAGTGTAGTCTTCTATTTGCTGATGTCATAAGCCCAAGTTTCCATTTCAGGGCTTAACTCTCTAACACTTATTTTCTGTCTTTCTTTTTTTAGACCTCACTTAGGGCTGCACAATAAATCAAATATTAATCACGGTCACAATTTTGGCTTCCTTCAATTATATGAACATGATCGCCCGAGATATTGCCGTTTAAAATGCGCGTTCTGCTCATAGAAAACGCTGCAGCATATCAAATCAGGCGCTGATCGAGATATTTTGGCTTCACCTTGGGGTATAGATATTATCTATGCAACCAATGTGTTTATGATTAAATTAAGAACACAAAATGGATTATCCAGCTCTTATTGTTGATCATTTTGCACCAGCATGAAGCATTTAACTCTAAAATGTAGCTAACAAAGGGGTAGGGTGAATATTCATGTATTTTCTGAAAAGATTATTGCAATGTCAGTTTTTTCCAACATTGTGCAGCCCTAATCTGTACATTAACAGGGATGTAGCACAGCATGGAAGTGAAAACAACGCTCTGTTTAATTTAATGTGAAAGTGCAATCAAATGTTGCTTAAATCAAAATAATCCTGATTATCATTTTGGCCATAAACATATAGCCCTAACCTCACACTGTCATTATTTTTAACCAACCTTGTAGGCAGTACAGCTCAGCATATGTCTCCCAGTGGTAGTGCTGTGTGTGTGAAGACTGAGATTCGGATCAACATCAGTCCTTAACTGTTGTGTCAGAGTCAGGTGTGAGAGGGCAGGTGTCACACGCCTGTGATCCAGACCAGGCACCGGTGGGAGAAAGACGAGAGCTGCCGGCCCTCTTATTGCCTCTACAAATGCCTCAGGCCATCAAGCAAACATGCACCCAGGCCCTCCCCATCACAGTAACTCAATATAGCTCTCTCCACACCACCCTTCAATGTCTCAACACCTTTCCAAGGTTGAAAAATGCCTCACACCAGTTAGCTCCCTGGGACGTTGACCCGGCAGTGCAGGTCATCACTCTGAGACAAAGAGATTCTTATCGGCGCACTCGCCCGCTCCTCTCCCACCTCCGTCCCCTGCCCCTCACACGGTGAGCGATGACTTCTCTGAAACTTAATATCAGTGATATCATCAAGGTGCTTCCCTACCCCTCCCTTAGGATCGAGAGGGGTGTTGTGAAAAAATACTATCAGGCACTTGGCTGACGGCGGGCGCCTCCAGGGACTGTTGGTCAGTTTGGTGCCATTAAGCGGTGTGTAATACAAGACTGAGACAGAGACAGGCACAGAGAGAGAGAGAGAGAGAGAGAGAAAGACAGAGGCAGAGGGATAATTGTGAATGAAGAGGTTAATGCTCCATAACTCATTTTCCTCTTTTCTACCCCCAGTAATTCAACAGCATGGAGAAATTACAAGCTGCCCTCCTGCTCTATCCATTATGTTTCTCACTGAAACTGTTTTGCATTTTTAGTATAATGCTAGCTCTCCCGCACTCTTTTTAATGCAAAAAAAGGTGATAGATATATGCATGTTACATGTGGAGTTTCCCAACGTGAATTAGGTGAAGTCCTGTATATTTCATTGGTGGCTATCTTCTCTTGCTCACTGTATTTGGGATAGCTACTGTAACAACGATGCGTACAGTATTCCTGTAGAACAAAGGTGTCTGAATTTAACCATGAAATATTACCATGGAAATCAAATTGCGCTGATCAAAAAAACAGTAATTGGGCTGAAGTGTTTACACGCCTCAGTATACTAGATAATAACCCAAGCTTTTATATTCAAGCTTCTAGCAACTGGGATACAATCTTAACTATGTTATTTTAATCAGGATATGATGGTTGGCATACGTGAGCATCCTAAATGTTATAGAAGCTCTGCAGTGCATGTAAATACATCCACCAAGACTTCAATTAAATTGCGTATTTACAAGAATTTTCCCCTGTGGTGCCACTCAGATGAAGTTATTACAGTTGGGTTATTGTTGTGCATGACTAAGAAGAATATGTGTGGATATAGAAAATCTTGTGATTACGGTAGACTGATAAGAATGACTGCTTTTTTGGTAAGAATGGACTGGTAAGGTCCATTTTAGTGGAGACAATCATTTGTCCTTTGTAGTAATCTCACTTTGTTGTGCATGTGTAGCAAAGCAAAATGCAACTTTTTTTTTTTTAACTTCAGTTATTTAACCAGATAAGTCAATTGAGAACCAATTCTCATACAATGACGACCTGGTCAATAGACACCAACAGAAGGCAAGTCTATATAAGAGCATAGATACAGTGCATGAAAACATCACGATATATACAGTATATACAACAATAGAGATCTATGAACTGTGGTCCAGAGAAGCAAATTAAATAAAAGGTGCAGTGATCAGAAACTATTGCTTGTAATGAGTTATTAAAGAGGACCAATTATGCTCATTTTCAGGTGCATACTGTGTTTTGGGTTACTACTAGAACATGTTTACATGCTTTAATGTTCAAAAAACGCTTTCTTTTTCTCATACCGGTTGTGCTGCATCACCTTTTTTCACCCTCCTGTCTGAAACAAGCTCCTGTAACTATGATCTGTACAATATTCCTGTGAAACAAAGTTTTCTGAATATAACCATGAAATATTACCATAGAAATCAAATTGCGCTGATCATAAAAACCCAACGGTAATTTGACTAAAATGTTTACACACCTCAGTATACTAGATAATAACCCAAGCTTTTATATTCAAGCTTCTAGAAACTGGGATACAATCCTAAATGTGTTATTTCAATCCCCCTCCTGAAAAGGCCGAAACTAACTTTTCGGACTCCGCTCCAGCTCCGCTCTAACCAGCTTTGTTTGAGGGCGTGCCAAACTAGCCACGAGGCAAAGTGTGTTACTTGGTGACATCACCACGTAACGGAAGAAAAGGCAGGACTTCAACTGAGGTGTTTCAAGCAGTTCAGGAGCAGTGTTTCTGTGGGGGAGAGTAACTCCCTTTTGCATGGACTTTGGGCTTTATAGCTTTGCAGACCTTTTACATGCACAAAATACTATATAACACACTAAAGGAAAGGGGAAAAGCACAAAAGCATAGTAAGTCCCCTTTAAAGGAGGGTAATGGAGTTAGGGTGTGGAGTTTTAGCATCTTTTACAACTCATTCCAGTCACTAGGAGCAGAAAACTGGGATGAGTGATGACCAAAGGAGGTGCGGACTTCAGAAATGACCCATACTAATGAAATTACTAGAATGTGCGGTTACTGTTGAAGATATTGAGTGATTATTGAAGTAGTGAGCGGATTTAGGAGGGGGTTTTGCCAATGATAGTTTTACAAATGAAGTGATTCCAGTGGATCTGACACCTGGTATGGAGTGATGGCCAGTTGACTGAGAATACAGATTACAGTGATGAGTGTTGAAAGGGTCGCCGGTGACAAAGCGAATGGCAGTATGACAGATGACATCCAGTTTATTGAGAAGATTTTTGGCCAGGGTTGGGATAATTGTCATCTTAACCAAGGTGTGCTTTACAGAGAGGGTAAAATATGCTTTATTACGGTATAGGAAACCAACTAGTCATTTACTTTAATAAAAATAAGATGTGCCTGTTAGCTGCCATTGACAGGCACATTTCTCTGTCTTTGTTTAAACAGCTAAACGATGCACTTTCATGCTCCTTTAGTAATGCAGATGATGTAATCGATTTAGTAGCAGGATAATATGCAACGCTGAGGCAAATATGATCTAACAATATTTGTACTTTGAGGCATCTGTCGGCCTCCACTGTGCATTATCTCTACAGAATATGCACATTTATATTCAGTCCCTCAGAGTGTATTCATAAAGTTTTCATGAGGGTTGAATTCATTTGATCCCTGACTGCTTAGCTATTACAACTTGTATTGTGGCTGTCAACATGCATCGAAAGCCTGGACAGAGGAGATGTTTAAGACCCAGGCAACCTAATTACAAACACTAAGACCTCCTTTCAGTTATTTTGTTTTTATTGCAGTCACAGTATGAGATCTACATATTTTCTTGTGTAATGTACCAAAATATTAAAATGATTCGATAATAAATTCCTTAGATTTTCAACTAGTGGCTCATGGAAAGCTCAAAAGGAGCTCCTCTTTTTATCGCCGTTCACAGCCACTCAACTAATCTGATGACTGTCTTCTATTCAATCAGTCGAGCTCACAGATTGTGTGCCCAATATCCACTCTGCTTATCAACTAATCACAACAGAGTGCTATAATCAAATAATCAATGGGCCATTTGACCAGAGTCAATATCCCACCTTCCAAAGCTGCCAATTTAGGTTTCCATTTATCAGCCTGATCTGACACTCAGGTCAATAGAACATCCTTTCATACTATCCAGCCTAATAACATGATCTGTTTGCTTTAATCTAGCTGTCTGCTAAATAGATACTTGTCATTATGTGACCAATTTGTTCTCTGCTTGGAAAATGGACAGTGTGTAAAAATTGACAGACCCTCCTATTTGGCTACCATTTACCCCCGAGGATTAGCGTAATGCGTTGCGGATGAGCAGCAGAATGAGCATTTACATTTTTGGCATTTATCTGTCACACTTATCCAGAATGACATACAACGAGGAAAACGACAACATAAGCTTGAATGCCTCGTTCGCCAACATTATGAGCAGTGCGGTGTTATGAGAGAGCAATGGTCAAAGTCACAGCCCACAAACTATACATCTAACAAATATACCTGTGTTGCAATATTCATGTAATAGTACAGGGGGGAATAATTATCAGCAAGACAGAGCAGTGATTTTCTTTTATTTTTACTGGTGGAGAGAAAAGTGGCACAGGACATCAAACACGTGGCTATTATTTTCCCCGTGGCTGTAGATGGTTTTGAAATTGAGGAAATAAAAGAAGGTTCCCCATTTCTTAGAGCGAGCCTCAGCTGTCTTTTTGCATGGCAGGTCTTGACATTGAGGTGCTTCCACTCCCTCATAATGAACACGGCTGTCTGCTTTGGTCGCGGGCCAGAGGTGGCATGGCTTGGATAGGGAGCGGGTTTCATTAGCGGGGGTGAATAGCCAAATTTCAGGTCTCTGATGGACTGTGACATGGTAGGCCAAGTTTTCCAGGGGACTGAACTCTGTGGAACTAAGCCGCTGTCAGTCCAGATGGGGTCTGGCCACAGCAGATTAACACTCCTTCACTACACTGCTATTGGCTCTGAAAAAATATTCAGAAAGTAATACAGTGTAATCCCTCGCTTCACCGTGACATTTGCCATTCATGGCACACAATCCCCATGACACCTGTCAACAGTCCACAAAACATGGCACCATTGTACAGAATGCAGCTTTAAAGATGGCGGTGTTTTTTTTCCTGATGTGCGGATGGGGGTATAAGATGGCAGAAAAGACGTGGAGCAGCAATGACTAATACAATTTGGATATGTTTAATAAAAACGAAGCAAATTTATTATTAATCCCTGATGATCCGCCTCAAGTTTCTCGTCAAAAGCAAAACTTTACAAGATTACATTTGAACACATCATAACGTTATAATTTACCGTTGCCCAATATTTAATTTTTACTGAATAGAGCTTGAATGCATCACAATGCAACATCTGTATGTTAGCTGTTTGCTAGGGTTATTGAGTAAGTAGGACTGTGCTGGCCACCGGCTGCTAACAGCTACTGTTAACTTGCTCTTCTCCTGCTGATTTCAATACATATTTGTTATCCACAATAGCACAATAGTAGCATTATCAGTGACATTTTCTATCGTCCCCGGGACGCCGTTAGTCTTGAGCCCTGATCCCCGATACCCATGGTACCTGCGGTATTATAGAAAAACAAGTACTATTGCGTTTTCAGAATTTTGGTATTGACCTGGCACCAAAGTATCGGTTCTCATGACATTCCTAATTAGAAAAATAACAAACAAATTTAAATAAAGTTGGGAGTTTCTTGAAGGGATTACACATACGTACAATTTTGTAACCTGGGGGGCACTGAAAATGTACCCTTTAGTTTACGGAGTGATTTAATGCACTACTTAATCAGTCTGCCGTTTTCAGTTTGGTGTACAGTATGAAAGGCAAAATGTACCAAAGTAAATCTGAAGCATGAGATGCGATAAATTGATAACCCTGCCTTACACACACTTGTATGAAGCGAGCCAGCTTAGCGAGTGTAATGCTGCATTCAAAAACTAGAAAAAAATATACTCTAGTTTTTTCCAGACTCACTGGAAGTCCCTCAGGTTAAGTTTAGCTCACCAGGGAAACTCCCACTACTCCAGATGGCCTGTCCCCCACTATTCAGTACAGAGTGAAACAGGAATTTTGAGACATATGGCTCACTTCTAGTAAATGCACTAAGCAAAGATTTAAGCATGAGCTGGACATGCGTCACTGTTCCCTGAGTGAGCGCTCTTGTTTGGTTTTCTTCTGGTCATCAAACACATCCAGACAGTGGAGGACTGTCTGAGGTTAAGCTCTTTAAAACAGATGGCTGAAATCTGCTCAACTCTTGGGGTTAAATACCCTCTTTATTTTCCTCAGGTACCCTAAGTGGTATTTGTGTTTTACAGAAAGCTAGTGACATTAGGGTCAAACTGTAGATGAGTTAGGTGTTTACTTTGCTGCTTCAAGTTAATCTCTGCATTTACCTCCTTGTTCCCTGAGCCATATGGTCAGGGAGAAGCATCTGAACTAAATCCACAAAACTAAGTGTGAGGATTCCTTTTACCCTGATTAAATACCACCCATAGTCTTTGTAGTAGAAAGCACTGACCACGTCTTCAGGGAATTGTGGGAAAGCTTCTCTTCTTCACAGAGGAAGGTAGCCATGGAAGGGTGAGCAGCTCAGAGAGCCAGAATGGGAACTAGTTAAAGGGGTTAGTGCACAAGGGAGGAGGGAAGTCACAGAGGGCGTAGATGGACTTTTACACAGCATGGGCGTAGTGAAAAGAACCTGGCGGATTTCAAAGAAGCTCCTCCACATTGAGCGGTTCAGTGCATCTCCTTGTCATTCACACAGCAGAGCAACTCGATGGACAGCTGGGCTTCGGCTCGACCAGTAGCTGGGAATGAGATGGGCTGTGAAAGCGATGGGCTGAATCCCAGTCATGGTGCAGCACGGGGAAGAAAGAGAAGATGAGTAGAAGAATCAGGGGATTTGTCAGAGGGGGCCATTAAGTCCAATTGAACCTTTAGTTTGTCAATAACCATGATTACTGGATGGACCCTCAAGCGTGTGGAATGACAGGGTCGTGACCTCCTCAAACTCCCCGTCTATCATGATGGCATCACAAAGACAGATACAACAGTGCACTTTCAAAAATGCTTCTTTGACTTCCTCCAGTAACAAACGTTATATCTTGCAGTAGATATACTGCAAGATATACAGAATTTATAACGGGTGTTATAAATTCAAACATCTGTTTTCTTAGTGTTTTGTTAATCAGTGAATTTCTTGATTTAAGCCTGCAATTAATACACAAATGCAGGGAAGTACCGGAAGTAAACAAGTCGCCATCTCTCTGATCTCAGCTGCCTGATGTTAGCCTAGTATGGTGAAACAAGTAACGTCAGCTAGCGTAGCTAATGTAAGTGGGCTAAAGGCACTGTCTGGGGTCTGCAGGGCTCCCACTGAATAAATGGACTCAATCAGGCAACTGTGGCGTTATTGTGAAATATAACGTTAGTTGCTCTAACTAGGGCAACCTAATGACCACAAAGTAAACCTCATTCAGTCGCCATCACAAATGGAACACGTACAAAGTGCCTGATAACCGCGTTGTTTGTAGTGACGGCAGCCGTGTCCTCAAAAATGCCTTCAATTTTACTTAAATTAATATTAAATACATACTCATCTGTGTTTTTATCTACGCCGACCATTTATGTAAGTTACTACGCGCAACGACGGACGCTTTTGGCCTAAAGTCACCAGTTAATACTGGTAGCAAACAGTACAGTCATTATGAATTGCTACCGCAGTAATAGCGGCGGCGCTAGACGACGGAACACAAAAATCAGTCGTCGGATTTGTCTATAATCGTATTAATTAATTTCTTGCGCTTACATTTAACCCGGGTTGGTTCACTGGACATCAATGCTCTTTTTAGCTCCACTCTCACACAGTTGCACACATTCCCTTCTGGAAGCAGCAAAATGAAACCAGTAGTTTGGGGGTTAAGTGAACAATAGTTGTAATCATTGCCCAGATTTATCCCTCCAGTCTGGGATCAAACCCGTTACCATTTGGGCACCAGCCTGCTCCTCTAACCTGCAGGCCAACAGTGGATTTTATCTCAGTGTGTTGGAGAGTCTGCATGCTGTTAGTAGCTGCAAACTTGCTTTACAGAATCATCATGGCCGCGGTCCTGATGGATGTCAGACTAGCAGAGCATGAGTGGGAGAAGTAAAAGGTTGTCAGGAAAGGTCCCTGCCCGGTGAATTAAATAAATGTTTCATGAATTTTAAACAGCTTGCTGTTTGTCCGCCTGCAGTTTTAAAAGACCAAAGGTTTGGTAAAAAAACAGAGTACAGGCTGATAGAAGGAATCTGCATATATTTGCATTCATTTTGCAACACGTTAATTTGCCTCCTTCTCTTAGAAGTGCATTTACAGTGTTGCTTTCTCTTGTGCTTCTTTCTCCACCGTGCCTCTATGTCGGAACAGAATTGTCTTTCTGCTGTAGCATGTCATTTTCTTCCTTTAATCTCGGATCTTTTCATGTTTTTCGAAAATGTAATCGCTCTACTCTGTCTTTTATTTGGCTGTTTTTGAAAGTGTAGTTTTCTCTTTCAGTCAAGGTGGAATCCTGGTTTGGTCATGGAAGAGGTGTACCGTTCTATTGCTAATTGATTTTGTTGTGTCCTATTCTGGCTCAGTCTTTTTAATTGCTTTATTTATTACATTTAGTAATATCAGATTTAGCCCTTATAAGAAATTAACTGTAATTGGATTCAGTTGATAAATACAAATGCTTGTTATCTGCTCGGATCTTTAATTTGAATCAATGATGGTTTAGTTAAATAGCTGATGTTCCTTGGGCGACAGGTATCGTACAGACTGGTGACTCAAATGACAAAGAAACAGATGCTACTGAACTTTACTTTTTGTGCTCATACCAATAGCCTCCTCCGTCTTGCTTATCCTGCCTTTTTTTATTGCATGTTGCTTCTAAGGAGCTTTCCATCTCACCTTTACTGAGGAATTCGAGCTCCGTGATCCAATTTAGTTTGAAGAATTGCTTGTCTGTAGACGGTTCTTTCCCCTTTAATTCTGAGGCTCTATTTTTGGATACTTAGTTTGACTTTTTTAGTGGTGGAAGCTAATTAGATAATTCATATTTTTTTGTAAAAATACTAAATATTAATTAACGGTCCAGTGTCTAGGATTTCAGGGGATCTATTAGCAGAAATGGAATATAATATTAATCGCTATGTTTTCATTAGTGTATAATCACTTGTAACTAAGAATCATTGTGTTTTTGTTGGCTTAGAATGAGTCCTTCATATCTATATAGGGAGCAGGTCGTCTTCACGGAGTCCGCCATGTAGCACAGAACAAAACAAACAAACCAAACACTAGCTCTAGAGAGAGCCTTTAATGTTTTACGTTACCTAAAGGCCACCGTAGTTTTCCGACGCACTTTGAAAGGGAGGATTGAGTGGAGGGGTTTTCAGTTGGCTGCAATCTGCAACCGCCTAAATCCTACACACTGGTCCATTCAAGTATTTATTATTAACTTTGACTTGTTGAGTAGGGAGACCAGGGTTCATATCAACGAGGGTTCGTTGAAGTTTCCCTGAGTAAGACTACTTTCACTCTTTCACTTGGGATTGGACAGTCAAACCCTGAATGAACACAAATAGCTAAACTAAATAAATAAATACCAACACAGGCTTTATACTGATTACTCCTTGATTATAAGATTTGCAGCAGGTGCAGATGAGAGTGCTCATTTTCTGCTTACTTAAGTCAGCCAGAAACTGTTTTAATCATTAATTTAATAGCTATATTTACATGCACCGATAATTCTGAATTCTGTCTCTTGCTTTTTGGTCTAGACATGTAAACATGTAAATGTTGTGACTCGATTTGAGTTGAAGGAACATTTCTTCTTATTTTGTGCCGATCCAGAGGGATTTATATTGTTACAATACACAGAATAATTTATATTACTTTAGGGGCTGAGGGCAGATAGTGTAAAATTGTAAACATCCCCATTTGGCTCTGGTTACTGGCAGTGGAAGCTGTGCTCGCTACGTTTGTACAGTATGAACACACTGTCAGGTTACAGGAACACTTACTCGGTAACTGTTTTGTTGTTCTATTTGAAGAATAATTCAATTTCCTCTCTCCTGGCAGCAGCAGGACATTATAAAATGAATTGTTAGATTGGAAATATTTGTTAGAGTTTGATGTCGGAATATGTAATTGGATGGTAGAAGACAATGTGTTGCTACACCTGGACAGAACATTCACAAGTATTGAGGACATTTTGGACATGCCACCCCCACTACTAATACACATAGGATTGAAAATCAGAGAAATATTCTTTTCAGAAAATATTCTAATGATGAGAAACTGTTACAGTGGTGCTCAAAAGTGTGACTGAGTTTCATAGCGAAATGTAATCCTGGCATGAAAATAATTGAATGCAAAGGGGGAAATCGGTTTAACATGACAAAGTACTTCCTGCAGTATCGTGTCGGAGGTGCAGCATTTTTATGTCCCCAGTCGTAGTGTTAATGCCTCAGAAACATTCATGTGCGCGGCATCCTTAAATTGACCTTCTGCCCTTTGCTAAGTTCGTTCATCAGATAAAATAGAACATTAATTCAGCTTTATTGTGAAATAAAATTGAAACTAAAATTGCTTTATATGAGCTGCTCTTAGGTTGGTTTTCGTACTGGATTTAATGTCCATGTCTTCTCCCTCTGGCCAGGGGACAAAGGATAAGTCTGAGTTGGCCACATTGAACCCTGACACATCTTACTCTTATTGGGTAATGGCTCGAGACAGGCCTTATTGACCTGCCTGACTGATGCAGCTCCACAAGGTTTTCATTACAAACCTTCCAGCTTACTAAAAGGTCTTTTATAATAGCTGGGACTCTATCTCTATTTGAGAGACATTCTCGTAATAACTATTTGAGGCGAAATAACATTGCTTTATTGAACCACGGGTTAATTCAATAGCCAAGTGTTGACAGAACCTGTAAATCTGCTGATGACCTCAGACTGAATATGCTCTAATGCCAGTCTACAAGTATTAATATATTGTCGCAGCACAGGAACCACTTCTTGTTGGTCTTTTGACCACATAAATTCTGCTGTACATTACACATTATTAGATTGAGTCAGTTTGTGTCTCGGCTCGTATTCTCTAGTGGATACCTTGGAAGGCAAACTTGTAAGGACTCAATAAGTTTCAATTCAGCTATTGCTCAGAGAGATGTGATGAAATATGATGTGATGCATTACAGCATGATTTAGTTAAAGGCATCTCGGGCGTCCCAAGCAACCGGCACTCACATGCTGTTTTTCAAATGATTCCACTGTCAAATTGGCTCGCTGAGGAGTCGGTGCGTCACACAGAGGACAGCAGTACTGTCTGGGGCCAGCTGAGTTCAGTGCCCAAAAAGGACTGTGGCCAAAATAGTGAGCAAACTAATTCACTATCCATCTATTTTGTTACTGGCCATGTGTGTCTGTTCATCTTGTTTTAAATTACACAGTGGAAAGCCAACAACCTTGGGCAACACCACACATGTGCTGTTGTTGTGATTTGTGTTGACATTTGATTCCCTTTTAAAATTACTTCATTCAAAGGAATATAACTGCGAGGCAAGAGTACTTGATCATGTTTACAACAAATCTGGCACGTCAACACTGAATTTTATTTTATTACATTATTCCATTTGATATTTTGTTTGCATCATTTCTAGTTTTTAGTGGTTAATTTAAAATGATCAGAAGGGTTCAACATAAATGTTTTTTTCCATTCGCCCGGTCGGGTAAGTGGGTCAGAAATCTACTTGCCCAAAGTCAATTTTTACTTGCCCCTATACAAGTTGTTTTATATTTCAACAAAAGACTGAAGTTAATTGTCATATTTGATCTTCATGTTTATTTATTGAGAAGGAAGCGAGATGGCTCACTCCTTAGCTACTCGCTCCGGAAAAAACAAAGTGTTTAACTCTTTTTTTACCACTTGCTCAATCGTACAAGTGAGTTGCTAGATTTACTATCCCGACGTGGCATTTTACTTACCCCGGGCAAGCGGACAAGCCTTGAGCCCTGGATAAGATGAATGCAATGCGTGTATTTACTCTCCAAATGTGTTGCTTCTAAAATGGAACAAATTTCTGGCATCACTGCTCGATTCAACATTTTAAAACTGAAAATATGTTCCTTTGCAGAGCAGTAGAGTGTTTCTTCAGTTCAAGGAGATGCCAAAGATGAAAGTATGGTATAGAAACGCCACAGATGTGAGAGAGGATAACAGTGGAGTGCCTGCAGAGTGCGGGTCTGCGTGTGAGAGACTGCCAAATAGAGTGGAGGCGGAGGGGGGATTACAACCAAATGCACAGTTCAATAATGTCTTCTGTAGTGCTAGTAAGGTTGATATGTGATTTCAATTCGATTTATTTCTGACATTACTTTTACCGTCTAGTGCATCACTCCAAGACTGACAGTAACGTGGGATATTTTAGCAGTGCAGCAACTACAGTCAAATAGCATAAACTGCAGACAAGGGAAAGTCTTGTAATATGAGGCAGTCCTGTGACTCTCATTAAAAAAAAACTAATTTGCTTTAATTGAAATGAAAGGTTTCTGATATATGAATAGAAACAAGCTGAAATACAGTACCTATACTGTATGTATTTGTGATAATCTTTTCAGGATTTCTTTGTGATATGGCTTGATCTCTGAATATTTACATCAGGCTGCAGCATTGCACACTTGCACTTGTGTTGTGCATTGTTTAAACTCACAATTAAATTGAAGTTTTATGTAAAATTTAAAGTGTCTCAAGCACCAGAATAATATAAAATTCTTAAATGACCTGTGCAGTCACATTTTTCCTTTAAATGTGTTATCATGCTGCATGTATCGATGACAAAGACAATTCAAAGAGATCTATAAAGTGAATAAGCTTATTATTATAGACATCTGAAAGTACTCTTTTACATGAGTTACAGAAGCACTTGCACTGTTATCTAGGGCTGCAACTAACGATTATTTTCAGCATCGATTAATCTGTGGATTATTTATACAAGATGACGTCCTCAAATGTCTTGAGGACATGTCTTGTTTTGTCCACAACTCAAAGATATTCAGTTTACTGTCATAGAGGAGTAAAGAAACCAGGAAATATTCACATTTAAGAAGCTGGAATCAGATAATTGTTACTTTTTTTTCTTAACAATTACTCAAACCGATTAATTGATTATTAAAATAGTTGGCGATTAATTTAGTATTTGACAACTAATTGATTAATCGTTGCAGCTCTACTGTTATCAGTTACAGCCTTCAGCACAGCATGAAAAGATTGGAGACTGCAGTCATGGAGTTTTTCTCTGAAAGAACTGGTACGACAGGAGACAGTGTTTTAAGGCACATTTGGTAATAAATGCAAGAGACGGCAGGTGTTAATGAGACAGAAATGTGTCTTGTCTCTACTGCCTCTCTGCACCGTAATTGTAGGAGGCCTTTTGTTGACAATCCCTGGAGGAAAATTTCAGGCACTCTCTGACGCCCGGGCAGTCTGATCCTATTACCTGACTCCATGCTAACATCAGCTTCAATCAGCAGGTAGAGCACTACCACATACTCCCCCTCATTCTACTGCTCTTTTGTCTGAAAGGGCTGATATGCTGTGCCGAGGAATAAGAATACCCTGCTGTTAAAATGCAACCTACAAAACCCGCAGCTAGAGGTTTTACACCATCTGGCATCATTAGTTTCTTTCTTGTGCATATTGGGCACCTGCTAAACTCAGGTAATCTTTCCCTTACCTACAACTTTGATTTAATCGCCCATATTTTCCAAGTGTGTGCATTAATAATGGCACAAACCAAACCAATTGTATATACAAATGGAAATAAAGTGTGTAAAACATATCTGCAAGCTTAAATTAAAAAAAGCAGGTGACAGATAACTTAAAGTATACTTGATTTCTCGATATCTTATTTCTGAAATCACATACTATGCTCTCCATACCCAATAAGTGTACTATTGTTCAACATACTTTTGTGTGAATAAACCGTAGTATGTATCTTTTCGGACGTACTGAGCAGTAATTTACGTCGTCACTTCCTGAGAGCCTCCTTGACAGTTGGAGATGTGTAACCATGGTAACCTGAGCCAACCCTCGTGACCGAAAGTTTGTGAGAATCCAAGTCTGAATTAATTTATTATACTGTATTTATTAAGCCTAGCAAAGTGAAATCTTATATTTACAGTTAAATTGAAGCGTTTTTAACGTTACAGAGCCGTCCGTCAACGTCTGTTGTGAACATTGTCATCACTACCGCATTGCATTGTGGGATATTTATGTCGCCATAGTGTCCAGTGTTGCATACTGTAATATTTCAACGGAAATAGTATGCAATTTGCGTACTATTGGTTTCATACTAAGGTTTTGGATATACTACAAAAATTTCAGTTTTCACAATTTCACAGCTAAAGTCTTTCAAACGTTTTCTCATTGGAATTTGGAGCAGCCAGTCTATGAAGTTGCTTGGTATGGCTTGATATAAAAACGTTAATAATAATAATAATAATAAAGATAGATGGATACAGTGCATAAACAAACAGATTTGTTTTTTGCTTTTAAATATTATTCATTTTTCCTGTTTGTAATTATATAACACTATTGCTTGATGATCCTATTTTAAAAGTCTATGTCTCTTTCTCTACTTATGATTTGTTGGATAGAAAAGTTAGAAAAGTTCCTCAGTTGCAGGACTGCACAACTGTGAGTTAGATGACAGTTTTTCCTCATTTTCTCCCCAAGCTGCCACATTTGATTTGTCAGAATACTCAAGAAAAAAAAAGAGAAAAATTCTCAAAACACTCTTTGGCTCACGTTATGTAAAGCTTATATAATAGAGGGATGGAAGAGGCTCGTCTGAGCAGGTGACTCTGCTGTGGGATAGGGAACAATTTAAATGTCCCTCCTCATGACTCTTCCAAATCCCTCCATTAATCATGAACTCCCTTCTATGAAATATTAAATCTGAATGTAGTTGTGAGTGTTGGAGCAGAACTACCCGGCTCTCCCTGGGCCCTCTCCTTTTGTTATCTGCTGCTTACTAGGCAGAGACGTCCAAGATGGTTCAAGACAAATGGACCAAGGGGGAGGCCAAGTAATCAGCCATGAATTTCAGGTTTGAAAGGGTGAGCTCTAATTAAATTTGACTTGGCCCGATAAGAAGTTTTAGTCCAAGGTTAGCATGAAGAATGAATGGAGTAAAAATAAATTTCTTCCCAACGCCAAAGGCGGATTTGAATAGTATGAATAGTGTGAAAGGACATTTTTCTCTCCTATTAAATAAATTCAAAAGTGATAATAATAGTAATGTAATGAACTTATACATGTTATACAGCTGAATAATATTACATCTCTGTTTAAGCATATTGTTAATAAACTGTGTGTACACATGCATAGGCCCAGTCGGCCATGAAACAAATAGCTGCGTTGCGTTATTAGCCAGACAGCGTGCTGTATGTCATGCGAAAATGCATTTCTCAGATGGGTTGTCTTCGGAATATATGGCTTCTTCCTCTCTGTGCGGCGATGAGTCAGTTAGAACAGTAATGAAGTTATTTTTCCACCGAGTGAGAAATGGGAGAAAGAAAGGGAAATCAATAGTGATATCTTGAAGCTAGAGTCTGCCATCTAATCTCTCAGTGGTACTGGAAGTGCTTCATTTGGCCTTTTTGATGCTTCCCCACCCACACTCTGCTCACAAAAACACCCACTCCCCAGTGTTGTTTCTTATAAGTAAACATGCATAAATGGACCTCATGCAAGCTTGAAATATCAGCTTACCCATGCAGTAGAAATTCAGGGAAGTGCAGACGTGTTTCAAATGGAAGTCGTGTAAGAACTCGGCACAGACTGGGTGCTAAAATATGAATTCTTTTTTCTCCTCTTTTAATCATATTTTATTTAGTTGTTATGGTTCCACTTTATCCATTTTGGTGCCCAACTGCAAAATTACTTATGTTGTATTATAAAAGGATTTTCTCACATTCAGGACAAGCGTGTAAAGAAGTTTGACGCCGGCGGTAAATGACCAGAGCACAAACACGAAGGTCTTCTTGTCTGCTGTATGCTGATTAACCCCTACCCACACGTTATTGGCTGCTTGTGAAGAGGCATCTGCACAGCTCTGGTTACAGCGCTGCGTTAGCCGAGGAATGTAAATCAGGAGTAATGGATGAGGGCCCATAAAAGCACCTGTACATGTGATGTTAATGCTCTGCTTCACATGATCCAGCATCTGAAAGGGTGAATCTAAAGGCCATGAATAAATCACACGCTTTCCGGCAAGAAGATCTTTTGCTTTTCATGTTTGCTGGCCTTTTTTCATTGCAAGAACGGGCACAGTTGGTTCTCTGCTCTCACACAAACCGTAAAGTGGAACCCACAATCTGGGTGTGAGTGTCTGGGTCGACCCGAGGCAGGCAGCCAGCACCAATGACATTAAGTAACATGATGAAAGACTAGCCGATCCTCTCTTAATCTGTGTGGCAGGGGAGGCTGTGGTGTTGGAAGACATCAACCACCATATCATAATCAGAAAACCTTCTGATAGGCTCTTGAAAAAAAACCATCCATGTTTCTCAGCCTCTTTACACTCAGGCACTTCTACCTTTGAATTTAACTCCAAAGCTGAAAACACTACAACTATGTAGTGCAGCGGTGCATCAGTTGGCACCATGGTACATAAAACAACCATAGTGCTGCACTTTTATTAAACATATGCTATAAGCGTAAAGTAACTTTGTATTACTTAGTATTTTAGTTATGATTCCTCGCCTTATATACTCATCAGGTAATTTCTTTGTTGACATTATCTATGGGCGCTTTCACAAGCCAACATTTAGTCCGTATTAATCAAACTATGGTGCGGTTTATTTGGTTATGAATGCAGTAATCGTACTCTGGTGCGGACCAAAACAACTGGTCTGAGATTACCTCTCACAAGCAGTCTTGTTTCCAAGCGAACCAAAATGCAGGCTGCCTGTGTGGGCATTTGTTGAGATGGACGACAGGTTAACATGAGTGGGAGACGACTGACCTGGTCTTCTGCAGAAGTCCTATGTTTGCTTGACATCTGGGCTGAAGAGAACATACAGAATATGATAAATAAAGTCCACCAAAATAGTGACTTTTATAAAGTCATTCAAGACAAAGCCCTATGTTATCTTCATAATGCTTTGAGGGTGGGTTGTAGAGGTTTGGTTCTTTTTCTACCTCAGTTTCTTCTTGTACATTGTGACAACTACAAGACCAACAAGACATGTATCACTTGACAAGTAAATCTATGATAGGATGTGACGAGGGTTTTGAATCCTGACTTTCTGATACGCTGACACTGGAAAATAGGACAGTAGTTTGTTCCGTTGTGGTGTGGCTTGGTTATCAAACACTTCTGTGTAAATCAACACTTCTCTAATGGCCAAGAGGTCATAGCTTCAGTTTTCCCCGTCATGTCTATCTACAGCCTTTAGTCGAGCGATAAGTAAGAGACTAACACACAAAGGTACCCTAATGTAAGCAATTAAACATGTTTCATTACCTCTGCTACTCTTAACCAAACTGTCCTAAGATCTGTGCAAGCAGGGTTGTTTGCTCTCCCTCCACCTTCCAGCTGCTTTTAGTGCTCATAATTCATCCTCCTTCCAAACCTTCCTACTGCCACAACAGTTTTGGATGTGCATTCCTCTCTCTGCAGGAAATACACCTCTTCAGAGTTTGTGGGAGACACAAAAAGGAAGCGCAATAGAAAACATTTTACAAAAGGCACCACCGATATGTCTTTGACACTGTAACTACAGAAAAGTTGTGTATTTATGTTGGGCTGCAACTAACGATTCTTTTCATTATCGAAAAAAGTGAAAAATGTCCATCCCAGTTTTTCAGAGTCCAAGGGTATGTCTTTAAATGTCTTGTTCTGTCAGTCCAAAACCTAAAGATATTCACTTTAATATGATCTAAAGCAGGTGTTCTCCATAGCCGAGAGGCTGAAAACACAACACATTTTCTAACATTTTTGCATGAAAAATTACTTTAATGATTAATCCATTATCAAAATAGCTGTTGATAATTTTTCTGTCGATCGACTAAATGATAAGTCGACTAATCGTTGCAGCTCTATGTATATGCTCTTTATGTATAGACCATTTACTTATTTTCAGATAAGACGTTGAAGATCATGTAAAGATCATGTTAAGACCCTCCTTTATCTACCATGTATACAATATTGGATGCCAAATACAAATTGGACAATTTGTTGCTGAGGTCTCACCTCGTATTTGGTCTCTCAGTATTTGATGTACACGGTTAAAGAGTTCCCTACTCCTTCACTAAATATAAGGTGCTTCTAATATCATGTTATTATGTAAATCTAATATCCCATTTTGTACTTCTTGACAGAGAAAGTCAAACAACCTTTGATGGACTCAGGGAAAGGGCTTTGAACACCCACACAGGTGTTTTCAGTTCCTCTGGCTGATTAGACCTCTGGTCAGGACTGTGTGGGCGTGTATAGACTGTAATTCATCCACATCTTCCTGAGTCTCCTGTTAGCTTTGTTGCACCTGTTAAGGCGGGACAAATTAGGCTACACCTTAATCATTCTTATTGGTAGATGAAGATTTGTGACCTCATAAATTCCCATCAAAGCTCCAGCCCACCTTCAACCTGAGCAGAGGTCTAATCAGCCAGAATAACTGAAAACACCTGTGTGGGTGTTCAGAGGCTTTAATAGTTTTCTCCATCTTATATTTGTTATCTATTATGATATTACTGAACTGAATGTGTGACTAATTCACCCTTCGCTAAATCCGTGGCGACGTTTTCACTGCTGAGTCAGTTTGACTTTCTGGTATATCCTTCAAATGCACATTGTAGACCCCTGTGTTTGCTTCTCTCTGAAATCGCTTTTTTGTTTTTCCAAAAATTAGATAATATTTCTTCAGGGAGTGCAAGTGACC
Source organism: Sebastes fasciatus (assembly GCF_043250625.1). Lineage (NCBI taxonomy): Eukaryota > Metazoa > Chordata > Actinopteri > Perciformes > Sebastidae > Sebastes > Sebastes fasciatus. The sequence goes on along the minus strand of NC_133803.1, from coordinate 20,125,638 downwards.
AGTGTGGGCTCCATGCTAGCTCAGACAGCTTGATGCAGTAGCAGCGGCTAACAACAAGTTGGTGGGGCTTAGGGAAGGGTCAATTGATGGGCAAATAATTTACATTCAGGGCCCTTTCACAAGCCAACATTTAGTTTGTTTTAATCGAACTGTGTTGTGGTTTGTTTGGGCAGTTGTGAACGCAGTAGTCGTACTGTGGTGTGGACCAAAACAACGAGTCTGAGGCCGCTTGTGAGAGGTGGTCTCGGACTGTTTCCAAGCAAACCAAGGGGATTATGGACTGACTGCGCGGGCATTTGTTGAGATGGACACAGGTGAACGACAGGTTAACATTAGTGGGAAAGGACTGACTTGGACTTCTGCAGAAGTCCGATGTTTGCTTGACGTCTGGGCCGAAGAGAACCTAAAGAATATGTTAAATAAAGTCCACAAAAATAATGACGTTTATAAAGTCATTCGAGATAAACTTGAGAAGGGATTCGTGTGCACAGTCGATCAGTGCCAAGTCAAAGTGAAATAACTTTGACAGCAATATTTCAAAGTCTACGATTCCCTGCATAGAAGTGGCAGCTCTTGAGATGAAAATGTTCAATTCGCTCCTTCGTACACGTCCCTCAGCAAATCATTTTTTTAATTTGTGCACTCTGAAACCGAACCAGACTAAATAGAAAACAAACCAAAAGTATCAGATTCCGACTAGCCAAACGGACTATGGCTTGTGAAAGCGCCCTCAGCCAGTGACAGTTGGTGTCCACTCATTCATCAGAGGGATAGACACTAGTGAATGATAATAACCGAAGCAGGATTACTCAGCTCAGAAGGGGCGCACTCCAATCCGAACAAAGACACAGCCTCCTCATTACTGATCAGATCCACAAGCTGTCAGCTACATGTTTTTTTTTTTTAGAGGGGTAATGTTCAGTCAGGGTCAGACTAATATATTTGCTATTAATCTAGTGACAGTTTAATTTCTTAACCCTTAATTGAAATGTCATAATATTTAATTGATGATTTAGTGCAAAGTGGGACTGTTATTCAAACAGCCTCATTTAATTCAGTTACAGTTGCTGAAATGAAAAAAGTGAGTAAAATGAAGGCTTTACTCTGGCAGTTATTGCCCATGACAACTTATTAACTTATTTAGAGGAGGAAAAGCTGTCAGATTTTTTCTGTACCTGTCCCATAGACCTGTCGTATCCCGCTCATCATTACTGAGCCTGCCCTTTCTCTCAAATTCTCAGGCCTTGTTTTCAAATCTTGGAGACGTTTCAGTGGCAGAGCAGCTCTTACCTACTCTGTATGTCAAGGTGACGTAGTAATGAATCAAGCGGAGGAAATGAATAGAGTGTAGAGCTGAATGCTGCACATTACTATGTGCCGATCCTCAGTTAAAACTCCATGCCCAAGGGGAGATCTCAGACAGGGAAGTGAAGTTCTCAACCTCCCTCCCTCCCTCCCTCACCCTCCCTGGCTCTCTGTCTTCTGCATTTTCACCCGCTCTTCTTCTCTGGTTGCTTGCTCTCACAAAGTCCACAGATTCAGGTCAGAGTCTGCCTTTAGCAGCTATTAAAGTAAGGTTCAACAGATAAATGCCTCCAAGGATAGCCATCCATCAGGGAGGGTAAAAGTGGGAAAAGTCCGGTTTGGGTCGTCATTAGAAAGGTGGTGTTGGGCGATCAGGAAAAATAGAATCGTTCATTTTAAATGGTTTGACCCCCAGAGTTTCAATACGTCATGCTTTAAATCGCACATTTCTCCTACCACCTCCAACCCAGTGGACTATAGGTTTGAATGTCATTATGGTCCAATCCACTGAGCTCCACACCCCTGGTCTCCTAGGGGCCATATGTCTTAGCCGGGGTTCTTGAGGACTTTGCTTCTCTACCCACGGGACCCAGGTGACTCCTTCCTCTTTTCCTTCAGGCCACATGTTAACTCAGCTTCTCTATCTGACTAAACTCAATTTCCTCCTCCACTGCCTCGAACTGCATCATCAGAATAGGGCGCAGGAGAGCCAGAGCGTATTCCCAATGGCCAGATTTGCATACGTGCCACTGTACAAAAATCCACTCTCTCTGAGTTCCAGAGACCTCTGCTTCTCTCATTCCACTAAGCTGTCTTTTTCCTTTCCTCCTTAATTTCCCACCTCTACAGATTTATATTATGGGGTAGCAGATTGTGCGTGAACTCGCATTTATACGTTTGTTTTTTTTGTATCTGAAGTCAATCCATGACTACGTTGCAATGCTCACCATAACAGGAAGGAGACTGGAAAGCAAAACAGCAAAACAGGATGTAAGCCAATATGAGTAAACAGTTTTCGCAGGTGTCGCATTAGACTGAGAATGTCTGCTGGCCACTTGCCTGGGAAAGCACCAGTTTGGCTGCTTTGTGTATGCCTCGCAGTGGCTAAAAGTCAGCAGACCTTTATGGAACAAAAGAAGACCAGGTCACTACCAAAAGCAACCTCATACACTGATTCCCTTAACTAAGCGAAGCTGATCTGACAGCTGAACCAACAACTCAATTTAATCTCGATGGATCATTACAGTAAAGACTGTTTTGATATGATTTTAATGGGCAGGGGATGACCATCATCAAACTGACAGCTTTTCTGTCAGCCTTGCACTTGGTTGTTGTTTTGATCCTCTCACCTTGGCCGCATGTGTCTAATATAATTTCAAAAGGAAGCCTTTCCAAGAGGCGAAGAGGCATCCTTTGAGGCAAAATAAAATTTGATAGAGCATAAAGGGTAATGTGATTTCCACTAAGGAGCTATCAATTTTTCATCTCTTTGGATTTCCGTCAGCGCTGAGCTCCCTTTCAATGAGCGAAGATGAGATCTCCAAATAAACGTGCATACATTGTATTTGTTACGGAGCAGAGCGTCCGTGGGAAGCGCTGCCCGAGTATCCAGATGAGCACACGAGTAATGTTTGCGGCCCTTGGTGTTGGACCTCACAGAGTGAATGCATATCTGTATGCAGCAGCAGCAGAGAAAAGGGGGGTAGTGACAGGATATGGAGATGGTAGCAACGGGATCAGTCTTTGACTAACTCACAGACACACAAACACACAATGCTCGCTGCATGGGTGGCAGTCCCAGGCAGGCGCACTCGTATTTTTACAGCTGGACCCACATCCTACGGCTTCCACAGATGCTTCAAAGCACTCCTCAAAGCATCCATTGAGGATGCAATTGCATGTTTCACTAAAGGGACATTTTTTCTGCCCAAGCCACCCGACAAACACACATACTGCTGCAGCTGAATGTGTATTATTTTCACTGTTAATTGCTAAATATGGATTGTGAACATACAAAATAATCCTGCCTATTGAAGTGTGCATGAGTCTTATATGTGAAACAAATGCTATATTGACATAGCAACTGGCTATAGGATATTTTATTCAGTTACATTTCAAATTGCTTGGCAATGCAACTTGGAAGGACACATTTGAGCTTGGACTCGCTCATTGATTCCCCTGAATAATTATGCTGCATCAGGCTCTGTGTGCTTCCTGATATCTGACTGCGGGTGTCTACCTGGATGTGGCCCGTTGTGTTTAACAAACTCCCAGGCTCCGTCCCTCAATGGGATTTGAGTGCAGGCAGGGGAGACCGAGATATGAGCTCATAAGAGATTAAAGTTTAGTATATTTGATTGTTTCTCTTGTGTGCTGGGGCTTTTACAATGGGTCCGGCCAGACGAGTTGAGTCTGAATTAGCCTTAGCAGGAGGGAGAGAAGGGGCGCTGAGAGGGGCCGCAGCTAATCCCAGGATATTGAGCAGGATTCCTAGGATGAGGCTGCGCTCCTTTGCTTTCCCAAGTGTGACGATGGGGAGTGTAGGGGGGAAGTAGGGAAGCGGGTGGATTTGGGGTCTCTTTCTCTCCTCAGTCCCCATTGTGAGGAGAGTTTTCACAGTTTAGGGGCACAGTGTCTGGGATTCTCTGTCCACTGAAGTGAGTCTTTTTTGGGGGGGAAACGGCCGGGCAGTGCCGGCCTCTGAGGATTAGGCCCACTGGGATAATCAGGATCAGTTCACAGTGTCCTCGAAGGGGGTCTTAGTCTATGTCCAACAGAGTAGGAGAAGGGACGCCACTGTCCTGTGTAGTTGCTGGCTCTGCCCACATCCCCCTCGTACCTTAATGACATCTGCTTCCCTCCTCTCTTCTTCACTGTGTCCAACTCCTCAACTATGACACCTATTCAGGTTCTGCATGAAATCAAATCTGGTTTGGTCTCATAGTTAATATTAGTCCTGTCTTCAAGTGAAAATATTTCATTTTTTTATATATTCATATTTATTTCTTAAATAACTAGAGGATTTGATTCCCTTTTTATTTAGAAAAATTATGTGAAATCTATTAGGGCTGCAACTTTCAAATATTTTCATTGTTGATTAATCTGTCAATTGTTTTCTCACTTAATCGATTAGTTGTTTGGTCTATAAAATGTTAGAAAATGATGAAAAATGTCGATCAGTGTTTCCCAAAGCCCAAAATGACGTCCTCAAATGTCTTGTTTTGTCCACAACTCAAAGATATTCAGTTTACTGTCATAGAGGAGTAAAGAAACCAGAAAATATTCACATTTAAGAAGCTGGAATCAGATAGTTTTTACTTTTTTAAAGTTATTCTAACTGATTAATTAATTATCAAAATAGTTGGCAATTAATTTAATAGTTGACAACTAATCGTTTAATCGTTACAGCTCTAAAATCCATGTCGTGTATTGAGGACAAAGGAGTTTTTGAAGTTCAGAGCTGGACATCCTGTCCTCGCCTGAGATTGTAATTACATGTGTTATTTTTCTGTGTTGTACGTATAGTTGCTTGGACCTTTTTAAAAAAAACAAAAGAAGTCGCAGGAGTAAAGGATGCCACTTTGTTGGCAGCCACATCTGCTTTTCATATTTATCCATACCTTTTTATATCTTCTGTAACAAACTCTACCCAAACAAAAGCCCGGGAAATGGGTGGAACTGAACAAGACAGTCACCGAGCGCGTACAATAAAGGGAACGCTGACGCAAACGGATACCCAGGTGGTGCAACCATTCTCCCTTCATGTAGCACACACGTCTAGAAATAAAGCAGGAAAGTAAACCTTTTTGTATAGCACCATTGTTTTTTGTTCTAACCTGAACCTTACGCAGAAACTTTGGCAAAATCTCACATTTTCACCGCCTCTCTGTTACATTTTGTGAACAGTTTTGTTTTTCTCTGAGATAGGCAGCAGGCTCTGTTCTTTGAATCTGTCGCCCTCGATTATATCTACAGTAAGACCCTCCGCAAATGTTGCTCGCCTTGTGCTGTTACTAAGATACGGGTGCTAACAACCGCAAGTATGCGGGTGAGCTGGTGAGCAACTCCAGCACGCGCACAGACAGAGCAGTTCGCTTCACAAAGGCCAACAAATAAGTGCTTTCATATCTACCCTCCCCCTCCTCTGTGGGACAGTTGAAGGGCTGAATGGAAAGCAGGGCTGAGGGTGTGGGGGGTCACTGGGTAGTATAGGGGATCCAGTGTTAGGAACATTGTGTTGTTGGATTTCATGGCTCTGCGTTCACGTCCTCTCTTTGGTCTGTCACGATGAAATCAAGTTGTCCGTGAAATCTTGTTTATCTGTCTTACATATTCAGTGTTAATTGTCATTTTTCAAAACACAGGGAATTAATATCTTCATGCTCAAATGTGTTGTTTCCTTGTGAGGGCGACAACACTCACAATGTGAGTGTGAATTATTCTCATGGCAGGTTTTTGTTAATGGAAAAATGAATCAATCCCAGTGATGCATCGAGGAATTTGAAAAACCTTCAAGCACACGGTGCATCACGCGGGTGCACTACTTGTTGCTGAAGTCAGTTTGTGCTGCACGCTGTGCCAAAATGTCGCAACAGCACATCTTGTGGTGTAATTTCATAGCAGTACAGCTATCCTTTGGGGCAAGTGTAACAATATAAGCAGAAATGGCAGCATGCTATTAGTCTTATGCTCCTCTGGCAGGCACTTTGTCTCAATAGACCCCACTGCAGTCAGACAGTGTAGCTTATGCAGCATTGAGAAAAGGGTTGGTGCTCCCCTAACACAAAACATCTATTCTATTCCCTCTGCTCACAAGACCAGACCCACTTACAGGATGTTGTCAGACTCACAACTCAGAGCATCGCATTTTTTTTAAATACGGTACTTTTTCATACTTTTGTATAATTTCATGATGAACAACACTGCCAAGGTCATTAAAGTAAAACATCACATGTATAATGTATTACTACTCTTTAACCGTAATAAATTGAATCACATTAACAATTTCTCCTTGGGAAAAGTGCTTGTTTCTTTACTTTGCGCTACGCCCTAGAACTCTTAATATGCTGCTGCTTTTCCTGCTCGCAGCAAATTCAAAATAATGTCACATACCTGCACCCTTCAATCGTTATCCCTCCTGTCGCTGCCATTTCTTGTCCTTTTCTTCTCCTTGTCTCTCATGTCTTGTATGCATCCGCTGTACTCTCTCTGTCATTTGTGCATGTGTAAACAGGAATAAGGTGAAAGGAAAGCAGAATAATAACGTGAGAAATGTTGCAAATTTGGATCTATAGAACAAGTAATGGGGCCTTGATGTTATGTTAGTTGGTGTGTAACTGTAATGTGAAACCGAACTTGTAACAGTAATGCCTCTCATTATTCCACTCAAGAGGAGTAATGGAATTACACATTCTGCTTTGCGTCATGTTACCTTCTTACACTGATAATAACTCATCACCACAATAAACATAAATCGTATCCCTTCTTCACTCCCACATCATGAGAGTTCATCTTTTATATAACTTATTGCCCACATAATCAATTAATGCCTGTAGTGTAGTCCTCCTCCGTTGGTGACTACATACTGTAGGCAGCACTGTAATATGCAATATTTCATCTACTAAAAGTAGTTTTCCTTTCTCCAGCAGTGGAAATAACACACGCCGGTTCAGCCTCGGTGTTGGCTGGTGCGTGATGCACAGCTGCTGCACTGGCGCTTTATTAATGGGATTCAGGAGCTCATCTGAGCGTTCCGATAATAGAACAATGGAGGACCCCGCTTTGACAATCCTTCATCTCTGAGATGCTACAATTGATCACCAATTCAATTGCTAACTGTAGAAAATTGAATTTCTAGCCCTAACATTGTTCGTTAACCACGGTGCCGATGAGATGGCCATCCAGATTAATGATAATGGGAGGCTGAGATGGCTTCTGAGACGGCCTGTGAATTTGATTAGCTCCAGACGGCTGTGGAGACAAAGAGCAGCCAGTCAGACTCTTATGTGGAAGTACTTAATGAAAACCTGCATGGAAGGTAATTGGGAAATGTTTGTCTGGCTGCACGCTTCTCAACTTACTGTACGCAGTCCTTTAAACCTATCTCTCTTCAATCTCGCTCTCACTGGTGCTTATACACACACACACACACACACACATGCACACTCTATATTCATTTCCTCTAATAACATTATCTTGCTTGTTGGAAGTAAAGATGCCACTTTAAAAAAACCTATACAACGTAATCAAAATGCTTCATTTTTTAAAGCTCTGTTGTTGTTGATGGGTTTAGTTTTCATACTCACTGGTCAGATTGATTATGGTTCTCTGAAAATAGATTCCCCAGTACCAAGATCTCATTTTTTTACAAATTTAGCTTGGTTTATATAGCAGCTGCAATGTTTGTTTTCATGTGTGCTAGTAATATTGTCAGCCATAGTCTTTATTGATATTGAGTAGAGAGTCAATAGACGTTTGTTTTTTCACAGCTTATTACTATTGTTTCTAAACAATATTCATATTTGGAGCATTGTTGAACTTTTTTGTGTTTTTCTACATTTTTTTTCTCCATAATGTGAGACATGGGAGAGCAGCAAATCTTCACATTGGAGAAACATCAAATATGTGGTATTTTTGCTTGAAAAGACTTAACAATTAATTGATCTTCATAATAAAAATAATAACAACAAAAACAATACATTTTCTGTTGTTCAACTAATTAAAGATAGTGTCAGTAATGTGTTTTAGACACTTTTTGTCATTTGTTGAAATTCCTTTTACATCCTGACAGTAATCAATAAATCAAATGTCATCTCTGGCAGTTGCAGGACTCTGAAATAAGCCCAATCAGGCCAAATGAAATGATTGGACGGGCTACTCTGCCCGTGCACTGATAGCACGTCACCGGAGTCTTCCACAAGCTGCTAGCTTGACAGCTGTGAGTTCTAACAATTGTTTAAATTCATTATGGTAATTTTGGGAGAGTGGCTTTAGAGGGAGGCCTGAAGGGTAAGTGTTGCCGGCTTGGCAACTTTCTCGCTAGATTTAGGGCTTTTGGATCTAGTGCTGCTAACTACTTTAATTGGAAAAGAGTTGGCAACACTGGGCTGGGTTTTTTCGGTTGGATCATTTATAAAAACCTAGCATACTCTCACTGTTACCTAAGTTTTAATTAAATGACTTATTGTTGCAGCTCTAATTGTAGAAGAATTGAGGCTGCAGTAAGCTGTTGTTAATTGTACGTATTTGTTGATGCATATTATTATATTGCACTTGTTTGACATGTGTTGCTTGTGTAATACTTAATTATTTTAATTATTATTTTTTCCAACTCTTTTCTGTAGATTAGATTTAGAAACAAAAAGCACTTTAGAGAGTTTTCCCCAGGAAGGTTTTGTGAAGCGGACTTAAGTTTTGGTCTTGATTCCTTTGCTGCAGTTAAAGAAAAGTACCATTTTGTGTATTTGTTTAATTTGTATATATGAACTCTCGTTTTTTAATTGCTGTTAAAGTTGTTTTTAGGGATGCACTGGTGGAGCAATAAGGGCAGATGATCAATGTTGCTTTATATAAGTTTTTATTATTTCCAAATGTGGGGGGACTTATCAAAATAAATAATTTTATACAGACATAAATAGGATACAAATATGCACACAAGCATGCACACACATTCACACTGCAACCTGAAGATTAAGTTGTTAATCTATTACCTTAAACTCTGTAGACTCGTCTCAACATGACCATAATATGCCTGAACTGCTTTACAATTTGTTGTGAAGTCCCACTTAAAAGAAGCCTGGTCTATGGCATTTTCTAGTTGCTCTTTTTTAATTTTATTAGCGTTTTAGTGCAAGACAAAAACTTGAGTAACTCATGTCCATGACAGACTCACCCTGTCTCCTTGACAGTCCTACTCATGTGTCTCAGCACTGACTGTTCTCCCCTGGTGTCAGCGCTGCTAGTCAAACACTGCCAATTAAACAGTGGTAGAAATGGCTCATATTCCCTTCCCCTCTCATCAAAATGAGACACATTTAGACTCTTGAATAGCAGGATCGTGTTTAAATTTGTAATTTCTACCACTGTGTTTCACAGGGTAGAGCAGATATCCCCATGTGATTTCAGCAGAGTGTCATTTCATGGTTATATGTGGGGGGGGGGGAAACGGCAATGACAAGCTTCTCTTGCATCTTCAAGACGCAATCAAACATATATACTGCATTTATGTACTTCTGAACCAAAACCCTATGAAGAGTAATGACATTGAACATACTGCAGTAGAGATAAACAAGTTCATAGCTATGGCTGCTATATGCTTCTTTGACCCTTGATTATTGCAAGATGGGAGATTTTCTGGATTGGAGATTAATTGTCTTGTTTAATTACACCTTAGTAATTAGAGGAGGGATGAAGTGAAATCCCTGTTGCTGAATCTGTATAATATGTGCACCCTCAATGTCAAAGCCTGCGTTTTCAAGAATGCCGTCCGCCTAAATCTGCACTTAATGGACGGACGAGGCTGCAGTCAGCACATCTGAGGAACACGCAAGTGTGACAAGTAGCATGTAAGTTTGTTTGCATGACAGGTGCAAATGGGCACTGCAGAGAGGGATGAAGGGGGTTCGAGGAGGAGGGGTGCTGCTGTTGGAAGAGACCCCTATTGATATGAATGACTGTAGATAAATGGGCTTTCACTGGGTGGGGTTCACTCACAGTGGGCATTGATGGGACACACTGTACTTTGTTGCTGTTCTCTTTGTTACATCTGCGTGGCACAGGCTGCATGCCAGCTGTGGTTTGACCCTCAGGTCATTTGACTCCAGAGGCGGAACCAGGGGTCGTGTATCCTGACAGTTTCTAAGAAAAGTGTCTTGCGGTTTGGAGATAAGTGTTCAACCACTTTGTTATCAAGGCATAATTCCTGTTGAGCGTCTTTCCTAAGCTTGTGAATTTGCATTGTGGAGCCAGAAATTGATTAGAAACCTGTTACATTTTGGGTGTAAAAGGCAGCCAAGGTTAATTTACTGGATGAGGAAGCCGTTATAACCCTCCCTGTAGCGTGTCTCTTCATTGGCCTATTTTAAATCCCTCCTGAAAACAGGAGTTAATTAGGAACACCAACAGAAGAGAAATCCAAGGCGAGACACTGGCTTTTATTTTAGACTGAAAAAGCACAAATGCGTTTGCATCCTCACTCAATTACTTGCCAATACATTTTTGTAAGTGCCTGCCTTGGACAGTGTGTTTTTGTGCTAATTCATTTACATGGGGCAATATTATCAAAAAGTAAACACAATAGAAGCTCTTTGTGGGGTTAAACCTGCGACTGATTAACAAAGAGCGAATTTGAAACAGCAATTAGTCTATGAAAGGGAGCTTGTTAATGAAGTGTGTGAAAGAAGAAAGCATGCAGCCCTCCCTGCTGGAGGAAGGTTAATGGCTGTATGGAGCCGACCAAGAGTGTCTTTCCTTTCTTTGTGCTGTGGGTCCTGATCCTCAAGGCCTCTCTTCTGCATCAACACGCCATATAATTCCAAAACATACCACTATGTCCACTCACTATAATCTTAATATTAATAATATGGCTTCATTATTAAATTATGTTTGTTGATTATCAGTTTTGATGTGCATTTCAGTAGCAGAAAGGGTCATATAATGGTCAAAGAGGTAGGCTGGTAGGGTTGGGCGATATGTTAACATTTTCCAACCGGTCATCGTCAGCCCAACAACTGGCGATTGACTATATATATTAGCGCTGGTGTGTGTGTATGCGTAACCTTGTGTCCCTTCACTTTTCGTCTGTGCCCTCATCATCAGGTTAAACCTTTAATTTGTCCATTACTATTTGCTACGGCGTTCAAAGTTAACGCGATAATAACGCGTTAACTCAAATTCGTTTTAACGCCATGATTTTATTTAACGCATTAACACAACTTGCGATTTTTAAGTTTTAGCGGGCTCAGTTTTAAAGTTAGAGTGAAGATACTGGTGTCATATGAAAATAAAAAACCTAAGGAATCCATTGGTACCAGCCATGTCCTACTAGCTTGTCGGAAAGAGGTTAAATAACTCTCCAAACTTATGCTTAATTTTGGCGAGGAAAAACTGTCATCACCTTTTTCAAAAAGACCTCTGACCTCCAGATATGTGAATGAAAATGGGTTCTATGGGTACCCACGAGTCTCCCCTTTACAGACATGCCCACTTTATGATAATCACATGCAGTTTTTTAAAGTTACATTTTGAACAGATAAAAAAATGTGTGATTAATTTGCGATTAATCGCAATTAAATATTTTAATCGATTGACAGCCCTACTATTTGCACATTACTGTACTTTGTGTTAAGTGCAAATATAAGCATGCTAACATGCTAGTAAGAGGTGGACATGGTAAACATTATACCTGCTAAACATCAGCACCATTGTGACCAGATTTGCATACCGACATTAGCATATCGCTCAAAGCACAGCTGTGCATAGAGACGATACCACACATGCAATGTGTCAGAAACCTGTGACTGTCTGAGACTGTATAAACCCAAACAGCTGTCGCCTGCTGTTGACATGCTCCTGTACACATCACTACATCACATTCACCGCATGATGCAAGAATGATTTGACACACTCTCATTTCCATGAGTCCATTATGCACATTATAGCATATAACAAATGGTTATTAGGCAATTCAGAACTATGACGGGTTTGTTATTACCAAAGCTTGTGAATAATACCAGCATCATAAATGAATTACCTAATGGTCCTTGTAGATATGAAAACACCATGCCTGTCAGGACAAAATGCCATATGAGGCTAACTGTGGTAACACCGCTGCTCCCTCGTTGTTGTCTCCTTCTAATACTTGGGCTGCTAATGTGAGATTGTAATGGGTAAAAGGCTCTTGGAGGAAAACAAAAACAAATCATTCCAATTATTGGTAAGACCCAGGGGAGGTTTAGATTTGGAGCTGCATATGAATGGTGGCCTTGTGAATAATGCTCCTTCGCTTTCACCTGGAGAGACACATTTAGTGACTAAGAAAGGAAAACAAATTTGTTTTAGTGATAAGATTTTGTTTTAAAGTTTTCCTTATGGCAAGATAGGTCCTTCAATTACCATGTTTCCGAAAAAGTCTATCATGGTTCATACGTCAACCTATTCCCCTTCCACTGCATTCACTCTGCATTGCTTATTAAGTTGTTACAGTCACTGTTTTTAATGAATGCTCACTGTCAAGACTTTGCTCATTTGACACCACCACACTGTCTGAAGTCAAGGCGATTGATTTTAATTGTCCCTGACTTTGGAGATGAAGCTGAACACAGACAAAGTATTGAATTTTCATCCCTCATTTCAAACAATATAGAGCCCACTCGGGTGTAGTTTTCATTAGGATGGTGATTGATTAAGGCCAGGTGCCACAGGCATAACAGAGGATTTTAGTTCAGCTTGTCAAAGAGTTTTGCATATTTCATTAATTGAACTTGACATACAATGGTTTATATACATAAGATACTATCATAGTATTATGACTAAACATTAACTCGTCCCTCAGTGTTGTAATATATGTACAGTAGTATTAAATTATAGAATTATCAAGTCCATGCACTATATTAGAATGACAGTACAATTTTGCTGTTCACTTGTTGCACCTCTGCTAAAGTATAAGTCACTGAATATTTAAAATCTTTTATAAATTTCATTAAAAAATGTAGGCAATAAAATACTTGTGAATTTGGTGCTCAGGGACTGTAGAGCTAACCTGAGCCTCCAGATGGTTACACAGAACCGTCTGAGAAGTCGTCATTAGAAACAGTTTGGAAAAGGGCAGGCACTTTCAAAAAAAACTTGGCAGGTGATTGGAAGAGCCATCTGTCAATCAAACTCTTGCCGAAGCCGGAGAAGAGCGACAACATCGAGAAAAGCCTTCAGTGCTGTTCTTTGCTCTTCTTTCAATGAATAAATACTCTCCAGTTTGTTATAACTAACACACACCTAAACTACGCCCATAACAGCCAGTAGCTCTTCACAGGAAGCTGATTAGTCCTTGAACTGGCTTGCCGGACACAAACGCCTTACTTGAAGCCTGCATAAAATGGATTTTTCGTCTGATATATGTGATCCCACGTGTGATCTTGTGACATCCAGCTGCCGTGCAAGGTAACTGTAAAGAAACCTTTCCTCTTAAATCCTACCATAGACTATTAGTAATGGTTGGGACCCGATTTAGAAATAAAAACCAACCCAAAAAGTACAAATTTATAAAAGGCCTGGACATTTGAGATATTAACTTGTGACATAAAATATGAAGTTTCTGTGATATTCTCCTGATAGAAGCAGGACCAATGTTGTCTTTTACTATTCATTTGCCAGCAGGCCCAAATATTTCAATTTAACAGATGTCAGTACAAGACATTCTTGCCCATTCGCATAATCCCCTGATGATAGATTAGTCCTTCATTGGCATTTTACAAATTTTGTCCTGTTTCACATCTTACTGCCAAAGCCTCTTTTTGGATTTTATCCATTTCATTTTTTTTTTGAAATCTTCATTTTGGCATCTTATAGCCCTGAGCTTAGTTTCTTTGTCGGGGAGAGTTTGATGTGCATAGCCACTGACATTGGACTTTGCCATTACTGCTGTAGATATTGTATCCTACACTGACGTGATAATAATTCTTTTAGACGAGTAGTACACTCTTTAGTTGAAGAGATGATTAAGGGAGCCCTTTTAAAGAAAGTTTTTATGCCAAAAGATTTCATCTTGAGAGATGGGCACAGTCTCTTCTTTCTTTGTATTTGTTAGAACAGCTAAAATTGCATGCATGCTCTTCCCACACACTTAAATGTTATTCATAAAAAGGAAGCCACAGTGTTAGTGGGAACACCTGTAAAGCTTTGCTCAGGAGCCTTATTTCCTCCCCTCTCCAGCTGGCCTTGGTGCTCTTGCTGAGGCCAGGCACACTCTCACCCCGGTTTTCCATGTTGGCAGTGACTTCTTGCCTCTTTCAGGAGAACACACTCACAAACTATGGCTTCTGGGGCTTAAGGCTTCTGGGGTTTCACTTGCATCTTGGCCCACCTCCTCATCAACCCCTTTGCAAACCAAAATAGACTCCATAATTCCTCCAAGCCAATCCAGCAAGAATGTAAATAAAGAACAAAAGTTGCTTGTTCCACACATATCAGAGGGCCTCTTCGGTAATAGAGCTCCTGCAGTCATTGCTGCAGCAGGCCTGACCTCGGCCATTTCTCTCCACTCCATTTTCTAAAGCAACAGTATAGGGCAGTGCGCCATAGTCTCTGTGCTGCCCTTATCTCACATTGGCAGACACTGGGTCTCCCCGTAGTCTGGATTTCCGTCAGAGCCTGAGCTCGTTTGGCCTGGCTGTTCCTCTCTCATCTGCACGGCCATCTCCTCCTTCAATCCGCCTCAAACTAATTGACTTTAATTTGTCTTTTTTGCCCTCCTACAGCGAAGTGTACCTTCTGAATTCTTCGGTCGTATAAGTGTCAATTAAAAAGGCATCACCCAATAAAATCTGCGAACAACTGATGTTAATTAATATCCGAGGTTTATGGCGTGTGGTACAGGTCCCGGCATGGCTCTTAGCACTTGATAACCATTTGGCCATGCAGTTTTGAGTACCATTTTGGAGGCTGCGACTAATGAAGCTTGTCGGCTAAAATGAAGCCAGACTGTGAAATGGCCTCATCAGGTACATTATCTTAACACAATCAGAGCATTAGCACCTTCATTTGGACACAGTCTCACTTTCATTCTTTGAATTCCATCAAAATCACAGGGCACATAATTAATAATAAGAATATAAATAACGGCTGATGAAATTTGTGTAAAACATCACCCGAAAATGTAGCTTGGGCTGAGTACTGATTGCCTCATATGATAACTTACATTGTATTCAAAAAGTTACTTCTTCATTATTTTACAGTTTGGTTGGTGTCTTAAATGTTAGATTGCTAATATCATATTTCCAGATACTTGTTGTTGGGTGCTGCAAAACACAAAAGTAGTCCGTTTAATGAACCTTAATATCAATAATACGTTATCAGTGTTATACTAATCACACTCCCAAATGTTACTTCACTGATGCCTGGTGCTACAGTTTATGAAATGGAGTCAGATTTAATTTTTCATGCTATTTTAAAAAGAGTATAAATTAAAGATTTGGGCTGATGCAGTATTACAATAACCATAGTACTTAAAAATGATGCACTATTAATGCAACACTTTACAAAGCAATTATAATATTGAAAGAAGCATAATGCACATGTAGAATAATACATTAAATGTAGTTACTTTTAACCAATTTATAGAATTAATGCCAACAATGAACATACTTTAAGATATAGACAACAAAGTCATTTACAGAATTCAATCTTCTGCTTGTATTGAATAACTTTGAAATTGCTCCTTGGCACCAATTTATGTGACGAATTTACATGATGCATTTGCATCAAACCAAAGTGCAGTACACATTGCAACAGCCTGTTTTTATTTTACATTAGCAACACAGCCTTGGAATACTACGTTAATATTAACCCACTTTAAAAATTAAATAAAAATAAAAAAGACACACTTAGTCACAAATATAGGATACTGCACTCTGCTGTGTTCACAATAAATACCGGAGCAACACACTTTAGGGAGTGTCTGCTCATACAGCAAGCCACCTCAAACATTTAGGACCGCTTTTCAACACAAACCTCATTAGCAATTTAATCAAGAAAATGTCCACAAACTGTGGCTTGTGGGAGTTTCAGTTTCCAATATTTTGAATATATAGTTTCTGTGGGTTGACCGTTTTCTTTTCGATTCCTTCTCCAGTTCCAAACAGAGTCTACAGTATTTTAGAGAATAGGCCACACTTAACCTGACCTTAATTTTGTAATATGAATAAACCTTCCATGAATATAATCTGTGTTTCCCATTATCCATGATTTACTAAACAAGACCTTGCTCCAGGTTTTGTAAATATATCTTTTATGATTGGACTGCAGATTTTGCACAAGCAGTATTCATAAAAGTTTTGAAAATAGCAGACAACCATTTAGTTTTTAATAGAAGGAGTAATCCTTTTTTCTTCACTCCTATCAACAATAACAGTCGGCCTCAAGGTCAATATATTTTTTCGAAAGATTTAATAATATAAAACTTTAGTATGTATGTACACATGTATTGTTTTGATATGAGCTAGCTTCATTGTTGTCACTGAACTACTTGGTGTTGTAGATATCACCTTAATAGTGCATACAGCAGCAGTAATTACAGGTCCCATTATGCTCGGATTATTATGATGAATTATGAATCAAGTCACTGAGGGTATAATGAGTAAGTCCATTCATGAAGCACAATGTCATCCATAGAAACAAGGTCGACCATTTCTCTTAGCTTGGAGTTCTCTTCATTTTCTAGTAAAAAGTTGATCTCAGCAGCTTCTTGAATAGGTCAGAACATAGAGGAATAATAGAGGGATAAAAGAGGAAAGTCTTAGCCAGGAGCTTGCCATTTAGGAGACCTCCTAGTGGTAAGATAAACCCCTGGAGTTTAATGTATTGCCAGCTTCACATTTAGAAGTGTGCATGCCTGGAGGCTGGAGCCAGAATGACCATCACCAGGGACATGTGGTCTTGCTTCCATTATCCCCTGATTTGATGTATCACACTTTACCACGTGTGTTTTCACAGCTTTATATTGATGCTATATTGCA
This sequence comes from Sebastes fasciatus, assembly GCF_043250625.1. Taxonomy (NCBI): domain Eukaryota; kingdom Metazoa; phylum Chordata; class Actinopteri; order Perciformes; family Sebastidae; genus Sebastes; species Sebastes fasciatus. The sequence continues at coordinate 20,108,605 of NC_133803.1, read as the reverse complement.
GCCCCTATGTTTTGTAATAGCATCCATATTGTTCCTTCCCTTCCTGCGTGTGGCGGCTTCCATGTCTGTTCTCCTCCCGTTAACATCAGTTGTCATCCTCTCACCCAAGCTGTGTGTGTGTGTGCTCACTTGTGGGTTTTTCACACAAACACACCCACACAAAATACACAAGCAACCCTCGGTAGGTTGTGCATAATCTCCGTCCTTGACGGGCAGAGTCAGGAGGGGAGGCTGTGCACGGTTTAAAACTAAACTGTCTCTATTATAATACTCTGATCTTCTTCTCTCAATTTGTGTTTTCCTTTCTTTCTTACACTACTCTGTATCGTTTATATTTAAAAAGGGAGACCGAGGGATTGTGTCTTGATGTTCGACATGACTAACAAAGTGGTGTCATTATGGCTTAGCTGATTGCATCACGTCATCAGATGGACCAGCTAGCAGCTTGCTATGTAGATGTGACTTACCAGCATCCTGTTATTATTATCATAAGTGGACAACTGTGTAGCTGTTAGAAATATCAATTAATCCAGTAATGTAATGTCCTAATAACAAAATTGGTAACCTTTTCAACGCCGCTTTCAAAAGCTTGGTATAATTAGTTTACTTATTACTTATTGGCTGTTGCTTGTTGTCGAGGGTTCCTTTTGAGTCAATCGTATTATGGGACTTTTTCTATGTCAATGATACAAACTAATCATAATTAATTATACGTGAACCACCAATATAAGCCTGGAGTTTAATTTATAATAAATAATCACAATTAAATTTACAATTCCAATATTGGTATTGGACAAATCACAATTAGATGTTTTCCTCAGGTCTTTTAACCCTGCTGTCTTGCCACTTATGCACCGTTAACATATAACCTCTTTGGTCTTTTTGTGTGGTTGATGGTCTGATTATTTCTTTTCTTTTCTAATCTTCTCTCTGTCCATCCCTTTCTCTATTCTTCCGTTGCTTTAGGTACCGCCGTGATCGTGTGCTGGTAGTATGAAAGAAGCACTCCGACTGTATTGTAAACTCGAGCACTTGAGCCTCAACAAAAGGCCGCAGACATTCCTCCGTGTCTCTCTCGTTTCACAACAGCTAAGTGAGGAACCTTTGCTCCTTTTCAGCCGCCTCTGCGATCTGCCATAAAACCTGCTAATTGCTGTCTCTTAAATGACAGGCATCCAATAAGGTCCATTGTCTTGGTTGAGTATCCAGTCAATACTTCAGCCATTTGTTCTGCTGATTGGCAGTTTCTAGCAATACTGCCTTGTGCCCCGTAATATTGATGAATTTTTCTGTTATAATCGCTGGCCTTATTACACATGACCCGTGTATATTTCAATCTGCGGCTGAAAGACGGACAGACGGCAGCCTTGGGGGCTGGAGGGGCAGATGTCGTTCATTTGAGTACCCAATGTGCTGAAGAGAAACACAGCGATGGCATTCATGCACTCAATTGTAATAATTCTACTGACGGGCAGAGAAGGCGTCAGAAACTGGTACATATTATTGTCCATAGGTCTTGTTCTGCCTGTTGACCTTACACTGTGAGTGTCTGCGAATACTGTGAAACTTTTCGATTCCTCATTTCTCCATGCCGAGAGAAATTTGTCACCAAGACAAATTCCTCTGCATTTATTGCACTTATCGATTAAAACGATTCTCATTCTGACTCTGAAATACAATTTCCCCTCCGGGACATGGTCACACTGTTCACCTTCACAGTATTTAATATTCTAGCTGGACATGATTAAGCATGGACGAGCCGGCCCACATTGAGTTTCACCGCCAACGCGTGTGCAGCCGCCCACTCTGGTCTGCACACAGGGCATGAAACAATAGCCGCCAAATTAAAGGTTTCAATTAATCACCCTTTGCATTTCTCAAGGATTTCTTTATAGATGATGTAAATGTATGGCACACTTTATATTCAAATCACACTCTGGTGTGAAATGTGAGCTCAAACGGTCATTGAAATGACAAATCTCACAAAGCAAAGAAACCCACGGTGCTAATACATCTTCTCCGCTCTGTCAAATACACATTAAAGCTGCTCAAATTAACTGCACCTCAGGACAAGACCAGGAGTCAGGGAAATGAGCAAGCAATCTAAGCAAACCGCCACCCGGTACGTTTTTTTACCCTGTAATAGAGGAGGCTCAAACGTAAGTAAATGTTTGGTTTTATTGTACTGATTAAAAATTCATAACGTTTACCAGAGTCAACTGAGGCCATGTGTTTTTTCTCCGTTTCTGGCCATGCGCGTCGGATCTGTGGTGACAGACGGTGGCTTTGTATGGTTAGGGAGTTGGCGGGTGACCCCAGAAGGAGCACCTGTCCAAGAGTGGACCTGCTGCTCGCTGTGTTATGCCTTTTGGTGGGTTTGGCATTAACCCCACTGTCATGTTCCTCTCTCCTCACGACCCTCTCACCCCTGCCCTAAGACATACATAACCTGCCAGATCCACTCTGTCATCACGGGATTAATTAAAATGCTGCACAGCAAAGAGACTGGATCCCCTTGGGGCTGTGGTATATGCATGAATGACATACACACGTGTGAGCGCCCACCCCCACACAGTCATGTCTGACATAGCGCCAGGTTGTTTAGTCACCTCAGGGGACGTATAACCAAATGATCACCTCCAGTGATGGATAGACACATCTCACCTCAGCACCCACCTTTTTCTTTTTTTAATGTGTTGTCCAATAATGTTTTAGCCATATTTCTAATGTGAGACATTACTTATGCCTGACTAAGTGAATTTCCCCAAAACTATGACCATCTGGCTCATGCTGTTGATTTGCATTTGCATAGTTTTTCTTGCAGTGACAACTACGTCATCAGAAGTTCCAAATCACCTACTCTCATTGTTGTTTAATTCATGCCTCTCTCACAAGGCACGCTATTCATTTGAAGGCATTCAAATAAATTGAGAAGAAAAGGGGGTTACTTATTTATCCCAGACCCCGGTGATGGCCTGGCAAAGAGACAATAGAGGTGAGGGATACTAAATGAATTCTGTTGTCCCGCGTGCTATCAACATAATTTGATTAGTGACCTGGTAACAGTGAATGTGTGGGACCTCTTCATTCAAGTCCATTGTGGCTCCCGGGGCGAGGGTCCATGTTACAGGGCTCAACCCCCTTCCATTGCGACCCTGCCCTCGTGTCATGTATGCACACAACCAGGCGACGCGGTGATTAATGACCGAGCTCGTGGTGCCATTGACAACTTCTGGTGACTCCACACAAAAGCCATCACCCTTGTCACATTAGCGCCAATCTGGTAACATTTGGCCGTATGCTGCTGGCCTGAAACACCGGGAATGTGTGGTAGACAGATGTATGTATACAGAGTATGTCTGCCTCAAGCTCAGCATTGTCCCTAGTTATAAAAAAAATATCTTCTCATTATTTCAGATTTTCTTGTATTTTCCCTTCGACGTGCTATAGCTGGCCTCTGCACCACACACAGTAGAATCCCTCTATATTAACATCATCTGCTCAGCGTGTGTTTCCTGGCATCTCCTGATTTCATTAGTGCACTACTTCCATCAATGTATGTCTTCTTCGTCAGTTGTGTCTCTTGCTAATAATAATCCGGTATAATTAGAAAATGAAGAATGGGCCTGCCAGCATTCCCAGCAGTGTTTTCTGAAACTGGAAACTTTCCTCTTCTGCCTAAGTTTTTTGTTTAAATGAAATGTCTGCATATTAAAATAGATGAATAATTAGTAGCCTTAAAGCTTCCGGTTGTATTACATATTCATCTGACTCCTGGAGAGCTATAATTTGTGAGGTGCGCACAATCTTTGGTTTATTGGGTGGTAAGGGGATGAGTCTCATAAGTGGGGGAAAAAATATAATTTATTGAATGTGAGTATTTTTCGCCGATGAAATGGATGTCTAACTGAGATCACATACATGCGCATGTCTGTTTTCCAAACTTCCACAGTGTATTCACATCTATCTGCCCTCCACAGTGAGAGTGAAGTGTGAATTAATAAGCTCCATTGCCGTCGTCCTCGTCTGCAGTATCTTGCTCTCACCATAGCTATCACCTTTAATAAGAGTTGTTGTTAATGACATCTGTGGCTGGGGTGTAACCTTTAGCACACTTGCTGTATGTCTCACTCTCACAACACTAAGAACAGGTGGGATGTTCAAAGTTTCCCTAGACATTTTTATTTTACTTCTCAGCCTTGCTAAAAATGCATTCACTGAATTCACAATTAAAATCCTCAAAAAAGGTGCAGACATAAGTGCTAGAATGTGACTACGCTGTATGGCCGACACATACAGCCGGCTGCTCCATCTGTCTGTAAAGAGAATGTAAAGTATGTTTTGAACATTATCAAAACAACCAAGCTCTGGTTCCAAAAGGATCATGTGCTGCACCACAACAGAAACAGTGTTTCCCCATTGTAATGCTCGACACCCTAATGCTACACCTCCGTGAACATTTTTTAACAGCTTGCTTGTTAGCAGCAGAAAAACACACACATTGAAATAACTCGGGGAAAGAAGGAAAAATCCTAACCATCAATCCAACCGTTAGATCTTTATTCCTACATTCTTTCGAATACTTTTTAGAAAACTAGCAAGAAAAACTCCAACATAGGCGTTTTTCAACTTGTTGACTCAACATTAGAGCTGCAACAATTAATGGATTCATTGTCAACTAAACTATCAAATTAATCGCCAATTATTTTGATAATTGATTAATTGGTTTGAGTAATTTCTTAAGAAAAAATTGTAAAAATTCTCTGATTCCAACTTCTTAAATGTGAATATTTTCTGGTTTCTTTACTCCTCTATGACAGTAAACTGAATACCTTTGAGTTGTGGACAAAACAAGACATTTGAGGACATCATCTTGGGCTTTGGAAACACTGATCGACATTTTTCATTAACTTTCTGACATTTTATAGACCAAACAACTAATCGATTAATTGAGAAAATAATCAACAGATTAATCAACAATTCAAATAATCGTTAGTTGAAACTCTACTCAACATTATAGTTAAATATTTAATTGCCATGGTTGCATGTTTTTATAGGTAGTGTATAGACTTATATAACATTTAGTTGATGCCATGGATGAATGTAGGGCTGCAACTATTGATTATTGCCATTATCGATTAATCTGTTGAATATTTTTTCAATTAATTAATTGAAAACCTCCCAGCAACCAAGGCGACATCCTCAAATTGCTTGTTTTGTTTGATCAGCCATCCAAAATCCAAAAATATACATTTTTTGATGATTAGAAAAGAGTGAAAGCAGCAAATCTTCACATTTTAGATGCTGTAACCAGTAGGGGTGTAAGAAAATATCGAGTATCGCGATATTATGTTTTGTGATTCTGTATCAATTCTCAAAAACACTGCATCGATTGTTAACTAAAAGTTTACCTGCAAAGATGAACACCCAATTAATTTAATTTGCAGATATGTGCCATCTCGGTGTATGTATCCTCTCAAAGTAGTGCTGTGATGTTGGATGTTACAGGGACTGTGATGAATGCAAATGCAGATCCCACTATTCTGACTGCATGAAAAAAATAAAACTTTTTGGACTCAAATTTTTACGTAAACTGCGGTGTGTTCTTTATGACAGTTTTCCTAAAGTTTGATTTTGAAAAATGCAATATATCACCTTGCTTACAGTCTTGCAATATATCACAATATATTGAATCGTAACCCCTGTACCATGATACGTATCATATCACCAGATTCTTGCCAATACACAGCCCTAGTAACCTGAGAATATTTGACATTTTGCTTGATAAATGACTTCAATTATTAATCCATTATCAAAATTGTTGACTAATCTTTGCAGCACAAGATGAATAGTTGTGTTCAGTATATTGGTCGCAACAAAGGGATTACTAAGCATCCCAAGAAATGAGTGGAAAGTTAGATATGGTAGCATTGCCAGATGTTAGTTTAAGCTGCGTGAGTGCCATAGTGTCCATAGACACACACACACATCAGCATGTTAACTTTAGCAGGTTTTAAGCAGTGGCAAGCTTAGGATTACAGTGGCTTAGATCCTCTGACCTCCCCCTCCCAGCAGCCCAGTGTACCACCCGATTGAAATAGATTGAGCAGACTTTTATTCAAAAACAAAAAAAAGAATTCTCCTCATCCTTCTCCTCCTACCCCCCCCTGCCCTTTCCTTCCCTTTTGGATCTTCAAATTCCTTTAAATGAAAAATGAGTCTTCTCTTTCGTGGTATTTTGTACAACAGACGGTCCCATTTTGCTCCCCCCGCCTCAATGGGGAGGAAATGAGTTGTGGGAGCAGATTCCTCTCACACAGAGATCTCAGTAATCGTGTGGCTGCGTGTCACCAGCGCACCACAGTGACAGCAGCTTTTAATTAATCCCACATCCCACCACCCTGCCCTGCCCATCGGTGGCTTCTCCCCCAAACTTTTCCCTCTTAACTTCTTCTTCTGTGTGTTTCACTGTGTGTGTGTGGATGGCGCGGTAGCAGTCTCTCAACCCGCTGCAGCGTTGTGTGCATAACTTGTATAGTTACAGGATGACACTGCTGTCACTTCTCCACACTTCTGAAAGCGGGAGACAGCCCACTAACTGCGTTCACGTGTTCAAACCCTCCGATGTCAGCTCCACCAACTCTGTCTCCTGGTAACTGACTGAAACTCTGAGAGTACACCAAGTCCACATAATAGTTAATAACTCTTTGTGGTGGTCGGCCCACACCGGGTCGGGGATGTCACCCTTATTGCTGCACTGCAGTGATCTCGTGTCAAGGTGCTTGAGGACAGCGAAATAATGATGCCTTGAAGTGTCTGCGTTCTCCTTCTGGTGCCCTGATGAATGGTGACAGGTTGTATTTACAATCCCAAAAGTCGCTGACACTGCTGAATTCTACACCTCTTGGAGAAGTACCAAAACATTGCTACCCTTGAGCAAATGTCTGTGTGTTCGCCGCGGCTGAGGTGTCGAGGAGCTGCTGTCTGAGTGAATGAAAGGCATGATGAACTTCTCTGGAGAGACGGACTGACTGAGCTCTCGCCTGAAGGTCAGACTGTCAAAAGGGTAATATCAGACCTGCTGAGGTAGACTTCTGCCCTGCTCAGTCTTCATCCTCAAAACATCTTGGGAGAAGAAAGCAAGGCGTATGAGCGGGAGAATCGGAGCCTCAGCATGTAATTGATGTAATAAGATGGTCAATATGAATTATATCAATGTTATTTAGTAGACTTGATTGTGTTTGATGGTCAGCATGGAACATTTCCTGTCATTACTGATTAGTTGATTACGCCACGTTGCTGAGCTTTCTGTGTTTTCCCTGTGAAAGTGAACAAGGGCCCTTTCACAAGCTAACATTTAGTCTATTTTAATCGAACTCTGGTGCGGTTTGTTTGGGCAGTTGTAAACGCAGTAATCACACTCCAGTGTGGACCAAAACAACCAGTCCGAGACCACTTGCGAGAGGAATTCTCGGACTGTTTCCAAGTGTACCAAAATGCAGGCTGCCTGTGTGGGCATTTGTTGAGATGGACACAGGTAAACGACAGGTTAACATGAGTGGGAGAGGACTGACCTGGACTTCTGCAGAACATAGAAAAATGCTAAATAAAGTCCACAAAAATAGTGACGTTTATGAAGTTATTTGAGACAAACTGGAGGAGAAGGGATTCATGCGCACAGTAGATCAGTGCCGAGTCAAAGTAAAATAAACTTTGACAGCAATACATCAAATTCTACGTTTCCCAGCATAGAAGCGGCAGCTCTCAAGACGAAAAAGATACATTTTCTCCTTCGTACACGCCCCTCAGCAAATATATGTTTTTGTCTAATTTGTGCATCGTGAAACTGAAAACAAACCAAGGATCAATTTCACTCTGATTCAGACTAGCCAGACGGGCTGCGGCCTGTGAAAGCACCCTAAGGCCGCTGCAGACAAACACTGCAGATTTAAACCTCTGCTTGCTATTCAGAACGACTTGGCTGTAGCAAGCATCGTGTTGGCAAAGTGGACTAAACTTGCATGCGATTAGGCTGTCAACATCTGAAAATAATGAGCTGCAGAGCAATGCACATTGGCATGCAAATACTGTACTGACATTTAAAGCTGGCTTAACGTAAATGAGAGAGGAGAATGGATCGAAGAGGAGCCCTGGCCTCCCTGCTGCAGATCTACTGGGGGTAATGGACAAGTTGGACCCTCAGAACCTTTAGGAATGAAATAATTATTCCCCTGCATCAGACTTCATGGACAAATGGGACTGAGGGTCGATTAAGTTCTTAGGGGGACGTGGTGTTGATCTCATAAAGGGCATCAGGAGATGTATGGCCTCTTACAAGATCATTTAAACCACTTAATGGAGGACAGGAATTAATGGCTGCCATAGTGCAGAGTCAATTATATGGATATTTTCATAACATATTGTGTATAATTCATAGTGTAATGGCACAGACACCAATCAGCCCCTCTGCTTTTGTTGTGGTTATGGCCTGTTGTTAAATGAGATTATTGACTTCTGTGTTTTGGGGTATAGAATGAGTTGCTGTCTTCATACGGCGATATAGATGTGTTGTCAGTGTATGCCATTGCGGGGTGGCACAGTCTTGATGGCGGCGGCTTCTTGTTAATTTGTATTAATGTCAGATAATTTAGAGTTGCGATGGATGTATGGGCACGCCTTGTGCTCTCAGGCAAAAAATTGGATTCATTAAGAAGACGGAGGAGCTGGTTAGATATTTTGGCCCCGTGGTTTCAGGTCACTGAGTAATGTGAAGAGATGGAGAGGGTCTTGGCCTGGAGGACGGGTGGGTGTGGGGGGGGGGGCCGGTCAGAGACAGAGTGGAGGGGACAACACCCCCACGCTGGAGCACATCACTCACACTGACACGTCTCTCACGGGACTCACTGTTTTTGCCCCGTTACAGCCAGAACAGACTGCAGCTTGTGACTGAGAGCAACAAAGTCACAAGGCAGTCTTGGGACAGCTATGTGGAAGGCAGGTGATTGATTTAGGATATTCTGCTTGCATGCATTTAAATCCCTATAATTGTCTGTTTGTGTTAATTAGATGTGTGAACAATGTGCACAGGTTCACATAAAGGGGCAAGAAGTCATAACTACTATAACATTCATAATTACATATGGACAAAGCACACTCACTCATGCAGACATGTGCACGGGTTAGCACGAGCCTCTCGTTGTCAAATGCGATCATAAATGAGTGATAAAGATGACGTGGATATCAAATACATCCTGTCCCTTTTGTTTAAGACTCAGGCTGTATGTTTCCACCTCCTTGTGTTCATTACATTGCAGCTAGATATTCACAAGCATGTTTGCATTAATAAGAGTTAGGGCTGGGCAATACATTGATATTATATCGATATTGTGATATGAGACTAGATATCTTCCTAGATTTTAGATATCGTAATATGGCATAAATGTTGTCTTTTCTTGGTTTTAAAGGCTGCTCTAAAGTAAAGGGATGTAATTTTCTGAACTTACCAGACTAGCTGTTCATTATATCCACATTACTGATGTTTATTTATCAAAAATCTCATTGTGTAAATATTTTGTAAAAGCACCAGTGGTCAACGCTGCAATATCTATCGAGGTAATTGGTAAAAAATATTGTGATATTTGATTTTCTCCATATAGCCCCGCCCTAATAACAGCACATTTGAATGTTAAATGTAATTTGATTAATATATGAATGAACCATATACACTGTGCCAGATGATAAATGTGAAGTGCAAGTATTTCCCATTAGAGCATTAACAGCCAGTTTCTCTTCTTTTTGTTTATCCCTAATACACATGAACTCACACACAGTATATGCAAATTTTACACATTGGCAGAAGTGCAGACTTTGTGGGAGGCCCTGAGCCTTGGTTTGGCTTCTGACCTCAGCACACCACTCTGCTCAGCATTTAGAGGCCATTAAATCATGGGTCTGTTTGATGTGCAAGCTGTGTGCAACGGGATGTGAGGGAGAGGGAACAGCAAGCGCCCCTTTTATTTTTGTTTTGAATGTGCGGTTGTTTTTGGCATCCTAGTCAATGTGTTGATGAAGCACACTTTTTACAAGAGTTTAAAAACGAGGGGCTCTTATTCTGTGGTTAACTTTTTTTTTTTTTTTGAGCAAAACGTTCAATGTGCTTCGGTTTTGTAAGACATTTACATCTTTCTTTCTCTACATTATGACCATTAAGTTGTATGTGACAAGAGTATTTAACTTTGATTGTAAAATGGGTAGTTCAAATCAAGCAATCTGATTGGTTCGTAGCCGTGATATAATAACCACATACCAGTGCTATGACTTCTAATTTCTTTACACTTTCAGTCTCACTCTGCGTCTGAAAAAAAAAGGTGTGGTCATGGTTGCATAGCGACAGGGAAACGGGGGGATTACGTCCGCCAACATGGAGCAGGTTACAGGTACAAAATAACAAAATTAGCCGCCAAACCTGCTACAAAATGGAAACAGTTAAGGTCAACTTCTATGCTTCCTGCTAAACGACATGCAGCGCTATGTAAAGAGGAAGTTCCACAATGTTTCCCAGAATATGCAAGCGGGACGCAGCAGAAATACACTAACCACTGCCTCCGCAGCACCATGACTCAAACTATCCGATGCGTGTCTTGACACCAGAGAGATTATGGCTGATAGTGGATTGGCAACCGAAATTCGGAGACCTGATAAAAGTGGAGCAACATCCTCGCTGCTGCACAATAAATTGAAATTTTATCGAAATTGCGATATTGCCTACAGCAATTTTCAAATCGCAATATAGGTTAAAGATGAAATATGTGTCAGCATACCATTTTAAATTAAATATTGTGGTGCTGCAGAGATGTCCTGGCCTACACATCATATTCTACAGACTTATGAAAACATCTTTGTTTGGTACAGATCCCTGCAAAAATCACACCATAATCATTTTAATGTTTTTCAATGAAAAATGAGAATAACGATGTAAAAATGATCATTACCTCTAATATCGCAAATCATATCGTAATTGCGATATCAGTCAAAATAATCGCAATGAGATATTTTTTCAAAATCATTCAGCCCTAATCCTCGCTGCGCTAAACAACACACCTCCACCGGACAAAAAAAGGCAAGCCTAGTACAAGCTCATATTAAAGTCATCCTACTGACGCTGGACAGTTTAGGCACAATAAATGGCCACATACAATAATGTAAATAAAGAGCCAAATAATTAAATCAATATAACGCTAGCCTGTGATGAAAAAAATAAATATTCTAGGTGCTAGTGTGCGTTCCATAGCAACCACTGTTCTGGCAACTGCCTTGGGATGTGCAGGCAGGAGGGCCTATTTTTATTGTGAACATTATTATTTATTAATAAAAAACTATTTAAATTGGAATGTGTCTATAACTTTCATATTGCCATATTTGACGTCTGTTTTATAAAAGCAATAGCTCACTTCAGGCCGTGATATGTTGTGATTATATCACAGATAATAACCACAGCCTGTTGTGAGGTGTTGCTTAAAAATTACATAACTCATTGCTGATGATTTGTTTTTCCTTTATGTCAAATCTGAGCAATTTATTATAGCTGGACATGCCTAATTATGTTGATAAACCAAATCAAAGAACTCAAATTGGTCCTCTCTGTATCAACTCGTTGTGCTGTGAGACTTTGTGTGGTTCTGAGGGCAATTAAGCCATTAGCTTAACAGCTGACCTTTTCTTCAGAGTGTTTTTGCCCATAATATCTGGCGTCCCTGCTTATAATGCCCTAATGAATGCCAGGGGGTCTTTCCTGAGCTAAGCGTCCTTATGGTTGGACAGGTTGCCTATCAGAGTCCCTGATGACTGATTATGTTTTGCGGACACTGATATGCAATCATTTTTCATCTCTTGAGATCCTTGAACTGAGTGTGACCTTAACTCACTGACCTCTAATCAGTCATAGGCCTGTGCTTTTTTTTGATCCTACTAATGGTGCTGATGGAGAAGAACCATGCCCAGCTATTGGCAACGGTGAGGTCATCCAGGGGCGCTTTGATACAAGCATCTATAGGAATGCAAATGTGACTGGCTGCCTGACCAGTACATTACAATAGGCCTGGGGCCGACAGTGCAGCTGCCACCATTAGTTTCAATCTGAGTTACATAAAAGACAAACATCATTAGGTTTCTATGTGTGTCACACAGGAGACAAATGCATGTGGCATCTTGTGTTGTTTAAAGACTTGTCTGACCTCAGTGAGAACATGAGAGTGATTAAGGAATAGTTTAAAGGGACACATGGGTCAAGGGTCATGAGTGATAAGTGAGGTCACACGGGGTCGTCAGCAGTCTGGTTCATCAATTTTGCCTCATACTTCTTGGGTCAGCCAAACTGCACAAAGCTGCTCCGGTTAATGTATTATTTTCAGTGAAAGTCACAACAATAGCATGCTCCTTTCACCATTTGGCTAAACTCTTAATTTATCAAACAGGTGAGAGAAAATGTGAAAGCGGTTTGCTCATTGGCGGAGCTTTAAAGTGGTCCGCATACTTCAGTCACTACAAACCCATGCAAGTAATTAACTTAATCTCAAAAGCTCGTAAATTACACATAAAAGATTGCTGTTCTAGCTAAAGAAAGTGCAGTGATCTCATCGGTACACTATGTTTGTAGTGTTTCTGGCTCAAAAGTAACACTTGAAACATTTTAAGAGGTTCTTTCATTTACTAGACACATGGACGCCGTGCTCAAGTAGTAGAGCACTTTTCCATTTCTCAACATCTGTACAGCCACCTCATCTCTGCTTACACATGTTCTACTAGGCCGATCATAGCAGTGAGAAAAACTGTACGTCCTTTTTGTTTAATTTAATTGACCTAAACACAGATCATAGCACATGATATGTTTGTGTTTCTGTAGAAAGCCATCATAAAGAGTGTGATAAATGTTACCTCTGATGAGGATGCTTTGATCACTTTAGTGTAATAAAAGAAAAATTACCAACAATCCAGGGTTTTATTATGAGTTTTCCTCTTTCTCTGAAATAAGATAGGACTGAGGCTGAACAGTCACATAACAAGAAACTGACAGCATTCATATGGAAACTATTACTATTCTAAAAGTAGGCCATCTGTTTACTTTAATTCCAAGTTAATGTGATATATATTTAGTGTAAAGGGCAGGCTTAGTGTATACTTAAGGTTTGGATAGCGTGTGCAGCTTTTAGCGGCTCCTCTTACTGTAATTAAAGCTTTCCCTGTGTTAAGAGCTTGTGGGTGTGTGAATGTGGGTATGCAATATTTTTTGTGATACACACTGAATACTTATGTGCTTTTTGTGTAGGAGTACGGCCAGTGCGAGGGTCTAGTGAGTATAATCTGAAATGCATTTAACTTTATGTTGGCTTTCACAAGATGGTCTGTTGGATGTATTTGTAAAATGGGCTAATAGGCTATTTTACTGCTTTTGCATGTGTACCTTTTCATGGGCCCTTGGCCGGGTGAGCTGCAACCGTGTCATTAAGTGTGCTGCCTGGAGCTCGGAGCCGAGTATATATACACTCTGTCCTCTGCAGGGACGGGCATCCCCATCAGGGTCTGCCTGTACCACCCTCCATATGGTGCCTCGTCATTAGTTTTCTGTTGCCCCGGTGCCTGGGAGGTTCATCAAACCCTTGAGTCCAATCTCTCCGCAGCCTATTTCTACTCTACTGTGACATTTCTCTCTCTGGCCAATCGGATAAGTCACACATGGCTTCACCGCACGAAAGAACAACGGCAGCCTCAAGCAGATGTTGCTCTGCAGACTGCCCGTGGAGTGGAAAACTGGGTTTCAAGAACAGTATCTCGGTTATTGTTAAAGAGTTCACTATGTCTTGGAAGGGGAGATGTAGTTTAAGGCTATGAACTTAAGACCTCAGCGCTCAGATCACTGACAAGAATGAAAATGCAGTTATGTTTTTCATCTCTAAGCATTTTCAGACTGTGCGCCTAGACAATAATTTGAGATATGAATGAATAAAACATGCCTTCTTTTTTACTCCAGGGCAGTTCACATTTGTACAAAGATATAATTCTCTTGAGTAGCAAATTGATTGAGCAATCACAGAAAAGCATGATGGGATAATAGTTATTGAACACAACCATAAAATCACAGTATTATTTTTGAGTGAGGTTTGTTGTACTCAAGGTAAGGAAGAGCAACGTTATTTTTGTCCACTTTTATTCTGTAATATGACCAATATTTTTCATATTCAAGTGTGTATGAAAAAAAGTCACTGGTTTCTTAAAAAGCTAAATACAATAAGCATTGGATCAAGGCACATACAAGACTGGCCAAAGGGCATACAATGCACTTTGGTTTTCAATTGTTAAGAACAGTTAACTTCAAATCGTGGAAACATAATAGTGTGTTCATTTGGAAAATAATACAAAATAATACTCATAACAAGGAGTTGCTGACACTGTGGTAATTCTAATGAAAGCTAACATGTTTTTGTCTTTTCGGCCTGGTGACTAGAATGACGTATGGTACATGGTACTAAAGAATGCCGCCATTGTCGTTTGGCCATTGTTGGCTTGTACAAATAGAGATAGTGGGGGGTCCCCTGTGTCAGCCTGTCCAGTCTACTTGTTCTGAGGAGCAGAGAGCTCCTTAAGGTCGGTGTGCTTTATCTGCCCTGTGCTGTGGTCTACAATCCTATCGGAAACACTGGAACCCTGCTCGGGTTGCTCTGCTGTGTTTCCTTTTCTTGCGAAACAGAAAGAAAAAAATCACACACTGAACAAAGCAGAGAAATAAAGCATGGCACCTCATCTTTAGTTATTCGTACTCCATACCAGGTGAATACTAGAGCGAGACTCTTGGTCCGTGTGATGTGGAGACAGCTACTGACTGCTCGTTGTTTTCGAGGGCAACATGCCTGCTTTGCGAATTAGTTGATCAGCTGTGCCGTAGTTTACTTCATGTCATTTTTTTGCCTTTTTGTTTTTCAGACAGCCACAAAGTTAAAAGAATGACCTGTGCTTATACTACAAGGTTTTCTAAGGTCTGATTGTTCAACACAGCAATGAAAACCCACTTTCACAGTTGACAAGTCATCATATCTCAGTAGAACACAGAGTTTCTTTTAGTTGGTCGATAACCTTAAGCAAAGGAAATACAGTACAAATTACTACAAATTCCTAAAATATAGAATTGCAGTTAGTTACAATACCCACTGATGGTTCAGTGATGGCCTGCAACCGGAACGTTCTTCGTCCTCATAAAATGTCCTTAAATATAAATTATATGGCAAATGTACAGAACATTGCTTCCTTAGTCTTATAGATCCAGTGTTTTGTAAAAGTCTTGCCACTCTGTTTATGTCGCACACTCATCATGAATGGCCATGCGCAATATCATGAATGGGAATGGTCTGAATCTGGTATTCCACTGTCTCTGTAGCTCCTGTTGTTAATACTGTTGTCGTTGTGTGGGCTTTTGTATAAAGTCAGGCCGTTAGGTGGGAAAATCGTGTGTATCACAAAATCCTCCTTGGTCACAGGCAGGTGATTTATAGGTATCATTTGAAAAGAGGTCTCTCGTATTTCAAGGATGGAGGTGTCCTTCTTAGTGCCGGCCTCAGCATAGTCGTCCTTTCTCCGACGGCCTTTGTTGTAGGTGCAGTTCCTGGAAAAAAGTGAACCGTTCCTGTGGACGTACCAACACACCAGTGCCAACATGATTATTGCCAAAAGAGCCACAGCCCCTCCAATGATAGCAGCCAAAGGCAGATTGGAATTTTTGAAAGGCTCTTTTTCCTGCTCTCTGTTTAACGTTGTAGTCGGGTTGTACGATTTGTGAGAACCAGTCTCTGTCTCGATGCAAACAGGGGTCTCATCTGACAGGTAAATGTTGCTGGTCTCCATGGGAACCATGCATATCCTATAGGAAGACTCTGGCTCCAGCGCCGTGAGCAGGTACTCCTTCCTCTCTCCCTGCACGATGGTCTCAGTGATGGAGCCAAAGGCAGGGCTGTGTCCCAGCTTTAGCCAGCTGAGCCGCAGGGCAGTCATGGGCTGCGACACCCTCCATGATATGTGTATTGCATCCGCACTACTTGACTTCACACTGATGGTGATGATCTTTCTGCCCGAAGAGGTGGTAGTGCTGTGGTAATTCTTGAAGCCCATGTCAGGCCCTTTTACTACAGGCCTTTTAGTCACAAACGAGGGCCACTGGGGCTGTGTAGGGCGTAAAGTGTTGGAGACTGTGCTTGTCTCATACGTCGAGATGAGTTCTGAATCTGTGCAGTCAAACATGTCTGTAGTTAGGTCTTTAATCGCCATGCCTTTGACCTTATCAGGACCCTGGCACATGAAGCCACGTACATTCACCTTAGTCGGCAACGACCGCAGCCAGTCACGCACCCATTTCATCCTGCATGTGCATTGCCAGGGGTTGTTGCGTAGCAGGAGCTGTGTGAGATTATCCAGATCTTCAAATACACCCTGTGGGAGGCTGCTCAGGTTGTTGCCAGACAGGTCCAGGCGATACAGCTGCCTAAGGAAGGCGAAAGCCCCAGGCGGGACCCGATTAATGTGATTATCTTGTAGCTGCAGCTTCTCCAAACTGGTGCCTGGCAAGTTGGCTGGCGGCGATGTCAAGGAGTTCCTCATTAGCGAGAGCTCGGTCAGATTGATCAGGTTGATGAGAGCCATCTCCCCAATCCCACGGTTGTTGAGCAGGTTACCGTCCAGGATTAGTCGCTTCAGGTTGATGAGATCTTGCAGCGACTGCTCTGAGATGGAGGAGATGCGGTTGTCATCAAAGCGCAGCTCCTCAATGCTCATGGGCAGGCCTGAGGGGATGGTGCTTAGGTGGTTTCTGGAGAGAAAAAGCAGTCTGAGGTGATTACTGTCCCTGAAGGCTCCCTCCTCTATGCTGACTGCCGACACCGAGTTATCATCCAGGTGTAGTTCCTCAATGTAGGGAATTTGAGCTAGAGAGGAATGGGTAATCATCCGAACGTTGTTCTCCTGAAGGTGGAGCTCTTTCAGCCCAAGAGGAAGGTTAGTGGGGAACTCATCCAGGCTGTTGCAGTAAAGGTAGATCTTCTCCACATTTACCAGCCTGCGGAGCTCTGTGGGAATGCCCGAACTCTTGATGCGATTGTTTTGCAGAAAGAGCACTGTAGCATCCAGGGGCAAACCTGTTGGAATGGAAGTCAGGCCACGGTCATTACAGTAGATGAAGGTCCCGTCGCAGCGGCAGGCTGAGGGACATGAGGCGGAGGTCACCAGGGGGTTAGCAAGACCCAGCAGCAGCCCGACCCTGATGAGGAAGAGGATAAAGGCCTTGCATTGACGCACCATCTTGAAGCTGTGTTGCCTGGCAGTCTAATCACTCAGGAGCCCCTGGGGAGAAGACACAAGGGTACATTTAATGCACAAGGCCTTTAAAGGAGAGCCAAATTCCTGTTCTCATAATTGCTGGGTGTTTGAAATGCTGCCTGCAGCACTTTCTAGATTAAATAACTGCTGAAAGAATCCGTTTGAAATCCTCCTATTAAATGTATATGAATTGATCATTAGGATTGCCAGACAGTAAAAATAAAGTGAAACAGTTTTTTTCCTGCAATAAACAGTTTTCATCAGAGCTATCTTTACATCAACTATAGATTTCAAGGATTAGAAGTTTAAAAAGTAACTTGTGTTAGAAACAACTGATTTTTAAGAAATGTTCCAACTTCTGAGCTTTGTGAATTGGATCTCTGTGTCTCAGCTTTTTGGCCCTGACTTGTGAAACGTAATAGCATCCCCTAGTTGTTTTACACATTTTCCGTATCTCAAGGCTGCCTTTCATCGCTGCTGACCACGAGAGTGAACAAAGTCGGGCTTTGTTGATGAACTGTTGTGGAACTGACATACTCTTAAGTCCTGTTGGATCATTACCCGTGCCTTTTCACCATTCAAATTCTGGGGTTTAACTGGCCTCTTACAAGGTAGGGAAGGAATATCTCTCCTCACAGAAAAGAGGTTTGATAAAAATCTATCGCGTTAAGAGTGACAGGTTTTTTGAGAGTTTTCTGAAGTTACAAGGTGAAATTTGTGAGCTTCATTTATCCTTCCACAGTAACTGTGGTATGTTTAAAAAGTATCTAATTGAATAGATCAATTTAATAAAAATATGTAACATTTAACAATTCATGAACTTACGACCGGCAGCCTTGAAATGTGCAAAGCAGAAGGTGCTAACTGGTTGTCTGTCTCTTTTTTCACTATCGATGTGTAGTTCCTTTTTAATTAGGCTAATACTGATTCATTGCTTTAATTATGCATTCCTGCCGTGACCTCTCTTCCTGCATGTCTCATTAGAAATTGTGGTCTGGTCAGTGAAGTGGAAAAAAAGCAAAGCCATCCATATTTGTCATACCTGATTTCTACGACGGGGTAAATCCTTTCCAGCCACCAAAAATCCAATCAAGATTTCCTCTTGAATTTGCTCTTATCCTTCCTGAAAGGGAAAGTTTGTCCGAGGGGTTTCTGGTGATATCCTGACCTGGTCAGTGTTTGCTGAGCTGATCCTTGTTTGGACGATGACCTCCTCTGTGTAGTCAGAGGCTCATGCTTTCAATGCCTTTACCATGGCAGATAAGCCTGTAGAAAAAGCATCCCCTCTCACTGACAAAACATGCGCTCACAGGTAATATTGAAAAATCCTAATGGGTGTTGAGCTCAACAGCCATAACTGCAAATGAGATTTTGTGGGTGTTGTATAGTGTTCCGCGTGCAGGACGGGGCGAGCTCTAGCAAAGGCTCCTTTCTGCAATCAAGCCCGACAGGCATGATGAGTTGACACAAAGCTGGTCTGAGCCATACCAATCCCCTGTGCCACAGGCTCAATACAGGCCTGTTCACTCGTGTACTCCAGGTCTTCAGGTAACCCAGAATCCTCTGCTCCCTTGTCGAGCCTGTATACACATTAATCCAGGGCTCTGGTCCCCTTTTCCGAAGCAGATAACCAATGTTCTCCTTTCCTCTGAGGAGCGAAACAAGGCGAGGTGCTTATCCTTCTGGGCCCAGCCTCCCTCACGCATCTGCAGCTTGACTCAAACGTGCCCTCCTCACACCTGGGACGATGCTCTGAAAAATAACCAGAGACAAACATATTTAATGCTCACATTCAGTCCGAACAAAATAATGCATGTTTGTGTCATTATACCTTCATTTTTCATTGTTTTTTCTTTCAATTTGGTAGAAATGTAAGAATGTATCTCTCTCTACGCTCCTGTTCATTTCAGCTACTCATTCCAGTCATTGATTTTAGTATGAAACGTTAAGTGAACTAGATGTTGACACTGAGGAAATCTAATTAAGTTTAGGAATGCGTTTGATACTGAACCCTGACCTCCCTTACATTGTGAATTCTTATTTAGAAATAGCCTTTCTTCTCGTCGATGATTTGACCTTTTACAGCCCGTTACTCTAACACACCGCATTTCTTTTCTATGGTGATACAAGAAAGAATGTCCATGCATACGAAAGACAACATTGATCTAGACCCCAACACAATGGCTAAGGGTGGAGCCCCTGTGCCCTTCTCAGTCCAGTTCACGGCTCAGCTGAGCTTTTGGTGTTTAACAAGAGTCCTGCGATTTAAAAAAAAAATGCAGTTTATGCTATTTTAGAAACAAGGCTGGTCCAGATCCCTCACGAGAGGAAAAACGGATCCTTACTGAATTGCTCGCATTGTTGAAAAGCGCCCATGACAAATGGCCCATTTGACTTTTGTATGGAGAAGAGGATGGCTGTTGCATCCATCCCTGTCACTCCCAGCTCCTCTCTGTGAACCCTCACCCCCTCCCCATTCTCCATGAATGCTGGTTCTGTTTGTAAAAATAGAATTTCCTTTGCCAAAGAAAATGTTGCGTTTCCTCTTACAACACAATAGCTTTGTGTCCTTTTACGTGACCTGCTGGCAGCCACTGTTTGCTGTAAAACACGTAAAGGTAAATTAGAAACAAGGGGCCCAGCCATTTAACAGTTGTAGCCCATGACAAGGAGAAGATTAGGGAATTGAGAGGCTTGAAACTCGATTACAACTCCTGAGATGCTGTCTAATAATAACGCCCCCCCTTCCTTCTGTTCCATCTAAACACGGCCCCTTAGTCCAGTATTGCATTAGTGGTAGATTAGAGTCTGGGGAAAAAGCACCAGATGTGACCTCTACTAACTTCTGGAATAAAGGAGTCTGACAAAGGAAAAAAAAAGATGAAATTCAGTAATGGAGTTTTAGAAAATGGCGGGACGATAGAGGGATGCAGTAGTGCTGTCTGTCTGTTGGAATGAACTTTTAATGCAGCACTTAGTCGCGCTATTTCAATTCTAAATAGGCCTTTTCACCTCATTTTGTAAAGTTCTCCATCCTCTGAATAATGTCAAGTATGTAGTCTTGATTTGAATGCTTGAATTCTTAGCATGACATGAAAGAAAGTAAGTGTCTCTGCATTTCTGTCTTATCAAGGGAACCCAGTGAGACTTACGTATCTACACTAGGAATAGGCTTTTGGGGTTGTGATACAGGATGATTATCTGCATAAATAGCCACACATATGACATAGTGCAACATTTCCAGTTAGTTTGCCTTTCTTTGTTACCTGCTGAGATAACAGAATCTGTCCCAGTGTCCAGTGTACGGTTATTATTTTATGAACACTGGAAAGAAAGAGCAAAAACATAATGTATCCTAGGCCTCGGTGTGACGTTATATTGTGGGTGATTTATCAGACGTCTGCTTTGAACCAAGTACATCATGCTCACTTTACGAGGAGCATAGTCGGGCCTAGATACTTGGCTGTTTTTTCCCCCCATTTCTTTTTCCACGCTCATCAGATTTCAGGAGAGTGGCCCCTCTCCATTGTTCGCTACAAGGCAAGCATGTGGACCTTGTAGCCTCAACAGAGGGGGTGAAACATTTTATTCGGGCAATTAAGAAAATGCCTCCACTTTATAGAGTCCTTTTTGCAAGCCTTTTTCTATTGCATTTACTAATAACATATACGTACGCACCCCCACCCGCACACACACACGCTACGTTTATGTGCACACAATCACTTTGAGGGCAACGGAGGCTGAGTTCAACATTTTTCGTGATGGATGTCTTTCTCCATCGTCCTAATAAGCTCCGCCAGCCGACAGGGGATTTCTCTAGCAGTCAAAGTGGCTTCTGCTTCATTTAATCTGAACTGGCAAAGTTCAATTGAGCATCCTGGTAAAATTGTGTGTGTGTGTACAGCTAGTTACCTTTCAGTGGAGAGCGTGGGAGGCTCACACAAAGCTGGACACTGATAGCCATTGTGAGCTCAACACGCATAAATGCACATTAGTCTGCAATAACAGAGCCCAAGACTTTGTGCCCCCGAGTCATACACTGCACAAGAAAGGCTTTGGAAGAACCTCAAATAGAAACAATTTCATGCCTGTCAAAAGTATTGCAGATTATAATGACTTTTAGTTCCGTAAAAATACAGAATAATATTACATAGGCTGCATTTAGTAGGGGGGGAAAGAGCTGTGGAAGTAGTACTGGCTGACTGTTAAATTATTCATGAGCCCTGAAATTAATTTTGAACCACAGTAGAGCTCTCCATTGGGAAATCAATGTTGTTTGTATCTGCTGTTGATTATTTATTCTAATTCACAATATAGTTTTGAATTATGATTGATTGCACACAATATTGGTTGAAGTATTTTTTTTCTTCAGATTTTGGTATTGAAAATGTGTTTTTTTTTTTGCAACGTTGTTTGACATGATAGGTTTAAAGCACACAAATTAAACTAGAAAAGATGAATTGTTTATGCTATTCATGCATATAAATGTATTTTGGTTAAGGACAGTTGAAGCTAATCTGATATAAAAGAAAAATCTAGTGTCCATTTGTTGTATTTAATTTTTTTGTTTCATGATTTTCTGCTCTTAAACAAGGTGAGTTTTTGTTATTTTTCATGTGCCATGTGAAGCCTTGCCTCTGCCATGGCTTTACATATTAGTAAGTTGTATCTCAGGACGCCGGGCAGGGGCCTGCTGTGGTGCCGAGACACAATGGAACATTCATGGTCACATCTGAATTCACAGGGACACAGAACACAGTTCAGCCGCAGAGAAAATGGGCGAAAAATCTCTTGATAGTTTCACAGATTTGGTTCGCGGCCTCCTGGCGCTGTCTTTAGATGGGCTGACCAGATGATACTTTTTGCCGGCCCATTAAGAGCACAGAGAGGCCTGGGACACACGGGGGTCTCTCTTTTGTAACAGCCTGAAAGGAGAGATCTGTAGCAGCTGCAGTGGTTTTTCCCCACATGGGGGTGGTAGGCACTGCAAGATGAAATGAGTGTGTGTGTCTGTATGTGACAAGCAAACACCAAAACTCTGAATACTCATGTTAAGCTGCTCACAGGAGCCCATCTCAGCACAGGCCCGACACCTACCTACAATACACAGATTTGTTAACCTCCCTACCGGCCTATCTACGGTTTTCCCTGAGTCATAGCGCTCGCAGAGTTTTTTTCCTGCAGTATTTATGCTTTGCAGCCACCTTTTACTTTCAGTTACCAATATAAAATGATTTGACTCTTGGAATAAATGGTAAAAAAGACTGTTTTAGATAAATAATGAAAGGAACTGAAAGAGGCCTCCTCAGAGTACCAATCTGAAATATGTCTTGGTAGTTATGAAAGTCTTATTACTTTTCCCCCCTAACACAGTCATACATATTTTATGCTTCAACTTTTCTGGCAATATCAGATTCTCTCTGTAGTGACCTGGTTAGTTGTTAATCTGCAGTGTGAATTCCCTCTGAAAGCAATCGACTGGGGACTTTTGCCTCAGGCAGTCATCACTGAAGACAATTGGGTCTGTCCTCATGTCTGCTATGTTTAACAGCCTATTTATTTCT
This sequence comes from Sebastes fasciatus, assembly GCF_043250625.1. Lineage (NCBI taxonomy): Eukaryota > Metazoa > Chordata > Actinopteri > Perciformes > Sebastidae > Sebastes > Sebastes fasciatus. The sequence goes on along the minus strand of NC_133803.1, from coordinate 20,085,686 downwards.
TTTGTCTCTCACACACACACACACACTGAAAAACAGAGTGACTATTACATTGCTTGACAATTGAAGTCAAGTTTGCATCCACTATTAGTGGATTTACTGCTATCAGGATGCAGCCTCTATATAGTTTATACATATATATATATATTTATATTTGTCATTGTTTAAAGCCTGGATGACCTTATCGTCTCATGAAGATAAAAGGCTGTGTTAAATTGGATTAACAGCTGTCCCCTGCCCTGGTGTTGCCATTAATACATCCAGCTTAAATACAATGCATGAGAATTAAAGGTGCCTACTTTATTGCATTGATGTAATGGGATTAATATCAGGTTTTGTGTGGAGAGAGAGGGAGAGAGAGAAGCGAACAGAATAGATGTCGACCATACTGAGCAGGAGATATTATCCTATACTGTAAACCGCGTTTATTTCTGGATGCTTATCATAAAACAGTTTGTTTTTAAGGAAATGTTAATGTAACGTTACAGTGTGTTAAACGAACTGGTGCGTCTGGAACTTCATTTTGTGCATTTTTTGGGGACCTCCATGACTGCGCCCCTACATACAGCAGGCTATATACACAACCTATGGTGTGTTTTTTTTTAGGGGGGGATTATCTGCAGACAGGTTTGCAGTTTGCACACAGTAAATTTGCATGGAAACAGTGCATGAATAGAGCTGGTCAGAGAGACAGTGTGACGCTGGAGAGACGCATTTAGTGGAGTTTCTTCTCCAGCTTGCCCCTTCATGTCTGTCTGACTCCGCACTGCAATTTCATCTGCACACCGGGGCGTCTTCGGCTCGGCTGCGACGCACAGACTCCAAATCACACATCACACAGTTCCTCTTTAATCCGATCAAGTTTTGCATATTCACCTCTGTTTATTTTCCCACCGGTTGAGAGGGGGAAATCAAAAGCTGAAATAAGGATAATAAAGATTTTTTGGACGCCCCCGTTGCTTTCTCCTAAGTGCTTTTTTTTTTTATACATGTTGAGACTGAGGCGGAGTGTGAATGTGATCGAGAAGCAAATGTAGCGTGTCGCAACAAGAAATGCATCTCTACAGTGGAAAGAGTGCAGGAGGAGGAAAAAACCCCAGAGATGTGGGGATTTGTGGTCGCACAGGATCGAAGCAGCAAGTTGCAGAGCAGGAGACTTGATATGACCAGATAGATGGAATAATCTGTTTATAAATCAGATTTTTATCTGCAAAAGATGAGCAGGACTTGCAGTGCGTAAAACTAACGAGCTCAATTTTTTGGAAGAAACGTGCACTCACGATTTTTTTTTTTTTCGTTTAAAGAGATTTTTTTTCTGCATGGGTCGAGTATTAAAAAAAAAAAGAAAGAAAAAAAGATCGCAACTAATTAAGATACAACTCCTGAGGATCCTGCATGACTTTAAATTCCTTCTCCCAGAAAAGAGGATCCAAAAAAAAGATGATGCATTTCCCAACCAGCAAAAAACGCACTTACCTCTATAATCAACCCAAAAAATAAAACATTGGAAAGTAACAGGTATCCTCTTAAATTGGGGTTCACAGAAAAAAATAATCCAATCCAGGCTATGAGGATTTAAATTCAGATCCAAAAAAAGCTTCTCTCACACACTCACAAGGCTATATAGAGCTATTAGGAGTTTATCTTTAGCAGCTCTGCTATGTTTACTGGTGTCCCTCACACTCACACACAATCTGTAGGCTGTGCAAGGACGTAGGTGCACGGCCAGATCTCAATACAAATGTGGAGTTGTGTTTGCCTCTAGCTTCAATAGAGCACTGATGTCATCTGGAGGAGGGGCCTCTCTCTCTCTCTCTCTCTCTCTCTCTCTCTCTCTCTCTCTCTCTCTCTCTCTCTCTCTCTCTCTCTCTCTCTCTCTACTTCCCTCTCTCTCTCTCTCTCTCTCTCTCTGTTTGGGAGATGCATAGGGAAAATGCAGTGTTGGATGGGTACACTAGGGGGAGTGGAGGAAAGGGGAAATGCACTCACATCCTCGTCAGATGTGTGCACTTAAGAGGAGTGAATAGTCACTGGTTGGAAAGCAATGTGCTCACTGCCAGAAAAAAAGAGGGGAAGGAAGAGGAAATGTACAGTATGTGTGTTCATGTTGGTGGGAATAATATGCTACACACCTTTTTACTTCTAGTGGTTTGTTTGTGGTTTTGTTAGCTCTAGTTAAATTACCATTTGCATATTTGTTTGAGATGTGTCAGGATAATTCGTGATTAGTTTTTTTTTTTTGCATCAGGGGCTTCATTACCGATGTTGTGATTTGTCAATTATCCCTGTCGCAGGTGTTTTTTTGTTTTTTTTTAAGACGGTATAAATGTCTTCTGAAAGACAAAAAAATAAATGTTTCACAATTGTAGACTCAAATTGTTTTGTCCAAGCAAGTGTAAAAATTCTAATCTAAAAAGCTAATTAAAAACTTCGTCTTTTTTATGTGTGAAGCAAATACAAGAATTACTTTTTTTCCCCCTTTTTTTTTGACGGGTAATAAATATTTGATTATGTTGTCACAGTGAACCAGAATAAATTATAACAAGGATTTAGAATTGTGCTAATAACTAATATACGTTCCTGTGTGTACATTGAGCATGCATGTAGGGCTGCAACTAACAATTATTTTCATTGTCGATTATTTTCTTGATTAATCAATAAGTTGTTTAGTCTATAAAAGGTCAGAAAATGGTGATAAATGTCGATCAGTGTTTCCCCAAGACGATGTCCTCAAATGTCTTATTTTCTTCACAACTCAACGACATTCAGTTTACTGTCAAAGAGGAGTAAAGAAACCAGAAAATATTGACATTTAAGAAGCTGGAATCAGAGAATTTTGACTTTTTTTCTTGAAAAATGACTCAAACTAATTAACCGATTATCAAAATAGTTGGTGATTTAATTTAATAGTTGAGAACTAATCGATAAATTGTTGCAGCTCTACGTATGTGTGTGTCTGTACGTTGATACAGGATGGAGAAGTGATTCTCTCTGACATACCTGAACCATTCTGACTTTTGCCCCTCCTGCTCTCTCTTTGACCCTCTATGGTTTCATGTTTAAACGGAGCCAACCAGTGGACTTTGCTCCCTTCAAGGCCCAAAGCAGCAGTGAGTCACCCTGTTAGTCAAAGGGTTGTACAGCAGAGCTGACCTGGCCAACACTCTCTCCTGCCCTGCGTCATCTCCAGTGTCTCCCTCTCTGGCTACCAGGCAAAGCTCTGTTTCTGTTGCTGAATATCAACTTCCTGTCTATGCCAGCGGGTCAAAGATCAGATCTGTGCGCAGCTGTCTAAGTAACGGGAAGACTCCTCACTTACATGCCATTCACTAAATACTACTTTTTGTTAATTACCTCAAACCTATTATGCTATTCAGTTGTGAATGCCTGCAGGGTCTGCATTAATTTGCCGTAAACAAGCAGGTTTGCGAGTGAGGTGTTATTCACTCGTTCTGGGGATACTAAAATATCTAGCCAAAATTAATCATGCTTTCTGTTTGTCAAGAGAGAGCAGCTGCCCTGTAATAATTAATGACGGTTAGGAAAGCTAAATGTTGTCAGTAAACTAGCATTAGAGACCCGATAATATTTAACCGACGACAAACAAATGGAGAAGCCCGACTTTGCAATATTCTGCAAATGACCCCTGTTCACACAAAGTCATAATTGAACATTATTAAAGAAAATGCTGTTCATGAATGTAACTTGACATACAAACAACAGCACTTCTCATTAATGTCCCCATTTAGGCTGTTTTAGCACTCTGCTCATGAGCTGATGTGGACCTCCACTCGGAGCAATTGTTATTGCCTCATTAGGACGGTGCGTACTGTCCAAGTGTCTGACCACCGCTGACATCTCATGCCCAGTTATTTGCCAGGACGGAGCGTGTTCCAGCTCCAGGCTCGACACATCGGCACACGGTTAAACCATGATTGCCATCTTAACTAGAGTGCCTAATTGAACAGACACTTAAGCTTGGAGCATCTGCCAAAACTACTTAGACCTCCAGTGGAGTTTTTTCAGATTTGTTTGCTTTCCAGCTGGAGTGGTTCTCACTTTTTGTTGGAAACACAATGGGATTTCTAGACAAATATAAATTGTCCGCCTGTATGCCGTTCACTTGGAGGCAAATCTGTTTCTATTGATCTATCTAAAGTTTCCACTGCGGCTTCTTGTTTTGCTACTTTGTTAATGACTGGATCATATTAGTCCAGGTGTTGTATGCCAACGGCTGCGAGGTGAGAAAAGGTCAGCCTCGGACATCCTGACTTGATCCTTGTCTTCCCTCCAGGGGGACAGAGCAGAGAAACCTATGCCTGACCTCACTGTGCCTTCTTCTCCTAAATTGACTGCAGACACATCTGTCAGCGGCTGCCGATTGACCCTCTCTCAGACATACAAAGAGCCCCACTGGAGGACGAGGGTGTTGGGTTTCTGTTATCTCAAGACCAGGGAAATCTGTTGCCCTGTTCATCTTTTGTTCAAGGGGGATAGGTGCTCTCCTTTCCCAAGGATGCACTCTAGTCTGTCTGGCCAATTCCACTGTGTTTAGACAACAGACAGGTTGTTTCCTACTCTGTTGTGCGTGTTTGCAAAGATAGCTAAATATATTAAGCCACTTGATTTTGCTAAGTGCTGCTGGCTGAAGTGCCTTTTGGCTCCGGTGGCAACGAAACAACTGCTCAATGTGCTCTTGGCCTTGTTCTATATCAGACTGTCCTAATCCCAGTTTTTGTCTCTCGTGACAGACATTGGACCAGATAATTGATTTGCTCTTTTGCTCTTGCTGTGGTCAATAGATGGAGCTCGGCAGGCTGTGGTGCCCTACTTTCTGGACGCAGACCCAGTCTATGTAAGCTAGGTGTTATGGATATTATTTTATCTCCCTCAATTTTCCGTTTATCTGTCACTTAAGCTTAGTGCGTGTTCACTGAAAAGCTTGTGTGAAATACAATAGGCCCCAAAACTGCTCAGGGGCTCACAGGGGGAAAATGGAGGCTGATTTCCCCTCTTGTCTCCTTCTTTGCTCTGACTGGAATTCATTATTGAGAGACTTTCCGTGTTCTTAACCAATGCCAAATAAAAGGGGGAACATGTAAAAGGCTGCTGCCAAAACCCCCGCTTTGTTTTTCATTTACCTTCTGCTTTATTTGCATATTCATCCTCTACAGGCAATCAGCAGAGATCTTTGCTGTGGGCCTTTCATCTCCGCTCTGCCATCCTGACAGGCAGCTTTTCAGTATCACAACAGTTTAACTAGGATTTGTGGATGAGAGGTGCTGTTGGTTATGCTGGAGAATTCACATTTTTGATTCGCAGAGGGTGTAATGTGTGTGACAGGGATAGAAAGAGGGTTTATGGGAAAATAAATATATAAACTAGTGAACGGGTAAATATGTAGACAGATGTTGGATTTCATTAGTGTGGGTTTGTAGAGATGCAAATGTAGGTATAGTGGAATCGCCTAAAATGGTTGGCAAGCGAAAGCTTTGTCTGGTGGAGCTTGTCGGATCTTTATCCATACGAATGCACGTCATACATGCAGTAAGGCTACTAATCTTTTCTGATGCAGATCCCAGATGTTGAGGGATAGGTTGACCCCTTCATCTCTTGCGACTAGGTTGCAGAAAAAGACAAGAGCCAACAACAACTGAGACTAAAGGGGCCGACATCCTGCTGCTTCGGCAAGTCCAGGGGCCTCGGCCAGCAGTCATTTGGGCCTTGTGTTAGTGGAGGAATGACAAGTCATGCGAATAGCCCCGTCGGCTGTTTTTCCCCTCGTCTTTTGTTTTCTTTGGCTGTTTTTGTGGTTGCTGTTGTGTTGTCTGTGGAGACAGAGGAACTGAGGGATGAGCGAGCTTCATAAAAAAAGGTAGAGGGGGGTAGAAGCTGACTTGTCAACCTTAGAACCTCCCATAGGTTAATGACCCCAAACACAATGCTCTGTGATCAGATTAGATAGAGCACCCCCCATCGCCCCGCTGCACTAATCAGCACAATAAAGAGGATAAAAGATAGAATTACCATACAGTGTTTTCACAGTCCAGCATACATCTCTAATGTAGCTAATTTAAGCCCCTCTCTCTTGCTTTGTAACTGGTTTACAATTCCTGCACTAAATCTCTAATTAGCCAACTTAGCATCTTTTCTCCAGCCTTAGTTAAATGGCAGCATTTATCTCTACAATGGACTCTATATGCTTGTGTAAGCGCAGAGTGTGAGAGCCTTAAAGACAAACAAGGAGCTTTCTGATTTCCTAAAACTCAGCAGCACATTCCTTCAGTACACGGGTGAATTTAGTGCTTTGAGATCAGGAGTGTCTTATGAAAGGGTCAGTCAGGGTTTAGAGTTGTAAGGAGAGGAAGTCAGGGCTACTGTTATCTTATCTAGAGCAGCAACAACTTGGTTTGTTTCTCTAGATAAGATAGATTGTACAAGACCTCAAGGACTGTAATGGGCCTGTTGATTGGAGCACATACAGGAAGTAGGCAACAGTATTTTTGGGTTAAGAGAAGTGGGAGTACTAAAGAAGGGATGTGACACAGAGCTGCCATCATCATGATCAAAGTGTTCACTTATCTGTGCCAAACACTAACTCTGACTTTGTTTTCTCTGTGATCTGGATGACTTTGTTTACTCTCGAGTCATATCTAAAAATTGCCCTTTTTTTTTAAAAAACAATTTCTCAACTTTGTTTTTCCCCGCTGCTAAACACAATGAATAACTGGTAGGAAAAGACAAAAGCAAAAGGAGATTTTTATATGTTCACGCACCTTAGAGCAAACCTGGTACTCTGAGCTGACGCTTCAATCACTTGCTTGAAATACATTCTCATTATCCAGTCTCACACTTGCATATGGTTGTCTGGAGTGATATCATTCAGTTTGCATCATTATATTATCTGTCGAAGCTGGGGTAGAGTTATGTTGACATTTTGTCATTGTGGTGGTAAGAAGTGTTCTACGTGAACTGGAGCCACTTAATTGGCATTAAACTCCAGAAGGTGTTTTCAGGTAACACCTCCATCCATCCCAACAACAGGGAGGTGTCTGCGCCTCGGCGTCTGACACCGGCTCTTCACCACTCATCCTGAGTGACTTGGATATCGGATGTCTTATTACTCTGCAGCCAGGGGCCGCATTCAAAGGAAGCCTATAGAAAGTGATGATTGAGGGATAAAAGCACCGGTTGAGTCGAGGGGACATTTATGACTTTCTTGAAAGAGGCGTTCGTAGACGACCCGCCCACCTATTAGCGCAAGAGTGTAAGGTGCTTGTGGTGGAGCTGTGAATGACATGTTTTAGGTAAAACTGGGAGTAACTGGAGTAGACCCTCTTTATCCCACTCTGTTGCTTGGGTGTTTCTGAGGTTAACCTTCTGCAGGAAGAAGTGTGTGTGTGTGGCAGTGTGCATTACATTGGCAGTGATGGGGATGAGGCGTGAGAGGGTTTCAGTGTGGTGGACTGGGAGTGTTTACGTTTATCTCGGACATGCTCTTCATCTACATGTGCATAAAATCGGTGAAACTTATTTTTGTCAATGCCATTAATACAAAGCAAGACACCTTCCATGTTTTCTCCCAATTACTGCCAGGCTAAATTCAAAGTATATTGAATCTAATGATGAGTTATGTAGTATTTCAGTGCTGTTAAAAACATTGTGCAAAAACACCTTCATTGGCAAACGTGACAAAAGCACCTCTCCAGTCCATTCCATGGTCATAATAGTTTTTATTTTATTTTAGTTTTGGCTTATCAATTTCATTTTAGTTTAGTTTTAGTTCGTTTTCAGAGTGTGTTTGCTAGTTTTACATTTGTTGTTTTTCAGACAGGTTTTTATACATTTATTTTTAGTTTTACAATAATTTTAGTTTGTATTACCCTAACAGCTATAAGAATTAATGCTATGATGTCTCAGAAGTATGTAGCTATATATATATATATATATATATATATATATATATATACAAAATACATGGTTGGAGAACTGTGTAGGAATGGCCATACTGTTTAATTTTCATGCTACTTTAGTGAAGCTATTGCAGCATAGAACCATCTCCTGGAAGGTCAAGACCGTTCAATTTCTGTGGTTCAATCAGTGAGCTACCTCCGTGTCTGAAAAGTGAAGCCAATGTAGAAGTGCCTTAAAATTGCATTCTTTCCAACAGCCAGCAGGGGGCGACTCCTCTGGTTGCACATAAATGTCAGACTGTATAGAAGTCTATGAGAAAATGACCCTATTTCTCACTTGATTTATTACCTCAGTAAACATTGTAAAAATTAGTTCATGGTCTCCTTAGCTGGTTTCAAGTCTTCTTCAATACAGCATGAAGTTCATTTAGTAAATTATGGTCCCATTTAGAGCAAAGTAAACCATAAAGCAGGGTATGCTTCAGGGTGTGTCTACCTTGTGATTGACAGGTCGCTACCACGGCATTGTCCGGTCTGGGAGTTGTCTGTGTCGAGGCTTCAAAACTATATAAATAAATATAATATAGGGGTTCAATGTCTCAAGACTTGATGGAAATTCATGCTGTCTCCTTTTTTACTTGGTGATATATTATAGCTTAAAAAAACAACTAAAACTGAAATGAATTTACGGTCATTTTGATTTTGTTATTATTTTGTATTAATTTTTTTAGCCAGGCAACTTAATTTCAGGTTTTCTTAAAGGATTTTTTTTTTAGTGTCAGTTTCATATATGTTTCTCTGCTTATTTTCATTTTAGTTAACTATAATAACCCAGGTCTGTTCTACAATACAAGCAAAAGTTCCCCCAAACCCCTTTCACAGTAGAAATGGAGGGAAACCATGGGAAAGGATCACACGAGGGCTTACCTCCCTTCAGGGCTGATCGGTGCCTGTTGCACAGCATGACAAAAAGCAGATTGTAGATATGAATTAAACATGACACAAAAGTGTGCTTTTAAAGTTACGCCTATAGTATTTCTCTGCCTACCTGTATCATTTAGTGATAACCACCATTAAGATTTTTTTATTGCTTGTGAATACAGGATCAAGTTGAAATCCTTCAGTCTTTGAAGTGTGTCTGTGCTAACAGAGAGACAGAAGTAGAAAAAGATTTTAGGTGTATTTGAAGGTAATTGCTCTGGGCCCAGGAGCAGTGCTTTTTCTTCTTACACATCATAGCCTTAAAATATCCATTTCCACTCTCCAATCTCACAAACGAATAATAAAGACAAAGCTGTGACATTTCACAGGCCAGTAAGAACTCCTTTAAGTTGACCCATCAAAGACAACCAAAGGTAGAGGAAGTCAACCAGCAAATCACCGATAGAGGAGATGGGTAGATGTGTTGGGTAAATAGAAGTCGTGCCATTATAACCAACATCAATCACACAGGCAATAACAGAGATGTGAATTTATACACAGCGATAGGGGAAAAACACTGGGGGCACGAGCTGCCAGACTTTGGCAGCTGCTGATGCTGCCTGTCTCGGGGTTGGTGTGAAAATGGCTGCGATTTGAAATGGAAATGGTCCCTTTCTGTGGCGGGTGTTATGGGGGAACAGTCCTTCTGTTGATTGAACCGTAGCTGCTTCCATCAAGTTTCTGCATAGCATAGGCTCTCAAAAAAGCATTCTTCTCTTTGTAAAGGTCACTGTTATATGGAAAATGCCAGCATTCCCTATTTGGAAACATTCATCACTGTGAGTGTATTATTTGCAAAAGCTATTCTTTCTATGCTCATTTAAGCCATTTATAATCCACATTTTCACATCTTTTTTTATCATCACGTGTACAGCTTATAATGCATTTTTGCACAAGCTACAGACCTGCACACAATCATTTATTTTCTTTCATATACTCTGACTAATAAGATGAGCAGCAGCAAACATAGGTATTTGCTATATTCTTTGACGTACAGCTTCTAACCTGCAACACAGATGCTTATTTTACTGCAGTGCTCCAACTATGTTCTTTCATTGTACTTGTGAGTTGTTATGCATTTAATTCTCTGTACTTTTTTTATCTATCACTTTCTCTCTGCTGCTCCAGTGACCCAATTTCCTCACTGCGATCATTAAAATTTCATTATCATTATCATCATCATCATCAGCAGCATTTCTCTTATTCATGTCTATCACCTGAGTATCTGCCATGGGAGACCTTGAATCTAAGCAGATATGTAGCCCACATGGATGGCTCGAACACTGTTTCAGTGTTGCATTACTGAGGTTTGAGCAGGAATTCCTTTGCATAGTTTGTAAAAGTTGAGCCAAAAATCCTGCCAAATACATTAAAGTCCTGTGTGCACTGTGGCAGCAACCGCCCCCAGCTCTCTCAGGATAGGGAAACCCCAGAGGAGGCTCCATTTAACCCCTAAGGATTAGCGCTCATGCCTACTTTAGCATTGGTAAAAGGGAAAATGTCTCAGCACATTGAGTCAATAGGGAATCAGGCCCACTCCGCTGGCTTCCCACACAAAAACGGACAAAGAAAAAATAAAAGTGAAGCTTCAGCTCTGACTTAAATAGGGCTAGATGTTTGCCCAGCCTACTTTACCATTTGCCCTTCCGCTGCCTTCACAGTACATTACCAGACCAAAAGTACAACGCTGGAATCTCCAGAATATATTCGAAGCGTGTACTTTGAGCTTCCCTTGAATATTTTGTCTGCATCAGTTAGTCCTTTTTATAACGGAAGGAAGATTTCTAATTGTGTTTTCTTTTTTCATACCAGCGTAGTATGGAAATACGGACATATTCTAGTTGCACTTGTTCAGTGTTGTGTTTGGACAGTGTTTACCCCCAGCCATCTTTAATCCTGTATGCTGAGCTGACTCGCCACTGCTTGGAAAAAAAAAACAACAGCCTGACGGTGTTTCTTTATGAGCTTGTTTTTTTGTCTCCTCTTTCTGTCTCATAATTCATTCTCCTCACATGTCTTTACACTGTTTCAGAGAACACAGTTGCCCCTGTGTTGAGTATATTTCTGTCTTGCCGGTGGAGGTTTGATTGGATGGAGAGGAGTGCTGTGGAGAGACAGTCCGGTGCGGTGTCGGAGGGCATGCCTCTCTCACAGGGGTCCCGGGCAGAGCGGAGGCTCTGTCTGTTGACTTTAGTCTTTGGTTGACATTCCCTTGTGTTTGTCTAGGCTTTCATCACGGCTCCGTTCAAACAAGCGCCAGCAACTGATAAAACACATGCTCTCACTAACTCACAGTCAAGCACAGACACACACATAGTGACACATGGGCAGACTTCGATTTGACTTCATAGCAACAGGTGATGCCCCAGAATGGAGTCGTAGCTATAGAAGCTGTATTGTGTGTTTCCAGGGCAGTTCTTGTAAAAATGACATTGGACTTTGAGTGCCTTAACAGCTGTGTATGATGTGGTACGATCTCCAGCAGTGTCTCCTGCTGTCAGAATACAGTAGCTATAAGTTTCTGCTTGTGAAGTTGATTCTGGAGAGTTAAATATCAGAGGACTGTTTATGTCTTTCATTCTCAAGAAAGAAAAAAAACAGCTGTGTTTTTACATATGGCCCCGTTACTCTGCCTTGTACATTTCTGCCTGAGCGGAAGATTTGGAACCAACGGACGTGAATGTATCTGCCAGTCAAGCAGGAAGAGTGTCTTCTCCCGGTGTGGATTGCCGTCTGTTCTCTTGTGTGGAATGGCTTACCAGCCCGCCAAATTTCACGCCTGCATCGGCGCCTCAGAGGTGCACTAGGAGGAGCAGAGGAACGCGGGGGTGTCGGGGTCGGTAGCAGTGGGGGTGTGTGCTGAGAGCGACGCCACAGTTGCAGAAAGGGATACTGTTGTCATCCCAATGTGGAGAGAGAGTGTTATCATCCCAATGTGGAGAAGCTGGTTTTCGAAAACCAGGTGCAACCCACACCTGCGTGTCTTCCTTCCACCTTGCTTAATTAGAGTTCAGTATCCTCCAAATGAATATTCTCGCTCTTGTCTCTTCTGTGTTGGTGAATGTGTGTGTGTGGGAGCCGATGGGCTCAATTGGGAATTATCTAGCATTCCCTGGAGGAAGCCTCTTTTTCCTGCTCTCTGTTTATCCACAAGAGCATACTCGCTCCCGTGTTAGCTGTACAGACTCAACAGTCCATTACTGATCTCCTGATCTATTGTTAAAATTGATTCTGTGTGAATATGACTGCACGTTTCCTGTTTACTTTGTTGTTAAAACGCCAGTGTAATCTCAGACTATATTGAGTTAGTAATTAATGCCTGGCATAAGTGAGCTACAGATGCATAGTCAAAAGGCTTTCAGTGTTGTTCGCTATGCCAGCAGGAGATTCTTATTCCTGCAGAAGCGCAAGAGCAGAGAGAAACAAGTTCTTTTCTGTCACCAGCAGATCTGTCAGCGGGGTGGCGTGGATCAGTCACATCATTCGTCAGATCTGAAGCCGAATGTGTCAGAAGTAATGGAGTATTCATTTTCCCCCTTACTGTAGTGTAACAGCGCTCGGCGTGATGTGCAGTCATCTGCTGGGTTATAATTGGGGCTAAGGCTGTTGAACCCTTGCCTGGTTCTTCTGTATGCAGTGACATGGAGTCCTCCATAGAGACTCATGTGTGATTTTTCACATGGTCTGACAGGCATTCAAGGCCTTTCACATATCCAGCCGTCAGTTTACCTGAGCCACGCTTTATGTCTGTTTTTGTCAGTGTGAGATTTGTGTATGACTGTGGGGATACAAGTGTCAAGCATCAGTTTACGCCGCGTAAGGTCTGCTAGGTGCTCGGCTCATGATGTCAGTTAAGTACAACAAAAGAAAAAAGTTTTTCTGCAAAAAGCTCCCCGGCTTAAATTCAGCAGCAGCAGCAACAACATAAGGTTATCAAGTCAAAGAAGTTCTTTGATTAGTTTTCATGCAACCAGTCTGGCCCTACAACCTCCACCTCTGATCGCTGCCGCTACCACCCACATCACATGGCCGGCTGACCTTGCCCCCGCCATGTTTAACAAACTCTCTGCCTTTGTTCATTCAGTCATGTTTCCATGATGACCGCCCTCAGTCACCCCAAACAGCATGGACATGAGGCATCAGAAGGCCTAGCTGCTCTAGCAAAAGTCCATGGTTTCACAATATGGTATTAAGGTGCCAAGGATGAAACACATCAAAGCCTTGCAGCACAGTACCAAGCACTCTTTGAGATATCCTTGTGCTTTTGATTGCTGCCTGGAGACCAATATGATGGTCAGCTCCGTTGTGAGGGGAAGAATAGCGAAAGACAGTTGTGTTTATGTTTCACCAAGTGAGCAATTGCCAAGCTGTTGGCTTAGAATTGTGGCTACTTTTTTCATTTCTTCGGTCATTTGAATGGTACCTTATGGAATATGAAGCATGTCACACTATAAATTTAGAGCCCCATTGGCTCATCTATTTACCCATTGCCAGTGGGCTTTTTCAGTCATTGAAACACACACAGCAGTCTGGGTTTCTCCTGAGCTGGAGCTCCCACTGCCAAGAGAGGTGTTAGCTGAGACAGAGGACCTGTCAGGGGAGCACACTGTCGCTGTTAAGGCCCTGATATACCCCCCAAACGGACATGAACACGGACATGGGACGCACACTTGGTTCGGTTTATACTATTTCAGGATTCTGCATAGGCGTACGCGCACACACTTGTTTAGTCGGCGAGTACGGTTTGTGCCATCTTACATTTTGGTCCTTGCAGACATGAGCAAATGACAAAATGTACATCATGCATATACTCTCGAGACTATATGGACACAATACAATTTGAGCTTAATGCCCCTTTGAGACATGCACTTAACGCTGGTAATTTTTCAGTGGCATGTCTGCTTTGTGTATGAAAAAAGGAATTTGAGTCAGTTTTTGTAAAAGTCATGCCAGCAGTGTGACTTGCAAAGACCTTCCACTTCAACACTGCTCAATTGTGAATTGAATGCAGTGACATTAACTGAAAGGCTGCAGGATGTCATACAGTTAAAGAGTGATATTAAAAGAGCTATTTTTTGCCTTCTTGCCACAGCACTGTGATTAAGTTCTCATTTGTTATCGTTTGGAAATAAAATCAGTTTAATTAACCATGAAATACTGTAAATGAACCAATTTGAAGTTGTAGCGGAGAAGTTCTTCTCGGATCAGGAGAATTTTTAAGAATGTATTTGTATGTAAGGACTTTTTTCCCTTTTTGGTGTGGTGCAAAAACCTCTCACATTAATCATTTTCACAAGTCCCCCTACATTTTCAACTTTAGTTCATGCCAGCTGCTTTTAGGACTTTATCAGCCCTGTCTTCTAAAAATTACGTTCCCATACAACTAAACTGCGTTCTCAATCACGTTTGGAAGGAAACGTTTTTGACGTAACATGACTACGTTTTGCGGACGGCGGCAGCAAGTGACGTAGTACACTGAGCTATGTGAAGAGCAGGTGATGTAGTATAGTTTTTTGTTTTGTTTTGTTTTAATGTCATAGTCAATTTAAGCCAAACCATGAGTTTTCTTTTTTATTATTAAACCTAACCAAGTAGTTTTGTTGCCTAGACCTAGCTAAGTACTTTTGTTGTGTTTTTATATTTTGTTTCAATTTACAGTGTTAACCACGTGTTTAAGAAAAATTGCGACCGTAATCCGGGAGAGAATAAAAAATGTCCTTCCAAACGTAATTGAGGATGCAGTTTAGTTGTATGGGAACGTAATTTGGTAGGACACAGGGCTGGACTTTACATACAGTATGTGAGTAAATATAGAAATTCACCCAGAGCCATAAACTATGCTAATATATAATTATCATAACTAATAAATTATGAAATTGATGAGAACATGTATTTTCGGGATCTACATGGTTGTTTATAGTGTGAGGAGGGGCGAGCCTCCTGCAGCGTCCACTAGGGCTGCAACTAATGATTATTTTCATTGTCGATTAATCTGTTGATTATTTCTCGTTTAATCGATTAGTTGTTTGGTATATAAAATCAGGCGATCAGCGTTTCCCAAAGCCCAAGATGAAGTCCTCAAATGTCTAGTTTTGTCCACAACTCAAAGATATTCAGTTTACTGTCATAGAGGAGTAAAGAAACCAGAAAATATTCACATTTAAGAAGCTGCAATCAGAGAATTTTGACTTTTTTTCCTTGAAAAATTACTCAAACCGATTTAATCGATTATCAAAATAGTTGGCGATTCATTTAATAGTTGACAACTGATCAATTAATCATTTAATCGTTGCAGCTCTATTGCTGACATTGATCGTTGATCATGGAGATAAACAGCTCAACTACAAAATAAGTTTTAAAATCTTTCTCTGTGCAGCCTGTGAGAGAACTGAGGACACTCTTCTTCTTTGATATCATTCTTTTCCAACTCACTACTACAGTTATGAGATCAGAAAAGATCTTTAGAGCTCCGTCTCACATAGTAGATGCCAAACATAATATAAGCACTGACTGCAGCACTGTAACATCCAGCTATGTTGCAAACTCCACATCCTTGTGTTTTCCCCTCTGTCAAACTAACTCACTCACTAATCCTGGGTTTCCATGGCAAGTTAGTCAACATTCGTCCTACACTGCTCAGGTTAAATCATTAATCAGGCCACCGTTTCTTCCTTCTCAGCCAACAAAAAGCTGATTAAAGATCTCAGTTGAAGAGTTTTCTGTACTTTCATATGAAGTTATTTATAACTTTATTTAATGATGATGAAAAACAAAACCCTGAGCCTAATACTTCCTCTGTTGCTTCCAGATGCACTGAATCAGTTGACAGAATGAAGACTTTTCCTATAAGAAACTGATTCTGCACGATGTGTTCTGAGACATACAGCCTAACTATCCCGATAGACCATTTAGTGTTCAACAATCTTTCCAATTTTACACTTTTGATTGTGTTTTTTTGTCCACTTTAATTCCACCAGGTTTAACATGGAAATTGCAAAAAAAAAAGAGAGTTTTTCTCATTAGCTTGTTGGAGTTTGTGCACCACTAAACTAGCTTGTTTGTTTGTGGCGCTTCTGCAGGTGTGTCTTTGGCTTTGCAGTGGCCGTGGTGAGATTGGCTGTGCGACTGTAATTACTAATTTAGCTAAAGTGTGGGGAAAACAAACAGAGCAGGAAAAAGCTGGGATGATCAAAAGATAGCTCTCTCCAGCTGCCTCCAGCTCTAATCTGCTCAGGTAATTCTCCTCAAACCCATTGATTCCATGCAAGCGATTGAATTTCAATGCATCTCTGATGAGATGGGGGGGGGGGGAAGACAACCTACCTGAGCACTCAAATGGATTGGCAAGCAGATGCTCGGTCAAAGTGACAGGTGATAAGTGCTTTGGCAAGCTTTAAGTGAAATCTTTATGCATTTTCTTGCTGTATGTAGCCGTGCTGTCGCCGCCCGTCTTTCATACGGTCCCTCTCATTTGCGGAGCATTTTCTCCGCTGCAGAGCAAGCAGCCCTCACTCTGATAAAGCACCTGTGACCTTTCAAATGAAGTCTTCTGTTTATTTAAGTGACTATTTCACAAGGTGGTGTATAGAGGAACGCAATAAGCAACTCCACTACCCCTGGTACTGTATCGACCCTACTGGCCTCGTATGGTAATTTCTTGTTGAAATGGATTTTAATTTATACCTTTCGGGTTGAAGATAGTAGTTCAGACCAAGCCTGTAGCATGCAGTTGTTGTCAGATTGAAAAAGTAAAGTGCAGTTGGATTCAGAGTCTCTGTGTTGGTGCCAAAGTTTAATATAAGGGGCTGTTGATACTATTGATGATGCAGATAATAATAGCTTTATGTCCTCATGTACAGTAGCCAGTAATAAGCTTTTTTATTCTATCCTCAGTTCACACATTATTCCTCAGAAAACAGCAACCTTAATTTGTAGGCACCCTGGCTTGTATTTAGCACTATAAGGCGCAAATGCAGTCTTTTATCACTGTAGCGGTACAGCTTTACTGCTTGTGCATACACTATACAGTATGTTTCACACTCTGCCTGAGGATTATGTGCAGAACAGGCTGCGTTTTATCGTAACTGCTGCATCCATTTTTATTAGAATGCAGAGCACCTGCCAAATGTTACACCTCTTATGGAAAACTGGTCAGTTAAGATAACACTCTCTCTGGAAAACCCCCACAACAATACATGTTTACTTATTGGCACCCTGGCTTTAATCTATGAAGTGTAATGTGCTGTAGTGGATGCACTCAAACAACCACGCGTCTAATAAACAATGTTCTCTCTGTTTTCTTTCACCATTACTATTCCTTTTATCGGTGCTCTCCCTGGTTGTGGTGATGGTGAAGTGTTTCAAATGACACCATTTTCAAAAGGCTCATTTCGCAATACTTAATCACCTCTCTCTCACTGTATTTGCCGTGGCACCAGCAGGCTATGCAGCACATGCAGAGCAGCTTAAGATGCTTTGGCCCGTATTTAGCCTGTTGTGGATAGTAATGTGAAGCCCCCTTAATTGGAGTCCAGGGGAGGATCTCTGGGAGCGCTCTCTAAGCACTGCGCCACAATTGTCTGCAGGTCAGAGGTCAGTTTGGAGATTTGCATGAGGTTCCATGCCCAGAAAGAGCGTTTAAGCCGAGCATTTCATTTAAATCAGCAGCCCGAGCGGTTGGAATGCGGTGCAATATCTCTTCATTCCCCGCACGAAATGGCCTCGGCCACCTTCATTTATTTCCCTCCTCACTTCATCTTACTGTATGCACTTTTTTTTTCCATCTGTGTGGATCAGGAGCGGTCTGCACTTTCAAGTGGAGACCCCCCGAATCACATCAAAACAAATCTCTGCAAAATGGACCACTCAAGGTGCTGTATCAACATCTGAAATTGATGGCAATCAGTAAATTGCTGTTTTAAGTGCGATGGTGGTGCATTAGTGATGGGTTGTGATCAGAACCAGAGGGCTGTGGATCAGAGTAGCTAAGCCTATTGTCTCTAAGGACAAAGCAGGGTTGAGCAGGCATGGGTGACTATTCTAACTCCTTTCACCTCAGCCCACAAAGTTGAATTTCCCTGAATCAAGGGTTTAATCCCCCTTTTCCCAGTCTAGCTCTCGCTCAGTCAGCCGTCAGGCCTCTTTTTTTTATACTATGGACACTTGCGCTTTCATAGCATCATTAGCTGAGGCTCAGTCCTACCCCGTCTTTAGCCCCCTATGAAGTCCCTGTTGCTCTTTTTAGGAACGGTCACCATTTCCAATGGCATTAAGTCTTAGGCTGTTGGACTGTAAAACTCTAATACCAGCTTCTTAAGGAGTTTTTAATCCTCTTGAGCAAAGACCCAGAAAACATGGTGATGAGACAGCCCATGCATGTGTCCCACACAATTGCCTACATCTACTGTAGCAGCACCATTATTAAGAAGGAATGAAAACCTTTATATTCATGTCTTTGTTTAAAATAAGAGATTCCTTTGGCCAACCTGTTTCTTTATGTTGCATACTGTCAAAAGACAAAGTTGTGACTATTCAGAATTAATACAAGAGGCAGGATACATGAACACTGTTGTTAGATTTCTTTTTAAGTAAAAGGCAGTAGGAAATTGTATATTGTCTTATTGTTATATACTGTTTGTAGCATTGAGCAAAGGTCGAGTATTGATAGCATGAATGCAGAAAGAGAGCATGTGTAGGAGAGTTAACTTCAATCTCGTACAGTGTCCACACTTTTTGAGGAAATGTTATCACATATAGTCTCCATTTATGCAGGGTGTTTGTTTTAAATGTTTCTTGGGAAAAGTACAATCACGTATTAGGGCTGCAACTAACGGTTATTTTCAATTGTCAATTAATCTGTCAAAATAAAATGGTAAAAAATGTCAAATAAGTGTTTACCAAAGCCTAAAATGACGTCTTCAAATGTCTTGTTTTGTCCACAACTCAAAGATATTCAGTTTACTGTCATAGAAACCAGAAAATATTCACATATAATTTTTTTTTTTTTAAAGAAATTACTAAAAACGATTAAACGATTATCAGAATAGTTTGTGATTAATTGAATAGTTGATAGCTAAAAAAGCTCTAACTTATATGTACAATGCATCAGGTTGCATGATAATTTTGATTACCATGAAAATCAGACTGATGGAAAATTCAAATGCAATGTTTGGATATAAAAAAAAACCACTCTCTCACACTATGATATTATGTACAGCAGAAAGGCAGCAGCTCTCAGAGGGCATTAATGCTAAACAGAAATTGGATTTAACAGCAACACATAGACGTTCTTTCAGGACGATTAGGGCTGCAGCCAGGCATGGTGTCCTTCTACACCTGCCTGTTTAGTGTGAGATTAAGCCACCCAGAACCTGCACATCCACGTTCGCTTCCTCCATCAGAGTGTTTTTGAAATACCTTCTCTTCCTTCACTGAGGGGTGGGGTCATTAGGGAGCGTGTTGCTATCCAAATGAGAGTGGAAATGAAAAGTGCATCGCAGAACACACAATAGATCCTCAGTGTTTAGAGCTGCTTCTCTTGAATTCAGTTATACGATTTAGGCACTTTACACAATGATACCTTGAACAGTTCAACTGAGAGTTGTTACAAGGTTTTTGTAGCCATTCATTTATTAATGGTTATTATCTCTTTGGTTTGTTCTTCTTTTCCTCTGCATTGTTCTGGGAGCTTCTTTCAGTCAAATCCGTGTGGAGACTAGTCGTATACAGTTACTGCAACAGTGGTGGAAATAGCTTTCATTTGAGTTCTGTGGTTATAAGAGCATCAGTATGTTTTCATGTCACATTTTCACATCTCTTAAAAGACTTAACAGTGAAGGTGATGCACTTCCAGCGAGCCGAGCTGTAAATAGCCCGCTCGTATTGGAGGTGGAACAAACGTCCTGTTGTACTAATTCACAATCTGGCCTACAGCATTATTTATGTAATGTAATCATTTGTGAAACAAGGACACGAAGCGTGCGAGTGGGCGGCTGCAGAGGTGTTAGCCACACAATTAATCAAAAGAATATAGCAGAAGTTATTTAGTAATTACCTGGTAATTTAGAAAAATCAATGGCATATTTTAAAACTGTGCTTGAGATGTGCCAAGTGCATCATCAATAGAAAGGAAATTAGCCAGCATGCAGCTTAATATTGTTTTAATCATGAGAGGAATCTAGTAAGATAGAAGTGTGTTATCATAATGTGTATGATTTGTGAAACAGCTTACCGTTACATATTGTACTGTATATAACCATTATGTTTTTTAAATTGATGTAAATCTATTGCACAAGCACAACTAATACATAGGGCTGGGTGATATGGCCAACATTTTCCATTACAATATAGGTAATTTCATATCTTGATAACGATACATATCATGATATAGCATGTTTTTTTTGTAATTCAATAAATAAACAGTCCATATGAAATAACCACATGATAAAGCCTGTTTTTGTATTCTCCTGTGTGAATTAAATACTTGACAAATGACAAGTATTTTCTCATTTTAAGAACTTGAGTGCAAAATGAACATAAGTTTTAAGTGAAATTATAGAGAAAAAATAAATAACTATATGCCTAGCATATATCACAATAGAAAGATATAGATATAAATATATGCGATAGACATTTTTATATCGTTTTGATGATATATAGTGTCATATTGCTCAGCCCTAAATATATATGCATTATTTTGTATCATATTGTACTGTTTGCTATCATATTAAATCATGTATTGTGCAAAATCACATCCATCCAAGCCCCATTCATCTGAAAGGAATAGGAGACGCAATACAACTGCAACGGTTTACATAAAAGCTGATATGTTGATCCCTGCATGGGAATTGTTGCCTCCATGGTATCACTTCCATCTAAATGGAACCATCTGCATATAGAAATACTGCTAACAACACTATCGCTGGTACAACAAAGTTGATAGATTGCAAATTACCACAATTTGCCATAACAAATATGTCCTTATGCATACAGAAAGCTGCTGTGGACTGTTTATTCCAAATTGAGCAGAGGTTTCTTATTGCCAGAGTAAGCACCCTTCTGCCTTGCTATAATAAAGACATGACATAAAATAAACAAGCACGCCTCATTCAGTTTTCTTTTTGTTTTTCAACGAGGATCCGGTTAGGCCCAATTTCCAAATTTTATAGAAACGAATTCCATAAAGGGCCAATGATATGATTCAGTAGTTAAGTTTCCCTCAATGAGTAGAGTGAAGGCAGACACCTCTCTCGCACATCTTACGTCTGTTCTTGTGAGTGAAAACAATTTGTGCTGGATTGTACCCCGATGTTTTCGAGCATGAACCCGGCTCCATCTCCAAATAGACCTTGAGCAAAGTGTGTGTTTCAAAAATTGAACCCGATGCAGCCAGACAAGGGGAACAAGAAGCAGAGTAAAGAATACCTCCAGTGTTGCCCCACTTTGTCTAAATTTCTGAGGCAATTAATCTCGGAGGAAATAATTGAGCTTATTCTGCCAAAAATACTCAAGTAGGACTTGAAAGATGACACATGGAGATAATGCTCCACAGAGTAGAGTAAACATGGAGGCTGGTGGCTTGAACAGTCCTTAATTAGGCAAGGCATTATTAGCAGAACGCATCTCAAGATATTACAGCATATCAGACAAAGGGACATGACTTCTTTTGTTTTTGAGTTTGACATCTGAAAATAAACAAATGAACAAATGACAAACCTAGATCAAGAGCAACAATAACACCTGGTTTTAGCTTGACCACGCCTCTGCATTTCAGACATTTTCAGCTGTAGCAGTAGTAGTAGGAATATCATAGACTTCTTGCAGATTTTTACAGGACAAAATTACTGGATTTTTTCAGGAAATGTGAAAATACCTTCTGTTGTAATGAACATTATAGACTGGGAGAATATAGTGACTGTACACACCATTTACTACCTCAAATCAGTGGATGGTGTTACTCTTTAACATTAGTCATTGTGTCACAACCTCTGCTGAAATGCCGTACATAATTGCGATAACACCGCACCACGCAGTTGTTTCAGGGCTGTTTTCTGTGCATTGGTTGGGAAACTAAATGCATACTGTTAACCTCTGCCCTGCTGAGGGCCAGATAGAAATTGTAGGAAACTGTAAAATGCTTTTCAGAGAATTGATCTCACAATGTCAGCCATATAGATCTGACCCTTGGTTCTCTGCTAAATGTGTTGGAGTCGCATTGTAAGCCCGTAAACCATGAAAAATTTTAAATTAGCCATTCGTAGTTCATCTGTGATCATACCAACTCAACAGGGTCCTTGTTTACATGTAAAAAGTTACCCCTGTTAATGAGCGCATTGTTACCAATCCGAGTAAATGTTTAGCTGAGAGATAATCATCCGCTGATATTCAGGATTCTTGTGTTTCTACACACTATAATTATTGACTTGGTGTCAGCTGCACCCATTCCTAGAAGCTACAAGTTATTTCCCTCCTCAGGAATACGGCATGTGATGCATTAGGGCTGCACGATTATGGCCAAAATTATTATCCCAATTATTTTTAACAATATTGAGATCACGATTATTCGTTGATTTTAGGGACAACATATTTTTAGATTTATATAAACACAGTACTGCTTTCACTTCCATGTTGTGCTACATTCCTTCAAATGAACAGATCTTTGCATCAAAATCATACTTAGGCTCTTCTTCACCTGAATTCCGTGTATTTTTGTTTTTCCCGTCTGCTGTTAAAAGAAGAAATACACAATATATTTCTCTGCTGCCGCTGTATTTTGCACGCGCAGCGGCATGAAAGCTCCCCAAAAAGGGTGAAGCCAAAACATCTCGATTGCCAGCTAGTGGCTGGCTGTTAGTTTAGGAAATGCTTGATTTGATGTGTAGCGGAGTTTTCCGAGAGCGAAGAACGCATTTTAAACATCAATATCGCAGTCGATCATGTTCATTTAATTGTGTGACGCCAAAACTGTGATGGCGATTAATATGCAATTAATTGTGCAGCCCTATGATGCATTGCCCCCTTGTTCAGAAGGTATTGAGAAGTACAGACTGTCAAAAATGATGGCACATATTAATAAAAAATATATTTCAGACACTGCATGTATGCAATTTGTTGCCATATTTCAAACATGTTAAGAATATTATATATAAGTGACCAGGAACGCTATATTTTGGTGTATTTTGTGTTTTCTATGTAGGTCATGAATCAGGCCCAAACATATGGAAATTGCAGCTTTGTGTACATGATAAACTTGATTACCAATACTTCTTCCCTAATCTGGGCTACCTGAAATCTGCCGAGTATGCATGCTGACCAGCTGCTTCCTGCTATTGTTTTTTTGATGAGTCGGTGCATGTGTACAGCCATGATAAATCAGGCCCATACATTTGATAATCATCTTTACCCACTTAGGCCTACTTGAAGTACAGGCACCTGTGAAGAAAATGATATGCAGTTAAGTTCAGCATGTATAGAAACCTCAAACTGCACTTGGTAGATCATTGTGCATTCAAGGAGCTGATGGAGGACGGCTTTCTTTCAACTGAAATTGATTTCTTGACTCGGCTGTTCCATCTACCCAAGGTGGAAGTTATATAAAAGAAGTTAAATGGAAAGAATGCAGCCCAATCCGACATGTGATAAATAAAACCAATCACACGATATTGGTAACCATTTGCAGGTCATGGTGCATTGGGAGGCGGTGAGTCACGATGCAAACATTTCTGCAGGTTCTTAGTGGATGTCTGTGCATATTGTGGCGATTAAAGCCCATACCAGTGCTTTTTTTTTCCTATTACAAATCTGCCACTTACTTATGAGAATACATTAGTTGGGATTTCGATTTATGGCAAGACACCCCCAAGACACAAATATGGTTGTTCATTCACTGGTCAATTTTCAGATTTTGGTCTACTTTGCTTCCATAACATGTCTTCTTTCAGACTAGTGGAAAAAAAACATCCAAAATACACATTTAAGTGTTTATTTTCCTACACTTTGTCTATTTGCTTCTGTAATTTCTCCTACATTCACCAAAATTTAGCATTAGATAATGCCTTATTTGCATATTCAAACATTACATTTCAGAAAACCTGTTATACAAAAAATCATTGTCTCAATGTAAGTAATCAGCTGGGGAAGTTTCATGGTGATGCCTATCAGTTCAAATATATTACCCTCTTCACCTGTAGTGTCTTCCAAGACATATCTTTAAAGGCTGTTTTAAAGGAGGTTTTCCTCATACTCTATATTCTGAAGGTTTTTGCAGAGAGGTTTGTTCATATATCATCGATAGCCTGATGTATAGAACATTTTATTCCCAAAAACATGGCGGAAATTGATTTTTTATGGCTGTTGACAGTATTTTCTGATTTATGGAGTGATAAAGAGAGATATCCAAAAACACACCCTCTGTAAAAACCTTTTGAGAATTTTGAACCTGGCTTTATCCAATGTTCAGATTTCTGTTCTGGAAATGTATGCACATATTTCACAAGATAATGCGTCATTTGCATATTTAAACATAACATTTCAGAAATCTTGTAATACAGAAAATAATTGTCTTAATTTAAGTAATCAACT
Organism: Sebastes fasciatus; assembly: GCF_043250625.1. NCBI lineage: Eukaryota > Metazoa > Chordata > Actinopteri > Perciformes > Sebastidae > Sebastes > Sebastes fasciatus. The sequence continues at coordinate 20,061,216 of NC_133803.1, read as the reverse complement.
GGGGAAGTTTTAATGATATTTCTTTGGGCTGTTTGTTTTTGTTGCCTTTATTAGATAGTGAGAGGTGAGGATGACATGCAGCAAAGGGCCGAAGGTCGGATTCAAACTCTATTCTGTTAGTTAAAATCTTTATACTATTCACCTGGGATGTCTTAAAGTAGTAAGTGGGCTTCAACTGACACAAAGAAAGTCACAAGTAGAGACTCATATTTGAGCTAATTAGAGAGTCTGGTGAACAGGTAATATATCACAATCCAAAATACTGCAATTATAATATTGATGTGTCATTTGCTTTTTTTTTTTGGCTTTAGGACATATTGTGGTTTCACTTGTGTGTGTGTTGGGACGCCAGACGCTAACTTGTAGCACCACACTCCATCAAAGAGTAGTCGGAAGTGTTTATGGGAAAGAGTTTTTGGGAGGTAGATAGGGAATTGGGAGTGCCTTGAAAATACTATTTGTAGGCAGTATTTGTGCCAAAACAGTGTAAGGGCTGGAAAGTGAGTTTTAAAAAGCCGATAGTCTGCAGCTGGCAAAGCATGAATTTGTCATTGGTATTGATCAACAACTCTATCAAGCCCCTCAATAATGTAATCAGATATGAAGAGCATGAGAAAAATATGTTATTGCCCTCACACATATGAGTACAACTCCGACATAAAGTCTTGATGTAAAAAATAAAGTCTATTTCTAATATATTAACATCCGAAGAAACTGTTGTAGACTCGAAGGCAACGTTGCTGGATGCTTGATTAGAAAATGACCTCATGGAGACATGACATAATCGGTGTTTACAGCTGGCTTTGACAGGAGTGATGAACATGCATGGGCATACATCCTGTTGCAAGCCACTGAACTATGGGATTATCTGATCAGATTTGCTGAAGGGAACATCCTTCCGCTGTCTTCCTAAACAAATAACTGTCATTTCGTTTTTCACTGGACCTCCTGTCCCCTCACTTGGCAGCCCATTTCCTGACTCCGTGCACTGCCGTTTCCTGTTCCGTGAATCAGAACGAACAGTGGAGTGTTTCTGTTGGACCGACAGTAGAGAGATCTGAAGGAAGCTACAGGCTACCGGCTCTGAGAAGTTAAAATCAAATAATAGCCAAGTTAATTTTAATAGCTTTGGGAATCACTCGCACCCTCGTACACACAATTAACTCTCTGTTTGGTCAGTCCTGCACAAAGTGTCTACTTGAGGTGGCTTCATATTGTATGTTATTAGCAACCAAAGCTCTCAAAAATACTGTAATGATCGAACTCAATCAGCCTTCACTGTGATTTTGATAATGAAATGTTTCATTATTGCTGCTGAATAACAGCACTTTGATTTAATGTTTTTTTATGTTTACCCACTGAGCCTTTTGCACCTCCTGTGGTTTCCGAGTTAAGCTTTTCCAATTTCAGCTCGTTACTACATCACATACATTTCAATGAGGAACTTTTAATGGGCAAATCCATAAAATGTTACCTAATAAACAGTCTCGTTGACCTCGAAGTTTAATAAACATTTAAAGTCGAAGGCGTCTCCTGACTTGAACGAAACAATACGAGTGTCAGTCGGTTGTGCGAGTCGGAGACGGGGCGCTATACGACGCTCCAGATGGGCAGGGTTATGTCTGCTGTTAGCGGGCTCGGAGGCACGAGGCCTTGCGTGCAGCCTAAACAGATGCTGCTCTTTAAATGAGACTTCTGACATTAACAGCGGTTAGTGGACTCCTGTGAGGCCTCCCTTTACAGCTGTTCTGAGGCCATTTTGTCTTTTAATTGGGATGGGAGAGATCATAGATTACATTAGTCGAGCAGGAGACACTGCGGGCCCCTCCCTGTTTGTCTTGTCCTCTGGGCTGATAGCTTGAATGAACCTAGCCTCCTGCTTAATAAGCCTCCCATACGGAGCACTGGCCCTCACGGAGCAGCAAACCTATTAGAGACGAGGGCCCGTCTATTAGCTCCTTATGTGTGTGTGTTGGAAAGACGAGAATACATGTTTGTTTTAAAAACCTATTGGAATCAATTCTTTATTTCCTCAATTTTTCTGCTGCAAAAATGTCCCCTTAAAAGAGAAAATGCATAAATACATATCATTTTTCTGAAAGGTAGTAGCCCTATGCTGCCCGTCTAGACTGCGTGGCTGTAACCAATACCTGCTGTCTGGCCAGCAGTGACACATTATATATTTGCAGGAGACAATCCCCTGTATTTATGTATGAGTTAAATATGCCCAGGAGACACTAGTGGAGATTACATATCTGCAACTGGAGTTCTAGGAAAGATTGACACACAGCTGTTAACTCGATTCAAATTTGATTAGGGCCAAATTGAAGAATGAATGCTGCCTCTCTTTGAGCGAGGAAGGGGCAGGGAAGGCAAAGAGAGGTATTGACAGGGTATCAGTGCTCGCTGAGCAGGACACAGAGTATGTTTTTATACCTCAAGAGGCTTCAGGGAAAGGGGTTAGATTTTGTAACTAAGAACATACAATATATCCACTGAGGATGTAGAATGTTTTTACACTGTGTTAGGTAAAAAAGAACAAATCACGACTCGGTCAAAATCGAGTATATGGCTGGAGCGTGTATGGTCAGTCTGTGGCTAAATTTTTATACAAGTAGTCAGTGGTCATGTCTGAGCTGTTAAATTCAGCGGTATATGTCTACCAGGTCCGGCGAGGACACTCAACTGGCCGTTCATGTGGTGACGTACACTATCGTGGAATGCACCTGATATGGTGCCTGATTTTCTGCTTGCCGTTTCAAACTGTAAACAACATGGCAGCCTGCTCATAAACTTTCTGTTATTCCATCTAAACGATCCACCAAAATCTACTTCTGAAAAGTAGAAATAGGCTATGCCGCTGCTGAATCTCGTTTCATTTTAGAACTAGATCGCCTAGATTGACAGCTTGGTCCAAGTTTCCTGAGCCAGACGTGTCGTGCTGGACGGGCTCATTTACATAAAGGACTGTTCCCCGCCTTTTCATTTTGAAAGAGCAACGGCCAACGAGGAAACTCCAACACTTGGCCGACCAATCATGTAACTCACTCAGTCAGTGACAGACTTTTGCGTTTGTTGGGCTGACCCTCTGCGATCTATCCAAAAATCCAATCCCATCAATCAAGAGGGTGTCTTTTCCCAGTCCTCTTTCACCTAACAGACATGCTAACACAACAGGGAACACTGACCAGAGGGCAGTGAATTTGGCCCGATCCATTTCATTTAAGCCCAGGGTGCTTGGAGAGGTTAATCCTGCTCTACTTGCATTGCTCTTGAGTTTCCTCCTCTCCTGGCTTTGGACTACATGAGTTAGTTCTCTCTCTTTCTCTCTCTCTTTCTCTCTCTCTTTCTCTCTCTCTCTCTTTCTCTCCCTCTTTCTTTCTCTGCTTTGTCTGAGGGAGAGTGACACAGCTAACCACAAAAAATAATTTGTTACAGTCCTAATGGTTAGTGTACATCGCTTTATCACACAGCATCGATTGTGTTGCACTGTGTGCAGCTCGGTGGGCCTGCATTGTGTTTTAGCGGCGCTGCTTCATCCTGCATCAGATCTCATTAAAGATGGAAGTGAAGATTAAACCACATCCTCTTTTGCACACTGCGGCACTGGGCAGGAGGCATCCACTTCCATTGTATTACTCATAAATAAGATTGAACAAGCAAGTCCTGCAGTGGCAAACATAATGCTTGTTTGCCACACTAACGAAGGGTTTATATCGTCGGACGAGCTGACAGATACTCGGGACACCATTACCCAGCAGTAACAGAGGAGATTTTGACATAGAATGAATTATCGGGGGGATATAAGCTTGTGGTAGGAATTATATGAAGAAGAGTGGTATCATACATATTGCAACACATCTCTAAATCATCTGGGCCTAATTAAAAAGGTAAAAAAAATGCATATAAAGTCAAATAACGTGTCTACTGATTGATAAAAACGTGACTTTTGCTGCGCGACACACACTTGTGTGGGTTTGTCAGACAGTGTTCCTCTCAATGGGACTGAAGTTGCGTTTCTGTGTAGCAGAAGGAGAGAAAAGCCAATTAAACGCTTTGGAGGGATAAAGCTGTGGTCCAGCTTCATAAATGATGAACACTCGGAGTGCTCGCACTGGTCCTTTACTGGTGGCTCTTCTCAGTAATTAGAACCTCCATTAATGATCACAAAGTCCCTCTTCTTTGAAGCCTTAATATAGACAGTGTCACATTCTCTGTGTATTCAGCGAGAAAGCTCGCAAGACGCTAATCTAATGCCAAATCTGAATTTAGCAGTGTGACGGTTATTATGCTGTAAAGAGATGCGTCCGTCTTGGCATTTAATTAAAAAGATTGAAAGAATTGGGCTCTGCCTTCAGTTCTTATCAGAGTTTGTTCATATTTTGTGCTTTCCGTTTGTAACCGAATTCTTCATGTACAGTGTGAAATCCATGCACAGTAATTGCATCCTTGCTCTAATCATCGTCTTAACTCTTTTCCAGATTTTTAACTGGTGGCAACTATGATACAAATCGAAACCCACCGATGTACGCCGGTTTAGTCAGAGTCGGTCTACCTGTGCGACTGCCGATTCCATTTAGGTCATTCATCCATCTCACCCTCCTCCTAACTGAATTGCATTTTAATCATGTATGCTTTTAGCCATCTGTGGCTTCAGTCCTCTCTCTTCTCCACAATGCACTCACATTTACTATTTGGAGACACATAGACAGGAGCCCTTTTGCTCGCCGACTGGACTGCCTCACCGTGAGGTAACCTTGGAATACAGATGGATCTGTGCTTCTAATAGAGGTCACGCAGACATTTCCATTCTTCCAAAATAGATTTTTTTTTTTTCAAACAAATGTTTCACAATTAAATTGGATTTTGTCAAACATGTGGCCGACTGACCTGTGAGATCTTTCAAGCGATTTGTCATGTTTTTTCCTCTAGCCCTACGAGGTGGTAAACATACGAAAGGCGGAGCGAAAAGGGCTCTGTGTTTGTTTGTCGGGACTCGGGACCTGTCCCTACTCATACTCCCTGATTGGTTGGTGACAGGAAAGACTAGCTGAGGTTAATTCTGGGAAAAGGATATATCACAGCGCTGTGGCACCCAATGCATTTCAAATGATGTGTCCTTGGGATGCAAGGTTACTGCTGAGTCCTTCTCCTCCAGCTAGAAACAGCCGGCGTAACTATAGGTATTATTGAACGGGCCTGACAACAAAAAGGTCTTGTTGACTAGTGCAGAGTGTGTGGTTGCACAGAAGGTCTGCCTGCCCTCTGACATTATTGTTTGGATGAATTTTCCAAAGCTCATTTCATTGTAGGGACTCAACTTATTAAGACTGCCACTGCAACAGCTTTCGTGTTCCCTATAACAGCTTTCAGAGCAGTAGTCCGTCTAGGGACAGCTGGTTGATTTAGTGACAAACAACACCGAGGATCAAACTGCTTCTTCCGCCATATTGGATACTGGGAAATGGTAGAGTGGTGCAGTAACTGCTGGCATGATTGAGCTTGGATATTATGATTGTGGCGATATTATGTGCCGGTACCTGACGAGACTCGCAGTCCATCAAAAAGTTAGTTTCCAGGTTCCCTGCAAACTATGTCCTGCAGCTATGTACAGTATCCTCATACAACGGTTCGTATGTTATCTCCCTTTTTTTATCGTTTTCCTACAAATGTGTAGCTATACCTGTAAATTTACGCTCATTACATGAATACAGTCTTTTCAAAATATACTTCTGTCTTCACAGGAAACAACTTCTGTAAGTTTAGGCAACAAAACTACGTAGTTAGGCTTAGGAAAAGATCATTGTTTGGCTTAGGATATTACCGGAAGTGGCCTTACTTAAGTACGTAACTTACATGACAAATAAATCAACGTTAAACGACACAAATGTCGGTCTCCTTGGCGAAAATCCAGTATTTTTAGATCCACCCCGACCTCATCCCTGCATGCCGTTACATCTATTACATACATACATACCTACTTTTCGTATAGCTACGAACAGTGTTTTAGACCAGCCTGCCTGCAGCTCCTGTCTTAAAGCTGCTTTTACCTGCCTGTAAATGTCACAGCCTTTTCTGATCTTCTAGTATTAACATGAGTATGGTGTTTTACTGTGGATAACAAAATGATGTGTCTTTTTCGTACGCTGTACGTTGTTAGAGAGAAAAAAAGACTTTACACAGTGTATTTTGTTCTCAGTGAGTTCTTCTCTGCAAAAACACGAGAATTAATCCTCCGTCTCTGTCATATCCATTTTTGGCCTCCCAATCTGAATTACAAACAAATCCCATGCACCTCGCTCAGCTTTTATTTTACCACTTTGTGTTTGATTTTATGCAGAATTCCTTTGCAGGCTCCAGACAGGAGCATTCATTTCATCTTTTCCTGAATCTGCTGCTTTTTTTTTGGGCCAGATTCAGGTTTCTTGTTCGTTCCCAGGCTCCCACCTGCCGGAGAGTTTTTGTTAGCCTGGTGTGAAGGTGGATTTATGTTATTTTACACTGGGGTCTGTGTCTTCAGGAAATCAAGGCCATTAAAATTGAGTGTTAATGTGGGGTTATTTATGCTGATTTCGCGTCGCATACTGTGGCGCGTAACCATCTATTACGCAAAGTGCAAGGAATAGGAATTACAAAGAGTAGAGTTAAATAAATCTTCGAGGGGTGCCTCCTCCCCGCGTTCTTCTTCTCCTTTAACTTTCAGCTCTCCAGTCAGCCTCACAGTTTGTGTGCCTCAAAAAACCTTCATTTTCTTCAGCATGTGTAAAAGCCACATAAATTGGCTCTCCAGAAGTGACAGGCCCCTCACAATGTAACTAGTGTGCTGGCGTGACTTAGTGTTTGATTGGTGTTTTGGAGCTGCCAGAGTGAAGTGAAGCAGCTCTCTGTTCACGGCCCCACCTCCTATTGTAGAGGCTCTAACACAGGAACACTAAAGCTGACAGGCTCGTGTAAAACTGGCCTGGTTTGGCTAGAAAGTACTGCAGGGTTCGCTTCTCGTTATTACCCACATTCTCGGACTGCTCGCCTCTAATATTAGATGTGAACGGTTGAGTTAGTGCTATTTGAGAAGCACACTTTGAAGTCCTGCACTGCACCTACCTGAGAAAAAACTCCTGTCATCTGTCGTTGCCGGCATCTTCACGTAAACCTAGTGGGAAAAGCGGTAGCTGTCACAGCAGGAAACCCTAAAGTCACACTAATACCAGTTAATTTATTTTCCACACAATGGTGAATATACATCCGTTTCATCAGTAGATCAGCGGGAGAAAATCTTGTGTAAATCTTGGCTTTAGCACATAACATTAAGATGGCTATAGTGCATGTGTGTGTTGGGGTTCAGCAATGAAATAAAGAGCTTGGAGGCAAGCCAATTAACCGCTGCAATTAAGCAGTACTGCAAAGTTCAGCAGGAGGACGGCAATATAATTTAGAAAGATATAACCATTGTCAATCTATTCTCCTAGATAAGTATCCCCAAGATAACTATTTCAGTCTCTCAGCCCGCAACACGTCTGTCAATTATTTAGTTTGATGTGGTTGATTATGTGCCCCATTCTCCTTTGCACGTAGGAGGAACACTTTCTGATACAAAAACAGATACAGGCGTTATGTTCTGAAGCAAAATGCAATACGTTTATAGAAGAGCTATAGAAGGCTTACCTGCTTTTTCCAGTGAAATTGTGTGTAATTAGCAATTTCCTTGTCACGCCTTGTTTTTCAAACGAAGGTGATTGAGGAGTCTGATGAGTACTTACAATGGATGATTTCAGTTGTTTCTTGCAAATGTGGCTTGAGGGAGACTTCACATTATTCTGTGGCTAATATCCTCTGATGAGTTGGAGGTTTCATTAAGCTGTTTAGATGTCATTAAAAGTTAGTCAGAGAATGATGTCAGACTGGATGATGAAGCAAAGAGGCATTCACCAACAGGATGGGTGTCAGCCAGGCAGGATATTTTCAGACCAGTGAGAGATACAGTACTGTAAACTTGATTTGAGCAGACTGATGGATTGTACCAATTCAGTTGACAAGCTGAACACAAAGAACCACAGTGTTCAAGACTTGGCAACACAGTAGACAAACAAAACAAAACAAGATAGCATATTTAACTCTTTTCTGCTCTTCATCCTGCCAATTCATTGTTTTATTCAAGCTCCGATTTAGACGGTGACACTGCCAAGAGGAAAACACTGTGTCTATCTGATTGTATAAGTGTCGGCACTGTTTCCTTACTATTTCGCAGGGTGCCTGTTTAAACCTCCTTGAATAAGCAATTGAAAAACATGTTGTCTTTTTGTTTTGTTTTAACAAAAGGCATAAAAGGATACCAGTGAACAAGAAATTATCTGTTGGGATTCTGTGTGAATGTATTCGTGGGGACCCAGATGCTTGTTTGAAGATGCACTGAAGTGAACATTGTGTGATCCATAGGCGCCGCTACAAAAGAAAGGAGCTCAAAACAACATTACGCAATTATTGTTGCAGACCATGACATTTTATGTATCTGAGCTAATTCCACCGATGTTTTTTTTTAAAAAGACAGGAACTGTGAGGTATATTTATGGATGTGAATCCCCTTTTTTGCTGTTTGTGCTATTGTATTTATAATATCTAACAGGTAGATAACAGAGTGTGATATCAATGCACAGGAGTCAGTCCAGTCTGTTCTTGTTTGAGCTGTGATTGTAGGGCAGGAAAGTAGTAAGCCTAACAGCTCCTACTTGCATTCAAAAGCCAGTTTGTAGAGCTGCACTGTTTCTGTTGCAGTTAAAAACGTGGCATGTGATTGGCACAATTGAAAACGCTATCTTTGAGGCACAATTGTTTTTTTAAATTTCCATTACAAAGTATGGGAAATAAATAACAAAGTGAATACTTCCCATTATGATCAAACCATTACAACTGGCTATTAATGCTAATAGAGGTATGATTATTTATGAGATCATCTCTCATCCAAGAAGGATTGGCTTATCTTTGTAAGAGCTTTCATCATGTACTTCAGTAGACAGAGCTGACGTGTCTTCATTTAGAATCTGTTACACTTGATTTAGGAGCATCAGTTTCATCAAGTCTTGTGTATAACTATTTAGGCACCAATTGTGAAAATATATGGGCTGATACCGATGTTTGAAATAACAATTGGGACACTAGCCGATTACCAATACCGATGTTTTTGCTTATTTTGTTTTTTCCTGTTATTTATTCCCCTTTTTTGCCAAGGAAACAAAGACCTCTTTAGCTGTTTTAAAGTCATTCAACATTTCATTCATTACACTGTCTTTGAATGAGCACAAATTCAATCATACAAAGTTATGAAACAGCCTTTTAATATAATCTTCTTTCACATGAAATCTTTTTCAGCTACTGCACAACTACCTACTCAATGAGGAGAATGTTTTTACAGTACTTACCCAGTGCTACAAAATTATTCTTTTTGGGAACATGAATTAAATGTGGATGTAAAAGCCATTAGAAACATAAGCAGTGCTTTTCACACATAGACTTTACTTGGGCGGGCTGCCCATATCTTAATGGCTGCCCAAGTATATTTGTCGACCAATTTTGGCATTTTAATATTTTTATCCATCCGAGAGAACAACGTCATCCATGATCAATTAACTAGTGGACTAGGAGTAGACAGAACGCCACCGGGGAGCTGATGAAGAGCTCTAATCTGCTGGTGCAGCGTCGGGCCTCGCTGCCTCAGCTGTCCGGGCCGGACTACGATGCCAAGGCCTCGACGGGATGCTGGGCTCTCAGACCGACCGCAAATAACCAACACAACATTTAGCAAATGCAAAATTGATGCAACACAACAGATAAACATCGGCCACTGCCGTCTGCGAATGCCGTCTTATTTGCCTTATATACCGATAATGATGTTCGACCAATAAATTGGTGCATCCCTAGATGCAAAAATAAATGTACATACAAGCCGTCGAGGTGCAACAATTTTCTCCGTTTTGATAAACTGCCTCTTTTAATTAACACACAACCCATTTTAGCCTCCAATGAGCCGAGATGCCTTCGTGGAAATGTTTTTTTTCCACCATGGTAACATGAATGATATGGCATATCTCTCCAGGACTTATGATTGAGTTGCTCCAGCCTGATTGCAGTTGGCGCTCGAGGGAGATGAGCCACTGTGACATAAACGGAGTACTTGTGGAGCCAGGGCTCACTTCACACATCACCTCAACACTTACGCTGCTGTGATCAAATAGACGCTGCTAGGAATGGATTCTCTTAAGTGCCCGTTAAGTGTATTTTGCTAAGGAAGTAAGAAGTTAAAATACATTTAGTGTTAAAAAAGACAATGCACTCTTCCTTAATGCAATGTTCTGCACTTAAGCTATGGAGTCTAATACTGAGTGTGTATATACCGTGGCCTGACTGTCAAGGGCAAGGCCCTCATTTTCTATTTTCTGCAAAGAGAAAGCAGTGATATGTAAGTAAGTTGATTCAGAAACCACACTTCAGTAGCTGAGAATCTCCAATTTAATGCCGCCCTGGCTCCTCCGTGTGGAGGAATCTCAGCCATGTTATTCTGGATATAGCGAGGGGAACTGTCTGGCTGCCTGGCGGGTACCTAGCTGGGGGTAGTGGACTGTGAAGGCCCCGAGGAGCCGTGCGGGTCTTTACCATACCAACAGGCCTGATTGCCAGTAAGGAAGAGGCTGCATTAACGCGAGGCTGATAAATCCAGAAATGGGAAACTGGATAAATCCATAATATGCAGCTGCTGGCCTAAATCCTGCCAGAGCTCCGCGGTGACACTGGGCCCTGTGAAGTTTTTACAGATAACCTATTTCATCTCAACCAGAAAATGATGGGGCCTCTTCAAAGTTGGCAGAGATGGTGAATATCAGTTGAAAATATCTTGCTGTGTTATATAACATATGCATATTAAAACTAGTGAACAGTGAGTGTAATGTTGAATACATAGCCTGGCTTAAGTTCTTTGTGGATCAGAATGCGTTAGTTATCTGCTATTATATATACTGTTAATGTCTCATGTGTTAATAGTGTTCTGTAGTATCGCCTAAGGCCTGTGAGCAATGCGGTGCGCTGAGATGTAAAGACAAACATTAAGAGAATATGCCACTGTAAACATTTACATGTGTCATTAACTGGTTTGATTTGTGTACTTTACTTTGAGTATCTATGTGGATATTTGTGGCACTTTGCTATCTCCACTAGACATTATTTAATATTATGTTTTAAGTTGTTAGCTCTCAACAGCCCTTCCTTATGTGGAACTCACTTTCACAGTTTCCATATCCTCTAAATACAACTACAGTCGCACTGTAAAATGTGGCTGAAATACAAGAAAACAAATGCATAATTGAAGATGTTGTTTTTTCTGAGCTTGTGCTTGTGGTTTCTCACAAACCGCGGACATTTTTTTGTTGTTTTGCCTACCACAGCGCATTTGTGATTATAGCGTAATAAGATAGTGGGAACGGATCGACACAACTTCGTCTAATGAACCCTGCTCTCTCCGCTGCCCCCTGCGTTTTGCCTTCAGAACCCTTGCAGTGAGTCTTTCTCGTTCATGTTAATAGCCTGTGTCTTCGGTGCTGAAAACAATTATTAAGTAACACTTCAATCGTTAAAAAGTTGTTTTCTGTGTCTAACTTTGGTGGCATTGACTTTCCCTCGGTGTCAACTTCAGAAGAAATACAAACTCGCGCTTTGCAGAGCCCACCTACAGGTTTATTTTCTTGTAATTTCTCCGAGCCTCCCTCCACAGGATTGGGGGGTTGAGCAGCAGATGCAGGTAGATGTATATTTATGAGGGGGATGTGTATTTCAGGGAGAAGCAGTGTTGTGAAAGGTGACCTTGTTAGATAAAAGGAGGGCTCGGAAGCCAAATGATGAAAGAGAATGGGATCATCCTGGGCTCATTAATGTGGATTTGAAGGTCAGGTAATTATAACAATAGACGTGTGGGCTGGCTTTGGCATCTGGTATTGTTGCTTTGTTATGAAGGTGACAAGCCTGCGGAGGAAAGGGATTAATCACCGTGACACCACCCTGTTGTCACATTGATGCATTCAGACATCATAACACTACTGCTATAGTTCTAAGAAGAAGAAGCTGCAAAAACAACATAATTTAAGCCATCAGCAGTATATGACAAGTAGTGGTGAGAATATGAACAGGTTTAAGAAGCAGCCTACGGTTGCCTGATATTGTTATGAGTATTTCAAAAATAAATCCAACCTGAAATAGAATCCACATCATCGTTATTTCAGTGATTTTGAACAGTGAAGTCATGAACCATTATGCAGCAGTGAAGGTAACCAATGAATCCCCACAAGCAATAGACTGCGTGTTTGAGCCAGATGAGCTTTTTAAATAGCTTGAACTGAAAATACTACAGAGCCGCTGAAAATTCAACCCATCATCTGACTTAATGAACATTTTGTTTGTGCTGAATGCTGACAGAGTATCAATACACATGAGAAATGAGACCTGCTTGATGATGTTACCGGCACCAAATCAAGTTACTATAACAACCCAATGAATGGCAAACAAGGTCTGCAACTCAGCAACAAGGTTCTCCTAAAATTTTACAACGCAGAAAAACCCTGTAACTTACACTAAACTGGTGTGGAAGACAGGGGGATATAAAGCTGGCAGTATACTCTAAATTCAATTTAATTTGCTGTAGTGTTTCACAGCTGAGGCAAGTTTTGCAAAAACAAGAAGTTAACGTTGATTAAAACTAACACAATTCTATGCAATTAAACCAAAATATGCTGAGTATCTGCCGATGCTAAGTCTAAATGCAGCGCTTCTTTTTGGCTGCAAACCCATTTACCTGTGCTGCCAAATGCCACTTTAAGATTTATGCTGTCACGCTTTCTCTAAATTGATGTGCTTCTGTTTTCTCTTGTGTATCTTAATTGTTTTTTCATTCACCTCACCTGTGAAAGAAACATGAAACTTCAGTCATGTCAATGGCATGTGGTTAACATTTCAGGAAACACTTTGACATGTAGCATTCTGACACACTCTTCTGTACCTTGTGTACTGTACTGCCGCAGTTGCATAATTGCGACTGAAGTATGAGCCAAGCTTTAGGCTTTTTTTTGTGTGTGTGAATGTGCTGCTGGGATCGTGCCACCTCTACCACAAGTTTGTCTGGCTCAGTCGGGCTCCTCAGGGACCACTAGAAGCTATAAAGAACAAAAATGCCAACAAGTATCATCCGACGAGGCAGCGTGTGTGGTGTAGCATGCATTTTTGATGTGCCGCAAATAAAAAACACCAGTGTTGCCTCTCCTCTCTGCTCTCTCATCCCACAACTGGTGGCTCGTTTAAGTTTTATTTCTATTTGTGCGAATTTCGGCAGCTACTAAAAGAAGAAGAAAAAAACAAAGCCCCCATCATTAAAGGTTAGAATTGCCTCAGTTTAACGCAGAGCTCCACAGACATGGTGTGTTGCTCTAGATATTAAATTCTAGCCTGAATATTTCCTGTTGAGTTGGGTTGAAGTGCGTAAGTACACGCACATGTGTGTACATATGTGTGTGTGTGTGTGTGTGTGTGTGTACAGGCTCAGTAGCAGTGCTTGTTAGGAAAGCTGGCGGAGTGGAAAAGTGTGTGTGTGTGGAGCAGCACATTATTCCACTCAAAAGTCCTTCACTCCACTGACTCTTTGAACATCGGCATTCAGAGCTGACATGTTAAACATCAGAACACTATGAAGGGGAATGTCTAATGACCATCTAAGTGTCAGCCGAGTCTACAAACGATCGGCCTTTTTTTTATTCTCCGAACTATTTCCTTCATTATTTTAGGCCTTCTATTTGTGTTGTAGATGCTAATTTGTGCCCATCAAATTAACTGCGAATATGACTTCTAATTAAAGCAGCAGAATGGAGAACAAAAAGAGATGTGACTCCCGGTTACAAAGAGCAGCTCTATTGACCTAGTTTGCGCTTTTATCTGGGACAGTTTTGTGTCATATTTGCTCAAATCAGAAATCCTTCTTTTGTGGACAGGTAAGACATGCTTCAAAAGTGGCAGTAAGTGATATTGACATGCGCTGATATTGAAGCAGCATGCTGTTGCTATAGAACATAGCAGAGATCGTCCCTAACACAGTTAATTTGACTCGGATATATTTACTGAGTATCCTGCTAAAATGCCTTTTAACATTTGCAGACACACAGGCTGCTAGCGTTCTCTTGCAGTGGCCGCCCTGGTTGCTTTTAAAAAGATTTTTTTTGACTCATCTATCTGCAACAGAGCAGGCAACCTGAACCATAAAACTTTTTTTATTAGTTTCTGTACCCCACCTTTTATCCCAGAGTCACAGCCGAGTACACTATTAACCTCTGAGCTTATTGAGAAGCGTGCGAGAGGATAAGGTGAGTGTGTATTCGATGGAGCATATTTAAAGGGTTCAGTTGAGGTGTCAGAGACCAGAAGGTAGACAGTGAATCTGTTTACTGCCTTGAGGTTTTGTGGTTATGCACTAGCACTTCCCATTTAACTGCATGATCTAGGGCTCTGCTGACGACACCAAGCACACAATCCAGATCCATGCCTCGCTGCCCTCTGCACACACAGGAGTCGCGCACTGAAGTGCACATAAGCCATTTTTATGAACGCTCTGCAAATATATGGACACACTGAGACAAGAGGCTGGTTTCACCATTCCTATCCACTGTGTTTGTGTCTGTGCCGGCTTCTTGACGCAGTGCCACAATCCATAAACTGTGCCTGCGCTCTCTGGCTGGGGCTTTGTTATCAATATTTCTCTCGCTGGGAAAATACACAGCAGCGGCTCCGCTGCATTGTCATTGGCGGAGGGATAAATGAGGTTGCAGTGTGGGGTTAAGAGTTCAAAGGGCAGACAGGAAGTGGGTCCTCCCACAGTGACAGTTCAGGCATATGTTTGATGGGCCAGCCTAATGCCGTGGACCAGCAGTTCCTAATGACCTGCCATCTCCAGGCAGTCTGGGGAGCCCTTCCACTGAGATTTATGACCCATGTTGTGGTTACTACTGGGACGACTCTCAGCAGCACTCCTGACAAACTCCAAGTCACAGCCTGCTACTTTGGCTTCGCTCCTTCTTCTCATTAACTGGGCCATTGCAAATCTTCAACTACTACAATAAATATTCAAGTTCTCTGAAATATTAAAGCTTAAAGATCACTGCAGTAATATATGTATAATGTGATGGAATCCTTGTACTTTTTTTTACGGCCCTGACACTCTGTCTGTTGCTCTAGTTTTTAGGTGTGGGGGAAAGAAATCAATATAATAATCAATGCGATTTTGTGGGGCTATATTTTATCGATACACAGACGTCAGTATCAATGTTTTATTATATAAACTATTGATATTGCAACTACTGTACAATATAGACTCTAATACAAACCGTTCAGTTTGTCAGGTGCAGGATGCAAAATTGATGTTTTTATACACTGACGGTGTTGCTCAGTCTGTCTGCTTGACAATCCCATTTTGCTAAAAATGACTGAAGCGAGATGAAGGGACTGCATAATTGTTTTGTAGATGTTGCATTGTTCAAAAATACCTGTAATGGTACAGAAGTTCAGTCCACACAAGTTTGCATTCAGTTAAGTTGTACTATATGTAGATTGTAATACAAACAGCTCAGTTTGTCAGGTGCTTGATGAAACATTTATGTCTTTATGACAGTGTCGGTCAGTCTGTCTGCTTGACTGACAATCCCATTTTGCTGCAATTAAAATGATTGGAGTGAAATGAACAGAGTGAAAACTGAATCGTGTTTGATAAAACAGATGTTGATACTGTGCATAATTTACAGTTGAATAAAGGTAATAATTCACAATATATCATATTATATCTTATCGCAATACTCAGCATATTGCAAAATGTTTAAAATTGCACTAAGATCGTATGTGATAATATCACATCGTGCAGCCTCTGGTGATTCCCACCTCTACTAGTTTTTGCGGTGTGTCCCGCACTGTTGGCTCTAGTCTTCCCTTGTTGGCGCCTTTTTGGCCGATTCAGCATGTTGAATCACAGAAGGCTCTTCTCATTTTTCATCTTCATCTCATCTGATCATTCCAATACACAAATATATTCACAAAGATACGGCCATCTGGAATGAAGCTAAGTGATGAGTGAGAGTGGCGTGAAAATGGTCGGCAAATGCTGCTTTGTTTCATGTATCATAACAACGGCTTGTATATCCGCCGTAGGTCTTCCAGTTTCGCATTTTGAATGACGAACACAGACTACGGCTACCTGCTGGTAGGGAAAGTTATTTCGTCTCACGCAGGCACAGAACGTACGTGGTATTCGGCCGTTGGCTGTTGTCTTGCAGTGTGTTCGCGTGCAACTTTTTGGCCAAGACAGGCAACGTGAGGCAACAGTCAGCCTTTGCCGAATGAGATGGAGATGTGGTCTGTTCTGTCCTTGAAGGAAAGATTGACGAATTGATTGATGAAATTCTCAAGGGGGCACACACACTGGCGGACCCACAGTCCAAAACCCATTAAACATGTATTCAAAGAGACAACTCCACATGTACGCTCTCAGCCACTGTAGAAGAAACAGATAATGGTCTTCTGATAATACTAATTGTTGGCTCTCCCGCTGCTTCCCTAAAGGCAGAAATGTGTTGATCCACCACAAGATAGCCAGACTGAGCTCAGGGCAGGCACAAACAGCAAGGAGAGCTAGTTTATAATTAATACACACTCTATAAAATATGCATTATGGGGTGGATGTGGCCAAATATGGATTTCTGTTTTGATTTTCACTCAGGATAATTGAAGCACTTCTCAGGCAAGTCATACTGAATAAGGCACAAGCTCACAGCCTTTGCTGCCAAGAGTGAGTGCTGCTCTGGGTTAGCTCCTCCACCAGCTGCTTCTTATTTGTCTCATGCTTGAAGACGGATTGTCAAAGCAAGTCCCCATCCACTTTGGGATTTTAATGTCTCCCTTGATACGTATCGCTGTGGGCTGAGCTCACCGACTCTGTAGGTTACAGATATTTTGTGTGCATAAGCAGCACAGTGTGCTTTAAGATAAACTGCCAAAACACGTTTCATGACACTCTGATCGTTAAAGGGAGAGGATGCAGGGAGAGGGGGAAATGAAAAGGCATAAAGCAGCGTTTTTACCCCTCCCTTCTAACATATTTATCAAACCCACCGCAGAGATGAGATGGCTGTCGAAGCGCTCTTCATCTCCCAGTGGGCTATTGCCGTGATCACACCAAGTCACATGTGGTTAGAAAGCATCTAACATCTCAACCCCCAGACAACCCCCGTTCACTACTACCACTACCCCACCACACACACACACACACACACACAAGAGTTGTGTCAGACTGATTAGCAACCACATCTCCAATCTCTGATTAGGTGTGGAGTAAATGAAGCGCCCCCCTCAGGTATGCATTTCCATAATGTCAGGTAATTAAACCCCAGTGTTTTAATAGCTCAGGAATAGGAAGACTCCCCAGGAGACTAGACAATGATGATAGACTTTACCGAAAACTAGCATACCATTAGCTTGCCTTTAAAGGAACAGTGTGTCACATTTTGGGGGATCTATTAGCAGAAATGGAACACAATATTCATAACTATGTTTTCATTAGTGTATAATCCCCTGAAACTAAGAATCGTTGTGTCTTTTCGTTAGCTTAGAATGAGCCCTTCATATCTACACAGGGAGCAGGTCCTCTTCATGGAGTCCGCCGTGTTTCTACAGTAGCCCAGAACGGACAAACCAAACACTGGCTCTCGAGAGAGACTTTCGTGTTTTTACGTTACCTGAAGGCCACCGTAGTTCTCCGACACGCTTGTGAAACTGGCAACGTAAGCCAAAGAGTAAAAAAACGTGGTATCGCCAGCCGCCGTCTGACTTCCGTCGCTCCCAAAGTAGTGTTATTATGGTAAAGATGGCCTCTGAACGAAGCACAGACGTAACCATGGTTTTGCACTCAGCAGGTCACATTACTGCAATCTTGGAAAGAGAGGAGTGAGCGAAGGGGTACTCAGTTGGTTGCAATCTGCAACCACACCACTAGATGCCACCAAATCCTACACACTATCCCTTTAACTGGCACTGAAACTATTCATTTCATTGTACGGATAATAGATAAACAACAGCAAGCTTGCAAAATTTACATCAAAAAAAGTTACATATACCATATACTGCAAGTTTCTAAGCATCTACCTTAAAATCAAAGGTATCACTGCACTGGTAATAAAGCCTTTCCTTTTTTTTTTTTTTATCCATGCTTTTGAAATATGAACAGGAAATGTTGTGTTCTGGAAATGCACGTTTGAGTTGTGTGCTTGCTGTTGATAGCTGATAGATTCCAGAGCTAAACAAAAGGCCGGCAGAGCACAAGCGTCTTTCTCATCACAGAAAAACCTGGAGAGGTGCTATTGTAAACATGACAGTGGATTGTCAGTACATCCCTGTTTGAGTTGCTGTTTCTTGTGTGTGTATGTTATGCTCATACTGTATGTGCACACACACACACACACACACACACACACACACACACACACACACAACAAAAGCCCTTTGATGAAACAAATTCTGCAGTGGGAGAGCTTTCTTTGTCCATGTGCCCACTCATATGTGTGGTGCTCAAATGAGAACAATGCAAAGCCATAATGGTGCCACAGAAAGGTGTGGAAACTGAGTGAACTCCAGAAGTCCCCTCCGCACACGTAATCAGGCAAAACAATAATAGCCACAGGACTGTGCTGCTGTCATTGGAGAGCTCTCCTTTATACCACTTGTTCATTATCTGTTGCTTGTGCGCCAAAACGTTCTCGAGAAATAACAAGCTTTTAATGGGGTAGTGTTCACTGCTAATGATAGCCAACCAATGCTGTAGCAGGAACTGAAGATCATTAAAGGCATGTTGCAGTGTATGATTCTCCCAGTGCCCGCTGGATGAACTACACTTCAAACACACCGGCTACCTACTTTCAGTAACACCCAAATTAACAGATGTACTTTAAATCCCCTCTAATCTTTCTCCTCTCATGTGCAACGGATGGTTCTAACTGACAGATTCATTTTTAATGATACAGTCTCCACTTAGATGGCTGACGTTACCTTCTCTTGAACCAGTAAACTACGGTTAATGTTGGAGATTCACATGGACAACACGGGGCTAAGTAATGCCATGAGTGTCTTAAAGCTGACAACAGAATAACAGTGAGCGAGTCTTTATGGTTTCCATAACGAAACAGCCAGACCCCACAAAGCCATGGTGAAATCTGGATTTTCATTATGTTTTTGGGTTGTCCGACCGTCCGTCCGGCCGGCCGTCCAGACGTCCGTCCGTCCGTCCAACCGTATGTCTGTCTGTACATCCGTCCATTCTTGTGAACGCGATATCTCAGGAACTTCTGGAGGGAATTTCCTCAAATTTGGCACAAGCGTCCACTTGGACTAAAGGATGAAACTGATTAGATTTTGGTGGTCAAAGATCAAGGTCACTGTAACCGTACGTCAGTACCATTCTCGTGAAAGTGCTATCTCAGGAACGCCTTGAGCAAATTGCTTCAAATTTGGCAAAACGTCCACTTGGACTCAAAGATGATCGGATTCAATTTTAGTGGCTAAAGGTCAAGATCACTGTAACCTCACGCTCATCCCATTCTTGTGATATCCCAGGAACGCCTAGAGTGAATTTCTTCATATATGGCACAAACGTCCACTTGGACTCAAGGATGAACTGATTAGATTTTGGTGTTCAAAGGTCAAGGTGATCTCACAAAACACGTTTTTGGCCACTACTCAAGAATTCTTTTGCTAGTTATGACAATCTCAAACAGATGTCTAATAGGTTTAAATGATGAAGTGATGATATTTTGGACAGACATGGATATAAACTGCAACTTTACTAGTTGTCGGAGGCATACGACCGCGAGGCGGTAATTCTAGTTCTGTTGTACAGCAGTAAATACAACCGTCACAAACTTCAGACCACCGTTAATAGCTTTTAATGAACCACATTGTTTTATTGAGCATAACCTCTGTTGTGTTGCCAAGGAAGAAATCTGCCAAGGAGTGTATATTGAAATTAGCTGTCGACTGAATCACACGTTTGTTGCCAAATTTAGCGTTCAAAGAAAAAACTCTGCCACACACAATGATCACTTCTGTCTATTGGAGACGTGATAAACAAACTGTTGGATGACGTTCTCGTTGCTTGTTTGGATGACTGTGGTGTCATCTTGTATTGCCAGGTACAGCTATTCAAATGTGTGATTACAGGTTTAACTGAGAAAATGTGTAACATGATCATTCAAGCCAATTTCAGGCTCTTCTTGGCACTTGAGCTTGTCTTTTGAAGGCTGTGAAAATATACTGAATGTTTTCATGAATCATTCTGTTCTGTTCTCGATCTCAGTGAAATGTGTCAGTAGTAGCTCTGTTCATTAGATATAAATGACACATTTGGTAATTATATAAGCGTTTCAGGTCAAATAGGTGTATTTCTGAAAAATCACACTTGTGCAGTTAAAGAATCAGAATATTGCTGACTGTATATAATGATCTATATTTGCTTACTCTTTGAAGTTTACTGACTCGTTTTTCTCTCTTTTCAGCAAACTCCAGTCTTCTGGGAGGAGGGGGAGGTGAGTGAACGCCTTTTTGTTTTTCTTTATATCATCTCATTGTTTGTTCCCATGGGATTAAAGCAATTCAAGTTGCGCTCATCAGTTCTCATATGGCGCGTCTATATTCTTCTGTTGGTCCATGGCAGACTTTAGTGTCCATTTCGCTCTGAGTGTCTGTGTTAAATGTGGTCGAATGTAAGGCCAAAACATTAGAGCGCAGTGCAGGGCAACCTTGCACTGTGCCACACTGTGAGACGGTCATTACTTTAGCGGCCTGCCGAAGAACATTATCATCAAAGCGACGGAGGAAATCTGAGGCAGCCGACCGTGGTGTGGGAATAATGGGTTGGGAACTCCAGTAGCATGCTACTGCCCAGTCCAACTGTTCTCCTTTTCTGTAATTTGACTTTTACAGTGACATGATTGAAATAATCATTCTTCACTACAGTAAGACGAGGTTGGGGTAAAAATGTACCCAGTTAGATGTGGAATGTTAATTTTGAGTCCCTGGGGGATTATTTGATGATATGTTGGAATAGTGTGACAATGAAATAAGGTCAGTGCTTCCGCTCTGTCTGTTTATCCATCTGTGTTGGATGTCACTTTGAATGTGTCACCGTCTCCTGACAGGCTTCAGTGTCCAGGGTGATCCCAACCAGGACATTAGTACATTTTATGTATCTATTGTAATAAGGCTGCAACTAACGATTATTTTCATTGTTGATTAATCTGTTGATTATTTCCTTGATTAATCGATTAATATTTTGGTTTATAAAATGTCATAAAATGGTGAAAAATGGCGATCAGTGTTTCCCAAAGCCCAAGATGACGTCCTCAAATGTCTTGTTTTGTCCACAACTCAAAGATATTCAGTTCACTGTCATTAAGGAGTTAAGAAACCAGAAAATATTCACAGTTAAGAAGCAGGAATCAGAGAATTATGACCTTTTTTTTTCTTAAAAAATTACTCAAACCGATTAATCGAATATCAAAATAGTTGATGATTAATTTAATAGTTGAAAACTAATAAATGAATCTTTACAGCTTGCAATCCATTTAGTTGAATCCATATATCTATAAAAATGTTCTTATATAGTCAAGTCGAGTTTATTTGTATTGCACAATTTATGCACATCTGCAATTCAAAGTGTTTTACAGGTGAGCAGATAAAAGCTAAAAGAATAAAATAAAACAATAAAAAAAAAGATCATAGATGGAAAGTAGAGTGCATTCTATCAGTTAACAAAAAGCATCTGAGAACAGTAGGGTTTAAGTCTAGATTTAAAGGTAACCACGGTTGGTACACCTTTTAATACATTCAGGAAGTTGGTTCCAGCACTGAGCAGCATAGCAGCTAAAAGTATCTTCACCATGTTTAGTTCTGACAGTGCCAACAGATTTCTCTCCATTGATCTGAGAAGTCTAGCAGGTGTGTACTGCTGAAACATATCTGTGAGCTATTTTGGTCCTGCTTCATTTAGTGATTTATAAACAAACAGCAGTGCTTTAAAGTCAATTCTGTGACTGACCGGAAGCCAGTGTAGGGTCTTAAGTATTACAGTAATGTGGTTGGTTCTTTTGGTTTTTGTAAAGCAGCTGCATTTTGTAGAAGCTGAAGCTGTTTGATGGTGTTTTTAGGAAGGCCAATGAGAAGACCATTGCAGAAGTCAACCCTGCTGGAAATAAAAGCATGAATGAGTTTTTCTAAATCATGTTTTGACATAAGGTCTGGCTATGTTTTTCAGATGGTAACAAGCTGATTTAGTTATTGCTTTCACATGATTTTTAAAACTGAGATCGCAATCGATTAAGATGCTAAGGTTTTTTAACTCCCTTTGTCTCAATATGAGTGCCAATCTTAAGTTTGCCATCCATCCCATACATAGTGTGTGTTGTAGGTCTCTATTACAATTATTATTTTAGGAGTTCATCTTAAAGGTGCAGTGTGTAAGCTCTGTAGAGTGACAGATTGCAACCTCTCCCCTGTGCTAAGCGTGTTGGAGAACTACGGTGGCTGACATGAAAACTCAAATGGCCCTCTGTAGAGCCAGTTGTTGTAAGAGTAGCGTAGGTCATTTGGAAAATAGCCGAGTCAGTGCGTAGAGTGTGTGTAAGTGGGGAGCGAGTGGTGAAGCAAGAGAGAGAGAGAGCGGAGGAGAATGTGAGCTAGCGGAGGTTGCACTTTGTACAGGAATAAATGCTGCAGCTCTTCAAGACCAAAAGAGGTTTCCCGTGTCTTGCTTCCCGGCGGCTGAGTGGCGTGACGACGGGGGTTAACTCTGGAGTGAGTAACGTTTTTGACTTCGACCCAAGCGGGAAAAGTTAACACAGTGGTTTGTCCGTTCTGGGCTACTGTAGAAACATGACGGCTGGCTTTGTGAAGAGAGGACCCCCTCTCTATGTAGATAAACGGCTCATTCTAAGGTAACAAAAACACAACAATTCTTATTTTCACGTGATTATACCCTAAAGAAAACATACTTATTAATATGATATTCCTTTTCTGCCTATAGTTCCCCTTTGAAATGTTAC
This sequence comes from Sebastes fasciatus, assembly GCF_043250625.1. Classification (NCBI taxonomy): domain Eukaryota; kingdom Metazoa; phylum Chordata; class Actinopteri; order Perciformes; family Sebastidae; genus Sebastes; species Sebastes fasciatus. The sequence continues at coordinate 20,038,066 of NC_133803.1, read as the reverse complement.
ACACTGTTCCTTTAAGGGACATTTTTTTTGCATTCTTTAATGCAACTAATAAAAACTAATAATCAAGACCTTCACTGACATTTACATTGTGCCAGATATTCCCTGCTTATCTACAGTGCTTATTATACGTCCTGTATTTTCAGTTTTTTGTAATCCCAGAACTAAAAAAAAAGATGATGATGTGGGTGACTTGTTCAAATGTTATAATATATATATAATCTTATCATAATCTGTCAAAATGTTCCTCGAGATTGCAAAGTCTACAGAGTAGCTTTAGAAATTGGTTTAATAAAAAAACGCAAAGACAGAATTATGCAGTTCTTCTGCAGGATGGCACTTTTTTCTGTCTTTATTTATTAAGTATTTTAACACCTGGCATGAAATATGAGTCATCAGAGGCAAGGGATGTGCATAAAGCAACACCAAAGCTACAGCATATACTGCTCAGTGCTCATGGCGTCCATTAGAGTGTACACAGAGCCTGTTGAAGTCTTATTCAGATCTAATCATGCTGCCTGGAGTGGCCCTCATCTTGTCTCATACACGGTTAAGCCGGCAAACTTTCCAGCCGTCTATGCATAGCAGTGCGGCATCCCAATCTGTGTCGCTGACATGGAGAGGCCCTCAGCGCGCAAACCATCGAAAAAACACGTCTGTGATTGAGATCATAGGTCACCAACACGCGTCTCCATAACAAAGCCGAGCCCTGTAACGTAGGTATGCTGTCCTTTTGATTGGTGTCTGTCTCCGCCGCGGTCGACTCTCACTGTTCATTCGCCACGTACACAGAAAAACTCAAGAAGCAATTTTCTTTGCTATTATGTTTTCATTATTGTTAGTTTGTGGCAAATCACCTTTTTACAGTTCGGCGAATCTCCGAACACGCAGCCTTGTGAAGTCGAATTTGGGGCTGTCGACACTGGAACGTGAGATCTTACGTGTCAATTAATGTCATACTCTGCAAGAAAACATTTCAGTTGATTGTGACCTGCAGCTGTGCTTATTAACTCCAGAGGAATTCTAATTGTGGCTGGTGCCATTTATTGAGAGCAAAGCCTCCTTTCATTCTTAATTGACTTCCAGTGATGCTGCCAAGTTACTGGCACAAGATACAAGGTCAGTTAACTGTAAAATGCTCACATTTTCTCTCGTGCTAATAATGACCACAGCAGGTCACTTCATTATTTCTTAGCATTCTTGTGAAGCTTGCTTTTGTTATTTTGGTCACACAAAAAAAGAAATGGAGGATTATAACCAGGGAGAGATTACCATTATCTACCTATCTTGCTGAAAATGTTACTTTCCCCCCAAAACAAAGCTCTACACCGTTTGTCTTTTATCTACACGAGGCCAAGAGGGGTTTTATCTTCCAGTGTCTTTATCACTAGAAGGTGGCTGCTAAACCTGCAAAACTGTTCTCTCTGTTCTCACCCTCTACCCCTATCTGTGGTTTGGCATGTGAAGACCTCCTGCCTTGGTGGCGGCGAGGATCGATGTGAAGAGGAGATGTGCTCTCATACAGGGCCTGCCTTATCTCCCAGGCTGTCTTCTCGGGGCGCTGCAGAGGGGCAGCTTCACAACAGGATGATCCATCATGTTGGCCTCACGCACCTGAGCCATGTTTAGTTCTCACACTTCTGGAGGTGGGCCTCCCGCCAGTATGTGAAAACTGGACAAAGTCTTTGCTTTATGTAAGAAAAGTTAGTTTACCACCTACACACTTTTTTTTTTTAGAAGTTCTCCCGGCTTTACACATTTTGAGGATTTTTTGTTGTTCCCCCTATATGTGTGTAGGTATCTTTTGGGAGAAAAGTTTCACCTCTCTGTATATCTTATCATTAATTCAAGTGTGATGTGTGGTCACAGCAAAACAGACAATATAGTTTTCTTTTTAGGGGGTTGTTGGCTGGCAGCCAGAGCAGTGTGAATAGGGTGGAAAGAAGTGTAAATAAAGCCATGGGTGAGATTTGTCCGGTGCCCAAAAAGCAGATTATTAAATTCCCAGCTTTAGTTACGGAGACAAAAAAAAGTCTAGAAAAGATTCTTCTGCCCCGATGCTCTATTAAATCCTTAGAAAATCACTGATGGGAATTCTCTCTGGGTTGTGTGTCTTCAGTATTATGTACACAATGGGGTTAACCAAAATAGCACTGTTATCTACGTTAGACATGCTGGTCTCACTGGGATTCCATACATACATGGAGGGAAATAACAATGATCTCTGATAATAGCACGCTAAATGAGGCCTCTGTGAATAGAGGGTAATTATGAATGGTACCAGGTTGCTCGTGTGATGTGTGTCACAGCATGGCTGAATGCTGGCACAGTCCCAAAAGAATAGACCATAATGTAAACATCATGTTGTCTATCTCCCCCCCCCACACACTCCCACCCCATGTGTTGCTTGCTCATACTCACACCAACACAAGGATGCAAGTGCACACTGAGCCATGTAATGATACCGTGAAGCCCCGTGTAGTCGAAGAGAGGGAGCTCCTCTTGCCTCTTTGATGTCTCCATCCAGCAGGGGAATGGGCTCATTAGCATTCCAACCAGAACCGTTGCCCATTTAGCGCCAGGCTTCAACTAGACCACCCAAACAAATCGTTCTTCTCAGGTTGGGCCTTCTTTCTCCGCTCCAGTCGAGCAGCGGGACGCATGCACGCTCGTTTTGTACGTCCTGACTCGGGCTAATTTGGCCACGGGGCTGCTAACGCTCACTGAACTCACCAAGCTTTGTCATTGCTTGCATAACATAGTGCCGTAGTGCTGCGCGCCCCCAGCTCTCCTCCCTCACAAGTTTCCTAAACAGTGGTGTGAGTCATAGCGAGTACCAACACATTCTAATGTATGAGATTAATTACGCTTGCTGTGATTATGCCTGGCTGCGGTGGTTGACCTCCTCTGCAACTAAAGATGGCATTGGACTCGCAATGACATGATGAGGCTATGCTTAGTGGCCTTGCTGAGAAAATGATGTGTATACAAAAGCATAAATGGAATTAACAGTAGGAGTATAATGTCCTTGTTCTGGCTTTTGGGTTATGTATACATGTACATACTGTACATAATCATCCAGTCCATGTATCCATTCAGTATTTATTTCTTTGCACTATAATATTGTTTGCACTTAATGAACACTTGACATTCTTATTTTATTTTATTGGTCATTTATTTGTATATATTTATAAAACATTTATGTATACTCCTGTTTTTTTCCACTACTCGTGTACATAACAGTCCTGTCTATTCCGTACATTTATTTGTCCAGCTTCAGTTGTCCTTGACCCTATGTGTTATTTCTTTTCCTGTGTAATTACGCTTAGAGCGATGCATAAAACCAGAGTCAAATTCCTGTTATGTATGTACTTTGGCGAATAAAAACTCATTCTGAAGTGTAAGAACTTCTGCTTTTAGTAAACATATCTGACCGCAGAAGTACGACATCAGCATTGCAATTTCAGCAGGACAATAACTGCAGTACTGGCTCTTCCAAAAGAGTGCTCCAGCATGCTTAAAAAAGAAAATGTAACCAGTTGCGGAAATGTTTGGATAATCCTTTATCAAGATTCCTAAGTGTTTCGCTGTGCTTATCTCTATCTGCATTCGTTATGCAAAGAGCTCTGTTTTCTTTTCCTGTCACCTCCAGGTGAACCATTATCCTCTGTCTGGGTCTTGCCCCAGGCTTGTTTATTGAGTAGATTGGAGGGGAGCGGGGGCATGGTGCTCTGTGCGGGGGGAGGGGTAGCCTATAGGATGGTGTTGTGTGACGGCTCGGGTTAGATGGCCTTATGTCCCCGTCGCAACCGTATCAGCTCACTGGAAGCCCCAGAACTCCCCTATATGATTAATCACTCAAAGATGACGTATTATTCTCATAGCTCATAGATTGCACTCTATGCTTGACTGATGGTCCCCAGTTCACAGATGGTAGTACCAGCCATTAGCATAACTTATGACAGAGATATGGTATTTCCCCGTGGAGTAGCCTAAATAATGTAAAATGATAAATTGGATGCAGAGATTCCTCAGCCAGCGCGGTACCCTTGGGATTTACTTATCTCCTCATATTTAGCGGGCAGTTAGTTACACTCTGATCTAGGTCCAACTTGTATTTGTGCTGTAATGTTCTATGTGCTTTTTAAAGTGTGTTAGAGATGCCACTGATATAAATGTGTGCCTGTCCTCCTCTGCGGGATTGGCCCTGCTGTTAGGAGCTATTTACAAGCTAAACTCGCAGCATATAGACATCCTCTCTCTTTGTCTTTTGTGTAGTTTAAGTATATTTACCTCTCATTTCAATAGGTTTTGTTCAGGTTGCTTTGCATTCCTACTCTTCATGCTTTGTTTTTATAGCGCCATCCAAAGTGTCAACGTCTTGCATTGACTTGAGCCAGTGACATTTAAATAATTAAAGTAAAACAAAAAACTTATTTGAATTGGCCTTGTTCTTGCATGAGCAGAGAAGTCATTTTGTAAATTGCACTTACTTAATAAAATTACAGAACAACTTTACGCTACACATCCCAAGTGTAATGCACTTCTAAGTTATGCATTAACACTGTACTGTATGCCACCACTCAAGTGTGGCCTTGCCTTATTAATTGTGTAACCCAGTATACTGACTGCATAACATTGCCAGAAAGCCACAACACTCCACGTAACCCTCATCTATTTATTGTTTGTACCAACAAATGTTTTACAGGATGAGTTTGGCTTCAGGCTGGAGTTCAGGCTGTCAGATTTTTAAGAGGTTAAATAATAGAAGTTTGTGATATATATGGTGATATATATACAGTTATGTCAAGCACAGTGACATCTTAGTGGAAACATCAGTCATTATATTGAAAAATTACCATGTGACATGTACTGTACCCCCATGCTGTCACATCATTTCACCCAATTATTACAGATATGACGTAATTTAGAGGACATTCCTCTGAAATTAGCAGGACAAGGTCATCGCGTGGACTGCAGTCTGCGGTACCCAAATAGTGATGGAAATTGCATTTCAGCATGAAAGCTCCCTCTAATGCCATCTCTGTCTCCCTCTTGCCACCACAGAGAACAGTCGCCACGAACACCCCCTCCTCCTCCAATCAGCAATGATGGATGGACTAATTGATGCATGATGATTGGGCCATTCATTTTAGCCTACAACAGTGGGTTCCATATTTAGGATTAGTATTGCATTATAATGGGAAGGGAAGAAGAAGAAATGGTCAGGGAGTCGAGGAACACTAGAGGGACAGCGTGAGGAAGACAAAAGGAGGGAGAGAAAAAGACACAGAGCCGTTATGAGCGGTGGTAACAGGACTGGCCAGTTGTGTAACATTGAGCTGATGAGACATAAAGTGTTCCTAGGCATTTATGGCGAGGTGTGTATCTGCGAATGAGAGCAAGCGAGAGGGGCATATAGCTGCCACGTGTCCTGGTATCCGTCTCGTAGCCTATGAATCATTCATCTCTGTCCCCACGTATAAATCAAGCTGCCGGCCGTCGCCCGCGGCGCTCTTGTCATTAGCTAGTTGACGGCATCACTTGATCTCTGGCTCTGCAGTGCGGGTGAGGGAAAGGGCCGAACTTTAAACAGCACACATATCAGCATATCAAACTGCGTGGAGCTTTCTGTGTCTGGCTGTGGCGTAGCGAGCTTTGTTGAGCTAACCGGGACCATTCAGCACTTGCTCAAAGAGACGTTTCTCCTCTGACACTCACAGTTCATTTTTTTAAAGGGAAACTTTGCCGATTTTCAACCGGCTTTGTATCGTTGCAATGTGGGTGGTACGTGCAAATGAACAATGTTCAGGGAGGACTATTGCACGTACCACCCACATTGCAACGATACAAAGCCAGTTGAAAATCGGCAAAGTTTCCCTTCAAATTGTTTCCTGGAAACCACTCAAGAGTGTATACAGTATGTGTAATGCAGAACTTGTCTGTATAATGCATCTTGTATTTTAGTCTGTGGTTGATCGTACTTGACAGCTGGGTTTTTCCTCATGTGTAAAACTGATTTTTTTAACACTATAATTTGAATGAATTAGTGATAATGCATATTCCAAGTGCTTTTGATTTTTTTTTTAAATATCAGCTGATTACAAGGCCTTTGTTTACAGGATAAATGTAAATTTTTTTTCTTATTCTTAAGCCTTAAAGTTAAAGAATACAGTTTTCAGTCTTGGCTTGCAGTGGATTTAAACATGTGAGAGGCTGAGGGGGGGAATATGGGGTTTTATCTCTGTGATGGAGAATTGCACCAGAGATTGTCAGAACCCTACCTACCTATTTTCAGTATAATTTTCAGACTGACACAGAGACTCACTGCCTTTTGCCACTGAAGGGTCATTTGAGGTGGAGGACTCCTCCTGTAGAATCTCTCCCACCGTATATATTGAACCAGAGGACTGAGAGAGTCTGAAGCTTTATCAGTTTGAAATGCTAACTCTGCCAGCTGCAGCTCAAAACCTCGGGGCAGTAGCCAAGCCTCGAGGCAGCTGCGGCGAGGGACTCTCTGAGTGCCGTTACACTTTGGCTACAGTGTTTTGAAATTATCATAAAACTATTATATAAGCATTTCTCGTTGTTTTGAAAGTTATGGTGTGTACAATTTGGCGTGCATTTTTCTGCTTTTTTGCATATGTTTGCCTGCAAGGGAAGCATATAGTAGGCCATCTTGACTTCTCAGAATCACTTAGTTAAAAAATAAATATACGCAATATTGTTGTCGGGTCCTCTTCCTCCCTCAGGGTTGCTGCTGTAAACATATTGCAGCTGCTTGTTTTCCTTTGTGTTTGACCTCTGTAGCCTCTCTCTCTCTCTCTGTCGCTCTCTCTCTGAGAGGAAACAAAGGTGACCTCTGACTTCAATCAGGGGACAGGAAGAGTGATATTTTGCAATCCCACTCCATATTAGATCCCTTATGTATATATTTGAACCACATAGTAATTCACATGCTTTTGCACAACAAAGACTAGCACCCCAGTTTCAGGATCCACCTTATTCTGTCTCCCCTCATTGTGCATAAAGCGAGGATACCACTGCAGGGCTCAAAGGGGGCAAGAAAGTGTCTATTTAGATCTCTTCCACACTGCATCACACATGACCTGCAACCCCCCCTGCACCCCAAACCCTCCTCTGTGCACCAGCATTTCTGGGTCAGTTGTTGAGATTTTAGACAACTCAAAGCATTACCAACCTCAATGTCAGAGCACATTTGTGTCCTGCACAGGCTCTGTTGTGGCTGTTTTGGGGGGTAGATCCAGCACTTGGCCTGTCCATGTTCTTTTGCATGCATGTGCCTGTGTGTATTACATTTATGTGTCTGTATGACTTGGTGTTTGCATGCTCATGTGTGTGTGAATGTGCACATATTTGCTTGTGTGATGGCATGCCTATGTGTCTTTCTGAATTTGCAAGTGTGTGTGTGTGTGTGTGTGTGTGTGTGTGTGTGCGCAATTCTTCTTCTGGTATAACTGGATGCTGAGCTGTCTTGTCAGTTGACTCAGTGGTCAGTTTTGGTCCCGCTGCCCCCAGCAATGCAGGATGGAGTGATGAGATCTGACAGACGGGGACAGTTCTTAGCAGGGCACTACCCCATCCCATAGTCTCACCAATCACGGCAAGGCTACTGCAAGGACATCACAAGAGGCTCAGAGAGCTTAGCCACATGCTCACAGAGACGGTTGACATGCCAATATACCAATCATGTGAAACCCTGTTATTTTCAAAACGTTTGCTCGGATTGCACTCCGGAGAAATTCTTGCAAAGTATATATTAGGAAGACAGCACACATCCGATAGCAGACAGGTGGGACAAAAGGTGAACCGAAATTGAGAAATACACCTTCCAACATTTAACAAAAATCTGGTTTTCCGATGTACAACCTGAACTGAGTGCTGAGGCACTGAAATGTGAAAGGAGTTTAGTATCAAAACGACTGCTTCTGTTGGCTTTGCCTTGACGCTTAATAGAATATAATTCCTTAACAAAGAGGTTCCCTCCATGCCATCTACTCTCTGTATAACAGCGGTGAAGGTTATTGAGGAACCAGTAGAGATCAATGGAAGAAATTAGCAGGACATTGCCATTAAGCAGAGCCATTAAATCAATAAACAGCCACCCGGCTAGGCAGAATAACCTTGTCCTAACAGCCATTTAGTTTGACTGTTTTTACAGTATATGAATACTGTATGCAGTAATACTGTACTGTATACTTTATGCCTGTTCATTCCTATGAGAGTTGCTCAGAGGTGCATGAAGCCAAAATGGTGTGTTAAAGTGATAAAGTACCCGGATCTTCCGGTGATCTTACACATCCATTGGGCCCATAGAGCAGGCGCAGTAGCGTTTCCTTTAACTCCGCCTCCCAGCCCTCGGTCCAGCCTCAGTCTGGGGCTCATTCACATGAATGGAGGAAAGAAAATGACTCTGGATTCGGCTATCAGTGCATTTGACAACTTTTCGGACCTAATGATTTGAATAAGGGCTATTCAAGTGTTCATACTGGGAAGATGATTTACCTAAAAAAACAAAACATCTCTTTCCCAATGTAAGTCTATGGGAAAAAGTCTTTTTGGGCCCAATGGCATCACGTGACGGACACAGAAGTTGTAATTTCACAGTTTGGCTGCTACGAAAATGTGCTTAAAAACCCGGCGCACTTCCTCCGGGGCTTGGATTGTTCTCTTTTGGTGTCCATCTGCAGTTTTCAACATATGAGACCACACACAACTAGTGGGAGTTAACACCAAATAGGTGTGGTAGCACATGATTTGTTTAATCACAACAGTTACTAAATTACTCTCTATTTTGAGATGTAAATGTGCCATTCTGGTATGTTAACTCGAGCAGGCTAATGGACCTTTACCTTACTGCCTGCTTTATACAGCACCCTGAGTGCTCCTGGGGTTTTGTGCTTTCTAAACAGTGCATGCCATAATTCCACTAACCACTACGCATTACAATAGCATAACACACAGAGCGCTGATTGCTCTCAAGTACCTAGTGTTTACAGTAGCATTGAGGCGGTATATAGATCTGAGGCTTGAGTATGTGACAGTTCACTGATAATAATGAATCTCTTAACTAACTGTGGGCTTAGAGGAAGGATAATATCTCTAAAGAGCTGGCTGGTAGCTGATTAGTGGCACTTCTTTGACACTGTGTGTGCAGAGACTGACCTGCTACGGTGGCCTTTTGCCAACTAGTATCAAACTGTCAAGCTTTCTGCATCTCTCATGGGGCAGCCTAGTTAGCTGTTTCTGACAGGCCGCTCGCCTACAAGTGAGGTTTCAGCCCAGGGAGGGCAGAGCAAGCTCCAGAGGAAAGCTGTCATCTTTTTGTCAGACCACAGGGAAGAGGAGGAGTTTGTCTCTCCCTCTCTTCCTCTGTCTCTCTCTCACCCACTATTTATCTTTCTCTCTGTGTCAGCCTGTTCCCCTGGTGAAGATCTTCACTTTTCCCACTGCCAGTGTTATGCTCCTCTCAGCCTGGCTGTGCAGAATAAACAGCGGGTGTCAGAGGATGAAACGGCGAGCGTCCCCCAGGTGCCGGGCCCGTCGTTGCGTTCACCCCCTCACTGTTGCCTCCTGAGGGCCACAGCAGCCGTCCCAGTGTGCTAGCTGAGAGTGACACCGAGACAGCCAGCTGGACTGAAGTGAAAGACGCTCCATGTGTCCTTCCTTAGGGAGAAGATGAGCATTTATACCACAGGGATGATGCCCACCTCTCCACCTAATCCTCTTTACTCAGACACTTCATTATCACCCTCACACTGCTGCCACAGTGTGTGTGTGTGCGTGTGCAGACAGATCTCTGAGGATAGCCACAGATGAGAGGAAGGAATATTGAAGAAGAGGGGGAAAAGGTGAGGAAAAATGAGGGAGGAGGAAGGTGGAAGGTGATATGAAGAATGACAGAGGGATATGCAGAGTGAAAAGTGTGCTGGAGGTGGAGAACAGATGTCAGGCGTAGTGGGTGGTAGTGAGAGGAAAACAGTTAGCATAATATCGTCTCATTGTGCTTTGCATATTCATGTATTTTCACGACAGAACCAAGTAGCAGGCAAAACTGCAAAGGAGTCAGGGGGAAAACAGGTCCTCTCTTCATCAAAGACCTCACTTTATCAGTAGAATATACGTTTGACTGGCTTTGTTAAATAACGTTTTGTAGGTTGAAAAATATCGTCCAAACAATTACACCTAACATGCTATCTATGTGTAGAATTCTGTGTATTTGAGAGGTTTCAGATAGAAATTGAGCTTTCGGCATCCACAAACCAATTGGGCTATGCGTTCCTTTCTGTGTCGAGCATGTGCAGAGGTGTCTGCTGGGAAGAAGATTAATTTCTGAGTGGGAGAGTGCAGCAACGCTATTTGAGCCCACTGAAACATGTTGGCTCTCTACTGTGAGACTCGCATTAGCACATGCCATACTTGATGGAGGAGCATACTTAGCAGTAATAATGGGCATTATAGGGGGTGGTATCAAGACATTATTTTCAAAAAGCTCTAATTAAGCTTTTCGCTGTGGCTTCGGCGTAGCACTGACTGTCCAGTATCATCGGGAAGGCTTTCTAAAGCCTCTAGATAAACGTGCTGCGTGCCAATCAGTTTGTTCTGGGCCTCCCATGTGCAGGAAAAATAAACAAGTTCATCAAACAGTGTGAGACGGAGCTCCTCTCCGCCGACTTTAGTCCTGGCCCCGATGAAACAGCAATCAGCGCCGTACCATAGGGAGCCATTGTGTTTACAGTCGGTGGGTGGATGGACTGCTGCTAGCTCGGGGAGATTAGACCTTTGAGAGCAGCTGGGACATTCCCACCAGCAGCCAGCTCCACCTGTGAAATTGCAAACAAGACCCCGTCCCTTCCCCTCAACCTCCACGGCCACGGTTGGAGTCATCAACACCACACTGACACTTTCCCAAGCCTCTTCAGTCATCGGGGGAGCCATACGTGTGGGCATGTGACTATGTTGGCGGTGGAGGTGCGACGAGGCACACACAGCTGTAGTCTCTGATTGTATCTTTAAGTGTGTGTGTTTCACCCCCCCAAAAAGGTCAACATGTGGGTGGGTTTAGTGGTAAAGCAGAGGAAGCTGTTGACCTTAATGTCATTTCTCCAGCAACTTCTAGGGCTATCAGTATTTCCCAAAGCAAAGATGACGTCCTCAAATGTCTTGTTTTGTCCACAACTCGAAGATATTCAGTTTACTGTCATAGAGGAGTAAAGAAACCAGAAAATATTCACATTTAAGAAGCTGTAATCAGAGAATTTTTACTTCTAATGCATATTTCTCTGTTTTCAGAAACGTCTTGTAGTGTACTGTTTGGATGTAAAACGAGAAAGTTTGTGACCCGGCATCCACGTTGAGATCTGTTGAGGAAATACAAAGCACCGCCCACCAGCTGGAGCACAGCCAATCGGAACGCTTTCTTTCTGAAATGACCTGTGATTGGTCAAAGTCTCAAAGATTTTTTTAAAGCCTGAAAACAGAGCCCTGAGGAGGTGCAGAAGTCTAGTTATCTCTCAGAACACTTGAATTACAATATGCTGAAAGGTTATTATGGAATTTTTGCACAATGATGCCAAAAAACTTGTTGCCTACTGAAGCTTTAATCGTTGCAGATATAAACTTTACCTTCACCTCCCGAGTTCCTTGTCAATTGCTTGAAATTTCATATTTACTTCTTCGCTGGCAATGCCCCAAAGATTAGGCACACATGCTATTCCACAGTAGCTCTTTTTCAGACACAGTGTTCTGTGCACTACATTAAAGTAAGCCTGAAGGAAATACTGCAGGATATAGTGTGAATGTGAGCCTCAGCTGACAGCCCCTGGAACGTGTTTCTCCCCCTCGGTGGGCAGCGGAGAAAACCTCACCAAGCGTGACAATAACAGAATGCCAAAACATGGATTGGGCCAAATGAGCTGTGAACGCAAACAAAGTAGCGAATTTGTTCAGTGGCGTTTGGGGTGGACATGTGTCCCCTCAGCATGTTAAATACTGCACACACAGTCTTACTGACAGGCAGGAAGGCAGGCGGTGTAAAAGGAAGAATAATTAAGGAGAGGTAGAAGAAAAGACAGAAAGACGGGAGGTAAAGAGAGCAAAACAAAGCGGTAATGATGATGTCAGCCCAAGGATGTGTATGTTAATCTTTGTAGCGCTTTGAAAGCGTTTGTGTGGGTATGCTATTTGTCTGGGGCCCACCTGAGATTTGTCATGCCTTATGGTAAATCTTTGAAGCGTGAGCTCTGCCAGTGGAGTGGTTGTTCTGTTTTGTCGTCCCCCTGAGAATTTTTTAGGTCTGTTTATAACTTCATGGGTATTAACACAAGTTTGCTTGTGACTTATCTTTGGGTGTTTCTATGTGCTCCACGTGTTATTCCAGGACCGGGCTGGATGCCCACACTGTCTCTGCAATCCTGATTCTGGCGCAGCTGTTAAATGTTTTATTTACTGAGCCTTGATGAGATAAGAGCCGAGTGTTTTGGAATATCTGTCTGAGGACATCAGCATGCCTCTCTCTCTCTGTGTGTGTATGCTTCTTTTAAGTGCTGATTGGTCATTTGGCATCCGTCCCCCAACACCTAAATGAACTCTTAGAGAAACTCAGGATGGCCATAAACATAAGCAGCCGATGGCTGGGCTAGTCTGAAAGGAAAAAAAAACATCCTAATAATACACAACTCTCTTGAATCGTCCCGCTGGGCTATTCTACAAATGGATTTTCAAACTTTTAAGTGTGTTGCTGTTTAGCTAGGAGCTTCGCATTTTGTAAGGCTGGATTGTTGTGTGTATACTGCATTGTTTTACTCTCCCTCGCTTTCACCGTGTGAGACGAAGGCCGACCAGTTAAGGAATCAAAAGGGCCAAACTGCAAGGAGAATGGATCTGTGCTGGGTGGCTTGTTAATTCCCCGGCGTGCCTCCTGAGGTGAATCGCTGTCGATGCGGACGCTGCCTTTGATCATTCACAAAGCATGTCGCAGCAAGGTCTGCGCTGGCACCCAACAGATGGTCATTAAATCATGCGTTTTATTTTACTGCCGCTTTTACATTCCTGCAAGATCTGTGTGCTTTTATTGTTGCCATTTAGGATGGCTACCACGCTGATTAGAAACATGCAGGGGCTTTTTTGTGAGTATGCCAAGAGACATGATGGAGAAACAATGTGCAGACTAACATTGCATTAATTCAAACTCAACACTCTTTGCAGGCTTTCTTTTACTCTCGGAGCACGTAGGGGCGTAGGTGTTAGACAGGATTAGCCTCTGAATTTTTATTGATTACCGGAGGTGCTCCAAGTACTTTAGTATGAGTTCTTACATATTTTTTTCTTCAGCATGCGTAGAAATGTGTTCAAGGTAATGTAAGTAGTGTGCAGGGAAGCGTGGTCTGCTCTTCGGAGGGTCAATGCCAATCGAACCCTACAGAACCTAGTTCATCATCTGGGCAATAATGGCAGATTTCTCACCTCCAGTCAACTGTGCCCTTAAAGCTTGTTAGTTTTAGTGTCAGTCAGGGTCATGGAGACAGAAATGCCTAATTACCTTTGCATGATTGGCTACAGAATAGGAAATCCACCCTAATGATATATGTCCTTTAGTAGACATTTAAATCCCTGACCTCCGCCGGCTACCTCAGTAAGGCAAGAAACAAACGATCAAATCTCCTCAAGTCAATTATGGTTTGGGTCAGTAGGCATAGAAGAGGAAAGCTTGAGAGTACAAGTAGGACATTTATAGGAGATAATAAAAATAAATGTTGATACAGAAGTAAGATAGTGATAGAGTAGATATGTAGGTAACAATTTGTTTACTATCTGCAAACTGAGCCACTGGTTTTGAGGATTTTATAGGATTAAACTTCCAATGGGTTTCTCCAACAGCATTTATCCAAAGACTTGTTTTCATGTGTTCCTCATGGCAAAGCACAACTCAGACATTCACTTATTTCTTTTTTTTTCTTTTTAAATAAGCTATTTAAAACATGTTTGCATTGCCTGTTTGCATCCACGGTTTATAACCATCTGTTTTCATTCTTCTCATCTGAAGGCAGATACATGTGTGCCTCCCTCCTTCAACCCGTGCCAGTTTGAATATGCATTCATTTGCATCAAATGTAAATCTTTATTGCAGTTTAAACTGCTGCAAACCAAATGTTCTGAAGCAAACACCCACACCAACTCCCACAGCAAATCATATTGTTATTTTGTAGCGAGAATTGAGCTGCAACATATACCCTCTGCGACTTCTTTTATATTAACAGGCTAGATGAGGCACAAAGGCTGTGTATTATATTGGCACCGGGGCCAAAGTTCCTGACATGGCAATTTGCTGTCTTTTCTTTTGGGTGAGTGGTGACAATAGGCTGCTGTAGGCTCATTCGGGTCCCCGTGTACCGCAGTGTGAAAGCGACTTGGCTTTTTGCCCCCATAAGGTCAGTGCGGGGATCTCAAACACCACGACTGATGAGCACTAATCTGGCCTCCTCGGCAAACACAAGCCTTTCTCTGTAACCTTCAAGCCGTGAAACACAATTTACAGAGGTGGCGGGGGGTCGAGGGGACCACGGTGTCAACAAGCGCACGGGGAGGGGGTCTCAGAGTCAAAGCATTTACATGCACTGTCGCAATCTGATGATTCTCTGCTTTCAACGGTAACCTGATTTAAAAAATGTCAAAGTAAATGACAACCCCTGCGGTGTTTTTTCTCAATGAATAGAATCTGAATAGATTATTGTTGGAGAAACCTGCTTGTTTGGCCTTAAACTCTTTCACATTTTCACGTAAAAGATCCCAGAAAGGGAACGTGCTGTGGTGTTGGAAAGTTGCTGTCACTTATAGTGTCTTGTTTGGCAATAAGCATTTATCAATTATCAATTATTTGCTAAAGTGGTTGCTGATATGGCGACTAAAATAAGTTTGTAACAGAGGATAGATAGTAACAGAAAAACATGCACATGCAGTCCAATAGAACAGCCTGCAATGAATACCAATTTGTAAATCTGGTCCAATTTTGTTGTTTTTAAAACCGTCATAAAGATGTTGCTAATCTCTATGGTAATTTTTTAGGTTGTAGCTTGTGTTGGTACTGTATTGCATTAAATTATATTGTTTCTAATATCCTCTCCCTCCACATATGCAAATGAGGGCGGACAAAACTTTAGAAACACTTTGAAAAAAATTCACAGTAAAATGCAAATCCATACAGCTCCATTGTATTATAAGTTTGACAAATTCATTGCAGGTATTCTTGTATAGATTATATCCCCATGTGCATTGTCATCATTTTGTTTTATCGGTGTCAGGTAACATAACAAATTAATATTGAATCAGCAAGAGATGGACCAAAGTATCACTTTAAATACGAGTAGGTAATACTTCTGAAAATGTAAATCTAAATTTTTTTTATTTCAATATATCTGTTAATTAGAGTAATAAATATGCCTTTTATTAATATACAATTAAATGCAATCTATTACATGTTTGGAGAAGCACTAATTAAAGATAAAAATGTTCTAGGTTTTACAATTGTGGTGCCAACAGATAAACTTCAACGTGCCTGTTTAATCTTTTCCGTACTCACCATTTTGGTGAGGGATTTGTGTTAACTCCTTATTTGATATTCATGGAATTGCCTGCACCTGCATATATATCTGTTAGGAGCTGCACTCCCCTCATGCAGCTAATACTGAAGTTGATTAAAGAATTTAAATGGTCCATTTAACCCCTAACGCAGGCGAGGCCTACCTGTGTGATAGAACCATTACTTTGCAGTAATTCCTGCAGGCAGCAGATCGAATTGATCCCTTCTTAGCCATCAGGAAGTTTTAGTGCTGCTGTGTGTGTGCTCAAAGCCCAGTTTAATAAAGCCAGCCGGTCACGAGCCGTTAAAGCGGAGGAGAACAATAAATAAACAGACCTGCTCTACTCCTTCCTCCCACTTCCTTCTCCACCACACCGCCGTCCAACCACATGGTGGATGTGCAGTCCAGCGTCTCGTCATGACTGGCTTACAGGCACCGGATAACACAGCAGGGTGCTCACCCTTAAGAGGGCTTGATTGTCTCCCTTCTGGAGCACTAACACATCATATTATAATACAAAAAAATATGTATCTAAAGTGACATGCTGCATAGAACATTGACGTTTTTATTATTATGCATAAGCAGGCTGGTAGGAATGTTTTATGAGACTGCCGCCACAACACAGGCCATCAGCGAGGCAGATTAATGTTGAGGGGTCTGGCCGACGGAGATAGAGTCTATCTGCTGCAGGCTGGGATATGAAATCTAATCACATGAGTGCCAGGTGAGGAAGTGCAGCCACAGATGAGCCACTAACGCACACCATCGCACTTGTATTCAACAAATGGCGAGGAATTTCTCTCTGCAGGGTTGAGACAGGCGATAAGACAGCCTTAGACAAGATCTCCCTCGCTCCTCAGATCTGTCTTTCAGGGAGAGCAAAGAGAAATAGAATGAAAGAGACGGTGAGAGAAGGTTAGCTACGGAAAATGTGAAAGAATTATCTGAAATAAGAGCACTTAAAATACTCTCAGCAGCCCAAAATAATGAATCTCCTTGGCCTATTTTTTCTGCATTGTTGATTCTACGCAATGCGATTGGAATTTTGACCTAATGATCTGTTTTCCCCTCTGCGCTCGGCTGTGGTCAGTGAGTGGCTTCCAAAATCACAACGAGATAAGTGAGAGTAACAAAGCACTTTTCATTGTTGAATAATGGATTTTTGTTTTGCATAGTGCATTCTCCCAACACACACAAAGCCCCCTATACATGTGCGTTAACCCGAGGTTCACCCACAGCTCAGCACCACTGCAGCTGGCAGAGCTTCAGTCCTATGCACTTCATGAGTGCTCTTCAATCTCTCAAGCACTAGTCTAGCCTATTCTTATGTTATTTGAATCAAACACAATGGGAAAGAGCTCAGTTTTTCACATCACCTGCATGCTGTGCTATGTTTTTATTTGTAGGACACCATAATGTCTGAAATTAGATACTTTTTTTAAGGTATAACCTAGGGGTGGGCGAAAAATCGATTGAGCAATCGCAATATTTTGCGTGGCAATATTGTATCGATACACGGACGTCAAATATCAATCTTTTATTATATAAAATTATTCTTAACAATCTGGCTGCTATTCTGTCCTTCAGAGGTTGTGGCGGGCTCAGTCTTAAAGCTAGAGTGAAGATACTGATATCATATGAAACTAAAAAAGAATGAGGAATCGTTTGGTACCAACCATGTCGTGGCTTGTTGGGAATAACGCTAAATAACTCTCCAAAATTATGCAAAATGTTTGCGAGAAAAATTGGCATGGCCATTTTCAAAGGGGTCCCTTGACCTCTGACCTCAAAATATGTGAATGAAAACTCTGAGATGAACAGAGTGAAAACTGTATCTTAAAACAAATGTTGACAAACTGCGTCATTTGCAGTTGAAAAAATTGCGATATATCGCAATATATCTTATCGCAATATTCAGCATATCGCAATATGTTTAAAATCGTAATAACATTGTATCGTGACTTAAGTATTGTGATAATATCGTATCGTGGGGCCTCTGATGATTCCCATCCCTAGTTTAGCCCATTAAAGCTCATAGTCTTATGTCTTAGGCTAAATGAATTGTGTGGTAGATATGTTAGTGCATGAACAGAAGCTCCTGCAGGTAGTTCTGTGGTTGATAACAGAAATATGCAGCATCACACAGGGACAAGTAACAAAAACCAGCCACGAAAGCCACAACACACAGATATCCACAGAGGGGTATTTTTGGTTTGTTTGTGTGGTTTTTACCTTCCAAATTAGAAATAGAAGACCGCAGCTCTTGTTGCTACTAACTCCCACTGTTGACCTGTGCAGCATGTGTAGACCACCACATGTCTCCTCTGGTACACATGGAGCTGCCAGCTGCTCTAGCTTCACCAGGAGGGCATATTGCGTACAGAGGTTCACGATATCCCCTCAAGATCTCACCACCCTCCGCACAGGAGCCCTGACCAACCAATAGGAGATGCAGTGAGTGCCAAGGACATGATCCCTTGTTGGCTCTCCACCCACAAATGCTGCCAACTGTGTTTGACAGCGCACCCAGCCAAGCTAGAGGCAACAAACACGAAGTTTTAACCTCTGGTTCTCGATTCCACTCTCAAACCTTTCTGTTTCCTCAAACTTCATTTTTGAGCTTACCAGTTTATTACCACATACTGCGGCCCCTCCCTTATAAGCTTGATAGTGAGCCCTGAGAGGAAAAATAAAGCATTGGAAACATAACAGAGATGTTCTATTCCATCGTGGATGGTGAAAACTTTTTATAGCTCAAAATGTTGACCATGTGCGCTGTTGCTCATTTGTGCTTGACAAGTTCATTTGGAGATTACTCAAAGGTTCTCTATACAGAACTCAGAGCATATCAAGTGCCTCCCACGGCTTTCAACATGGTGACGGCTGAGCTGGCAGCTCATGGCTAATGGTGCTAACAGCGCTAATAGTGCAAACATTGGCAACAGTGCTGACAAAGATAGCAGTGTTTACCTGAGGGGGAACCAGAGAGTGGGCGCTACGCTTCCGCAACATTCAGCTGGAACCGCTGTATGAGCGTAGTGCAGGGCGACTGGCTATGTAAACAAAGCACAGAGAAGCTCAGATTACAGAACACACGGAGGGAGACTGACTTCATTCTCTGCTCAGGTAGACATTACTCCTCAATAGTTGTTTGCTGCTATATTAATGCTCTGGATATCAAATTTAGCACCTTTAACACCTTTTAACACAGGACTGCCTGTCTGTGTTCTATCAATAAATGGATATAATTAATGGTCATGTCAGTAAGCCGTACCTCCTTCTCCAAAAACAGAATCAAAATCAGCTTTATTGGCCAAGTATGTGTACACATACAAGGAATTTGAGTCCGTTTTTTTTTTTTTGTTGCTTTATATGTACATGCACAGAAATAGACATACAGCTAAAATCAACGACAACAAAGCTGAACAAGATATAAATATATATTTTTAAAAGTATATATACTGTATATAAGGAGTGTCTATTTGCCCGGTGAGAATAGTCACAGAGAAGCTATTTACACCCGGTAATAGTAGTAATAATATAAAGAGCAGCTAAGTGCAGGACATGGAAAGAGTAGGTTGTGGTGGATGAATGGGTAAAACTCAGGACTGGGGTTCGAGTCCTGGGTTTGAGTGAGAAGTCCATTTTTCACTTTGCTGACTTATTATTTTCTGTTTTTTAGATTATTATTTTCATTTGCAATTGGTTAGGCAACAAAGATACTTGGTTAGGTTTAGGAAAAATATACATAAAGTACATATACACATAAAGTATCTAATGTGTGCCTGAGTCTGGTGCAAATAGCATTGTTGGCTACGGACACCTGGGTGCTTGTCTCTGCCATGCAATATACACCCGGGTGTAAATAACCACATTGGCTATCCCGTCCCGGGTGCAAATAGTATTGTTGGCTACTGCCACCTGGGTGCTAATAGCATCTGCCTATAAAAACCCCAACACAATGAAGTTTGTAAACAGTAAGACAATAGTGTAATGGTGCGGAGTGCAAAGGGTGCTTGAATAAATACATGGGATGGTAAATGTGACAGTTTGCTTTATATACAGAATATTAGGTAGGTGAATATAACAGTATATACAGTGACGGATACTGTGTATACAGCATGCTTTGATTTATATTGAAAATCTGAACTTTAATCTATCCCTTTAACCATGTATATAATTTACAATAGTCTTTGGTCATGAACAGATGGTTGGTTTGATGATGCAATGGGCTGTTTTTTTTTTTATGTGCAGCGCCTCACTAAGCATCACCATTTTATCCCCAATCACAACAATGAGAACACATTCTCGTGCGTTGGTGCAGTAAATCACTGTCAAATTGCCCTCCATAATTTGATTGTATCAAGGAGTTAGCACAGTATTCTGATTGTTTGTGCCTAGAGATTACAAGATTACAAATAACACAATATGCTGTAAAGCAGCATCTCCTCATGTATTGGACACATATTATCTCTGCTATATTTAAAACGTCCTCTTTGTTGTGATGTTACAACACCAATATGTACACATGGGCACATGACAAGCTCAGGAGCAGCCATTATCAAACATACTTCCAATCAATAAGTGCATTTCTTACAGAGGTTTCTATTCCTATACAACAAGTTTTGAATTTGATTCTTAGAATATGATAGTAGGGCTATTTATACTGCAAGCCTATTAAAATGCTGGAAAGGAAAGCACTTATATAACATGGAACTGGGTGCAAAAATGAATGGCCAAAGACAGTGGTTTCCGAAACATAAACTTTGTACCGGTTGGTGAAAAGCCTGCTACTGGGCTGCAGAGATGTTATGTAACAAATTCTAACTCAGTTAATGACAGGGTAGTCATTTTGAAAGGACTTTCAATCAGAACTTAGAGAGAGAGGGAGGTACAAAGTTGTGAGAGGTGATCAGCAAATGGAAGAAATCAGCTTCTCAAAGCCAACATTTAGATTTTTCCCGGAATCTTAGACTTGTTGTTGCAAAATAAAAACCTGTTGCTTTTAGTCTTGAAGAAATGTTGAGATAAAAAATGCATCTAAAAGGAATTACTTAAAGTTCAGTGTTGTTGAAAAGCTGCCTGGCAGCTAAAATGGGAATATCAGAGTTGTGATCGTTTATGATTCATGTGTAGTCTTCTCCGTTCCTCACCTTCTATTCAGCAGAGTGTTATTGACACAGTTGTAAATCTTGAGAGACAAAAGGGTTTAAGGCCTTTAGTCTAATATATTTGTCAGAACATGTCAGTATGCTATGCTGTGTATTAGCTCAGCATACTGACATGTAACAATCCCACTTGTCCTAGGTTATGTATAGTTTACAAAGTGAGTGAGTGTTAGAGGTCGTGAGAGTGACGATGACCTCTTCACCTGGTCGGAGACGGAGCAATCAGATCTCTGTAGGGAAGGCCTGCTGGACACGTCTCTGTCTCCTCTGTCTGTCCAGCATTCCTGCCCTTCACCAGCCGTCCACACATCCTCCGGGCTCCCGTTGAACTGACGACCCCAGAGCTCGGGTGCTATGCCATCCATTTGCCAACAGGGAGATTGTTTTTCAGCCCTTGAAATTTTAGCCTGGAAGATCAATGTTGCAGCTGGCCTGAAAGATCTCAGTTCGGGGGCTCGGAGGGACAGGAGGGGGTGAGGTCAGGGTCTTCTCCCAGGCTCCCTGTGGTGTGTTTAGGGAAAGATAGGACACTCTGGAATCACTCTTTTCACTGACAGCCAGGGTTTAGTCTTTAACCAGGGCCTGATAAGGCCAACTACCCTGGTTGATATTTTTAGATCCTCCCAGCTATCAACTGTTAGCTCTAAACGTTGGCTCACTAACAACTCAGATGACGTCTTTGACCAGTAATTGGGTAATTCCCAAACACTGTGACATTACCCTCCCTTTCTCATTAGCTAATCTTTGTCAGAGGAGATGAAATTGGAGAATCTGTTTTTGCTAGGCCATCTTACATGGCCACCCCACACCCATCCCACACCCATCCCCCACATGAGCTCTTATACACACACACACACACACACACACGAACACACATTTTTTCTGCCTTCACAAAACTGGACTGAAGCAGAGCGATTTCATGCTTTCAACTTAGTAATGGCATTATGCAAAATGCCATTACCCTGGAAAGGACACTCCAAAGTGTGGAAGCAGGTCAAGTGCTCATTTTAAAAGGGGGGGAATCTGTGGAGTTGTACAAAACAACACAAACAGCCATGTCTTCCTTACTCACGGCTTTAAGAGCCATTTAGGATGGAGACATTTCAGCTGGAATGATGGTGAGCAAAGGTTTCTTGTAACTAATGGCCATTGTTAGTTGTTTTTTTTCAGAAGCCCACTAGACTGAAACATCTAGAGCTCCTATACAATATTTCCCTTTCTCCTTTCACCCTCTTCCCGTCTCTGTCTCACACACTCAGCGTGCAAAGGTGCTTACGAGATTTTGGTGAATATGGCATAATGGAAGCTCTTTGTTTGCTCAGGTGCATGTGCTTCACAATGGCTGGATAATGGAGCAACACTTTAGAGACAGATGCTTCCTCTTCAACACACTCCTCAGTGTGACCCTCTTAGGGAGCAAAGAGAGGGAAACGGAGCACAAGATCACTTTAACCAGCCAGACTGTCCTCAGTGCTTTTGCACTAAAATTAGCTGTTTGCATGGGGAAACTTTAATCTGATGTAGTTGTTTACATTTTCCGAAGGACCAGAGGCCTGTTGCTTGTGTCGACCGCACTCATTTGCATAAATCAATCAACCTTTGTTTGGCACAGTAAATGAAAGGTATCCCCACGGCTCGATTTGTGTTCAATAACACAAGCGTAAACAGCCGTAGACCTGGACAGCAGCAAACGGAGGCATATTTTTAGGTTGCTGCATGGCACACTTTCGGAGGAGTGTTTATTAGTTATGGGTCACCTTGAAGGCAGAAGAGAGGATGGAGGGCAATCAATAGCTAAGCCAATAAGGAAGCAAGAGGCGAAGGTGAAGAGGGTAATCCTTGATGGTAAAGCAGGAAATCTATAAAATAAATGATTTTTCCACTCTTGCAGGCTGGAGGAAGCTATTTATTGGAACAAGTTTCAGCACACACACTGGGTTACACCAAAGTGAAAAAGAAATAGACAAGAACTATACAATTCAGCCTGAACACATGGTAGGAAGCAAAAACCATTACACCATGTCTTTCTAAATCCTTCACAAAAGTTTCAGCAGCAATGCATCAAATGACGGTGTAAAAACAATGTGCCAATGTGAAAAGGGTTGCTCTTAGTGGTGAATTATCACTTGAATCTGCAGCTCCCCTCGGGTTCACTGAGCTTTATAACAAGTTACAGCTCATTGTTTAGCTGTTCGGTCCTGTACTTTACTGTTTTGGTCGACTCGTCACTCTCGTAGCATCGTTTAGAGAGAAAAAGCTCTAAAATCCGACTGTCCAGCACCAAAGGACCGACTGACACAGTTAGCGACTAGCTGGTGAACATAGTGGCACATTTAGCAGCTATAGAGCCAGATATTTCCCTCAGGAGTTGGTAGAGACCAAAAACAGAGCTGATAGAGAGTGAATATTGGACTTACATTCATCAGGTAGGCAGAAACACAATTCCAAATGAATGATAATATTGCTCCGTGACTGCTGGATGTGTAAATAACCACAGTTTGCTAACAAGTTTGCCATATCAACCTAAAACTCACAGAAATGTCGTCATATTTTCCCAGCCAGTTGGGGAATGTGAATTGGTGACCTCCCACACACAATGCTGCTCCTCTCACCTTGAGACTGCAGCCTTTCATGATAGAAAATGTGCTTTCCAGTGCTTTGAAGGCCCTACGAGCATTAGCTTTTATGAGCTCTCTATGAATGCCAGCATGAGTACATGTTTTACTGAAAAATAGCAGTATCTGGCTTTATCTGTTTAGCGAATCTATGATGTGTGATACAAAAGACAGTTTTAAAGGTGGTCTGTGTAGGATTTGGCGGCATCTAGAGGTGAGGTTGCAGATTGCACCCAACTGAATCTTCTCCCGTTTGCCAAGCATGTAGGAGAATTACAGCCCAGTATCACGGCAAAGCGTGTAATAGGAAGAAAGCGCGTCAGATGCAGTGTTTTGTAGTGACGGTTGTCACATGTTGTGTTTTGGAACTATCTTCAGAGTTAGTTACATAGTTTAAAAAGTTATGAAGACCACTTAAGGTGGATTGGTCCGACAAACACTTTCAAGCGGGAGACCCGTGTTCGAGACCGGTGTTTCGTTTTTTAAGTTACATTAATGACGTTTGTCATGTGGTTTGTAGTGACGGTTGTCACGTGTTTTCCGCACTGACGTTACGTTGTTTCCGTAAGTCTTTTACTTAGTTTAGGTATTTTAAGCCTAAACGTGATGCTTTCCTTTAACCTAACTAAGTAGTTTTCTTGCCTGAACCTATATCAGTGGCTTTGTTGCCCCCTGCTGGTATTGCATGTTAATACAGGCGTGTAATATTCACGTCTCTGTGAGGCAAAACGTGATACTGACACGCCATCCTCTGGTGGACAAGCAGGTCTATTAATCTATAATCTATAATATATTCCATTTATGGCAATAGATCCCTCTAAATGCTACACACAGTTCCTTTAATTGCCCAAAAGTAAGGTGTCTTTTTTTAAGTATGGATGTTGTTATACTGAGTTTTTAATTGAGCAGCAGGGATGAGGCGCTAATGTTTTTTTCAGCAGCATATGTTAAGTGTCTCAGCATTTGAAGTCTGACCTGTCAGTGAAAGCAACAGGGCAACATTTTCCTCAGTAAATAATTAACATCGCCATTCTCCCTTTCGCTGTGCTTGATGCATATTGATACAGGCAATTTGTTCCCTCATCTAAGCACTCAGGTTTCTTCTGTTAGAGGAACACATGGCATACTCGATGCATAATGGCCACAGCAACAGCTTGTTAGAGAAGCTAGAGAATCAGTTTTCCCCCTCGTTTTCTTATAAGATAAATGGTCTGTGGCAAGCGGATGTTGCAGGCATCGTCACTGTACAGTCTAGAAATAACATTTGTTCACTGTATCCAGGGTAGCTTTGTGTTAATAGTATTCGATTGATCACATGATGACTGAAGAATGTGTTTTCAAATACGCATGCGAGACATCATGAGTCACAGCAGCTCATGGCTGGTTGAATAATCAAAACATTACAACGAATTCCATATCTGGACATATAGACACAGGCACACCAGAGACTAGGTGTATGTCGTGGACGTCAGAAATGATTCATTTTCTTTGACAGGGATGTGCACAGTGTGATCTACAGCAAAAATCATCAGATAGTACAGCATGCTGGCGTTGATTTCAGTTCTCTGGATAGCAATTAACAACTGTGAAATTACAACTGTAACACAAAAGAACCCGCAGCTTTCTTCTGTCTCTGTCAGACGAGGATGGCTCATGCTAGACAAGCCTCGTCTCTCTGTTTTTCTGCTGTCTGTCTGGCCAGTCGCATGTGTGTGTGTTTTTTTTCTTTCATTTTACTTGTAGGGAAGCGTTTTGTTCTGCGGGCTGAGTGACCGGTCTGTAGCTGACTGTCAGCTCGTGTCAGTCGCATCATCAGTGAGTGGCTGGGTGTCTTTTCGTGCTCCAGTCAGCTCACTGCCTGAGATGGTCGCTTCCACTCCAAAAAGCCTAAGCTCTCAAACATCCCATTAGCACCTGCTAAGTCAACCTGAAACTTTTTGAGGCCAGTCTGACTTTGTGCATGTAATTATTCTCTCTCTTGCTGTTTAAACCCAAAGACCTCTTATTCCCTGTAAAGGCAATTGGCTAGGTCATAGAAGATTACTGACTCAACTTTTTTCCTCATTCATTAGCAAAGTCATTCAAATGAAACAATGATTTAAAGCCGACACTACTTCCGATTTAGTTTTCTTTAACACTCTTTTTATAAAAATTAAATTCAGAGTTTGATTTATTCTACCATATTCTCCATCTACTGCTTTTACGGCGTGCATCTGTTTGAATATAAACACTGTGAGGTGTTCGACAGGATGCCTAAGATGTTGTGTAGACTTGTTCACTGTTATCTTTTAGTTACATAGCTCCTTTGCAATGCTGTAGTGGAACATCTTCCTTCCTGGCTGCAGCCCTTAGGGATTTGCACCTGTCAAATCAGCCTCACCATCAATTGAAAAAATGATAAAATATGCCTTTTTTGGAACCTCGCAGTGCTGTGATAGTAGACATTTATACTGCATAGGATATGCAGGATCTGAAGTTGTGCGTTTTATCATCATGCTTTAGCTTTTGAGCTACATGAAATGATGTTGGGACAGAAGGACAGATGGGACATGCCTATGCCATTCACCATGCTCATACTCAGCCTCACCCTCTTCATTTTCACCCTCAAAGTGACTTTTCCTTTTTGGGTCTTTTGTTATATTTCTCCCACCATACTGTCTTTAGTTATGCCACATACAAAAAATATATTGTTGGGCAGCTTGTTTTCTGGACTATCAGCAGATGCTAGTGTTAACTGTCTGAATTTTTGTTGGTAGCTAGCACAGGAGTCCAAAGCGTGTCTGCTCGCCCAGGGACGGCATGGTCAGTTACCCGGGGGTGGTATAGTTCTTACCTTGTTACAAATCAACAAAAAGCAGAAAAAAACAAGAAAAAGTCTTTATTAATTGAATAAGACCCACTGAGTGAATGTTTACTCAAGTGGCAGCCGGTCAGAAATCCTTTTTTTTTTTCAAATTCCATATCTCAGTAATTAATAAAAATATTATAACTTTACAAATCTTTTTCTTAAAGAAAAGTGTGACATTGTAAATATAAGGTCTTCAAATTTAGAATTTTTGTAAATTTAAATGATATTTTCTTCTAGCCCAAAACAAGGTGTCCTAATGACCCTACCCACTGACCCAACCGTCGAGGGGAGGCAGAATTTGGGATAAATTCACTCCTTGTACATTTAACATTGTGCCTTTCACGTTTGGGTTGGGCTCTAAAAAACTAGATAAATTGTTAGCAGACACCTGTATCGGTTCAGTGATCAAATATTTTCATTACTGTTCAAGTAGTCTGCGAGCAATGGAAGGTTTTTGGTGTCGATACAAAAGTGTTCCAACCGACCCCGCTCTCCCCTATTTGATGAAATCCCAGATTATGTGAATGAAGATTCCCGTTTGCCTGGACCAGAACGTTTTAGTTTTCACTCTACCTCCCTGGATTAGGCAGATTTAAGGATAGCAGGCTTTTACAGAATACCCTTGTGTGTGAGGGATCCACCAATCTACTTGTCATGGTTAATTTTTCTCTAATTTTAATCTTATTGAAAAAAATAATTGCCTACCAGCTGCTAACCGTCTTTTGACACATGATTTCAAATGATGCTAAATGACCTCATGGGCTGATGTGTCCAGGGGTTAAGCAGGGTTGTCCTGATCAACCTCTGACACCAGGGTCATTCATGAGGTTGTGCTCCAGGCACGGCTCCATTGATAAGGGTCACTGAAGGGGTCATCCTCTCTCCCGCTTTAGTTCTATCCAATTAAAGCATCGGCTGCTGAATCAGTGCCTGCTGTTCATTGGAACATTAATTGTGCTCATTGATTGGCATGTAGATCAACTAAGCGTCCACTGAGTGCCGCACAATGACGGTTGTTTTCTCATCTCGACCAACAGATATTGTGTTGTCAGCTCGGATGTAAAGGCTTGTAACATGGGTACTTGAAATCAGGTGGGAGTCACTGGCTGCAAAATATGAGGATGCACTCATTTTTGCTGTGTGCTTTCAGCCTACTATTAGATCCCATATCCTGGCTGTGATACTTTCTTCAGTGCAGGTGAGGGGGTTGTCTGGCATCACTTTGGAGTGATTTCCAATCATCCACTCGATTTACGGACCACGGGGGAGGCACAACCTGTTATTTTTACCCTGAGCACATATTGCCACTTTTTCTAAAAACAAAACAAAACAGGAAGCATAGTCTGTATTTTTTGTTAGCACTTAGCTAAATAATTTTTTGAAAAACAACGATGCAAAAATACTTAATGGATTTCTATGAATTATATTTTATGCCTCTGAATCTGGATATGTCCCTACCAATCCCTATGTTCAATTTTTTAGCGCCATCATGAGCTGCCAAGTCGTGAAGAATAGTGTGCCGAGTAGGTGAAATAAAATGATTATAATCTCCCCCAAAAAACTTTTTTAAATGCTCTTACGCGCTGCCAACTATAAAACTATTTGGGTAAATAACCTTGCTTTTTGCTAAACTATAATATGCAAGGCTTAGCGGATACAGCATGACATTACAAAGGATGTGACTGTTGTATCTCATTGTTCATGCAGATGGGATTCAGCCTGTTTCGCCTCACACTTCTCAAGCTTATTAAAATGCACAATTATCATGTATTTTAGAGTAGCCTATGCACCCAAGCTTTTAAATGCAACTTCACAAAGACTGTTCTGTTTCAGAACTGGGACAACACCCCCACCCGTTTGAAAATCTAATTAAACTAAACTAGTTTTTATCTGTTCTAAATGACTTCAGAGAACCCATTCATTACGCCTGCCCTCCAGTCCTGTCACAAATATACTCCAATATTACATTTATTTAATAAATAGGTTACTAAATGTTTTCTTTTTTCCTTTTTTGTTGTCCTCTTGTGTATGCTTTATTGCATTGAATAACACATTTTAGCCCTTATAAGCACGTGGGGAGTGGAGACTCTCACCTTTTAATGTCACCATTTTTATTAAACCTTTTAATCTAGCTTGTTGTGAGGCCACCAATCCAATAGCACATTTCACCTTAACCAGATATGATGAAAGTATAACCAAGTGATCAATGAAGGGATTTGCACTTTGCCTGCCATTTCCCCCCACTGCACTGCAACCATAGCAACAGGACCAGTATAAATCTACTATTTAGTGAAACGACACAAGAATCATCCTCGGATTTGATCATCTGCTTTGCTCCATTCCTCCATTTCAGCTTCAGCAGAAATGATCTTAGAGACAGATAGGAGGAAAAGAGAAATGAATCGCTCGCCTCATACCTGGTTTTAGTAAATGCAATGTGAATGGAAATAGGAATGATTACCCGGTGCCGTGCTCCTCTCGTCTTTTGCTCTGCTGAGATGGAGGAAGGATATGCACGTCATTTCTCAGGAAGCAAATGCTACAGTGGGGTTCAGCGGCAGGTGTTTAAACTTTGTTGTGATGCATATTGCTTGAGTGGCAGACACATAACCTGAATGAGATGTTCATGAGAAGCTCGATTTTCTAAAGAACATAAAGCTTAAAGCAACGGTGTGTAGAGTTTCAGGGGATCTATTAGCAGAAATGGAATATAATATTTCTAACTATGTTTTTATTAGTGTATAATCACCTGAAACTAAGAATTGTGTTTTCATTAGCTTAGAATGAGCCCTTCATATCTACATAGGGAGGAGCGAGCCCTCTTCTCAGAGTCCGCCATGTTGCTCTGCCATGTTTCTACAGTAGCCCAGAACGGACAAACCAAACATTGGCTCTAGAGAGAGCCTTTCGCATTTTTATGTTACCTGAAGGCCACCGTAGTTCTCTAACATGCTTGCGAAACTGCGGTAACGTGAGCCGCAGAGTACAAAACCGTGGTACAGCCAGTCGCCGTCGGACTTCTATTGCTCCTAAAGTTGTATTAATATGTTAATCATGGCCTCTGAGCAAGGTGAATGGTGTTACCAAGGTTTTTCACCCAGCGGGTCGTGTTACCGTAGTCTTGGAAAGGGAGGAGTGAGCGGAGGGGTACTCAGTTGGTTGCAATCTGCAACCGCACCACTAGATGTCGCCAAATCCTACACACTGCACCTTTAACATTAAATGAGTATATAGTTATTTATTTAATCTTTCTGAAGAGTAGAAATATCAACATTGTTTAGTCTTGAAGAGCTAAAAGTCAGATTCGAGCATGTGTTGCTCAGACGACCATCTGACTCATCTGCTCCACCACAATGTGGTAACAGTCAGTTTCTATAAAACTGGTCTGCTCTGTATGAAGCAGTGTGCAGTTAATTCAAGCATGTAAACATCGAATCATAATGACGCACATTATAAATACTAATCTCTTAATTAGTGATGCCTGATGTTTGGTAGTCAAGCTAAATATTGTCATTTTATGTATAATCACACATCAACAACGGTCCTTAACATGTATGGAATATACTCTAGTAGACTAGTTAGTTAGTTACTAACTTCACCAAATAAGCTGAATAAGCTAATCTAAGTACTGCATATTTGACAGTACCCAAACAATTTAACAGTTGTGGAGTCAGAAAGCTGGCATCTGCTGAAAATGAAGTGCACATTAACATTTACATGGCATCGCAAAACAGGTGGGTCTGACCATCATTTGCATCTGAAAAATTCACCAAAAAAAATAGTGCTTGTTGCAAAATGATCACGTCACCTCGCTCCATTATAGACATACCTGAATGTAATAGACACATAAATGTTTTCACCTGTTCGTAGGGAAGTAGTTATCATTAAATGTGTGGTAAAGGCACTACCTTCAGCAATATTGGCTGTGCAGTCTATTCCATATTCAGCAAACATACCAAAAAGAAGTCATGGCTAACATCTTCCTCATTTTCTCTGATTGAGATGAACTGGTATACTATATTGGTGTTCCTGTCTTCCATTACGCTGTCTGCTCCGGGGATCCCCGTCTAATTAGAGCGATGGCGATGAGATGGCCACGCCACCTGACAGAGAGGGATGGCTACTCAGGAAAAAAAAAAGAGATCATTTCAACACAGCCTGCTCACACACAGGCTGTTCTGCAGTGCTGCTGCACCGGTTGCACACTGTTGATTGATTTGCATTGCAGATTGCATAGACTTGGAGAGGACCTGGCTAGCTTTCCAGGCTGTCGCTGTCTTAAACCCAGCATAATCCCTGGCTAGAGGCCCAGTACGTTGCTCACCCTTTCATTAATATGGGAGTGCCAGTACACCTGACCCCCAGACAAACATTTGAGGCAGCTTCAAATGAAGTACATCAGTCATGGCATCTCACTGGTAAATGGACTGCTGAATAGACGTTGGTTGAAGTGGCTTTTTGTCTCCATAGTAACCATTTTGCTGGACTTGCCTAAAGGTTTTCTCCGCAAATACAAAGTCATATGGAGGATGGTGTTATTATTGGCTATGACCTAACATTACAACTTGTTGTTGACATACTGCTGCCACTACTACTTCTACTGTTACTACTACTGTTTATAAAAAAGTAACATTCATAAATAATTCGCTGAATTTGATCAGTCCCTCTGAATACACAAGGTCAGCTTACACAGTTGGAAGAAAAGCAGTAACATTAACAACATAAGACATAACACTGAATGAACACAACAGATTACAGAGTGTAGGCAGGGATAAATATTGTTTATTGGTTGTGATGAACAGATTTACTGTATTTCAGGCAGACTTTTTAAGGTTTTTCTCTGTGCGGAGTAGCTGGGGGTTACAGAGCTGGAAGTTGATGCACTCGTTGCACTGAGACGGGTCATAGGGATGAAGAGGCCAGCTGAGGAGGAGAGTAGAGGGCAGGTAGGGATGGATCTCTAGAGAATCATGTTTGGATCTCGTCAGTGTACAGTAAAAGAATAAGAACAGGAATGGTGTAATCATTCGGTTTGGGGTTTCGATACTGATACTAGACATTTATCTGTGTATATACGCATTATACAGTATATTACGGTTATAACCTGAATCACATTGTATCATCTGTCTTCTGTTATGGAACTGCTGTGGAGCAAGGGACTATGTAAGGGATGATCTTGTGTTACTGTTTCCCACTACACTTAATTCAAATGAATGTAATTACACAATTTATATGAAGCTTTTGACATGCATACTTGCTCTGCCCAGTTTTGTTCTCCACAGGAGGTAAATTCTGGATAACAGGAAGAAACAACATCTGCCCTAGTTTTACAACAGTAAAATACAGCTTCCCACAAACATCTATATTAGGATTTAAATTAAAGAATATTGAACCCAGAAGCAAAGTGTGGATGTACTAGTATATAGATTTTTTTATGCAGCTCCAACAGACATTTTATAAGAATGCATAATAAGCACTGCCTCATTATGTTTTGTGTGTGAAAGAAAGAAAAAATGGTTGAAATACAAAAGAAATGTTTGACGGATGAAAGATGGTGACACTTCAAATGCTTTATTTGCATTTTTTGAGCACTGCAGTAAAGCATGTCAGCTTTAAGTAGTACAGTACCTTTGAGTATTTCTTTTTATTCTGTTCCTTAGAGGAAAACATAAAGCAGATTACAAATATATATTTATATATATATATATAGATAGATATATCTATATCTATCTATATATAGATATAGATATATCTATATATAGATAGATATATCGATCTATCTATATATACAAATGTGCCAGTGCTTGTCTTCAGCAGCTGTTGAGAGCATAGAGTTTAGTATACATGGTGCTGCTGACATCAGATTTAATGTAAAAAAGACAACCCACTCACTTTCTCATGTGCTCAGCTGATGTCCAGGTCTTGCTGTTCTTACTGTTCTTAATGCATGACTCGGTACTCTGTTTACCTGTGGTAAAGTGCTCATAAAAAGAGCAGTATGGAAAAACAGTCGCTCGTAATGATCCCCGGTGGGTGTCGTTTTGTGAGCCAAGATTTTATTGTGCTAGTCATATTTTCAGCAGCACAAATGTGCCCATACTGTACATCAGGCAGTGATATGTAACCTAATGTAGGTACAGATTGGATAAACTAGAAAACAACGCATGTATTGATAAATCCAACAGCTCTAAAGATTTACTGCAGAGATGTTGAAACTCTATTTGTGCATATTTAAATCTTAATATGATTTTCAATATAGCACTGCCAGCTTCAAGCCAGTTTTTGCTTCCCTCACTGTTTTACTGGTTAGTGATCACTGTAGTTTCTCTTGCTTTTTACTATTGTTGACTCCTTTTTTACAGAGTAAATATTTTGAAATGTCACTGTATGAATATCGGAAATTGCTCGCAGTAACGGAAACGGCACCAATTTTGAGCCATAACTGTGTAGAATTAAGGTTTATTTTCTGTCTAATTTCACGGACTAAAGCCGACCGGAGTGTCTTACTTTGGTATGCACATTGGCTTGAACGGGATGTGATTACCAGAAGGCAAGTCCTCACATAACAGCAGAGAAGCTTAATATCAGCATTCTGTGCAGTGCTATTGTTGGGCGCTCGTTCACACTGACTAATTAACTTTACAGCTGACATCTCTGGAGTCGTTGCCATCATGGTGAATTGAGTGAGACAGGGATAGCTCGTGATGTTTGGAAAAATGCAAGCAGTTCCACCTTTAACGTCCTTGTAGGATCAAAGTTTATCTAAAAGTTGGTGCCCATCCAGGAATTATTTGCTATCTCTTCTGCTCAGGGTTTTGTTGTTCATGTCATACTTCATATGGCCTATTGTGAGATATCTCAAAGGTGCGTTGCCATATGATGAGTAGCATTAGTGTAAAGTTGGCCAACAGCTCATTGTGTTTGACTGACACAGCTCAATTTCTGTGTGTCCAAGTGCAAGTTTATTTGGCCGTGACCAACAGATTTTGGCTATTTTTGCGATCAGAGGTGTTTCCATAGCCCAGGTGCACCTGCGGCGCTGTTGACGGAGAGGTTGGCTAAACGGGAACAAAATATCAGTCGGTGTCGTAGTGCCTGGCATCAATTATAACCAATCGAATTACATCCTGCCATTCCCTTCGAAAGCAAGGAACTCGCCTCCATGCTGCTTGATTTGTAGTAACACCCGACTCCCCTCAGCCGCACTCACCACCTATTTTCAGTCACGGTGAGCCTAAAAAAAGTATTAAAATCCCTGTTGCACAATAATAGCTACACAATACTACACTATTTCGTGAGAGAACTCATACTCAAACTAGCATCCCCAGAGAGAGAGAAGAGCCAAACCTCTGGTCTGTGTCTGTGAGCTGCACTGGCACGTCTGATTGGTGTGTTTACCAAGGCTGTGCCAGGTCTCTGCTGGCCAGCTTTGTGTTTGTTTGCCCCTTTCTCTCTTGACTAAATCCCTAGTTATAATGCTAAATGCCAAGACCGTACACTGGAAAAGCTCGTTGCCTTTGCATCACAAAGCAGATGCATGGATTTCACTTAAGAATCCAAGTGTTTACATACTACAGCAGGACACACGGTTGTCTGTTTCAAATATGACGTTGAGGTAGAGATTAAACAAGTGGCTTGATTTTGGTATTAGAATATAACCAGTGTGCACATAATATATATGTGAAAATAAGCATTCGTGTAAATGCAAGGTGTGCGATCTGAATATGATTGTCTGTTAGATCGTTTCCAGAGGTTGTCTGGTTTACACGGCACCAGGATCAGTGTGTTTGTCTTTATAAATATCATGCAAATACCGTGACTCATTATGAAGTTTGCTATCCGCTCAGCTACTGTATACAGATGAAATCCTACAGTATTTTCTCCCACGGGCTCTTGTTGTTATTGCGAGCATGTTTCCTACAGTGGAAAATGGATGTAATGGCTGTTTTTTCCTCTTGTTTTCAAAGCAAGTAAGTTCATCCTCACCACCTACTTGTCGGGGTTTTAGTTAATGACCAAGCCCGATTTTGGCATGAGATCACATTGCCACAGCAGCAACGTATCAGATGGTAATGCACAGCGATGATCATGAGTTGATCATTGGCCAAACTGCATTTGGATACAGATCTTATTTCAATGCCAAATCTAGATAACAAACCCATCTTTTACCCATCAGACATACATTGAGTGAATACGTTGGCAGTCGTTTTTCTGGCAGAATTCTTGCTTCTGGTTGGATTACACCACACTGACCAAAAACCACTTCACACTGTTAACTTTCCAACCTAACTTTGCCTATATAATTATATAGTTTTCTGCAAAATAATAGAAATGCAATGTAACATCACTTCTATATACCCACACTGAGATAAAGCCGCTCATCAGCATTTTCAGCTTCCCTTCCTTCCATCCCTTGTGTGTGTGTCTTATTTTTGAAGTACAGTCAGCCTTGATATGAAAAATAATCTGATTTTAATAATATCTTAATCTCTTCTTTAATGGCATCAGCAATTATGCCATGAATGGATTTAATATATCCTGTCTTAGCATAAGACGTGAGAAATGGATCATAACCTGCTTAAGAGGCTGTAAGGAAATCATCAGATAAGCTCCAAAACAAAGAACGTAGCCCGCTATTCTTTTAACATCCATCACTGCTGCTCCAGCGCTTAGATGACATATATGCTGACCTGAGAGATTTAAAGTCAGAATTGATAACTAATATTCTCAGAGGTGACAGTGCACTGTATTGTAAGTCCACATATCATCTCTGGAAGGTCAATGGCTTCCATCATAGCTTCAATAACTGATATAGCTCTGCCAGCTTGTGATACACAAAGTGCTGCATGATGGCACTTTTTCAGTAAAGTGTGTGATGTTTAAACCCAGCAATAACTCATCTGTAATCCCCAAACCAAGTTTTGACACATATTTTATTATTTTAGATTGATAGTAAGTATTTGTACTCAAGCTGAGTGGAAAATCTTAAAATATGTCGACTCATCATGCTATTTATTTATTTTTTTTACAAAATGCTTAGCCAGGAGAATATCTTTGACCATATCCACTGCTGTACGTCATAAAAATGTTGCTTTTATGAATGGATGGGCAGTAAGCCGAGCTGTGAACAAGCAGCTATGTGAATGCTGTCACCGTGGAGGCCATTATAGCGTTCCATTTGAATTGTAAAATCTCCCCAGAGCACGGCGGGCGCTGCATGGGTGCGTGACAGCCCACCGGATGGCATAGATGGCTCCCTTCAGTATGTTCCGAAATGGTTGAATGGGAGGGTGACCAGGTATCTCCCTTGTTATTAGACTTGTCACAAAAGGTGTGAGTGACAGAACACCCTATTACCCTCCAAGACTCACCTCCATCCTTCAGAGATGGCGCCGCTTTTACAGTCATCACTGAGGTGGTGGTGGGGGAGGGGGAGGGAGTCAAAGAAAGCACTTCAGTGGTCACATTAACATACGCCCACTAATGAATGTTTGTTCCTGTCACACACAAATGTGATTATATGTATGAATTCATAACAAAATAATAATTTTGATTAAGAAGATCTTCAGTTCTGAGAAAAGTCCGCTTTTGAAATAGCCGGTAAGTATGTTAACGCCGGTCTTCCCCAGAGAAAAATGATCTACTTAATTAAAAGGACCAGCAGGAAAGTCCTGGAATCATGACGGTATAATTATAAAAGACCCATTTCTGTTAATCCTTGGCTCTGCAGCAAGGAGCCTCACATGGTGGAGCCAGGCCATGGCCACTAGTTAAGCACGGAGAGACCACACAGGGCTTTTACAAGGAGAGGCGGTGGGAGGCGGGCGAGCGAGCCCAAAGGTCTACTAGAGGCTTTTTTACTGCAACGGAGCCTGGGGAGAAAAGCACTGCAAGATCATTTATGAAGGACGGGGAGTCAAGAGGCAAATCAAAGGCATGTTTATAAGTCAAGGCAATGAATAGTGTGCCAAGCGCTGATGCATTGTTCGACCCATAGGGGAACAGAGCTGTACTGCTGCAGTGTGTGTGGTTGTTGTAGATCTTTTAAAGCAAAGCAAATATTCACTTATATCACCGAGTTCATTAGAATCATCAGTTTAAGTGTCAAAATGTATCAGATTTGGTTCACAGTCATGATCAGACATTATACTGGAGATTAGGGCTGTGCAATTAATCAAATTTCAATTAAGATTTTGGCATCCAACGATTATGAGAAAAAGATAATCGACATAAAAAGTTTATTGTGCCGCATTTTGCAATGATGCTCTCGTTTTGTTTTGTGTTGTAAATCCAGTGCACCCCTTTCCTTTATAGCGGTGCGCTTTTGCTCCACTTGGCGGGTCAGGGACGGCCGCTGGGTGTGGGAGGATCCCCTCGTGGGAGCTCTCCCTGGCGCTGGCTGGCCCTCGTCGGGCATAATTTCCTCTGTCGTGGTGCGCCGCCCTACCGCCCCTCGCCCGGACCTCGCCTCTTAGTGCTCGTTGTGCCCTCTCTCCCTGCTCCCGGTGCGACTGTCAACTGGGACGAACTGTCCTCTGTGCGGCGATGTCGGCAACCCACCCGACCCATCTTGAAACACGGACCCCCGTCTAGTTTCCCATGTTTTGTGGGTGTGACTTTGTTGCCATGTCATCACCATTCATTTCTATACAACCAATGTGTTTATGATTAAATTATTTACAAGAGCACAACATTCTTCATAGATCTAGCCTCTTAATTTTGCTCTCAAAGTTCACCAGATGCATTTAACTTTAAAATGTAGGCTTCAAAATGTTCTTTCTAAATGCACAATGTTTCCAAAGTCAACGAGTTATCGCGTTGAATAATCGCGATTTGAATGTTGACCAAAATAATCGGGATTAGGATTTTTGCCATAATCGAGCAGGCCTACTGGAGAATTTGCCAAACAATGAATCATGGCATGACATTAGTGCTGAGCTTTGTGTTTGAATTGAGGTGGGCTCTGTGTTGTGCCGGTTCGTCTCAGTGCCGGGGCCTTTGATTTGTGTCTCACAGCTGGGCCCGGGGTAGACGTTTCAGTGGGCAGCTGCGGATGCTTAATCTCCCCTGCGCTGACACAGGCTCAATTAGTAGATAGCACACTTTGGGATTCTGCAAGAAAGTTGTCAGGGCCCTGTCAGATAAATCACTGGAGAGGGTTCCTCGCTGGCTATTGCAGGCTTTGGCCCCTGTGGCCTGTTTCTCTTTGTTTGCTTTACTATGAGTTACAGAAGGGGAATGATTTTCTAGCGGCGCGACACACTGGGGCTTTTTTTGACAAAGTGTTTTGATTACCCTGAATTATAGGTTACAGTTAAGGAAATCTCCATAAT
The DNA here is from genome assembly GCF_043250625.1 of Sebastes fasciatus. Classification (NCBI taxonomy): domain Eukaryota; kingdom Metazoa; phylum Chordata; class Actinopteri; order Perciformes; family Sebastidae; genus Sebastes; species Sebastes fasciatus. The sequence continues at coordinate 20,000,506 of NC_133803.1, read as the reverse complement.
TACGTATTTGTTTCTGATACAAAAGCAATCAGTGTAATTGTTGAGTAACACTTGAGAACTTTGAATTTAAACTTTAATACAGTCATTTTAGGCTTTCATACTTGTGAAGTCAACACATTAATCTGTAGAGATCATAAAATCCACTCACCCCTGAAATACATTTACTTGAGGAACATAAAAGACAATAATCATGTCGTACCCACGAGCAGTTTTTACTGATTTTATTCAATTCTCACTCCTTTTAATCATCTTGTTTACAGTTTCACTGTAATGGAAAAATAGATAATCATCTAGAGAACTCTCTGGTAATCTCTATTGAAAGAAAAGAAAAGCACTTACCTATGATTGTATAGATTTTTTAGGCTTGACCTTAATTCTTTCAGGCTTCTTCCCTTTTCAGGCAGACATCAGAGTTATGTTTATAATGAAAGACATTAATTTAACTTCTTCAAATCAAGCTTCTTTCCCCACTGGCTGTGCAGATGAAATGTATATAAGGCCAGAGCTACATGAAACAGCTAAATACATATGAAAGAGAACGCGGAGAACACAGTCGTCTATAGCTTCAAGTGTATCTTGCATATTCTTATGTTTAATTGCCGTTGATGAACACACCGTATGCCTTATTCAGTACTTTTTAGCCGTCAATACATGAAAGGATTCAGCGTCTGCTACACAATGGGACTGAAAGCACTTCCGTTTCTTTCAATGTGTATTATGTCATAATGTATGGATGTGTCTGTCTTATGTCTTAAAAAAATTTATAACATTGATATTGCCGAGTTCTTTAATTTTGCAGAAACAAGATACCAAATTGCACTCCTCTCCAAAGTGAGATAGCTCTGGCATTAGCTCTTATCACAGACAGTTATACCGACCTCACTTTACTGTGTCTTGTTACAATAAACTCTTGAGCAACAGGTATCTCATCAATTTAGGAATTCAATAAAGACAGCCAACTGACTTATTGTCCAGAAGGAAGCACAGCAGAAGTAGATTCTTGGTAAATTGGGCTGAAGCAACAGCAAAAAGTAATAGAAGGAAAACTAGATGTAAACATATTAAGGATAACTCAAGTGTATAAACGAATCCGAGGAAGTACCGGATGTAAACAAGCCACCATTACTGCGGTGGCATCTGTTTTCAATATGTGCATGTTTGAATGCAAGCTGTCCTAAGAAGTGTACAATTTTCTACTTTAACCTTTACTTTCTATGTAACTTCACTTTTGACAACAATGTCTAGAAGTTCAGGAAGAATCTGAGCAGTTCTCAGCTGCCTAATGTTAGACTAACATGGTGAAACAAGTAACGTTAGCTTAGTTAAAACGAGAAACGTGAATGGTAACTCGCCATACGTTGGCTACCACAAGCGTTTCAAACATGCACAATTCAGCAAGAGCCTAATGAAAATTACCATAATCTCTTAGTGACATCAACTCTGGTAAATCTGAAAATATATAGCAATCTACTGATAACATATGAAAGCTGTGTTGCTTGCCAAACCCTACTTTTTGTGTGATGCATATTATGTCAGATTTGCATATGCTAGACATTGCATACTGTATGTGTTACACGTTTATGATAAGGGAGCAAGTTGTTGGTAGACAGCAGTGAGGAGAATAAGCTTGGATATTAATGCTGCAGGCTACTCTATGGTTTCACTGCCAAGAAGTCAAGAGCAAATAGCATTGTTGTAAAAAAAATGCTGTTTGGTTTTATTGTTGCCCAAATATTCTTTGCTCCTGGTTTAACAGTAATAGAAATATCACAAAAATGTCTTGAATCCCAGCTCCTGATATACTGTAAACCATGGTGTTCCTAGTCCTGTAGCCTATCACACTCAGAGTCCTTTATTTGCTGCACTTGAGCAGGAATCCAAACATCCACAACCTCCGTTTTCACAGGTAAAATAAGCTTAATGATCAAGAAATACAAAAAACTATGATGACCTTTTAATTCCATAAGCTCTTTGCGGTTTGACACGCCTCGTGTGCTACTTTGCAAATGTTAATGTATTGTACGTGGCTGAAGGCTTTGCTGAAGAAGCGCCTTGCACCAGCAAACCCAAAGAACCATGTATAATAGCAACAGCTGTTCATGCATTTTAATCCAAAGCAGTGGCCTTTCATTGAATGGCTCTATCTTTCTTCATTTCCGCAATTACAGACTTGCCAGAGAGTTTGGCCTGAAGATCCAAGAGTCTGAAGCAGCAGCCATGCTCGCTTTCTCTCCTCACCATGCAGCCTTAAAACTCGCTATTCAGATTGCTCAATAATTACATGCATTTGTCTCGTCCTGTCTGCCGTTGTTGCTTCGTAGAGCCGTGTATAGCATCGGACAAAGTGCTTCTGTTCCAGATTTCACCTCTAGCCAGTTTGTTTCTTAGAAACACCATCTTTTACCATCATGCAGCGGGCTCTCCTGGGTGACTCAAAGATGAACTTTGTGCAGGGAAGTAATTTATGATGAAATTGGCCAGGTTCGCTCTGGGGGTTGTGTTTTCTCACCGTGTTTTCTCAACATTAGTGTGTCCCTTATTAGCCTAACTTCTCAAAGGGGGCAATTTCTTCAGGAGGCGACATTTAATTATGTCTGGATGAAAATGTGTATGTGTGTGTGTGTGTGTGCGTTCTATTGATTCCAAATAGAGCTGGATGTATGCCGTTAAGTAAGAAAAAGATGTGTCAGACTGATACAGCTTCCTATCATTAATACAATGCTAATTCACAATAAAAGCACAAAATACTCCATGAGGCAGTAGTGATGGAAGTGGTAGGCAGTGTTGGACGAAGTATTTAGATCTTTTACTTGAGTAAAAGTAGCAATACTACAGTGTAAAAATACTATGTGACAAGTAAAGTCCTGCATTAAATATCTTACTTAAGTAAAAGTACAAAAGTGGCATCAAAATATATTTAAAGTATCATCACGAAATCACATGCAGTTTTGGGCATTTCATAGTCAAGTCAGCACACTGACACACTGACAGCTGTTGTTGCCTGTTGGGTTTGAGTTTGCAATGTTATGATTTGAGCATATTTTTTATGTTAAATGCAGTACCTGTGAGGGTTTCTGGACAATATTTGTCATTGTTTTGTGTTGTTAATTGATTTCCAATAAGAAATATATACATACTTTTTCACAAAGCAAGCATATTTGCCCACTCCCATGTTGGTAAGAGTATTAAATACTTGACAAATCTCCCTTTAAGGTTTATTGTAAACAGATAAAAAAATGTGCGTTTAATGATGAACAGTCATGCGATTAATGGCGATTAAATATTTTAATCGATTGAAAGCCCTAATTATGATGTTATTGAATTATAATAATTGAGGCATTTATGTTTACATCATTGTAATGTTGCAGCTGTTAAAGGTGGAGCTCATTTCAATTACTTTATACATTATACTGCTGTGCTGGGTGGCTTATATTATATATTGATACAACATATAAATAAACTCAGTAACTAGTAACCAAAGCTTTAAAATATGTAGTGGAGTAAAAAGTACAGTATTTGCCTCTGAAATATAGTGGCGTAGGAGTATAAAGTAGCATAAGATGGAAATACTAAGTACAAGTACATACAAATTGCACTTAAGTACAGTAGTAGTGAGTAAATGTACTTAGTTACATTCCACCACTGGTGTTAGGTCTCCAGTAATGTTAAATAAAAGCATGATGTATCTAATCAATAATTCACATCTGGTTCTGACTCTTGATGTAGTCCAAGGGGAGCCCTTACTGGTCAGCAGCGGGATCATACTTTGAAATTAGGAATAAGCATATTTCATGTTATCTTCTCTGGCAGCTGATTGGCTCCTCCCCCACTGAGATAGGTGGCAAGCTTACTGATAGGAGGTGCTTCCTGGTGGTTGTGGGCTACATGTTGACTACCTAAGTACCAGCGATGCACGGCTCTGGTAAACCCCTGCTATGAGAGCTCTTTGATGTCAGAATCCCTTACAGGAGAAATTATACATGTTTTCTTAATAATGTTTCAAGAAATGCTTTGATTCCTTCCAGGAGCCTAAAGAACAAAATGGAAATGCGTTTAGTTTCATAAACAATTTAACAATTATGGCATGAAAGACACGAGTGAGAAATGGTTATTTTCTGTTTACATTGTGGTGTGAAGCCGCATTTACAGCAGCGTTAATCACTAAGGTTACTCTGCAAGCAAAATGTGCCAACATGCACTCGCACACACATTGCACTTCGGATTGGTTTTGTTGGAAGAGAAAGATCTGAGTCTCTCATACCGTACAGTCTACTGACACTCCTTCACTCGCTCTCTTTCCTGTGGCAGTAATAGTAAAGCCGGGGTGCCAAAGGTAATCTAACCTGGGAGACGAGGCGATAATAGCCACATTGACAGAGTGCTTGTTCGTAATAAGAGACTGGATGAGGAGTCAAAGGTGAAAAATGAGTGTGATATTGAAGCAGGGAGAGGGAGTTGTAAGAGGAGGTTTGTGTTTATCTGTGATTATTAGGGCACCACACACCCAGGAATGAAAGACGCTTTTGAGACCTAGATGGAGTAGTAGAAGACGCAAATGGTGGATTTCCATCGGGAGCGGTTACTATTCAGTGATCAGCTGTGATCAGCGATACCTGGACGATGCCGACTCTGTTTGCAAATGACAGGAATGGTATCTTGAAAGACGTTGCTTACCGTGGTACCATGATGAAATGCTGTCGACTGGTGTCCCAGTCAATTCACTGCAACAATACAGCTTAGTTTAAAGCAGAGAACATCATGCAAGCACCCTGTCGCACGAAAAGGCGTATGAATGACACAATCATGGTTTGTTTTGTAAGTTATGTTAGTGACGTTTGTCACGCGTTTTCTGTACTTATGTTACTTTATTTCCGTACGTACTGCACTTAGTTTACGTACTTATTTTAAGGCCAACCATGACGTTTTTCTTAAACCTAACAAAGTGGTTTTGTTGCCTAAACCTAAGTGAGTGTTCTGTTGCCCCCTGCTGGTACTGAAACTTCACACAAGCATCTAATATTCACGCTTCGGCGAGACAAAACGTGTACAAGTGGGTCTATTACATGCTTTGGTGTGATACCGGGTTGGCTTGCATGTCCATTTGGTTCTGTACAGTTTCCCCACTCTGTGAGGAAATACAAATCATTATAGGTAAGGCATGCAAACTACAAAAGAGACCTGGAAACCACACTGGGCAGCTTGTTACACCTGATTTTGATAATCCTTTGTTGATATCCCATGTCCTATTAACTCAGTTGAATTTGTCAGTAAGACATCTGTGGAGTTTAAAGTGAAACTCGTGTCCGTAAATAGTCAATGTCTGGGCTCATTTTAGGGTTGGATTTAGGATTGAAGATGGGGTCAAGTTTATTAGTTACACCAGGGGAAAAAACAAACATGTTTAAGCATTTATTTGATAGCTGCAGTACAGGAGACTCTGCATTGGACTATCCAAATAAAGTTTGTTGTTTCCAACCTAGACTTAAGCAGTACCCCAGTCATGTAAAGAATGCAGACAGTGTACCTCAGGTTGTCTAAGACAGAGTGACTCCGCTACCTCAGACGGGAAATGCTGCAACAACAAGACAGATCAGTTGAAACAACATGTTTAAATGTGAGGGCCGGGGCCGTCACTATCGTCCAAGGGAGTTCAGCACGGCTGGGGTTCGGCACCGAGCTGTCCGCAGCTGTCCGACTCCAGGTCTCCAACAACGGTGTCATATGAGCTGCGGTAACTTAACCTGGCATTCCTTTACGACCCTGGGAACAACAGCATGGAGAGCATGTGCTCATAACATGGCTAACTTCAGCTCCACAAACCCAACTCCAGTTTCTTAAAGGCAGTTTTAAGTAGTATGCTTACAGTCATGAATATCAGTATTTTGAGCTTCACTGTCCATTTATTTATTCACTAAATCTGTCTACAGTCATCTGAGTGCTAACTGGCTTGATGTCAGCATGATCAACAGATCTACATGTGGCATAAAATGCAAAATAGAAAGTTTAACTGGCTGCCATGGAAACATTAGCACAACTATATTTTAAATCTTTGGAAACTAACAGAAGTGTTATGTTACACTGATATAAATTCTGACATACACAATCCAAGAATCACAGTGTCAGCAGGAGGTGGAAAGGTGCTGCGAATGTTGTCAGAAGCTCTGTTTATGAGCAGCCGCAACAATCCTGGCCACGTTAGTCTAATATATCTGTGACATGATATAAAAGAGATTAATAGCAACAGGGAAAAAAGAGCAAGGTTATGAAATGGAATCAAAGCCACGAATAGTCATGTCTATACATTATGTAAGAAGGCTAACTGTGTGGGTCTGCTCAGTGAACATAACAATGTTTTTACTTTGCTCGTGGTGAAATGCAACCTAATTAAAATCACCTTTGAGAGTCGATTTTTAGGTCATTAAATAGCTCTTAATCATTAATTTTAAGCACACGTATTCTTTTCTTCAGCAGGGACCTGCTTGCCACTCATAAATTTAGACACATTCACAGCTGGAAGGTGTGAAGTACAATCCTCTACAGTGACGTACGATGCTGTCGAGCAACTAAATATGCTGTGCCTTGCTTAAGGGCACCTAAGTTTCTAAGACGTCTTAGTGTTCGTCTGTGCATTCAGGTTGTCAAACTTTCAGCCGCACGTCCAGATATCTAAATAAGCCTCAAACTGCTGTTATTGATGCGACCCACTGTATGTTATAGTAGTAAAACTGCAACCTGCTTCCTTTTATGCCATTTCCGAGAAAGCGCTTCCAATCTTTACTGACATATTTGTCAACTTGGTCTGAACTATAACAATAATAACAACAGGGTTTCCGCTGCGTTGCGGTGGAACCTGTGATTGTTGTGTCATTTATTCTGGTTCCTGCTTACATAGCGGTGTCGGGGGAATTGTGAGTCATGCAAGCCTGAGGTATTTTATGTCACTTTGGAGAGTAACATCTGTGACTATCTGCCTGGCATTCTATTAGCCCAAATCCCCTATTTACCCAGGTATTATAGGTAAAATGGAGATTATTATCCCTTTCCTGGGAATTTGGTTACAGTAGAGAGCGAGGCCTGGCTCCTGTTGCATCCAAAATTGCTGTGATTAGGACACATAATCCAGCATCACAAGGGAGTAACCACAATGGCTTGAACATATTCCACCTGACATTTAGTTCAGCCAGATCTCTGATTTGCACTTGATTAGGAACTAATCCATGTCATTATCTCCTTCAGTGAAATTAGTTGAGTAGAAAATGGTGTCGTAAATCACAGAGGTGGAATTGTGGAGGGGCTTTGATCAGTGTACAGCTCTGCAAAAAAAAGTTCCGTGAGGAGAGAGGAAATATGTTGTTGCCATGGATACTACAAAAAAAAAATAGGTGAGAGGGAATATATGGCTTAATAGTGTCACGAATATGTTTGGTTTTGTGTGGAAACTGCAACTCTCAGTGTGAGAGAGCATTGATAAAAGTTTTAGTTCCTATCGCCTGACCTGCCCACAACAAGAGTTGCAGATCTCAGTGGATCAGCAGGTAATGGCCACACAGGCCTACCTCCATGTGAATGACTATCTATTCCCCTCTGTTAGATTATGGACTGATATTCAGACTGCCAGGTAGAATCCAGCTCACCGCCCCTCCCTCCTTGCCCACCCCGCGCTGCCTCCTCTGGCTCCAGTCCTGAACCTAACCCTCAGAGGAGCGGAAAATAATTAGGAGAGAAAATTGCAGCTGACACTATTTCTGAAAAGCAGGGTATTGTAATGAGAGCAGAGCAGGTATTCATTGTGTCTGAGGGAGCGATTGAAAGCCCTTGGTTTTTCGGGCTGCCTGGGAGAAGCCCCGGGAGAGTAAGCAGAGCTTTGCTGAGTCCCTTAATGCATGTGGGAACAGAGCCTTGAGAGGACGAGGCAGAGGTGTCTTCAACAATGGCAGGAGCCAAGGTTACAGCTGAGTAACTAATTCAAACTGCTCTAGACTGACACACACACACACACACACACACACACACACACACACACACACGCGCACACACACACACGCACACACACACACACGCACACACACACACACACACACACACACACACACACACACACACACACACTCATCTCCTTTGTCTCTCTCAATATGGCTCTCCCTCTGTCTCTCCTTGTTCCCATTATGAGTTCAGAGGGATGCCGTCCAGCCACCGCTCAAAGTTATCTTCATTAGCTGTGCGGACTTGCTGGAGTGGCTGCTCGGGGAAGCTTTCTCTGAGCAAGGCACTCAGAGAAGATGAATAAATGTTTTGTCCCACATAGGCCCAGCCTAAAGCAGTGGCGGGGCTGCAAGGAGAGATAGATGAGGTATTAACTGTTATATTTTTCAACGGGGGGGGCGGAGGAAGCCCAGGAGTGGGGTGGACAGGAGCAGATGCTGCCGTCTGAATATTAAGCCAGTTAAATGAAATGTCCTCCATAAAGAAGTCCTAACAGGAGTTGAAATATAGCACTGGGCACCACCGGTTGTGCATCACATAGCCGAGCATGTGTTCGTTTTAGGGCTTCTGCTTGCCACGTGACTCAGACTGAAAGCTGTGAGATGATAGAGAGAGGTCGCTTTGATCACCTTGCGATGCTGTGATGCAGGTGCATCATCAGGATGGGTGCACTGGGATTTTTTTTCTTTCAAATTTGAATATGATTATTGTGTCTTAAGTGTAATGGAACAGGGACACAGACATAAAGGCGTTCTATTGAGTGATCCAGGACTCCTGTTGAAACCACTCAAACACATATGAAAGATACCAAGACACATGGGATTCACTTCCTACTAGCGCAGTGGCCGTTCAAAACATGCCTGTTCAGAACGGGCCGAATGCTTTGCCCGTGGTGTTGCTGCTTACAGCTTTCTCGAGAACCGCTCATACAAACCACTTCACTCTCGACACTGCGCTTCCTTGGGTCTTGAGCAATACACCTGCCATGATATACAGTTGCGTCACACACCCAAGTCACGGCTACTCACGGTCACAAACACTGGTGAAATACACTGGTTCACAGGAAGAAACATCGGGGCAGACTTTACCGTTACGCAAGGTAGGCAACGGCCTTGGGGTCCAACTAAAAGGGCTTCAAACAACTTTAGATTTATTATGATGTTTAGATATGAAAAGCATTGTATTAAGTTACTACTTTAAGTCATTTTACCCTGAAATAACTTAGAAAGGCCCCCAAAGTACTTAAGAAATATGCAACTCAACTGTATACTATACTTACTGCTTCTACTTCAGAGGAAAACACTGTAGTACTACATTTACCTGACTGAGAAATGTTACTGATTACGTTGCAGATTCAAATATAATGCATTATTATTCATCAAACTATCCAGCATCATGAAAGTGAAATACACTTAGTTAGTTGTTAGTATTATAAGTTGGTATCGAGTCAAACACCAGGGAAATGCAGTCTTATTCACGGGGGGGGAAAAACACACCCAAGTCGCGGCTTACTCACGGTCACGCCACTTTGTTTTGATTTTGCTTCCAGTTGGAGTTTGGTTGTAGAGTGAGCTGCAGTCAATGAGCCGCGGTCGGCCCACTGCGAACGGCATGCTGGACTACACCGGATCGGATGAATGCTTCTAGAGATATGCAAAGGACATACTGTACACAGACAGACAGTGATTCATCGCTTTATAGTTAGTTGAGGTTTTACAGCAACATTTCAGTCGAATAAGGTTTACCTGATAATTCAATTAAATTTGCAGATAATCAGAATTAACTATGAAACTTGTAATCAAAATGTGGAAAAATACAGAATTGTGCAGGATTCATCAGAGCGTTGGTGTTTCATTTGCGAACAACACGAGAGTGAGCTGACATGCCCTCCTTTCTGAAGTGACTGTTAATGCCAGTCTTAGTTAATGAGAATCTGATGCTGCCTTTGTAATGTTGCAGGCATCCATAATGTAGAAATCTTCAGGGAATACTGCTGAAATCCCACTTAAATGAGAAAATAAATTGATGGCCAAATTGCATGTGGGTCATATCTCCACTTACGGAGCCTCAGATCTGCTTTTAGTTGTTGTTAAATAATGGACAAATGTATTCACAATCAAGCTTTGATTGCTTCAGAACCCACTCGGCAATTGAATTTGAAATTACAAAGTACATTTTGTAACCTCTCCCTGTCTCTATGCTTCCCTACCCCTCTCTGTCTCGGTATATACTGTATAAATATATCTTTCTCAAACACACATATTACCCATGATGCATCTGCGGCACTCCACCCATTTCGTGAAGCAGGTAAATTAAATCTGTAGCGGCAGCATCCAAGACCCTGGCAATCAGCCAGATCAGTTCAGCATCTTGTTCCTCTATTTACGGGCACTGTGAACAGATTTCCAGGCTTGTAGGGACTCGCTGACACTAGATGCGCAGTGACGCACTGTAGCTTATGCAACCATGAACAGGAGGAGCAGCGAAATGGAAGCTGAAACTATTATCTACAATCTTTACTCTTCAGCTGCTGAGATGAAACACAGAACCCCGAATGCTTTTGCTGGCTGGGTTCCCAAGGTGCTCATAGGTGAGAGATCAGCCAAGCCTGGTAGTGATGAGAGGAAGTGTCTGGGGGAGGATGGACTCCTGTGGGAACACTGCAAACTGAAGGAGAGCATTATTACATTTTCCTAACCTGGCTAGCCCTATATGACCATGAGTTTCCTTTACACCTGTTTTAGCAGGATATTTTCCTGCTCTTGAACCGTCTCTCCTGCCTTATTTCAGGTGTTGTTCAAAGGAACGGCCCAATTACTTTGCATTATAATAAATACACAGACATATTCTTTGTATTGATCAGCCTTTAAAGATTTCATCCTACTTTTTTATGTCTTTTTCTGCTTGACCAAGCAGCACATTTACTCTCTATATATTTTTTGGGTTAGTGCACCTGAATGAATGCCTGGGAACCAGACGAGTCTGCAAGCTCATGTTTATTTGCTCTGGCAGAGGCATCTGGACCCCCTCCCCTTTGGATAGCAGCAACTTGAGATCTGACGGGCCAATAAAAACCTTTTATATGTGGCGTGTTTGAGACAATGACTGTAAAGAGAAGCGGCATTGAGGCATTTTTGAAAACAAAACCTAAATACGTCACATTTAATTAGCAGGATTTTAATGGTTTAACACCACTCAACAACGAGCTTACCTCTGTAATACTTTTCCGTGTTGACATGTATATTCTGGTCCGATATAGAGTTGGCGGATTGGGGCACAACTTTTTCAGTCGCTCAGCGTCACATGTTTCGTTGCTCTAATTGGTTATAGATCTATCCAATTGCATCCAGAGGTATTTTGGTCTACGCCCGATGATAACGCCCCTTGAAATTTGAAAATGAACTGAGAGGATTCAGACTAATTTACATTTGGGATGTGGTGTTGTTTCTGGCCTTGTTTGCATCGATTTAGTGGCCAAAATATCAAAGAAGAAATACAAGACTCATGGAATGAAGCTGCAAGATCGCCTGCAAAATGTTTAAAAACCTGCCAAAACCCACAGAACCCGTTGTGACTTCAGCATAGCCCTTATGTGAACTTTCTCTTAGTGCCTTGGGACTCAGAAGCACGAAAAACTAAACTTGAAATGCTTTTAAAGTCATAGATTATATTATAGCAAATATGCAAAGAGTGTATATAAAACAAGACAGAAAGAAAATGTATTAAAGGTTTTAATTAAAACGTTTCAGCCATACCAGAAGTTCATGTGTAGGATCATAGAACTTTAATAATACCTGGGGGAAAAGTTCAAATCAACTCAATAGACAAACACTGAGTATGAAGCTTGTCAGTAGGAATGGAGACATTAGTAAATATTGACTGGCCTGTCTGATGCAGATGCAACATCAGGTGAACACATTTAGGTGCTTGAATCTTATTCATTTAGTGCTGTAACAAAACACAAAGCCAAAAATGCAATGTTTTCCTATATGTCTTTATGTGTATATAAATGAGAAGCATGCTTACAGTCCCAGAGCTTTCAGTTAAGCCTCTGCATTTAGCAATTCATGTTTGCGAGATGTTAAGAAGCAATTATGATGCAAATAAGTGTGGCTGATGATCACGGACAATCTTGTTTGCACAGTGAATATTATAAAAATGCCAAGCGTACAGCCAGCGCTACATCTGCTCTGTGTTGTGTTAAGTAGCTTTCATTGTCACCAGAGCGATACCTCCTCATATCCACATCACTGTCAGACTCGTGTTACTTTTTCGAAAAGCCATCAGGATTCGTCTCTGTCAACTGCCTGTCCCTCAGTCCATTAAAGATGATTGATAGAGCTGGAAAATCTTCCGCCCAGCTGTTGTCGTTGACTCATCCCTGAGAAATTGAAAGGAGCTCAGAAAAGGACCATCCCTCATCAAAAGACCTTTTGTGTGTGTTGACGATGTGATGCAAAGTACATTTTTTGAAGATAGTGTATAACTGATGTTCGGTCCTTTTTCACAGTTTGTTTTCCCTAGCGCTGAATAATTATTACATTAGAGATGAAGATAGTGATTAGAGTCCCTTTTTGTCCTATATCTGGAATATAAATTCTGTTTTTTTTTATTTTTTATCTCTTCCTCGCTTCTCTTTTCTCCCTCAGTTCAGAATATGTAAACAGTGGTTATCCTGCAGGCTATCTTAACTCCCAACCGTTTAAGCTTTGATGGATAAAGCTAGTCTGAAAGACTTGTTCTCTCCATCGGCCAAGTCTTTACAAAAGAGAAACTTAAGAAAAGACATGTCTGTTTTTTTCCCCAACTGCTACTGTTCCTCCTCCTGGCTCTGTTATCCTCTAATGGCTTGTGAGGATTTTTACAGGACAACTTGAGGAGGATTTTATGATGTTTCAGTGTGATTGATAACATGCTCTTGGAGGGATGTCAGGCTTTCAGAGACGGATAATGTGGATTTCTATCTCTCTGCCTTCTTGTGTAAGACGTGCCATCAATCAAGTGTATCGCGGCCTTAACCCGGTAAAATTAAAACCTTAGGGGGGGGGGGGAGCGGGGGGCCCGGGGTTTCCGTGGAACCGGGACACGCACATCAACAGGGAGTGCGACAGAATCAGAACACAGATCCACATCATAACAGGCTCACCACAGAGAGCAGGACAGATAAAAGATTCCCACCACAGGGCAGAAAAATACAGTTAATGATCCGCCTGTATATCGCTGTTGACAGCGGAGAAGGATTACAGGAAGAACATTCTCATTTTCACCGTGTGTGGAGGCGTTATTAGATCCTAGCCCGGCTAATTTCATTCCTTAGCTCGTCAATATTTACCAGCAACAGGCGCAGCACACTATGGCAGACCCCAGGTCCCCACAGAGAGGAGATACCGAAGCTAAGGAGATAATTTGAGAACGCAGAGAGTCAGGAATCAAACTCATGAGCATCATTTTCTGCATGTTCCTGTAAACGCTTGTTTGTTTTTGACATGATGAAGCACACAAGCTGCTAATTAGCCCATAGATCTGTCGTGTGCCTGCTTTTCCTCCTTCAGGTATAGGCCTCACCTCTCTTTGTATTCCTTGTTTGTGTTTCAGTGGATGGCTGCATACACAAAGCAGCGGGGTCCTGTCTCTATGATGAGTGCCACTCACTAAATGGCTGTGAAACCGGCAAAGCCAAGATCACCTGCGGCTACGATCTCCCTGCAAAATGTGAGTATTCGTAATTAATGTTTTCTTTTGTTTTGTCCCGTAATGTGGGCTCCGGTGCCTTGCAGGAATATCCGCTAATCAGAACCGCTGCCATTGAGGGCTACATCACCTGACAGTTAGCGAACATTAAGATTTAGTGGTAAACATTAGAGCAGTGAAACATTGTACAATCAAGCATTAATCTATATTGTTTCTCTAAAATAGCCTCATTTATTCAAACCTAAGGCTCCTGAACAAGCTGTTGGACCGCACTGGCATCTCATTGATGCAGAAAATCACTGAAAAAAATTGTGTTTTTGCATCGTTGTTGGTTTTTATTGAGGATTTTTGCAATTCATGTGTGCACATGCATCATATTTTGAACTGAGGTCTATGGAGTAGTGCAAATTAAACTCCACACACACCTATATGCCCACACGTATACACACTTGCATACCTGCACATAATGACTGGGGTCATTAGGTCCACTCCAAAGTGTCTGAGTGGGATGCTTTTAATGTTGAAAATAAAAACATTTTAATCATAATTTATTAGTTTTGAAAACTAATTTGTAATAAATGAGGGGGTTGTTATTTGGAGGATAATTAATGTGATTGGTGCTTGTTGTATGGCTGGATGGGAGTGTCATCTGCACACAAACAAAGACATTAAGGGAGCTATTAGTTGCTTAATTTGATGGATTTTTCATCCATGATTTATTCTGTTAACGGATCACATGACTTTTACTGTCACGCCATAAATGATCAGAAGAGGGCCTGCACTGTTTTCTTTGTTTTTATCGCTATCGTTGATGTTTTTTAATCAAGCCTATGGAAGTTTGTGATGTGCTTGTCTCCTCTCAGAATTGCACTGCTTTTATGATACGCATTTACCAAGCCAATCTCTTTTGATAATTGCCAGTAATCCGTGTGTCACTTCTAAAGTTTGTCACAAGCTTCTTCCCTTGCGAACTTGAAATGGAAAACACGATAGGATGGAAGAAATGTCACTTGGTGTAATTCGGTCGAGACAAACGTCCCTGCAGTCCTAACCCAACCCCGAAGGATTTCCATGAGACAGCCAAGAGAAGACATTGAGGCCCAGATGAAATTAGGTTGTGTTAATGCGGTATGTCGTAAAGATGTCAAACAAATGGAGCAGATAAACTGCGAGTCAGTCTTGTGGGCAGCCAGTTCAAGTGTCTGCAGCGCCAAAACAGGGTGCACCATGACAATTTAATAACCTGCAATGTCACCTGGGAGCAATCACACTGCCACTGGGTGCTGTTATTGTAATTATCTCTGGGCAAAACACCTTCTCTGTGCTGATAAATTGTAATAGATTGTGTAGTTCTTTACCGGGAACAGCCAGTCCTTTTTTTGAACGTGATGTTATTTCATATTAGAGCTATCTTTACTCCCAGCCGGTATCATCTTCTTATCTTCCAAGTCTGATCACTGTCATCATCAGCATTGTTTCTCTCTCGTCTGCTTTCAGAATCTGACAACCGCTTGACTTTTTCTTTGTGAGCGCTCAGCTCTGACAAGAGATCTCACTCCTTCCCAAAGTCTATCCACTGTTTGGATTTTGTTCTTCTTCCATTAATTTCCGTCTCCGACTTATTTGTTCCACCTACGCACACATTATAAAGCTGCCGTGACTGCAAACAATCTATTCGCTTTATGAAATCTCAAATAATAATCTGTCCGCCCCCTCACCGCTGAACAAAGTAAACAAACAAGTAAACACACAATTTTCACATTTTTTAATTTCCCTAAATTCACGGATGTTACATGTAGGCGTCGCAATAAAGGATAAAAGGCTGCATTAAAAAAGACAGTGTATTTTAGTTTAATTGAAAGTTAATGTCATGTTAATGGACCGCTGCTGTGGCTAAAGCTAAATGCATAAAATGATTAAAATTGACATCAAATTAATTTTAATATTTGTATAATCAAATGATTCAATTCAGCCTCATGTAATTACTCTGAGTGGATGGATCATCAGAATAATTGACAGAGGTGGTGATTGAAACTACGCAAACATAGTGCTAGATTTATAAGCAATTGAAAAGCTACTTTCCAGCTTTTCCACTCATAAACAGAAATGTTTTCGAGAGAAAATCGGCCTAATTGAAAACTACATTGAAAGTTGTTTGTGGAGTTATTTTTCACATCTCATTGTTGTGTCTGTCAAAACAGTTAGCCGGCTGAAATAATATTATGGTCATAGTGGGTGTTTGGGAATTAAAGCATTTGGCTTTGTTGTTAGAGCTTTCACAGATTGATTTCTGTAGGCTGTCAGACGTCAAATGCAAAGACTTTTAAATAGTTAAACGACACCATCAGACACTTAAAGTGATAGTTCGGGTGTTTTGAAGTGGGGTTGTATGAGGTACTTATCCATAGTAGGTGTATTACTTATAGTAGATGACGTTCGGCGTGCCCCTAGCATCAAGAAACGGACAGGAGCACCGGAGCAAAGCAATACAGTGCTGTGGACAGGGCCGACAGAAAAACATATTTTACACCTAAAAGAGGCTCACCTAAAAAAAAAACCCATCTGTTTAAGTGTACGCCATATTTAGAATATTATCCAACGGCAAACTGAACTGAAAGTGAAACGTATCTATACTGTTTTTGTCATCTGAGCCTGCTGGCTTTGGAGAGAGCATAGATAGGTTTCATTTTCAGTTCAGTACCGTCATCTACTGTAAGTAATACACCTACTATGGATAAGTACCTCATAGAACTCCACTTCAAAACACCCAGACTGTCCCTCTAAGCAACAAATAAACCATGTGCACCAACTTGCTCTTCTCCAAGAAATGTTAGCTCTAAACTTCCACCCTATACAAGTGAACACACACCCTTAGATGATTATTTAATTTCATTTGTAAATTGTATCTACAAAATGTAATGAATGCGTCCCTGCTGGCCTCTGCACACATGTGGACTCACACTCTCATTGCAAGCAAAATTGCTTCTGCTGACGCATATCTGCAGATGGTGGCTTGTCTACTCTTCCAAGTGTGAGAGGAGCACCGACAGATGGATCGTTTACCGTTTACATCTTGGCAATGCCCCGTATTTCCAGTTTGGGCATTATCTTCCCAGTTTTGCAAGAATGTCAGGGCTGCTTTGCACAATTTTCTATAAACACATAAATCTCTCAGAGGATTGCACTCTTCTTTGGGGGCCCTCGTTCTCTGAAATCCAGTCCACTGCATATAATTGGAAATAAGGAAATCTCAACCCTGAATAATGCAGAACAAACTGTAAATCACTTTGCTTTTAATTAAATTTTTAGGGATTTAGGCTTGGCTTCATGCTGAACCCCCAGCAGTCATCCCAAGACTTTGCCAACAATGCATGGAAATAAGCGATCCATCATACTGTGAATTTAGCCATTTCTCTTGATCGCACAGCATTTATGGAGTCTTAAGCGTTATTTGAAGATATCACCCACGGCGTATTGTATTTCATTCAACAAAGGATTACGCTGGTCAATTTTGTTATTTTTGTAAGAAATGGAGGAATTGCAATTTAAACACAATACTCAAAATAACTGGTAAAGCAATCAAATGCTTCCTTGTGTTCTGGAAAACTACTTATTATCCGCAGGGAGAAGAGCAGTTGATCTGAAATCAGAGTTGTCCTTGTTTGGAGATTTGATGTGCTGAGGCAATGGAAAATGACCGGGCTAACCCACCCCATCTCAATTTATTTTTATTTTTTCTCAAGACAAGAAAATTGCTCTCCATTACATCCCACTAAGCAGTTTAGGCTGTGAATCCCAGTGGCAAATGAGCCTTTCCTTTAAGAAGGCCAAGCACATGTGGGACTGATTATTATGGGGCTGGCCCAGGATTATTAATCAATGACAGTAATTACCCACCTACCATAGCGGAAAGACTCCAAAAAACAACGGTCTGTTACATCAATATGACAAGGAAATTGTCTTTTTGCCCTAATGTTAGACAAGTTACTCATCTGTTCATAGATTAATAATCAAATGAAAATATGATGTCAAGTGTAACAAGCTAAGTCACATATGTATGACTCTACTACTAGAAGATGTGTTGCAACATTGTCCATAATTGTTCCATTATTCGTATTTAAATTTAAGTTTGCCTAAAAAGTGACCAAATTATAAGTTTAGATGGGCTTTGCCTGCAAAATATACACAGTGAGTGGAAAGCACACCAAACAAGAGGCTTTAGACTGAGCAGTAAAGATAAATAATAGATCATGTTTGGTCCACTTCAGCTGTCAAAATGAGATCATTTGAAAGTTTGAAATGAATAGAAACTTTATGGAGTCATTGTACTCATTTTGGTATTCAGACTGGCTACCGATGTTGCAGCTTGTCTCTCTACCACCTGTAGTCGTTTTGTGCCACTTCAACTGCTGAAATCTTTATAATGGTGCTCATTATACTGCGAGTCTGCATCCTTGTCCTTTTGTAGATACAGACACCATTAAGTCACCTGTGAACATTTGCCTTTTAAAGTGTTGTGAAGTGCATTAGCACTCCTGTGTCTGACAAGAAGATATTAAATGGTTAAAAAAAAGCATATTCATGACTCACTTGATGGGATGATGAACGAGTTGAGAACTGGCTAATGTGGTGCCTGGCTCAGGTACTTCAAGGTAACCTTGCACGGCAGCCAGATTCTCGCGACGTCATGAGCTCACGCGAGAATTGCGGTATCAAATGTCACACGAAAATCCATCTTGTCAGGCTTCAAGTAATGCGTTTGTGTCTGGCAACACAAGAGGTTAGTGTAGATGTGTCAATAGCATCAGTTATATCAGAAGATTTGATATCAGAGTATTTCTTGATTGAAAGAAGAACAAAGAACGGCACTGAAGGCGATGTGTTTGTCCTTCAGTTAGTTTAGCTTGTTGGACAGATGGTTCATCCAATCCCCTGCCAAGTGTTTTTTTGAAAGTGCCTGCCCTTTACCAAACAGTTTCCAAAGACGGCTTCTCAGATGCTCTGCACTGCTCTCATATGGCGGTCAAGGCTGATAAACGTTAGCTAGGAGCCGCCGACTCAGCTGTCGCCATGTTGAGAGCCGCGTGGAGGCAATAGAAATGCCTCCAATCTCGCATTCAGCACCTTTAAGCTGAGAGCACACAATACATTTAAATGTGGCGTTATTTTAATTTTGTGTTTTCATTAGAGAACATTTAACAAACAGGGAAAGTGGGCACTAAGGATGTTGAAAGTGTGATATCACTGCATCTAGCAGTTTTTCTGCAAGGAAAAGAAAGTAGAACGAAAAGTATCTTTTACATAATCCTCCTGAATATCAACATAGATTTGGTGAATAATAAAATATTTGAAACTTTGGTATTTAGTGGATGATACAGCTCTGATCTTACACACTATATCTGTTTTTATTGTGAAAAGCACCATTTAATACCTCCTCATTTATGAAGATTAACTGCAGATTAAATCTTCTGCAAACAACGGTGGTTTAAGCAGCTCAGCAGAAACCAAATTAGAATGGATTTATGAAAATTAACAATAACTCTTCTCCAATAAATAAAATATAAGTGACAGCAATGACCTGCATATGTATTACCGTTGATCGTGCTTACTGTTCATAACTAAACACCCTATTTGCTGTGTGTGACAAGGTGTTATTGTAATTTAAATGTGTTACACATGTGAGGACGATCTGCAGTGACTGCACTCTCCAAAAGACTTGTCTGAATCTTATCGTTATTATGCTGCTCCACAGGTCCACACTAATAACGTTTAGCAAAGACCTCGCGGGTTAATCTGCACTTGCACATTTCAGCTCTACCCGTCACAGTAAACCTAGAAGATATTTAGAGTTCAAACTAGAGGTCTGCTTGAGAAAGTTAATGTCCCAAAGGAACTTTTAGATAGACGTCGAGTGTTTTCACTCTCCAGTTTCATCTGAAATCTTTTACCCCGTTTTGTTTTCCTCCCTTGGGCTACTTTAGATTGACACTTCAAAATGTTTTACTGTTTATTGTTTTGCTTCTCTCCCCCCCTCCCCATTATTCTCTGAACTCTAAGTATATGCTTTAAATAATAAATCATATTTGGATACAAGAAAGAAGGGCCAAGAATTTGTTATCACGTTGCTGTCATAACAGTGGCCTCTTTCTATTTTAGTCTTTGTTAATTATATGTGAAAAATCCTTTCTTCAGCTTCCACCATACACTTTTACATGTATGGAATCATTTCTGCAGCACGTGCTGTACGATTACTGTATTCATTTTTATCTCTAAACTGTGTCTAATCTCATTGAGCAGAGAAATAGTTTGGACGGCTATTTTGCTAACTGGTCCCTCCGGAGAAATAGTGCTCATTGGGATTCATATAGAAGTGCGTTTCACTCTGACTTATCAGCGGTAAGGTTATATATTTCAGCCTTTGGAGTATTGCCTCCACCCAGCCCTCTGTGATAGTGTGGAGACACAACCTTATCCGTGCAGCATCGAGACGCTGGCAGACCTTTGATTACTCTCTAATCTAAAACTGGATGCTAACTGTTTTGAGCACACTCAGCCGGCTCTCTGTCTCTACCATGGCCCGGCCACTTCTCAGCACATCTCCGATGTGCACTCAGGCTTCAGCAGAACAACACGCAGCTCAGACATTTATTTATTTTTTGCTCACTGCTGCCACACAGGCCTGCTGGCCTCCTGTATCCAGTGAATCCATACACTGTCAATAACAACCAGGGTTGTGTTCCCTTTAATAACAACAGAAGTCTCTGCTTAACCTTGTGCACAAGACATTGTGAATTGGCACCATTGTGGTTTGCAGCAATGCAATTCCAATGATAGGTCCCTAAACTGAGTTTGTGTCATCAGATATACAGACAGACTAGATTTATAGATATTGAGTTGTTCCTTGCCATCTCTATAACCTTCCTTATTATTGTCTGTGGTTTACGCCATAATAATAATAATAATAATATCTTGGATTTATATAGCGCCTTTCATGAAACCCAAGGACGCTTAACAAAGACATAAATAAATACAACAAATGTAACAGTAGCTAAAGGCCATAGGCCTTGGTGAAGAGGTGGGTTTTGAGGAGTCTTTTGAAGGTGTCCAGAGATGGTGCGTTGCGGAGCTCTATAGGGAGAGAGTTCCAGAGGGTGGGGGCTGTCACACTGAAGGCTCTGTCCCCAAAAGTTCTCATTCTTGTGTGAGGGACGGAGAGCTGACCCGTGCCTGAGGATCTAAGGTTCCGGGGCTGTGTGTAAGGGTGGAGGAGGTCAGATAGGTACTGAGGAGCCAGGGCGTTGAGGGATTTGTAGGTGAGGAGGAGGATTTTGTAGGTGATGCGGGACTTGACCGGGAGCCAGTGGAGGTGGATGAGGGTGGGGGTGATGTGCTGAGTGTCCATAGACTGTATATAAAGATGGACGACATGACAGCTTCCCCAAAAGTGAAGCCAAAACATCTTGATTGCCCCCTGGTGGCTGGCAGCAGTATAGGTCATAAATCCCGCCCCCTCCATGTTAGCAGATGGGTCATGGGCTAAATTATAAAGTCAAAGTACGCGTCAAATAAAGATGGTTTCTGTCATTTTGGGTAGTTCTTGTCACGCTGATGTATATTCAAGTGTTCATTTTTGTGATAAGTTTGGTTTGCTGCGGCCATGCTCAGCTCGTGATTGGCTCGGGCAGTTATGTGGGCGGGATGTCGATACTGCGGCTCCAGCACCCCGATCACTACTGCGCAGACTCTGGCTCCAAACGATGTCAAAATCTCGAGATGGCAACTCCCGTAACCGAGATATTTTGGCTTCAATTTTGTACAATTTTGTGGAGACGCGTCGTCCATCTTTATAATATACAGCCTTAGGTTTATGCTGTAGTTAGGGATAAATATATTTAGACTGTATTCATATCTCCTTTGAGACTACAACATACTGTATGTACTAAGTGTATTATGTATTCTAAGTGACAGTATATGTGCCGTTGTTATACACTATAGCCTTAGTTTTCTTGAGATATTGTACATAAGCTGCTGTCATCCGCTTATGACTACAACATTTGCAGCTCTTACTAAGCTAAAATGAAGGTTATCAGTGTAATTAATCATGGTTGTGCAAATCCACTAATACCAGGTGATGTATTAAGGACTCATGAGGCTTTATGTCATTAGATTTTTCTGTTTTGTTTTACATTGTTTCATTGAGCAGCAGGCTGTTTAACATTTCCAAGGATGTAATTCTTAAGACATCATCAAATCATCTTTAACCTATAACTCTTGAACTAATTGAACAACTACAGGACACGTCTCTTTGTTTTTGCTATTCCTGTCCCTGATTTTCCTATTTCTAAATTATTGCCACAATGAAACATAGTAGCTAATCAGCCTGACAGATGACAGAGTGGTACTATGACAGCTATACACATGCACCTAACAGCCAGAGACCCAGAGCTGTTATTGCCACAAACTTTGTGGTAGCGGCTTCAAATGTTTGTTTCAGCATTAGATTTCAGTGGCACTTATAGGACCATAGTTAGACAAAACACCTTTGGGAGACGCACCCCAGTTCAGTTCACCTCCTTCTTTATCTTCTGCTCCCTTTCAGTACAAAATGGGAGTCTCTGGTGTTTACTGTAACTGCACCTGTGCTAATAATACTAATCATCAGCCGGTGATAAATTCTTCTCCCTGATAGCGTGAGGAATCTTTCCCATGCATGCCCTATTTAATCTGGGAGACCAGGCCGTCTGTTGCGTCTCTCTCCACTCAGCAAACACAGATAAATCACAGCAAAGTACCCACTATTAGTAAGTGACATAGAGCCCATTCTGATTAAATTACCCCCTGAAACATCATCATTCTGCCGAGCTTGTTTATCAAAGCAGTCTCCGCCCCGTCACATACAGCGGGGCTGACACTTTCAGAGGGCCATCGGACAACCCGCAATTTGTTAATTTGGGTACAACTTGTTGTTTACAAGGAAGGATTTAGTCTTGTTTAGGAGCTGATGTTTCACAGTTTTGGGTTTAAGTTTGGACTTCATTGTGTTAATGTATTTTTGTGTGTACTGCAGCATTAGCAATAGAAATGTAATTAAAGAGTTAAAAGTCATTCAGGTGGAGGTCATTTGAACTTCTTCTGCCTGTGTTTATTCTCATACTTCTCATGTCACTATCTTTAGGAACTATCAACCACCATTCATCACTGGGTTTTTAAAGGGACCCATAATTCCAAGGGTTCGTTGAATTTTCTCAAACCACAGACGGGCTGTAATCCTTAAAAGCTGAAATATGGAAATAACACATTTTATGACATTTTCATGCAACTGCAGTGCATTGTTAATATTGTTAGCCTTGTTTTTCACAAATGAAATGGCTGACAATACAGACGGCTGAACAGACTGTACTTTATCTCTACATAATGGATCAAATAGACGCAGTGTGACTGTTTCAAGGTGTTTTTTCCCCCCCCTCATTTTGGATTCAAGGCTAGAGTGAAAGAAATCCTTTGTTGTAGCAGATAAATTAGTGGGGCTTAGCTCAACCCTGGTGGCCATCACTGTTCCAACCAGACACAGTGCTAAGTCAACATCTTCTCTGCTGCTCACTGTTAGCACTCACATCATAAATGTCACTTCATCACTTCGTGCTCACTCCATTTACCGTGGACAGGGTCTACCTCGGACTTTCTCAGGCAGTTTTGATTGCTTTGTCTGGTACCTCATTTACTCAGTCTGCCTGTCCGTTATTATGGTATTAGGAGTAATAGTTTTAAATGTAAAAGAAGTGCTACTTTTAATAATAATCTTGCATATTCTTTAGTATTGAAATTGCAAATCAAACAAAGAATTAAGTCGAGGAAAGATGAGCAATATGTCTCAGATGAACTTTTTTAAACCTTTGATGCATAAAAGATAATGGTCAGACCTTGCTGTTAGAAGGAAATTTTAAGCTGTGTGTGATTATAATCTCCAAAATTTCAAGATGAATTAATGATTGAATAAATTAAGTATGAAAAGGAAGATCGGATATCAAGGAGAGGCCAGATGTTTTTTCCGCATGATTTATGAGAGAAAAAGTGCCTCTGCTTCTCCAGACTAATCAACTCGCTCTCTTGGCTTCTCATTGGCTGTAATGGGTGCACTTTCAAGGAACAGGACAAACTTAATTTCACTACTCGTCTGTAAAGACCCAAGTAGTCCTCCATGTCCCTCTCTTTTCAGATATTTGTGTTTCCTTTGTTGGCTGGCCTGTCAGTCTTCCAGTCCTCTTGAGAACTGGAGTAATTTGGTAATTTTGCCTAAACGGTGATACTGTAATTATGTGGCATCAGCTGCCTAGCTGTCAGTGAGACGGCCAACGGTCATTCATCACCAGGAAACTAGAAGGGGGGGAGGTGGCATCTTGACTGATCGGGTAAACACTAGCAGAAAGAAAGTGTGGTGGTCTCACCCAAAAAAATAGCTGAAAATAGGAGGTGAGAGGCCTCTGGAGTAATGGGGTGCAGGAGCAGCTATACAGCCTGTGTGGTGGGTTGGTTGTTTAGCTGAGATAGGGCGTCAGCAAGGCCTGCCTGAGCCCCAGAATGACAGTGATGCATCAGGAGGGGGCATGTTGGGGTGGCAGATGAAGTGGGACCGCTGGAAGGTCAGGTTTGAAGTGGAATGTGGCAGCGGCTCTAATGCAGTCCTGCCTTCCCATCTGTCCATGAGTAAGCCCGGTCTAATGAAGGCTGTCGTTATAAAGGGTTCATCACACAGTGGTGGCACATTTACACACACACAGAACCATCACTACTGAAGTGTTGTGTCTGCCAAAGTCCATTACATTTTTTAAATTTTGATATAATGTTTAATAGTATTTTTTCATGATACAGTAACAGGACATGTAAAAATCCAGCTATTTTACCTATATCATAGACTGTATATAAGAAGTGGACGTAGTCACCGTGACCTCACCTATTGGTTTGTGGACTGCCGTTTTGAAGCCTCAAGTTCAGCATTTCACCAAAAAGGTTGTAATTAACTTTCATGAACTGAAAACACACTGTGAAAGGATTGAAGTTGTAAGATGAAAACACGGAAAACTCCCAGACCGGACAACAGCGTGATAGCGACCCGTCAATCACAAGGTAGCCACGCCCTAAGAGAGTGAGGAGTAGGGTCATTTTCTCATAGACTTCTATACAATCTGGCTTCTTTTTGCAACCAGAGGAGTCGCCCCCTGCTGGCTGTTAGAAAGAATGCAATTTAAGCCACTTTCTCATTGGCTTCACTTTTCAGACCCGGAGGTAGCCCACTGACCGATCTGTGTAATGTTACTACACGAGATTAAAGGGCCACATTGCTATTTTTTTCCCTTGATGTTCAACTTTACTTTCCCCACATCCTACAACTGATAATGATGCAGTCATAGTCTAATAAGAAGCAAGAAAAACAGATGTTTGTCATTCAGGTAGAAAATCTAGTAGAAACACACTGGGAGACAACAGGGAGAGAAACAGACCAGAAACAATAGCATAGTATTTTCATACTTAGTTGGAGTGCCTGAGAAACTTGTTTTGAACTTTAGTCTCCCACGTTTCAAAGTCTCACAGTTTTATGGGTCTTTCTTCCTACTGCCCGTGCTTGCATCATCAGGTGAAAGATTTTGGGGATTTCAGGGGCTCTGAGTAGAGTCTTCCCAGAAAACGCAATATTGACAAGTACAATGCTTTATGTAAGCATGTCAATCTAGAACAACTAGAGATGAGGCGGAAAAAAATTGCAAAAGTGAAACGGCTGTTTGTAAAAAACAAAAAAATGCATTTGAGAATTTAGAAATAATTTTAAAAAGGTTTCATAGAAAAACATGTTCATGTTTAGCAAAGTAACGGATAAAGATCTCACAAGAATGGATACTTCAGTACCAAGTCAATGCCAAAATTCTGAAAATGTGATGGTACTCGTTTTTCTACAGTACTGCAGGTACCCTAGTAACCGGGCATCAGGGCTCGAGACCAACGTTAACGGTGTCCCCTCGTCCTGGGGACGATAGAAAATGTCCCTCATAATTCTACATTATGAACAACCAATCTGTGTTGAAATCGGCAGGAGGAGATCTAGTAACGATAGCAGCCGGTGGGCAGCACAGTCCTGCTGGGCTAAATAACGGAGCGAACAGCTAACATACAGAGGTTGAGTTCCATTATGATGCATTCAAGCTCTATTCAGTAAAAAATAGTATTGCGTAAATTATAACGTTATCATGATGTGTTCAAATGTAATCTTGTTATAATTTAGGTTTTGGCGCGAAATTTGAGACGAATAATCAGGGTTTAATGATAAATTCACAAAAAAACAGTAAGCAAACAGTCCTAAAGGAGTGTATGTTGAAGTACATAGGATTTATGTTTTGTTTACATTTTTTTGGTGTCGATACCATGGTATCGAATTGGGTATTGGGAATTGTGGAATTTCACTGGTATTGGTATCAACTACTACATTTCTAATATTGTGACATCCCTAGTAAGGTGTAATTTTCATATAGAAACCAAATCCCCTTGTAGTTTTTATTTGATGCATTCAAACATTGCCCCATATTTTTCTTGATGTCATTTTGGAGTTCTAATCCATCTCTAGTAATTTGCCAGTCTAAACGGATATGAAACACTTATTATCTAAACAGATAAGCTCCCTAAAATCCGTCCAAATCCACCAAAACATTTCATTTGGTCTGTTTAATACTGTGTGTGCAGTATGTGTATTCCAGCCTGTGTTCATTACGTCAAATAAGACAAAAGAAAATAGTATGTGAACTCTGACCTTAAATAGATATGTCAGTTTTATTTGACATTTTTGCCACTATTTATAGCCTCATAGGAGTTCCTGGGCAATTTGATCTTAAATCGATCAGAAGTGAAGTCTTTCACAAACGGCTGCTGAGTAAGGAAGCACGATGTGACGTTACACCAGATGTGGTTGCACAGTATATTCAGTATAGGCGGTTGCAGAGGGAGGCTACACAGCGCCGTAATTATTTTTCTTGTTAGGTGAGGAGCTGGTTGTTTTTTTTTCTTGTGGAACACTTACAGCCATCCCTTTTAACATTTAGCTGTCTTTTATTCAAATTTAATTATATGCTCTATTTTAGAAATTCACTGTCTTGCTACAACAACAGCATTGTGGTGTTAAGCAGGGCTTCAGGCTTGCGGATACTGTGACTAAGACCAATACAGAACGCTGCCACTCATTCCCCAGGGACAATAGTGCACAGTTTATGGGTAACACCAGCATGTCTCCAATGTTGACAGTGTTGTTGTCTCGAGAAGAAAAGCAAAGTTTTAATCTGATGGCTTTGTTTACCTCTCATCCAAGGCTAAGGATAAAAACTAATTAAGAACGGGGAGTAACAGACTCCTGTAGTGCCATTTTCACAGCTAATTATGCATGAATACTGCCAGCCTAAATAGTTGCTCCCTAGTCTTTGATGTTCTATTCACTAAATTGCTATGGTTACTTCCGCTCATTAGGTTTTTAAGATTGTAAGCGTCGACAGGATTTCTCTTCTTTTTTCCACCTCACGTCCCAGAATGCCTCTGCTGAAGATATGACGGGATGGTAGCCAGTTAGTAAAGTAGATGCTACTTCATTCTTAAACATAATCATGTGATCTGTATGTATCCCAAGCTGCCATTCTTGGGTTTTAATGTTGTGGATTTAGACCTGCGCTGCGGCCCTTAACCATTAACCTTCCCATAAAAGTGCATATGGCTCTCTATAAACCCTAATGGGGAATGGGACCAATACGCTGTGTGCTTTCAGGGGCACCACTTTTGAGAAATACGGAAATGAGTCCCCATAAAAAAGCGAATAAACTTCTTTTTGATAACATTGTGGTGTTGGGAGGGTTGGGGGGTGGGTTCCCAGATTCGTGTGCACCTTGGTTTAAGTGCTGCCTCGATCAATATGTTCCCAGGAAATTAAAGTTAGTATACTTGTGTGTAGATTTTATGGTCCGTGGCTGTTTGAATTTCTAACCTTTTAATTCATTGTTCACACCACACTGAATAAAGCAAAAATTGTACATCTGTGAAGCTTTATGCCTTGAAGCAGTTTTGGTTTTCGGAGTAATTAAGTAATTCCCCTCTATGATAATTTAGTGATGCACCTTAACAACAAAACACAGCATGGGGAAACTAATCAGACATGATGAGGAGGTTTTTACTATATAGAGTAAATGTGTAATATCATACTTTCCTGTTAGTATTTAGATTTTAAATTTGATATCCAGCAATATCAACTGATCTTCAGAAAGACATCATGTGGGCTATTCAATCACACTCGACAACAATCAGGGGAAATAATGAATTCTTGAAGTTGCTTCTATTGCCTACAGCAATCAAACATGTAATTGTTTCTTTATGTAATCACATATATCATAGATTTATTTTGTAATGACTTTAAACTGTCTATTGATCGCAGTAAACCAGGACATGTTTTCTCATACGTTTTTATGACGTTTGTTGGCCTGAGGCGCTCGTGTTCACGCCGCCATGCTGCCTCTGTTTCCCAGGTTGTTTTAAAGGCGTTGCAAGGTGAGAAACGGCTCTGTGGCAAGCAGTTTTATGGTGATCACCTTGAGTCGCTGCTCTGGCCAGGAGACCAGTGAGTGTAATGGATCTGCTGGGAGCCCTCAGTATGGATTTATGAAAGTGCAGGGCTGGAGGGAAGGATCAGTCACCTGCCTCTGTTTTTCCGCAGACCGAGTGACACCAATGAATAACGTCAGAACGCCAATCCAAGGCGACACGGTTTTGACAAACAATACACAGGGACTGATTGGGGCAGTTGTTACTGATCCACAAAGTTTACTTATCCAGCACTTCTACAAGTTTTTACAAGCCTAAACCATAAGATGTATAGAAGTTTTAATTGGGAACAAGCTACCCGCAGCATTGCCTGAGATCTGATCTCTCTATGAAAGTTTGCAATCTCCTTTCTGAATACGAGCGCACACACATACATACACACACATTTCAGCATGTTATGCAGCACGTGGCTGTGCACCGTAGGGGACCAGGACGTGTCGGTAAAGGTCCCCTCCATGTGCGTGGCGGTTAGGTTGGCAGGGCAAGCAGGGGAGCGTCCGGATCAAGTTTCCCCCTCCTGCTGTCTAATTATTGACCCATCTGGTATTGTCTTTTCAATTGTTTCAATTATGATGGCACTGGTGTTGCTCAGCACCCCGGCGTCAAGACATGCATAATTCATGTGCAACACCCTGGACTCCACTCAGAGCTGTGAGTTTGAGCTGAATGTCAATACCGCCTCATGCCCCCAGTGGAGCAGAGGGTTGTCTGTATTGACAGCGAGGCAGATAAGGAGAGAGCAAAAGCAAGTGCTGCCAAAGACAGTGGATAGTGATGCTATCATGGAGCGTGTAGGTGAAAAGAATTTATTCATGTGTGCGTGTCATCTAGAAGTAAGCTGTCTTCACAGCCTCTGTTTGCTGTCGCCTGATATGTGACCTCATTATTGTCACCCCCAGACCTTCGAATCAATAGTGTTCAATTACTCATGAACCACGGCACAGCACTGTTTACTAGGAAATCAAAGCCAACCGAGGGTTAACTCTCATCGGGGTTTTGACTTCAACGCCCAAAACCACCGATCAGAGGTGGAGAAAAGGTACAAGTCAATCAAGAGGAAAAAGAGTGTGACTGTTCATTAAAAGGGGGTGAAGATGAAAGAGAGAAGGGGTCACAATGCTGTAATGAGGGTGCTGCGAGGAAGGCAGTACATGACATCTGTAAAATGTGTCATTACTGGATGCCACTGGCAATTGTTTACCCACAGATTGGAGCTCAGCAGATGATCAAAAGAGGCTCATCTTGTTCACAGTAGCAGGCTTATCCACCACTGTCTTCTGTTCTTGACAAGAAAATGTTGTTATGACACATGAGACGAAGGACGAATTCATGTTTATGCAGTCTGCATGGGCGCCCAAGTGCACCAACACCATCTGTATACTGCTTTTAAAACATTTAGAATTTTAAGGTTGTTGTTTTTTCCCCAGATGAATTGGGTTTCTTTGCATATCCATTTTTCATTTCCATCTCCATCATCACGGTCGTGAAAGACTCATTGATTCAGTACTTGTGGACCCGTGTGACTCATTCAGTATTCATACAGTGACCTCCCGCAACAACTCACCTTCAATTGCAGAGGTGCTCTCATTTGCGCTGGCCTACTGGCCTTCAGCTCTGTCTCTGGTCCCCCTGCAGTCACACTGGATGTGCACAGAATAAGCTGTCAGAGCAGAGATTTCACTCTGCTAAATGCATCTCTGAAGACCTCAGCCTGCAAGAGCTAAATGATGCCTCTGCCTTTAGGGGGAAACTCCACATTGGGAATATTAACCCCCCGCACCTGATTCAAGGACATTTGTTTTAGTGAAAACTCCATTTTCTAGTGACAGACATCAGTATCAGTGATAATGGGAATGAGAAATGCAATTTTAGCTGATATTAAAAGGTTCCCGCTGTTATGAAAGATACAACAATTGTTGTGAGATGTTAGCCCGTTTTTATTTTCTATAACAGCAGGTCCTAGTTGACACCAATTACATCATTACTGATGTATGAATTGCATCAATGTAATGTGTTAATTTAGAAAGGACAATGTGTTAATTATTATTTTGTTTTATCTCATCAGTTGTTTTGCTGCCCATCTTGCCCATTGGGCCTTTGTGGCTGCCGTTGTACAGGCATGTCAGGGACCTTGTTGCCCCGAATTAAACCTCTCCTGCAGCTCTTACTGCCAAGCTGTTGGCTCAACGAGGGAACACGCCGCCTGAGAGGCTCAACTCAGGGCAAAATTGATCTCTGTAGTGTAGTGTCCAAGAAACACTTGAGGACCCAGACTACAACGGCGCCATGACAAGAAGATGGGTTAGAAAAGTAACATTTGACTGTTGGGCAAAAATGTTTGTCTTTTAAATTATGAATTAAAAAGCTTTAAAATTGCGTTCATCTTGGATTTGTGTTCATCTTTGCTAGTTAGACTGAAGCCCACAGGAAGAGTGCCACGCTTTGAAGCAAATATTTGTAGTGGCCAAACGGTGGTACTACAACTTCCCTAATCATCACGTGGGCCCAAAAAGACTTTTCCCCATAGACTTCATTGGGAAAGAGACGCCTGTAAATCAGCGAATATTATATTTAAATCATTAGGTCCTAAAAAGTGTAAAATGCACTAATAGCTGAATTCAGAGTTATTTCCCTTCCTCCGTTCATGTGAATAAGCCCCAGTCTGAGTTTTCTTTAACTCCGCCTCCCAACCCAAGGGAAAACGCTACTGCGCTTGCTCTATGGGCCCAATGGCTGCGGAAGATCGCCGGATGATCCGCTCTATCCAGTTCTCTTTATACATCCATGGTTAGACTTAAAAAGCCTAAAAAATGACTTTTAGTTGTTGCAATTTTCTACATTTCACGGAATAGTGAAAAAAATCGTTGACACTTTTAACATCCCTTTCTCCTCTTATGACATTATATGGGATGTTAAGATCAGAGCTTTGACAATTAAACTGATTGTCAGTCTGTTTATTCTCGTATGAATTTGAAACAGCATGTTGTAAGAACTGTAACAAGCAGGGAGGCATATTTTTTTTTTTATCTTTACCTAAGTCTGAAAATGTCTCTGTGATATTTAGAATGTCTCCAGCCAGGTTTTTCATAGATATGTGAAAGACACATACTTAAGTCGGTGTGACATTTACTGCATGGACTGTGTGTACATGGAAAACACTGTGCCTGTGACAGAGGCTTCTGAGTAGATGTACCAGTGAAGACTCTAATAAGCTTTACCTCAGTAGTTACTCATGACAGCGAGGCTCAGACACACCACAGGAAGGCAGGAACAGTAAAAAAAATATGGAGACAAGACAACCATTCCTCAAACCATTGTGCTCACTCCTGTGGAAACATTATTTTTCTGTTGATGTAGGACACAAAGCCAGGCTGCTGTCACCCTCTCCTGGCATGGCGACACACGCACAGCTGCACACCCCGCCCCTCGGCTCATCCGCCTCCTGTTCTGGGGCCATCGATCGGGAGCTGTCATGCTCTCGGGGGGAGTTGTATGGGCTTCTCCCTTGGCACGCCGCTGCCCTTCCTAGGTAGAGTCGCAGAGCAGCAGGGGGGCTAGGGGTTGTTGAGGTGGGAAGGGTGGTGGTGGTGGTGGGGGTTTGTGTGGTGAGCAGCTGCTTTCCTATGGATCACTTCATTAATATCCCAGGGCAGAAATTTGAGGGGCCGCTGCAGTCTAATTAGCCCTGTCTGACCCTCGCGTCTCAGACAAGTCGCTTCTCTCCAGTTCCTGCAGAAGCAATCCAAAGCCAAGTAACCCCCCACTGCCTACCCAACACCCATTCACCGTCACTGTCAGTCCTTTTTTTTAAGAATACGATGCATTGTCTGCTGCATTCAAATGTGTTGAAAGTTAAACGTTTTTTCACGATAAAGCACCGAAAACTCTCATCACGCTGTTAAACCGTCCCATGCCTTCCCGTATACCTGTCTTTGTCCGTCACCGTATGTACGTTTTGCGTACAATGACCGGTGTCTGTGACTCCCAGGGGGCAGCGGGGGACAGTGTAGCACAATGGGAGCAGTGTGTGTGTGTTTGGTGCCAGGAGACAAGGAGCCATCCCTCATTAGTATCATCTGCTTTCCCAGATGGCAGGGTCAGAGCGAGAGGGAAGCTTGATGAAAGGACTCGTCCTGCAGGGTGACACTCATTCTGCCGCGCAACACTCACTACGGCTCCCGAAGCCAAGTTCCCAGCTCTCACAGGTGATACCGGGGCTTTAGTGGGATTCATAGTCGGAGAGAAAGAGAGTTTCATGTTCTCAATCCCGCTGTACGGCCGTGTACCCATGCTGCAACCTGATGAGTTTGACAGAGAAGAAGTGAAAAGTTAACTCAAGAAGTTGTTA
The DNA here is from genome assembly GCF_043250625.1 of Sebastes fasciatus. NCBI lineage: Eukaryota > Metazoa > Chordata > Actinopteri > Perciformes > Sebastidae > Sebastes > Sebastes fasciatus. Next base: position 19,967,862 of record NC_133803.1, on the reverse strand, counting down.
CTTGAAAAGCGAATAAAAAAAAGAATGCGGAAAAAAAAAATGGATGCAATTACTTTGACACCTGCTAGTCTCAAACAAACCTTTTATTTCTCACAAATATTTCCCTCCAATATGCTTTTTCAATGGCTCATTAGAGTGTAGCCTGGGTTCAACAAAAAGCCAGAGAGCCTTGTGTCACGGCTCAACACTGTGGACGAAGGCGGAAGCCATCTATGCCGTGGCCCGCGAGGCGGCGGCAGCTTCAGCAAGACGGAAAGGATAATGAGCGCTTTCACATTTTACCTTGAAAACTCACCAAACGGCACTTATACCAATTAAGAGCTTGTTTCTCACTGGAGTGGCCATTATCAAATCTGACCTTCCAATTATTTTTCTCATTTTCCTCCTGATTCTGTCACCCCGTTGTGCCTCGGAGGACGGTCAAGGAATGGGTAATGGCCCTCCAAGCGGAGATCCAAAGACCCGAGGCACTGCCACCATAGTGCTACTATCTCCATGTCTTGTTATCTTTATTTCTCACTATTGTCAATTTAAAAAACATATATTTTTACACACTTTATGCTTAAACATGGATCGATTTTTTTTTTTTTTTTTCCCCTTCCATTATTTTTCATATCTTGAGCTTAAAGATCTGGAAAAGCTGCACTCCAAGTGAAATGTAGAGTGCTCTTTTAACTGTTGGATCCTTTTCAATGGCTTTGTGCAGAATGGAGGACGAGTGGAGAGTTCTGGATGCACAGTGAAATTGTAGATCTGTGTTTTTTTGCCTTTCACGCATGTCTTGTGTCTGGAGTCTTGTTGGCATGCTTACCTGATGGTGACGGTTGTTGAACAGCTGCGGCAGGGTCACAAATCCTCCTCCTATATGTCATTGGATACTCCTCCTCAGCCCCCATAGCTCACCACAACAAAAAAAGGAGAAAAAAAACCCACACATGTTGGTGGTGATGGTGAGTAGGCAGTGGGGAGATAAAACTGGGTTAAAGACTTAAGGGTGAAGTGCAAGTGGTGACGGGATTTCAGTTATTCGACTTCTTAAATATTCATTTTGATTCAACAACACACCGATCATAGCAGGTTGTCATGCTGAGGGTTTGATGTCACCTTTTCATCTCTACTTAACACTTCTGCCAATCTTATAATGACATCCCCAGTTATTTATTTATTTATGCTAGAATTGGAAAAATAGATTATGTGAAAGCAATAATTTCAGAATCATCTAAATGTCCAGTGGTTTTCGCCTATAAATAGTGAAATCGACCACAGACACAAATGAGACGGATAATGATTAAAACATGAGAAAAAAAAAGAGATTAAATTGAAATGAATGATATTCAAAGATCAATTGAATACAAAAGAATCTGCATAAGTCCTTGAAACAAAGCTGTGAGAATTCTTTAGGAAATTACTGTAAGCCAATAATGAGCAGGTTGCCTTTCAAAAGCTGCAATTAAAACCAGCCACAAAGCCTTTTACAAAGCTAAACTAACCGTCCCCTGTTTAATTCAGACTGCGACACGGGACTTTTAAAAAATGTTCTTTCACCCTGCCCTGTGAAATAAAATGGTAAATTTGAACTTAGATGAACATTTGACCCCTGGCTGTGTTTCTAATGCTTCAGAGGTTATCTCAAGTCCCGCTACAAGAGAGGACATTGTTTAATTCATCTTCCCTGGAACATTGTTTCTGTCAGACTTCAAGTAATGACTCCATTAGCATTTTTTTCAGCAGAGCAGTGAGTGCAACCTGGGACCAAACGCAGAAAAATGAGATTCCACAAAATGATACGGAGTAATTATTAAGTCTTTAAAACCGCATGTAAGAAGATGGAAACAGTCGTTACAAACAACAAAAAAGTGAACATGGGGATTGGAATAAATTGGATAAAACCGACTATCAGGTTTAACATTGTAGACGTTCACATTGAAGAGTAACTATCAACATAGTTTAGTATCACTGAGCATTTAATATCCATAGAACAGATTGACAAAGGACCAACGAACTGTATGATACATTGTTACCTGGATGTAATTGGCCTTGTTGGAATAGCCATTCATATCATGATTCACAAACAACCCACAAAGCCCTATGCATCATTTTAGGGTTCAAATCCTACGCCATTCTTGGCTGTATATAGCTCAACGAATACAGATTATGCACCACAGACGTCCATACGAAAGATAAGTTTATTTCTTTTCCACTTTTCAACCCTGTGGAGCCTCAGTGAAGACCATATATAGATGTAAAATGTCCTGAGAAAAAAAGTTTTTTCTTGTCTTTTCATGTAGTCCTACATCATGATTGGTGCCTGTCTACATATTCCTTACAGATTGACTCATGCTGTCTAAAGTCCAATGTTAATGTTGTCTAAAGGCCTTTATACACCGGGGGCGTGATGAATAAGCGACACAAAAATGTGATATACTCGCCTGCGAATATTACATGTCTAGGGCTTTTATTGTGAAAGGTAAGAACGGAAGGAATGGATCTGGTCTGCGCTGCCTTTGTGAAGCTTGATAAGAGTATTAAAGTTTGCCAGTTCAGACTACGGAGCCTCCATGTTGTTGTTTCATAAATTTAGACACAAGTCAAACGGTTCCGCTCAACGTGATTTGGTTGATGCCTTTATTTGTGGTGTGAAAGCTCGGAAAATCGGTCTTTGAAAATTTTGTTTTTGCTTTTTTGCTGCGTAATATTCATGTTCTGTGAGAAAGTGTGCTCCGGCTGGTGGGCGATTTGCTCCAATTCTACCCCCTGCAGCTTTAATCCTTAAATTGATTCTTCTCCAAGATAAAATCAATGCTCTAATTTTGTTTTCATCACCTTTAAGTTGCCCATCATGGGGAATCTGAAACTCGAGGCAGGTAATGGAATTAAAGATACAGTCAAGATCTGTCAATACTCGTGAATATGAAAGGACTAAATATACACTGGAAGAGAGTGTAGCAGCGGAGCCGAGCGCCCGCGGTTCTGATTGTGGTGTGTGGGATGAGGAGGAGATTAAATGAAAAGATCTGAGGCTATTGTCAGACATGTATATGCTTGAAGAAGTTCCTGGAGATATTTATATTGATTCCTTTCAAAGTAAACGGAGCTGCCTCATTGTGCATGGCTGTTTGGGCTGATTGCGACACAGTGAAGGAAATTTAGGACCGACAATGTTTCTGTGTTTTTGTTGATTGAGAGGAGAACTTTAATCAGAACTGGGCTCTGTGTGTTTATTTGTTTTTATTACACGGCTTTGTTGAATACTCGTTTCTGATTGGTTAATCAAAGCGTTCTGCAACAGACCGTTGCTATGGGCGCAGTTCTGATGTTGGACTCTGGTGGACCGTTTTTGTGTCAAATGATTGATGTCTTAAGTAAGTAGCCTTGTAATAAGCCGGGATAATGTACAGCTAGTGGGTCATTGTTGTGAAAGAAACCCCTTCAGGGCGATGTAAGACCGGCATCGCCCTCTCTGGGTTTCTTTCACAACAATGACCGCCTCGCTGTACATTAACCCTTACATGTCACCCTTTCTGCCCATGGAAATGGCAGTGTATAAAGACGCTTCACACACCCTGGTCATCACTTGAAGAGGACATTTGTTGGCACTGTACAATACCAAAGAAGTCTAAAGAAAGAAGTTGGTCAAAGCCATACGATTGCTTAGTTCTTTACAGTATGTAAAGTTGAACACATGCAAAATGCAGGCAAAGATAAAGTGCATCAGATGGACGAACAACAGCAGCCGAGCTTGTTCTGCTCTGTTTTAAAGGAAATAGCTCATCTCTCTAAATCACTGCATGTGACCATCTGCTGTCGGAAAACACCAGACAGGAAAGAAGCATTGATGGTACATGTGTTACGACGACAAAATAATCATCCTAGTTGGAAGGAGGCTCAGTGCATCCGCCATCTATTTGCTTATTTTTGTTTCATTTTTGCATTTGACAAAACCCCAGCGCGTTATTTTTGATTAACACTTGAAATATTTAAAGCTGAGCGCCCAGATTCGGGCAGCTTCATAATCCTGTTGCATATGCAACAGAATTCCATTTCAGTGGAGTACATTATGAAACAGATGGTCCCTTAGCAACCAGACACTTTGATGTTTGATGATGTCTGGTCTCTGACTAGCGATGTCAGTTCAGTGAATCCACCTCATTCAGATGGATCGTAGCTCCTCTTTGACTGAGAGAGGAAGTAACTCACAGCCAGAGAGTAGATGTGCACACAGCACAGAATTAATCTTATAGTGTTGGGTGTGTGTTTAAAGTCATTTTCATGCACCTCAGGATGAAATGAATGTAACAAATCAGCTCTTAATGTTAGAGTTGTATGGTTATGGCAACTCAGTAATGCATTATCATGATGTTTTACAAGAAAAGCAATTGAAACCACAAAGAAGTGAAATGAAATAGCAGATTAGAGAGTAAAAATGTGCAAATAAAAAGTTTATGATGTACTGTATGAAGCGTATCAGTTATTTTTGGTGTATAAATTTCACAGCATGGTGCCAGGATGGTGCCTGTTGAGGATATGTCAATATTTTCCATCCAACGAGTTGTTGTTTCAGGCATGTCTTCAATGAGAGCTCCATATTAAGGTGTCTTTAATAATAGAGAGATAATAAAATAGCAAAGTGATGCTCCGTATGGATTATTTGACTTGTGATATCATCCAAGTGGGTATTTTGTGCCATTGAATTGGCCGGCGGCCAGCGAGGATGGATCGTTCCAAGGTGAAACACTCCTGGTGGCTCTCGGCTTGTCACGTATTTAGCAGTGACAACATTATCCCCTTTAGTAAACCGGGTTGGATGGAGATCAACATTATTGCTGGTCAAAGCACTTCTCTAGAACTTTTATTTCATTTCCGTTCAGTTTTATTGTGTTATCGATGGAATTATATGAAAGCAATATCTCTCCCCGACTCCTTGTGCGGTCTTTGTGAAAGATGAGATTCTGGCATTAAACCCACCTGTTTCGCCTCAAGTCAGCGGGTGGTGTGGGTGTTTGCACACACACACACACACACACACACATTCGTATATATTTGTATGTGTTAGTTGACATTAGAGCAGGCATGAGTGTGAAATTGACCTCAGCCACAGGGAGCTCAGCGTGGATTATTTGTCCCCAGAGAGATGGAGTGGCCACCCACATGTCAACCAACGTCAGCGAGTGGATGTAGTTGACAACAAAATCAGAGGTTTAGTCCCAGCCTCTGACTCAACACATCCACTTTCACCCTCACCTTAGCATTGTTTCAGGATTGCTATTGTTAGAAGGGTTTATTTGTTTAGACTTTTTTTTCATGTGTTTATTTTTGGATTGTATTTTTTTTTTTTTTCTATCTCTCTTTCACAGGCTCATCTTTGATGCATTGTTTTTCAATTACCTCCAGGGGTGAGGCAATGGTAAGCTGCTAAAATTGCATCAAACAGAGCAGAAGTGGAGAGTTTGAAGTGTGAATAATAATTAATTTTGCCCATTCACTCCCACGGTATATGCTTATTCATAATCAATCCCATATAGACATATAAAGAAACAAGCACGTCGTGGAAGAAATGCCCTTTGTACAAAATAGCCGTTCAAGCCTCACCACACATGCAAAAGAAACAGAAACTTATTGACCCCGGCCTGTTTGCCTTTGTTTTCTCACCGTTTTGTTGCACCGCCGGCTCAAGGTAGAACAGCTTTATCTGTCGCACACAAAACTGACATCAAATGGATTTCTTTCATGTATTAGCAGACGGCCTCAATCTGGATTGACAGATGGTGGATGTCTTGATTACACGTTTGAAGCACTCCCTAAGTGGAATTAAAGGAATACTGTCTCATCTGCGACTTCTTCCTCTCTACACGAAAAGGTCTCCAGTTTAGAGGCCTTTGAAGCTGGTCAGAATGATCAATGCACCGCGGTCAGACATCCCTATTGTCACTAATCATTGTTGTTGACGTGTGTCGAACATGCTCTCTCTCTCACTCTTTTTCGATGGTATTAGTAGCTATTTAAATTTAAGTATTGAGATACTCTGTGAAAGCACCGATAGCATGTGTGAATTAATGTGAAATGTGTGCAGTTAAATCACAGGAGAGCACTGGAGGTGTGTATCTGCTTCTTCTGTGTTGATTGCGTGTGATATTAATCAACTGTTAATGAGGTGGCGTTGACCTTTCCTTAATCCCGAAATTAAACATTTTACCTCAAGTGGTTGGCGTGGGTTTAACCAAATCATTGTAGTTTTAATATGAATTTAAAGTGAAGCTGCTGTTATAAAATAGTAATATACACACACACACTCACAACTTCACAGCTTTGTTACGTGAGACAGTTTCACCAACAGTTCTAGTGAGTGATTTGATAATTTATCATGTGTAATGTGCCTGAAGCAGTTATATTTTCATTTAGAGAGTATTCAGGTTCGATTTATATATATTTGTGTGTATCTGTATACGTGTGTGTGTGTGTGTGTGTGTGTTTTTATATTAAGTGCACCATACAGATGTAGGGCCCATGTGATTTAAAAAAAATACTAATGTATTTCCATTTAGTTGCATATGATTTATGAATTAATTTATTTATGCATAAGTATTTCAGATGTGGGGGCACACTCAGTTCCATATTGCACATTTCTCACTCAGTTCAATGTGTGGCTACTTGGAGTTAACACGTTTTATTACAATATTGATTGAATTCATCTTATTGCCTTCCATTGCAGTGTGAACAAAGATGAAAGCAATCCATTCGGCCAACTTTGTATTTGTCACTATAGTGAGGTTTTAGTAAGCTTTCTCTGAGTTTCAGTCTAAGGGTGCATTCACAAGCCAACATTTAGTCTGTTTTAATCGAACTCTGGTGCGGTTTGTTTGGGTAGTTTTGAGGCGGCCCACACGGGCATTTGTTGAGATGAACGCAGTTCAACGGCAGGTTAACATGAGTAGGAGAGGATTGACCTGATGTTTGCTTGACATCTGGGCCGAAGAGAACATACATAATGTGATAAATAAAGTCCACAAAAATAGTGACATTTATAGAGTAATGCAAGATAAACTGAAAGAGAAGGGATTCGTTCGCACAGTAGATTAGCGCCAAAGGGAAAAAACGTCAACAGCATATTTCTAAGTCTGCCATTCCCTGCATTAAAGTGGCAGCTCTCAAGACAAAAAAGATAAATTTGCTCCTTCGTTCTCACCCCTCAGCAAATATATTTTTTTATTTGGTCCGTTTAATTTGTGCATTGTGAAACCGAACCAGACTAAATAGAAAACAAACCAAAAGTATCAATTTCCCTTTGACTGGGACTAACCAAACAGACTATGGCTTGTGAAAGCGCCCTTACACTAAGGTGCTTTACATGTTATTTTCCACCTTCTTCATTTTTTTGGTTCATTTCTGGTCCCGGTATAGATTCTCCAACTCAAGTTTTCAATAGTCCATTGTGAGGCGTAGGGTGTCAATCATCACCGATAGGAAGAGGCATTCAGATAGCAATATTTCCGGTAGATTGCCGTGAAGATTATATATTTTTTCATCAGCAGCTCTCATGGAGCATATTAAGGCAGAATCCCAAAGGGGTGGAATCGCTTATTTCTCTGATGCTATTTTGAACACAGTAGGATTGGACACGTGGCATGTTTCTGGTTAAAGAGGCGGATTACCCGTGGAGGTATTTCTGTGTTGATTTCTCCTCCATGAGAAGCCATTAGCCTCCGGGGGCAGCGACGAGGTCTGCCCATTATTCAGGGACAAGGTGGTGGAAATGGAGAGGGATAAGACACAATGTGCTCAGGGCCAAGCCGCTCACTCCCCTGACCTGCTTCTCAGATGGCTTTTCCACACTCTCATAAAAGCCATTGCGCTGCATTTTAAAGAATAATAGAATCCCTGCCTCCTCCCAGAGAAACTATTTTAGCTTTGTAATTCCTTGGCACCGGGGCATTTCTTTGAAGGTGACTTCACAGCAAGTTTTCTTTTTACACCTCACAAATGCCTATAAGAAAAATCAAATGCTCCCTTAAACAAGGGCAGCGTGAGCATTGCTGCTTTTGTCGCTACATCAAGCTATGAGCACGGGGTTGCGGAGAAAACGAATTGCGTCAGTGTCTTTGAAACACGGAGGTCTGTTAGGGGCGTCGAGGTGTTCTGCATCTCTGTGATATTTTCATCACTATTAAGCTTGATCTTTGTTTTCCAGTCATCCTGTGTGCTTCAACACCTTTAATTCGCGCCATCTTAACCAATCTTCACTCTGCTGCAAGGTGCAGGAAATACATGTGCTTGGGGATTTTCGTCCGGTTGTCTGTGAATCCTCAACTTCAATGCGCCAGGTTACATTTAGAAACACCATGTAAGTAAACAATCAGAGCAGCACGTTACTGTTTTTTCATATTCACTGTGTTTCTGACTTAGCAAGTACAAAATATTACAACATTGAGAGTTGTTGCTGTAAATAATGCCTCATTTCCATAAGCGCCGTTTGAACTTCAAGGTTGAGGGTTCACAAAAAAGTTTTTTCGAGGGAATGTAATGTGTACAACGCAGAGAGTTCTAATGTATTGGGATGCATGTAGCTTACATATTATACCCTCCAAAACAGAATGCAACGCCTGCAAGCGTCAGTGACAAAATCAGTTTGATTGCATTTGTTTTGTCAGAAGCCCTGTTTCTATTTATTCCTGTCGCTCACTTTGAAAGCGCGGCAACGGACGAGGAATGGCTGATTTGTGAACTTGAAATGAGGAGTCTTTTATACAATACCTCCTCATTTCACTACGAACACCTAAATACGGTGGCAGCAGGCTGGAGGGAGATCGCCTGAAAGTTTACAAAGGCTACTGTTGGCTGTATTGTATGCCATTTTCAGTAAATATTGCAGTATAAAACCTGTGCTGTCTGTTTAAAAAACACAAACGTCAGATGATAGCGAGTGCTACTCACCCATCTTTTAAGTAATCCCGTCTGATCTTGACCGCACAGCTGATAGGTAGGTTTGTTTACATGGCGTAACAGAAAGTGCGTATTTAACGGTGTGTGGACAGAGTGTCCGATGTTTCTAGGCTATAAGTAAATAAAAAGTCCACAAATCTATCTTCTTATTTTGCTGGTTTCTTCTTAAGTTAGCATTTCAGGCTTCCTTCCTTCCTGTGAAATTAGCAAAACTGGTTGATGAATGTAATAGCTCTATTTCTACATTTACAAAAACATCTACAAAAACAGACAAAATGAACTTCCCTCCCATATCTGTAGTGTCATTTCTATCCATCCGTAAAGAGATGCATTTCCTTGCGTTGAACGTAATCTGTATACTATACGTATTTACAGACACAAACCAAAACTGTGTGGAAACGAGGCGTTAGACTCACTTCCAGTCCATGTATATGTTTTATATTGTATATTGATTCTTGTGTTACGGGCTGCTTTGTGTGTACAATGTTTGGTCAAATCAGAAAACCTCATTTCCCACATTGACCACAGTTAGAACAGTATACAGCCTACGGCCACTTAAACCATGTGAGCCATTCCTGTTGGGAGGAATAACGTTTGGTCTTTGCCTTTTTCGAGGCGTCGTCTGCTGCTGTCTGCTGACCCGCTGCTGACCCGCTCATCAGAAATTTAGGAGAGCTTCGGCACAGGAGACTTGTTTTTTCGTGACAGAGTCGACAGTCCGTTTTATTGTCACCACAGGACTGTGTGAGGGAGAGTGTGTCGGAGAGCACTGACCATCGGCGGTAACAGGTAGAGGGCTGTCTGCACAGTAGGAGCTGTTATGTTGTGATACTGTAGCTCCGCAGTCTTCCTCACAAACAGGCAAGCTGGTTCTTTCCCTTCTGATAATTAATAATTGAAGTTAAAGGGACATATACAAATGGGGACCTGCTTATGCACCATCTCAAAAATAGTCTCAAATCGTGAATAAATTGTTACGCTTGAGTCACGTGAAGAAATGAGTAAAAAGAATTTCATACCTGGTGGGATTTATTGTCAAGTACAGGTTGGTCTTGACCAGTTCTTGACCAAAGAGATATATTTTCTTATTTATTGAGAAATGATTGTGAAATCCTTAAGCTGCAGGCGCTCCGATAAGGAGCTTAGGCAAATATCACCTGCTGCTTTCCCTCCTTCTTTCTATTCTAAGTAGCACACTCACTGTGTTTATAACAGAAAACACACCACTCCTTTTTTTCCGCTGTAATACCAGGGGACCCTGAAATTGCTCTTATTAATCAGAGCAGTGATAATGAGCAGTGAATAATAACCACGGGTGGAGGCCTTCTGAATGCAATGAGATGTGGGGGAAAAAAATAAATAAATAAATATTCCGCTCCCCTAGAGAGGTGTTTATTTGAGATTTGAGGATTTGAATGTTTCTGCGGTCGTCCCTAGAGACTCAGTGTGGGTATTTCTGCCACTGACCTTATCCCTCACAAGTGCAGTACCAGCTGCCATTCCCCTCCTCCCCCGGTCCTCCCCCCTCTTTTTATACTTCTTCAGTAATGCAATTTCTTTATTCCTGTGCAGGAAAAAGTAAGTGAAAAGGTTTTTACAGTAAGACTTTCATGCCTTCAACCTTTCAGCTTTAATAGGCCTGCATAAGCCTGCATTATAGAAGCCCTGAAAGGCTATATGTGAACAAAATAATATCACATGCATGATAACAGTCTTATGTATGAGTTATACTATATACATAGAACAGGGCTGGTCAGTATTGAACCAAGTAAAACTGAGAAAATCAGGCAACATCTGATCAAAGAATAAGTAAAAAAGAGCGATACATAGCTGTGTATTTATTGTATACTGTATGCACACTTTTGTGAAAAAAGGTGTTTACCCATTGACTATTAATGCATTTTCACAATTTCCTAATGGAATGTGGATACAGCTGTAAACATATTTGAAATAATAATAATAATAGAATACATCAAAATTAGCTATCTTTCCTATTTCTTTGCACTTGTGCATTGTTTTTTTCCCCTCATCTGCACTTGTGTTGCCACAATACTGGAATTTCTAACTCCAATACAATTCCTTGAAAAATATTGATATGTGATATGCTTTTTGATACCACGGTGGAAGATTGACTGATTTGAGGGCATCAAATTTTAGATTTTTATTAAAAAAGGAATAGCGGTGTGTGTGTGTGTGTGTGTGTGTGTCAACCCACTGTTGGAAGAGAGAGCAGAAAGCTCAGCTGGTACCCGTGTATCAATACTGCAGAAAATTACTATTGAAACAGTTTAAAATATTATCGATATGAATCGATACTTAGATATTTTCCACAACACTAATCTGCACAGGTGTCAGCCCTGTGATAGTCTGGTCTCAGCTCCAGCCACCCCCCCCAGCAGTTACAGATAATGGATGGATGGATAATCTGCACAGCATTGTTCTTTATCGCTGCATTTCATCCGTGATTGCATTGCCATCAGACAAGCAGTCTAAAACTACTACTTTCTCACACTGAACTGGATAAGTCATGCATCCTTTTTTAATAGTTTGATTAGTAATAAGCTCTGACCGACGTGTCCAACACTGCCTATGGTGAATTAGACAAACTTTGGCCCTCACCATCGCAGGTTGTTCCTTTGCCAGATTTCTCCACCAACAGATTCATTGGTGCAGAATTGACTTGGCTTCAGAGGGCACAGTGTGGGATGATGGTGTTACTTATGGGTGATATTTGTTTGCAACTCCTGACATTTAAAAAAAAAAAAAAAATACCTTATCTTTTCTCTACCGCCCAATGTGAGTGGGTGAGTGGACTTTTCAATTCCTTTTTTACCGTCCATAGTTGTTGTTTTTCCTATTGTAGGAGAACAGAAGCTCAAATAGAGAAAGTGCTTCAACAACATGTGTTTTCACGTGTTGGGAGTAAGAGGGGCAGAAACACAGTCACACAGTGCTCTTGTCTAAACCATTATTGCAGACCTTTGCCTGGGCTTGCCTCCAATCTCCTTCAGATTGGAGCTTCAGAGACGGTAATTGTTATAATAGCCACTTTGAGCAACAGTAGTACTGAACTACTTTCTCATCAACTAAGTATGCAGCCTTCTTCTACATAAATGGAAATAAGGAATCATACATGCAGAAAATTAGCTGGAATCCCTCTGTGAAATTAGCTTTTGACTGAATTCACTATCCATACATGCTGCTGCACACTCATTGGCCCTGTTATTATTCACACCTGTATGATCTAATGCTTATTATGGATGAACATATGGTGTTAACTGGACTGCATTATGTGAGAGGTGTTTCTAACCTTCTGCCTCCATCATGTATGTAAATAGGGAGGACACGACATTAAAAACACCTCTCCATTTAATGCAGTCCAGCACAACAAAGCCACTAACCTCAATTCTAAAACATAATTTAATTAGCATCTCTATTACAGTGTCAGTGTGGACACTAATCTAACAACCTTACAGGGATTTAACAGTAAAATGCTAAACTACTAAACATACTATACTGAATTAGGGCTGCAACTAATGATTATTTTCATTGTGGATTAATCTGTCGATTAATTTCTTGATTAATCGATTATTTGTTTGGTTTTTAAAATGTCAGAAAATGGTGAAAAATGTCAATCAGTGTTTCCCAAAGCCCAAGATGACGTTCTCAAATGTCTTGTTTTGTCCACAACTCGGAAAATATTCAGTTTATTGTCACAGAGTAGTAAAGAAACCAGAAAATATTCATATTTAAGAAGCTGGAATCAGAGAAATTTGACTTTTTCCTCTTAAAAATTACTCAAACTGATAAATCAATTATCAAAATAGTTGGCAATTAATTCAATAGTCATTGCAGCTCTATACTGAATCCACATGCCAACTGATACACATCAGCTATTCTGTGACACTAACTTGTTGCAGGCTTGTGTTTCCATCCACCTGTTGCTTTTACGCACACACTTTTAACACACAAATAAATTGACATTATTGCTGTGAAAGTTTTAAATGCATTTTTTCATAAGAAAAAAAAAGAAGAAGAAGACCGGGATAAGGTCTTTTTTTTTTGCACAATAGCCCCCGCTGTGTGACCATCGGCGACTAGCTAAAACTCTCACATACTCTAACTGGTTTTGTCGTCTTACACAGAAGCTTCTCCCATCCTATTCTGGTTCGTTGCCTTTTGTTAAATCTGTAAAGTGGCTTCTGAATTCTGAATTGCCATCATCTATTTCTGTTTCTTTATTCATTATAGCCAGTATTGTTGTTTGCTTTAGTCAACGCCATTTCTAGTTGGTTACGGTTGCCTCCTTGGAGAGACGCACCCCCACTGGTGTGAAGTGTGAAGAAATAAACAAAACAAAGCTGCTGTCAAAGTTATATGTGGCAGCATATGTGCTTCTCGTACAACCAGTTGAGAGTGTGACTAGCAACACTCAAACACACACAGACGCGCATACACAATATTGCTACCCTGTTTTTAAGTTCTACCTCTAATGGGGCTATTTTAATATAATTTATGGGTAACATTTTTGTTTAATTTTGTATTATCTTCCATACTGATTCTATGTTTAGTACTCTAAATTTAATTCTGCTGTAGCTTGTGATTTTAATATAGTTTATTTTTGTTTATATTGACGTGAGCTTCTTGTGCTACTTTCTCTCACCTATACAGTATTGTTCTTCATAACTGTGTGTGCGCTTTTTATCTCTTTGCTTCAGCGCTTCATCACTGCAAATAAACTAGAACTATTAGAAAATGTAGAAATGTGTGATTCATATGCTCATCCCCTTTATGTTCTCCTCCTCCAATAGTCTGCCTTGATCTGCTATCAGCTAAACAGCCTCATTCCAATGATGAGCTTTAGTAAACTGTAGTTTTTCTGTGGAGCTCCGTCTTTATCCCGGCAGCCTATTTGTTTTTGATAGCACATGATTAAATTTGGCCCAGGTTTGCACCGAGGCTCCCTTCCTATTCACCTTCTTCCACCAAGAGCCGGGGAGTGCGTGAGACTTTTTTAGATGCAAGTTGTGATTGATGAGCTTTTGATTGGAATCGCGAATGAGACACTTTCATTACTGTCTGTCAAAGTGCATCCTGTTAGGGGCAGTAAAGTCTATGGGTGTCTGCGAGAGTGCATGTGTGTGTACGTGCCAAGCTTGTGTGAGTGTAACGATAGAGAAAGAGAATGGCATCACTTGATGATGAGACCCACTTAATGACATTTCTGATTTGGTTTCTACCAAAGCCATGAGCCTGGGGATCTGGAGGCCCAGATCACTTCCCGTAAATGAGGTGCCTGATGACTGAGTTGTGACGAGCTCATCCTCTCGCTTATATAGACAGAAATCTGGCCAATAATCCCCCCTTCACTCACATTGAATCAAACCATTAGTCAAAATTGTATACACAGCAGGTGGATGGGTGGGGACTGGATCTGTATGCTGGTGGATGTGCAGATGTGCTAAAGAATATGAACAGCAGATTGCATGAAGGGTATTGTGAGGTAGCAACAGTATGAGCAGATAGAGCTCTTTACATGTTGTTGCCGTGTTAAGGGGAGACACCCCAGGTGAATAGGGTAAAAAAACAAATGAATAGATATCACGATGAAACTTCCCCAATTGATTACTTACATTAAGACAATTATTTTTTGTATTGCAAGTTTTCTGAAATGTTATGTTTAAATATGCAAATGAGGCATTATCTTATGAAATATGTGCTAATTTGCATACATTTCCAGAACAGTAATGTGAACTTTGGATAAAGCTAGGTTAACATTTTTTGTTTCATTTTGTTGGCATATTAGAGTCAAAGATTTTTACTGAGGGGATTTTTTGGATATCTCTTTTTATCGCTCCATAAATCAGAAGATACTGTCAACAGCCATGAAGAATCCATTTTTGCCAAGTTTTTAGGAATAAAATGTTCTATAAATCAGGCTATGAATGATATATGAACAAAACCCTCTATAAAAACCTTCAGAATATAAATAGGAATGAAACTGGAAAGTTTGGTGTATGTAAGTGATACTGAAGTGGAGATTTCTGGCGCAGAGTCTGAGAGAAAAAAACTAATTTGGAGAAAACTGCCTTTAAATATATGGATTGTTAATTCCATACATTTTGAAGACACTACAGGTGAATAGAGTAAACCTGTTCAAACTTCCCCAGTTGATTACTTATATTAAGACATACATTATTTATGTATTATTTAAGTTTTCTGAAATTTTAGGTTTGAATATGCAAATGAGGCATTATCTAATGCTAACTTTTGGTGATTTTAGGAGAAATCTACAAACGCAAATAGACAAAGTGTAGAAAAATAAACACCTAAATATGTATTTTGGATGTTTTCTTTCCAGTAGTCTGAAGGAAGAAGCTAAATAGTCCAAAATCTCAAAATTGAGTGTGTGAAAAACAATGTTTTTGCCTGGGGTGCCTCACCGCCACTTCCAGTAAGTCAACTTGCTGTCTGAGGAGCCAAGTTATTATAGTGACCCCCAGGGACGCACTAGCCAAGTTGCATGACCAAAAGTAAGAGAGAGGAGATTGAAGTAAGACAGGTGACTTTTTCAGGTCTACAGTAATGTGATTATGGTATATAATTAAATTAAGCTATAATGCAAAGGTCCCTTGATATACTTCTCAGTTTGTGTAAAGCCTTTATTATGTCTCCTGCTGTGATCAATTAGGTTGTCAAGAAAAGGTTTATGAGATGTGCTCACCTCATAATCACCACAACGGGAAACAATTTGCATCTGCTCGCTCATCTATTCACAGACCAGTTGCTAGTTAGCAGTGACACAAATGCATTGTGGGAAAGCTATTGATTGTTTTCCACCTTTATAGTAGCGGTGCCAGATTTATTTGCAAAATAGCACTCATCATTTCCTCATATTGAGGAAGCATGACAAGCCATTTTGCTCCTGGCAGCGTCCCTATTTCATGTCACATTATTTCCTGTTTTGTTCGGGTCACCTTGGCACTAAACAGGCAAGCAGTGCCTGCAGCAGCTGTGATTAGAAAAAAATGTTTATCAGCAAATGATGTTTCTTCAACGAAAACAAACGGCACATCACGATTACTGCTCAATTAGTGGGAGCCAACTCATTTATTTCCAGGTTTAGCCCGAGGAGAAGACGCTTATTTTAAAAAATAGAACAAAAGGCTACAACTGCAGCGAGGAGACAATGAGTGTGTCCCAACTCCTCATAAACTAATACTGTATACATAAAACAAATCATACTTTGTGCTAATCTCCAGTTGGTATCCAATAAATTAACCTATAACATAACTATTTGCACCAACAGGAAATGATGCAATAAGGTGCTGTAGAACTCGGTACCAAACAAAACACAGTTTTTATTGAAACATTACCACAACATATTTATCTGTCCTGCGACTACTGGTGGATTTAACTAAGTAATTAAATTAAAGGAACAGTGTGTAACATTTTGGGGGATCTATTAGCAGAAATGGAATATAATATTCCAAATTATCATTAGTTACCTGAAACCTGAAAATTAGTCTGTCATGTTGCTGCGCCTTGTTTCTACATTAGCACAGAATGGACAAACCAAACGCTGGCTCTAGAGAGAGCCTTTCACATTTTTATGTTACCTGAAGGCCACTGTAGTTTCACAACCGGCTTGTGAAGCTGCAGTAACGTGAGCAGCAGAGTACAAAACCGTGGTACCGCCTGCCGCCGTCTGACTTCCGCTGCTCCTAAAGTAGTGTTATTATGGTGAGGATGGCTTCTGAGTGAGGCGAATAGCGTTACCACGGTTTTACACCTACGTTACCGTGGTCTTGGAAAGAGAGGAGTGAGCGGAGGGGTACTCAGTTGGTTGCAATCTGCAACCACATCACTAGATGTCGACAAGTCCTACACACTGCACCTTTAATTTGCTACTAGCTAAGTAAGCCGTCACGTTGAAATTGGCACTATTTCTTTTTACCTCTCTTCTTCTTTTGTGTCCATTAACACGGTTAATTCCATCCGAATTGCTGCAATTAAGGTAGAAATGTTGACACTTTGGCATTTACTTCTTTTCCCTTTTTTTTTCTGGTGCCTAAATACATTCTCAAAACATGGCTAATATTAGTATATGGCATTAAACTGGGATGCAGTGAAAACTCTTTGCTATAGATACAGCTGCCAGTCACTGTTCAGTGCATGATGAGCTAACATGGAGTAAAAAAGATTCTGATTCTCAATTGTAACTGTGAAAAATGACTGATAGAGACTGTCTCTCCCTTAATTGTCACTCAGTTAATAATCGTCACAGTCTGATGTGACTCATCTCTGTTCTGCAAAGCAGCTAATCTTTTGTTCAGAAGAGGGGAAAAAAACACTAGCAGCGTATCTGTGCCTTTTCAGTTTAGGCAGTGTTGGGAGTTGGTTTGAAGCTTATGCGAGCAGCTCGGCACCCGCTTTTCATAGCGCTCCAATCAGCAGAAGATTGCACATCGCAAAGGCACAATGCCCTCATTGCTAAATGATACCTGCGGCATGATTGGATCTGTTGATTTAGATTAGACTAATACTGTGGGTCAGATTACACACACACACACATTCAGTCAAACACATCCACCCAGCTCCGCCCTGTGTATTCCAGTGTAATCTATGTGAAAATGAAACCGTACAATACGGCAGGCATTTTCATCTCGACATTCCCGTGACCCTGTTTCATTGATTAGCTTTTCCAGAAGCTTCCTCTATGTGTTTTTTTTTGTACTCAGGCTCGGTGCACTTTTTAGCATTTGTTGTGTGTGTGTGAAACAACATTCATTATTTACACCGGATTTGTGAACCTGGCATCCAGCCATGTTCCTCTGTATTGGATACAGGTGCTTTTGGGGGTGTTTTCTGTGATTCATTTTGTCAAAGGGTGCAGTGTACGACCTGCTTCTGTGTCTGCAAAACACAGGCAGCATCCCAGCGGTTGTCTCATCCGTGCACTGAAAAAATGAAAGCACATCTCTCCTGCTATCACTCCACAATGACAGAGCATAAGGTAATCCCTGTTCATGAATGCTATAGATCCCCTTGCGTCATGTGCGCGAAAAAAAATTATTTCATTCTCCATTTTTCCCCCTCTATCTTTCTCCTCTGATGAATTGTATGACTGCAGGGTTCTGTATCTGCCTCTTGTCATGTTGGAGTGATGCAATTAGGTTTGTATTCTCTGCAGTCTCTGTTCTTTTGCAGGAGAGGATTGCCTATAAAATACCTTGTCTGTGCAAGCCGCTCGCTCCGTCTAATGAGCTGACACCAGTGTTGGTCTGAGATAGGTGACGTTTTTAGCAAAGCAGACGTCTCAGTAACGGATTTCTTTATTTAGAAATATAGAGTTAACAGTGTTTAGTTTGGGTCGGACGGATAACAGATAATAACAAGACTACAAATACATTTTACCATTATGCAGCTGCTCCTATAAAACTCAAATCCACAAAAGTCTCAATATAGCTCTTTTTATCCTCCCCTTCCTGGTTCCCAGCCTTAACAATGTGTGGAGAAGCTCCTAAACTAGCTTTATCAGATGCATCCTGCCGGTGGAGGTCAGGGCTGAAGGGGCAGAGTGTCAGAGTTTAACTAGCTCATGTCCTACTGGGTCTTCGCTGCGACTTGACCTCAGAGTTTCGGTGTGTTTAGCATTCCCTGCATGTTGGGGAACAAATCCACCTCCAGTCCAGAGCCAAAAAAAAGGCAGTGGCAGTTAAAAAGACAGAGTGCTCTGTCGGAGCGCTGCAGGGTCACCGACTACATCAGTGTGCAGAGATTAGACGTGTGCAGATTACTCTGTAAATAGTGGATGACATTGCTCCTGACAAGTAATGATATAAAGACTGAAAGACAACTGTTTTAAAGTGTCTTCAGAGGTTTTGAGCTCACCTACGCTGCAGTGGCTTTGGCTGTTGGAGTTATTTCTTTACTGATCTGTAGCACAACAACAATATGACTTGAGTTGTCGCACTCCACCTGAACTGGCAAGAAAAAACATGTTTTTTTTTTTTGTTTTTTTTTTACCAAGTGCTGATATATCGTATAACGAGACCAGCATTTGTGCCCCTGCTGCGTTTTCCCTATGACTCTAATTCTTCAGATCAACAGGAGGTTGGTACCCACTGTGAACTCTCTCATGCATGTGTCCTCTGCCTCCCTCTCCCCTCTTTCCTCTCTCTATCCATCTCTCAAGATTGATCTTTTTCTCTTAACCTGTATGCGGCACCGTCTTTCTCTCGCTCCGTCACATTTGTCTTTAGATGCGTTACATTATGGGGTCGGATGAATCAAAATCTGAGTCACTCTGAGTCATCAATTTCTTGCCTGTAAATGTGTGAACAGGTGCAATGCTTAAACTGATCAAATACAAATATCACTATACCCTCTTTAGTCATCGTTTCTTATCTACAATCTGATAATCTGTGTTATAGTTCACCGTTATATAGATACTTCTTTCCACCCCAAATAAGACATAAACCCATGACTCATATCCTCCTAAGCTGCCTTCTTCTTTCTATCTGCCAACACAGGGTCTTGCTCTTTGATAGTGTTGATTCCCCCAAATCCTCTAAACGATATCATCCTGACCGGCCCTCTTACAACCTTTTTCCCCTGGTCAGCACATTGCACTTTGCCCAGAGTGGAAGAAGCCATTCTGCCGGCTGTCACCACACAGACAGATTCTGTGCCGTTCTTGTCTGGATGATGGATCTGGAGTAGTCAAAGAGTTGCTGACTCCTCACTGACCACCTCTCCCTCACCACCACATGTCGGCTCCTTAGCCCACCAGCAAGGGCCGCCATGATGGATAGGGCATCCATCGCTCAGCCTATCCCACCCCCTTCCCCCTCCACCCTGCAGGGCCTTTGTCAGTCAGGCCTCCGGTGGCAGCTCACGGCTTGACACAGGCAGGTAAACACGGCAGCCATATTGTTCTCGGCTTACTCGCTGTCATCACCGTGAGGTCATTGTGGGATTCAGGATTGCAGATGCCTGGCGACGGATGCAGTTTTTCTGTCTCTTTTCTCATGCGTATCTTTCATTAACTTTTTAAAGATAAGACTCTTGAAAGGATTTCTATTAGTTTCATAATATGTCTCTGATTAATGCCATGTTTAGATAGCAGAAGGCTTAATGAATTTCCTAGGGCATCTGAGGTCTTCTGCCCTTGTGGTGCCCTTAATTATTTAAACTGAGCTCAGTCTTAACATCAGTCCTATTAGGACCAAGCTTCTTTTCTTTAATGCCTCTTTCTTTCTAACCCTAAACACGCCCGGCAACGCATCAAACACTCGGATTTTGTTTTGTTTTGGCCACTAACTTGAAACCATGCTAGGTGGTGAATTGATTCGGGTTGTTTCAGTTTCCATTAGGAAAGTTGGAAGAAGCAAAACACAAAGAGAGGCCTGTATGAAACAACCCTGGAGCAATTAAGTGCTGCTGGTGGCCTGATAAGCTTGTCGAAGTGGCTGATTTCCATTGGACTTGGAAAAGACCAGCAGCTATCACCGTGTTTGTAACAACTAAGTAGATCCACTGTGTTTTTTTTTCCTCACAGGCTGATGCTAAGAGGAACTGTGATACAATAGCTGGTCTCTTTTTAGCCTGTCTATCAATGTAAGATACATTAATATTACATGATATAATTGACCATGTACTGTAAATTGGGGCGGCTGTGGCTCAGGGATTAAAGCGCGTCGTCTTTTAACCACAAGGTTGGCGGTTCAGTTCCTAAATGCTTAGGATGGGTTAGATGCGGAGGTCAAATCTCGTGCATGTATACGAATTTTGTGACGAATAAAAACAGGAATGTACCGATACCGATACTGAATCGGATATCGGGCCGGTAATGAATCTCAGTCCTGGTCCTCTCTATGTGGAGTTTGCATGTTTTTAATGTATACCAGACCATACTACTTAATTTAATCACATTTCAATCCTTGGCACTACACACCATAATCATTGTAAGTCTCCGCCAGCCCCTTATGTTACATTTAGAATGTGTTCTCGTTTTTTTTCCTACCATGACTTCAGAGAGCATTAGTTTTACTTGATGTGTGTTGCAGCTGTTCATGTGGACAGGTGAGGCTGCACACGTGACCTGATTTTACATGAGCCACAGCCAGACTGTAGACCTGCCAGCATTTGATGGAAGCCTAAAACAGAATTTGAATTAGTCTTTTTGCTGATCCCAAAAGTTAGAACATAAGAAATGCAGGATTTGCTCCATCAGAAGTTAACTTTATATATATTTCAATGCCTATAGAATAAAGGATTTAATAGCCTCTCTGGCTATGTGGCAGTGTGGCCAATAAGATACAACATTGGGATATGTGTTCTGTTTTGTCTCAGTCTAACCATGTGACCTTGGAAATGAATGAGCTGGTTTGCAGTCGTCTGGCCATCAATTTAGTCCAGCTTGGCCCTGTAATGACCACTGGATGTTTGCTAAACTACAATTAAAGGATCAGGCTCAATCTTCTGCCAGATCAGACATTGTATTCTTTTAATGCATCTTATACACACTTGAGATGTGTCCCATTTCTAGAGATAAGATGATAGCACGAAGCAGAATGTCCTTTTCGCTTAAGCCGGAGCCCCCCAGGGTGTCTCACCAGGAGATGTTATTCTGCAGAGGCGAGGTAATTCTCACTTGTAGCACATCCCGTCTCTTGGTTTAATACAGGCAGCCCGTCACTTTGGCTGTTGATCACTCAGGATTTCTTATCCCGCTGAAACAATTAATGTGGAAGTTAAAGTGACACTTAATTGGTCTGTTACCAATTCATGGCAGTCAGCATCAATTACCAGGCAAGAATCAAGACGGAGTGGTGCTGTCTTTGATTTTTTAAAACCTGACATAAAAATGAAACAGCCAGTGACGGCTACGTTTGTCTTTTTCTGAGATTTTTTCTCTGACAAATCAGTCCAGTAGACATCCAAGCAAAACATGTGCAAAATGATTTGTTCAAGAATTGTCACAGACAGCCGAGATCTTGCAATACGCATTTACTAAACTTAAGTACAAGTAGCTGTCACAAAGGTAAAAAAAAAAGAATAGGCCCTCAATTTTGTAGTTATTAAAGAATAAATCTAGGTGTTTTCAGTCTGAGCTTTATTGTCCTAGTTTTTGTAGCCATGGTAATGGTGTTCAAAATGTAGTCAGTTAACTGTATGACTGTAAAGCTTCATAGCTGAGCTGAGCAGCTCTTCAGTACACACCCATTGTGTCAAAGTCCATCTCAGCAATTTGCAGTGAAGTCAGTGACAAAAGTCTGACTGAAGTAAACATGATGATTAGAAATAAGACGTTTTATCATAAGAATTAGGAAAAGAACCTCTGTAATGTCAAAGTAAGCTGTGGAAATCTATCAATCCTTTTACATTTAGATTAGTCTTTTCTGGGTTACCAGGCCATAGTAAATGTAGCCTGAAGCTCTGCAAGGAGGAGGATGCAGAGAGAGATAATGATAGGCAGAGAGAGAAAGCGAGAGAAAGAGAGTTTGCATACTCATCACTATATCTATTTTAAAAATAACAATTTAACCAGTGCATATTTGATGAGAAAAAAATCCATATACAGAAACCTATTGATGCAGTTTGAATGATTGCCCTGCTGTGTGTAGCACTGAAGAAACATATTAAGCTTTCCCTATTCATTGACTCAAGTTGTCCATGAGAGTCATTTGAGATTCTCAGTTTTCTCTTTGAATAAAATCTCCTTCACATTTCATATTGAGTAAATTACTCCCTTTTTAAACTAGACAATTCCACCAAGTGTTTTTATGGAAAAGCCAGCCCATTTAATGGCAGATAAGGCCAGGCCCTTTTAAACCGATTCTACATTCACTGCAGCACTGAGAAAATTGAGTTCTGCTGATGATATAAAAAGAAGATAAATAAATAAGACGCCGTATTCCTTTTTTTTTTTAGTCAGACTTTATTTTTGGGTAGGCTTACTGGTCCCTTGGAGAGAAACTGAATCACAAAAAATGTGAACTTACTTTTATTAAAGAAAGTTGATGCAACAATAAAATAATATCCAAATAACTGCTCATACATTGGCAGAAAATTCAAATCAAATGCTCTCTGATGAAATTGGTATTCTAAAAAAAGCAGTGTTTTTAGGTTATTTTGGAGCTGTTCCAGTTATCCCAATCAGAGAAGGTAACATTGGAAGTTGAAAAAGTCTATGAAGTGTGTAATGAGGTGACACCTGATATCCTCTTGGGTCTGTGTTGCATCGGGCTGTAAGGTCTCCATCTGTCAGGGGCCACCAGTGGCTAATCTCCCCCTGCATACTAGCAACTGATCCCACTCACCTCCACCCTGAATTATTCATTATTCACACACAGACTTTAGCCCACACTGAACTCTATTTAGTCAGAGGAAAGTGGTCTGTTCTGTAAGACAAACAGGAAGGCTTACTTAAATGTGCAATGTGTAATGCGTGGCCACATGCTCCAAACAAATAGGAGGTAGCATTTCATCTAACCCTCCTCCTCCATACAATCTAAATTTACACTCATCAGTTACAACAAAAAAGCCAACTACTAACTAATGGCAGGGCAAGAATACACCGAGGTGACGAAACTAATAAGACCGGTCAAATTGCTGTCTTATAATCTTCACGAGTGGCGTCGGCCTATAGATGACGTTATAGCTTGCTTAGCTCAGTTTTAGCAAGACCACAGTAGCAAGAAAACAGCCAAATCAAAGCCATATATCGACTCCACCTGGAATGTTTTTCGGTACGGTTTGTGTTGTGATTAGTTGCACTAAAGACACGTTTCGCTAAATAGCCAACGTTAGATGTTACGTACCAGTCTAAAAGAAACATTGCGAGTTCAGCATTAAGCCTCTCTTGCTGCCGAATGTGGTTTGTTGCTAACCGGACGCACTAGATGGTTTCTTACACTGAACCATCTGAGAAGACATCATTGGAAACTGTTTGGAAAAGGGCAGGCACTTTCAGAAAACTTGGCAAGTGATTGGATGAACCATCTGTCAATCAAACTCTTGCCGAGGCCAGTCGGGAGAAGAGCGAAAACATCTTTTCCATTGAGAAAAGCCTTAAGTGCCGTTCTTTGCTCTTCTTTCAATGAATAAATACTCTCCAGTTCTGATAGAACTGATGCTATTGCAGCATCTACGCTAAACTCTTAAGGAGCCATTGTTGTTTTGAACGGACAGTCGCCTCTCTGTGTCGTCACACACACCTAAGCCACGCCTGTAGCTGCACTATCGCTTACAGGTACAAGTGGTATTACAAGACAGGATGGGCTGGGGCTAGCTCAAGCCCCCAGGAAGATCGCCTAGCTTTGAAGCCAATTTTCGTTGTGGACAAACGGTGGAATTACAACTTCCGTGTCCATTATGTGATGCCATTGGGTCAAAAAGACTTTCTCCCATAGACTAGGAAAGAGATGTCTGTAAATCAGCATATCAGTTTTTACAGTTAAATAACTCTTATTTAAATCATAAGGTCCTAAAAGTTGTAAAATCCACTAATAGCGAGTCCAGAGTATTTCCCAAGGCATACTGAACTGCCGTTCATGTGAGCGAGCCGAGACAGAGAGTTTGGGAGGCAGGATTAGAGGAAATGTTAGTGTACTTGCTCTGTTGGCCCCATGGATGCGAAAGCAGTGCGGAAGATCCGGGTAATTTTATACTCGGCAGTCGAGTCATTTTGGCTTCATGCACCACTGAACAACTTTCATAGGAATGAAGGGTGCTCCGCCTCGGACGCTGTATCCAGTTCTTTTTATACATCCATGGGCTAGCTGGTTAGCAAACTTATTTCAGTAGATATCTCTGCAACGCAATACGTAGACGTCTTTGACATGACGTTAAAACTGTTTCTTCTTCACATCCTGTTGATAATATTCATTTTGTAAAAGTTTCAAACTAAAATTCTGGCCATATCTTGCAAACATTGCACCTTTAAGTGTCAGCTAGCGGATGTGGTCGTCCCTGTCTCACTGCCTTTCTGTACTTCTCTTAGATAATTCGCACCTTCTGCTGCTCCTTTGTGATGTTCAGATGACTAAGTGGGGAAATGGGCTGTGGAAAATGATCATCAATGCAGCTGGCCCGCTGACAAGAAAGGAGCATTTTCTCTTCTGCTCTCGAGAAAAGGAACATCCATTCAAACGCTGCACGATTCATTGCGCTCTTTATTCGTGACTTGCTTCTCTCGATTTCTAAAGATTTGCTGTTTTTGGTCACTTATGCATGTTCTTTTTACTTGCTCTCCGGGTTTTAATAGTTATCATGTTTCATGCCTTATTCAAAGAAATGTACAATTCATTAATAGTTTTATGAATCGTGGCAAACATACTAATTGTTTAGTTACTCTGGCATATAAATCATTCATTGTGTTACTCTGCTGGATTTTCCCCTCCAACGGTTCATGAGGAATTCAACATGAATATACATCTTCTGTCATATTTAGAGTCAGATAGCTGGTGATTGGACAGTGGTGTTGAGGGCAATATGGAACCACGGTTTACTTTTCGGTTATACTGCTGCTGCCGTTCGTTACCAGAAACAAAAGGAGCAATTTAAAATGATAATGAAGCGTTTATTGTCTTATGGGGATGGGAAATGTGGCGTGTGGCACGCGCTGGCTCGTAAATCTCTGGATGTCACCCGCGGCGTGTAGATGGATCTCCTCTCCTGTGGTTGTCTCCAGCCCCATATAGCGCAGCTTCGGCAGACTAATGAACACGGAGAGCCTTGAGAATGGTAAACAAGTGCCTGATTAATTGGCCCTCTGCTTCCATTATTTTCGCAGTGGAATACAAAATGTCCTACAATGGAAGGTTTTGATCAGTTTTCATTATTTTTTATACTATATACAGTATCTGCTGTATTCCCCTGGAAATGAGGGTGGCCTGTCTGTGAAGAATAGCGTGTCCCGGTGCACTCTTTCCCACTCACAGAATGGAAAATACACGCAAACTATTGCCACTCAATTACATTACAAGAACAGCCTTGGCATTTTAAACTGTATGAAACTCAACCCATTTAGAAAATAGCCAATTGATTGTAGTTCATTTATCAGGAGTCCTTTAATCAGTGCCAGACTTCTTTTTCTTTTTCTCCAAAGGCAAGCACTTGTTACTAAATTAAGGAATGAAGAAATATTTGAACCCTGAAATGTCTACCGCAGTTATTTAGTATATCAGTCAAGCACAGCAACTTTGAAACAGTTGCCAGAGCGAGGAAAAGATGAACCGCATCGGATGTCTTTGGCTGTCAGAAAACTGGATCATAATTTATTAAATTAGCTTTTGATTTTTATCTAATGAGAATGTTATGTAACCATCTCTTTGCGTAAAAATCCAGACTTTTCCGGGCCTGCATGGCCACGAACGCTCATATACTCACATATTCCACGCAGATATCCATGGCTTGCTCCCTTATCGTCATTTGAATGACTTTGGATAGAGCGATGTGTTTCAGGAGATCAGGTTGGAGAGGTGAAGATGGTTAGTGTCTGCAAAGGCCCCGCTGCTCCAAATCCTGCTTTAGCTTCCTGAAAATTTAAAAAGGCCAAAAGAGCTTGAGCTCTTGGCTGCCTCTCCACACACTGCTCGCTGAATCATTGAAGGGCCATTGGATTATCAATGCATGAGAAAGTCCTCAGTACTAGCACTTCAGAGAAAGAAAAAAAAAAAAGCATTCAACATCCAAACAAGTGTGACTCCACTGAATGCGAGCGTACTTCTGTGAGCTTTAAGGGGGTTTCTGTGTCACAATGATCTGACAGCTCCTGTCAGTGCGAAGCCTACAGATATTATTCCAGTGTTATTTCTTGGGAGTGCCTCTGCATTGTGTTCGTCCTTGGGTAATCTTTACATCACATCTCAGTTTACCACAATCATTGATTAGATCAACTCATTCTCTTTGATTATAACGTGAATGTTTTTGCAGACAGATGAGGTGAATTGGCTTGAACTTTCATTAGCTCCCTGCTTGGCTGCAACAGGTGGTCAGGGTTGACCTTTCTGCTCTACCTAATAAATGTTATGTCTTCATCTCTGATTGAAAGAGAATGTGAGCCCCTCCAGATAGATCATTTTCAGCTTCATGGCTGCTTGACTCTAGAAAGTGAGTTATGCTATTTCATATGAACATGACGACTCTAAATTTCTTTTTCTTTTTTTTTTGCTTCTATTCAACAAAAGCAGCTGGACCATATAGTTAGCAGGTTGTCTGCGGTACAAAGGATTGATGTTGAAAGAAAGAATGATCAAAATGCAGGCTTGCGTTCAAACCTCTCGTATTCGTTTTGCCAAGAAAATTTTGGCAGAAGAGACGTTTTATTTTGCATGTGCTGCTCCCCCCTAACATTATTACCCAATGTTACAAAAACCCACACAATGTTAGAACAAATTCACACTATTTCTCAAATTTTCCATGTCCATCATTTGTTGGAGTAGACAATGGCCTGTGATTGCCATGCTACAACGTGCTTTAATGCGTTTGCATTGAGTTGTATGCCGGTGTTTTGCTGTTTTCTCTCATACTTTATCATCTTTATCAACTTCATTTTCATTTATTTAAGATGTTTCATTATAGATATTTTAATTTGTGATCAAAAGTCGATAGTGTATCTCCAAGTCTTGTCAGTTTTGTTTGCAAAGAGCGTTCTTTTGATTATCAGGTGTCTCGTCCATCCGGAGGAGAAAAGAACGAGCGTGTATTGGGGTTTAACAAGAAGCTTTTCACCACAGCGATCCACTGTGGCATGAAGCCTGAATTTTTTTATCTCTTATACCTCTCACTGCAAAAGCACTGCTACATGGAAATCACAGCAGACCGGATATGCATATCACATGTATCCAGCAAACCCTAATGATAAAATCATACATGTCCTCAGGCTTGTAGATAGCCTAGTTACAGTAGGCAGCGGTTTGAATTCATCTTCTTGTCTTGGGACACATCCCTCTTCAACCTACCTTACAGTGTCTCTATTATACTGAAGACGTCCTTGTTCACAGCGAGTTAAACAAATTGTAAAACAGTGATTATTTTGTGAACTCCTGGTGGTTCTGTGAGGTGGAGAGATCTTCTGGGTATACTATACTGCTCAACAAAGCCACCAGAACAAGGATTTCTTGAATATTTATGGTTGTTCTGATGGGATTACTCTTATCTTTTGTAGAGCCACAGAAAAGTATTCCTCAGGGGGGATCTATCTTTTCATGATCAGAACCGACACCGAATGGAAAAGGTGCAAGTCTGACTTTAAGGCAGCAGTTTTGTACCAGGTATCTAGCAGTTCTTTAAAACACAGTTTAGACTACTGAACATCTCTGATGGATGGAGAACAGTAGGTTTCTCTCTTGCTTCCTCACTCTGTTTTTTTCTGAGAGTTTGGGAGCAATGCTTGTAATGCAAATAAGGACGCTTCAAAGAATGGCTTATTAGCATTTTCAATGGGAGAACTGTCCCATTGTGTGGGAAAGTTGATGATTTGATTCTTTCTCTTTACTGTATGTCACAATGAACAGTGTGAAGTGTTCTGAGTTGCTTGTGAATCTGACAGAGACACACAGTAAGTGACTTTGTTGAATATATGACCTTGTAAGCTCTTATCTCATTCTTTTGCTCGTGCACAAGCATTAGTGCAGGAGGGATAATCGGCCATGTCTGATTTGGAAGCACAGAGATTGATTGGTGCTGTGTTTTATTCAGTGTTTTTGCACCTAGGGCCATGTCTCTCCCTTTATGCAGTGGGATTCAGCAGCTCGGGCTTAGTATCATTATTTAGTTCTATATTAAGACTATTGATTACACTGTAACCGAGGCAGTGAGGCTGAAGCGAGTTACAGGCTGGTGGTAGTAGTATTGTTTTGATTTTGTAAACAAGTCTGGTGGGCGAGCAAATGACAACCCTCCCTGGTACTCCAGTTTTCTGGAAGTGTGACATTTGTCTGACAATATTGTATATAAATAAATAGTAATGTCCAGTTATTCCCTCTCAAACCACCACGAACGAGCCAAATAACTCAAAACATTTGGTGTAATTGCTGTAACCTGTATGGGATATTTGTGCATTGACAGCGATGCCTTGTCCGCCTGTGCTGAACAGATGCCGATATTCCCTGCAGCCCCGTTGATTATGGCTGGTATCATAGTAATTTAGTTCCCGTCACACTGTTGTGTCTGTGCAGAACTTCACGACCGGCCTGGAGCCCGTCTCTGTCAGAGAGCTTTGGGCTAGGGGGGCGACAGCTGACAGAGAGGACAGAGCAACCACAGCGCCACATCAAAGAGCACCAATTAGGCTCTTCTGAAACACTGATGATCCCTATTGTTTTCTGGGAAAGCCAGAAAACGCTTCATAACCTCTCTGCTGTATTTTTTCTTCCCCAAGTTTAAAGCTGCAGTGGGTAGATACGGAGAAAAATATGATTAAAAAAAGTTATTTTTATCAAACGGTCAATATATCCTGACAGTAGTGCATGAGACAGGTAATCTGAAAAAAAGTCATGTGCCTCTGTGTCCTCCGGTGCTCCTAATGGTATCTGCAAGATTTCACAGACCGGAGGAAACCAACCAATCAGAGCCGAGTTGGATCCTTGCCGTCTCTGAGCAGCTGTCAATCAAACAGTCAAACTAGGCAGCGCTGATAAAATATGAATCAATATTCTGTTACCGTAATGACTATTTCTCGCCTCAAATGTTTTCAGAAACATCTTGTAGTGTACTGTTTAGCTGTAAAAATTAGAAAGTTTGTGACCCGGCAGCCATGTTCAGATCAGTTGTGGAAACACCAAGCACCGCCCACCAGCCGGAGCACAGCCAATAAGAACGCTCTCTCTCTCTCTCTCTCTGAAATGACCTGTGATTGGTCAAAGTCTAGTTATCTCTCAGAGCACTTGAATTACAATATGCTGAAAGGTCATTATGGAATTTTTGCCCAATGACGCCAAAAACGTTCTGCCTACTGGAGCTTTAACCTGGCTACTGCTTTCGGGAGAGGCCCGGTCAAAGACGTCATCCTCTACATTTATGCCGCTCCTCTCTCTTGTCCCTGGAACAGGTGCCTGTGAATCAGTCGCCCCTCTTGTGTGCTAGAACACATTTTAAGGGGGGAGTAATGGCGGTTAAGAGCTTCACAAACATATGCAATGCAATTACGCTCAATTATGGGTGATCAACATTTGCATAATCTTTATCCCAGCTAAATCAGATGTTGTTTTTCAGAATGAAAGTCACATGAATAATTTATGTCAGTAAAATATATCTATTCTGTGGGTCTCAGCGCTCTCGGTGGCTATTCAGCCTCCTCAGTCATCTATCATTTATGATGGAGAGAGTTAGGAAGGCTCCCTGATTGAGCTAATGAATGCAAATGCAGTGCGAGACTAGCATGGGTCAGTGGCCACACTCCCTCCTCCCCATACCTGTTTTCTTCACTATCAATTCACTCCAAGCCCATAAACAAATGTGGCATGTCATTTACTGTGGCCGTGAAACGATTAATTTTCATAAAGAAGGGAAGAAATGGCCATCTCTTAGGTAGTCGGGGCACCTGGTTGTGTTTTGACAGTGATGATAAGCGTACATGGCAGCTCAATTACGTTCTCAATACTCGTTTTCTGTTTTATTTAGGTGATGCGAATCCTCTCTGTGAGCCACTCTTGTGGTTAAATATGTGGAAAACTGCATTTATGGTAGCACCTGTGCCATTGCTTTTTATTTTTCATTTGGCACCCTAGTGTGTCACATGAAATGGTATGCACACCATGCACTGCAGGGTGCCTCATGCATATATGCTGTCATGTGTCTGTTTGTATAGTTGCCATGGCTCACAATTGAGACGACACAATCACGACTCCACTAAAGAAAAGATCTAAAAATACATCAATATAACAAGTAACAAAAAGTCTTTTTTCATGCTTCAAAGTACTGTAGTAAATTGCTTGCCAGCTGCGTGTCATTGAGTTATGTTGTTTGTTTATGTACCATATTTTTATAGAGCATCTGATGAATGAATTTCTTATTAAAGGGGACATATCATGCTCATTTTCAGGTTCATACTCTCACACTGTCTGTCTGAATATACCTGTATTCCCCCTTTGTCAGAAACATTCTGTTTTAGCCCCGTGATGAAGCCCAGTCTTCTTTGATTGGCTTGCGAGAAAAATATGGTGCAAAGGTATAGTTCTCAAACCATGTGTGGAGATACTCAGATGGCGGGGCGGTATATTCTAATGATGACATAGGAAGGTTAGCCAAATCAGAATGGCTTGTTGGATCATATGTTTTCTGATCTAGGCAGCCCACAAAGAACTGACTGGCTTGTCTTATTTCACAGTCTGTGGGTTGGTAGGTACTCCAGATACCCAAATGTATGTGCGCAAACACAGAAAAATTAGTTTTTCATGATATGTCCCCTTTTAAAGGATCAGTGTGTAACATTTAGGGGGATTTATTGGCAGAAATGGAATATAATATTAATAAGTATGTTTCCTTTAGTGTATAATCACCTGAAAATAAGAATCATTGTGTTTTCGTTACCTTAGAATGAGCCCTTTATATCTACATAGGGAGCGAGTCCTCTTCATAGAGTCCACCGTGTTTCTACAGTAGCCCAGAACGGACAAACCAAATACTGTTAACTTTTCTTGCTTGGACCGGAGTCGAGTTACTCGCTCCTGTCGTTGCCGCCGCTCTCTCTCTATCTCTCTCTTGCTTCACCACTCACTTCCCTCGTAGACACACACTCTTCGTACTGGCTCTGCTGCAAATGACCGATGCTACTCTTACAACAACGGGCTCTAGAGAGGGCCATTCTCATTAACGCGTCAGCCACTGTAGCTCTCTCACACGCTTGGAATACGGGAGAGGCTTCGCATGGTTGCAATCTGCAACCTCACCGCTAGATATCGCCAGATCTACACTGTTCCTTTAAGTTAAATGTTATATCAGAGACTCAGTAAATAGCTTCTAGCGCCAGTTACATAAATCAAGACACACAACTGTTTATTTTATAATGCATGGCACCAGATAATACAACTTAACTTTCAAAAGAGCATAGGTTATTTGGCTTTCATGCATTAAGCATGAGATGTTTGATATAAAGTACGTGCTGCCCGTTCCATTTTCTTCTATTTGTCTACATGGGATATATCTGTAGTTGCAGCATGACTTGTTTTCATATCATACTCTTCTAAAAGTTTGATTTCTGTATTTAAACAAAGAAATGGTGCATTTATTCTTTGTGTGTCTAAAAGAAATGTCTGGACATCTGTTTTCCGTGTCTTGTGTTACCGGCATCCTATTAGTGTGGCAGTACACTGACTGTGTCTAACTGTAATGGCATTAACCATTGTTTCAGATGGTTGTGACATTCAAGACAGTTTGTGCCAGTTTTGTTTTTTAGTTCCCAGGAAGTAAACTACTTTAAATTTATTTTCATATATTGTATTTTTGTTCTTTAATCTTTGGCACTTTGTTTGGCATTGTATTGCCCTCTGTGTCTAATAACATAGAGGCTGAATCAAAGCTTAGAAACATGGATTGACCCAGGTCTTTTTGTGAAATTGCATCTCAGATTGTGGATCCTCAGTGGAATTTGGTCAGTGAGATAAGACTCGGTCCTGACCATTACCTCTCCCAATGCTTTCATCACAGTAATATGCCTCATGTCTGTTTAATATGGGAATGATCATCAGTGATTTTGGGGTATTGTCTCCTGTCCTTCATCTGGATTTTTTGATTTAGATCAAAGGAATGATCAGAGAATCAAAAGCTCTATCTGGTACGGAAAACACTAGAGGCTTCTAATGGACAGTGTCTTTTCAGTGGTTTTATTGTTCCTGCTTGTTATGGAGAGGACACATAATGGACAACTCGCGGACATTATTCCTTCACTCTACAATGCAGCGCTTTTATGCACCATATTCATATATTTTAGCCAGCACTGAAACACCCGTTCCTAAATACAAAGACTGAGTGACGTTATCTGCTGGCAGTGGTTACAGTATATGCCTTTTTTTTTTTTCATCCCAAGCTTCCACAGCTCTGACAGCACAAAGCACCCGCACTCCACATAAAAACACACATACACACTGCCACCTCCTTTTCCACACGTCCAAAAGTGAAGCTCTACCAGGGTTGTCAACTATTGCCAACATGGCCCTACTTTTTTTTTCCTACCCCTCTGCAGGCAGCCATCAGAGCCTGCTCTGACAGCTCCGCTTTTGATATTTATATTTCCACTGAATTTTAATTACTTTGTGCTTCATCTGTCATCCTTCATTGTTAGCGTGCCCATGGCCACGTGCAGCGGTGTTGTTTTACAATGGGTCTCTCAGATATTGACTTTTTCCATTCGACACATACGTGTCTCTCCAAGTGTTTTCCTCAGGGCATTAGCATGTTGTGTTCACCTGGCTAACACAACGAGGCACGGTGGACTATAGATATAACATGCACAGCTTGCTCTTTGACATTTTGCTCATTTCCTGTCTCTCCAGCTGGCATGCATGTAGAGGCTGCTGTGACTGCAGGTGAAGTGCAGACACTGTTTGGATGTGCATTACTGCTTTAAGAACGGTGTAATCCACAATTCTTTAAATGCACAATGCAAAGGGGCAACCCAGTGTGAAGCAGAGTGTGGTTCTTATAGTGTGTTATACAGTATTGTATCTTTGAGTGAATTATTATTTAATCCTTTAATGCAGGTCTCAGAATGGATTATCCTGCTTACACCCTGGACACTTGGCCAAAAAACAAAAATAAGCACGCTCACTTATTTTTGACTTTTAGACTTAGAAGGTTATGAAACACAAGTTCTTGTTTCCAAAGCTATAAAGGTGCTAAATTCGATATTCAGAGCATTAATATAGCAGCAAACAACTATTGGCTAAAGATATACAGTAGAGGAGTAACGTCTACCTGAGCAAAGATTGAAGTCCCTCTCCCTCTGTGTGTGTTGTAATCCGAGCTTCTCCTGCGTGCTCCACTGGCTAGCTCACGGCCGCCGCTCTGCACTGCTCTCATACGGCGGTTATAGCTGATAACTGTCGTTGCAGAAGCGTAGCGACCACCCTCCGGTTCCCCCTCAGGTAAACACTGTTGTCTCTGTCAGCACTTTCGCCGTTGTTTGCACTGATTTGCGCTGTTAGCACCGCTAGTTGCTTGTGATACAGGTAATTTCATATCTCGATAATGATATATATCACGATATAGCACGTTTTCTGGTAATTCAGTGAATAATTAGTCTATATGAAATAACCACAAGGTAAAGCCTATTAATGTATACTCCTGTGTGAATTAAATGCCTAGCCCTACTAGCTGCAAGCCGCGACTTTTGCCGTCGCCATGTTGAGAGCCGTTGAGAGGCAATAGAAATGATCCCAATCCCATATTTAGCACCTTTTAAATGTTTGCTTTTTTTTCGTGATTACATTTTTATCACAACAGTGTACACAACATTGATCGTAGGCCTGAGCTGAAGTAGAGGGAAAGAAACAAACAACAAAAACAAATAAATGTTGAAAGTTAAAAAAATACAATGTAAAGATCTTACACATTTAACTAACATTTACACTCACTATTGCTCATTTTGTGGTACATAGAAATGTCATGGACCCTCCCTGTGGTACAGTTCTATCATGTTGCTATGGTTACGCATGATGATTTGTATATTTATGACCAATGTACGAATGTAAAAGAGTAATTAAATTTGAGCGAACCACACTGTTGTGGTGGTCACAACCTCCAGCCAATCAAAAACAAAATCCAGCTCACGACATGAGCTGGATTTAGTTTTGCCTTAACTGACCCAATAGCAGCAAAGACGACACTATTTAGTTTGTCACTTTTTATTGCCTGGCTTTTATTCTTTGTAACTTTAAGTTGGTTAAAATTTAGTCTCCAATTTTCTCACATCATCATTGCCACTTCCATCATCCTCTGAGAATGAGAATCTGTTTCCAAATCCAAGTTGCACAGATAAGATTTTCACTTCAAGATAAACACTGAGAGAGAGAGAGAGAGAGAGACTAATGCTGTGTAATATATAGTGAGACAGCATTAAGTAATTATGAGGGGAAATTATGAATGACATTTTTTCATTTGAGCTCATTTGCTCATTTGATGCTCTTCTTGATACGTACGTCTGGTTTAAGCTGTGTTAAAACACTATTTATCTAATCACATGCGTAGTTTAGAAATATATGTTTGTCATTCAGTCGTGGTGTAATGTTTGTTTTTAGATACTAAATTTCCCGACAACCCTGTAGGTGGACGCAGGTTAGGAGTGCATAGTATCAAGCATGTCATATCAGAGTACATTGTTTATGGCAGCTCAGAGACAGACTCCCACTACACTTCCCCTCATGACCGAACTCAATCCTTCCCTCGGTCCCTGGTGAAATGTTCCTCCTGCATGCTCCGTCTGCCTCCCATGGGAAAACTACCAGGAGAATGCTCAGGTTTTCCACAGAGCTGTGTTTTTTGTCCTGATTATGTTACTATACTTGTTTCTACCTGCTTGTTTATTTTGCATGTGACCTGTGAAATTATGCAAATGCTAATATAGTTTTCCCAAGGAAGTCATTTCCTTTTATGTTTTATTTAACTCGGTGCTATTTAAACTGGAATTCTATCCTGCAAACTTTCATTTCTCTGCACAACCCTGTCATGATTAATATGGACTTCAGCAGCAGAAGAGACCAGTTCAGCCAGCAGGCATACTGGTCGTGTGTTCACAGTGTCCCTGCAGGATTTTTTTAGGCAGGTCTCTGCTTAGTAGCTGGGCTCAAGGTGAAGAGAACAAGATGGATACCTTGGCCGTCATTTTGGCACCCTTGGCAAGGCTTCCTGCCGAGAGGAGCTCTCTGTATTACTGCTTTAGCATTAGGAGAATAAGTGAAGCCATTTTCTCTTTCCCTGACAACTTAAGCAGAAACATTAAAGATTCATTAACTACTGTCAACTTGCAGCTTATTTTAGAGTGGCACTCTGATGTCTCTCCATACAGCTTCATCCTGAAATGAATTCATATTCTCCTTTTGTTCCTCAGTGTCATGGATTGAAATATATACTGTGCGGCAGTATCACGCTGAGAAGCACATCCACTGCACTGATAAAACGCTAATCAACCGAAATGTATTCTGTACATCAAGTCCATTTCCACTGTACATACAGATGGCGTGTAATTCCATATAGCATGTAAATGTTAAAATCAATGATTATTCAGTGTATCCTTGTGATATAGTGGCTAACTGCACTAGAGCAGTCATATACCTGCATTTTGATAAGAGGATCTTTTTGATAGGAGCTGCGTTCAGAAACGAAACACTTCTGTTGTTGCATCTCCATAATCTTGTCCTTCAAAAGTTATTTAGAAATTCAAAGCATGCCTAAGCCCTTGTTTCTAATTACAGATGAGAACTTTTCTTTTTGATTCATGCAACCAGCTACAGTCAGGATCTCCTCATTATTCAGACAAATGAGGATTTGGATTCAGAGAGCTGTTTTATTTTACTGGCACTGTTACCAATCTGCAGCCTGTTTACCTTCTGTGTAGATAAGGCTTTTTTGATCCTCTTTTCAAAGCCTTAACTTGCCTTTTTCCTTCTGCTTTTGTCCCTCACATGGGTAATGAATGAAACTTTTATTTTTTATGGTTGCGTTGTAAATCAGAATCTGCTTTTTTTTGTGTCAGGCAATTAATTAAAATGTACTTGAAATGGATGCTGGATCCAAGCTTTTTTATTCCCTGAGACGTTTGTGTGAATCCGGGAATGAAAAGGTTAAAAGTTGCACATCATACAGTTTTGTTTCATTTTATTAGATGTTTTGTTTTACATTCAGTGAGCGGCTCTCTTCTCGGTTTCTATGGAGAGCACGGACCTCTCCGACACCTCACTCAGAGACCATTAAGACACAAGGTGGAAAAGCAAACATGGAAAGACTTTTGTGGCAAAACATCTCATCAGCTGTTCCCTGTCATCCGAGTCATTTTGCATCTGGGGCCTCTCGGGTACGTGGGAGAACACACTTTGCATTATTTACATGGGCAATCACTCAGAAATCCCTCCGTGTTTGGCCCAGCAGAGGAGCACAGGTCTAAAAATATCACCTCGGCGATGTGTGATTTTCTACGACATATAAATGGGACCTCCAGGTATGTACATTTGTCTCTGAAGCCATATTTCAATGTGAAGGTGGCGAAGGGATAAATGTCTGTGTGAGAGAGGATTGGTGCCGTAGGTTTCCTCAGGAGGTGCCCTAGATTCCCCACGCTACTGCACTCATTCGTTTGATGGACAGAAAAACAATTATCCATGAAAGAATTTGTCAAAATCGCTGATGCTGAAAGACAAAATCATTTGCGCTAGGTCAGCATTATCATACGATTGTCACCGTCGTTCACTTGCGAGTTTTTTCCGTGATGTAGAATGAAGATGAAAAGTAGCATCCTAAATATGTAAGCACAAGAAAATTTGGGGTAAAAAAGTAGGCACTACAGCTAAATGTCAGGGGCATTAGAATGTATTATCCTCATCAGCATCATCATCAGAAAACCATTTTCCTTGGCATATTTGAATGCACTTGTGTCGCAAGTAATAATAACTTGGCAGGGTAAGTTGCACAAGTCGACCAAAATTCATGTTTCCCAGTGTCATCTGTAATTCATTAACATAAAAACACTCTAATCCAAACCCCTTGTGAATTAAAGCCGTTAGAGCTGGATGAGTTTCAAATGAATAGCTGCTAATGTATCAACAAAAACAAAGTCACACAAAATTAAATAAAAATGTTATTCTTGCATTTTTATCATCACTCGAAATATTGATTGAAATAAAACCTTGGTCCTTAAAGGCTCTTAAAATGACACAGAATTTAGAAAAAAAAATTGTGCGTCTAAATGAGCATGAACTAATGAATGGCAACTGTGTTTTTTTAATGTGACTTTCTTCCCATGTTTCCCGTGTTAAGTGACATGGGAGGATGAGCAGAGCCCATTCAAGCAGAAGTGTGCGTGGGATTAGAAAGAGGCATGTAGCCCCATCTGAGTTGTGTTTTTTTTCCATGGATAACAAGCTCCACAGCCGTGAGGACCACATCTCCAGACACTGTGGAGGCTTTCAAAGAGCAACCATCTCCTTTCCCCCCCTGAGCCCAATCTGGCCTTAGTCGTCAAGACATGTTTCAGCAGCGTACCCTCTGGCATGTCCCCTGCTGCTTCAGCCCCCTGCCACTGCATCTGGATGGAGCCGTAGTCGCTGTCCTCCACTTGAATATCTGAAAATAAGAGAAGAAAATGCACAGGGAATGACTCGGTATGCAAGAATGAGTGGGAAAGAAACGTACAATGAGCAACAGTCAGAGAGAGAGAGTTGAAGTAAACAACATCATTATATGACTCCCTTGATTCTGGCCTTGTGAACTGGTCCAAAGTGTTTTTGCAGATGGTTGTTATGGTTGCTGGTGTAGTGTTTATGGCGCAGTGCTCACAGCTACAAACTTAGACCGATGCTGTAGTTTACAATCATGTTTAAGTGTTGATGGTACGATTTAACACGTTTCAGCGCACAGCCCATCATCAGCGATGTCCGCGATGCCAGTGCGCTGAGACTCGTTGATTTCTTCCTCTGCATCTTCTGCTGTTCCAGTTTCTACAGTATCTTTATCCGTCATTTATCATCAACACAAGTCTGCAGAGACAAACAAATAGCAAGGGGTGTGTCCACATAGCTTTCAGACACAGAGAAACACATCCTTTTCAATTTCCCAGACAGAAGTGGGGCTGGAGAAAACGCTAACTTTACACAAAAATGACAATTGTCAGAGTGCAGAGGCAGCGAGGAGCAATGCCCTCGGAGCAAGAAGGGCTGTGGTGTCTTTGTTAGGAGTTACTTTACAGACTCTCCAACCACAAGGCAACCATGAGAAATGACCAGATTAAACAAATTTTGTGTCATGCTAGGCATTTTAAGCTTTTTGCGTGTCATTTAACTCCCCGTTCTCATCCCCAACTCATCACATACCGACACACCGTTGCAGTTTTAAACGCATGGTGTAGTGTTGTGAATTCTAACAAAACTACTTGGTTATGTTTAGGTTAGGTTAGGTTTAGGAAAAGATCATGGGTTAAAATAAGTATGTTTGTCACGTAGATTAAGTTACGTATAAGTTAAGTAATCAACATATATAATAGGTCAATGGTCGACTTTTGCTTTTTACACGGGACATGAACAGCGGTCTCCTGGGTGAAAGTGTTTGTTTGACCCATCCATCGACTCGGTCCTCATCCCAGTGCCGACTTTCTCGCTCTTTATTAGGGGTGTAAAAAAAAATATCAATACGCTTGAGTATCGCAATATTATATTTTGTGATACTGTATTGATTCTCAAAAACACTATCAATTATTAATTAATAGTTTACATGCAAAGATTCATGGCAGACAGTGGCTCAGATTGCACAAAAAGGTAGTGCTATGATGTTGGATGTTACAGGGACTGTGCTAAATGTAGATCCCACTGTTCTGATTGCATTAAAGGGTAAACTCTTTGAATTCAGATTTTACGCATATGGTGGTGTGTTCCTAAAATTTGATTTAAAAAATCGCAATATATCGCCTTGCTTACAGTATCAAAATACATCGTAATATATTGAATTGTAACGTACGTCAACTGACTTGCGGAGCACTTGCTCTGAGCTTCTAAGTCTGCCGCAGCATGAAATAACACGCAAAAAGCAAACCAGGCTGGAGATTGTCTGCAAGAAACTCATTAACATTTTACAGCTGTGATAATGTAGCTTAGTTTTTCACCAGGGAAAGAGAAGGCACATGCAACAGATCCCCAACATTTCACTCGGGGCCCGTCTAAGATATTCTTCTGTCCATGGGTCACAATTACCATTCTAACGCTGCTCTAGCCCCTTGGCGTGGGTGGGCCACTTTAATGAGGGTTTTTAATTAACACAGGCGTTTCATGGCTCTGCTCAACATTTAGGGTGCGCTGTTCAGGGTGCTTCTTGGTGCCTCTTTCTTACCCCTCGGCCGCCAGGCAGATGGTCAGTTATTAGCAGTAATTAAAGCTCCATCATTGATCATGGTTTGTAATTGTGTTTAATTTGAAATGTATTAATGATTAAAAGCTGCAGCTGCATGGTGTGCATGTTAATGGGGATGGGGATCAACACGGGGATACAAGGTGTCAGTGGAAACATCTCATAGGGCTCACCCTCTCTGTTACCAGCAGACTCTTCCAATTACACGAGCAGGCAGTCCAGCACATAGCATTAACTCGGTTTCAGAGAATACTCATTAGCCAACGCTCGTTTCATCACTCCTCATTTGTTTATTTGTGTAGCTGATTTGGAATTAAGGTGGTAAACACATTGTAAACAAAACTAATATCATTTGGAGGCAAACTGCATGCAATGACATTTTCTGGATCTAATGAAGACAAAATGGTGTCTTTGTTGTGGATGGGGGTTCTTGAGGGAGCTGCGAGACCTTACAGAGAATAAAGTAGGTCAGCCGGCTGACATAGGGTGCCTGTGGACATGTTCTTTATGCTGCTACTGCTTCGCACACAGCAGCCTCGCACAGAGAGGAAGGAACCATAGTTAACATTGGTAACAGCTTGTCATTAGAGGAAAACAGCCTGGAGGTATTTATTTGATCATCCGCGTGGTTCTTGTCCATCATATTGTGGAGTTAAACAGATGAAGACAATGTGCTGGATCTGACAGTGCAGCGTGTAGTTGGGTATGATTGTGTGTCTGTGTAGTTGGCATGCTTCTTGGCATCCAACCTGATGCAACGCTGTGTGGAAGATGAGCGTGATTTCCATCTGATTTTAGATCATGTAAAATAGTTCAGCGGAGACACCCCAGGAAAAAAAACATTGTTTTTCATACACTGGCCAATTTTGAGATTTGGCGCTATTTTGCTTCCATAACATGTCTTCTTTCAGACTCGTGGAAAGAAAACATCCAAAATACACATTTTGGTGTTTGTTTTGCTACACTTTCTTTATTTGGGTCTGTAGATTTCTCCTGAATTCACATAGAGTTACCATTAGATGATGCCTAAATTGCATATTTAAACAACGTTGACAGTATTTTCTGATGAAGATGAGGTGATAAAAAGACATATCCAAAATTCCCTCTGTAAAAACTTGACTTTTGACAATTTTCAGATTTCTGTTCTGGAAATGTATGCAAATTAGCACATATTTCATAAGCTAATAACTCATTTGTATATTTTAACAGAATATTTTAGAAAACTTGTGATACAAAAAAAACAATTTTCTTAATGTAAGTAATCAACTGGGGAAGTTTCATGGTGATATCTATTAGTTAAACATTTTTACCTTATTCACCTGGGTGTCTCCCCTTAAAACATATTACAGTAGAACATGAAGTGATCACGGGATCTGGTTCCATCCTTTCAGAGATAGATAGTTAGTTAGTTAGTTAGTTCACATTGGTACCCTGCAGATACATAATGAAAAATATAAGTTATACAATAAAAAGTGTGAAATTCATATTCTTATACAGTAGAACAAGTACATTCCACAGGAACAAAGCAGACACATTAACTAAAACAGGAGCATTCATTACATAAAACATCGTTCAATAGAAGCGTAAACTATTTTTCCCCATTCCCGTTTTCATATATGGGGTATCAAAGGTAATGCATTCGTGTGAACGAGCATGGTATCCCATATTTCTAAGTCTTAAAAGCGATGATGCATAAAATGATAGCTTATTAAGGATGGCTTTGTAAATAGAAAAGAGACAATTATGTTCCCTTCAAGTGGTTAGTGATAGAGGATACACGGTCACATGTAATAAATCTGAGACAACTAGCATCAAGGGGCTTCAGGGTATAGGCAGCAGCATGCATGTAAATTACATCTACATAGTCAAGCACGGATCAAAATGTTGCCTGTAGAATCTTCAACCTACTGCTAAAAGTGAGGGACTGCTTATATAAAAGACACCTAATTTAAATTGTAATTCTTAATGTCATTCTGTTATACAACAGAGAGCAGATGAGCAAAGCAAAAGTGAACTGAATTCAGGTGAAGAAGAACCTTTTAGTTCTTTAGTCTTATTTTGGTGCAAAGATGTGTACATTAGCAGGAATGTAGCACAACATGGAAGTGAAAGCAGTGCTCTGTTATTTAAATGTGAAACTGCAATAAAAATATTTTGTTCTTAAAATCAATTAAAGGGACTATTTGTAACTTTCAGAAATGCTTATTAACAGCGACACCTGTGGCCGTGAAATCAATGAAAGTCAGCGTCGGGCTCGCGCTTGCTCGCTCTAAATATACCTGAACGAGCATCGCTCAAAACAGTGAGGCGACACACGTCAGCTAAAACCACAATATCACTCTATATTTCAGCTGCTTGGCAGTAATGTTAGCTGACCAGACGAAGGTCTCTCCATGAACATGATTTAGATCTGATCCTAGTGTTGGCTTTTCCTGCCTAAGTGCAGGCTGAAGCAGCGGGGCTCTGCAGCGTGTCTCCCTGCTCTCTCCACCCGCAGCCGGAGAGAGCAGAGGAAACACCGGCACCCGGTCGGTAACGAGAAGACAGTGTAACTCTCTGAAAAGCTCCGTCACTTCACGGGAAAGCTCTGTTGGTCTGGAGGAACTGCAGCATTTATTTCTGCACAAACGTCCCCTGTGCATTCACTAGATATTCTCAGAGCTAAACTAACTCTTCTGCAGTGTGTAGTGAGCGCGCGTTCACATCTAGAGGTGGAGGACGCGCGCGCTGTCTGAGTGAAGGAGAGCAGGCAGCGGAGACAAGGCTCCGGCCACACGCGAGCGCGCATATGCGAACGCGCATGTGTGCCGACCCGCTACATTTATATGCTTAAAAAGTTACAAACAGTCCCTTTAACAATTGTGATATAGAATCGTGATCTCAATATTGATCAAAATAATCACGATTATAATTTTGGCCATAATCGTGCAGATCGACCCCCAGCAGACTAAAAATATATTTAAGTAAGTAATTTTTAGCTACGTTACGCAGTCCTAGACCTTGTCGTTATGTATTGCATGTTAAGAAGTTTAAGCAGCGAGTTAAAAGACTAAGAAAAGGAAGACAATTCCGCAAACAAAATGTGTGTTGTTGCCGCTGCCAGCAGGAGGAATCGTGAACAGATTGACAGCTACAGTTGATGACAGGAAATCTCTCCTACTGCTCAGGCTCTTGTTTATTGATTTGTTGTCAAGAATGTTATAAAGGAATCTGCAAAAATCCCAGTGTTACTGTTGACCGCACGCTATGAGTGACAGTCAATTAAAATAGGAATGGGATCCTTGGAGCGACACTATCCAGATGAAGGCTCCGTGTGCCAAGAGCAGCAGTCTCCAGAGTTAACAACAAAACGGATACTTGGACTCTCTCGGAAACTGTTAAAAGAAAAGAGCTTAGCTGCTGAAATATGGGAGGTTTATTTGTTTTTGTATTACATGGATGCCTAATGCTAGACTAATTTTCCACCAGAGGATTGTTCCATGCTATTTTCTCTTATTAATTAGTGCATGAACACTGATTAGTATTATATTATTGCTGTGCTCAAGCTGAAGTTTAGGTTTAGCTGGACATAGATCATGGTTGACATTGATCGTGTGCAGTAATATGAGGTCATGACACAAATCAAAGCTGTTAGGAAAGAATTACCTTGTTTTCAGGAGTATTGTTGCAGAGCTGTGACTGTGGCAGGTTGTTTAAATGCTAACACCACGTGTCAACATGCACTTTAAAGTGCTCTGCAGTCGAGTTCGGTGGAGGAAGCAAAGTATCCTTTCACCCTTGTGGATTTCTGAGGAGAGGCAAGCCAAATGTAATGCAAGCCTGTTCTCTCGTCTTCTGATATCTCTAACAGCCACATGTTTGTATTGAAAATTATTCGGAAATGTTTTTTTTTTCCCCCCCTCTTTCCTCTCAAAACACTTGCTTCTGTAAAGCAGCAATCCCCTTTACAGCCGAGCTCTCCACCGTGCAGCACTAGTGCTTTTGTGTGTCGATAAGAGTTTGTGAGTGC
Source organism: Sebastes fasciatus (assembly GCF_043250625.1). Lineage (NCBI taxonomy): Eukaryota > Metazoa > Chordata > Actinopteri > Perciformes > Sebastidae > Sebastes > Sebastes fasciatus. The sequence continues at coordinate 19,923,860 of NC_133803.1, read as the reverse complement.
ATGCGTCTTTGATCTGCCCTACCGGAGAAGATGTTGGCGGTTTAGCGGGGAGATGCCGGTGTTTACTGTTGAGCTTAGATACCCCCCCCCCCCCTGCATACTCTACATTGAGCGGCTCTGTGTGCCGCTGTACTGTGGTTAGCCCTTTTCAAGCATGCCTCCCAATTCTGTCGACTAGCTTGTTCTCTTCAAAGAGGAGGCTTTAAACACAGGCAGGCACATCATGAGAATAAAATGATTCAATGCAAAGTAATACTCCTTGGTAATTGAAAAGTGATGAGCCCTTACCAGTGGGCTCTGCAAGGAATGCCGGTCAGTGAATTTTGAAAGCAGACACATATACACCGAAGTCCTCATTTCACACGAGGATCTTAATTAATGTCTATTTGTTTTATCATTTAGAAAGAAATGCATTTGTCGGTTTATTTAGTTTCACATGCTTGACGTAAAGTAATTAACAAATTGTGAAACTGAAGCTCAAATTAAAGGGGACCTATTATGCTTTTGTGCTTTTTCCCTTTCCTTTAGTGTGTTATATAGTTTTTTGTGCATGTAAAAGGTCTGCAAAGTTACAAAGCCCACAATCCTCACCAAAGGGAGTTACTCTCCCCCACAGAAACACTGCTTCTGAACTGCCAGAAACACCTCGCTTGAAGTCCTGCCTTTTCCTCTGTAACGTGGTGATGTCACCGAGTAACACACTTAACCTAATGCTAGTTTGGCACGCCCTCAAACAAAGGTAGTTAGAGCGGAGCTGGAGAGAATTTGAACGGTTTGGTTCGGTTGACCAATCACAACAGAGTGGGCCAGCTGACCAATCAGAGCAGACTGAGTTTTTTGGGAGGAGGAGGGGGGGGCAGGAGCTCAAACAGAGTGTTTCAGACAGAGGGTGAAAAGAGATGCTGCAGCACAGCTGGGATGAGACAAACAAAGCGTTTTTTGAACAATAAAGCATGTAAACATGTTCTAGTAGAAACCCAAAATACAAGTATGCACCTGAAAATGAGCATAATAGGTCCTCTTTAATGGTTCTGAATAAATGTCATTTGATATGCTGGTGAATGTACACGAATAATTCTTAGAGAGACATTTACAAGAACAACAGGAGCTCATAAAGACCATTGTGGAGGCTTCAGAGGATGCCGTCTGCTTGATTTGATTGCAGTCAACAGTCTACTGCCATTTGAATATGACAACCATTTCACCCAGTTACTCACGAGGGTCATACTGTATCGATCAACATTGATGATTTCCTTGTGTTCCCTCTGCTTTGCACCACGCGACCTTTGGACGACTCGGGCACACGCAAAGATAAAAGGCCACGGTACAGCAAATGAGATATAGATCCTTTGCAGATGTGCAGAGCACGGCATGGACTATTGTTGTGGATCGTGTTGTTATAGTTCTCGTGTCCATTTTTGTGGGAAGATTACTGACCACCAGTTAATGTGACCTTCACAAGGATTATAGAATGAGAGGATCAATTCCAACAGTTTGACAAGTCAGTTGACTTTATCGTGATTAATACAGCCGTTGTGCTGACAGCGAGATCTGAAAAGCTCTCATTACAGTCATGTCAAGGTCTCTTTGAACTTACCAACAAGTAAATAATGTTTAATATGATGTACACACCATCTCTCACCGTGACCCTTCAACTACTGTCATCAATTAGTGGTTTGAGTCTTCCCCCTCCATGTTAGATATTTTCCTGCCTTGAGAGTTTTTTTAGGGAGAGCGAGAGGATGCAGCAAACTTCCTTTGCGCTCATTTTTTGCTGTGCCCATGATAATCATTGCAAAGAAGCCTCAGTAGTTAAAAAGTGTGCCCATCTGGTGAGGAAACTGGGACAAAGTGTACTTTAGAGGGAACAGAGGATAACTCTCCTGGCCTTTAGGGCTGGAGCTGGAGAGAGCCAAGTGCTCTGAAATAGTTAGGTAAAGATGCTTATTTTTTCATTCCTTTTTTATTTTTAGATACTCCTTGGGGGAAGTTGCATTTGTGTGGTTGCAAAGGTCATCAATTTAAGTTTCCCTTTCACTTGTTAATGAATGCTTGCTGTGCGAAGAGAGCTGTAATTTTACATATTTGGTCAAGACGCAGAGACCCGACTGGTGAGGCTGTATGGATGTCAACCGTGTTCAATACTAATGACGTACTAGCGTCTGGAGAGGAGTCCACAAATTGGCGTTTCAATTCCCAGCCCAGCCCCTTCTTGCAATGCTTTTCCCTGCCCAATCTCCCAGGATTCGGGCCGTCCCAGCTCAAGCGTTCAGAGCATCATTATTCTCGCAACTCTTATCTAGAGATGGGATCAATAAATCTATGGATCCAGCCCTGACTGGACTCTGGTGTCCACCAGTCTCCTCTATTTTTCCCCTTGTCAATCCACGAGAACACTTATCTGCTGGAACACGCTGATGCATTGTGTGACGCCTTGGCGAATGTTCATTAAGTTGTTTTTCAATGAGAAGCAGGGATCAATAACAGACCGTGGTGATTCATGCATACCCACCCCTATGCATCCGTGCCGATTTCGCCTAAGGATTAGCATGCCGGAAGACACCGATAATATGAAGGAGTCAATTAGTAGCTCATGAAATATAAATGATTATGCAGGTAAAAGCTGAAATTGCACTTAGAATTTTTTTCAAATTGCAATTAAAAGTTTCTCATTCAAAAGCCTGAATAGCACTATAGTAATAATCTTGCACTTACATTTTTAAAAGTGTTGCTATCAATGAATAATGTATCCTCATCCTCGCTCATTATAAATGGGATAAGCCTTTGGAACTGACATCTCTTCTTTTGTTGTGACTGGCTTGTTATATGCTCCTAAACAATATTCAGCTTCAACAGAAATATAGTAGACAGCTAATTCACAGCCTTGGCAGGTTTAACAGGGTTGTCTCCTCTTAACGTAGCACACACCCATGGGGCTTTGAACCGAAATACCCACATCCTGCATTGTTTCCTTTTTTTTTTTTTCAAGATTACATTTGAAACGTTACCAAGGTGAACAAATCAATACTTTACCAACTGTGCCGTGCAGAACTAAGTTCAGGGTTGTTGGTTTGAGGACCTTCTGAGAATCCACAATTGACAAAAATGTCTGTTCTTTTTATTGTCAAATAAGAAAACATAGTTTTATGTACATGTATTCTGTGTATACAGACTCACCTGTATCATGCATACATTGCCAGGAGGAATTTGACCAAAGCAAACGCCATTACAGCCTCATTACATCAGCCTCAAGATGCGCTTCCTCTAACCTCCCACAGGCAGTCTTTTTACTCTGAACAAACACTATAACCATCATGATGGAGTAAGCCTCTCTTTCAGTTGTTGCACATGTGCCATTGACAGACATAACAGCATATATATGGCTTTTAGAGTTTAGCTTACTTTAAAGCACACATTTGCAATAATTAAAACATAATTTTAAACCCAAAATGAATTAATTTAGCAGCAAGCTGGTTACAGTTTTCCATAAGTGCGATTGTAAAATGAGCATTAAAGTATTTAGAACTTCATTGTGGATCTGCTTAATTGTTGCATTCATGACAGATCACTACAGTTATTACACTAATAAGCTGTGATTTTATATTGTTTTTATGGCAGCTACAGTAGATAATTTGATAAGTACAGTACTCTATGTCTGTTTTATTGTTAATAAAACACCAAATGAGTCCTAAAATGTATTCATGCTGAGATTTGATATGGAGTTTGTTAGAAAGAGAACAGTTATATGGAGCCGTTTTCTGGTGTTATTTGACTTTGGCTGATATATAATTCCACACTCAAGTACGCACATGGTGTACATGGTTGGAAATATTGTTGTTATGGAGTCATGCCAGTTGCAATATGTGTATTTTTCAGAGAGGATGGTTAACTCCATCTGTCAAATAGTATGAATCTGGGACATACTGCTTGCCTCGCGGTCTGAGGTGCGTTCCATGTCACTGTGAGGTGGAGAGTTTGAATCAGGCTGTGAACCTTTGGCATATGTCATCCCACTCTCTCTCCCCTCCGTGTTTCCTGTCCCTCGCTACTGTCAGCCTGCCAAGGCAAAATGCCATGAAAATAACATTCAAAAAAAGGTTTGTGGAAATATTTTTTAGATGACTTATCTTACACAACTATAAATTGGTAACTTGTTTGCATTTTTTTTTTTACAATATTACATAATTTTGCAGTCACTTGCAGCATCATATCGATGAATTATTTTTTAAATGATTATATTAATCCTGTGAATAACTATATATAGGAAAAACGGTCATATATTTATACAGTATAAACATCTAGGTACGTTGATATTTAGGGCTGTGTATTAGCAAGAATCTGGCGATATGATACATATCAGGATACAGGGGTTACGATACAATATATTGTGATACTGTAAGCAAGGCGATATATTGCGATTTTTTAAAATGTATTTTCAGGAAAACTGTCATAGTATGAAAAACCCACCACCATATGAAAAAAAAACGAGTAAAAATCTACTTTTATCACAGTCCCTGTAACATCACACATCATAGCACTACTTTGTTAGGGTCCATCTCATAGTAAATGAAATAAAGTATTGGCTGAGTTAATCTTTGCATGTAAACTATTAATTAAAAATCTATAGTGTTTTTGAGAAGCGATAAAGTATCACAAAATATCATTTTGCAATACTTTTTTTACACCAATATTGATTTATTGATATTTCAGTATGTTGTATTTGTTACTGCACAGGTGTATCAATACACCCTAATCCACTGGACAGTTTTATGACTGCAATGTGGAAGGAGATATTGTTCAAGCTCAGATATAAATACTTATTTAACAGCTACAATCCCTTATTTCTGAAAGGGAAAACATTTTGTTTCTCATATTTTTGTGTTCAGTCAGTGAATATTAAGTTATTTTGTGTAACAATGGTTCCCATCAGGAATGTGCTCAAAATGCAAAATGCTGGACTTTGCTCCTCGCTTAACCCCGGCGCTGGATCCTGATCAGATGGGCCAGGAAGGTGGTGATGTATGGGACTTGTGAGGCTGCTGAAACAGATGGGCCTTCAGTACAGTAGAGGACCAGCGTGGGTGGAGATCCACAGATTGCTCTTTGTTGCTACATTGGTGTGGCACTTCCTATCTAGTGTAACTGATGACAGAAGACGTCTTCCTCAGCTGCTCTCTCCCAGGGGCTTATCACTCTCTCTTTCACTGTATCAATCACCTCAGAGTCAGGCCTTTTGGTCATGCTACATAGCCTTAGCTATAGCTCCCATGGTGCGTCCAACCGTACTACATTATAATGTATGTGTCTTCATCAATCCATACCCCCCCTCCGACATGGTGACTTTAAATGTATGGTGAATAGGACACATGGGAAAATGGGAAGAAAGAGAACAGCAGGTGGAAGTTAAAAAAAAAAAGGTTCCCAGTTAATATTAGTTTCACTTGTAACCTTTCTAAACAATGCAGATGAAGGACAACCCTTTGTCTGATCAGCTCTGCTGTGGTCGTGTTTCCTATTCATGCGCTAATTTGTACATCCCATTTACCTCTGGCTCAGTTTAGCAGGAACAGGAAATGATCGACCTCCCATTGCTCGCCCTGTGGGACACTGCTGACCACAGCACTCAGCTCTAACCGGCATTACAAAGACATCATTACAAACAGCATATGTGTGACTGATGGAGACCAACTGCCTTTGCTCAAAAGAACATCGACAACAGAGAGCATCTTTGAAGCAACATTGTAGTCATGTGACAGTTGCAGAGGCCCTTGTGGCAAGCTGAAAATGCTCTTAAGTGAAAAGGATGAGTGGGTGGGGGGGGGGTGATTGAATGCTGTCAGTGAAAGGGGGATAGACAGGCAGTATGATCTAATGCTCTGTCAATTTATGGATCTGGCTTTAATGGAAAAGCTTGATTTTTTTTTTTTCATCTCACAGTCAGGGTAACCACACAGATAGCTGTTTTTAACCGTGACTACACAATGACATTTTTATGTGTTACACAGCAACGTGAGGGACTCTGAGAAACTGCAATATGGAGTCTAACCTTTGAATGAGAGCCGTCTTGCCTTTTGCAGGTGGCTGTTTAAGATTTATGAGCTCTCTCACGAATCTTGTTCATCATGAGTAGATATTGACTCTCCGAGTGCCAGCAGAGCGAGCGGCGCTTTTGGACTGCAGCTCGAGAGCTGTCATTTTGTAAATAATTTGTAGCAGCTGACATCTGATGAAATGTATTATTAGGCCTGTCTCCAGTGACGAAGAATGAGGTGTTCATTTTCATTGTTTGTGTTTATCGACTATATGATCTTCATACTAGAAAATGAAGATAACACTTACAATACTTCATATTGATACACTGAAACAGAAATGTATATCTTATTCATATATGTGGGCGTTTTATTTGCACCTGCTCTTGCAAAAACACAATGCTATTAGAAAAATTAATATTTTGTCTCAGTGCAGTGTCCTGGCCTCAATCAATGAGGTGTTTTTTCTGGAATCACTCAGCGTATTGGAAATGTCAAATCCATCTTGGCGGCCTCTGTAATAAGTAGAGGGGTGCTGGCTTAAAGTCATTCATTTTGTTTTATTGACCATTGGATTCCATAAGGAAAATCACACACTGAGGCCTCAGTCACATGTTAATGAAAACACCGTGGACCTTGGATATATTGCCAGAGGTCCTTGAGAGTCACACCCATAGAGCATATTTGGACACGGCTGAGCTAAATCACATCAACAGCGATGTCATGCACCGGCCGTATAAAGTTGGTTTTGCACAGAAATAATTTTCCTCTTGGATTCCTGCTGTGATGTAACCATTCCTGTGGCTGAACGTCTGCCGGGACCTGAATCCTTACTCCCTCATGTCACGTTTAAGTCGGATAGCCCAAATATTAAAGGGGACCTATTCTGCTTTTGTGCTTTTTCCCTTTCCTTTAGTGTGTTATATAGGTTTTTGTGAATGTAAAAGGTCTGCAAAGTTACAAAGCCCAAAGTCCACACCAAAGGGAAGTACTCTTCCCCACGGAAACACTGCTCCTGAAATGCCTCGCTTGAGGTCCTGCCTTTTTCTTCTGTAACGTGGTGATGTCACCAAGTAACATACTTTGCCTAGCAGCTAGTTTGGGGTAGTGTCCAGAAGGAAGCCAGCAAACTGGGGAAGCTCTCAGTAGATTGTTAAAGGCATTGATCTCGAATAGTTAAGGTTAGGTTAGGTTAGGTTGTCGGGCAACGAGTCTCGCGAGAGTTTTTGTAAGTTTGTATACATTTTTGCAGATCTCAGATCAGATTTCGCAATTTGCGAGCTCCCTTCTAGACACGACCGTAGTTTGACACACCCTCGAATAAAGCTAGTTCGAGTGGAGCTGGAGCTGAATCTGAAGAGTTTGGTTCGGTTGACCAATCACTACAGTGGACCAGCTGACCAATCAGAGCAGACTGGGCTTTTTCGAGGGGGCGGGGATGGAGCTCAAACAGTGCGTTTCAGACAGAGGGTGAAAAAAAGTGCTGTAACGGAGCCGGTATGAGAAAACTAGACAATTTTTTGAACATTAAAGCATTTAAACATGTTCTAGTAGAAACCCAAAATACAGTATGCATCTGAAAATAATAATAGGTTCCCTTTAAATATGAGGAAACTGAATAAGATTGAGTGGCACTGCAGTATCTCTGCTATCTTTCCTAAAGGGATTCTGTAAGAAAATAGGAAATATAAGTTGCTATGACCTGGTGAAAACAGGTTACAGTAACGCCGCCGTTTTGTAGTGTTGATATCAATGCAGCTAAAACAGTTTCTTTGATGTCCCTAATATACTTGTGGAGTCTACTTATTTAATAGAAAAGCTTGATTATCAGCAATTCACATGTGGGCCTACTCTCCACAGAGGCGTGATTAAAGGTAAATATACTTAAGTGCCCCCTGGGCCAAGGACATCATTGGACCGAGGGGTACACTTTCTAAAGCTCCCTGTTGGACCAGCATATGGTTTAGGCATGTGGAGAAACGAAAAGCTGTGCACACAATGAAAGAGCCGGGTAATTCCATTTGCAATTGGACGTAATACTTTGCAACAAGATACATGGGCAGAGAGGGGATTGAGTGTGTATTCAGCCATAATCGTGGAGAGGGGGAGGGCAAGAGGACTCAAGCTTTGCAATTACCAGAAGAAAGAAACAACACAGGGCTCTTCACATCTGCACAGAACAGCACAGTTATTTCTTAATTTCCTAATTCAGCACAACAAGCAGACTCAATGTGCCCTGAAAGAGGACTCTCCTTCTGGGTGAATCATTGCCGTATGTGCTCGTCACTCTGCGATGCTTCCAGCTGCATGCTGGAGAGATGATTTGATAGGCTGTACGTACAGCATGTTGACTGAGTTCTGATTCATTTAGTGCAAATCACACTTTTGTTTGAGGGAAGTTTTTGTAGCTTTTTACTGCTCAGCCGGCTATGTGTCAGGTATACAACTGTGTTGTCGTTTGTCTCTTCCAGTGACCCTGTTTTCTGTAGCCTGAAGCGATACCCAGGCTGTCCCTTAGATTTGATTTTGCCACAAAGGAGTCCAGTCAGGAACCTGGGTCCTGGAGGGGAAGCAGGCAGCGAGGCCTAATGATGAGAGGACACACACACTAACACACACCTCTGTGTAGCAGCATGGTGACAATGTGGGATGGCCCTGGAGTGTCAACCTAGTTGTCTCTGAAGTCTGTCTACTGAGCCACGGAAACTGCATACGGGTCAACATGGCGGCTGCAGTCTCACTCATGACGCTCCTCATCAAGCAAAACTGAGTCTTTAGTAGAAGACGGTGGTTAAGACAGGAGCTGCATCCTAAAGCATTCATACATACAATCATCCAAAATTTAAAATGTGAAACTTAGTGAACGTGTTACTAACCAACAATATTATGCCAAATAACACACATACTATGACTAGGCTGTATTTGTCAATTTAAACTATCAACTCAAGCTCTAACAGATTTATCCACGAAGTATACTGTATATTTGTGTCTATTTCTTAAAGGTATAATATCGAAAGACTTTTTAAAAAACAATGCATAGACTAATGCAAAAAGAATTCCTCTCAATCATCACTTATGCCCCACTAGACATGTGTGGTGGTGTCTGTTTCTGCAGAGTCCGTGCCCTCTGCCTGTATTTTCTCTTTTCTTCTTATTTTGCTGTCTGGACATTTCTGGGCTTCAGCAAACAGCCTTTAATCAGATAGGAAGCGGCCATATTTCATGGATGAGAACGGGTTGTGTGTTGTGCAAGTGCTCCAGACGGTGTCCCCCCCTTGATCGAGAGCAGCGCTAAGCCACACACACAGCGACAGCGACATTTCATTAAAAGTCCGACCACTCGGCACCTTCCCACAGGGCTGTGCAGAGTTGTGGTCGTGTTTATTTGTGCTTTAGAACGTAACCGCCGCGAAACAATCAGAAAATAGCGTTTTATTTCTCTGATTCACTGCTTTGTTGTCAGTAACGCCGCTCCCTCTCTTCAATCACTCATCACTCTGTGAATGCTGTGTATTTACAAACAGCAACCAACAACAGTTACATATTATACCTTTAAAATCTTGAAGATTACATGTTTTATAACACAATAACTCAAAATGAGGTTAATCACAGTATAGTGATCTCTTTTTTGTTCCAAGCAGGATATGGAGGGTATTTTATTACCCACAAATATGCCTCAACCAAATCCTAGAAAATACAGAACACAACAAAACATATTTCTTTGTTTATTATGCAGAAAGAGGAGTGCGATTTCCAGGCTTTTGCCTTTGCTTACCTTAGATTTAGCGTAGCAATAAACAGAAAATGTCTGATTTATTTAGTCAGGGGATAGTAAAGCTTAGCTTGGAGATGGTTTCATGTGGAATACTGTAATAATAAAACAGATACAGCAACATGCGTATGCTAATCTTATGTTGCCAAGAGGCAGAGGCTATTCATACTGTATATGATAAAAAATTGTTGTGGGCATTTCACCAACCCTCTCAGGGTTTAGATATTACCTATGTGGTATATGTGGGCTGCTTGTGGAGGCTTTTTCTTCTTTTTGTGCTCTAACAGTACGTTCAAAAATGAAAATAGCATTATCCATGTTGAGTAAATACCTAAATTAAAGTAGTTCTGATGTTCAGCAATTATTCTAATATGCCCGTGATAGAATTAGACACTGCTTTTCCTCTGCAGTGGGTTTGTACTAGTTAACAGGCAAGAGCAGGCGAGGATTCTTTGTTTCACATCACTGTCACTCTTGTTTCTCCGGGCAGCTTGACAGCATCTTAGTGTCAGGATTTGGAGAGTCCCTGGCTTTTAACCATCTTAGCTGACAATACCTCCATTTCTTGACAGCTTAAATTCATCCATTTCATTGCCATGTGACAACAGGCATTTTTCTCCTTCCTACCCCTTCACTCTTCACCTTCCTTTCCCTTTCTTCCCTCACATGATGACGCTTTTCTGTTTTCCACAATCAATTATCTCTAATGGCAGTTGATGGGCGAAATGAGGCATGTCAGAAAATGTTGAGTCACTTCCAGTTTTTAGTGTCATTTCGTCTAATTCCCTGCAAACTGGAAAGAGTTCAAGTTTCCACTGTCACCAAGAAGGCGGGATTTGGAGGGTGGCAGCCGTGGAAGCATTATTACGATTAAAGTCTTTACAGAAGCTGTCTTGCCTATCTGTGGACTACAGTCTTAATATAGGCTCTGGCTGTTAGTTTTGTGTTTGCACAAAAGACTTGCTTGGCACCAGAAACAAATGCTGGTAATGTGTAATGGTGAGAAAATATTCTGCTGCTTTCTCTTTTCACCTCAGCTTGGTTCTGACACTTTCCTGTCCATCATTAAAAGCTCAGAGCCTCGCTCTCTTTCCCCGGCTCTGCAGGTGCATAATGTTCATTGATGGTACAGGAATAGTATTTTCAATATAGCCTACAAAATGGTATGCCATGTGGTTTCAATATTGCCTTTCGGGGTGGAGAGGAGAGAGGGTGCGAGCTTCCCTGCAGATCCACGTCTAATCGTCTAATTGACTCGCTACCTCCATAGTTTGCCGAGTCCTGTCCTGTGGCTGTTCTTCAGTGCCCATTCACACCTTTCACCAGTATCCCTGCAGGTGGAGTGTGAAATCCATTTGTTTCAAGGCAGGAACCAAAGCGCTCTCTGCCCTGTGACAGACCATTTTGTCTGCAGCTCCAGACAGTTCCTATTAAGCTAAACAGGTATAACTCAATGGTATAAGTCAGGCGGCTAATAGTGAGTCATTAGAGAAACTTCAACCTGAAGCCAAAGCGAGCGTTTCTACCTTTGGTGCAATGGACACCCATTGTTCCCACGTTGTTCCAGTGATAAGCAGACAATTAGTGCTTCGACCAAGCGTCAGCAGGGGTCATGAATCATGAAGTTGCATCATGTCAACCTGCCTCAACCTGGGCAATACAATATTAACCCCTTAAGAAGCCACTTTAATAGCAGTGGTTCCATTGTGTGCTGTAGCTTTCGAGGAGCTCCACCACTAGAAGTGACATAAATAGGTCTTTACCCAGCAGTGAAGAAGGGGCACTTAAGCGGAGCTCTGTTCTTATGGCATGGTTAATGACTGACCTTTTGAAACTGTGCACAGGGATAGCCCTGAGAAATGAGTCTGCCTTCCAGACACACTGATAACCTGCAAGCTGACCTTGACTGCAGGTAAACACCAGGTTTGTTTGTGACACTCTGTAATAGCCACGACCATTAGCATGTTCTGAAGGCAAGTGGGATCTGCCTTTCCTCGGAGACTTAGATTTAGTGCCTAGTGCCACAAAGTTTACTTCCTGACTGAGGAATAGTACATGCCTAATGAGAGCGAGGAATTCGAAATGCTAAATCACCACAGTTAGGGCACCACCTGTCTCTGGCGTGCCCTGGTAATTAACTTGCATCACTACATTCTCATTTCTGCCCACCGAGATGACATTAGCATAGAGTGGGAATGGCTCTGCATAAGCCAGACGAGGCACTTGGCTGATTGCGTGCTTGTCCTGACCCCCATGTCCAACACACAACTAGCGGAAGCTCTCCAGATCATAATGAACCCATAGGATGTTTTCTGGCTTCTCGCAAATAAACAAAGGGCTCAAAATGTTAGACTTTGTATAAATTAGCATTAATGACTTCATTATGTTTCTGGACACTGTTGTGTTCTCACAATCAGCACTTCATTAAGTGGTGTCGGACACTTAATTGAAGTTCCTGTTCTGTTTAAAAGGTAGTTTGACAAGTTGAACACCTGGCCCCATTTAGAGCAGACGTAACGAATGAATGTTTATGATCACCATGTGTCAACTTAATCTGCTTGGACCAAGTATTTTAGATGAATTTAAAAGTTTTTTTGGGGATCTTATAATGTATTTTTTTTCTGTTGACTTCAGTTCTGTGTATGTGAGTGTGTGTTCACGCTATGCTTAAACGTGTTGTTTCATCCCACGTTCTTTAAGTAGCCTAAGGCACAACGAGTTGCTTGAGGACCGACTGAGATTGCAGAATAGATTTTGATCTGTCTTTGAAATACAAGATATTTAAACTTGTTCCATGAACTTGCAAGTTGTGTAAAATAAGCCCGGGTGCTGTATTCACTCCTTAATACTCTACTATGTGTTTGCCTATCTGAATGTCTTTTCTCTGCTCTCTAATTATAAAATGGGTGAATAAAGACCATGAAGTGGAGTAGGGATTATCATTGAAGGTATTTCAATGCTGCTCATGCCTTGTTTCGCAGCCTGCCAGTGCTGCTGCCATTAGCTGTCAACATTCAGAAGTTCTCAATCTCAAACCACCGTGAAACAAATCACCTTGTGATGGTGAGACAGCGGAGGAGTGAGGTGCAGATGAGACAGCTGATTACAGGAACACCTGAGATCTGAATACATTATTTGACAGGATTTATAAATAGTGTAGTAGATGAGTAGCGGTGCAGTAAATCACACCATCGTCATGTGTCTAAAACGAAATGGTAGAAAAGAGGGTTAGTAAAGTAAAGTAGCTTCTAAGCCTTCACTATAAACATATATGGGATGGATCGGGGAATATACTGCAACAATTCTCTCTTTGCTCCAACTCATTGCAAAATAAATATAAAAAATTCACGACACCATGCATACATTTACATGTTTGGCTGCTGTCAGCAGATTGTAACACACACTGTTGCTATGGTATTGGTAGCACCAAGACAGTACCAAGAATGTGTGTCTATTATTGTTTATCCAGCGGTGACTCTGAATGAATTACCTGGACAGTTTTTTCGGCCTCTTTAGTCTTTCCAGGGCCTGAGTTCTGTCAGATGTGCCTTAGGGACTTGGACCTAATAGCCTTTATCGATTGGGGCAATAGCCGTATGAAAACCTACTTTTCCCAGGTCTCATTTTAATGTGACTTTTGCACCTATGCCCACCAAACTGTCAATTGGTTTCTGCATCTTTGTGGAGCTAGGGGTGAGTTAGTTAATGATATCACCACAGTGTGAAGATTACAACTCAATTATGTGCCTGTGCCATGGACCTGGGTTCTGGCCCGACATATTAATCACATTTCTTGATAGAGTTGCAGTAAGGTGGAAAAGAAGAAGCACCACATGAAAAAGGAGCTACTGTGCAGGGAAGAATATATTGTAGAGTAGAAAAACTTTTCTCTTTTGCTTTCTTTTTCTACAGTACTATATTTAGAATATTTTCCTCAGTGAAAAAAAACATCTTGCTTGCAATGTTGCATACATACTGTCATTCATTAGTTCTTCAGTCCCGTCCTTTTGCAGCTTAAGCTCCAGGATCAAAAGCTTTCAATTATTGTAAGTCTTCTCAAAAACCTGTGTGAACTAATTGAGCCCTGTAGTCCAGATATAAAGTTCCATTTTAATATTCAAATCACTAAACTGTCCTGAGGCTCCTCGTATTGTTCGCTCACGTTGAAGTTGTGCTTTGAAAAGAGTCTGAGAATAGAAATGCACTACTTTTCAAAGCAAGCTTAAAAAGCACTTGCCTAGTCAGACTAAATGGTAACAGTTGTGCTGTGCTGAATACCAGGGGATGCAGTCATTGTGGACGTTTTCCGGGAACACTGCAAAAAACAAAAAATGTTTCTTTTAACCAGTCATTTGCAGTTTTTGGCTTCCAAAAAAATATGTTTTCTTCAACAAAGATAAATCTTTGCTATTGGGGTACAAATTATAATTGTATCTGTTTTCAATATAAATCGAGCTGTTTTGAGAATTCTGCAGAATTAAAATGTAATTTTCTTGCTGTGAGTGCAGCAAACGTGCCTTATCCTGTCTTCCTTTGGTATATTGGCTCTCATTTGTTTTTTAGAATAAACCCTTCAACCCACTCCCCTGGAAACATTTCCTCTTATCTTATCCAAAGCTATTTCATTTCTACAGAACTTTGCACAATAATATAGACCTTTTTATCATGAAATAATCAGATGCAACAGAATCAGAAAAGCACAAAAACGTTTTTCATTACAAATTAGATTTCTAATCTAGCTCCATTGCTTTAATTCTCATTCTAACTCGAGAGATGTATTTGTTTAGCATTCATCTTGTCTTTTCTTTTACCATGAAAGGTCATGTAGAAAGCCTTTGACATCTTCTGGAGGTCTGTATCTGTAGCAGTCCGCGGTCAGAGTCGGCCTAATAGAGGTGTGTTTCATCAGAAGACTCCTCTGCTTCCTGCGAGGCACATACAAGATACACTTTTGATGTGGTTTTCTTTTGAGAAAAATACAAGACTGGTGATAGTAATGACATCGCCTGCAGTCCACTGCAGACACTGATTGAAGAGTCTATTTTGGCTTCAGGAGTTCTGTCAGTGGGATGCGCGCTCCTGGAGCAGGTCACTGTGATCTTTCTGGCACCCACTGGAGCTCACAAACAGCCCACCCCCCTCCTATTCCCCCAGCACATATCCTGGTAGAGGGATACGAGTCCCCGAGGGAGGCTCCTTCCCAGCCAGATGCCAGCCAACGCTGCCTCCTACTGCTGCAGCGCCTTCATTAACATACTGACAGACTTGACAAGGATAAGAGAGCTTTATAAAGCAATCATCATACTCCAGAGTCTGACAGAATTGCTTCTGTTGAGCCTCAACACTTCCAGCACGCCATTTCTTTTTCTGATGTTTTCTTTCTAATGTGTCCGCCCTGCCTCCCTTCCTCTGGCTGTGATGAGATCAGACCGGAAAATCAATAAAGAAAACATTGTGGTTTGACAGTGACATGAAACATGCAAACCCGTCCGCAAACGTGCCAGTTGTCAGAAGAGCTCGGGTTGATGAAGTAGCTGTTTTTATTTGCTTTTTTGGAAGAACAAGTCGTGTTTGGCCAATCACAGTGGCGGGATCAGTCACAGATCATCAACGGCGTTTATGTCGAATATGGATTGATTATATGTCAGATGTAATAAGAGAAATACAGCGCCTAAAAACAATGCAAGCACGATGCAAGGACAGTTATCCTTTTCATACATGCTGCTGTCAGTATCCAGAGTGTGTCGTATCATCCATACCATTCATGCCTGCTTCATGTTTATCTGTGTTTACAGATGCTTGTGCCCCTGCCAGTTTGTTAAATTACATACCAAGAACCAAAATGCTCCGACTGATTAGCATTTTTGTATTGTTCTAACAGGTGTGCCGTGTACTGCGGTGTTTCCAACAAAGAAAGTAAAAGCTTCCCACCCACACAAGAGGGTGACGTTCAGCCCCATGTTGCTTTGAAGTCGGATTCAAAGCATAAAACACAGAGGTTGGGAGAAGATAAGGGAGTGATTTCCCCTATTTTTTCAACCATCCTTTCTCTTATTCGAGCGAGTGCGAGTTCAGTCTCTTTGTGGTCAGCTCAAGTTCACTTTTCATCACAAAGCCAGTCTTGCCTCTCATCTGCCAGTGTTATAAAAAATGGATTTGTACTTGCGGCATAGTATGCGTTTTGATTCAGGTAACTGTTAATAAAACTGTACTTATTTGATAAGAACTCCACATCCAAATCAAGTGATAGGTGTGAGCGCTACACATTGTCCTGCTTGAATTCTGTGGGACTATCTAGCACTCGCATGGTGGTGCTTTATATTCAGCTTGAGTGGCTGAGTGCCTCTGTGTCAGGAGGTGAGGACAGTAAGAGGTTTGTCAGGAGGAGCACCTGTAAATAATTTAACTAGTCGGGGAGTAAAGGGTCAGGGCTCCTGCCTACATTGGAAGATTCTGGAGGCACTGTAGGGGCTGCGGGCAGGCTGCACACTTCTATACTTGTCTGAGATACCTGGACTGAGAATTATTTCTCACCGGCACAAACCCACACATCGATTTGTGTTTTTTACTTTCTCACAGTCCCAACAAAATCTCTAGATCCAATTCACGACTGAATAGATCGATCGTGTTGGCATGGTTGTCAGGTTTCACTTCTTCACATTTAACTTTTTGAAGCACTCTGATGTGCACACAGAAATGCTGCCATGAGAGAAAAGCTCTTGCAAACTAAATGATGTTCAACGTTTTTGTATGCTGCGTCCTAATGATGCAAAAGTCCCGATGTCTCCATTATCCAAGTAATTACTGTAGATGTACAGATTTAATAAACACACTGCTGGTTTACTAGAGTGTTGCAGAAAGCTTTTTGAAGGCTATTATTAGAGCGCTATAGTCTACATTAGTGGCATCTGTTATTCCCATGCTCTCTTGCTACTATCTGTGCAGGCTAATAAATCACATAGCAGTCTACAGCATCGTGCCACAGGCGGGGGTATAACAACACCAGTGTTGATACAGACACACCTACAGTATAGCGAGCTCCAGCTCCCTGTGATCTCTTTCATTTCACTCCAAACCCCTACCCTGCAGCACTCAGGCTTACACAGAGGACACTATCAAAGCATCAGACGCAAAAAAAAAAGGGAGACGAAGCGCGAGCACATATATTTAGGAAATGCTGCAGTGTTCAGAGCTGTGGCAAATTGGTATTGTTACAGTTCCTCATTTTAGTCTGCTCTGCTTCACGGTGCCGTTGCATTACCCTGGTGGACTTTGATGGTGGAAAAGAAGGGATGAGGCTAGGATTAGTTTAATGCTACTAATTAACAAAAAGACAGAGGAGAGGAACATACTATCTGGCGCTGGATGTCATGCAGCCCTTCAGCACCTCCGCCGCTGTTAATTACCTCTGGCGTTTCACTATCTCTCCCAGGAACGGACAGGGCTTGCATCTCTTGAGCTGCCGCCCGCTGCATGGTCATTAGAAAGAATAGATTCAGCCAACTGGTAGCACATGTGCTGCTTTTCCACTTGGATGTCAGGATTAAGGCAAGTGTCAGTCCTGTGGTGACCTGTTTGAAAGTGGGAAAAAAATAAATCTCTAGTGGTGTTTTTTCATGTGATTTCTTTGACGTTTTAAAAAACCCTTTTAATAAAATACTGGCGAGTTATTTGAAGCCATTCTGACAGAGAAACTCCCCACATGTTATCATTCTTCTAAAATTCACAATTTTAGTGCCAGGCATGACAATTAATCTGTCTCTTATCAACGTCCCTCACATTTATTAAATGGATAATCTATCAAACGCTTGATATCCAATTAAGATAGTCATTGTATGGGACTAGTCAGCCTCTCCACTGCACAATAAGTGGAAACAGCCGCAGCAGACTTTTGTATTGTCCAGCAGAGCCAAGTTAAGTCCTGCTATGCGGTTGTTCTGCTATGCTGGAGGCTCTAATGCTGCTTCTCCTCTCCTGCTGTTGACCAAATGGAACTATTCAGCGATAAGCATTTCCTCCATGTGTCCTAAACAACAATGCTGCTATCTCCAAAGGCAACAGCTTATAAAGATCAGCAGAAAATACATCCCTGGAGTAAGTTTCTGTGACAATAACTTGGGCACAAATATCCTTCGTGTGCATCTCTTTTAGCATGTGTTGCCATCAACTGGATGTAAATTACCAGTAGCTGTGAAAAGCTAAAGTCAAGACTTTAAAATAGAGTGCCTGTGTTAATTGGTGGGTGAGGCATTTGCATCTGTTTCTTAGCCTCATCTGTTGTGCCAACAACAACAACAGCGTCTGACTTTCAATGATTAGTGCAAAACTTTCTATTCGCCACCTTTGGAAGTTTTCTTTGAAGGTGTAAAACATCCTTGGCAGTATCACGCCAGTGTTTCACAGCTTTGACTCATATTTCTGTGGCAATGAATTCTCTGCATGCTGACCTCCAGAGAATAGCGTGTGGCCAGAAGGCCTAATCCAGTTACAATGTGTGCACCGACCGTACTTTATCACAGGCAACAGTATCTACCTCTCCTCAGGCTGCGGGACCACACTCTTGAGAAAAGATACCTCCGAGCTCTACTGTAGTCTTGGATCACGTTGTCCTAATCCATTCCAAAGCGTAACCGCTACATCCTCGGAAAACAAAACTTGCCCTTGGCCGGGGCTGAGGGGTAGCTCACACCTGTCTGCTTGGTATGGCCTCGGTTATTGCATGTTTCCTGAGAGAAGAACTAAATAAACAAAAGACAGACATTTTCTCCTCGAGTCTTTCCCAGTCTGCAGACAGAACGGATTCAACACTGAGAACCAAGGCTTTTATAAACTAAATTGTGCCTTATGTTATCTAACAAGGAGTGAAAGTGTTAAAGAGACTTGTGATACTAAATGAGAACGCCTTTCACATTAATCTGCTGCTACATTAAAAGCAAGCATGTCTGAACACCAGTGTGGGTGTATATCTTCAAAGCTTCATTGACCTCATGACATCAACACTGGCTTTTTATATATTTTAAACTGAAATATATTCTGCATATATTAGTCTTGCTGTCCTTGTTTATTTCATAACTTTTTGTACATTAACATTGCCCCAAACCAGATCTCACAAAATAGATAGAGAAAATATAATATAACTAAATAAATAGAACTATCATAATGCCATTGGTCCTGTATTTCTGAACTCACACTTCAACGTATTGATTTTTGCTATTGGATGTTCTTGCCAGTGTTACACAGAAATCCAAGTGCATGGATCCCCCAGTCCAAGGCTGGTTTCAGGTGACAGGAAACGATTGGAAATTAAGGGCAAAGAGTCTGATTGGTCCTCCATCTGTGTTGAATTTAACGCTTATCACAGTGGACGTTGATCTCAGTGTCTGTGCCGGCCAGACATTGTGGGGTGGATGGTACTCAATCACACGGGCTCATTTTGGGATTTGTTTTTCCTCCCTCGGGCATCTGGTGCCAATTTTCAGAAGGGTTTGGACCAAATTGTGGCCTGGAATGTGGATCATCATTCAGTGCACTTATCTGGCCAGTCGTGTCCTAAAAACAGTAAATACTGAAATATGTTCCTCCTGAGCCCGTTAAAACATTGCGTTACTGTTCAGTGTGGTTCACACATTCTCCTATAACCACTCACAGCCCACCTTTCCTTGCTTTATAGTAAATTTATGAGACAACAAAATGACAGTATCAGGTCCACATTCTTCTTCAGTGTCACTGACGTCTGTCCTTCTCTTTTTTTTCATGCTGTCGCCCATTTGGCCCCATTGTCTGGTTACGCCGTACAGGTAAGTCATCCACTATAGCTGCAGTGTTTCTGTCTGTTACTGTGTTTTTGATTCCACATGAAAATTATCTGAGGAACAGCTCGTATCCTCTAGCTGTCTTTTCGTAGGTTGAAGCAATCACTTCTGTTGCCTCCTTGTGGCTCCTTTTTATCGATTGAGTGTCTGTATGATTCCCTGCTCTGCACTCAGAAATTACCTGTGCTAGAAGATACAGATAAATTAAAGGGCAGGCTTTTTAAAGTAATGCAATTGCAGGGGAAAAGAGCTGCTCGGAATCTGAAAGAGTCATCTTCTCCTTCTCCTCTCCTTTCCTATCCTATCCTCTCCTCTCCTCTCCTCTCCTCTCCTCTTTTCTGCTCCAGTGAAGTTTTGTAATTAGATTGTCATAGCGCAGACTGCTCTTGGGCTCGCTGCTGCTTTATATTCAGATGACTCAAATGATTTGTCTCATGATTTCATTGTCACTGTTTACTTGACTTCGACTATGTTGATGTGGATCAGGAGGTAAGAAAGGCTGAGGGGAAGTACAAATCAGAGGAAAAATAGACAGTGTTTACACGAGAGCGCTCCTGATGAATAATTAGTCCTTTTTTGTGTTCTTGGAAGATAATCCAATTAGAGTATCCAATAATGATTAACTCTCTTTATATTAATCAGTCGCTGACACAATGGCCCTCCAATCCTTAAATTGATTGCCAGTGGGACTCACACATATCACAGTGATGTGAAGGATTGTGCTGGGGAACACAAACTCCCTTTTCTTTGTCCAACTAAATGTCCTTACTTGTACATCCAGGCTCATGTCATATTATTTTAGAAGAGCATCAGAAGAACACAGCTCCCCAGGGGAAGGTCGCAAATAGGATTTATCGTGGGAATGATCTTTTCCCGATGTTTAAACCAGCCCCACTGTCCAAAGCCCAAACTTCCAGCTCTATTCCCACATTTAATTGCTGCCGACAGTACTTACAGAAAAGTCCTGTGTAAAGTGGTCTGGCTGCTGTACAAGCGTGTTTGCTAAAGCCTGGCCAGATCTGTGCTGCGGTCCAGAGGAGCGGGGCCAAAACCAACAGATGGGCAGAGCAGAGGAAACGCTGCTGCAGTGTTTGTCCCAAGCACCATGCCGAGCGGGTGTCCCTCCTCAGAGACTGACCACTTGGCCCCTACGTCCACTGGGCCAATGCCAGGAAAGATGGAGAAAGATGGAGAATAATGGGGAAATAGGAGAGGGGACCTCACATAAGTCATATAACATCGTGGGTAACCTTTCTTACTGCCCAAAATATGCACACACATATTCAGTCAAACAAGCGTCAGATTTTGCTCAGCAGCGTTTCCTCGCTGATGTCATGAGGCAGCTTCTGAGATGCAGCCTTCTAAGTATGCGTCATTCTTGCTCCACCTACCACAGCCTACCTGCAGGTCGTTTGTTGAGCCATGGGCACGCTGCCCTCTCAACGTGTGGGTGGAAGTAGTGCAAGGGGAGCGCTAATGCTTAATATGAGCTGCCTCCCTTCTCCCTGTAAACAGGATATAATATCTGCTCTTCATTAATGATGCAGGGCCCAGCCCCACGCAGCAGAATGCATTAGAGCTTTAATCAGCAGATATGATTGCTTTGTACTCCGTCTGACTGCACTAGGGGGCCTCGTGGGGGTTTGGTGGCGGTTTATGACAACTAGCTGTCGACAGAAGAAAAGAGAAATGAAAAGAAATAAAAAGGTTTAATGATATTCAATCCGACAGAGCCTTAGAATGGTTTTAAAGGGATGAAGAGAGTATAATCTTGTTTTTTGTTTTTTTCCCTTCTTCCCAAAACTTTTGGATTTGGAGGCAAGGGTGTGGAGATTTGCTTAGTCAGGACTAGCATCTGTTTATTCCCCTCACTGGTAGGTGTTCTACTAGTGTGGCCTGAGATGCATTCGAAAAGCAATAACAACATGACAGAAAGAGTGAGAGGACCCTTAGTGATGCCCTCAAAACCTCTTCCCAACTTGTCCAAGTGATGCGGCTCTGCTTGATTTTTCAAACCATATTTAATTCTTCTTCTTTTTCTCTTTTTCATGCCAAAATAATCAAACGCAAATATTTCTCATCAGCTCCCTGGGAGAGCAGCCTTGTCACTAATTAGAGACGGTTTCTGGGATGGTAAGAATCCAACAAGGGACTGGATTTTTTCCCTTTTGGGACTCATCTGGTTCCCACTGTTATTCTTGTTTGGCATGCACACTGCCGGATCACTTTGATGTGTTTTTTTTTTTCTGGCCAAAATGTGCCACAGCTGTCTTTGCTGCAAATATTAAACAGTATCTATATCATATGTTCTCTCCAACATTTTAGTTTAGATTATTACTTTATTTGACGGGGACAGTGCATATTAATAACAGTTCTGACAATATGCCAGAGTTAGACAGAAAGGCTAATTTTCATCAGTAATCCCCTGGCAGGCAATAGTTAAAACACAGACGTTAAGAATAAAAGCATTGAGAATACAATCAACGATAAAAGCAATGAAAAATATGCAGATAGGAACAGAGCCAGCTCTACATAGAGACAAGAGAGACAGTTCTTATAACACACAGAATCAACAATAGCATGGCAACAATCAACAGACAGCATGACAGTACAAACAACAAATAGCATGACGATACAATGTTAGGGCTGGTGAAGTGTGGATATTATGTACAATGTACAGTAGAGCTACAACATGCAATCGATTAGTTGTCAACTATTAAATTAATAGCCGACTATTTAGATAATCAGTAAATCGGTTTGAATATATTTTCAAGAAAAAAAAGGTCAAAATTCTCTGTTTCCAGCTTCTTAAATGTTAATTATTTCTGGTTTCTTTACTCCTTTTATGACAGTAAACTGAATATCTTTGAGTTGTGGATAAAACAAGACATTTGAGGATGTCATCTTGAGCTTTGGGAAACACTTCTTTCCATTTTCTGACATTTTATAGACCAAACAACTAATCGATTAATCGAGAAAATAATCAATAGATTAATTGACAATGGAAATAATTGTTAGTTGCAGCCCTACAGAGTCACAATAGGCAGGAGCAGCCCTTACACTAAACATTATAATGTCAAATAAGACACTGTTGTTCTTAATGTCTTGGAGAAGGAATGGTAGTTGGCACAGTCTCTTATTTGTTGTGGTAAATTGTTCCAATCCTGGGAGGCTCTGACAGAAAAAGCAGATTGGCCAAAACTACTTTGTCTTCTAGGAGTAAGACAGTCTCGTCTAGTTGTTGCTCTAGTTCGGCTGGTTGTTAATGTGATGTAAGTACTGAGTGGTGGAGGAGCCATATTGTGTAATACTCTGAAAACAAGACAGTCTACTGTATGTAACCGTGTTTTATAGCTTGAAGGTTGTGCTTTTGTTGAAACATTACTATCCCTTGTTATGAGGTTTCACATCAGTTTCCAGATCTCCTTATATTATATGTGAGAAGGTGTTAAAATGCAATGTGTAAAGAAACTGAAGTCCCTAGGCTCTAGTATAAACACATCATCACCTCATGTGGTTGTTTTATTGTCTGCTTGGTATCTGCATAGGTAACTGTCACATGCTGACTTCCTTAGGTTTAAGTGGGTCTATTTTGAACTGGAATTTATTCTGATACCAGTAAGGAGTTTTCATTCTGCGACTATAACACACATCTTGTTACAGTATAATTGGGTTGAACTAAACAAACCACCAACTATTTCATGGATTGCTCTCACTGCCTGTTTATTTAACTTGACTTACACTGTATGCTTTCATTTGCATGATAATTGCTTTAGTGAACTTAAAGCAGGAGTTGGCAGATTGGAGCAAATATGATTAAAAACAAGTTATTTTTATAAAACAGTCACTATATCCTAACAGTAGTGCATGAGTTATCCGGGGTAATCTGAAAAAAACAACAAAGCTGTGCCTCTGTGTCCTCTGGTGTCCTCTGGTGTCCTCCGGTGCTCCTAATGGCATCTGCAAGATTTCACAGACTGGATGAAAACAACCAATCAGATCCCAATAACACATTTTACCCAATGACGCCAAAAATATTCTGTCTACTGCCGCTTTAAATGTTTAAAGGTACAGTGTGCAGAATTTGGCGGCACCTAGTGGTTTAGTGGTGTAACTGAGTACCTCTCCGCTGACTCCTCCCTTTCCAAGACCGCGGTAACGTGAGCTGGCGAATGCAAAACTGTGGTAACGCCATTCAGAGGCCATCCTTACCATAATAACACTACTTTAGGAGCAACGGAAGTCAGACGGCGGCTGGCGGTACCACGGTTCACACTCTGCAGCTCACGTTACCAAAGTTTCACAAGCGTGTTGAAAAACTACGGTGGCCTTCAGGTAACGTAAACACATGAAAGGCTCTCTCTAGAGCCAGCGTTTGGTTTGTTCATTCTGTGCTACTGTAGAAACAAGGCGGAGCAACATGGCGAACTCCATAAAGAGGATCCGCTCCCTATGTAGATGAAGGGCTCACTCTAAGCTAACGAAAACACAACGATTCTTAGTTTCAGGTGATTAAACACTAATGGAAACATAGTTATGAATATTATATTACATTTCTGCTAATAGATCCCCCAAAATGCTACACACTGGTCCTTTAATCCAAATAAGTCAGGAAATTACTTTTATGACGTGTCCATCCTCAATCAAATGTCTTAGTATATATAGGTTAAGTGTTGAACTAGTTCTCCCACAGTACACATACACACTCACCGACTCCTGCTCTGCTCAAGTTGTCCACATTATCAGGCTCGTGTTTTTATTGATCTGTGGTTACATAAGTGTCTGTCGTTTTGCCATACCTTTTTGGACTCACTTGCAAATGGTAGTTTTGGCTCGCATGAATGAATCTGCCATCTGCTGAATGCGCGGGGATACTCATCGTTGTCATTATTGAATCCCAGTCAAAGGACTGGTGATGCAGGCGTTTTGGCACACTTGTGTCCTGGAGTGAAAAAAAAAAAAAAACACACTGAAACCGTGAACTGAGTCAGAAACTAAAGATCTAAAGCTTCAGTCCAAGGTGAAGGATCAGAGCTGCCAAGTGTGGAGCTAGTGCACCTCATGTCTGTCCTAACACAGATCAACCTGGCCTTAACCCTGTCATTACATCTCCCCCTTCCTTCACATTGTCTAGTACACCTACATCTTCCTTTAAACCCATTAGGCGGAAACCCATTTCTATGAATACAAAGGATTCGTGTCTTATAGAATTCTGAGCCAATATGATGTAACTGTTATGTGTATTGATTCTCAGTCAGTGAGGAATATTATTTAATACAATCTCATGTTCTGTCTTCTGAATGTACTGTAATTCACGAGGCTTGTATTAAGCCAGTGTGACATTTAAAATGCAGTTGTAGAATTTTTGGTATTTCCAAGTGGTATTAGAAAGCAGCTAAAACAATCCTAATCATGACTAAGTAAAGACAAATGAAGCTTGAAACTCCTTTTAGATATTTTAATCAGAAGAGAATATCTACAGGTACTGCTAGTGAAGACATATTTTTTCAATCAAATGGCACAATCAAATAAAAAAAAGAAAGGGAAAAAGTGGATTTTAATAAAGCTAGAGTTTTGTAAAATGTGAAGTCACTGTTGCAAACTCAGTTTCATTAATTTTCTGGGGAAAACATTGTTAAATGTTTCAAACAGAAAGATTCTCACCAACATCCATAATCTGTAAAATGACTTGGTAACAATTGTATTATAATTCAATTAAATTATAATTGTATTATGTATCTAATTGTTTAATGTGGAAGTATTAGATGGCTTATAGTCAGTGGCGTAGTTATGACAGGCCGCAGTGCATGCTAGTTACTAGTTATGAAGCACACACACACACCATCAGGCGTATAAACTGTATATTGTACCAACAATGTGTTGGACTTTACAGACAAATGAGTTACTTAGGCCAGGGGTTCTCAAAGTTTTTGGGGCAAGGAAATCCTTACAGGGGAGAAAACTTTTCAAGGACCCCCTCTTAATCTTAATATCACTCATATATCTTTTAAACAGAGGGTGATTTTCTTCAAATTGCATTTGGACTCAACTTAACAGCATTTATAGCCTACATTCCAAGTAATTGATCTTAAAAGCTTTCAGAAAATGAACAGTAGCAAGACTGGCATGGTCCTATTAAATCCAGATATATTTCAATTTATCAATCTAAAGCTGACTAAAGTGCTTCAACTTAAAAATAATGAACTTATTGCTCTGTGTCACAATCATGTCAGAGTTTATATTGGCCCAAAGCTAACGAGTAATGGACACAATATGCTTTTATTATTGGTGCAAATGGTCCCCATCTGTAGAATTATTATGCGGACCCCCTGACAGAGTGCCACGGACCCCTGGGGGTCCTCATCAGGACTTCTCTCCTACTGTAGATAACAATATTTACCATTACTATACTTCAGTGCTGACAGCCTCCGCTGTAGCTGAAGGTGTTGCAGGTGCGGCGCTTCCGCTTAAAACCATGGTTATGAAACTTTTAAAAACCTTGTTACATTACATGTTATTTTCTTACCCTGCAAAACAAAGAAGCCTTTATACCCACAACATGGCTCATGCTTTGTATTTATCCCAGCCCTACCTGGGACCTTTGGGAGAAGGTACAGGACGTCCTTTCCTTGCTCCCTTTTAGGATGGAAATTATCCCGAGTGGCTGTTATGATTCACTGCACAGGTCTTGATCCGTGTCAAGAAGCTGCACAGGTCAAGACACTGATGTACCCGTCTCTATTGTGTAGGACAGGCTTCTTATTGAGATATCACCGACAGGTGAGGTAATAGCCCCTCAAGGCTCCCCTTTTAAAACCTCCCTGCTGTCAAGCCCGCGGCTTTAATAGCACTTCTCAACAAGATTCATAAAACACCTATGAAGTTCTTTTCATTGGAGCCATTATTTTGTAGTGTCTTGACCTCACTGTGGTTGTCCTTTTTAGGTGGACACTGCAGGTATGAGGTGTGAAAAGTTAATGCATGACTCCTACTGTACTTATCAAGGCTGAATCAATTTGAGTCATACACTTAGTGCATTTGGCTTAGCATGGTGATGTCAGTTAGCCCTTTGCAGAGGTGGCAGTTTGCCTGGCAACATAAAACTGTGTTTGTTTAAGAGCTCATCAGGGATTATTGGCTGTTATTATGTCAGTGGAAATCATCAGCCTGGTGTGGAAATTGCCTAAATGGATTTTGTGCATTAGCCGTCATGAGGGATTTATATAGTTGATATTTGATAAGTATGGTCAACATGATTTTAACCAAAGGGTTACTCTGTCTTATAAGAGAGCTGCCTGCAAGAGTTCAGATAACAGTTAACATGGAAATCCCTCGCTTGCCCATGCTCCCCTATAGCTCTTGTTTTCTTCGTGTCTAAGCAGTCTTGTTGCCTTTTTGTAGGCACGGATTGGTCGATACTGTTTGTTGTCAGGAAAGAATCTTATTAGTTGTGACAGCTTGGGTCTGTCTACGTATGTATGTGATGGTGATTTGTCCCGGGGAGGTTACAGTGTCTGCTGACTGCCCATGCCTTTCATTACTGTAGCACCACCGGCCTATTTGTTGGATGTTCGTCCGTTCTCCATCCTGAATACGATGTGACACTTGCTTTCTAGTGAGGAAGCTAATATGAGGGCATGTTTATGTGGGAAAAAAAACACTAATAGATGAGCTCTATAAACCCCCAAAAGGCATGACACCTGCCTCCAGAATCCAGAATGATGCAACTGTGGCTCAAACTGTTTCCTGCCACAGGTTGAAGTCAGCCGCTGTTGAAGGCTGTAACACTGAAATAGAGTTCATTGTATGTGCCTGTGGCATCTTCTCGCGCCCTGCCAATCAAACTGAAGGAAACATGTTGGTGCTTCAACTGCATGGGTCACTAATAACAGGCTTTTTATGAGTGGATGCGGGGCCGGGGTAGCGCCCTGCCTTCCCTGTAATTCACCCGCAGAGGCCCAGCAGAGAGCTGACTGCTTCCTTCATGGCGTCAGAACTTTGACTGACAGGGAGATGTACTGATGTGGAGGTATAGCCAGAATAAACAGGAGCAGCTAACTGAACACTTGAAACCATACAGGGCTTTCCTGCCCTCGGGACATGGCTGTTTCCACATACAGAGGAATGAATGTCAATCATGCAATTTAAAAAAAATCCCCTGCATCAAAAAATGCCTTTGGAGCCCCCCCCCCTTCCTGTTTACTGTAACGCAAGCACACAAGAGCTCACTATCTCTGTCTGTCTATGATGCACAAACACACACACAGACACAGACACAGACTATTGTACAGTGCTGTATTTTATTTATCTGTGTTTATGAGACTCCTCTGTCTTCCTGAATGCTAAATGTAGATAAGCTAATTTTCCTGAGCCGATTATCAGCTTCAGAAACAAGTGGGCAGACCACAGCGAACATTCAAACGGGAGAATAAATTGAAAGAGCAGAAGAAGAGGGGAAGAGGACCATTTAGTTCCCCTCCTACGTAGCTGGAAATGGATCTCAGCAGTGGCATTTCTCTCCGGCTCAGTCCTGCGATCCCCCTGGCTTTGAGAGACGCTGCTGTTTGCCACACTAAAGGCCCAGTAATTCATTTGTCCTGTAACTCAATAGGAACGCAGCAGATACGATGGCTTTTAGAGAATTTCATTGTAAACAAAAGCAAAGTCGTCTCTTTGTGGGGATTTGGGGCGGTAACCTCAGCTGCTTGGATCAACAGTCGGTTCTTCTTCTGCATGCTTTATGCTACTGGTTAGGTCCTCTGTTTATGAATGTAAACCATTAGTCTGTTGTTGTTGAGCTAATGTTTTTATAGCTCGTGTATACAGTACAATTTCCAGTGTGTGGAGTCTGAGACTTGTGAGGCAGCGCAAGAATACTTCCCCTAACTCGCCTTATTAGATTAGGCATGACTGAAATGTTAGACTTTACATTGACTGTTTTCATAGTCTGTAAAGAGGCTTCAGCGCTCCTGGACTTGTGTCAACTTACCATCTTTGCGCTGCTTCTCCTGAACTTTGTGATGGAGTTTATTCTCATGAGGTAAGGTAAGCATTGTAATATACAGTATATTGTCTGGAGGTCATCACGACCTTCAACTACTTTTTGCAGAGTAGGTATTCAAATCTATGCAGTATGGACATTAATATGACTGGAAATGGCTACGCTCGCCTGTTTTCCCGTCGTAGCAAGGGTATGCCTGACGATGACTTCATTCTGGGGACATTTACATTAGTAAATAGCACAAAACTGACAGGCTCTACTATAAATGAGCGAGTGTGCTGTCCTATCAAACGGTGGGATGGCTACTGGTGGGGAAATGGGACGTGTTAGGGGCATATGAACTGTATATGCCTGCTGACAATGATGAATGTTGGCTCCAAAATACAGTACAAGTGATTTCCTCCGCTTTATTTATTTATATATTCGCTGAAATTGGGGCCGTTTTTTGACCAATCTGATTAGGAGGCTACCATATGGGAGAAAGGACAGGAGGGGGAGGAGAGAAAGCTGCAGCAAAGGACACTCACCCCATGTGATAGGTCTTTTACAAATGGATATTGGCTTCCATTAGAGTGCCTCTAACAACAGTGGTAAAGTGTAAACAGTGACCCTCTGCACTACCTGGCAAACTCCTCCAGAGTTATTACACGGAAAATGCAGAGTGAGGAGGCACCGTGTTAAACTGCTCCGGATCACAGTGAACAGAATGAGAACTAGATGTTATTTACTATTTGTTTCGCCCATGAACAATTTCACATTATCACACAAATCTATAACATTATAGACATGTGGAGATTAATTAGTGTTCATACCCAGACTTCCCCGCTATAGGCAAGTTTTTATTGTGGTGTACACTATATTTAAAGGTGCAATGTGTAATGCTTAGCCACTTGCTCCACCTACTGGGTCCATACAATCTAAATTTACCTTCATCATTCATGTAAAAAAAGCAAACTACTAACTAACAGCAGTGCAAGAATGCGCAAAATACAACCAAACTGAAACTCTGAGAGACACTGCTATCTTATAATCTTCATGAGTGGCGTCGGCTAACTTTGCTGTGCCACTAATCGTGGGCTGTGCGGTCCGTTTTAATATTTTGCTAATTGGCTTGGGTCGGGGGAATGACTCGTGGTCTAGGGGACAGAGCTTGAGTTGGCTAGTGTGGCGGTTCAGATTCAGCTGGCAACAACCCCAGTGCTGGTAGTCACAGCGGGCTGGTGGAGCGCTGGTCTAACCTGTGTATCGGCAGCAACAGAAAGTTACCAACGGGGAATTAGGACAACGGTCCCCAAGGATCAAACCCCCGGAGCTGGGGTTTGCTCTGGCTGAATTCGAGCTAACCACTAACTGAAAGTCTGTCTCGGTCTCCCAGAGCTGCGGCACGCTTTACTCCCAGTGGAGTTGTCTCCTGGCAGCGGTGGGGACGAGGCGAGGGTATGAGTTATTCTCTCCGCTTTGGATTTAATCCAATAAACACACTATCAAAGCGTACATGCACCACGGATGTAGTATTGACCAACCCTCGGGGCAGCTCTACTTCTTCGTTCTCTTGACTGAGGGCAGAATGGACGCTACAGTGACTATCGCCTCTCGAGGAACAAGTGGTATTAGAAGATAGGCCGGGCTGGGGCTAGTCAGTTAGCATGCTAATTTCAGTAGATATCTCTGCAACACAATACATAGACGTCTTGGACATAACGTCAACACGGTAACCTCTTCATATTCTGTTGATAATGTTATGAAAGCTTTAAACTAAAGTTCTGGCCCATTCTTACACATTGCACCTTTAAACTGTGGCTGAAGGTCGTCCCGGTCTTTTCCTCCACTTGTTGTCATGCAGGCGGCAACGATAGGAACAGCATACATTTTAGGAGCCGTTGTACCAAACCTGTAAAGATGCCTCTTTACTTCATAAAAGTGTTTTATAGGCCCTGATGTTTTAATGGTGTTTACAAGGTTTGGATTAACGCAAGCTTTCTGTCAGAGACACATGACCGGTGCTTTTGAGCCTTCGCAGTCTGGCACTCAACTTTCTTCAGATCTGTTTTATGCCTTGATAAAACATGCCACTTATTCACATATTGTGCAGTTTGAGAGAGTTTGCAGCCAAGACGTAGCAGTGAGGAAGCAGTGTTATGGTAAAGTGGGCGAGTGATGAATTAAAATATGTTCTCCTTCTCATTTGTGTTCCACGGAGGCGTTTTATTTGCTTGTGAAACTGACGGCAAAAAGGTTTCAGTGTCCCCTTGGAATACCACACGGTGTAATGTGTGTTGTATTTGTAAAGGAGTAATTATTAGCAATTATGGTTTTCTTGTTTGTTTGTTTGTTTGGTCTAACATGCTGAGCTTTGAGTCAATAGAAAACAAATCTTAACTTTGCATGTAATACATTTCGGGGAAATTCACAAGGGTCATCATGATTTTAAATTATTTAAGAATGTATTAAACAGTTTACTAGAGCTGCACAATTACTGCAATTCTGTCCAGAGTTTTCTTTTAACATTATAGATTATTGATAAGCGATTATTATGCAACAAATCCTGTGGCTAGTCATAAAAGAGCCAGAAAGGATGACCAAAGAGAAGAGTCAAAGAGTCAAATGTACTGATTTGATGTGAAAAAGATTGAACTTGATTTAAAGATTTGCACATTTTAAGCCAGTCTTATTCATAAAAGTTTATCATACACAAAAGTGCAGCTGTCAAAGATGAATGAATACTCATGACACAGTAAATGTAAAGATCTGTGTATTGAGCAAAATAATTGTGGTTATCAATTTATCTATATCCATGCCGCCTCATGATGATGTGCTCATTTTTGTAATAATAATAATAGCTTTATTTATAGAGCACTTTTCATATAAGAGATGTAGCTCAAAGTGCTTTATGAAAGAAAATAAATTTCAAGAGGCAGATAGGCAATACATTTATAAGAGTACAATAAGAGGACAGTAGATGCTATAATATATTGGTGAAATAGATTTAAAAATAGAGACCATTAAGAATAATATAACATAAATAATAACAATTAGAATGGCATTAATTATAATCTAAATTAAATAAATAGGTTTTCAGCTGTTGTTTAAAAATGTCCACAGAGCCTCTTATACCTTTTGGTAGGATATTCCATAATTTTGGAGCATAGTTTAAAAGAGAAAAGACATAAGACAAAACAAACACCGGCATCCTCAGTTGTGCATTCATGTGGAAAAACATGGAAAACACTGTTAAAATGGTAAAGAGCTCTGCAATTTACGGCACAAACTACATATTTTTTTTTACAAACGTCACCACCGACAAACTGAATATATTCAATGAAGTCCTCCTGATGTAGTTAGGCAGAACAATTCTGCTTTAAAATCAGGTCAGGTTTCTTTATGATGCCTTCAGGCTTTGTTTAATGTTACTTCCTCTATGTCCAGTTACTCATAGCGTCCCAGTCAGTGTCTGTTTTACCTTAATGACACCTACTGTACAGGAGAGCATTTGTACATCCACAGACTCTTCAATTCTGATACCCTTAACTTTTTCAGGATATTAATTCCACCTGGTTTTCTTGATGTATTCTAACCAGGAGGTAGCAAAGTTGTTGTATCACATGAAGAAGTCAAAACTCTATATTGGAAGAATCTATCTTAAACTGATATTTATCAAGCCTGGACACATAGTTGCTGTGTCTGTTTTTGGAATAAAAGAGTAAAAATTCACACGCTGTTCTTAACCTTTCTCACCTGTCTCCATCCCAGTTCTCCCGCTGTGTTGTGTTAATGTGTCTGCTTGTGGCACCAGTGGCCTATTCATCCTTTAACAGAAGCCGACACTGGGCGCTGTGTTTATAGACATCCAAAAACGCTGTCAGTCACCGTGATGATGTGTTGTGCTGCTCGTGGAGCATATCCATCCCAGGTATGGGGCTCCATACCTGGGATGGATATGCTCCATAGGCCCAGTCCATTAACACATCCACCACTGACCCATAAATCACTGTCCAAGGCCTCCTCAGACAGCCACAGCCTGTTGGAACATTCTGGCCTCCTCCACTATTCACATATGAACCACTGCAGATAAATCAGATCCTTCTCTCCAACAACTTCCTCTCCTCCTGTTCATCCCCTCTCCTCATCTCTTCGGACAGATTTGCATTTTTCCCCCATACATGATTCAAGTCTATTACTTTAAAAGTTTATTTCCATGTTTTCGCTTTGTACACGGTTTGCTAAAAACAAGTACACAGAACATCATCTCAATGAGGTCCGAAATGAGAATATGAAGTGACTCTGTGCTTTGGCCTGTGCAAGGAAAGCAGGATGCAGTTAATTACTGCACGAGGTTCACCGTGGTGTCAGCGTGTCTCTCGAAGTGCTACGTGTGCGGTTCTCCGACGCCGGAGCTGCCGACCCCTCTTACACTCATGAAGAAGCAGCCAGCCAGCCATCCCCAGAAGTCTGCTCCCCCTGTCAAAGAAATGGAGTCGTTGTGGTCTGCGTGATGAGGCTTTATCCCATCCCCTCGACAAATTAACTCATTAATGATTGATTTAGATTGAACATGTATGAAGAAACCATTCATCTATTCATGGAATCTCATTTGTCCTGTTTTATGGAGTGATGCTTTCGACAGGAAGTAGCAAAATGGAAAAACCCAATCGTCCAGGAAAGATAGGCTTTTTTTTTTTATTAATGCCTTTCTCTCCATCTGCTTCACAATTCTCCAGAAAAAAAAGAATTCATTTGAGCTTTTTCTACGGCACAAAACGATGATGGGTACTGATTAAAACTATTCTTGTACTAAAATTGAAATGCAAGATATGCCATTTTACATGATTATCATTTTTACATGTGCACAGGTCTGTGAACCCCGACTGCGGCGACGTTCTTAAGCTTTTATTCACCCCATTGTTACTCCCGCTAAAATGTATTTTTTTGTTCTTGCACACCTCATACTCTTGGCATGGAATATGGGACAGTGAATGTCAGCACCAAGAATGTGAAGTACTTCATAGCAAAGGATGCTACTCTTCCTCAGTCCCGTCTGGAGCAGAGTGAATGCCAGCAGGAAGAACATTGGATGAAGAAGAAAAAGGGAGACAAGAAAAAGCAAGTGCAGGCATTGAGGGGAAGATGGAGTGGAGGAGTTGGGGGGGATGATATAAAAACTGAAAGAAAAGATGCCAGCTCATTAAACATGTACAGTTGAGAGACAGGGTGTGAAGAAAGGACTAAGAAAAAGGGAAAGAAAAGTTTTCTCTCTCCTGGGCTTAGAAGCAGCCAGCTCGGGCATGGCCGTACCCCGTTGGCCTCACGCAGAGCAACAACCCTCTGTTCTGTCAACACGAGTACACAGTGTGTCATCATTGATAAACCCTCTGTGAAAACGAATACAGTTTAGTTCACAGGAAAAACAGATAATGTGGCAGGGGCAAGATCAGAGAAGAAAAAGGCTGGGCTTTAGAGCGTTTCCATGCGGTGGCGCTGATTACTTTTCTCCTCTCATGTGTTACTAAAACATACATTAACAAGAAACGCTGTAGCATGTGGATGTGGTCTTTAATGGAGAGGACCCCATTATTTCTCGCTACAG
Organism: Sebastes fasciatus; assembly: GCF_043250625.1. NCBI lineage: Eukaryota > Metazoa > Chordata > Actinopteri > Perciformes > Sebastidae > Sebastes > Sebastes fasciatus. The sequence goes on along the minus strand of NC_133803.1, from coordinate 19,889,662 downwards.
AGGCAGTGTGAGATAATATCAGCTATTACATCTTCTCAGAAGTCATAGAGGCCTCTGCACAAAGAAAAGTGCCTCCTTTTTGCAGGCTGTGAGTGTGTCTGTTAGGCTGCTATTGTGCAGTTTTGGTCTTCACAGCAGCAGTAATAGCAGATGGGAAAGCTACATAAAAAGATTTGGTTTATACGGAAGTGAGGGGATTTAAAATAGTTTAGTAATTCTTTTAGTTTTTTTTTTAAATAGTAATTTTCTATGTCTTTCATTTATCCTCCTTCACTCTAAATGTATTAGTGTTATGTGTTCTCTGATAGCTCGCAAGGACAAGTTAATCATTATAATTTTGAGGATTTAGGCTTGACGGGTGTGACAGTCTGAAGCCTGTTTAATAGCTTATTCAGAGAATGGAACAGGATCCTTTTGAGGCAAAATGTGTTCTCATAAGTCTGTGAAATAACTGCCCTGATAGGACTGTAATTACATTACGAAGCCATTATCAGTTGGCAGGTTTCCTAAGCAACTGTCCAATGATATGATCCGTCACGCTGCCCTGTATTCCAGCAAGCACAACACTGCTTAGTGAGGCAAACCTTACATCACTGAACTGCACATATGAGTGTCGCATTTTCATCAGACCGGTGTTGCAAGTATCAAATGTTGTCAGCAGCAATTAATGGCATTGATTGATTGATTTAAGGATTTGGTCTTTAGTTTAGCACATTTCCCTGTGCAGTAACTAGATCAGGGAATGCCTCTCTCTCTTTTTACATCTGGCTCAGGTGAATTGAAGACTCCAAAGTATCCAGAGTTGAGTGTACATCATGTTGTTTGTCTGTCACCTAATTCATATTGCAGTCGGGCAGAGCAAATGACGTATTACAATGAACGACGTGCAGAGTAAGTGACATAGTATGTGGGGCGGCCATTATTGAAAGTTACATGGTATATTAATGAGTATAAAGAGCAAAAAAGTCCACAAATGCTTACTATATAACGTTGCTACACTCGTTACGTAAGAAAGTCTGCTAAAGGCGGTTGTTATTTATTTAAATTGTTAAAGCATGGTCACACATGCGCAAATGCAAGTGAGGGACCGAGGCGGCGATATTCACGCTGAAAGTTCACCAAAGTTGAACTCCACATGAATGCGAAGACCGCAAGCAAATGTTTTTTCGCCCCTTTACTCGCGTAGAATGGAATGAACGGTAGGCGAATGTTAATTTCTATCGTGTGTGTCTGTGCCTTTAACGGTTGTTACCAGTGGGCAACTCCGAGGTCTGAAATGTGAAGCCAGAGCGGAAGTGCCTTAAACTTGCATTCTTTCTAATAGCCAGCAGGGGGCGACTCCTCTGGTTGCAAAAGGAAGTTTGATTGTATAGAAGTCTATGAGAAAATAACCCTACTTCTCACTTGATTTATTACCTCAGTAAACATTGTAAACATGAGTTTATGGTCTCAATCGCTAGTTTCAAGTCTTCTTCAATACAGCATGATGTTCATTTAGTAAATTATGGTCCCATTTAGAGTCAAATAGACCATAAAGCAGGGTATACTTTAGGGCGTGGCTACCTTGTGATTGACAGGTCCACGACAGCGTTGTCCGGTCTGGGAGTTGTCCCCGTTTACGTCTTACATTTTTTACCCTTTGCAGTGTGTTTTCAGTTCATAAAAGTTTATTTTAACATTTTGGTCGCCTAAAAATGTCTTATTTAGCATTCGTTTGTACTTAACTCCACCCTCTCGTGTCATTTCTGGTTTCAAAAAACCAAGATGGTGACGGCCAAAATGCCGAACTCAAGACTTAAAAATGGCAGCCCACAAACCAGGGGATGACGTCACGGTGACGACGTCCACTTCTTTATATACAGTCTGTGGTTGTTACGTTATTATTTTAACACAAACCATCATCTTTTTTTTAACCTTAACTAAGTAGTTTTGTTAACCAATCGTTGCACAATGATAATCACGTGGCATTGTGCATTTCAGGAAACGTGACGTGAGACTGATACGAAACATATTTATGAGACGTATTTTTGGTTCAGAAACGTCGACATTCAACCATGGTTTGCAGAAACGTACAATGCCAAAAAAAAATTTCTGGTGATTGGGTTGCATATTGAGGTAGGCTCCAGCCCTCCTGTGACCCGTGATGAGCTTGAATCGCTGCTATGCTGGCTGCCTGCTATCATCTATATCTGCATTTCTGGCGAAGGCGCCTCCCTCCTCTGGTGCTGTTCCTGTGGTTATCATAATGAAGGAATGAGCAGAAGATAGGATTCCCTGTATCCTTGTTTAAGCATGATATGCGGCTGCATGGTTCTGAAGAATGTGTCTTTGAATGAGTTTTGACAATCACTTTGCTGCATGTCCAAACTGGTAGCACAGTGCATTATTCACTCATAATGCACTCTTTGTGTAATGCTAATGCCTCCTGCTTGTTCCAAACGCCGATGACATTTTAGCACACTTGTCACTGCATAACCCAATTTAATGCCAGTCTACTTGTCCAACCCTCAATAGCAGTCAAAATGTGTTGCTCTCTCCCGAAACAGATTGTGTGTGTGCGCATTCGTTTTTTTGTGCATCTGGAAGAGAAACACATAAAACTTTTGAGTAAATATCCGTAAACGAAACTCTCTTAGAGAAGTAAACATCCTTCACTATGCACCATCTTCATGTGAATTTCTGTGACACATCTTTTGAGAGTGTCCAGTATGATTTGTCTGTATGCATTCCTCGATGTCAGAGTACCGACTTCAGTGCGTTTCCATTCCATCTGGAGCATTTTCCAAATAAGAAATGTTAACCACGGGCCATAAAGTTTCACTAGGTCAGTGACGGCGATGCGGGGGGCAGCAAGCAGATGCTCGGTCAAGAAAAGTAGCAGCGGATTTAGTGGCCAGAAAGCGCTAGGATCTCACATTGCGAGGAGAAGACTTGCTCTCACATTATCAGCATTCACATTACAGGCTCATTAACAAGAATAATGGAGCTCAATAAAAGCAATCAGGCTCTGAAATAAACTACAATTAAACAACCTTATTTTTCCCCATTAGAGGAAGAGCACCCCTCTGGGCTGGAGAAGAAGGACATTGCTTCAGTCTTTTCCCATCTGCTGCAGACACATTATTACTGTGCACTCGTGACAGTCACGCACTGTAAACATCAGGCGAAGACAAACAGGACAAAGAAGCTTTTTGAGTGTTCCTGTTGTTTGAAGGCGTCATAATGCTCCTGCCATGCTAAACAAACACATCCCAAAGCTGTTAATGTCTAGTTACACTGCGCAAACACATTGTGTACTGTTGTCTTTTCTGCAGAGTATCATTCCCTCCATAAATCCATCCAAAGCCCCAGCATGAAGTGCGGACTGTAGTGCGCAAACATGTCGCAGGGCTTTGCTTTGGGAGCTGCAGCGCCAGGACGGGCCTGTCTGCTTAGGGGCTATAATTTAATTGAGGGATTAGCATTACTGTGCAGGGTATAATATACTTCTTTCAGCACCTGCCATTTAACCTTGCTGGTGGTGAGCAGGACTTGCAGGAACAGAGAGAGGGGTTAGCTTTAATCGTCAACATGCTGCATGGAGCCCTGAACGGCGGCTGGGGGGTTTCGAGCCCCCCTTATTGATTCCAACAGATGGCAGAACCAGAGAGAGAGTTTTTCCGCTGACTCGATGCCCAGATGAACAGCAGTGGAGAGCTTGCCATGGCTTCATTAAATATTCACTCGCAGCGACAACACACCAAACATTAAGCACACACAGGCAAGACACAAAAGAACCACAATAAAAGTGCCACTGTGTGTGTGTGTGTGTGTGTGTGTGTGTGTGTGTGTGTGTGTGTGTGTGTGTGTGTGTGTGTGTGTGTGTGTGTGTGTGTGTGTGTGTGTGTGTGTGTGTGTGTGTGTGTGTGTGTGTGTGTGTGTGTGTGTGTGTGTGTGTGTGTGTGTGTGTGTGTGTGTGTGTGTGTGTGTGTGTGTGTGTGTGTGTGTGTGTGTGTGTGTGTGTGTGCGTGTGTGCGTGTGCAGATATCTGAACACAACATAGAGCCATATCCAAGGAAAAAGACATTTACCTCGTTCCCATGCCTTTTGAAATATTGAACGGTCGGTCAGTAACAATGGCTTCCATAGCTCAGTGAGCTTGATGATACAAGTCGGAATTATATTAAATATTCATTCTGAACTTATTGGTTCATTTTTTTTTTTTCTTTCAACATACTTTCTAAGCATCTCCTTGAGAAGGATTTGCCATCACATCTCCAACAATTATCATTATCAATCAGTCTTTTCAATCACACTGCTTCAGAGAAACTGTAATTTAGCACTTCATAAAGCAGCGACGGAACGAGTTGTGATGAGCCTTGGGAGGATTTGTGTAGTCTCGGCTCAGAGACTGCCGCTATGCATGCAAAACACTCGCTGTGAACTTGGACCACCTGAGGATTTGTTTATGTTGGCAATTAACTGGAGGAAAGATGATTGTTGGGCAGGTCAGGGAAATAATTACAGGGCTTAGGCAATGTCAGGCGTCACATTAGGCCACATCAAGACCTGTCTCTGCTGTCCAGAATTAAATATGAAAAACATGCAAATGAGGCTTCATGGCTTTGTAGGGATGCACTTCCTGTAGCACTGCAATAACAAGCTCATTGGGATGCAGTGCTACTTGTGTGTTAGCTGTTATTTATTCTTTTGCAAAATGCCTATTTTTAATTTCTACTGGGATCTCCAGACCAGCTTATTCTGAAGCGACAAAATGGTGTTAAAGCACAAAATGGTTAAAATTGCAGTAATTATTTGAAAACGTATGTGATTTGTTAGTTCAAAGAAACACCATGGGTTAGTAGTTAGATTCCTGCTGTGTCCATGCATGTTAGGTTTATTATATATGTATGCACTTCCAGTGTAATAAAGCACATTATAGGAGAGGCGACCCACCAAACTGCATGTTAGATTATGTGAGTATTCACAGTGTAGGCTTTCCCACAGATGAATAACCCAGTATTAACACTCATATAGTGCTATTCTTAACATTACAGAACCGCGTGTCCTTGAGCCGGATTCTCTATTCAGTGATCTTACGGGGACAGGAAGATGTAAAGTTGAAATTTTATGAGTTGTGTTTTGTAATGTCTTTTTATTTGGCAGATGCGGTTTAACAGAGCTCGCAGCTAATTTAATTGTGCATAACTGTTCATGCTTGATTTTCAATGTGTGCTTGAGAGAAGGGAAGGAGGAGTGGGAGGGAGAGCTTTAGGAGACGCGAGCTTTGTAAACACATACAGCTGTATCCTCTTAAAGCAGGCCCTGTGGCTGCCCTCTCTTCTTCTTCTCTGTGTGTAAGCTATCATGTACTTCTGTCATGATAGGGGGGCAATGAAACTCAGGGCACAAATGGCAGTTATTAGTTATGTTCCACAGTTTCCTCTCGCTCTCTCTCTTCCCCTCACTGTTCCCTGTTTACTCTACTTTGTTTGGTTGAGGGGGAAACATTTTTTATACAGCATCACTGTGGTTGTTGCTGAATATGATTAGTTTCTGTTTTGGTTTCTGTTTTTCCTAGTATATTTTGTTTCTCCTTAAATTTATTGTGCTGAGGGAGCAAAGAATAGACCAGGACCCACAAATCAATGTCTTATAGTGAAATGCCCAGTCACTGGTTATTGTTTGATGCTCATTATTTTGAGTTTTGTGTCTCTTTGTGTTTATTCAAAGCCAGGACTTTGTCATGCTGTACTGGATTCTGTACAAGCGGGTCTTAGGCTAGAGCTCTTTCTCTTTGTTTGGATGTCTCCCTCTCCGGGATCACCAGACTGTGCAGCATAAATCTGATTGGCAATGCATCACTGCGGCAATGTGTTTTTCTTTCACGCAGAGATACTAAGTGTAAACTGCTAACAGAGACACACTGAAATGGCAAATGTGAGGAAAGAGATGGAAAGAGATGTAAGAATTAGTGGGGATTCTTTGAAAAAAAAAAAAAATAAATTGCGCCATTCACTGTAGGCAAATATTGGATCTTCACTTTTGTTATTTTCCCATGCTTTTGTGTCTAAGTGACTAATGGGGACAACATTTTTTGAAATTGGTCCAGTATTGAGCGATAACGCTGCTGACGGCAGCCGCTAAATGGGCTGTAATGTACAGTAATCGCTCAGGGCAATTCCTCATCGTCAACGTACGTGCACTATAAGCGCTTGTTTTGCCACTGACGGGCTCTAATTGTTATTATAAGTGTCTGACAACATTATGGAAAGGACCCTATACAGAGAAAGAAAACCTTTTCTTTACCTTTCACTTGATCCGGTCTGTTTGTTATTGAGTCTCGCTCAAGGAGAAGTCTTGTTCTGAAATCTTCGTCACATACACATTGTCGGAATCAGCTAAATATTCAACCATGACATTGAAAATCTTTTGAATAACACTAAGCTATGCTTTCTGTACTCCAACCATAGACAGTATATATAGATGGACAACATGTCTCCACCTCCTCCCACTGTACAAAAGTGAAGCCAAAATATCCATTACGGGAGTTGCTATCTTGAGATTTGGACGTCATTTGGAGCCAGAGTCTGCGCAGTAGTGATCGGGCGACTGGAGCCGCAGTATTGAGGTCATACTTGCCCGAGCCAATCACGAGCTGAGTATAGCCACCATAGCTGCTACGTTAGCACTATGGTGGCTGTTTGGCTCGAAAGACACAACAACTAATCATAATATAACTACATTTATGATCAAATTGACACATGTTCTATTACACAGACTTGTGAGGGTTATAGAAAGTTAAAGTTACATCTCTTCTCTTGAATTTCTGTGACACATCTTGATTAACCACCCTTTCACATTAATTATATTTAATTCAAAGTTAAAATCCCCAAATAATGGATTACGGAGCTTTATAGAAATTAAATTTGTACAGATCTTTATTAGCCAGGAGAACATCCTTGATTAATTAATTCTTACATTGAGAGGAAACCTCCTTTTTTGTATCTATTTTTAAACAAACGTACAATGCTGTCACCACAAAAGTTAAAATGTTTACAGTACGCAAAAGATAAATAACTTACTATGTCTTACTTTGTGCTTTATTTACCTACAGTGCCACAAAATTTGTGTATTGTTGGACTGCTTTTATCACCATGTCAAGTCTAGAACATTTATTTTATCACCATAAATGGCTTTACAATCTGTTCAACACATGACAGCCTCTATCTTTAGACCCTGGGTTGTGTGTGCTACTGTATAGTCACTAGTGTCCTCTGTGAAGGCTACTCCATGCAGATATTCTCCTGGGCAATTAGGCTCCCAACTGAACCCAACAGAGCTACTCTTTTTGCATGGGATACAATTGTCTAACACTTCTTCTTTTTTTTTTTTATCCTGGCTTAAATAGAGAGATGGTGTCCTCTTTTTCAACGCTTCATTTGTCCTAATGCTCTTTTAAATGGGCCCCGGCTATAGAGATGGACAAGTATTCTTGTGGAACTGCTATGTGCGATAAGTAGCCTCTCATTTGACCGCCCTTGCAGGCCAATTATAAAGCTGTAACAGGGCAACACCTCCTCAGCCCTTCTGTTATTAAACCTCTCTGGTCTCTCCCTCGGTTTCTCTTTTTGTCTCTGTCATTTTGCCTGCTGTCCTTTCCCTCTCTGTCTTTCTCTCCCTCTCCCCCTGCGGCACCGAGTAGAGAGGGCAGGCGTGGTGATGGCCAGCCCCAGTGTCCTTTAGTGTCCGATAACAGAGCCTTCCCATCAGCTGCCTGCCTCAGCCAAGCAAGGCCTGGCTAATGGATTTGGCTGGCAGGCATACATCCCTTTATCCCAATTCAGCCACCCTGCTCTCTCCCACACCTCTCAATTATTCAGTCTCCACTTCTATGCAAATGGTTTCCTATTGAAGGAAAAACCTGCCATCGCTTTCATCTGGTTGTTACGTGTGCTGATGCGTGGGACTCCGGAGACTTGTCGGCTGTGACATATGGTATAGCCGGTGAGATGGAGCGTGTTGCCTGCTTGCCGATCCCTCATCTCCTTCTCGGCGAAGCTCCATCAGACCTGAACCATTAGAGGCTGATCTATCGAAGTGCCGCTCACAAGTGGTAACACTCTCTAGCAGTTCCCTAGCAACCGCCGCAAGCGCTGGTCTCTTTCACTGTAATGCTCAGTTGCTTAGCTACAGAGACTGACAAAACTACACATGGCTGATCTCCCTATGGAGTCAAGGGGCCAAAAACCATCATTCAGAAACCGGATCAATGAGTAGAAGCACACAGGAATTGATGTCACAACACACCATTCTTTAGCTATTTGTGAAATTCCAGTGTGGATATTACAGACATGATGTTGGATATTCTCTCTCTCTCACATCTCCATGTTACAGTGTATTAACCCAACACCTGGCATTCAAATTGAAACGATCACAAAGCTAGCGTGTGCTTGACAGCATTTGCGTGTTGCTCCTTGGAGTCAGAGGGTGTATCAAGGGCAGTGGATGCAGGAGAAGAGAGGATGGGGGTGAAGGTTTTGGAGGACTGTGTAATTAAGGCACATAAAACAGCCAGCCTCGCCGGCAGCAGGAAGGTGTGCTGCTGATTTAGCCCTTCCCCTCCACGCTGGCCACCTGTTAAAGGATTTATCTCCCAGGTCAGTGGTGGGCGCCTGCCATCATCAGGCAACCTGCTTCTTCTCGTGGCACAGTGGGAGAGAGGGGGTGGAACAGGGATTTGCTTACTGTATGGCAAGGAAACCTAAAGCAATAACCTTTGTTTTCCCCTTTTCTCATGCGGGCCTGCGACTTCCAGTAAGGGCAGGGGAAAAAATAGGAAAACAAACAAGTTTTGTCTTGAGATACATTTTGAGAGGTGTTGAAAGTTCCAGGAAATGTATCGTTTCCCATCGCTCTGTCCCGAGCGTGTGGAGACCAATGTGCAAGTGAGAGAAACTTCCTTCTTAAGTCATCTGGGAGACATTGTGCCCTTCCAGTAGCCTACCTCAGCAATGTCACACCCCACCTTAACAGATGCTTAAAGAAAACACCAGCAAGCGCATTTACCCCCATTTCACACTCTCATATTTCATTTTCACGTCCACTGAGGTTACCTTTCCATTTTCTTCTCCACTGCAGATACTGCAAGGTGAAAATGGTATGTGTTATCTGTTTATTTATGAGAGCTGCAGTGAGGGCAATGTATTTACCGTAGCCAAAGATCTGTGTGTGTTTTTCGAAGACGTCTCAGAGGTAATTTCATGAATCTGTAGTTAGGCTTATGCTAACAAGGCCTGGGTAGACACACCCCCAGATGGCGGCATGTCTCTGCCCCCCTGAGAGGCAGGCACCGCTGGGCACCACCAGGCAGTGGCAGGGCCTGCTACAGCCAAAAATAATTAAGCACGCTGTCACAGCCTTTTTGCTGTATTCGCACAAAATTTTCATCCAAGTCTCAACATGGGAGAAGGCCCCTGCCTCCAGTCTTTTCACTTATAGAGACCCACACACACACACACACACTGCAGCACTCACTGTTTACACATGATGTCACTGCCAGAGCAGAAGAAGTATCTTTGATCAAGTGTCTCCAAGGAACAGTACTTTGTAAACAACCAATAAGATTAGATCCTCACAGGGCCGTAATTCCTCATTTGTTATTGTATACTTTATCAGGCTCTGCATAATAATGGAAATTATGTTCATCCTTGCTTGTATACAACTCGTAATAATGTGCGATATGCATGATAACATGTGTACAGTTGCATATTTACAGCTCCATGCAATTCTAAATGAATGATTACGCTGTATTGTGCAGCAATCCACATGAGGTATGAATCCCATTATTAGCTCTGTGTTGGCAGACTGTGATTTCTGTGGCCACTGTTTCTATGACAACATGGTAATCAGTGCGAGGTAGATCATGCAGTTTAATGCTAATCAGGTATATGTTGACATGCACTTTTTTTCTTGATGCGCATATCTGCATTATTAACTGTGATAGGGAAGACAGTTGGAAAATAGTGAAACAGCCTCTGCAGCTGCCTCTATACTGCACAATGAAGGCTGCTCCAAGCCTGCGGATTTATCTGTTTATGTTGTGTTTTTTAAAGACAATACAGTGTCACGCACATTCTGTGTTACTATCAAAGTGCCTGAGGCCAACTTCCACAGTATGCAAAGCATGTGGTATAGGATCCTTTTAACACCATCTGCATGTCTCTTTGGAGGGCTGCTATATTTGCAGATCTGAAAAAGGTCATTCATGCTTTTATCTCCTCCAGACCATTGCAACACACTTTATTCTGGTCTAAGCAGGCAAAACACCCAAAGACGGCAACTTATACAAAATGCTGCTGCCAGGCTTTTAACATGCTCTAAGGGAAGTGACCACATAACACCAATCCTTGCTGTCCTTGGTTACCTGTGGAGATTTTACTGCTCGTTTTTAAAGCCTTGCACGGTCAGGCTCCTGCCTATATCTGTGATCTGCTACCTCCCGATGAGCCTGGTCACTGCCTGGGATCCTCTAGCAGGGCCCCACTAGTGGTTCCACAATCTTGACTTGTCACTACGGGTGACCGGGCCCCTTAGCTGCGGATCTCCCTGCCCAAACCTAGTGTCCTCTTTTAAATCTCTTTTTAAAACCCACTTTAATCTTGTGCATTTCTCTTAACTGATGGTATTTGTTATCAATGTTTAAATTATTTTATTTTATTTACTTTTAGTCTTTGTTTTTACTGTGAATCACAGTAGTTGAAAGGTGCTATATTAATAAGCCTATTATTTGTATTGTTAGCTACCCCTTAAAGGTCTACTGTAGAAAGTGAGATCTCCATGTCTTTTTTTGATTATAAAGCAGGTCTAGGTGCTATATAAATACAGGGAAAGTATCAAAATGCTCAATCCACAGAGAAATGCATACAGCCCATATTCAGAAACTGTGCCATCAGGACTTCTGTGAGGTTGTCACAACTTAACAGTCAACCAGGGTCTGAAATTAGCACTCACCACCCACCAAATGCAGGTAAATTGTTGTCAGTGGCAGGTAAAATCATCAGGCCAACATTCTCATGATGTGCTCAAAATGTAATCTTGTGAAATTTAGTTTTTGGCAAGAAATTTGAATAAATGCAGTTGTTTGAAGGAGAAGTTTTCACAGCAATATAAAATAGATATTAGAGAGGGAAAGAGGACTCGTTAAACTTCCTAACTATAGCTCTAAGCAGCTTATAATACATAATTAAAACTGCTAATACCAAGATATTTATCAAAGCAAATATTTAAATGAAAATACAATAATTGATTTCCTAATTATTTGAATTATGCGTTTTTATGCAAATAACCTCTATAGATGACGTAACAAAGTAAAGTACAGTATCCTCCCACTCAAAAAATAGGGCCCCCCTAGAAGCTACGGTGTAATTCGAACACTGGAATTTACTCTGCATTTAATGTTTTTTGTGTAAAGTAAATCAAACATGTTCTAGTGGAAACCCAAAATACAAGTATGAACCTGAAAATGAGCGTGATACGTCTCCTTTAAGGCTAGTCACAGTGGGTCCTCTTCACTCATGACAACAAGAATGTGTAAGTTGTGCTGTTCCATACACAGAGAAATGAAACACAGTGAGTAAAACCGACTGTAGAAGGTACTGTAGGTAGACAGATGCCTCGACAGCCTGAGCTTTGGGATCTGCTTCAGATATCCCACAGACAATTTGCACTGGAAGTAAAGTCTAATGAAGTTATAAATGTATCCATAGCTGACTTGCATCATCTTTACCTCATCTTACTGACTTATATAATTGTCTGCTGTGGGGCTTTGGAGTGTAAAACTCATCTGTTTCTATTATTTATCCTGAAGTGTACAGGCAGACTGACAGCTGCCTCCAGTTGCTGTCCATCCTTTAGATTTTCTCTGTCTCTCCAGTCAGGTGTGGAGAACTATTTTCAGCTCTGTCTGAGCGGCAGCACTGATGTGTGCAATGTTTTTCACCTGCTCTTCATCATTCCATTTCATATCCTGAGCGGGTTTACTTTGAAGAAGTGCTATCTGGCTGCTTTGGGGTGGATTTAAGAGGTTGTTTTTATTTTTTGCCTCTGTGCTAAAAGAGAATCCTCTCGGCTTTTACAAGCTTTCTGTTCCGCACGGTCTGACTGCCCAGACGTACCTGAATGGAAAACAGTGTTTGTTTGACTGTTCTCTGATAGCAGGAAAATAAAGGTTTTTATAAACTTCTGTGGTTCTGTTGGGAAGCAAAAGTTTTTGATAACATCAATCTCAATTGATTTTCCCCAGATAAGAAAAGCAGCAACTGCTCTGTATAACTGGATTATTTTGTGAGATTTATGCATCTCTCTTTTCATTTTTCTCTCTGTACTTCTCTCTATTGGTGGCTCTTAAAGCTGAAATCAGATGGCGAGGCATATTTTAAAAGTCACTGTAGGCATCTGCTGGATCTGGCAGAAAGGGAGACCTGCTTGTGTGCTTCAAGGCTCCAGGCTAAATGATTTCTCTTAACAGGGGTGAAGCTGATGGCTGATTGCTCAGCTCACCTTGTGCAACTTGGAGGTAAAACAAAAAAACACATTTCCCCTTAGTCCTACTGTGTCTTCCACCCAGCACAAAGGTCCCACGGTAATTTCTCTCGCTCTCCAGTGTATGCATCAGCTAAAAGAGCCAGCCTGTGCCATTTATCGCGCACAGCAAACAAGTTCTCATACCCCTGATCTGCACTCTGCTTGTGTAGAGACCACACATTGAAGCTCTTCTGCCACGTCAATCTAGCATAGTACCCCCAAATTATCTCATTAAGCCCACATTTTTGTGAAAGTAAGATAAATGTCCATGCGGCATGTGGCTCTGATTGCCAAAATACTCTGAAGAACAAGAGACGGTTGTGCAAAAGGCTGGGCTGCTATGAATTATGGGGGCTGGGGGGAGGGAGCAGGGATAGCCTCCCGTCCATCATGCTGCTGCACTCTGGGCCGGCACCGCTCATGGTACTTGTGTTTGACCCAGCTAAATGGGGCCTCCCGTGTTTGTTGAACATATGAAAACATCAGCCCGTGTCATCGAAAGCTCACCCTAAAGTGCACTGTGCCATTAGTAGCATTAATGCAAGCCTGCTGAGAGATCTAGCGTCACTCTGTTATCTCCTGTTTGCTTTCATTATCTGATGGCTCCGACCGGTGCAGCTGGAAGGCCAACAGGTCGCTGCTCCGCTCCTCTTCACCAAAGATGAGACCATTCCAGCAAATGTTTCCCTTTTACATCTAAACTTCCCTCCCAAACTCCCTTTTTGTATTTTGTAAAAGTTAACATTTTTTTCACATGTGTTAATGTACCCTGTCTGATGACATGACCAGATATCTAAACCACTCCTAGGAATGGGAAAAAGAGCATTAATTATCCATTGTTTAAATCGGCTTCCTCAGCATTTTTGAAAAGCCTGTGCGAAGCATGCGTGGCAAGGTCAAACTCTTGAGTTTAGTATAGCGCTCAGAAACAGACCCCATAAATGTATGAATCCCAGCATTTCCCATGCCACTAAAAGGCAAGAGTTTATATGTGCTCTACTAAAGGCTTCTCCCTGGTGAGGCATTTCTGTCGGGGGTAACAAAGTGAGCGTATGCACAGCGTGGCACAGCCCTCAGTGCGCAAATGGCTACATCTGTGATAAATACACACGGCAAACGAATCCCACTAAAGCAGGTGAGGGAGCCGACCGTTGCTACGCATGACCTTGCGTTTTCTAGACATAAACCTTTGCCAAATTCAGCAGTTCAACAGATTTCATTAACAACACCGCTGTGAGACAGATAGACAGAGAGATACAGGAAGAAAGAGGGTAAGAGAGATTGACAGAGGTAAAGAGAAAAAGACAAAAAGGAAGGAGAATTGAAAAAGAGACAGCACTGTGGGCTCCCACACAGCACCTAATGAGATTTTGCTATACCATCAATCCAAAGCATCAGCACCCAGTGCACGTGTACTCACTGTGTGGTGGTTTCAACTGTATTCCAACATGTTTGATCTGCGCTGCGCCATGTGGCCATGCTATGAGTAATGTATTCCCATAAGAGTATGTTTCTTATAGCGTCGTGCGTGTTGCACAAGCAGCACACTGTGCATGTGTGTTCTCTGTCCTTTGAAGTATTATGTGGCAGGTGTACCACTGCTAGGTAGGTAGCGTTCTTCTTTGTCGAGTCTCTCTCCCTGGAGGAGTTTGGTCACAGTTCTTCTTCATCCACATGGGGCCCTGAAACTGTCTCCGCGGGTGTTTGGAGGGAGGGGTGAGGAGGGCTGGGAGAAGAGAGGAGTGTGAGGATGACCTCTATTTATTTCAATGGGCTCCTCTCTCAGAAGTTGTCAGTGCTGCCTCACGCTGATGGGCAAGTTTTAAAGCTGTTGCAGATAATCCGTCTTTGTGTGTGTGTGGGTGAGCGCATGGAGGAGTGTATCTCATATGACTCTGGTCCTGTGGGACTGCACTGGCTGGATGGGTCCTTGTCACAGCTTTTTTTCAGTGGAGGTACCTGAAACAGGCACAGATAAGAGCCTGCTCTGGTGGCCCTCACAGATGGAGCAGTAATGGGGCCATGCAGTTCCACTAGCTGAAGTCTCTTGGAAAAATAGCACCGCCGTAGTCATTCTTCTGTCATTTCAGGGAGGTCATTCTCTGAACTAGCAAAGTGCCCACAGGTGATGCAGAAAAAGATAGACATTCAGAATGCTGCCTGCTATTGTGGTGGGCTGGCATTGCGGCTGGATGGTTTGCTACGTCGCTTTCCCGCAAGAAGAGCCCAGCCCTATTTCCAATGTTGTCGTACATGTGTTCGCACTGGTTTCTAATTGCCGTTTCCCCATAAATGCACCAATGCTGTAGTGCTTATTAATAAACCAGTGGATTGACAACATGTCGTCTTTCTGAATAGTTTTGCTTCTCTTTATGTGTTATGGAATTGTCGGTCAAAATGAGATAATGCAGTACATACAAAGCATTATGTAGCTGCAGTGGTAATCTTGAAGAAAACAGCGAACATCGAACAGATTAGCTGCATTGAATCCCTCAGGCCCACATTACCCAGGCAGCTGGTTCAGTAGTGAAGGAGATAGTTTGTTGTGATTAGACTTGTAATTAAACTGCACAGGCTATGAATACATGAGTAATGAGTGGCACCCTGGATGTGAAGGGAGATGATAAGTGGCCTGTCTATTTGGTGGAGCTTTGAGCTGAGAGGAACCTTAAAGCCTTGTAATACTACCGAACGGAGGCGTGCACAGACGGCTGCCGACACCTCGGACGCGTAGTAGAGTTTATACTGTCCGCTTGGAGGACGCGTTCCACACATGTGCAGTAGTTTGCTACACTACCACTTGTAGCGTAGTGGCCGTATGGATTGTCCGCACGGTCAGCAAATTGGCGGTACGCGGATGTCCACACAGAGCCTTCACGTATGTACACCCTCTGATGATGAAATGCACGTCACACAGAGCCCAGCGGACCTACTTGCGGACGTGGAAAGTATCGGCTTAAGTATAATCCATTCGGACAAATGCTGCATTCCATTTACATCAGAAATCGGAAGTTGGAGCTGGGAATGACGTTACACCAGAATTGACGGCGTTAAAGTACAACAAGTCGGAAAATGTAATGGGGTTTGCTCCAGCCAGGTTAACAATAATTAGCAATACCAGTTGGTAATAATGCATTACGCCGGTATTTTGTGCATACAAACACCGTAGCAACATGTCCACAGATAGCAGTTGGACAGTACTGTGTGTACGACTGATTTAATAAGACACGAATATGATAGAAGTGCTAATAAACAGTATATTACTAGATGTTTCACTGTTAATGCGCAGAGCAGCCTTTTTGGATTTTGTGGTGAGGGTTGGTGCAGGTTCGTCCGACTTTCTGAGTTGGAAATCCGACTTCAGGAGGCGTTCCAGTTGAAATTTCCGACCGCGTACTCGAAAATTCCAACTTCCCAGTTCAAATGGAACACAGCAGAAGTACAGGAAATAGGAAAAGGGAACAAAAGTTTTTGATTGTGAAAAGGACACGTTTTACAAAATGCAGGGAGCTGAATTGAGCTGATTAATTTATTTTAATGGATTCAAAATCGCTGAATAAATGAATCGACCAATAAATGAATGACGCAAGAGAGCAAACATATTTGTAATGTGCCCCTCTCCTGTCTTTGTCTGCTGATTCACACAAAACTAATAAGTATAAAAAGCATTGTTATTTATACAGAGGAACACGCACAAGTACTTTCCCGGAAGAGGGGCAGATTAAATAACCATTACACATTCTCATGAAGACAGGCCTCAGTCCAGCCCCAGGGAGAGAGCGACTCTTTCAGCATGAGATGATGCAGCCCCCTGCAGTTTTTCTCTTATTGCAGCCTTGTGAATGTCAGCAATGGTCTGACAATTTTTTGATATGTAGTAACAAGATTTTCAAAGGCCTTGTGGCATTATCATATTACTTTGAACTCCGAAAATAAGAGAGAGCAAAAAATAAAGAGCGTCCTCCTCAGTGCTTCAGGGCCACACTTAGGTCTACACATGCCAAGATTGCGGAGTTCATCATTCATTTGAGAGAGCAGAAGGTCAAAAGTTATTATCTGATTAGCAAAAATATTTATTTGCTCCGGGCTATGATATAAAGAGACCCACTTTTTCAAGTCTTTTAGAAGGAAATGGGAGCACAGAAGCTGGCACAGTTCAAAGATGGTAGAAGCTAGGAAATCATTTTGGTAATTTTGAGCTCCGTTTTATATTTGTGAACAAACAAACTTGTCATTAAAAATACCCTGGGTTCAGTTGTTATTAAACTGTCTAGATACACTGATGAGATAGTAGTTTTGGCACATACATGTCATTAACACTTTGTTTTGAAAAGCAAATATGCTGAACATGCTGAGTGTATTAATTAGCACAACATCGAAATATCAATCCTATGCATAAGTTAATGTGACTTCATGGCTTTGCAGGAGAATAATTGAGTTCACTTTAGATATTTCACTGGTCCCCTGTCTGCTGGTGAGGGGGGAAATACAATAGTACCGCACATTACTGTTTATTCCCATTTGCTAACCCTTACTTACCCAAACACAGACTTGAATGCGCCTTTGTAATTAATGTCATTAGGATAATTTGGAGAGCGCGTGGCACATGTTGCTGGAATGAGAGCGTGCTTAATCTTTCCACCCGCAGTGTCTTTCTCCATCAAATCCACTTCGGGCGCATATGTCTTAATTGAAATGACGGGTAATAGCATCTGTGAAGGCCACATCACTTTCAGTCTCTCTGCAGCTGTGCCTCCACAACTGTGTGTATATGTGTGTGTAAAACTTACTGACATTTGAGAGATTCATGAAGCTCAACTCACCAGCTCAAGGACCTGCTGCTCGCACAGACCCCCGTAGAATGATGAGGCACTGCCCCGGCTGTTTGGTGTCCTAATAAGAGAAAATGATGAGATAGGGTTGAAGGCAGGTAACAACATCACAGTCTAATGTTAAGTGGCAGAGATGAAAGGCTGTACTCACGCTGTATGTGGTTTGTTTTTTTACATTCAATACAAAGCAAAAAGAGCAGGTTGCTTTTAAAGCTCCGCCATAACAGGGCTCCTCGCTGCTTCAAGTGAACAATAGGTACTGTCGATCCCTGCTGTATGTGATTGTGTAGATTACGTCTACCAGCCTCCGTCAGACTCATCAACAGCATCAATCAAAGATGTTTCTAAGGGGGTCCATGTTGTACAGGGAAGTCAAAATTGTATTTTCCTCACGATGTGAATGTGGTTGACCCAGCAGGGCTGCCTCCTCTAACACACAACCGTGTCACTGCATGCTGGTTCTGAGCTGCGTCACCACATAGCCACGCCATGCCTGCAGAGACACTACAAACAAATTGATACCTGTGGATGCAGAGTGTAAGTGAGACGCTGTGGTTCTAGTTGATGTGACAGTGCAGCTTAAATGGACTACATTTCTCCTTACTCGCTCACAATTGGCTCTACATATGATTAAGTGTCAGTTATTAAATAGACTGGTGCAGTGCTTGTTAGGAGCGCGTGCCCATCCGAAACGGGTCGATTGCTTGGCCCTCAGAAGTTCTACTCGCAGCGTTGTTGAGAACCGCAGTATGGATGATTGTACTCCTCAAGTGTGAAGTTGATTGGATGAACAGTTCTTGAGATACAGACAGACAGACATTCCTTCCTTTATTGTTTGATGATGCTGCTACAGCGCCACCTATTGGCCAAATGGCATCATGGTCACTTAGACATCATATCTACACTGGTCCATTAAAGGGACTATTTGTAACTTTTTAAGCGTATAAATGTAGCGGGTCGCCACACATGCGCACTCGCATATGCGCGTTCGCGTGTGGCCGCTGCCTCTCCTCCTCTGCCTGCTTGCCTTCACTCAGAGAGCGCGCGCGTTCTCAGCTCGCTCCACCTCTAGACGTGAACGCGCGTTCACTACACACTGCAGAAGAGTTAGTTTAGCTCTGAGAATATCTAGTGAATGTACAGTGGACGTTTGTGCAGAAATAAATGCTGCAGCTCCTCCAGACCAACAGAGGTTTCCCGTGTCTTGTGAAGTGACGGAGCTCCTCAGCTAGTAACGTTATCGTCTCGTTACCGACCGAGTGCCTGTGTCTCCTCTGCTCTCTCCGTCTGCGGGTGGAGAGAGCAGAGGAGACACGCTGCAGAGCCCCGCTGCATCAGCCTGCACTGAGGCAGTAAAAGCCAACACTAAGATCAGATCTAAATCATGTTCATGGAGAGACCTTCGTCTGGTCAGCTAACATTACTGCCAAGCAGCTGAAATATAGAGTGATATTGTGGTTTTAGCTGACGTGTGTCGCCTCACTGTTTTGAGCGATGCTCGTTCAGGTATATTTAGAGCGAGCAAGCGCGAGCTCGACGCTGACTTTCGTTGATTTCACGGCCACAGGTGTCGCTGTTAATAAGCATTTCTGAAAGTTACAAATAGTCCCTTTAAATGTGGTTGCAATAGCACAAAGCATTCAGGAGATATGAAATTTTTTTGTAATATAAGCCCATGCCCACAGCATTTGAGCTAAATTTGAGAGCCAGCTGTAGCACAACTGCATGGAACAGCAACAATCCAAAATAGTTACTTTTTCCGGCTCGGTCCAGAGATGTTCTGTACCAAATTTGGTGACGATTGCTCAAAATGTGTAGAAGGAGTAGCAAAAAAATCTCTTTGGACACAATTACAAATGGTGGAAAATCAATCTAGATGCAAATGGGCGTGAATTTTGTTTCTGAGAGTTACGGTTCATAAGTTACAGGCCAAAATATAAAGTTCATTGGTATAGAGCCACCATATGGACAAATTGCACCACATTCAACACTGCAATCCCTTGGGTCCCCAGCAATACACCTGCCAAGTGTGAAGTTGATCGGATGAACGGTTCTCGAGATACACAAAGGACATACAGACAGAACGAAAGAAAGAGATTCCTCGCTTTATAGATAGATAACCTTCCATTCTCTCATAATGGTACATACTGTATGCTGTATATAGATCATCTGCTTTCAGTGTTTTGTGTGGATTTCTCCAGCATGCAATTCTTTCTTTCACATGCATATTTTTTTGCCATATTGACCCATACATGTATTCACTTGATGCCCGTGTACATTGATACACTTCAGATGGTATTGTCTCGGTGTATCTTATAGTCTACAAATTGTGGGTGCGTGTCTTGTTTTGTACATCGCCAGTGTCAACTCATGCATGGCAAAACTACTTTCACATTTTATTCAAAACATTCAGAAAATGCTTTGAAAAACTGGAAAAAGAGTAAGCGGTAGAAGTAGCGAACACTGTAGGGAGCAGTGTCACCTGGCAGCTCATTCAAGCTTAGAGGAATGTTATAGAAAGCCCAGAGCAGTGGAAACAGCTGGCGGTGCTGCTCAGTGACTTTCTCCCTCTGTCTGTACTCTGCTGGGCCTGTCGTCCCTGTAGACGCTACCAGGGCCACTCTTACAGCATGTGTACAGCAAAACAATCATCACAATGTTCTTGTCCTTCAGTATGAGGCCTTGCATACTCACTCACACACCCACCCACCCACCCACACACACACACCACACACACACACACACACACACACACACACACACACACACACACACACCTCACCTTCTGTTCAGTACAGTAAAGCTGTAAAACAGTGTGTGCCAGCAGGCTGAGAGATGGCTTTCCAATTAAGTGGTCTTTTCTTTCACTCGAAGAGCTTCCTGACATTTGAAGGCGGCCTAGATGAATGTAGGCTACTGTACTGTCTGACTGTATGTAATACCCCTTTCACCTCGAGGATTCAACCAGGGTCTAACCAGTGTTGGTTGTGTGTATGAAAGGGTTAACCCACATTGATCAACTTGCCTTTGCGACCCAGGTCGAGAGGTGGGTCAGACCAGGAATGTTTTCATGAACGACGGACAAGAAACGACACAGATGTGTGGCAAGACTTCGAGGTGCGGGACCGGCCGGCCGCGTTGAGGAAGAAAAAAGCGGTAGATGACGGGACGATGAGGGACAACGTAGCGTAACGTTAAACGAACATAACAAGGCTGTTGAATGAGAGAGGCATCCACAGTTACGTTACACGAAAACACACTCCGTTAATAATTACCCGATCACCTCACGGTACCACCAGCTGTACGCGCATCTGTTTTTAAAGCATGTTTGCACAGCTTCTATTTGTAACGTTACCTTTTTTAACTTTTTTATCTTTCCAAATAAACCTGCAAAAAGATCCATCTGTTGCCTGTTCCATCTGTCATAAAGTAACAAACTCAGTCCCAGTTCATTACATTATCAAGCAATTAGCAAACTAAATGAAATATAATCTCATTTTATTATGTTTGGACAAGCTCTTACATTATTCAACAGCTGCCACATGTCAAGCTGAAAAACTTGAATAGGTCTACTATATGAAGCAAATCTTTGCTGGGATGGTGGAGTGAGTCAAATATACATTTCAGTCTTCATAAATGTCTAATCCTTTTGTAAATGTTGCCTACATTATCTTATTAGATGGCACAATATAGTCTGATATATGATAAATGGATACTGTAGATAGACAGAGGAAAAAAGGTTCATGTTGATGAATAGATACTGTAAATCTGTATGTTGTCTGTATGTTTTTGCAAGGGTTTTAAAGGGTCAGATAGCCCTGGTCCAACCCTGGTCATTGGTGTGAAAGGGGTATTAGTGTGTGCATGTGCTGTATGTGCATGTCTGTAGTGTGACTCTGGGAGATGGAAAAATTTCACCTGCGTAATGATTGACAGTGTGTTGAAGCGCTGAATGAAAATGTCATACTTCATGAGTCACTCAAAGGGTCACCTACTCATACAATGGAAAGAAATGTGATTAATTTATATACAGTAAGTTCTATGCATAAAACATCTGAGAAATTTCAGCTCTTCTTGTTCCGTACGAACTCTTATTAAATAATTATTTTCACAATCAGCATATTGCATTTGTGCATGACGCTCTGTTGTCATCCTTTCTAGCTGCTCCTCTCTTGCTCTTTGCCCCTCCGTCTGTTTAAGTGTGACAGCATCTCAGTGACACTCACAATGGAAAAGCTCTTTGAAGGCCAAGTATATGAATAATCACTAAGACACCCCTAATCCATTTTTTAAAGAAATGAATATTAATGCACCAACAACTGTATCTGCTCGGCATGCGGCAGACGATTCCAGGTCTTCAAATAGCCCCCTCTTTCAGACTGGGGCTTCAGCGCAGCGTTAGGGGATCACTCTGCACTCTCTGTCACCATGACAACGCCAGTTCCATGTCCGAGTGGGTGTACACACTTCATTTAGTAATCCTCAGCGACCAACATGGGAACAGCTGTGTGCGTGCTGAGAGGGTCCAGGCTAGCAATCATGCCAAAATACACTTAA
Organism: Sebastes fasciatus; assembly: GCF_043250625.1. Classification (NCBI taxonomy): domain Eukaryota; kingdom Metazoa; phylum Chordata; class Actinopteri; order Perciformes; family Sebastidae; genus Sebastes; species Sebastes fasciatus. The sequence continues at coordinate 19,867,709 of NC_133803.1, read as the reverse complement.
TTACTGAAAATGTGGCCACTCTTGTGGGTATTATGGAGTTAGTAGTCGAGTGGCTGCGGCTGGCATCTACTGTATACAGTACTTGCATTTTTATCGGAGAGTAATTTGGCCTTTACCTGAACTGGCACAGTCGCACTGGTTGTTGCCTGCCTTTTATAGCCGCAGTAAGTTCACCGAGATATGTTGGAGGAATACAAATACACTCACCTGATTAATGTATAAATCTATTACTGCTGAGAATCATCACGGAGACGTGTTAACCTGCCTTAAGTTTCATTTTCACTTTACAAACTTGGTCATTTTAAGCCAAACCATGTTGTTTTTTACTTAACTTAACTTGTGGCTTGTTGCCTAAACCTAAGCAAGTGTTTTTGTTTGAATTCACAACATTAACCAAGTGTTTACTGCAACCATAAAGTGACGCCAAAGGGTCCTGAAAAGCATTGGTATGTGATGAGTTGGGATGAGGATATGTTGGAAACACACTCTTTAATGCTAAGAACCAGCCGTTTTCCCCAGTCTTACAGTTTAATTGTAATGTGTGACTCCAAACCTAAAATGTTCTCTCAGTTTTTTATCTTTATATTAACATTTTAGCACCAGTGTGTCATATTTATCTTTTTAAACCTGGCTCAGTCGTTTCACTGGTAAAAGCTAAGTTACATCATTTGATGACTTTAGACCCGACGTGATGAAATTTTAAAAGACTTGCAACTCGACTTGGACTTTAACACCAATGACTCGTGACTTCACTTGGACTTGAGACTCTTGACTTACAAACACTTGATACCTTCCCTAAAGCCCAAAGATTAGAAAGTATGTTATTTATAAAGTATTGCACGAATCAATTAATTTCCCTTAATTTCCTGAATCAACTAACGTTAACGCTGTTCATTCGCAGCAGCACTTCATTTTCCAGATCCACTTTGTTTGAACCAATCTGACAGCATCTAATCAAGTTGCAGGAAAGAACCATGAAGAACTAGCTTTATGTTACTGAGTGGCAGTTGGAAAAAATTATACCAAAGCTAATTTTGTTTGCGTGCAAAAACCATGCGTTGGTCGACAAACAACGAATTGCAGTATGTAAAACGTTTGGGTCGAAAATTGCAAAGAGACATTTGGTGACTTGGGACTTGACTTGGGACTTGTCAGTCTTGACTTGGGACTTTTCTCAGGACTTGTCAGTCTTGACTTGGGACTTTACTCAGGACTTGTCAGTTTTGACTTGGGACTTGTCAGTTTTGACTTGGGAATTTACTCGGGACTTGTCAGTCTTTACTTGGGACTTTATTTGGGACTTGTCAGTCTTGACTTGGGACTTGACTTTTGACTTGTCAGTCTTGACTTTGGACTTTATTCGGGACTTGTCAGTCTTTACTTGGGAGTTTATTCGGGGACTTGTCAGTCTTGACTTGGGACTTGACTCTGGACTTGTCAGTCTTGACTTGGGACTTGACTTTTGACTTGTCAGTCTTGACTTTGGACTTTATTCGGGACTTGTCAGTCTTTACTTGGGACTTTATTTGGGACTTGTCAGTCTTGACTTGGGACTTGACTCTGGACTTGTCAGTCTTGACTTGGGACTTGACTTTTGACTTGTCAGTCTTGACTTTGGACTTTATTCGGGACTTGTCAGTCTTTACTTGGGAGTTTATTCGGGGACTTGTCAGTCTTGACTTGGGACTTGACTCTGGACTTGTCAGTCTTGACTTGGGACTTGACATCGGGACTTGTCAGTCTTAACTTGGGACTTGTCAGTATTGAATTGGGATAAAACGATGACTTGGTCCCACCTCCGTCATTTAGTAGAAGAAAATGTTACCACTCATTAACCCTGTCCAACCCTTTCTCTGTCACTATCTTGTATTTTGAAGTTGCACAGTAGGTGAAGAGAAACCTAAACAGGGTGCAGCATTGCTCTGTAAATCACCACGGTTGTGGCCCCTGTGTTTACGCAGGTGGATCCTCACCTGCCAAAACTCTAACGTGCCGTGTAGCGCTCTGACACACTGACAGTGAGTTACATGTACAGATGAAGGCATGGGAAACACTGGAGAGCCCTTTTAAGCGAGATGCCATCTCTCTTTCTTCTTTTTTTTCGCTTCATGGGCCGTTGAACGCTTTGAAGAGACAGCTTCGTGATTGGAAAAAGATAGACGTGTCCTCTCAGTTCACAATGACTGGCACTTATTGCTGTCATGTTTGGATGTGTGGAAGCAGTCATTAATTAAAACCAGCATGTATAGAAAAGTTTAAGGATTTGATGCTTTATTTTGACTGGTTGTTTATGCTAAACAATGTTTTACAAGAGCATGACATTATAGAGCACTGAGTTAACTGTAGTATATGGGACTATCACAATAATTATGATAATAATAATAGATATGTCTTCAACTCTCATCGTCATGTAGTTAACTCTAAGTGTATGTATATATGTAAACGGACAGAAATCTGCTGCTGGACTTAGTCAGCAAAAAATCCAGGTCTGAAGTGAAGCCAATGCGGAAGTGCCTTAAACTTCCACTTTGACTCCTCTGGTTGCAAAAGGAAGTCCTATATTATAGAAGTCTTTGAGAAAATGAGCCTACTTCTCACTTGATTTATTACCTCAGTAAACATTGTAAACATGAGTTTATGGTCTCAATCACTAGTTTCAAGTCTTCTTCAATACAGCATGATGTTCATTTAGTAAATTCTGGTCCCATTTAGAGTCAAATAGACCAGAAAACAGGGTATGCTTCAGGGCATGGCTACCTTGTGATTGACAGGTCACTACCACGGTGTTGTCCACTCTGGGAGTTATGTGTTTTCGTCTTGCAACTTTAACCCCCTTCACATTGTGTTTTCAGTTTGTGAAAGTTAAATGTAACATTTTGGTCGCCTAAAAATGTCTTGTTCAGTGTTCGGTTGTACTCAGCGCCCCCCTCTAGTGTCACTTCTGGTTGCAAAAAAACAAGATTGTGACAGCCAAGATGGCAAACTCGAAGCTTCAAAACGGTAGTCCACAAACCAATGGGTGACGTCATGGTGATTACGTCCACTTCTTACATGCAGTCTATAGCTGCACTACTATTTATAAAACTTTGATGTCCCAGCTTGTGTTGTCTATCAATTGTTAAAAGGAAAATACCTGCGTCGACGTGCCAGATTAGCGTGTGGCTAGAAGTCAAACATCCTTAAAATGTTTTAACCCATAGAGAGCAATATAAGTATAGATTTCTTCCCCTTCCCTGCTACATCGTTGAATTTCCCTTTTTTCCTGTTTGTTTTGTTTGTTTTTTTGGGGGGAAAAAAGCAACAAAAGAAATTCAATATATTAATGCATACAGACTAGAGATTTCAGCGAGAGCTGTGTGACTTTATCGATCTTCTTTCTTCAATTTGGTCTGATACATTACACTGTAAAGTCTGTCTAAATCAAGTCTTATAACACAGAGACAGGCAGTTGTGTCTCCCAGATTTAAGAAATCCCATGTTATTGCCAGCTCCGATTCACTTTCCTCAGAAACAATTTTCATAAAAGACCCAGCATTCTTTGAGATGGTGCTTTTACTGATATTATTATGCAAATCACTTTTTTTTCTTAATTAAGAAACTATATATAACAGTACATTTAAATTGCTTGAGCCTTTTCCTTGTGCTGATCCGCCCTTAACATTGTGAGTTAAAGAGTCACTGAGCTACTGTACCTCTTGACTTTTAGATGATCTGACCGATTTTCAACATCAGTCACAGGAATTTATAGAGACACTTAATTCTGCAAAGCCTACAGTCCACTCTCCATACAAAATAGTGGCTGCTGTTAAATTAAATTTTGGCTGAATTTCTTAATGGATTTAAAGTCATTATGTGCTTTGTTGACTCTTAAGTGTTGAGGATAATTGCCATGGGCAGCACGAAAGTGGTTTGATTATTGTCTGCTGGCTCTTGTGAATTATAATAGATATAAATGAGGCTCCCATATCCACACATCTCTTCGCTGCTAACAGTCGTTGGCAAGAATGGGACCATTCAGGAGCAGTCACACTACAGTAAACGCGTTCAAGTCTTTTGGAATTGTTATTATGTGGAGTGGTAAAGCAGCCTCAAAGTCAGCACAGGCAAGTAAAAATGAAAGATTGATTAGGCCATGAAGTGCTGGTCCCTCTCTGAAATAGCACAGCACTTCTCTTCTAAATGAAGTCTAGATATTTCAAAAGATTTTTTGAGTCGCTAAGAAAGTGGCGTCTTTGAAGTGAGCATGTACCCTTGGAAGTACCCTTGGAAGTTACAGTTACAGCTGAGGAATATTTTCGTAGGCTCGTCTAAGATGTTCACACTGCTTCAAAGTTGGTGTGGTAAAGGGGTCATTTCATGTCCAGTCCATCCCGAGCAGACCAGGCTTACCGAGGATCACTTGCCACTGGGGATGCCTCCATCCGGATTTATTTTTTTATTTTTTTGCTCCTATTCTGAAACTTTTACTATCAAAAATGTGCTATTATTGAGTCCCTATCTGATATTTATATTAACTAATTAATTAATTATTATATATATATATATATATATATATATATAAACTGGGAGCTGGTTCCACAGAAGAGGAGCTTGATAGCTGAAGACTCTGGCTCCAGTTCTTTTGGAGACTCTAGGTACCTCAAGTAACCCTGCATTCAGTGCAGTGTTCTAGTGGGGTAATAGGGCACTATGAGCTCTTTAAGATACAATAGTGCCTGACCATTAAGAGCTTTGAAGGTGAGGAGAAGGATTTTAAATTCTATTGTAGACTTTACCGGGAGCCAGTGCACAGAAGCTAATATGGGACTGGGAGAAATATGATCTCTTGCAGCATTATGGATCAACTGGAGAGTCTTAAGAGACTTATTGGGGCAGCATGATAATAAAGAATTGCAATAATCCAGCCTAGAAGTAACAAATGCAGGGACTAGTCTTTCTGCTTCTTTTTGGGACAGGATGTACCTGATTTTTGCAATGTTGCGTAGGGGAAAGAAGCCAGTCCTTCAAGTGTGTTTTATATGGGAGTTAAAGGTTCTATCTATATGACATTCAGAGCATTAATATAGCATCAAACAACTATTTGCAATGTAAAGATATAGAGGTGTAATGTCTACCTGAGCAGAGAATGAAGTCACTCTCCCTCTGAGTGTGTTGTAATCAGAGCTTTGTTTACATAGTGGTGGAAGAACTACTCAGATCTTATACCGCAGTGTAGAAATACTCTGTTATATGCAAAAGTCCTGCATTCAAAATTTTACTGAGGTGAAAGTACAAAAGTATTAGCATCAAAATTGCCTCTGAATTGTTGCGGAGTAGACATATAAATTAGCAGAAAATTAAATACTCAAGTAAAGTACAAGTACTTTAAAATTGTACTTAAGTACAGTACTGGAGTTAATGTACTTAGTTACTTACTAATACTAATATACTTTACATAGCGGGGCTGTCCAGGGCTTTTAGTGCATGTGAGTGCATGTGAGCGTGCCCCACTGGATAGCTCAGTTTCACAGTCAGTGCTGTTAACATCGTTGCTATCCGCCCGATAAGCCGTTGCCATGTTGATAGCCGTATTTCGGCAATAGATATGCCCTGAATTTCAAATTTAGCACCTTTAAAGGACATACAATATTCTGATCAAAGATAACTCTGAGATTCCTTACGGTGGTGCTGGAGGCCAGGGCAATGCCATCTAGAGTAACATATGATTGTTTCCTAATAACATTGCCTAAAGGAAGCATATACTGTATAAAGTGAATAGAATTGGTCCAAGCACAAAACCTTGTGGAACTCTGTGACTAACTTTGGCGTGCATGGAGGATTCATCGTTAACATGTACAAACTTAGATTGATCTGATAAATAGGACTAAAACCTTTCAGAGCAATTCTCCTTTATACTTGCCCCATTAATCTCCCTGCTGTTAGAGCAACATGACACTTTCCCAAACAAACTAAAGGACAAGATAAGTCAAACACTGAGGGTAGACAAAGGCATTCTAAACTCTTTTGGATAATTGTATTCGATAATGCATTTTTGCTGTGATTTCTTAACACCATGACAGGCACGATAGTACTGAAGAAAAAAGATAAAAACAACAATGTCTGTCTGACTCCGCTGCTTACTACATGCTTTCCCATTTCAGTGCTTTTTTATTGACTTTCAAGAATTGATGGGAGAAATGTGTGCTAATCATGGCACATTAGAAGTCTAGAACTGTCGGGCATAATGCATGCGCTGTGGCACATTTCTTCCATTTAGACTGAAAACGACTGAGCAACGGTTTTAAAGACTCCACTGCATCCCTGTTAGGGCAGTTTGTAGTCAGTAGCAAACTTGCCCATGCTGGTCACAGTAACACATTCAGGCATATGCTGAGGAAAATAAATCGTTCATGTTTCACTTGTGGTTTGTGTTCTAGGATGCAGAATACAATACAAAGTGTGCAGCCTTATATCATCACAGCGCAGTGGGCGATATCATCATCATTCATATCTTATAAAAAAAGGAAACTCCGGGATTGTTTTTGTTTTGTTGTTCTTTTTGTTTGCTTTTCTTTGCAGAGCCTGTGGGCTCATGGGGAGAGAAAACACCGGTTTGAATGGCAATCATCAGTCTTTGCTGGTTCAATTGTGTTACTGACCTCGTAGCCCCGAGCAAGAGACCACAATGAACAAATCCAGTGGAGATATTGGGAGAGAAAAAAGCTGCTAAAAACCATTGCTGGGAACGGAAGCTCATTAACTACTGGTGGAATTGGCAAGGCAAGGGTCTTGAAGGATGTGTGTGCAGCAGTGGGGATTTTTGTTGTGTGATAAGGAAGTGTTCCGTTAAATATCTTAATGACTTATTTTGTATGCTCAGAGAAAACTATGCTCGGTGTATTGTAATTCTGTAGTTGTGGTCTGTTTCTTAACAGGTTATTTTTGAAATGATTGGCTTTTTATTTCCCCGTCATTGGCATATTTCTTAATTTCTTTTTATAAGTGAATTTATTTTTTTAAAAAGGTCAGGGCTGCGGAGTCTGACTTTTGAAGATTTGAAAATGTCTGATATCGACTGATTAATTTGCCTTCACCATACTAAACGAGAGCATCCCTTTAATGCGTTTCATCAGGACTTGCCTCTTGATGTTTTTTCTGCATCCGTTATCATCCCCGCAATCAAGCCTTACCCCCCGAAGTGCAAGAGGGCCGCTCTAGTAATCTTTTCAACCCTGCTAAGATAGAGATTTATGTGCCTCTTGTACGGAGGTTGCACAGAGATAATGGCATACATGTGTCGGTATGTGCAACGCAGAGATACGGATACACTGAAATGTGTCTGTCAGCTAATGGATGCGTATAATGATGAAAGCTGAGGGTACCAGGAGAAAAAGGAACAATGATGATAAAGACCCACGTTGGATGGATGATCTGCCAGAGCTTTCCAAACTCTTATTGTAAAGAATGTCTTTGTATAATTGATGTATTGCAAAACAGTGCGGTCATAAATAACCATTTTCTGAGTCTTCAAACACATTGGAAAAAATAACATATTTGTTATATGCTCCGTATCTTGAAGGTTAAATTACCCATACCTAATGCACTACACTGACATGCCTCTATTTGCTAATATTACATAACTAATTAGAATTATTTTTATTTCAGTGTCCATGCAGAAGAATTATGATTTAATAAAGTCCCTACAGTTTACAGCCGATTAATGGCCTGTAACATCGCATTACAAATATCCATTGGATTTTGTTGGATTTAGAGAATGACTGTGCATTTTCCTTTAAACAAAAACAAAAACCTCTCAGTTCCTCCAAGACCAAGGGCAGAGAGGTCATTTGTGTTTAAGTTTATGGAGATACTGAAGCAGCTGTCAGAGTGTTTTGGAGCTCTACAGCTACTAACTGTCCTTCCTGTAATATCCCTCCTTAGTAACACGGTGAAATATGTCTTTCACCTTACAGAAACACAGCTGTATAAATATTTATTTGATGTGGAAGTGTGAGGACACGAGTGGAGACATCGGTACTGGTGAGATAAGAACTGTTTAAATTTTCATGAATTCACCAGTAGTCTGGTTTTTGGCGCTTGCCCACACTCTAATTGGCATGTTTCCGTTCTTGTAGTGAAGAACTTCATGAATTATGCACGAAAAACAACTTACCACGTGTCCCATTATAACCGCATTGTGCTGTGCAATTTTCGGCCTGCTATTCTGGAAAAAGACAATACTTCAGACAGCTCCATTCTCATTACAGCCCAGCCTCGGCTTAGCTGGGGATCGCCTTGTTTCCTACTTTTCCCAAACACAAAATCTCACCCCTTAAGCAACACTGGTGAAAGCCACTTGATTATAGTGGTTCCCCATGCATTTTATCATACTGACCTATTAAGCAACCAGACATACAACTGAGAACTAAATTTAATCTATAAATGATTTATGGTCAAGTAGAGTAGTAATATAGCTTACATTTATTCAGTGGGAAAGTGAGGCTAAGTGTTTTATATTAGAAGTAAATGGTGAGGTTAGGTGTAAGAATTGTAAGCATTTTGTAAGCATTTTTTTATACAGTCGTGTTTAATTAAATGACCTTTTATTGTGCAGTTAGTTTGTATAAATGCAACACCTGAACTTGAACCTCTCTGGAATGCTCTGTGGGTGATGAGGAGATGCCTCTCGTTTATTGATGTCGACCTGTCCTGTCCAATACTGAGAAGGCCAAGGGTAGTCAGGCAGAATGCGGGAGATTATGTTTCTGTCAAGTCACTGCTTAGATTCTCTTATTTTCCTGTCATCACTCCTATGATTCAATTAAGAAGCTGCATTCCTCCGTCTGGCCAGGCCAGACGCGGAGACCACAGTGATTGACAGGTAAAGACATTACTATGCGAAGGGAAAGAGAGTACAGGGAGAGATATGAATATTTGAGGAGATGGCATAAAAGAATCTTGTAATTGATTTTCTATCTAAGCTGCCGTTTCATTTACTGAATAAATGCATTCATTTCAGGCACTGGCTTGTTCGTGCCGTCCCCATTGTCTCATTGTGAGGACAAACTTAATCGTATTTTGTGTTTGATGATGATTTTGCAGATTCTAAAAACTTTGCTGCTCAGCTGCACGGCAGCATTGTACTACTAGAAATGCCGCCAACCGTGTAACCTTGCTAGAAGTAAGCTGCACTGAAATGAGCTGTGTGTGTTGTCCCCTTCCGACAGATGTGATCCACACCGTGGGCCCGGTGGCCAGAGGTCATGTGGGCCCTACCGAGACCAATGACCTCACCTCCTGCTACCAGAACTCCCTCCGGCTGATGAAAGAGCACGACTTGAGCACTGTGGTGAGTACAGTATACGCCGCCACGCTTACACTCATCTGAGGAGACATTTCTCTCTGTTCTGTGCAGCTTGAAAGAAAATTAATTATGTGCTTCTGTGTTGTTTGTCTGACAGTGAATAAGCCTTCAGTGGGAAAAGCTGTGTTTGAAATGTTTTAGGAAATTTGGAAAAGGTACAAGAACAAAAGGATTTAGCATCTTTCATTTCAGATACAGTTCTGAAAAGCCTTAATCTTCTTTATTTAAGCAAAAGCAACAGAGAACACAAAAAAATGGTAATGTTTCATGTTTGTCAAATGAAGGCTTTTCATGTACACTACTTTGGCTTGTGACTAAATGAAAGGCAGGCCTTTGCATCCACCACTCCATAATACTGCCACTGTGTCTAACTACACACTTTTCCCTTTTATCACTGTTTGAGAAGCCACTTTTAAGTTAGAAAACTGTGACCTTTCTTAAATCCTCTAAAGGTTTTCACGTAGGTTTTTGATTTATTATTTTTTGCTTCCAAGAAATTAAATGTCTAGCACCAAAGAGTCATTTTCGATGTTTTGATTCTCGTGCATGACTGTACCACCTCTGCAAGAAGCATTTTCTGCTTTAAAACATCGGGAAAGCACAAGGTTTAGTGATTCATAAGGGCTTTAGATGAGACAATGCCCACACAATCCACAGCTGGCAGCAGCTGACCATTCACACACTAGCCTGTTCTGGACCGTATGTTCCAATCTGGTCCATGTGATATATGGATTTGCCCTGCCCACAGAGGGTAAACAAATCACTATCACACCAAATAGACACAAATCACATTTTCTGCACCAGCCTACTGCCCTGCAGCCTCATCAGAGGCCAATCAATGGAAGTACTCACCAACAGAGAGAGGAAAGCTTAGATGAGTGCCAGTTTCATTAAAGATGATTGTGACAAATTCCTGCTCTGTTCATGACTTATTACGGTTTGAGTGCGACAGACACCTCTAGATAGCAATTAAATGGATTGTGAAGCCAAATGACTAAAGTTGTTGTGGTAAGTTTTATCAAAATCAGGCGCATCCATGAAGATATGATGAGCCACAAGCATGATATTACATTACAATGTCATTTAAACAATAGAATAATTTACTGTGGTGGGCTTGAGGCCTACTCTACAGCACCGGGCCCCTCAGGACCTATTGCAGGAACACGACACCAGCTTGTCTGCTTTCATCCACAAATCTTCCAATCCTCGCTTTGTTTCTGGCACATTCCAAAGATTTATTTAGTTTAGGCCTATCTCTTGATTTATTTATCCAATAGTCCATATATTTATAAGAAACAGAGTTTCTGTTTTTACTGGGAGCTGCCTGGATCCTGTCTAATGTATTTATACAGCTGCTCTGTGTTGGACAGCCCTTCAAAGAAAACAGTGGTGTTGTGTGATTGACTGGCCTTGTAGGATGAGCCTAGTCATTACGTTATCTTAGCCACAGTCCATTTCCTCTCTTCTTGCTGCAAGGACAACAGGAAGTCTTTTCACCGAAAGCCATATAGCTGTTTCTTCAAGCAAGGATGTGGCCTTGATTCAGTTTTACCCTAGCCTGCCTTGATACGCAAGACTTACTCGAAGAGAGGCTCTGAGGGTTCTCGAGCCCTAATTCTTTGTTAACAGACAGTCTTGCGGTCTCTTGGTGCAGAGCACAATGAGTCCAAGTTTTTGGTTAGCTGATCAGCACTAAGCTCATTTTGACTCATCTGAAAGGGTCTCGCTGTGAGTTTTGCTGTGTGAGAGAAACAAGAGATCCCACCGAAGGCGGGCACCCCGCCAAGTGGGTCTAGAAAATGGGCAAAAGAGGGGGGGCTGCATTTTGGGAATCCTAGACGGCTGGCTCCCTAATGGGGATTCCAGGGCATTACAAAGGAATAGGAGTCAAAACAAAGCCTAACACAAAATAAACTTGAGCATGAAAGATTAAAAAGAAGCAGAGCTTGGTAGTTAATCCCTGTTTCTTAGAGCTCAAAGCCACCCTTAAGGCTACGAAACAGTGAAGCTACCACAGCCATCTCATCAAACTCTGACTGTAGCACGTCAAGGCGGGGACTTTACTGGGAATACCACTGAATTTCAGGGCTGAAAATGCATTTCCTTTACCTCAGGGCAGCTCAGTGTGTATGACTGAACATTTACCAGTATCCCCAGAAGTCAGACATTAGATAGAAGAGCCTTTCCGGTCTTGATGTGCATTTCCTGTCCCTACAGTATAGTGATCAGCGTTTCACTGATTTACAGCTCTACTGGGACGGAACTGGGGAAGATGGAAAATGTGACTTTTAGGCACCCTAAGGCAATTCCTGACTGAGTTTACTGGTTGTTTCTGAGTTTCTATGTTGTATTCTTACCATTACTATAAAAAATAAAACTAATTTGAAAGTAACAGCTTGGGTGAATATCCTGATCATGAGGGCATTCAAATTACACCCTTGTTTCATTGTTTTATTTTTGAAAGATAATTGGGTAAGATTACAAATTTATGTAAACTGTTGCAGGCCAAGTTCATTTTTTTATTTATTTTTTTAAATCTTCTTAACACTCAAATAGTTCAGCATCAAGTGTTGCATTAGAAATCTCCACACAAAACTGTAGTAGCTTATTTTTTATCTAAAGGCGTGAAATTCATACTCATGGATACTTTGCCAAGCCGATATTGGCTGAAATGTAAAGGCAGATGTGCACGTTTGTTTGTATGACTACCTCTGGCCCACGGGGCAAACTGTATGAGTATAGGATGCAGTTGTAAGCCTCACTGAGGGATGGCCTTCAGATGAAAAATGACGATCAAGCTGAGCCAAGAAACCTGCCGTTTAACCCCCACACTGAAGTCGAGAGCTATCTGGAACAGTCCAGGCTTTAACACCCTCGCTCTGTCTCACTCTGGATAAATATCCGATGGCTGGATGGCCTATTGAGTTCTGCTTTCCAAATCATTTGGCTGCAGTGCATGTTGGAAAGTGTATTCGTGCCCATGTGCATGCATACACTTTTTTTTTTTTTACGTGCCTCTTCCTGGGGCATATGAATGTGCCTGTGTGGTGGCAGCGCTCTTTGCTCATTTCTTCCCTGCCTGCCTAGAGGACTCTTATGCTTCAGTGCTTTTTTTTTTTTTGCTGCGGCTGAAAGAGTAGCAGGCTGTCACAGCTCCCTGGGCTCTGACTGACCACAGCCCACGGCCAGGATGCCAGGGTTGCCGGCAGGGCTCTGCAACATCACACAGGGGAGCCGTGGGAGCTGTGCAGCCTGTGAGCAGAGCTGCAGCTCTGGGCTGATGAGCAGCGCGTTGTCAAACAGCCCCCTCCTCTGCTCAATGCTTGTTACACTACAGTATGTTGTTTTGCTTCCAGAGGAGGCTCAGGTGAGGAGCCAGAGAGGAAATGTAGCTAGAAATATGGATTTTTGGGGGGATTGATTCTAGACATGAATTGTGATAATAATACTGGCCTCGCTGGTCGAAGGAGTGAAGATGCTCTAGCAGGCCATCAATATTTGCTTGAGCCAGGACATATTAAATAGGTCTCATCATGGTTTCTCTGATATATGGAGCATGCCATTATTATGGTCCATTCGGAAACAGCTGAGATTGTTGGGGAAACTCGCTACTCAGCAGTACCATGCTATAATTTCAAAACACAATGGATGGATAAAAAAGATTTTCTTTAATTTGTTTGTGTGTCAAGGTGCCATGCAGCGCGAAAGACATGCAGATTTTTAACCACTTACTGAGACCTGCCTGCCAATCACATCCTCTTCTAACTGAAAAAAATGATTTCTTGCAATCAAGATTAGGCTGGTGAAAGACAAATTGTTTACCTCTGTGTATGTGCATTTTAACGACACACTCATGGCTATGTGTGTACCGTATCCTTGTACAGTCGGACCCTGGGGTGCCTCCTCTCCAAAGAGCCGGAAAGCCATACAGTACACGGAGCTGAGGAGACGGTTAATGCAGGTCCCCTGTCTTGGTTAGTCATGGAAGGCTGCTCAGATTCTTCCCTGGAAGCAAGCATAGCATCTGTCAGACAGAAACAGACAGACTGTGTGGAGGGGGACGCCACCATCTGGAAGCCATTCAGCCTTAGACTCTGTTTTTGTTTTAGAGACCATATTAAACACCCCTTAGACTGTGACCTTTAGAATAAAACGAATAACCATGTTTACCCAAAACATCATTATTGTTTCATTAAATGTTGCCTTCCTTTTGAGGATTTGCGGAACGTTCTGTTGAGACAAAATATTTTAGTCTGGAGGGTAGGTGTCATAAAGATACAGCGAGCATTTTAGTTGTTGACTAATGAGCTTGTGGGCAACCAAGCCTCCTTTTTTGTTCATAATTTGACATTGACAGGCCACAATTTGATGCTTTTTGAAAGTATCTGTCATTAAGCTATTTCTGGCAGCGTGCAGTGGGCTGGCAGCTGTCAGTGTGGACGGTGACAGGGTCGCAGACTGCATTTAGTGGCCTCCTCTCTGACTCCCAGGCGGCCCTGGAAGTGTTTTGCAGTCATAACACACTGGCTTCGAGGAGATCCAGCAGGGAAGCCGCAAATTGCCCGTTGAGAAAAATGCTGAAAGCCAAGTGGATTGGAGATGAATGGTGTAGAATGATAGGATTAGGCACCCTTCTCTGTGGGCTTATTCCAAGGCTGCTAGGAGCCTCAGCTCCCATTCATTTTGCCCGACAGTGTTCCCGAAATGCATTCCTGCAAACAATATCTTACGGTGACACATCAGCATGCGCACCCTGCTTGAAGATGACAGCTGATAGCCCCGACTAGATAATCAGTTTAACATGACAGGGACAGCGAGTGAAGAACAAACAAACGCTGTATCACTGGGATAAGTGACCATGCCCCCAAGGTGTCTCTGAGCTATACAACACACTGTGGTTTGGAGGGCAGGTTGACTTTTTGGCCGATCGGTTTTAAAAGCATCGCCTCGCTCTTGTTCTCAGGAATTTTATGAAACACACTGTAGATAACTTTTACTGTTCCACCTTTATTAATGTAGGTCACCGGTGATATTTGAAAATGTGTTTTTTTTACTGCTGCATTTAAGTGCACTGGAGGGTCTTTGTCATTATTTATGTTTCCAAATACTACCATATCAAACTTAACGACTTTGTACTCCACCCCGTTCCTTTTTGGTTTGCCGACTCCCCAAGTGATTAATTAATTTCCATTTATGCACCGAACAGATCGTGCACAAACTTTTCCTCTATACGCTTCTCTACCCTTTCTCGTAAATTATTGTCCGCGAGTGCAAGCGGCTCCAGATTTAATTATATAATGGCTGAGAGAAGTATAGAGGCCTGGTTGTGCACATACTTGGCTTCTGATCACAGCGAAGTAAACTGTGTCATTAATTGGGATAGAAGAATGAGAGGTTTACTGCTGATCTGCTTACACAACGCTGTTGGTCTTTGTGTCTGTATCGCCCAGAATTCCATGTAGTTCATGCTTTGGACTGTATTCAATCTTATTTTCTTTATGAAAATATTTGGAAAACTTAATTTGCAGATTAACTGTGGACCACAGACCTTTACAGCCAGTTGCAATCACTGTATGTAGCACAATTTTCAAAGTGAAGGAAAAAAGGTGATTTGGCTGATGCTTCACACGGCCCACGCCTATTATCAGTTTTTAGCAGTCTGTGCACTTCTGCCATGTACCTTTTGATTGCTGCACTATGCTCCAAATACCTGTGTTTAATGAAGATAAAGCCCCATCCGATCTCACAGGAAGGCGTATAAATAGCACAATATTACAAGGACATTCCGTGTATCATTTGTACGCCAAAAACTGTGGTAATGTCCACAGTTAGGTTTAGGCAAAACCTCATGGGTTGGGCTTAAAATAAGTACATAAACTAAGTAAAATACGTAGGGAAACAATGTAACATAAGTACAGAAAACATGTCACAAACGTCACTAATGTACAAATCAAAACACCGGTCTCAAGCACCGTTGTCCTGGTTGAAAATGTGGCGTTTGTTGGACCCATTCACCAACCCTCCATACATAAGTGGTGTTTCTAGTTTTTTTATTCTACATCACTTACTCTAAGCGTAGCATTTTTACACTGATGCATTTAAATTGCAGTCTGTACAGACTACAAGGCGAACAAATGACACGCCAAAAGCAAGAAAAGCGTTCTTATTGTACGCTAAATGCCTTGTGCATTATCGTGTCATTCATACGCCTTTTCGGTCGAACAGGCTGAACAGAAGAGTACAAAGGCCAAATGCTATGAAAGAAAGAGACAATGATACAACTATTTGCTTCTAATGTCAGTTGAAAATGTCTTTCTTATGCCCATTTTTTGTCTCACATCTAAAAGGAAGCATATTGGTAATTACTTTTGTCGATGCTCTTCTCTAAACCAGCAGATATAGTTTATTTGTTGGGGTTTTGTTTCAAGATTTGTATTCTGTTCTACCTGGAAATCATACTTTACTCCTTTGGTTTGTTTTGATTCCTTTTGTCAAAATGTAAGCGTTCTAGCAGTTGAAGATAAAGACTAGAAACACACCTAGCTTGAATGAAATCCCCCAATCAGCGATTAGCTGAAATGTGTGATTACAACCCAGCCCTCTCTGTGGCCCTTCAGCCGGTTGTTGCTCGTAGCCCACTGCCACATACAGTATACCTGCAAGCAACGCAAAGGTTAATTATACTGAAGCTCTCAAAAGGTCATGCTGCCATTTAAATTAGCCAGTGCTATTTGTCTGATCCGAATCATTGGCAACACTGGGCCAATTAGATCCAATTACACTGATAGTGGTGGTGGTGATCTGCCACCTAAGTCTAAGCTAATGGCCATTGGAACCCCAATTACCCCAGTGCCCTGATTCAGAAGGAGGCAGCCACAGCAGGAGGGGCTTCAGGTCTGGGTAAAGGGGACAGCTGTGCCGTATCACTTTCCCTTGACATTCCCTTCACTCCAGGGAAAGCTGTAGAGCTTTATGTCAGGTGAAATATTAGGGTATGTAAAATGTGACATTTCCACACACCTAGAGGGGGGTAATCACAGTCGATGGGGATTGAAGAGGTAATCTTCAAGAGTGTCTGTGTGGAGTGGGCTGATGTGAGCATGCTAGCGTCTTGATTACAAGCACAGGAAGCCCATAGCAATCATCAGAGAGACTAAACCCTGTCTCCTACAAAGGCTACTCTACCTAGATGTTTCTGCGAGGGAAATGGCAGCAGTTCTGCTCTAGATTAATGTGCTCTGACAATAATAAAGGCTCTTCAAATAATTTAAGTACTAAAGCACAGTCGAGCTGTATGAGGCTCAGGCTCAGCACTCAGGCTGGTTTCACTTGATGTTTTTCTCTGCTGCTGCTGTACCTGGCTGTGAGGAGCTCCTGGAGACAGTCTCCTGAATTTCTATGAGGCTCGTATCCTTCTGTGGTGCTATCTGAGAATAGAAGCGTCAGCTCGCACCCAACTGAGGGACTGTCGCAGGAAGTTGTTGATTAAACAGATGTCTTTCCTGCCGTACGCCATGAGACAAGAACACCACAATAAGCATGCATTAATTAAACATAGCGGAAGAATGTGGGCAATACAGGAGAACAAAAGGCATTTCTGTCTATCGTTGTCGCTGCTTCACAACAGGAATGAGAAAGTAGCTCTCTGTCTTGCCTCTGGTTTGACAAACAGGAGAAAAGCTCAGGGATCTACCCAAGGAAAGAATAGCTGAGTGACAATTAGTTCTGATTAGCAACAGCTCATTCAGAGTCATTTGCAACACTGCTGATTTTTCAAAGAAAGTCTCCAGTCATTTGCCTGTGGAAGGCCACTTTTGGATTGCGTTGTTTGCGACAAGAGAAAAACTCGAGTGGAGACGGCGGCATCCTGTTTGCTTTGAAGCCTCCTCAACGATGCACAATCTCAACAAAAATAACCTTGTCCTCGCTGTACACCTGAAAGCCTGTTTTTTTCTCTAGTATGCTCCCATTTGTTTAGAGTTGTGCTCGAGTCTGGAACAGGAGTGTCATCAAACATTTCCTCCACCACCTGATAAATGCTTCTCCTTTGATCAGAGGAGCTGAGCAGGAAAGGAGGATTTTAAATACATTACATAGGCCTCTCTCAAAGCCTGACGGTTGCTCCTCAACTGAGTAAATCCCAGCCATCTCACAGATACTGTAACAGATTGCTGTTCATCGGCAGCGGACCTTGGTGGAATAAGTTCTTGTTTACATCATTATGGTTAATTACCATGCAGATCCAATCCAGCCAACAGCGCCTGTACTCTGTGTGTGTGTGTGTGTGTGTGTGTGTCAGTGAAGCCGGACAGAGCTGTCACACTCTAAGTCATCTCATTACAAATGCAGCACTATCCCCACAGTAACGCCTCATGCTACTCCGGTGTGTTTGGTTATTCTTGAGTCTACGCCAGTGGGTGGGACTATCCAACCAGCGTGTACAAATGAGTAACCAGGGAAACCCCAACCATCCAGTCATCTTTTACCTCCAACTGGCCCACAAATCTCAGTGATACATTACGCTGCTATTGTGATACGCATGGCAACGTTTTCAATTTAACACTCGCAGATGGATATTTTAATTATTATTGAGTGAATAGTAATGAGGACGCTGAATCTGTGCGTTCCTCTTAATGCACTTAATTAAAGTTACAAGGCGAGAAGTTAAACATGACTGCATCAGAAAATAATCCCCTCGGACGGTTTTGCATTAAGAAAGAAACAACACGATGAAGCAAGCCGTCATTGTGAACATGTGATGTGCTGTATTAGCACTGATCAGGTTGGTAGTGAGTCCTACAGTGTTGTAATCTAGTTCCTCAAAGCTCTCGCATTCCTCGCAGCCTTTCATTTGCTGCCTTTATGAAGCCAGGTGTTGATCCCAGTGTCGACCTTGCCAGGGCCGTGTCCATGAAACTGGAATTTCCTGGTCTATCACAGGGTTCCATTTCAACAAGCTTGCACCCAATTATCCTTCAATCATCGTCCCCGGTCATACAGATGTGTTTGGTTCGAAGTACAAGGTCTCTCTATCGTGGTTTGACACACGGGGGACAATTTCTCTCGCTCTGGCTGTACACATGAAATGTTTTCAAGGGTAGGATTCAGATGGCGTCTCAGATAAAGATTAATGTCACCACAGGAATTATTCATTTGGTTATTTGTAGCTTTTACACTGAATAAGTAGCAATTATGAGCAGATATCGCAGAATATATTACATTGACTCCCTCAGACATATAAATTAGCACTCTGTCAGGGTGCTAAAGGACTTGCTAGTTTCTCTTTTCTCTTAATGTGTTGTTTATGCACAATAGACATACAAGGGAATACAAACTGCAGGATCAGCTCTTTATTAGACACTGATATTAAATGCTACCCCTTTCTAATTAATGCAAGGTAGTTATTGCTTTTATACAATTACAGATTAATTATCATCATAGAGATTCATTTAATAAAAAACAGAGAGGGAACTAAGACACAGTTTTGTTCCCCTTCGGAAAAAGAGAAAAGAAGGCATCATTTTGTTCAATCCCAGTGTGTAAGATACATCGGCATCTAGTGGTGTGGTTGCAGATTGCAACCAACTGAGTACCCCTCCACTCATTCCTCCTTTTCTAAGACTGCGGTAACGTGAGCCGCCGAGTGTAAAACCTTGGTAACATCATTCGCCTCGCTCAGAGGCCATTCTCACCATAATAACACTACTTTAGGAGCAACGGAAGTCAGGTGCACTCAGTGCCTCACGTTACCACAGTCTTGGAAAAGGAGGAGTGAACTGAGGGGTACTCAGTTGGTTGCAATCTGCAACCACACCACTAGACGATTTACAAGCGTGTCAGAGAACTACGGTGGCCTTCAGGAAAAGTAAAAATGTGAAAGGCTCTCTCTAGAGTCAGTGTTTGGTTTTTCCGCACTGTACTACTGAAACACAGTGGAACCCTATGTAGATATGAAGGGCTCTTTCTAAGGTAACTAAAACAATCTTACAATCTTAGTTTCAGGTGATTATACACTAATGTAAACATAGTTATGAATATTATATTCCATTTCTGCTATTGGATCCCCCAAAATGTTACACACTGTCCTTTTAAATAAGTTTTAATCTTTTTAAACTTTATCTTGTTGCTATTTTGTTGTTTCTAACTTATTTTGCCTCAGTTTTTTTCATTTCCTTTCTTTTCCGTAACTTATTTCTTGTTTGAGCACAAACTGTGACCTGAATCCTAATGCCATGCAGCTAGTTCTAGTGTCTGCTCTGAGATTATTTACAGTTATTCACAGCATGTTTTCTTCAGATCATTCATACCAAGCCTTTTTCCTAACATTAAAACATACTGAGCACAACTCTTTCCTGTGTTTTGTTAATGTATTGGTTCCTGTGTGTTTTATCAAAGAGAATGCATAAGGCAGAGAGCTGACAGGTACTGGGAGTCTTGGGAATGTTTGTAGTTCTTTGTGTGGTTCAGACGTGCGCAATTGCACGTCTACATCCAGCGCATAAAGTCATAAATGAATATTTATAATAGTCCCCATCTGCTTGGCACATATTTATGATCAACATTGTTTGGTTTGACGACGGCAAACTGGGCACATTGTGTTGACCAATTGGCCAGCCCATATTCATGCATATTTATGAGAACATCAGGACCAAATAGGGACTCAACAATTCTCAAGTTGTATCTACAAATATACACAAGTTACAAGTCTTGCCGTCTCAACATTTTGTTATCGAAACCACAGCAGTCCTCCCGCAGGCTCAGGTGAATGACTGTGTGCATTGGCAGACACGCCAATGTTTATGCTCTCCTACATAATTCTTTAATCACGGCGCTATTACCCCACACATACACCCAGTTTAGTGCCATTATTATCTCCCAAGGTCATAGCTAACGAGGGCTGACGCACTGTGCCTGGCCTGTGCTGATTGACTCGCAATTTTAAACTGGCTCAATCTAGGCCTACTCAGCAATTCAGGAGGCAATGCAGCACCTTGCCAAAGTTTATGAGAGAGATATATTAGCTCTAACAGTGCAGGATTGTCTTGCTTTTGATGCTGGAGATGGCCACAGGGGTGTAAGATACACTGTTTTACCTGACACCTGATTTTGAATGGGCTGCTAGTCCTTGAGTCAAACCCCCACTTTCCACATTCTCTCCTGTTCCAAGTTAATTAAAAATTATACGACATGTTAGCATTAAATCATTATGAAGTAGGCCTACTGAAGTAATCATTTCATGGGGTAATTTAGCAGATTAAACATTTCTTTCATTGTCAACCAGCGACCTTGATATCGTAAATGTCACACTCGCCTCTTATGAATGATGCCGCAACTGTCAGGACCGTAGAGCAGATTTAAATTTAAATCGGCTATTACTGTACCTATATCCACCCTTTTCATTTCACATACACATGAATCTAGAGAGCCCAAAGGTTTAGTCACCATGTCATATGCTGAATGAGGTGCCCGCCGGAGCGAACACAGAGGTGAATCTTGTTTCATGGTTTGACTTTTTGCACACAGCTTGGAATGCCAGATAACCTCCAAATCTCACTCCGCTTAGTATCTAACGTCACATCCATAAACCCCTGCTGATGACAATATGCATGGAATCAAATGTGGGGCTCTTTATCATTAAGGTCTTAGGAGGAGAGCAAAGAGCGTGAGATGGAGAACATGGAACAAAATAAGTGTGTATGCAACGATTTTTTAGATGTGTCTAGAATACCAAAAGCAAATGTATCAAAAGATGTGCTCCATAGACTGTATATAAGAAGTGGATGTAGTTACAGTGACGCCAACCATTGGTTTGTGGGCTGACGTTTTGAAGCCTCGAGTTTGGCATTTCGGCCATGGCCTTCTTGGTTTATGGCAGTCGCCATCTAGTTTTTTGGAACCAGAAGTGACACGAGAGGGTGGAGCTAAGTACAACCGAACGCTTTTCAATTGACATTTTCAAAATGTTACAATTAACTGTCATGAACTGAAAACACACTGTGAAAGGATTAAAGTTGTAAGACGAAAACACGGACAACTCCGAGACCAGACAACGCCGTAGTAGCGACCTGTCAATTACAAGATAGCCACACCCTAAAGCATACCCTGCTTTATGGTCTATTTGACTCTAAATGGGACCATAATTTACTAAATGAACATCATGCTGTATTGAAGAAGACTTGAAACTAGCGCTTGAGATCATAAACTCATGTTTACAATGTTTACTGAGGTAATAAGTCAAGTGAGAAGTAGGCTCATTTTCTCATAGACTTCTATACAATCTGCTGGCTATTAGAAAGAATGCAAGTTTAAGGCACTTCCACATTGGCTTCCCGAGGTTGCCCACTGGCTTGCTCTTGGCATTCTTTCGAATGGCATTGGAAGTTTTCATGTTATCCGAACTCGCGCAGAAAGTCAACGAGCTATTAAAAGAACAGCCGAACTACATTATTTCCCATTCAGCGATGTGGCTCCATTATGAAAGTGGACGGAAGTGATTTGAGATAAATATGCACATTAGATCACTTTGGCTCAATCATGGCTCCAGATTCCTAACACGAGGTATTATTGCCCCCCCCACCTGAGCCCAGTCCTGCAGAGTCCTTGGCTTTTCCGGAAGAAAGCTGAGTCATGAGGAAATGTGTATGTGTTTGGCATAGAGCTCCGTCGGGCATAATGATGATGACCGACATGATGGTCTCTTACCCAAGCATAATTATGATCCACTCTAAATACAAACCAGGCTTCTTATAATTGATAAAGAGATTGCATAGAAAAACACACCATAGGCTGCTTTTTTCAAAGAAAAGACATTTCCTGAGTGACAGAATTATTTCATTACATTATTTATGGCAATTGGATATGAGTCCCCATCCCTATAAAGTGATGCAGTACATTTTTGCTCTAAAAACATGTGATGTATTTGGTGCAGAGAAAATGGTTTTCCAGTTTTAGTAACTAATTAATGCTTTATCAATATTCATGATGAACTCCACATTTAGAAAGCCGTAATTAGCTGTATTATCCTCTGGCCATTTGTGAGGGGAAAAAAAGCAATCCATATAGTTCAAATCAAAGCACAGCAACAACTCTAGTTTCTGACCAAACCGTACACTCTACAGTTAGATTTTACCTTGCATGGAAATCAGAGATCATTCCGCACGACACGACCGCTTCAAACCAGCACTTAGTCTGCATGGGAGATGGAAAGAGCTGGACGGACGGTTTCATAATTCACGGGAGCCACCTGGTGATTCTCTCAGTCACCTTCCTGTTTCCTCTCAGCCAGCTGCTCCCTGTACTCCCAATCAATCTGCAGTGCCAGCGCTCCCCGCAATTTGCCATGACCTTGAGTGGCGTGTCCCCTCTCATTTCGTTTGGGGTGTTGGTGGGCTTTGGGTCCCTCCTCATTCCTCCTCATTTAGAAATGCACCTGTGCTCAGACCAAGTTAGCACCGCTTTGCAGCGTGGCTCTGGGATTTCACTGCATTTAACAAAAATTTCGTATGCACAGATAGTAGCAGACTGCGTGCTCTTTTTGTTACCTCTGCCTTCTGTTGCACATGTTCACAGTGCTTTTTCTGTGGTTGTTCAAATTGCCTCTTTATATGAGTAAAAGTAAAAGGCTAAAAAGACAGCACCTATCCACAGTTGTTGTTTTTCTGCAGTAGATGGTTGTACATGTTGAAATTAAAAAAACATAATTGCGTTCAAGTAAGTATGAACCTTCATATTCCTAATAATAACGATTATTTTGCAGCAAGATAAGCAATTATACAGTTAACCTCACGAAGTAACTTGGAAGTGCTATTTTTATCTAGTGCCTAAATTCCCTCAGAGTCTGTGTCTTTTTTGTTGAAGTCTCGAGGAGGTGGGGGATTTGTTGTTCTGCTTGGTTGGCCATAGACATGTATTGTCTGGGCCAGGCCGGGGTGGCAGAGTGGCTCCCTTCATGGCCCCAGTGTGACAGAGCTGTCTCTACATGAAGGTGACCCTCTCTCTCTGGATCCTCCACTCTGCCCAGCTTGCCTGTCAGGTCCTACAGGCGACATGGTCTATTAAGCACCTTAATGATGACCATAGCCTCATGCACTCCAACAATAGACCCTTACTCCTTCACATCTCTGTTTATATTTGAAATGCTGAATGTAAGTATATGTTTGCTGTACCACCATCCTCGTACAAAGGAGTCCAACTTGTACCCAGCTGGTGTCTGAGGGGAGATTTTGATTAGGCCTGGACGCTTGGTAAAATAAATCTCCGTCGGGATTTAAAGGTGAATTCTTTGAACAGGCAATCCTTCAGAAGGCTTTTACACTCAATAAATCCACTAACGCCCCAATGTTTCAAAACACTGCTTTTACAGCCTCATACTTTATATCCATATCCTGCACTGTAGTGTGAAAGTGACAGGACTACTTGAAGATGGCAACAAGCCTTTGGGGAGCACTCCTACCAACACTTTCACATCTGTTGATCCCCCCACATCCCTGTACCTGCCTCGAAGTTTCCTACGTGACAAGGCAGGTGTATTATGTGCTCTCCCCTTGAGGTTTGCAAGAAGAGACCATGAGGTTCAGATGGCAGCTGCTGGGCTTGGTGCGCCGACATTTTCAGATGAGTTGAAACGTGGGGACAGGGGAAGAGATTAGGCATCCTCACAGCGGCTCATCCCATCGTAATTACCTTTACACAGTGTTTACATCAGCTGACCACCGGGAGTCTGTGTAGTCCTGATTCTCAAACAGGAGTATTATTAGGAGCAAGGGTGAACAGGGCAACACGGTCACCTTAGTGATGTTATAGGTCCAGATACCAGTGAAATTCAATGTCTGTTGATACATAATTCAACTCTACAATAACAGGGATTCATATGTACTGCAGCCTAAACAAACACACAAGGACTTTGTTTTCTGTACTCAAACCAATTGAGTTAATAGTTGAGAACTAATCGGCTCTACCTGGATAAGCCCTTATCCCAGTTTTTAAGTGGCTGGATAGTGTTATGATTGTGTGTTCAAGGGAATAACTAGGTTTCTCATGTTTATAACTGGCTTCAAAGTTGCTCAGGAGTAAGTATTTGTTGTTCTTGTGATATTCCTTGTCACTTTACACAAGACATGTCTTCAATACTGAATTCATATTCATTCTGTAATAATCATGATTTCTAAGATGTAGCTTCATAGTGTTCCAGACAAGTGAGGCTAAAAGCTCATCAAAGAAAGGCGCACAAAACTGAAATGTGCTTTCACATTGTCACCTTTCAAGGGCCTTTTCATATGCAGACAAAGAGATACAAGGCCCTTTGTTTTTGCCGTAGGTATGAATATCATTAGACCTACCGTGAGAGCAATAAATGCGAGGAGGTGCAGTAGCCTTTGCCCATGAGACAATAAAACACATATGGAAATGAGCCGACAGCATGACTAATAGCTTGCAGTTTGAACCAATGCGCCCATCTCAGCGAAATGCCTGTTCTCTTTAAGTGAGCCATTATACAGTTATCAATGAGCCTGCTTCGCCTCTGATCTCTCTTTTAAGAGTTGAGGATTTTACACCCCAAAAAAAGAAACACCTCAGAGAAGCCATTGGGTTTGCATGCTGCCTGCCGTTATGCCCAAAATGAGGATAAAACGAACACAAAGGAAGCCGTCACTCCCCGTGTCCCTCCTGTCCCTAATCCCTCCACTCCTGAGTCCTTGCCTGCCACACCATCATCAGAGCTCGGATCAAAGTGTGAGAGAACGGCCCACAGGTCTGCACAGAGGGAGAGCTGACCTCCTCAGAGCTTACTATGTCCTTGGACCAAAGTCCTTTTAAGAGCTAGAGACACATTCATTGAAAACCAATTCTGTGCCGTATGCCTAAATTGAGCTTTACTGTGGATCTTGCTTTGCGGACATTCCCTTAGGCAGTACTCATATCTAAAGTGTCAGATGGATAAAGACAATTTAGTCATATCATTTGAAAGCCCTTCATGCATCTGGAATAAACTGAGGTCAGAAACATTTATGGATTATTGTGTATACAGTAAATATATTTGTATTCGTGCACACGGTGGTGCAATCTTTATTACTTAAAGCGCACCAGACCCGTATATGCTGGAAATTGAAAAATTGTGTTTTCTCACGCTAATACGACACAGGCCTTGACCTCTCATCCTGCTACTGTTAATTAGTGTTGGTTGCTCTTACCTCTGGGCAAGCTCAGATTTATGGCTTCATGTTGTGGGGAGCTTTAAAGTGAAAGCGCACAGCTGAGGCCGAGTCTGCCCACAGACTACATGGAGAAACGGGCTTTCATACTCTGAACCAAAGCTCTGCTGTACATGGAGGTTCCTTAACTGCATATGTGTATACTGTGTGATACTAAAATCTACCTAAAGTTCAGCAAGTAGGTGTCAAATAAGTTAATGAATTTTGACATGCGATCATGTTCTATTGTAAAAGTAGTATACTTCAAGTTATTATGAAGTAAACTAAAGTGAAGTTCAAGTATATTTCCCAAGTCTACTTTATGTTGTAAGTATACTATTATCAATGTATTAGTAGCGTACTTGTAAGTGTACTTCAATGCTTCTTGGAACTAAATTGGCCCACTTTATAAAAGTATACTTTTAGGTGTACTTTAAGTGTAAGAATAGTAATGTTTGAGTGCACAACTAGTTTACATCTAATTTGTATTTTATAAAGCACTGAACTATTTTGCTATTTCACTTGATGTTTTGTGATGAAAATTAGGGAAAATTAGTTTTTCTTGCATGCCTGTAGACGTTTCTGTATACTTGTCAGTAAAAGCCAAGTATACTTAAGTATAATTTGTTAAGTATATCTCTGATAAGTACATACAAAGTAAACTAAAAGCATACTCTCTTATTTAAGTTTAAAAGAAGCATATTAATAGCAGACTGGAATAAACTTTTTTTTGATAAGGGTAGATTTGACAGATAACGCAGTATTATTGCTGTTGTCTAACTTTTTTTGCCCTCTACTTTGCCATCCAAAGCCCTATACAGAATAATCTATAGAATGATGCATTTAAACTCTAAAGGGATACTTGGACATTTTGGGATTATTTGCTGACTTACCGAGCATTACATACAGTAAGAAGATCAATATCAATTTCATCCCTGCCCATTCAGTACAGAGATAGATCAGTTATGTGTTTAGCCTACTCTAGCACAAACACAGATGGAAATAGCTTGCCTCCAACAGACGTTTAAAAAAAAAAAAAAAAAAAAACTTCAAATTATCCAGGGCTCTCTGTCTGCCCACGGAAGCTGCACTATTTTTTGCCCATTCATCTCACCCCAGTCTACCTTGGCTCGTAAACATACTGCAGCCCCTCAACATTGCATCACAGGAGCTCACACGGGTATATCTATCACTGGAGTTGTGCAAATGGGATCAACTTTCATCGGTGTTGCGGAACTGAGCGCGATGAAGGCAATCACAGAGCACCCTGAGCTTCCGTTAACAAAGAATTCATTAAGTCCGTTAAATTCCCAGTTGACGAAAACATCCCAGGCTTCAAATTTTGGAGTAATTATTCCTAAAGTACAAGGCCAATGAAGAAATCAGAAGAATATGTGTGTGTTTGCCTTAATGTATACAGGAAAAAGACACTCTTCTAATTGGAAAATGTGTTCCTATGGTTCAATAATAATTATGTACTTACCATGAGGTCACTGCTACACCAGTACAGAGAGCGCAATTCGATTTGCAGTTAATGAGGTTGGGTCTCCTAATGAATGTTAGTTTTTTATTTTGTATGTAGTGTTTTGGGAAATGTGGTTATGGCCTATTTTATCATCTGTTATGATTCTATGCAGATCTCCCATCTACATTAATCTGGGTAATATTTTACTTAGCTTTTCCATTTTATACAATTAGATACTCAATAAAAAGTCCTACAAAGTAAGGTTAAGGTCTCTTAATTAGCTGTAATGTTAAAAGTAGCTGTTTGTGTAATTCCTGAAGATCATTTTTATATAAACAAACTTATGTTATTATCTGCAGGAAATCTATGTTGCCATCTTGTATAAGGTTTTTGTGATGAAAAAAAATATGACTTTGTCACTGTGCGGTGACCTTTCAAAGGTCGAGGCTGTAGGGAGTTCATTTCTACTGGGATCATAGACTGTATATAAGAAGTGGACGTAGTCACCGTGACATCACCCATTGGTTTGTGGACTGCCGTTTTGAAGCCTCGAGTTTGGCATTTTGACCGTCACCATTGTCATTGTCATGTTGTTTTTTTGCAATTAGAAGTGACGTGAGTGGGTGGAGCTCATAGACTTCTGTACAATCAGACTTTTTTTGCAACCAGAGGAGTCGCCCCCTGCTGGCTATTAGAAAGAATGCAAGTTTAAGGCACTTCCACATTGGCTTCAATTCTCCGACTCGGAGATTGCCCACTGATTGGGATTTGTGAATTCACATCCAAACTCCTGATGTCAGTGAGGGATATCATTCAATGACGGCGCTTCCGATATTCTTGATGACTACTGGGCTGCAGCTATAGTCTCTACTTTCACATCAAGCATATTAATTTGAGCAACCCTGCTGACCTCATGCACTTTCTCTGTTTTACCTTGTTACACCGACTCCTCTATAGCCGCTGCGCAATAGCTCTTAGCCCATTACATGTAATGTCAAAAATACTAGCACATCCCTAACCACACAGTAGCTCATCAATACACCTTTTATACTCTAAATAATGCAGGGCAACGGAATAAAGGTCAGTTTAAATCATCAATCATCCATGTTCCCTTTAGATGTCAGTGGTGGTTGCTTAGTAGCTTGGTTCACACAACGTTGGTCAGTTTGGGGATGCTAGCGAGGCTTTTGTCACAGAATACAGCCCCAGTATAGCCAGGCATTTATTTTGTAGGTTGTCTGGTGGCAGTCATTAGTATGCAATATGCAGCAGCCATGATTTTTGTCTCACATTGGTCGTGGCACAAAGACAGGGGCCATGCACCAAGTCTTCATATGTATGCTGTTCTGTCACCTCAAAATTCAGAGTGAGGGTTTGGCTTTGAAGCCCCTTTGATATGGTGCTTTTGAAAAATGTTGAAGGACGCCTTGAAAGGAAAAAATTGTCTAATTAGTAGCCTTACATTGGAAGGGTACCGTAGGTTGGCTTTCACATTGCAACACCAGAAACCCTTATTTTTTTTCCTTTCTCTGATTAAATGTGCTGTTGAAGTTGATATATGAATGGAAATTAATGTTATGTCTCATGAAAAATGCTTCCTAATTATTATTTTACTACTGATTTAGATCAACCACTTGGGCCTCATCTACTCTTGCGCAGTACAAATCATGAGCTATATTTTAGGATTACTTATAATTCTAACCTCCCAGCTCCGTATGCTGCTAATCTCTACTGAGACAGTTTGACATGGGGAGTGGATATTTGAAAATCCACATATGCCCTGGTTTTAACTTCCATAGAGGGATATATGGCTCAGCTTGTCTCTTTTGCTCCGTTTTATCTTCAACATTTCAGAGGCTTTCTCACTTGGAGATACCTTATGAAACAGCAGTTTGATGGATTCAGACAGAATCCTCCTATTCCCTGCTTTGATCATTTCTTTATGCCCACCTGTAATTCAGGCCCCCAAAATGCAAATGACTTCTAATGCTACACACTATGCTCTACATTTCTGAAGCACTCATTGGAATAATCACAGGCTTTGGAGGCCTTGAGGCATATTGAATGGTGTCTGTCTCCTACACTGCGGAGTGTTGAGGTTCAAATATTCAAATCAAACATTTTGCTCAGAATTACCATGCATATGTTTTATTTAATTTTTTCATTTACTGCTTTCTTTGCTACCACCTCAGGATTCAATCAAAACGCCTCATACAGTTTATAATGTCATGGCTCTTGCGATAAATACGATAAAAAAAAATTCATAAGACCATTATAATTATGTCAGGGTGAGGATCTTAATCGAGGTAAAGTTCAAGGCTTTAAAGGAAACGGATGTTAGATACTGTACCACAAATTGAGAAATAAAAGCCGATATTCAAATAATCTTGAGGTGTGTTGGAACAAATTAATGACAAATGACTTGTACTATAATGGCTCACATGGTAAATTCTGGATAGCATACTATTTGCAGCATTATTTCTACCAGCGGGACAATGTCTGAGGTCTGAGGCTCTCTCTCTATAATCCACAGCGTTTCAGATCAGCCTGCAGAGATGTCTTGATTTCACCCACCACAAGTATACTAATCTAATCAATAAGTTGTATTTTAAAAAACCAGAAGATATCTGACATGGAAGACTGCCTGCAGCTGTACAGAGTAGTGGAATAGTAGGAATACATTACGTTATTGAGTTTACCTGCCACGTTCCTTGCCTACTCATTTCAATTCTGTCAATCACATGCGGGTTACGCAGAGGTCAGTCAGTTTGTCTCGCCGATGTGAATTCCTGTCTTTTGTCTTTGCGTCTCCGTTGCTCAGTGGTCAGTGATGTAATTTCAACTGATACTGAGCAGGAGTAGTCATACATAAATATGAGTAGACGTCTGGTTGCATGTGCCTTCAGTTCAGAGTAGTATCATTTTTATGCCGTTCTAAAAACTCACTCTTTAACACTGAGGGAATCAGTGTCACAATTAGTATATGTATAAAATACTACAATATATAGTAAACTATATACAGTATATATATAATATGTATGTATGTATGTTAGTTTTGCAGGTACTTTACAGTTTTATGTTAAAAGTTCCTTCTCGTTCTCAGTCTAATGACCAAAAGCTTCTTCGTCTACCTTTGCTCTGTAGCTTTGGGCTTCAGGGTGAACTGTGCTTCATCAACCATACAGTACAGCCGGTCATGGACCAATGAATCAAGCAGCCATCAGTTCAGTAGCTGCTTGTATGTGCTCCACTGCTCGGCCTTATCCACATGCTGCAGCATTTACACCTTTTTTCTGCCCATTCATCTCAACTCTGTCACCCGTTTGGCTGACAGACATGCCGCAGTCTTTCTCTCCCTCCCATTGCATGTGCAGCTGGGAATCGGTGCTGTGGAACTCAGTGTGATGAAAGCAATCATAGAACACCCTGAGCTTCATTAAGGCAAAAGATTTGTTCATTATGTCCAACTACTGTATCTGTCTTTGGTCCAATCCCAATGTCTGCACCACTTGTCCCACTGTTTGAGCCCTTTATGCACACCGTCCTCATGTCTGGAGTCCTACAGACTGACCGAATAACCTGTAGTTTCTAACATTATACTGTAACAACAAGTGGAAAATAGGGAGGCAGAGAGCAAAAAATGTTTCTTATTTATTCATCAAATTGTCGCAAAGTTTGTTTACATGCAAAGAGAACTCTGATAATCCTTACTTAAGTAATCTTGCTTTAAAATGATTCATATTATGTTTGGATTAGAATAACACAATAAACCTCTCACTGTGGTTATAAAAGACCAGATTAAGATGGCTGGCACATTTCAATATTAAATATCTAGGTGTGAGGTGGGAACGTCTTACCCCTTTCACTGTATGTTTTCATTGCTGCTGCAGACTTGCGCTCGCACAGCGCGATAGCTACATGTTGGTGTCAACAAAAACATTGTGGTAAGCATTATTTACAATTTCTATAGTCTGGATTGTCATTTTTTTCCTCTCTATCAGACGTTACCTGCTGTTGCTTAGGGAAAGGATTTACAGTACTTGGTGGTGACATGTTTTCATACTTCATTTCTGACAGGACCCCAGAGGAGGACAAGAGGGTTCTGTTCTGGTTTATTCATTACAACACAGATTTTCCATCACAAGGTAGCAGAGGTGCATGCATGCATACAGCTTATCCGTAATAAGCTTTTTTCCAGAGTATCATGGCGGGTAAGTTAGTCCCTGCATGTAAACACAGCCAGTGGTGCTGAGTCCTTAATGGACACTCAGGTATTATTGTGATAATAGTTATACTTGATCACGGCAGGTATAAAAACGGGTGGTGGGACTCGGGCCATTAGGTTCCAGGTTTCTCACCCTCTGCATTTCTCCATCCTCCATTTAGCATAATGGCACTCAAACAATCAGCTCTCACATTAGAATACGGAGTGTGGTATTATGCAGAATAAAAGGGTGTTAATGTGTCATATTTGAATATCCTGATCTGTAACCGTGACATGCTCTCCCCGGCAGCAGCAGGTAGCTGATTCAGACAGAGAAACCAGGCATGACCTACATGCTTAAAGAATTACAGCAGTCAACAAAGGGGATTCTCTCGGATTCATGTTCTGATACTCTGTTGTAAGCCCACACTGTGCTGGCAACAGTGGTGAATAATAACATATACTTGTGGTCGCATTTGCACAAGGTCTCCCCTTGCCGCTGTGATTTATAAGCAGAGCTTCCATCTGCAAACAGGCTTCGAGGCTTCAAGCTACGGGGGCAGCACCCTGTGTCCAGTGCTATTTACTCAGCCAGCCGAGACGAGCTGCTCCCCCGGCACGATCCTGCAGCCACTGTGTGCCTGCATGCTTTTCTTACCTGTACCCGTCTGCTCATGGGACGGTGACAGCTACAGCAGGGCAGCCGCTATTTGCCACAGGTTGAGCCATCTTTACTGTGTCACTTCCTGCTGCTTAACAAATGACTGAAAGCTGCAGGCTATCATGCTCTCAGTGGAATAACAGTGACTTAGTTTTATGAGCACTGTCTTTGCAAAACTCTAGTCACACTTTGAGGTGAATAAATCATTGTTTTAATAAGCGGTTGGGTTATGTAACCATTACAGTAAATGCATGTGAATTATAATTAACGCCATCTTCATTAAAAAGGATGCCTGAATGTAAGGCAA
Source organism: Sebastes fasciatus (assembly GCF_043250625.1). Taxonomy (NCBI): domain Eukaryota; kingdom Metazoa; phylum Chordata; class Actinopteri; order Perciformes; family Sebastidae; genus Sebastes; species Sebastes fasciatus. The sequence continues at coordinate 19,835,539 of NC_133803.1, read as the reverse complement.
GTTTTCCGACAATGATTACTGCAGCCACTCTGTGCTGTACTTAATATACTGCGAGCTGTGTGCAGAGATGCCGAGAGGAAAGGTGCTCCACTTTAAAGAGATGTGATAGATTAGGGAGGAGCCCCGGCAACAGAATAATTTCCCTGGTGACCAATTTCTGAACAATCTCTAAGCAAAGAAAATCAGCAACAAGCCAACATGTCAGGCACAGCCTCATGCCAGGGTGCGGGCGAACATGCTGACTCACTCCTAATGAGCAGCCAGAGATAGAAATAATAACCTAAACCACCGCGAATCATAGGTCATATATACCGCTGACTGTCCTTATTAACTCTGGACCTTATACAATGTAAGCAGGTGTACAAGTATGTACGCTAACAACTATCAAAATAGCTTCTACGGTGGCCCGGCGTTGATGGGAGAGAAAAAGAGAAACAGGATTTGCTGCTCTTGCAGCGTTGCACGCTGTGGCTGCTTCTGAAATCTGCTGCAGCTCTTTATTGCTTTCACATGTAGTATTCTTGGCTTTCATGCAGTTTTAGCAAATTAAAGGACTCCGGCAATCATTTGTTTTCTGTCTCTAAAAGTTCCATTTGATATAACATTTCCATTAGGACTGACCTTCACCACTCATCCACTCTGCATTAGGACTGTGGCAAGAATCTGGCGATATGATACGTATCATGATACAGGGGTAACGATTCAATATATTGTGATATATTGCGATTTTTTAAAATCTAATTATAAGAAAACTGTCATAGTATAACGAACACACCAGAAATACACCATTTTTAGAATAGGCAAAAATAACACATTTATACTACTCCAAAGCTGCATGTGATTATCATAAAGTGGGCATGTCTGTAAAGGGGAGACTCGTGGACACCCATTGAACTTATTTTCATTCACATATATTGAGGTCGGAGGTCAAGGGACCCCTTTGAAAATGGCCATGCCAGTTTTTCCTCGCCAAACTTTAATCTAAATTTGGAGCATTATTTAGCCTCCTTCGTGACAAGCTAGTATGACATGGGTGGTACCAATGGATTCCTTAGGTTTTCTAGTTTCATATGATTATCATTATCTTCACTCTAGCTTTAAAACTGAGCCCGCTACAACCTATAGAGTATCACAACACATAATAATGTGATACTCATGTTTATCACAGTTTTCTTACAACCCCACTCTGCATGGGAATAAATGTGATACTAAAGCAGGTACTACTATTGCAGTAAACAGGTACTGGCGTCCTCCCCTTGCTCACCTGTACATTCAGAAAGTTTTATTTAACAGCAGTTTTATTGAAACTTTTAATTTGTTCAACAACACTTGAAGCTCATAAATACTACTGAGCATGTTGGTATTTACAGATATTGATTATCAGTAGCATTTATAATTTGTGCATAGCTTAATGTCATTTATTGCAATGTGTGGCAGATTTATACATGAAAAAGGAGGTGCATCTGCCAAACAGCTCCTCAGGCTTTACAGTTTTATTGCATATATACGTCTCTTCACTTTTTGCAATAACCGTCCTTTAAACAAGTAAGTGACGTGTGTGCATGTGCCACGAAGGTGTCGGCTCTTTACAGCATCCCGTTAAGTGATTACCCGATGCATTTTCACACCAGCAAGATCAATACCCTTTAATGGATCAGCCAGGGAACTAATAAAAAAGATTTTAATTGATTATGCTGATGGTATGTCACTGCCACAGCCCGCGGTGTGTTAAGGTTTAGTTGCCATCCGAGCAGAAGTTCAAGTTGAAGAGACTCTGACGTCGCTGAGAGAAGATAACAAGGCTTCTGGCTCGGGATCAGTTTGGCAGCCGAGACTGGCTGCAGGCATTGACAGGAAATAATACTCATCTTGTCTGAAGATTAAATTCATTTGACTTCCTCCTTATTGTTACACAGCTTCAAATAGATTCTTCCTGCTGAAGTAAATCTTGATTCGTGTTTGTATCGACTGTTGCCAAATGTAGAACTGGCATAATTTAGCTGTTGAGATTTTCACTGGTGTAAATGCCAAGATGTTGCTATTGAGTCCCTGAATTATAAGTATACCTATACGAAACACTGCATTTCATATGTGCTGTTATTAATTTAGACATCCTTTGGGGTTTCCAAATACGAATTAGTTTAAATCTCAGCTGTTATTTCTTTCTGATACCATTGGTATATTTGACCATTTTGTGCCCTCAGTCTCAATATGTGCCATGGTGGGCGGCGCTTGGCGCAGGACTAAAAATGGCCATGCTTCTCCACGCTTCATCATCTGTGGTTTGTGTCAGACCCAGACAGTCATCTGGAAAGGTCAAAGCTCCGGTAAAAGATTTAAATCACCCTACAGAAGAGAGATTCACCTTGACAGGCGGAACCTGAAAACTGGTAAATAAGAATACAAACGGAGACTCATTCCTCCTCGCATAAAGCAAGGACACACTGGCCATTGCATTTCAAAGGGGAGTCAGAGGTTGTGATGCTTTAGAGGAAAAAGTCTGTATTTTTATCAGTCTTTTTCATCAGTTATGTACTTTTCAAAATGTCTGAATTAAGTTTATTTCTTCTCTTAGTTGAAAAGACTCACCAGATTAGAACTTGTTTGTGTAATCACCATGGAGCAGACGTGTGTTTGTTATCTTTCTCTTTCAGATCCATTAATTGTGTTTTTAGTTCTAAAACGAAGTGATCTTGGCATGGCTGCCAACAACAGCGTGTTTCTAAATACAACTTGACAGGGTCAGTGTGGCAAAACAAACTGTTGGGCTTAGTCTTGGCACGGGGAGAATCTGACATATGCGTGCTATTCTTTGATGAATCTCTGTAGTGTTTTGTTGTTCTATATTCATAGTCGTGAGCTGCTGGTGGAAATGTTTTCCCTTTTTCCCCTTCATTTGTCATCGTATTATATTAATGCTGTGGCCACGCCTTTTGATGAATGCGGGAACTAAAGCACGTATTCAGCGGCTTTTGAGGACAAATGGGACCTTTGAAAAAATCCTTTCTCTTTACTGTTTATTAATACACTTAAAAAGATGAATGTGAAATAGGGAAGCTTACAGCGAGGCCTATGTATCATAATGTATTTGCTCACAGAAGTAAAGAATAATGGAACTATTTTCAGCTATAAAGCCATGCTTGAATAATATGTCTGCTGCAAAGTGCTACAAAGCAAGAACTATTACAAGGTGGTTACTTTTTATAATCTTTTTGGAAAAGACAGCCATAAATATATGTAGGTTTTTGCTCTTTAGCTAAAATATTCACAATATGGATTCTGATTCTCTGCATGTCTCTTTTGTTCTGTGTATGTGTCCCTATACTACCACTTTATTGGTTGGTGGGATATCATTGATTCCTGCTTTTGATCCAAATGTGGCGACAATGACTTTGTGATTTTGTCTTTATTGATCTCATCATTTGAATGAAGTCCCACTGTGATATCCTTGTTGTTATTGAGACCCGGCTGAGTTTATTTCAACTTTACACAGAATTAAAGCAGTCTATCTCGCTAAATTAATTAAATTAAATTAATTTCATGTATCAATAGGCTGAAAATGCATTTTAGATGCGAAGCAACCTTAGTCCTTGGCTAAGACATCGATGAAAGAGAAGGTCTGTGTGTAAATTTTAGGCTGTAGGCGACAGACAGGATCAGTCGACCTCATTTGCATATTCATGTGCTGGAGATTATTAAGCAGAAAGCTCTACGCGTACCTTTTGAATTCACACAAGTCTGATCCAGCATCCCCTCAAGCAACATATGCAAACTACGACTGTTATGGACATCAAGTATGGGCATTAAGTAATGATAGGCCATGCAACAGTGCATGATGGGATTTCCGACAGTCCAACAGCCTCTTTAACGCAGCAGTGTGATCGTGATAATCGATCTAACGTGTGTGTGTGAATAGGGGTGTTCGAGTCCGGGATGAATTTAATGTGCCTGTTTTTAGATGTCAAGAGGAAGGTACACTGTCAAAGTGTGTGTGTGTGTGTGTGTATGTGTGCGTGGAGCTGGAGTATGGTTTACAATACAGTTCTGCATTAGTATTGCAGGGATTTGCGCAAGGGATTTGTAAATTGTTCCTCTTGGGAATGAACAAGTGAAGCAGTAGAGGTAAACAACAAACATACAAAGGTAAACAGTAGGTGTGCGTCAGTTTAATGCAGATGTTGTGCTAGTGTTCAATGAGATTGATAAAAGTAGCTGCTGCTTTGTCCCATTATTCAATCCGTGTGAATATGTTTTGACTTTTATTTCTCTGTCTTTTTCTACACAGGCCTTCCCATGTATATCCACAGGCATCTATGGTAAGCTTAATCTCTCTTATTTTGTTTGGTTGCCTTTGCCTTGTATTTTTATTTTATTTTTTTTGCTTTACATACATGTTTTATCATAACACGCTGCACATAATAGCCATGTGCACCTGCCTTATGTTGCAAACATCATTCAGTTTGGGGCGGCAGTAGCTCAATCCGTAGGGTCTTGGCTTGGGAACCGGAGGGTACGGAGTGTGGACTGGTAGCTGGAGAGGTGCCAGTTCACCTCCTGGTCACTGCTGAGGGACCCTTAAGCAAGGCACTGGACCCCGAACTACTTTGGGGCGTTGTGCTGCTGACATCTCTCCATATTTGATGCATGTGTGTGTAAATCAAGATTAAAAGCAACAGAATGAAAAAAATAATTTCCCCAAGGGGACAAATAAAGTATATTATATTCAAATTCTGCATCAAGGGGAGTACAGTGGGTACAGGCTTTGTCTTTGAAGAAGAATAGAGTACGTGGAAACATACCAACAAGTTCACCTTACACCATGTTGCACAAAGACACAACCTAGTATAAGGTGAACAGAAAGTAGACCCGGAACAATGCTTGTACTCCCTCGTGGGACCAGGCCCGATATGCAGCAAGGCATCGCTGGCAAAGAGCGAGTGTGCTAATTAGACTTAAACAAAGTCACATTGAAAACATGCCAAACTTGGTGATATAAACAGGCTTTGAAGTTATGATGGCAAACGGTGCTGGATGCAGGGAAGCTACTGGAGTTTATATAATAGAGTAAACTGCCTCTGCTGAGAAGAAATAATTATTTTCTCACCATTCTGACACACTGTATACAGTATACGCCATCCATTGAATTTGCACATAATAATCACAGTGGGTGCCAAATATGTAAGGATTAATAAACATGCTAATTTCCGTTTGCTGCCGCTAACAAGTCAGCAGCAGTACGGTACTATAAAAAGCAGCCACAACTCTGGTTTACTTACTTGAATTTGAATAATTGCAAATGACCAAAATGCCTATTTTGTGTACCACTGTGCTTTTGCCTTGGTTTAAATAAAGGCCAATGTGAGCCAGTAACTGTTAAACATGGTCAGGGATCTGTAATTGTTTGAGCAGTCGTCTCGTGGGAGTCGTTTGGTGCTCTGATCACTCTCCGTGATCATATTACCGCCACGGAAATTGAGACCATTTAACAAGACCAGGTGCTCCCTATGGTGCAAACACTGTTTCCCCAAGATGTTCCCATATACATTTGAGAGGATGATAATGCAACTGGGCCCAATGTAAAACAAATTCAAAAGCGGTGAACTCATAACCTGTCCATGGCCTCTCCAGTCACCAAAGATAAATCCTTTATGGGTTTACATCTCCATCTTCACTGAAAGAGCTGGAGGCTTTGCTTCACAAAGAATGATGTAATCTCCCTCTGAAACGCAGAATACAAAACAAGCTGTTCTATGGCCCTAATTCTGTTCAGATGCTTGACAACTCATTTCTCTTTTGTTTTGTCCACCTGGCGTATGCTTCTGTGCTGTAGATACTCGCCACATGAGGTTTCCGTCATACATAATATTTTAATATCTTACGCTTGTGTAATTGTGTTGAGTTTTTGTTCCCAACAAAGCTGGCAACCTTTTAAAAAAACATAATACCTAGGTGTTAATTTACTGTTTCCAATGTAGCGGGGTGCTTTCTGGCACTGATGGTGTAAATGAGCACAGCCACAGTTTAGTTATTTTAATGCTCTGCCGCTAATGAAGGTCTGATGCTGGGCTGTTTAACTGTACACGCAGACATTTGCAGCTGAGATGCAAAATGCAAGTGAAGTGTCAACCGTCACTAATTTTCATAGATTTTTTTCACAAATATCACGCATGGCACGAAGCTTTGCCTCTATGAGCTGCATTGCTCCTTGTGTCGTAACATGTCTTATTTCTGTGATGCAACTAGCTTATTACAGCTCAACGTGAAACAAAACGGCATCTATTTAAAAAAGAATAGGTGAAAATCAGTGTCAGTTGAACACCTGACTTGAGGGAGAGCGACTTCATTCTCTGCTCAGGTAGACATTATGTAAGGCAAGTCATGCATCACCTTGAAGGGGTTTATTTCACAAACATGTGACCGGCTCGCTGTACATTATCCTGCTTATTACACATTAAAAGAAAAGAAATCAATAATTTGACACCGAAATGGCCGCCAGAATCTAACATCCGAGCTGCGTCCATAGAAACGCACTGTTATACATAGCAACTGCCTGTTATAAAGAAATAACAGACCGTAGTACACTGTGATTGACCAATCAGGATCGAGTATTCAACAAAGCTGTGTAATAATCCACTATATCTTTATAATAATCCAAGAACATGACTGGGAGCATGCGTCGGCATAGGTAGCATATATGAAAATAGACATGCCAGTCATGCCATGTCCGGTGTAAAGAGTCATAATATTAGAAGCCTGTTATGTATATAGATTTATTAGGTTTTACTCATTTGTAGATGACACTGTATTGTACTTTAAATATACAATAAGGTATCAGCATCTGTAAGCCTCTTTGCACACATGTGAATTACTGACTACCTCTGTTTTTTCTCTGAAATGTCAGAACAAAGTGATGCAATTTCCATCCAAAGCCATCACTCGTCCTCATTTATCAACCCTGTATTATGACTAACTGGCAGCTGTCACTGAAAACATCACAACATACACTTACTGATTAGCAAATCACTGATTATAGAGCCTGGCAAAATGCTGATGTGCTTATTAAACCAGCCGTAAACACACAGTAACAGAGTAACTTCCCTTTTTTTCATTCCTCACCAGTTTCGGGGCATAAAGCATCTACCACATTATTAACATTCAGGATGCTGAAAAAACGAATTATGGTGCACTTCAGTTATTCAACACAGATTGAAAACCATACAGCTGCAGGTCTATACGTAAATGGACAGTTGGCACACTTAAACTTCCATGCATGTAAATGGGTACGAGACAGTCCAAGTGGTCGTGCATCCTGATAAACAACATAGCATACACTTGTTAGCGAAGCCCAGTGTGTGTACTAAAGAGAGCCTTCGGGCTTATAAATCACTAGATGTTTATAATTATACTCTGTGCTGGATAGAAGAACTCTTCCCCTCTTGGGATGTTTAACAGTTTCCACCCATCACTTTTGCAATTCGCACAGTTTACTGCACAACAACTCCTCATCATGTCCTCTCACCATCTCTCTCTGCAGTATTGTCTGTTGTTTGCCACCTGTCTATGCACGCATCTCAAAATGGCTATTACTGAAGTGTTAATGATAAGAGGGGCGAAAGTTGTAATTTCATTCTCCCTCGCTCTCTCGTTCTCTCTTCCCTCTTCCTCCCTTGCTGGTTATTTCACTGCAAGTTTTACAGTCAGTGATGATAAGTTCAGCAGTCATTTCTGTAAAATGCATTCCCTATCCTCATATTTTCCTGTATTGCATAGGAAAGGAGCACATTGCACAGTAATCCGAATGTGCTTCATGTTGCATTGCCACTTTTCTTGCTATTATCGTTATTTTGGCAGCATAAAACTTGGTGTGGCCCCATAGTCGAATCAAGTCAAGTCAATTTAATTTACTTACCAATATCACAAATCCTAAATTTGCTTCAAGGGGCTTTACAATCTGGACGGCAAACAACAACCTCTATCCTGATTCCAGACAACACAGAGGTTGGAATTTTCCCAGTTGAAATTTCCTACTTCCGACCTCCAAGTCGTTCAAGATGCACGACGGCACATGTAAACCAAAACCATGGCTGACCGTAACAAACTGATGTTTCTTTGGCACGTGTACACACAATTGAACTCTCAGCAGTGCAGCCTCCACATTTTTCTGGCATTTGTAACGTTTTACTGAATTACTTTTGTGCAGAGAAGATAACTTTCAGAGATTGTTTACCGTAACCAGCTACATAATAACATGGCAACAAGTTTTGACATCACTTTACATCCAGAATAGGTTTTACTAAAGGTATTATTTTAATGAAATACAGGCAAATATACTTTACGTTGGCTTTTAGCTGATGGTTCACCATTTACAAGTATGACGTCAGACAACTGCCTCTTCATGAAGTCAGGGTAGATAGATTTGCCCAGAGTTTACAAGTACTTTGGGTGGTGTTCCTTTTCATACATTTCCTAGTAGGAGGTCAGATATTTTCGAGTTTGGAGTTGTCTGGAACGCAACATAGGACCCTTACGCTTAGTAACTCGTTAGTGCTTAAAGACGTCTGATTTCTTAGAGTCTTACTCGTTAGTGACTGCCTCGTTAGCGACTGCCTCGTTAGTGTCTAACTCATTAGTGACTGACTCGTTAGTGTCTGACTCATTAGTGACTGACTCGTTAGTGTCTGACTTGTTGGTGTCTGACTCTGTAGCGACTGACTCTGTAGTGACTGACTCTGTAGTGACTGACTCTGTAGTGACTGACCCATTAGTGAGTGACTCATAGTAACCTAGTCGCTAGTGACTGACTTCTTAGTGACTGACTCGTTAGTGTTGGACTCGTTAGTGTCTGACTCGTTAGTGTCTGACTCTGTAGTGACTTAAAAACTGTAGTAACTTAAATCGGATCAAGGTCGGAAATGTTCGAGTTCCGAGTTGTCTGGAAAGCAGCATAAGACCCTGACGCATAGTAATAATGAGAACTTTTTAGTTACTTGTTAGTGCTTAAAAACATCTGACTCGTTAGTGTCCCACTCATTAGTTCCTGACTTGTTAGTAACTGACTGGTTGGTGTCTGACTCTGTAATGACTGAGTCGTTAGTGTCTGACTCATTAGTGACTAACTGGTTAGTAACTAACCCGTTTGTGTCTGACCCGTTAGTGTCTGATTCTAGTGACTGACTCTGTCTTGACTGTGACTCGTTAGTGTCTGACTCGTTAGTGTCTGACTCTATAATGATTTGAAAACTGTACTGACTTAAATAGCAAAGTATTGCTTTTAAAACGTAAAAGTAAATTTAAGTTTCTGGACAGGGATGACACTTTTACGGATTGAATTAAAGAAATGAAATGAAGAATGTCAGGTGATGGATGGTGACGTACAGGCCAAAATGGATATGTGACATTTTGGAGTGAAACAGCTCTCTTGTAGTGACACAGAGGTAGGCCCGTGCATGCAGGAGGGAGACGGTCACTGATTGTACCGTACGCTGCTGACGAGGGCACTGCTTATTGCTGTTCACTCTGGTGCCGTGTACTGCATTGCCAGTAGGAGTCCGTCGTAGCGCTCCACCAGCAGCCCCTCACATCAAAGGGGGTAGGCTGGGCAGAGCCAAGCATGCAGCAGGGTGGGGGGAATTAAACAGCCTGTTCAATAAATGGCTTAGCGCTTCCCATAACTGCATCTCCACAGAACAATACAGCTGATTAAGACTGAAGATATTCACACAGCAGAGGGCAAATAGAGGAGGGACTTTCAAAGGAACTACAGTTAAGTACAGTGCGGTGATGTTGTTCTGTATGACTCCTCCCTGTGCCCCTTGAGTACTGCCATGCTCTGAAAGGGGCCCTGCTCTCTTGTCAGGCGTTTTGACATTTTCTGTACATTTTAGATAACCTTTAAGGTCAACCTTCCATTTCAGCAATGTAAACAAAAGCTTTTTAGTGTGAAAGGCACATCCTCCCGGTCTCTCTCTCTATCAGTCTCTCTCTCTGTGTCTCTGTCTCTGTAGAATACACATAGATATAGCCATAGCTTTATATGTGCACACGGTCATGCACCCAGTTATGTGCACATGTGCTTGACCCATTTTCACACTTGAATTGTTGTGGAAAAACAAATCCTGTGCCCCCAACATTGTGACAGAGAGGAATCAGGAACAAGTTATCCAAGGCCTCTGTGGCGAGAAAAATAGATTTGTCAGGAAAGTTAATGCTAATTGACACTCTCTCTCACGCCTCCATATTCCAGGAGACTCAGTCACCATTGACAGATGATGGCAGAACAGGGAGGTTGGGTGTAGCAGGGGTGCACAGGGGGTACCTTAGACGCTTGGAAAGAAAAATGAGGGCTCACACTGCGCTGACAGTCCAATCCCTCAGTCCGGCCCATTAGCCACAACAAAATTTCTGTACGGATAGTGTGTCGGAGGTACCACCCATAAACAAACTGGTGCCCACCGTGGGCCACGAGGTCACCCAGCATGGTAGAGGTTATTAAGTGCTGCTCCTGTTTGTACATCAATCACCGCCATGCGACCCGGGTTTAAATGGATTATTTCTTCCAAAGAGGAGACACCTCTCAATGTCTCACAAGATCAGTGCCAAGAGTCCAACTACCTAGACTTAGAGAGGTCACGTTCTCTTTTTGTATCCCTCCCGTCTCTTCCCTCTAACACGCTCTCTCGTCCCTTGTTGTCCTTTTTCCTCCCTCACACATCTTGCATGCTCTCACACAGGCTGAGATACTTGCTCAAGCAAAGCCACATACATAAAAATCCCATTTAAAGATGCATTGTGGACAATTTAGCCTTGTGGAGATCGCATCTAAGCTGGCGCTGAAAGAGCACTTTCCAAAAGCCTTGTAATGAGCTGTACCGTTTAGGAGGCGTCTGCTAAAATCAATCTTAGCACGGAGCAGAGAGCTCGCTGGCACAATGCAAAAGCAAGGACACAAACATTAAGTGTACTACTTACCTGACAGATGCCGTCGCTCAAATGCATTTATAACCCTATCAAAACAATCAGAGGCCCGAAACACGGCAATGCCACTACTCAGGACAAATATCTCCCTGTTTACTGCTCACCCTCCACCTCTGGTTCATCTGTCTCTGTGACGGATCTGGGGATTGTTGACAGAGGAGTTTTTGCACTGACTGGTGGCTGTGGGAGATATGCGGATGTAATATGTAATCCACCCAAGCTCTGCTGGTATGTCCACGCTGCCATTCTACTGTGCAGTCCAGATCAAAGGTGTCAAGCAGCTAAGAATTTTTTTCCTCCAGCCAGCATCATACTCTGGCTCTCTTCATCCCTGTCTAGGATTAGGAAGGTTGGAGACGTTCATGGCACCTTATCTCTCGACAGTGATGGCTCGCTGCTAGCTTGCCAGAGATGGCCCGGGCGAGTCCCCCCTTCTCTTAAAACCTAGGGTTTACTACGGGGAGCTTAGCCCAGCTGGGTTGGGAATTTCAAGGTACATAGGAGCAACGTGCTGTATCAGTGGGCAGCAGAGTGTGTGCTCAGAGGGAACAGGAGCCCATTTAACTGAGTCACACAGTGTGCATTGTACTCAACAATAGCCTTGCTCTACCATTTTCATGGATGATAAGCCAAATGTAAAAAAAAATACCCCCAACCCATAGGATAATAAATGTAGGCCTTTGAGAAACTTGGTTGAGCATTAAACTTTTGCAAATCAAACACTCTTCAGGATGTTTTTTTAAAAAAGTGAAATGTCAGGTGTTAATTTTAGCATGTAGGACAAAGCATGGCATCACCTATATGGAACGTTTCCAAGGAAGGTCATCATCTGTTGTGCCACGGAGGCTGCTCTCTTTCTTCCTGCCTCTTTTTCTGCCTGTCTTCCTCACACAGCACCCTCCCATCCCTCTTTGTCTCTGTCTCCTTCTGTGGGCTGCAAAGTCGGTCATGGTCACAGCCCTGCCGTGTCCCAGTGTTGGTGTAGAGGGGAGCTCCGGGCCATTTGACACCCACGCTTCGGCGTCTAGAGTCCTGGGGCGCTACTCTGTCCTCCACCCCGGGTCACCTCACCTCTCCTCTGGGCCCTGATGGGGTGACACCCCTCTTCCCTCTCCCCCCCCCCCCCGCTCCCTTTCCAGATGAACAAACAGGGCTGCTGCCCTCAACTAGAGCAGTGCTGCGCTTAATGCTTTCCTCCTGCTGCCTAAACCAAAATCAACTAATCTACTTCGTATTATATTGTGCTTAAATGATTCCAACCTGCCTGTCTGTTATAATAAGGGTCTTTAGAGGCAGCAGTCAGACTCTAAACATTTTATTAAAAGGAGGATTTCTTTATAAAAAATATTTTATAGATGTTTCTAGGCAACAATAAAAAGAAATTAGATGCTAAATCTTTGTTAAAGACCTTTCAAAATCAGATAAACATTGGCATTTTATGTTTTTGTTGTTGCCGTCTTTTTATTTTCTGTAGCAGATTTCCTAATCTTTACGTTTTCAACACCTGTGGTGAATTTACGACTGCCAGATACCTCAGCCCCCGGGCTATACGCTGCTTCAAGGTAGACAGCTCATCAAAATGAATGACGAGTGTTGAGACGTGAACTTGACCAACCGCAGCTGAGGGGTAGCAAAGTGGGACCAACGGTACGATTCTTGCCTCAAGGGGAGGAAAAAAAGCTGTACTTTTGTATTTTTCAAGAATTCAGTCAGCATATGTTTATCAAACCCAGGCCACATACAAAAAATATCAGTATGTGCTCAAAGAAAAACCACTAGAAATGATAAAGCCCTAAAATAACAGCAGGTTGTGGTCTCTTCTTCACAATATAAGCTCACTCGGGAAAAACAAAACTGGTGTGGTCTGCACTATGTGCCTACAGCCTACCCATATATTTGCAAACAAAGAATGGGAATGCATCATAGCACAGACGTGTGTGCAACTTGTTGACTCGCCTCCACTCGCTTTATCAGGTGATGCAGCTACTGCTCACTCCTTCTCACCGCAGCAAAACACCTTAGCTACACAAGTTTGTTGTGAAAGTTAACTCATAGGATATGAAAGAGTTGCCATGCTGGCAAAAGAGAGAGCAATGGGCTTGCTTGTTCTTAAAGCAAAAATTCCCCCTAAAGTAGAGTGCACATTTATATTACTTTTCCTGCGTTCCAGTTCAGTGGATATTTTTGAACATGAACTTTTCTTCCCAACTTCCACAGAGTCTAGACAGAGTTGTCTGTGACGTAAACTCTGAGCTGTTCCATTACAAATTATGTATCTATGTGTAGCGTTAACATCCAAAGCAGCGGCTTTCCTCTGGTTTTCTAGTTTTGTATAAAATACATAATATTCCTTGAAAGTCACCCAGGGTCCTGCAAACGTGTTCATAAAGGTGTTTTACATATGCCTAAGAGAAGCGCCAGAGACTCTGTCTCCTGGTTGCATCAGAGATTAGAGTCGGCTCCCTTTTTTCTTCACATTAACAAAGGTCCTACATGCCCAAGATCATAGGAATAAAATATTTGAATTCTGTTTTAAGATGAATCTTCCCTTTGGCTTAACTCGCTGGGCTGACGTGGAGACATGAATGAAAATGTACCTTTCAGTTAAAAGGAAATGAAACCAAGTAATTTTTCTTTCTATAATTCAATCATGCTTTTTAATTGTGGCTTAAAAAATGCAGTCAAAGGGATGAAATGACTCGAAGAACACTAAGGCTTCGTTCGAAAACGCACACTACTACTCTATCAAAAAGTAAGCACAACTACGTAAGTAAGCCTACTTTCTGTAGGCCTATAAGCCAAGTATACTTTTGGTCTTGTAACCATGGTAATCCGTGCCAACCTCATGTGACCAAAACGACGATTTGTAAGAATCAAAGTCTGAATTATTTTAAAATATATATTACGCCTAGCAAAGTGAAATCTTATACTTTTACTTACTATAAGGTTTCGGACATATTAAAAAATCTCACATACTTGTTTTAGCATGTTAATATGGAATTTCGAATGCAACTTAACTGAAAAGACCTGCCTTGCAGTCTTCTCAGGTCAGATTCTGTGTTTATCAAACTTAACTTTATCTAACTCCAAATTTGTTGTGGTTACTGAACCCATAACTACGATCAACATCACTGGATGTAAAAGCACCCTGTGCCACCGTAAGCCTTTGTCTCCACATGGCACGTGCCATAGTCTCTCTCCCCCTCTCTGTCTGGATGCTGCGCTCTGCCTGGTGATGAAGTAGAGGAGCCTTCAGCAGAAATAACACTGCACCACCTGAGTCCTCATCAGCGGCGCTGCGCTGCACATATCCCATCAGTGCGCCTCACTAAGACAAATCTCCCTGAGCCGGCCATATTCCCCAGCATAGTAGAGAGCCGAGCCAAGCAGAGCAGGGACCCTGGAGGGCCCACCATCACTGCGCCTGACGCCAGCGCTCCACCTCCTGACAGATTAGCTTTCACCGAACCCTCCACACAGCAAATGGAGCAAAAGAGAATGAGAAGGAGGTGTTGAAGGGGAGAATATGTAGAAGTAAAACACTGGACCTTTTTTCAATTTGTGTGTACTTGAGCATATAAAAGAGTCAGCCCACTCAATCCTTCTCTGAACATCATGTTTTTTTCTAACTCCTGTAAGTGGATTTTGCACTTCCAACAGGGCCGTGACTCCTGTGGCCAAGAGAGGTGACGGAAGTGATGATTGAGGGTGGTTTATCGTAGCTGTTTTTAAGCATATAAACGTACTTGGCCAAGCTGACAGGGACAAAGATAGGAGAGGTAAAGGTAGTGTGGATGCCGCGAAGGAGACAAATGATGAGAGAGAGAAGCCGATGCACTCAAACTGCTGCTGTTGACCTTGGGCCGATGATGTTCCTGTCGAGCAGAATCCTTCTGGCACGCTGCCCCGAGCTGCACTGACCCCTTTTTCCAGCTTTCCATCTAACTCTCTTTATGTCATCTCTTTTTCCAGCATTTGTTTACATCTATCATGCTACTTTCCGGTTCTCCAGCTCACCTCTTTTCACCTCTCTCTCTCTCTCCGTTCAGCTCTGTTATGATTAATAGGTATAGCTCTCAAATCAGTAGAGCATTTGTAGAAACTCCACGCCGAATAGATTAAATTGACTCACCCACTGCTGGTGACCAAAATGACCAGAATGTGCTAATTTTATGACTTAGACTTCCTTAGAATTCCATAATAACCTTTCAGCATATTGTAATTCAAGTGCTCTGAGAGAAAACACCTCCTCATGGCTCTGCTTTCAGGCTTTAAAAAATCTAGCTTGTGACGGACGACTTTGACCAATCACAGGTCATTTCAGAGAGAGAGCGTTCCTATTGGCTGTGCCCCGACTGGTGGGCGGTGCTTGGTATTTCCTCAACTGATCTCAACTTGTCTGCCGGGTCACAAACTTTTCTCATTTTACAGCTAAACAGTACACTACAAGATGTTTCTGAAAACATTTGAGGCGGAAAAAAAAGGCATTACAACAGAATATTGATTCATATTTGATCAGTGCTACCTAGTTTGAACGTTTGGTCGGAGTTTGCGAGTGATTGACAGCTGCTCAGAGACGTCAAGGCTCCAGCTTGGCTCCAAAGGGTCGTTTTCCTCCGGTCTGTGAAACCTTGCAGATGCCATTAGGAGCAACGGAGGACACCGGAGGACACAGAGGCACGTGAATTTTTTCAGATCACCTGCCTCGTGCACTACTGTCAGGATATAGTGACAGTTTTATAAAGATAATTTTTTTAATCATATTTGCTCCATGTCTACCCACTGCAGCAATGTGGCATAGTAAGAGCACCAAGACAGGTCCTGACGTCTTCTAACAACTATTTATTTTGTTTATGTGCTTACTTCTGTGACACCTCTCCTGTTGTGTCTGCTCTACCTAAACAGCTGGTCCTATCTCTGTGGATCTATTTTTCTCAGCTTTTTCCGCACATCTGTTTGCCTGCGTTGCTTGACGTGTGAGTTGAAGTGTCGGTACACCTGCACAAGTGTGGAAACGGATTTTAAAAAGGAAACATCACCAGACAAAGTGATATCAGTGAAAAGGTTAAGTGTGTTTGGGAGACAAGAGGAGTCAGGCGACCTGCAAACTGATTTGGCATGCTGGATTAGGTTCTGAGCGCAGAGCTCTGGGGGCAGCTTTTGAAGGGCAGGAGCCGTGAACGGGCCACGCACTGTCTGCAGACGCTTCCTAACAGAGCCATAGGAGCAGACTGGCTGTCACTGCTGGCTGGTATGCAGCTCACATCTCGCTCCACCCAGGGCTTGAACGGGAGCTCAGGCTAGGGCTCGGCAGCACTTCAGCTCCTCGCCTCTCCTCAGAGTAACTCAGCCACTCCTGTCAGGCTGAGAAGGGGGAGGAGAAGAAAAACAGAAAAAGAGAGACATCAACGGTAGTCGGATAGGTGAGAGAGGTTAGGATAAAGCTTCATACAGTATATCTTGACTGTCAAGGCAGTTCACTTAAAGCATTTACTGGATAGTTATTGAGAGGCTTTGACGGCAGGTGGTCCGAGTGAGAGATGAAAGAATTCAGGAAATGTAAGGCTTTTCATTTTTCTTTACGTCCACCTTAAAGGGTAGGGTTCGTTGCAGTGCTTGTAAGCCTGTTTCATAGGTCCTAGAGTGTTATAGTCGCGGCAATGACCCGGGAAAAGAAAAATATTTGAGAATGTGACCCACGCCATAACCAACAGGCTACAACTGTGGCCTGACCCTTGTATCAGATGATGTGGGATGAAATTGAGGTCTTGACCTCTGTCGTTAGAGGAAGACAGGGCCTGCTGCAACCTGTGGTCCCTTATGGAGGTCAGGGGTTATAATAATACGGAAGGGCGTTGAGTTTTAAATCGTGAGCCGGGTCACTCAGGACTGAATAAATGGGCCATATTTGTTTGTTGGCTTCTGGGTTTTAACTTCGCAGTGTTAAGGTTTTACCTGCATGGCAACTTCCAACTAGCTCTACAGATTTGTACAGGGGCTTTAGAGTTAAATGCTTTAGTCATGTTTTGTGAGAGACACAGAAGACCAAACTCAACTCCAATTATTTAGAAATGAAGACAACTGAAACACTACTCTGTGACAGAGTAGAAGATTGTCAGCGCTTTTAGTAATGGCTTATAGACTCTCCAGCTGTAGCAAAGCTGGCCTAAAGGCTTTTATAGTCAATAGCTCACTCTAAGTGTTGGATCTTGGGAAGTTCTCTACAGTGGCAGCAAATGATCTTGAGATCAGCATCCAGCAGAGTCTTCCCTCAGCTGACCTTATTAAAAATGAATCACATTGCAATCTGTGTGTTTAGATCGATACGTTGTGTTAACGCAGAATGCACAATCGGTGTGATTAATACAGTATTTAGGCACATTGCTTCTTAGCCACACTAGCTTTACTACATGTTAAAATAAGGGAGTGTGATTGATCACACAACTAAGTGTAATTTTCCACCAAAAGACAAATATGACACTACCTGAGGTGGTAATGAGTGAGGGTGTGATGCATGTATATGTAGTTTGTATCTACACTTTGTACCCCTGGAATATGTGTGTATGTGTTTTCCCATCTGGTAACACGCGTCTACAGCAGTTTATCAGACAGCTGGTCTCATCTACCAGAGACAAGCAGCTTGTGCTGCTTTACATTGATTTAGGAGAAATGCTGTTACCTGTGGAGATATCAGTTTGTCTGTCTGTCTGTCTGTCCGCCTGTCTGTTTTTGTCTCCCTCTCACATCTGCATGTTGGATATAACTGGTATTGACACTTTTTTTTCTCTCTTCTAGGCTTTCCGAATGAGCCTGCAGCTGACATCGCTCTGAACACAGTAAAGAGCTGGATCGAAGAGAATCCTGATAAGGTAGGACATAGCAGGGTAATGCATGTTCAAAACAAATAGCTGTCAATCTCAAGCCACCGATCCGTTTTTGCCGGCACTGTCTATTTTAGTCTTCTGTTGCGAGTGGAGATGATTGGACCACAGCAGAAACACAGAACGCTAATTATCAAGCGTCCCCGTACCAGACAGACATCTCATCCACCTGTCCCGCTTGATCAGCCGTTTAGTTTGTGGTTTGAATGCATATCAAATTAAAAGCCAGTCTGAGACTAATCAGGCCTTAAATGGTCTGTTGGACGGTTTAATTGGTCTATGCTTGGGAGAGCTATTAAACCCAAAAGAACATAAACACATCAGATGAAATAATCTGAAATTGGTTTTGCATTAGATGAGTTATAATGATGCCTTTCAAGGACTGAAGGCTCAAATAGTTTGGCATTCAAGTTTCAAAATTGTTAATGTCATATGCACAACAATTACAGAGAAGCAGTCGTTGGCAATGGAAATCTTAAAGCTCAGGCTCCCTCCAGCAATACTCATTTAAATATGTATAAAAACAAAAACACGTGAAGTGAAAATAAGATAAAGAAGATAAAGCAGCGGATAAAATATAGGGTAAATATAACATATATTAATTGAATATATTTGTGGTGGACAGTAATTACTAAATGGATCTAAATGAATAAACTGTAATGTAAATAGGGATGTAGTAAATGTATATGCGTAATGAGAAGTAATATATATGTATATACAGAGATGTTTACAGTTTATGAATTAGTAGGTATATAAAGGTAAAGTGACATGATCTAATCCATTGTACCACCACAATTTATTTGATAAAAAACATACATTAGCTCATCTTAAGCAAAAACCACAAGGAATGGTATAATCTGAAAAAGAGACGATCATATTCAAGTTGAGCTTTTAGCTGAGTAGAAAAAATACAGTCATCATTTGAAGTGACCATCATAAAGAGAGATAATAAATCCATCTCCCCTGTGGGACACTGAAATAGATGTGGACATTTTAATTTCAGAGCTGCTTCTGCTGAAGATTGAGCTGCATGCTGCTGTAAAGATCCAATATTACTATTGCATTATCCACCCAGTGAGAAAAACAAATACTGTGTGTGCTAGTTTACAAAGTTACTACTTTGTACTGATATCTATGTGGCCTTGATGTCAGACTAGAACTGATTATCACGTAAAACAGTGTCATATTTTGTGTTTGTCACCCAGTGTGTTGAACCCTTTAAATGTGACTGTCTTGTAATGTGTCAGCACTAATTAAACAGGTCAAACTCCACGTGAAACTGTTGTGAAGACCACATTAAAGCTAGGACTAATTTCAATATAGGCAATTAGTTACACAAGGCTTTTACAGCAGCATTATTGTAATATTATCATCTTGATATATTTTCATTAACAGTTCATGATGATAGAGTTTTGTCCAGTTGTCAGGAGGCTGTTTGTACTGGACAGTCATCAGTCTGCGAGGCAGTGAGAGATGGTAACCTTCGGGGGTCATCTCTGTTTACTGTGCCACTGTTTATATCTGTCACTGTGGATTGAGGTGTTTTATAAAGCTCACAGCTTGACGTGTTTCAACATCCCTCAGCTGGTGTTATGGATGTTGTGAACAGGCATGCCAAATGATTCCAAGCTGCTGGATTACTTTCTAGTTGATGTGCTATGTTTCCCGGCACTTGTTCACTGCCTGATGATCACTGTAACATGCACTTGGGGAATCCATCAACACTCTGGCGTAAAGAAGGTTTTATATAGCTTATTGCTGACTGTAAATAACGAGCTAATGTGCAAAGCTGACTTTTGTGGTCGTGTTGTTCCACATCCAAGGATTGCTACTTGCCGTACGGAGCCTGCACTGCCGCACATAAAGAGACAATTTTGTGAGATGCATTGACTGATAGCTATCTCTGGTGTGGGGTTTAGATAAAGTGGAAAATATTGCAATTCTTGGAGAGGGGGTAGACGTCTACGGAGGCTTCCCTGAACACTGTTTGGCAAAGCTCCGCAAGCACAAGCCGTGGATCTTCAACTCTAACTAGTCCAAGAGTGAGTAAGCTTTTAACGAGATCAGAGAGAATAAAGTGATGCATTTTACCCAGAAGCACAGCAGTATTAACATTGGAAAGTCTTCCAATCAAACCACAGAACAACATGCACTGAAGCAGGAGGTCTTCCCCTCCAATTTTCAATTCATACACCATTGCCTGGTGCTTACTCTGGGTGCATCCTGAAACTGATTTTTAAAAAGGATATGTAATTATATCAGTTTAGTTTTTACCAGACTGAATTTAAGCAGAATTCAAATAAATGTCTTTCATAGTGCCTGAAGGAACAGCATGATGTCTTTCCTGTTAGCTGCCTTAACGTTTGCACATTAAATGTTAAGACGAATGCCGCCTGCTTTGTCTGATATGTTTAGAAAAGCAATTCATCAACGTAGCATTTACTCGATTGACACACCCGGTGTCAACCTGATTGATAACTGACACGATTCTGTTTCAGAGTTTGAGTCACAACTCATGAGAACATTATGAGCTGACTGCACGTCTTATACAGAGCTTAAAGTCAGTAAATACATTGGAAATAAAAGCCTACTGTACAATATTGTGCAGGTTGTTGTTTAATTAATTTTCTCTCTATGGCTGAGAAAGAGAATGAGATGTTGTGTGCTCCACCATCAAAAGGCTCGTCATAGTTCAGCATCGCTACAGAAGTTCAAATCCCAGATTGCAACCAGCTTTCCGAAGATAGAGCGAGAATGAGCGGTTTGAAGCCTGGTTTATCGTGCGTGGAACAATAGGACTAGATTGCTCCGCTCGCTCACCTCCAGCTCTGTGCGCTCGGCCCGGAGGAGCCTGTGTTGTGGGCGTCCACAGAGACGAGTCATTTCGGGGCCATGATAAGGGCTCTGCTTTGGGGAAGATACTGTGCTATTGTGGCTGAATTTCAGTACAATGGGCTGGCTGAGGATCTAACACACTGGGGTGGCAGAGTACAGGCCACAGCCCCCCAACGCAACCCCCTCCGTGCACACACACACACTCTCTCACTTGATAGCATTGTCTGCGTATGTCCAGCTCTTTGTGTGTGTGTATGCTATCCATAGTGGTGTAAAGTACATTAATTCAACTCCTGTATTTAAGTACAATTTTGATCTACTTTTCCATTTTCTGCTTCTTTATACTACATTTCAGAGGAAAATATTGTACTTTTGACTCCACTTTAATTTGCTTTTTTCTTTTTTATTCATTTAATAACTTGAGTTACTTCTGTAGTTACAGATTCAGATAAAGAATATATATATATATATATATAAACATATAATCAATAAACAAATTATGATGTGTTATAAGTTAATATAAGAGAAGACTTTATCAATATCACAAGATACCCAGCAGCATATAAAGTAATTAAAATTATCCCTATCTTTACCAGCTGCAACATTAAAGAGACACCCACATCAATAATTGTAATCGAATAATACATTATTATGGAATGAGCCATTCTGCATAATAAGTACCGGTTTACCTCGCCATCAGACGACTGTGCAATCTACAGTATGTTTCCGACGGGAAACTGAAGCCGTTATTTATGCTCTCGCCAAAGCAACCAGTCTCCATTGAGAAAAAAACCCCCAGTAATTTTACCTCGCACAACACCGGGGTTGCTGGTCTACCGCTGACTTGATCGGTTAGTTTGTTTGTGTTATTGTGTGACTTTGGTGAATCCGAACTAACCTATGCATAGATGGATACAATGGCTTCAGTTCCCCGTTGGAAAGGGCTGACAGCAAAGTAAAGCGGTGAAAATATTCTAGATATAGCGTACACTTATGACATTGATTTTTTTAGGTAGACCTATCTTTTAGGTGGCTAAAATACGTTTTGCTGCCGGCCTCGTCCACAGCAGTACATTGCTTTGCTCCAGGACCGGTACTCCTGTCTGTTTCTCCAAACTGGGGGTGTGCCAACCGTTATCTACTGTAGGTAATACACTGACTATGGATACTGTCCTTCATACAACCCCACTTCAAAAACAACACTATCCCTTTAAGTAAAATATAGGAGTACGTCTTCCATTACTGATTATCCAGTTGATATTCATGAGAGTTTGTCAGTTTGCAGTCACACAGCAATTGGTCTGTAATTGTCTACTGATTGAAATGTGCACACAAGTGGGTTTGAGGTCTTAGGGCACTGTTACATCAAGGACTTTGTGTACATACAGTGTGTGTGTGTGCAAGACAGGGAGAGAGAGGGGAAAAAGAGGACACTGAGTGATTGATTAGCAGTGAGTTTATCTCTCAGGCCAGCACACTGTAGCCCTGATGCACTCAACAGCACAGAAAGGGCCCCAATGCCAGTGTGAAATTCACTCTTAAAAGCATCTAGACTTCCATTGTGGAAGAATAAACAGCCTTGCTGTGGTCAAGGAGAGCAGCTCCTTTAATCTAGAGAGACCTGAGTGCAGGAATGATCCTTCAGATCACAATAGATGAAAGAATAACGGAGGTCGGCCTCCGCTTCCCTGTATCCTCCACTCAAATAAGCGAAATAGAATATGTGTAAGCAGCAGACCAGAAGGCTCTAATTCCTTCAAAAAATGCTTGCAGACACAGAGGCAGTGACAACCCGACACAACCAGTTCTCCATATGGTATCGGAGTAGTTTCCTCCTGCTCATAGCACACACGCCCCTACGCTCATCTGGCTTTGGTTTATTTCTCATTTTCACATCTAATTTGGTTTAATTCAGTCTTACATAGGTTTAATCTAGAGATGAAAAACACGGTCTGACACTTTATTTGGCCGCCACGGATGTGCTCTGGATGGCCAAGCTTTTTAATGAAGCGTTTTCGAGAGGGCCCAGCAGTCCGGCACTACTGACACAGTCTGAACACTTGAGACAGATTGGGAGTTTGTAATAAGCTCTGCTGCTCTGTGCTGCTCAGGACAAAATTGATGTGTAGAGATTTCACCTTTCAACATCACTCTGGTTTGGGCTTTGGTATTAAGCACTGCACTGTGCCGATGACGCTCCCAAAACAGGTGTTTACATCCCTTTCCCTGTCCTGTGAATGATCTGTTTACCTGAGCAGCATTTGTCATTTAAGACACCTGATAATAAATTCCAGCTCAAGTCAGGGCCGGACACTTAACGGTGATTTGTGACAAATGTCAAGTGACTATTAGGAATAAATACAGTATGGTGTATGTTTTGTATGATTGTGTTTTTCCATGTGAATGGATATCAGTTAAGGAGGTTGTCTTGGTTTTGGCAGATGGAGCTATGACATGAGGCCATGACTATGACCATTGTCATTCAGCTCAAGAAGATGGATGGTTTACGTTATCATGGCTATATTGTGCGGTTCACCCTTTAGAAAATGTGAATTACATTTTTGAGTATTGTGAGCAGCTTTATCAAACAGGCATGGTAAGCAGACAGTAAAGCACACGTGCTCCTTGTGCTTGTTTATCACCGTCTATACATGCTGGTGAAAATGATGATGAATTGCCTCGGAGAACACAAAGAGAATACAGAGTCAAAGTCCCACCTCCAGCTAGTCGCTCTGTTCCATTAGCCTCATCCAGACTTTACGAGATTTCTTTCATCAGTCTTTCTAAAAGGCTGAAACATAATAATGCATGTTATAATGACATCCTCTACTGTAAGGGACAGTACCTCCATTATAACCGAAATAAAAGTGACTATTTTCTTAGTATTCAACAACATCTCTCATGAGGTTTTGATAACAACATGGAAGTTGGGCACTACAGTAGATACAGCAGACTGGAGAGATGTATGCGATCAGCCCACTCATGTGAATCTGGTCTGTGGTTCTTACACAGTCAGACTAAATCTTTAAATGCTCCGATCAGCTGGGGACTAAGACGTGTGTGCTCGGCATTAATGATGAGTTACCACAGAGTTTTTGATCGGCACACTTACTGGATAATCTGTTGCACTGCAACCGAAAATGTACAGTTTATCGAGTCTCTGGACTACAGATAAAAGCCTTTCTTGAATCAATGGCTGAAAACTGTAACAAGTACTATTCCAGTTTAGGCTTTTTGTTCATCTCTGAAGGACAAACCATTGCTATTCTTTTTACTAAATCTGGGACCAGTGCTTGGACTACATGGACACTGAGAAGGCCTAAAGACAGATTTTAATGCTAAGGGATCAGGGCTGTGTATTGGCAAGAAACTGGCGATACGATGTGTATCATGATACAGGGGTTACGATTCAATATATACTGATGTGTTGCGATACTGTAAGTAAGACGATATATTGGGATTTTTTTAAATCTAGGAAAGCTGTCATAGTATAAAGAACTCACCACCATAAGCATAAAATCTGAGTAAAAAAACTTACTTTTTTTAATGTAATCAGACTAGTGGGATCTGCATTTGCATTTAACACAGTCCCTGTAACATCCAACATCATAGCACTACTTTCAAAGGAGACATACACTGAGAGGGCGTAGAACTTTGCAAATTAAATAAAGTATTGACTGAGTTAATCTTTGGATTTAAATTATTAATTAAAAATGTATACAGTGTTTTTGAGAATCAATACAGTATCACAAAACATAAAATCGCGATTCTCGATATTTTCGATATTTTCTTACACCACAATAAGGGATGTAGTCTGTTAAAAGGATCTATAGAAACCATAATATCTGGTGTATGTTCTGGCAAAACTGAGGGACCCACAAGGCTGCAACTATTATTTTCATTATCAATTAAATATTTTCTTCATTAGTCAGTTGATCCATCAGATATCAGAAAATATTTCCCAAAGCCAAAGTTGACGTATAAAATGTTCTTGTTTTGTCTGAACAACAGTCAAAAAGTCAAAGATGTTTAGTTTGAGATATAGAGGACAAAGAAAACCAGTACATATTAACATTTGAGAAGCAGGAAAGAGTGAAACTTTGACATTTTCATTTAAATTTGACCTAAAGGATTGATCTAGTATCAAAATAGTTGATAAACTAATTGTTTCACCTCTAGGGACTTACAATAAAGTCTTTATGTTTAGAGATAAACTGGTCATGTGACTGTTATTCAATCTATTGATGACAGGAAGCTTCTTCCTTCCTTTATTATTTTGCTATTCTTATTTTTCTTCTACGCATTTACGTACATATTTGCTCTTTCCTTCCTCTGTTATGTCAAAAAAGTTCACTAAAAATAGTAATGAACGGTAGATACGCATTTAGATTACAGTATGGACCTCAGTTAATTCAGCTTAGAGTGATGAAAGAAGCCCTCTATTGGAAAACACTTGGAGAAGCGAAAGCTACCAGAACAGACGCTAACACTAAGTGGGACTGTGCTTTAGCTCTCTGTTGCTGCATTGCCTCCTCCTGGTGTTTTTATTGTCTAGTATCCAGTGAAAACACTTTGCCAAGTGTCGCATCTGCAGCCGAGAGAGGCACAAATTTGCTCCCTCGCACGCCTCGAGGATGCCGATGTGCCGCTGATGGTTTGTGCAACTGGCATGGTGTTCAAAGGCTGCACTGGTCTTTTGAAGTCAGTGTCTAGCCCCTTTGAATCATTTTTCTGTGACTGAGAGCATCAGGGAGATACGGCCAGATCAGGAGCTGAGAGCACGGCTAAACACTCGACTCTGCATCCACGCACTGTACCGTCTCGTGTGGATGCACGCACAGTTTGTCCTGAGATAACTGTATTCTCTCTTCAGCCTCGCTGTCAAACACCTGCACATTTTGGCGATAGAAATGCTTTAGAGAGAGTGTGTGTGAATGCCTTATTAGTTTTCTCTGTCAGATAATTACTTTTCTGGCACCAGTGCTAATGCATGCCATGTAGTCTAATACATTAGTGGCAGCCATTTGGCCCAAGGCAGCAGAATGGGGATTTTATGGCTTTTATGATCTGAGGATTTTATTATCTGGCTCACTCTGGATAATATGATGTGTGCTCTTTGATTCCCCTGACCTCAGGTTGGTGTAGTTAAAATACTACTAGTTTCAGTATTTAAATAGATTTAAGACGATATAGATCCAATTTCTGAATTGACACAAAGTTATTTCTTAAATGTTTAACTTTTAGCTCTTATCTGCGGCCGGAAAAAAGCAGTTTTGATTAAGCGCTCCTGCTGTCAAAGATAAAGAGAAGTTTATCACGAGCAGCGAATGCTACAGTATTTCCAGTGTTTATCTGAATGGTTTGATTGAGCTTGTGCCTTCAGAGAGAAATCCTCTCTGCACGAATGGGGATTAAGCCTATCATCTCTCTATCTTGTCCAAAGACCAAGGTGTTGCTTTACTCCTGGTAATTGCAGAATGATCACCTTATTCTCTGATGTAAGGTGACTTTGAGTCTTCTGTTCTGAGGCGGATAAATATTGAATGTTCCTGTTAATGCTCTGTCCCTACTTAAAGAATAATAAAAAAAAAAAACTCTATTCATAGGTTAGATTAAATTTCTCTTTCTCAGAAATAAGTGTATAATTGAAAGGCTGTTTGTGACAACAGAGTAATTGTGATGTAATTGCTATGGCTGTTACTGAGGATTAAAGAGCCAACTAACAAGTAACAAATACATCAATATATATCAGGTATGTATAATTAATTTTTATGGGTAATACAGATCACTGCTACTTGTTTGGGATAATACCAACACGTTCTCATCCCCAACTCGTCATATACTGACCACTTGGCGTCACTCTTTTCGGTCGCAGTAAACACGTGATTAATGTTGTGAAGTAAACAAAAACACATGCTTAGGTTCAGGCAATAAAACCGCTATAATTAGGTTTAAAAAAAACAAAAAAAACGACATGGTTTGGCTTAAAACTACTACGTTTGAACAGTGAAAATATGACTTGACGTTATGAACAGGGGACATCAATGAGCAGCCGATTGTACCGTGACGCACGGGACAAAGCGTCGGTATTTGACACCCTGGGAATGAAAAGGGGCTGGTAAAATGTCTTTTTTCATGGTGAGAAAGACCTCGATGTTTAATTGTTAGGGACTGATATCTCCTCCATATCCAGGTGCTCTTGTACACATGCACTGAGCCCACCAATAAATACAGCCCGCTGCACTCCAACACATGGACACTGAGATATGATGCCCTCTGAGTTCAGCTCTCTCCGTTGGTGCAGATACTGTAGTCCCACCTCCGTGCTTACTGCGCTGGAACAAGCTATCTTAATGACATGCTAACTGATTTAGTGTAGCGCAGATAGCGGTAGGCTGGCACACCGTGATAAAGCGAGAGTGGGTCGAGCTATTGGTTCAGGAAGAGGACAGGAGGCTCATCAAACTCCGACTTGCTCATTCACTCTATTTGAACACAATTTTACACCGCAGTACCCCACGCTGAAGCACGGAGACCTTTACTGTGGAGGTGTTTTGTGTGTGGGTGTGTGTGTTCAGACTGTTAAGTGTATGCTGTTAAGTACGGAACATGACCCAGTGAGCTCGTTTTAAGACTGCCTCAAGTTCAGACAACACACAAAAAAAGAAAAACTCCACTGCTCATCAGTGTCATTAATTATGTCGTCTATCTATGGCCTGCAGAAACAGATAGTGCATGAAAAACATTATGACCACTCCACTGTCCTCTCACTCACTTGTGCTGATATTAAGCCATAAAGTCGGGGACACACAAATAACCTTGGTTAGCATTGCCAGTGTAATGAACTGCTTATTGGGTATGAACGCAGTTGTTTGTGAAGTGAATATGAATATAAAGTTGCCTTTCAATAGCATTTTATTACACCTGAAATCAGTATCAAGTCTAACAAGAGTTAACTGAATACATTTGAATCCCTTGACGAACGTATGTAAGTTTATATTTGCACAGTTTTAAGTGAAAAAAGTTATAAATAACTTAAAGGTGCTAAATTCCAAATTCACAGCAGATCTATAGGGATTGCCTCCAGGCGGCTAGGCCAGCGGCTAGCAGCTAATTGTGCTAACAGAAAAAACAGTGTAACCAATGGCAACAGTGCTAACACAGCAAACAGTGTTAACCTCGGGGGTAACAGGAGGGTGGGCGCTACGCTTCCGCAACGGATCGGGACGGCGTTATAAGTGGAGACAGCCGTGTGAGCGTTGTGCAGAGTGGCAACCATTGGCTAGCCACTGGGACTCACATGTAGGGCTGGGCAATATGACCAAAATCTTCTATCACGATATAGGTAATTTACATATCTCGATAATGATATATATCACGATATAGCATGTATTCTGGTAATTCAATAAATAAATAGTCTATACGAAATAACCAAATCATGAAGCCAATTTTTTTGTATTCTCCTGTTTGAATGAAATGCAAATGAATGTACTGAGTATTTTCTCATTTTTAGAATGTGAGTGCAAAATAAGCACAACAGTTTTAAGTGAAATTATAGAGAAAAAATACATAAATATCGCTCTAGCCTATATCATATAAAAATATATACAATAGACATTTTTTATCGTATTGACAACATACAGTTTATCGTCATATTGCCGCGGTCAGACCTGGTATGTCAACACACACAGAGGGAGCATGACTTCATACTCTGCTCAGGATGTCATTAATCCACTTTATTTTTTATATATCAAATAGTTGTTTGCTGCTATATTAATGCTCTGAGTTTCAAATATTAGCACCTTTAATATTTAGGCAGTTAACAATAGGCTGCAAATCTCGATATATATATATATATATATAGAAAGTAGTTACATTTTATCCTGGGTAACTGAGAGAAGAGAGAGAATGCAGCTGTTTTAACAGGTGAAAAAGTTTGGGCATTTAGCAGGGTAAATACTTACTAGGCTAATTATGTTAAGACGTGGTTTTTTAGTTTGCATTCACACTAATGTGATTCCCAAATCCCAGGTCCATTTAATGTGCAGCTTTGTGAACAGAAAAAAAGATGGTTGATGTGTAGTCAATAATGTTTCCCAATCAATGAGACTTTGAATGAGTTCTTTTCAAGTTTTATTTGAAAAGTTACAGCAAGAAATATCTAAAAAAATAAATAAAGGTGAAGTTTGGTGACTCCCACCATTTAGGCAACACATGTGGCCATGTAGTGCAACATAATGAGGCGATACCTACCATGAGGTCACTTCTCATGCAGCGGCAGCCCCTCTCTCCATTCACAGTTGGTCATTGTCGGCCACCTCATCAACAAACTTGCTTACAGTGTGAATATCGGGGTGCAGTGTCGCAGGCTACAGTGTGTGTATGTTTCTGTATGGGGAGCACATATGCAGGACTTGCTGGTGCTACAGATGTTGAAGGGTTGAGACTCGGTTCAGGGAGGAGGGGTGAGGACCACCGCGGTGATTACTTTAGCTGTTGCTGTGTGATTGCACAGTCTCTGGCATGTGATTAGGGGGAATGGGCCGTATCTCTCACCATCTCAAAGGGGGATCAAATCAGCCTCAAAGCCTGGCTTCAGGCGGTGGTGCATTTGAAAGTCAATGTTTTATTTCTAAGCATAAATTACTTGATCAGGGCACTTTTTTTCCCCCAAGGTTGTATTCAGATGTAAGGGTTGCCACAGTTAGAGGGGCTCTAGTGTTTGCATATGTCATTTCACACATGTTCCCATCAAGTTGATTTTTTATTTCTGCATGAAATTGGCCCGAATTAAGGACACACAAATATTTAGCCTGTGCTATTAGTCACTTGCCTTCCCCTGAGGTATCCCATTCATACATCTACATTAAACCATATAATAAGCAATTAACCAGCAGTTTGTACAAACCAGCAGTATACTGAAAGCTATTCAAGTGGAGATGAAGATGCTCATATTTCCAGTGATACCCAATTGATTCAGTGAACCATAAATGGGTGTAAATGCTCTTCAAAGTTGTGTTAAAGGTTGAAGCTGTGGTTCAGTTCAAGTCCTGCTGAGTTCTGAAGAGCTAATCCCCCATGCAGTCTGCCTTTTTCTAAGAGAGCTTTCTATTGAGCTGCAGGAAGAGAGAGACGTTTAAAGCTGTGGGTCAATGTACGTCATTACCAGGTGTGATTTTGGCCAGATGTGAGGAAGCCTTTGCCTTACCACCCCTACGTCTAGCAGGCCTTTAAATTATGTCATTGTTTCACTGTTACCTTTGCTGACGAATGATCTTCGCAAGGCTGATTGACAAGGGCGTCTCGCTCTGCGGGACACAGCCGGCAAGGCTAGCGCAGTAGGAGTGGTACATGTTGTAACTCAACAGGGTTTCAGAGATAAGGCTGGGCAATGAGGTCAGCTGCATGGTAGAGGAGGGTGATGGATAGAGCAGGAGGCTCTCGCTGTGCGAAGGCTGTGGGGCTGGAGTTCGGATAGTAGATGCTTCAGTGTGTATCAACTCCTCTTAGTCTGACAAGAAAATATGTCCTAACAGCCCAACTCATCATACTCTATCGCCTGCTGTATGAAAAGTTTTTAGACCCTTTTTCCTCTCTGTGAATTGTAGTATTAGCTGTACAGGTTGGCGAGGCTGTAGGCAGGAGTGTCAAGGCCTGGAGACAACCAAGTGTGTTTACGCCGCATTACTATGCAAATGCAAAAATGATTAGGCAAAGCGGCTTACTTTTTCTGATGTTTATAACGGCTGTGTATGTTAACAATGTGACCCGAGCTTGAACCTTCGTCAGAGCTGTCTCCCAACGTTCCCCGACCAGACACTATCTGCTGGCCCGCTGTATCCCCAGGCTGTCTGAAGTAATCAAAGGAGGGCAGCATTAATTGCTTGACCCTGGCAGGAAGCCAGGTGGTCTGGCATGGGTCATCACCTGCCCGCGGAAAGGTCGCCCCTCATCCTCTCATCCTCTCATCGACCACCTCCTTTCTTTCCCTTCACCTTCTGCCACAACCAGGGAGTTATGGCCCGCTCTCTCTCTCTCTCTTTCTCTCTCTCTCTCTCTCTCTCTCTCTCTCTCTCTCTCTCTCTCTTGCTCTCTCTCTCTTTCTCTCGAGGGGTGCTGCAAAGTCACCCCAGCCAAATGCCCGTCTTATTTGCCAAGCAGCGATGCATCGAACCTCAAAGAGTAATAACATTCCAATTGAAATAATAGCTGGGATTGGAATTGGGCCTGCTCGCTTTCCATAAACCCATTTCAGACAATGGTCCCATTCCTATTACACAATGTCTGTCCCCATACCCCGGCATAAACATCTTAGAAGGTGCTGTTGCAGGAAGGGCAGGGGTTTGTCTGACTTATGGCTGATACATTCATCAAGCTCGTGCCAAGCCAATATCACACTGTCAGAAGGGAGCATGTGGCATTCTATCACCATGAGAGGCTGTGACAGAACAAGTCCTTTTCCATTACACTCTCTCAGGGCAATCTCTGATATTGCCTCTCTGCTCCTCCGTTATGCTGTTTATTTCAGTTGTTTGCACTGGTGGATTCCATATTGCTGGGTTTCCCTCTCTGGACCTTAAATCAGTGTGAACCAAACCGAATTTGAGCATTACTATGTCAGTAATGTATAGAAGAGGGTGGAGCCACTTATTTTTTTTCTTAACGGCTGTGAGCCATACCTATGTTGCGTATTTATTGTTAAACCTATATTTCAGCGTGACATATTTTAATGGGGCAATAAATGCTATTTCAATTTCAAATCGATAAACAGGCCTACATAAATCCGGTACACTCACCTGCTTTCTTGTTACAGGCAGACTGCAGCGCCGGGCTCAAGGTTCTTCGATCTACCTAAATTCCTCTTTCTCATTTAATAGGCTGACAAGAGTTTCTTTCTCCGTATCCCAGACATATTAAAGGGAGCCCAGCATTTCTGTACTCTGTGTTTCCTATTTTTTATTCAGTGGAGGTTGTTAAGAAGCTGTCTTCCTGTAGAGGGGTCTCTAGTACGCTCCTGTGTTCTCCTCGCCTGGACCACTGAATTACTATTTACGGGCTGAACTTTGACAGCACGCCACAGTCTGTCCCTGCTCAACCAGCATAGCTAAAGCAGTGTTCCTGTGAAGTTGTGTCTTCTGCTTTTATGATTTCCTCCTGGCTGAGCGAAAGGTAGACTGGAGTGGAGTGGGGAAGAGTAAAAAGTATGAAAACTGTATGCTTATCAGAAGCTGTGGCTTGCAGACACTGAACAATAAAGAGAAAAAATACATCTCTTCTTGATACTCCCTCAACTTTCTCCCAATTCTAAGCTCAGACCATCTGTAAATCTGTTGTCCAGTACCAGCTTGTTTCCTCAGCTGAAACAAATCAATGGGATTTGTGCCTGTTTTTTAATCACTGTTAACGGTCTCTCCTGAGTGCTGAAATGAAAATGAACCCCCTTCATGAAGTCATCGGATTAGATTTGTTCACAGTTATGCGATGAAAAGCACTCTCGCTCTGTAATGTGAACACCACAGATAGAGTTTTTCATAAAAGCTTTTGATGGACATCAAATCTAATCTGAAGGATACAGAGCCAAAGTATTCTGGCAAATCTGGTCCGATTTTCTGCCTTTGATGCACAGTAATTCAGCTTTCCCAGCTGAAGAGGGCAAACCTCAAACTGAGCAGACAAGATTTTTGCTCAAAGAATGTGGTTATACTGCAGACACTCGTTCTCGAATGGGAACTATTGATTATTTCACATGTCTGTCTTGTGAGGGGATTTTTCAGCACTTTCATGCCAGAGTTTTTCTGTCAGATATTTGTCCTTACTCGTAAAACCCAGAAAGTTCATATTTAGAGTTGAATGCCTTTTCATTGTTGCTTGGGGCCATTAATAAAATATGGCCACATTTTAATCCAACTGTCTCATAAAAGTTTGGAAATGTCAGAAAAAATAAAATGTAAATGAGATGAATTCCCCTCAGCTGCGTTAAAGAGAATAAAAAGGCCCTTTTAAATATGAGAAATCACAACCTTTGTGAAAATGGCAGCCTTTGAAGAAAATATATTCTATTAATTGCATTGGGGAAGCTTTTAATGATGTTTGAATGTGTATTCATTTACATACGTCCCATCAGAATTCCTAAAGACCCTTTCTATCTGTTGTGCATTGTGATATATTTTTTTTTAATTATGATCATTACTATGAATAATACTTGTTAGAAAGGGTGTTTTGAAAAATCGGTCGACACTTTTTAAAGAGTAAGGTAGGAAAATGACATATTCTGTGATCATTGTTGTGCTGTGAATTGTTGGATTGATGGGATTGTGCTGCACTGCGGGCATCGAATAACAAGCTTTAGATAAAGCAGGCTGATCAAGACGAAGAAAAGCGATTTAAATAAATGGACTCCACTGTGCCAAATGGGATAATGTGTTATCTTGGATATACTGATAATCATACTGATACCGAGAGCTGAAATTATGAATTCAATGCAAGAGCCTGTAGTACCCGCAATCAGTAGGTAAAAACCTCTATCGTCAAGCTGCTATATGCTAATACAGTAATACCAGCAGTTATCAATGCTGCATTATAATGTGACTGATAGAGAACTGTAATCAGCCATATGCCCATGACCAATATTGTTATTGAAGCGTAGTGAAGATCCCTGTCGACACCTGTGCTGTTGTTTGTGAGCATCCCGGTCTAATGGCTTCTTAATGCAAACTTATGAAATACTGTACGAGGTTTTGCTTAGCTTAGCTTCTGGCAGGGAGGCTGAAAGCAGCCTGCGCCGTATTTCAATGCATAACAACTATTAAAATATGCTGTCAGTCTGGCTCTCACTGCCAAGCTCTTGGTCTGAGATGTTGTATTGTATATCATAAAACAAGACGGGATGTAATGAAGATAGACAGACTGTCTGGGCCGTGACCTTCATAACACGTAGAGTACACTTGAGCTCGCCTCACTCTCCAAACACTGAGTTCTCTGACACATCCTCTTTGCGTCTAGCATCCTCAGATGTTTTCATAGCACGCTGTTTGTGTAACACTGGCTCCAGACTGCAGAGAAAGAATTTACACAAGCCTTGTTTAAAAAAAAAATACAATGCAAAATAATTACCCACTTTGTGTGTGCCGCTGTCGAGGCAAAACTGAATGGCATTAAAGTACGAGCGCTGGATAGCGTCGGCATAGGCACTTTTGATCCTCGTCTGACAGACAGATTGAGAGAGATGTCTGGAAGGCTTTGAGCTTTTTTTGCCATTTGAGTTCTCTCAACACGACCCGATAAGACCCCATTCATCCTCTCTCCCTTCATCAGCCAGCCAGGGGTTGGACCATAACCAAATTCAGCCTGTCACATCACCACTAAGACTTCAGACGTGCTGTTGTCTATGTGCTGCTGACAGAGTGCTTAGTGGCAGCTCGTGGTCTGGCTTTAGCAGGGAGATGATTTCTTAATGGAGCTAACAAAGACATCTTTCAAGGTTAGGCTTTAAGCCTGGCCTGTGCCTGCATGTACAGTATGTGTTTGTACGCCTACGCTTGTTTACGCGCAGCATTAAATGGCATCTATCGATCTCCATTTGCAGTAGGAGGCGATTCTAAATTGGTTCAAGCTATAGCGTAGCGTCAACTTGAGTCAAATTGTCTTTTTTTCTGGACGCATGCTGGGCCCTGTATTGTAGGCCTGCATCATCTGACAGCTTTGCGGTTTCCTTCTGACAGAGCAGACTTATTTATGTCTCTCATCCTCTGTGCAGCTCCTCTGAAGGCCCATGCTACAAACCACAGAGAGTGCACAGCTCTTGACAGGGTATCGCACTACAAAGCCCTCACACTCATTTTTGACTGGCAGCAGCCAACCTCCAATTTCCGTGTTTGTGCCGCCATGAAATCTGGCTCTTAGCAGGTTCTTGACATGTTTGATGTAGGGATTTTATGGTTTATTATGAGTCTGCAACTAGTGGGGACCAATGTTTCAGTCGGTGCCCTTGAGTTTAGTAATGGCTTTTTGGATCAGCAGCGGGGAATATTTCTCTCTAATTTGACTTTGAAAATATGCTTTTTATTCTAATGTTGACTTTACAACAAGGAGATAAACAGCAACAGCAGAGTATTTTATGTTTTATTTCTGTTTGTAGATACAGTAAATATTGGCTGATATGGGTATCAAAGTCTTATATTTCTGGCAAAATATTGGATTTGTCAAAACGGTTTCATAGTCCACCAGTAATGGTCTCACAGAAGGGCTCTAAGATGACACACTAAATGACTTAAGAGTAATATAATTCATATCACAGTCATACTTCAGTCGACCATTCATCAAGGGGGTTGCAATTCCAGGAGGGGTTTGAGGAGAAAATTAAAAAGAAAATTAAAAGAATTTCAATTAAGTGATTTGCTGAATTGGAGGGAAAACGGCAGTGGTGTGGAAAAGGCTTTTAATCTTAGTGAGCCACCTCTTGTTCCATTAAGCTCATATCCCCCTGCTTATCTCACTAATCATTCCTCCCAATGCCAGCAGTCTTGGCGATTTTTAATGAACCCATTATGTCCTGATTCAGTCCACCAGGACTGGCAGGCACACCACACGCTCATGAAGCGGGCTGGAAACAATCAAAGTACAATCAGGCCCTGGTGATGGTGCCACGGCCCAGTTAGAAACAGAGAAAAATGGCTCACAGAATCCCCAAATGTGGCTTTTGGGAGGTCAAAAAGCCTGCAGCCGGGGCAGAAAAATAAATAGTGTGTTAAGAAAACTCTGTAGAGTTTGGTCTCAGAGTCGTCTATGTCAAGCTGTTTGCATCATTACAGTGTTGTTACTGGAGGATTGTCAGCGCTAGAGAGGCGTTCGTTAGTGACAAAGACATGACTGTACGACAGTATCTCAGAATCACAAACGGCTAAATGTAGTCTTCAGTGCAACACTGCCCTTAAATATATAGCAACATAACAACATGCTGTATAGATATGAACAGAACAGAGGTAAATAATAACATGGAAATGAGAAGCTGCTGTTTCTGGTTGATAGTCAGGAGAAAGTGTTTATAATAATTTATGAACAGAAAAAAGTCCTGTACTGTAAATGTTGATGATGTAGGCAATTTGTTTATGGGATTAAAAAGTGCTGAAATTTAGGGTTGTGTTTAATGATGACATCAACACTCTGTCAGCTCACTGTACCGGTCATTTTCAGTATCACGGTCTCATCTGCTGTTCTTATGTGGAGCTGCTGTGTGGGCTAGCACATTTAAAACCCGCCCGCAGTAAACAAAGCTAAATACATTCTTTATTTGATTCATGCAGCTCTTCTCTCGGCGTATGTTCTGTTTGTGAGTTTTTCATTGTGGTTTCGGATGTGCATTCAACCTGTTTGATTCCCTCCTCTGATTTCAATATATTAAGTATGGCAAACTTCAAAAGGCTTTTAGATGGTGCACACTGTCTTGCCAACAAGAGCTAGGAGGACACACACACACATCCGCTCTTTTTTGGTTTTAGGGCTCAATAATTAAGGAGGTGCTTTATGAAAATAAAGGCAGTGTTTTATTCAGGTCACACAGGAAAAGATAAAGCAGTTAGAAGTAGAAGAAGTTGTTCTCACCTCATGAACGTTCAGCAGCTATTTTAAAAACTGACAATATGTAGCCCTTATATTCATTTATGGAAGCTCTTCTTCCTACTAAAGATTCCTAGTTGTATATGTGCTTCCGTTTGGTATGACCATGAACTAAGGTTGACCAAATTAAGTAGTCAGACTCTTGTTCTGATTTGCTTTAAGTTATAAAATATTAAATAGTTGATCACAAAAAAAAACCTTTAATTAAGAGTTTCTGGTCAAGGCTGTCGAGACATGATTTAAATTGCTTCGACTTTATTTTCTCTGGCCTGTGAACTGTGTTAAAGTCTCTTAACTCTTATATTTATAGTGATGGGAAAATATTTATGCTTTTCCACTGTTAATGAGGATTTTCAGATTAATTCTGAGTGGGCGGAAACGAATTGATCAAATACTGTTCATTTACTAAATTTCTAGCAATAAATCATTCGTTTTTGTGTAAAGTACAAATTAAGTCATTTTATGATACAGATATGTACAGTACTTTGCATTTACCTTTGCTGAGCTAGAGGAGTCAGTAAATGGACATACGAGGGCAACATCATTTTGTGGAACTGTTGGAACACGTATAACCACATGAAGTGTCCTTGGATGCAAAACATGCGTAGAAGGTCAAAGACCTCTGGACTTTGAATGAATCATAATTTTAGAGCTGCAATGTTTAATCTATAAATCGTTTATTTGTCAACTATTAAATTAATCGCAAAGTATTTTAATAAACGATTAATCAGTTTGAGTAATTTTTTAATTAAAAAAGAAGTCCAAGTTCTCTGATTCCAGCTTCTTAAATGTGAATATTTTCTGGTTTCTTTACTCCTCTATGACGGTGAACTGAATATCTTTGAGTTGTGGACAAAACAAGACATTTGAGGACGTCATCTTGGGCTTTGGAAACACTGATTGATATTTTTCACCAACAAACAACTAATTGATTAATTGAGAAAACAATCTACAGATTAATTGACAATGAAAATAATCGTTAGTTGCAGCCCTACATATTTTACCCTCTCACTTTTTGCCAACTCATAGCTACTGTTCGACATGTTCAACACCTCTTTTCCTTATGAGTAAAATAACTTCAGACCACATTACATAGGAAAATGATCTCTGATCATCTGCATTTGACAAGGCCATTAAATTGCTGCAAATGTTCCCAGCATGCAATGCAACAGAGGGCTTATTTGCTGTGCCACACATAGTAGGATTGATATGGTTTGGAGATGTGATAAGAAATGGTGCTGTGCCTTTTGTCATTATTCACGCCTCCCAATCGATTCTCCACTATCCCATCCAATCGGGTAACTTGACTTTTATTCATAATTAAAGCTATCTAGATGCAAATCAGGGAACGTCAGAGGGCATATCGTGCTATATGCATATCAAGTCTTCTATCCAAGGATGCATATTTTTTTATTTTTGTTGCAAACACAAAGTAATGCAACATACAAACGCCTGCATACACACACATGCGCTCCATTATGTTATTGTCAAGAGATCAAACAATCATAGTGCTAATTAAGACTTAATGTAAATTGCAAATGTTAATGTTCTGTTTTTCTTACCCATTTCCATGTTAAGTAGAGTTCAGTTAAACATTTGATCAGTCACTTTCTGGGCGTCTCTAAGGGTTTCTGTGTTTTATCAACCCACAATTCCATAATGGTAAATATGATCAGTGTTAAGTATGTTTTCGTCTCTCTCATAACAATGAATGAACCCAAGTTCAACAAATTCAAGAGATGTAACATCTGCTTCCTACCCGAACAACACTCACATGCTGTTTTCTTTCAAAATAAGTACAGCATTCGATAACTAGTGGCTCCGAAGTTGCTGTTTTTGTTTAGTATATGTGTATTTTCTGTATGGAGGACTTTTAGTCATTGGATAACATGCAACGGGAGCTGCACCAACTAAATCCATCTTTTAAAGGTCCGATGTAGGATTTGGCGACATCTAGTGGTGTTGTTGCAGATTGCAACCAACTGAGTACCCCTCCGCTCATTACTCCCTTTCCAAGACTGTTGTAACGTGAGGCGCCAAGTGCAAAGCCGCAGTAACGCCGTTCGCCTCACTCAGAGGCCATCCTTACCATAATAACACAACTTTAGGAGCAATTAAAGTCAGACGGCAGCTGGCGGTACCACGGTTTTGCACTTGTGGCTCACGTTATTGCAGTTTCACAAGAATGTTGGAGAACTACGGTGGCTTTCAGGTAACGTAAAAACACAAAATGCTCTCTCTAGAGCCAGTGTTTGGTTTGTCCGTACTGTAGAAACATGACGGAGCAACATGGCGGACTCTGTGAAGAGGACCTGCTCCCTATGTAGATATGAATGGCTCATTCTAAGCTAACGGAAACACAACGATTCTTAGTTTCAGGTGATAATACACTAATGAAAATATAGTGTTGAATATTATATTCCATTTCTTCTAATAGAGCCCCTGAAATGTTACATACAGTAAGGGCTCAAATTTGTATTTCTTAAAAGGCACAAAATATATTCTTTCTGGCACTAGAGATCACATCATTGGTTTAGAGACGCAGAATTGTGCAGCTCACTGAAGAATGAACAAAACCCACCAAGCAGCCAAGTGTGATTGGCAAGTAATAACCACACGCGCCAAATCATGCGGTTGTGTCAATCCCGAGTGTGATTGATTATTTTGACAAGTGCATCTTTTTCCCCACTGTTTCACACCGAGAATTTTCTGCCTGCCTAATGGGTAACAAGACGCGTGCCATGCTACATGTTCCAGCTTTGAAAACACCGGCTCCAATTCAGTGTATTTTTCCTCACACGAAAACATGCTTTTCCAGTTACGTTCCACCTCGTGAAGCGACAGCCCTGTTTTCAGCTTCGGTGAGAAACAATGTATGCTGACCGACACGTTGATGATGTGAGACTGTTGTGACAGCACTCACATCATAGAAATGTTAGGAGGCCACTTAACGATATTTTAAAACTTTAATTTGATACTTTCATATTTTTATGAGAAAGCTAATCTTGTAATGAAGAGAAAAGTAATTGATTTTCCTGCTCCTGATCTAATAATACAGTCTGGGGGAACGGAAACCTGGAACCTTTGAAACCTCTCCAGTGTTCACAGTCCAATATAGTCGCTGTGTTACCTCAATATGAGAGTTTATTGTGTGATCTGTATCTTCCCTGGTGTGTGTGTGTGTGTGTGTGTGAGTGCATCTTCTATATTTTATATTCGTGTGTCTTATCAAGTGTTTACTGTCTGCTTTATCCATATTAATTTTTGGTAGCTGTTATTGCAGCTCATTTGAGATTGAGATTGTGGCAGGAGAGAAGGTGCAGGAGGCGGTGTGTGTGTGTGTCTGTAGCTCTCATATTAAGTTCTGTCTGCTCACAACACACACATCATTAGAAGCATCCAAATAGCACAACATGAGTGCAGAAAAGACAGTCATTAAGTGTGAGACATGAATGGATTAATTAGTAATTTTCCCTTGCCATTGTGGTGCTCTAATTATAGCGCCGGCTTGAAACCTTACTCAGAACTCCTCTCACATGTGTGACGGCCCCTGCCTAGTTTTCCCATGTGTGTGTGTGTATGTGTGAGCGGCGTTGGTTACTCTGCCATGTTGTCTTTACGGTGCCAGAGATCCCTGATTGCAGTGTCCAGCCTGATCTGAAGCACCAGAGGATAATTAAGCCTCAGCTTCCAGCACAACTCTCTCTCTCTTCCCTGCAGTGGTGGAAGAAGTACTCAGATTTTGTAATTAAGTAAAAGTAGCAGTAGTAAGTGTAAGGGTAAAATTACTCCACTACAGGTAAAAGTCTTCCGATCAAAATCTTACTTAAGTAAATGTATTAGCAGAAAAATGTATTTAAAGTATCAAAAGTAAAAAGTACTCATTAGGCATCCTGTCAGTGTGACATTAAATGTAAATCAGCTTTTATTGTCACACATTGTTTTTGTACATAGCATAGCACACAGTGAAATTTACGCTCTGCATTTAACCCATCCTAGTATTAGGAGCAGTGGGCAGCTATTACTGTATATAGCGCACGGGGAGCAGTTTTGGGGTCCCGCGCTTTGCTGGCAGCGCCCAGGAGGTGAACCGGCACCTCACCAGCTATCAGTCCACAGTCTGTACTTCGTCCATGAAGGAACTTGAACCGGCGACGCTCCGGTTCCCAATCCAAGTCCCTATGGACTGAGCTACTGCCATCAATTATTGGATTATAATTATGTATGCATTAATGTGTAAGCAGCATTTTATGTTTTAGCTGGTCAAAACGAGGATAATCTTAACTACTTTTAAGACTGTTGGTTAGTTTAATCAATAACCGTTAATCTAAAAAGTACAATATTTGCCTGAGATGTAGTGGAGCAGAAGTATAAAGTAGCATAAAATGGAAAACTCTAGTAAAGTACGAGTACCCAGAAATTATACAGGACTTGAGTAAATGTACTTAGCTACTTTCCACCACTGCTTCCCCTTCAACACATGCAACCCCTTTTTCTTTTGCTTCGATAACTTCACAACACCTTACATCGCATTACACACACACCTTCACATTTACATGACTGGTGACACCGACTAACACACCTCACATACAAGTTTACCGTTCGATTTATTCTCTTCACTATAGTAAATGACTTACATTTGTTGCCATTTGTGTGTCCGTTTTCCCATTTTTGTCACGGCACTGGTTACTGCGCATGTGTGCGCTCATCCACAGTTGACAGGGTAATAAGAAAATATGCTCCAGCAGGCAGCAAAACACAGCGCTCTTCATTTATTCATTTTAAGGAAACAATGTGTGCTTGTTATGGCTTGATTTCTGTCCACGCCACATCAGTGTTTCCACTGCCCTGCAAAGCTAGTGTGAAGAAATATTTTAAGAGGTCTCTGACCTGAGATGAATTGCTATGAGGGCCTGAATTAACAAGGCAAAGGTTAATGTTATTGTAATTATCAGTGTGGAGTCTTACAGGAGATGATTTCCTCATCACTGAAGAGCCTGCGTGATCACATCTAATGCATTAGATTAATAATTAGATTCAAACGCTTCCTTTTTCATACTTTATTAATACTAGTGCCATCCTGCTTGTTATTGCTATGCCTATTTCTGGGGTCAAAGATGTCAGTAGCCAGCTAAATGGGAATTGAGTAATGACAGACACAGACCGCGGGAGCGGCGTGCTTACTTAACAGCGTCCCTGCGGCTTGTTGAGTCGCACGTAATTATCATGCATGGTTTGTCTCATTCGGCCAAGGTGTCGAGGTGTAAAAATGGCCTTTGGTGAGTCACAGCAGTGAGGCTGAGACTTTTCCATTTGCCCCAGGGGAGATGGAGAGGAACTAGAATTACTGTCCAACACAATACATCATCTTGTTATGTTTACCTATCGCCCCCACAACCAGTGCGTGTATGGTTTTTGGGACAAGCCAGGCTCACATTGAGGAGTATAATAGGATATTCTTGGACATATCTGCCACTGCAAAGAATTTATGGCACGGAGTTCGTTTAAAGGTAGCTGTACGAGATGGAATTACACCTCGATATTTATTTGACAGTCTTTGGCCAAGCCAATCTTTTCTGTAGCGGGAACAATACCAGTGGTACACATATATCAGTCTCGGGATAGGAGTGTGAGTGGCCCCTCTGGCACTGCTCTCTCTCTGCCGCTGACTACAGCCAGATGGGCAGTGCACTATGTGTTCGTCACAGAGCGGTGCTGTCAGGGAGACTTACCCTGACTGGATGGCTCGCAGTGTGTTTTGCCGCAGATGCCCTGACTGGTGCGTCCATCATCGCATCCCCCTCCTCGTAGGAGCAACTTAAAATGCAGAGTCGGCAGGAAATAAAGCCCCACTGTGATCCAGAGCACCAGACAGAAGCAGCTGTGATGAATGAGGCCTGGGGGTCTAGACCTCAGTAGTGACCAAGACCAGAGACATAGCTCTGGACCTGCTGCCGGGATTCTGGGACCGGCCTAAAAATGTATGAAATGCATGTGTGTGTGTGTGTGTGTGTGTGTGTGTTTGTAAATTCAAATCAGGACGTCACTTATGTGTGACGGAGCGTCAGAAAAATGTGTGGTAATGTTTGCTATTAGACCAACAATCCTATTAAAAAGGCGTCTCACCAAGCATCTATCAGTAACAGCTCGGAGCCGTTTACATGAAGCTAAATTTATTGCATCATAATTCAGTGGAGGTGGGACACTATAGTGAAAATAATCTCATACACTGTTTTAATTTGCATCACGCTGGGATTTGTCACTGTTACAGATGACGCTGTGTGAAGCCACCAGAGTCTTGTTAGGTAGAGTTGTGTGAGGGCTGACATGATTTGCATTATTCAGAGCGTGCTGCATAAGTGTGTGTTAGCTCCTGTCACTCCACGAAGGCCCAAGGTGCTCTCCCGCGGTGCACAAAGGGCTCCCCATGCAGAGCCTCCCTCCACCAAGGCGGCCTACTACGCTCTGGTAGACAATTAGAGACGGCTACTGTTGCCCGTGGAAGGAAAAGATCAATTCCCTTGCTCCTTACAGGTCCTGGATGGAGTAGAATGCTCATGGATGCCCTCAGCGATGCTTTCATTTCTATTTGCCCACACCATAAGAAGTGATTTCCACCAGCTCATTTACGGTCTATTTAATATTAGAAGTGAAGCTAACCCCAGAGGGCAATTGTTTCATCATTTCACAATTAAATCCAAAAGAACAAAAGTCAAGGGGAAGGCGCTGCGTTGGCATCAACCGGTCCTGTCTTCTCCAATTGAATCACTGCATTAGCATGACAGCTGCGTGATTACCCAATCCCAGCTTCTCATCAGTATGACCCAGAAGTCAGCGGTGGGCCTGGTGGGCTGATCACACCCGAGTTAGTCCCAAGACTGTGACAGAAGGCGCTGCTGCTACCTTGCTGCGTATCTGGCCGTTCACACCATCTTCTGCTCCACCTGTTCACACACCTGGCCATAGCAGGAACATATGCCACATCACATCCCTGCAAATTTGGTGAGAAACTGAACCAATCAGTGGGTGTGTGTGTGTGTATGTATGCATGTATGTATGTATGTATGTATGTATGTGTGTGTACATGTGACAGAGATCTTGGGTTTTCCCACCATGATGCTCAGCCACTTAGCGTGACTAAATTAAAACCGGAGCCAGGGCGGAGTGCCCTCCTTGATGTGACTCACAATTGATAGTCATAATTACAACAACTAGAAATCAATTATCACAAATCAGAGTGATTTGTCGCTACCTTTGCCTCGCTAATTGCATTGTTAAAAGGTGGCCAACACGAGCCTTAACCCCTCTTTGAAGAAAATCCAATAATAAGGCAAACTGGTCTTTCATCGATAGTGTGGCATCAGCTCT
The DNA here is from genome assembly GCF_043250625.1 of Sebastes fasciatus. Taxonomy (NCBI): domain Eukaryota; kingdom Metazoa; phylum Chordata; class Actinopteri; order Perciformes; family Sebastidae; genus Sebastes; species Sebastes fasciatus. Next base: position 19,791,866 of record NC_133803.1, on the reverse strand, counting down.
TTTTTTTTTCTCCGTGTTTTAGCAGAAGCATCTGTGTATAGACTCTCTGAGGACTTAACAAACAGCTGCTAATGACTCATTTACCACAGATTCTTCTGAACTAGTGTTTGGTGTGAAACATCCCATCTTGTTGTGTATGTAGACAGAACATTAAGAGCTGACCATAGTGTCATGTCTAGTATAGATCATGTTGTTTGCATGTATACTAGGGGTGGGAGTCACCAGAGGCCCCACGATACGATATTATCGCGGTACTTAAGTCACAATACGATCTTATTAGGATTTTAAACATTTTGCGATTTGATATATTGCGATATTACCTTTTTCAACTCCAAGTTATGCAGTTTGTCAACATCTGTTTTATATAAGATACAGTTTTCACTCTGTTCATCTCATCACATATCTTTAGTTCAGAGGTAAAGGGACCCCTTTGAAAATTACCATTTTTACACGCCACAGTTTAGCGTAAATTTGGCGCTTTAATTAGCATTCTTTAAAAGGTTAATAGTTTATACAGTGGAAAACGCTTATAGTGATCATGTCTGTTTGGGTCAAATTAATCACTATAGGTGGATGATTATTTTAACCAAATTTTTGTTACTGTGCTTCATTTCTCATGCAGATTACCATCTAATTGACATTTTTATATTTATTACCCGCCAATTCTTCTGCCTTTTCCCTCACCAAGGGTGAGGCATTGCCGTTTTTGGCCGGCTCTGCATCACAAGCTTTGCTGGGGCTCCTCGCTCGCTCACCCAGTAGCAGCATGGAGGAAGACGTGCGGCGGTCTGCGAGTTTCACTTTGGGGGCATTACGTGACCAGGCTTTATCAATCCACTTAACGAGGATGGCTTCAACCACAGGAGCTTTCCCCGTGCTCATTCGTTTTTCAGTCAGAGAAATTCCTTTCCTCGTCACGTTTTCAATGTGCACGCACAGCCAGCCTCAGGTATCCAGCTGGAAAGCAGACGATCCTCGAGGCAACGTATCAAAGGAGTAAAGTAAAAATCAAGACAAAATTCAACTAATGTTAGTCTAACAATTTTAAAATGTTTTTCCATGTGTTGTCATGTATGAAAAGACCCAGAATGAAACACTGTAAGCGGACTACTACAGGCAAATTATTTAAACAGAATTTGTATAGGAATGATTCTGTCCCAAGCTTTTTTGATCCATATAAGTGGTTGATCACTGTAACCGTGATCGCTATAAGCAGTTTGCACTGTATAATAAAAAATCAATACTATGCTGTATCGATTTTTTTTCCCCATCCCTAATGTATGCGTAGAATTAACTTAAATTATCAACCTTGCACTGGCATCATGGTTACCTTTTCACTAGCCTTGAACTAACCTCAGACTACATCTTGGTCTCTCACCCTGACACTAGAGGAGAAAAAAGAGGCCTTGAAGCAATGCTGCTTCTAATTGGGCCACTAATTGAATGTCACTCTGGCGAGCCACAAGGAGCTGGATGGATTAAATTGTCCAGGACACAGGTGAGACTGAGATAAAGAGAGGATGGCTACCATGACAGCAGGACCTGCAGGCCTGCTCTTGTCTTGTCCTTTACTGTTCCTCGTACTGTCTCCATCCCAGAGCACAGAATGATGCTAGCTGAATGCTGTTAGTGTACACAGTGTGTGGAGAATACACCTGGGACAGCAAGCTGGAACTATACAGACTACACAAATCCCTCACCAAACCAACTGTTTGCGAAGCTTTCCCCCCTTCTGGCACTCCAACCAGTGTGAATCCTCTTCACCTCATCCGTCCTTTCTGCTTCATCCAAACCAGCCTCACAGCCATGTTGTTGTTGACTGTAGAAATGAACAACTAGCATGCTATGCACAGTTTACTTAAGGACAATGAATGGTTTGAAAATAATAGACCTTGTATCCAGAATACCAGGTGTATTATTGATTTGTATGAATCTTTTGTCTACATATTAAAATAAAACAGAATAAGGTGCAGTTAAGAGTTAATGAAAAAGAGAAAACAAGCAATTAGATTCACTACTTGAAATACAAGGTTACAGAATAAGTCTACAACAAAGACTAATAACTAATGCTGGCAATATTTTTTTAATAAATACACAGTTTTTGTTGTTCAGATAGTTGTTAGAACCCATAATGGTAGATGTCATTGCAGTATTTGTGCAACAATGAATAAAACTAAATCATTTTGAGGTGAATGTGAAACGTATTATATGATGAATTGGATTTGCAGTCATGTTTCCCTGCTAAGCGTGGTTGAAAATACAGCACACACTACATTACTGCATCTGTTGTACATGCTTTCATGAGATTATGCACGGGTCTACCAGTCGCTTGTATAAACAGAATGCCTGTCGACATCACAATGATGTCATTTTACGCCACTAAACAAAAAGCCAGCCTGATTATCATTCCACCATCACTTCGTTTAACGGGCAAATTGAGCAAAAATGCAAAGCATATAAAAGTCAGTCATTCAGTTGAATGTCAAGAGTGACAAATGTGATTTAAAATATCATCTCCTGCCTCCATCACAGTAAATGCTTTTTCCTGTGAATGTCATTTTATTCCTAAAGTTTGCCTTTTCGCCCAGTGCGACTTGACCAAAGAGAAAACATTTTGCACTGTTGTTGTTTTCCTCTCTGCCACTCTCCGCGTCGTGGCACGGTGTTAATGTAATGTCAGTTCAACTGCCTTGGGAGCCGAGCCACTCCATCAGACGGTACATTCCTCCCTGAGCCGGGGAGTCTGTTCAGCCAGCTTCCAGCATTACTGCTGATAACTGTACCAGAGCCACAACACTGCTTAATCACTGCAATATCAGAGACAGAGTGACGGAGGACATCTCTCACTGCCCCCTTTTATAGTTATAGAAGTCTGATATAGAGTATGTGAATCTCATCAGCTGTCGCTGACAGGATACGGTTGTTTTTCCATTTCCATCTAGATGGACATGAAGTCATACCCGCCAAAAGAAATTTCCCTAAACGCTTTGGTATTTGACATTTTAGAAGATTTTTTTAGTGCAACCTACAGTAGGCAAAGCCAATGCATTAAGATGATTTTCTGGCTCAAATGGTCATGGTCAAATGTAGGGGTTTACTGAATTAACCTTGACCAGAATATGTCATTAGAGGTGGCATCTGAGGAATTTTACAATTAAATGCGGTGCGTAGGGATGAGGCCGGGGTTGGATGAATGGGTAAAAAAAATACTGGCCTTTCACCCAGGAGACCGGCGTTCATGTCCCGTGTGAAACCAAAAGTCAACATTAATTATGTCACGTAAGTTACGTACTTAAATAACGCCACTTACGGAGTTATTTTAAGCTAAACCATGATCTTTTCCTGAAAATAACTAAGTAGCTTTTTTGCATAAACCTAACCAAGTCCATCTTTTCTTAAACCCAACTAAGTAGTTTTCTTGCCTAAACCTAACCAAGTTGATCTTTTCCTAAGCTAACCTAAGTTTTCTTTCTTTTCTAAGTGTAAGGACGTTTTTTCCTATGAAGACGTAAGTTTATTTTGAAAAGACTGTATGCATGTAACGAGCAGAAATTGACACGTGTTGCTGGACATTCGTAGGAAAATGTATGTAAAAGGAGGAATAACTTTTTTGTAAGATAACATACGAACAGTTTTATGAGAATACGTTGAAAAAAACACAATATATGACCTTTGATTAGAGTTTGCTCTAGTTACATAAAGCATAGAAATATTCGAAACAATGAAGCTTTTATTTGAGAACTGTTATGTAAGAGTATTTCAGAGCTGACCCAGAGCAGTAATTCTCCAACCCTCCACAGCTACAAGACATTTACAAGCAAACGCCATCTCCAGTTCAAACCTATTATTCTAGTGGGCTTAGAGCGTACTGTAGATGTGTGTTTTTCAGTCCTAATAGAAAGATTTTAGGGGTTTCGTTCAAATAATCTTACGTAATATCAACATCAACAACCAGTGGACGCTGTGAGCTGACTGTTTGGATAAACAAGCCATGCTGTAATATAGTGTGAAAAGCTAAGTGATACAGGGTGTGAGATGTTTAAATATTCTTTTTCTTTCTACTGGCTAATGTCACATTTCTTCTCTGGCCTGCTTCCATGTTAGCGGTTAGGCGTGAGCAGTCTTTTTGGCCCCAGCACAGTTACAGATGAGCTTTTACCACAGCGATCAAGGGACCAGCTACTCGGTCCTGCTGCGGTGCCCAGGGCGACGTGGAAGTGATCACAGCCCCTTCAGCAGCAGCAGCCCAGCTGGGAACCGGTCTGCCCAACATCCCCTAGACAACCCGTGCTAGTGGCTGGCACTGCCCTCACCCTCAGAAGGGAAGGAGAGGAGAGAAAGAGGCTCCTCAGGCATGATAAGCTCTGAGGAGCATGTGGTAGAAAAGTGGGGCAACTTGGTCCCATCTGCAAGAGTCACTCCGCCTACTAATGTCTCATGTTCATCCTCTCCTGCAGTGCTCAGTTATCGGGACAATAACTCAGACCGAATGAGTAAAACGGCAGGTATTCAATACCAATTTGTGAGGAAAATTCAGAGAGCTGATGTCTTCTATCTCCAGCTCTGTGAAATTACAACGCTCTCATCACCACTTCACCGATTCAAAGGTGAGGAGGAAAAAGTAGGGATGATTCATCCCTGTTGTGCCGCGTTGTTGTCGTCCTCTGGCGGGCAGTCCTGTCAGAAGGTTGTAAATCTGCGACAGCGGGGAAGGTTATTTGTTTGGATTTTGTTCAGGCTGACCAGCCAGGCCTGTGCGGGCTGTCCTTGGGTGTTGATGCGTTCCTGAATGGTGGACGCCGTATTGACAAAGTGCTTGTGACCGGGGCAAAGAGGAGTAAATCAGGAGGTCACCCTCACTGTGAGGGGACCATTGCCTCGTGGGAAGAAACACACTCTGAGGAGCCTTTTTTGGGCATGTTCAATTCAACAGTCTTTTTTTTTGTCATAGTCAATTTATTTGTGGTGGCCTCTTGTGCAAAGATCCCAGCTCACAGACAAATAGAAAATCAAACAATGACATGTATCATTGTGAAGTGTGTACACTCAGAGCCTCACTAAAAAAGTGTTTTGATCCTTTGTGTCTTTCATATAGACACACACACACACACACAATCACTCAGACGCACACACACAGAAAGAGATATATATATATAAAGACAGGCATCCTACAGAGAGGGAATTGCTTGCTGTCACAGTCACAGCCCCATGAAGGTCAGGGAAAAAGGCACAGATGGCCTTTTGCACTAAATCAGCAACTTTTCCAAAGTGTGGTCAAACACTCACACAGTTAATTCACACACTAACCCACTTTGGTCCCCCGACGTCATGTACAACCATACACATTCATCAAGCACCTCTGAACGACACACACACCGACACATCATTACAGTCATTGGCTTTCTGAATCCCATCATCGTTTTATAGTATAATCACCATGAAAATGAGAGCATTTGAAGAGCTTCATTTCAAAATAAGATAACTGCGATTTTAAAATTGCTGAGGGAAAAGTAACTAACGATTAATATTGACATTACAAATCCCATTTGATTTTAGTGGAAAATTTGTATTTGAGCCCAGAATTATTCATGTTTTAAGTATTGTGAGATGAATTTGAACAAAATCCTTAATTCTTCCGATATGTTGGCAGGTATCCATGAAATTGCTAAAGATTCAAATTAAATTATAATCAGGACACCTCAAACATAGTTTCTGCATGTCAGCCACTTAAAGCTGCAGTCAGGAGCTTTCAGCAAATATGATAAAAAGTATTTGGATTACACTGTCACTATATCCTGACAGTAGTGCATGAGACAGATCATCTGTGAAACAAATCATGTTCCTCTGCCTCCTCCTAGTGCTCCTAATGGCTTTTGCAAGATTTCACTGCACCCGAACGAAAACAACCAATCAAAAACATGCGGTCTTTTAGCAGCTGTCAATCACTGCTTACGAAACTCCAATCAAACGGTCAAACTAGGCAGCACTGATCAAATATGAATCAATATTCTGTTACTGTAATGCCTTTTTCTCGCTTCAAATGTTTTCAGAAACGGTGTACTGTTAAGCTGTAAAATGAGAAAGTTTGTCACTAGATTTGTTTGTCGCTAGATTTATGTGTGAATCACAAAGAAGCATACTAAATTATCTTTTGAATACACATGTGGATTACGGGTCAAAAGTTTCTCAAAGCTTTCTGTATTGTCTGGCCTCGCCCATCTGGCACATAATTAGGATTAAACAAACCAAAAAATTGTGAGAGCTTTTTTTTTTTTACCTGAGTCTGATCAACGAAGGGATGTGGGTGTAAACAATCAACCTGTTTTGATTTAAGCACGCCGAGGTCCCGTGAGGCCTGCTGCAGGTGAAGAGCCCAACTAGGCGCTGTGGTTGAGTGCTGGCGTCAGGGGAGGACGCTCCACGGCATCATGGTAGTGAAGTGAGGTGAAGAAATGAAGTGTGACTGGGCGGATATGACAGAAAGACTAACTGTCACCTGGGGGTCTCTGAAGGCCCAGCTGCTCCACAGCCGGAGTTTAGGAGAGAGAAACAGTCATTAACCCTGTCACATTGATTCAGCTCTGCTAGCTTTGTTTTTTCTGACCCATACTGTGGAATAAAGCGGCTGTAATGATATCCTCTCTGCTATTGTTGCCGCGTCTACATTCTCTTTTGCTCAGTGCGCTTGTTTATTGCGTCGTCAAAAGCCCAATATATGGTGTTTTGTTATTACTGTGACATATTTGATTTTCTCCTCCCCGCATGGCTGCTCAGCTGCCTTTTGATTTTCTGACACCTGGGATTGTTAGGAAATACTGATAGAAACCAATGTTGTGTGATAATGAACGAATCTGCTGTCAGTCAGCGTCAGATCTTTCCGCTTTTGTCGTATTGTATGTCACTCAGAGTGCGCGCAAACATACAGACGCACACACATAAACACACTCTTTCGTATATACTGTATATTGAGAACGCTCTCGGTTCTTTCTACCTCTCCGTCTCTGTCCGCATGCTGTTTGTTCATCAGACAAACCATCTGCTGAAGTTATGTGTTTTTCTCTGCACGCCGTCCCCCCCTTGGCACACCGCTTCACATGGCGGTGCTCTACCAATTATCCGATGCGTGCGGGACGCCCAGCGTGAGCCGCTGCCCACCGCACAGGCATGAAGTCTGTGTGTTCACACCAGGTAGCCTCTCTGCATGTCGCAGGATAATGGGCAGAGCTGGAGGGAGTCCTCTCCTCGGCTCTCTCCTCATCATTCATTTGGCGAGCTGATTAGCTCCTCTCTGTGACCGGCAATAATCTACAGTCCTGCGTATTTCATGGCCCATTTCAGAATTAGTGCATCTTTATATGTTCAGGACAATCTACACAGTGTTTGCACTGCGTAATAAACGTTGCCCCTCTGTTTGTGTGCAGTGTGCCATGTAAAACAATAAGGCCGGAGCTGCGAGCAGTTGTAATTACACTCATTCCTCGTTGTTTTATTGTGTAACATTTGGGTCGCTTCAGTAATATTCTATGAGAGTAATGAGAATAAAGAGCAAAATAGTTTTCAAGTTGACCACTAAATTTCACTCAGATTAGGCTTTGATTTATTATAGTGAAGAATAGAGAAATGAATGTGTGGCAATCTAGGACACCCAGATAGACAAAAATAATTAATTTCTTCATAAAGAATTCATATGCAGATCTTTCTATCTGGCAGTCACGCGGCGCAGCAGACCTTCATAGATTCCTTTGTGTCAGAAAATGAAAAACATCTCATCTGCTGCAATACTTTCTTATGCCCTCTGTATATCTGTCACCTCCTTCTCCCCCCCAAACCCAATCCTTATCAATACTTCATCTAAATTGATTTGGATTCTGCTTTAAAGTCGTGCGAGTGTGTTGTGTCAAGCCTGTCGGAAAGCATGTCAGTAATGCTTTTTGGATTGATCTTTTATTTAGTAATAATTGGGAGAATTGAATGGGGGAGATAAGCGCGGCTGTGTGTTTTTCGGAGGCTTTATGTGGCGTGCAGTCGCTGCACATGTGGTAAGAGTTAGGGGAGTGAACCCATGCCGCCTACTGAACACTGACTGAAACATACAAGAGTTCCTGCAGGGGATGGGGGGATATTAGAAAAAGCTTGAAATTGAGAAATGTGATATGAGGGGGGGCTCTGTGGAAGAAAAACAAAGTTATTTAAGCCGCAAGCCTTTCCTCTTATTAAAATAGTATCAAGCTTTTATTGAATTTAACATGTTTATAGTAAGGGCAACATTAACGGCCTGTGCGAGTGTGAGATAGTCATCTTTGTTCACATTTTCATGCAAAAACTTACCTCGTGTGTGGTTGTGCATTTACGACTTTGCCCTTGAATGTGCGCGAACATATAATAGCGCCGTTTGTTTTTTTCCCTCCCTCATACGGAGGGTTATGCACTGCAGCGTTCCTGCTATTTGTTGCCATTTTTGAAGGTGTTATCAGCGAGCCCTCTCTTTGGCACTCCATTACATTCTCGCCCTCTGTATCTAATAATCTTGTCATTTTCCACCACATTTCCTCTACTAAGCAGTCAATTAGTGATGCAATACTCAGCCGCCCTCAAAATCCTCCGAAAATTGTGTCTAAAAAGGTTAATGTAATTTCAAAAGCATAAAGTGGATGGAATAGCTAGGATGTAAGTGTGTCTTGCTCATTAGAATTCATCTCCACAGCGACCATCCCAGACAGGAATCTGATGGAAAACAGGCATTGAAGGAGTCAAACTAGTGTGAATTTGCCCCATGCATAATTTATATCCAGAGAAACAGTGATGTGGTGATTAAAAATATATGGATTTAAATGGTGGATTGTAAAAACGTGTAGCAGTACTTCAGTCCGACGTGGGCTCTGGCACCATCTCATCTTGTTCCAGCAGAGCCGGAGCGACTGCAGCCATTATGCTCTTTGCCGTTTATGTGACATTTATCAACATCATATCTGACAATAAAAGTCTAGATGTTATCAGGATATATAATTGAAAGGTTATGAGGTAACACACAAGAGAAACCGTGTCTCATATCGTATTTGGAAGTATCTATCAACTGTGTGATACCCCTGCTCTGGCTGTTACAGTTTACAGTAAAAGCTTTGGGTCCCTGTGGGCTCTGTGTCTGTATTTGTTATTTTTAAATTGGCACGGTTGCTTCAACCTGGAGAGACCATGGATTCAGCTTCCATGAAGAAAGGCGTTTATTATTTTCTGTTTGCAGCAGCTTTATTTTGTGCTCCGCAGTAAATGTTGGCAGATTCAGTGTACGTCAAGGATGTCAATCAGTCTTCAAGTAGCCCATATCGTCAAATATATTGCCGCCCGTCACACAGGATTAACTGCAACATTCAGAAACCAAACATGGGCTGTAATTATTCAAGTCTTATGCGGTGACACCCTGCACCATTTCAGTCACTTCATTTTGTCGACGAGCACTTACGAGGGTTCATACGGAGAGCACTTTAAATGTTTTTCAGATGGAGAATGCACTTTTCGAGAGGTTAACTTTCAAACTGAGCTTAAAAAAAACTCTAAGGCAAGGTTATTTTCATAGAAATCCATACTGTACCTCTCAGAGCAAGACTCGCGAGCCGAGCTGCGTGAACAAAACCACATGAGCTGCCAGCTGCACATATTTACATCAGGTTTCCCCCCACAATCCACTTCTAAGGACTGCGCTCGCAGCCATCTCCTAAGGAACCGGTTTGTGATTCGTGGCATACGGGAGGGATCTAAAGGACGACTAAAACATTTCAGTTACGGGCCAAGAACAGAGGCAGAGCCAGAATCTCCCCTTAATCTTTGGAGTCGCTGCTTTATGTCTGAATGTGACAGGTCACAAAGCCCAGGCCCGGGCCGATTCACTGCATCCAGCTCACGTTATCATCAGTATTGATTCATCTCCAATGTGTGTCTTTGTGCTCCTCCTGAAAGCCCATTGGCTCAAGGGTGCAACCTATTATCCATTGCTAGCAAGAGAATAAATATGTTCATCCTCGGGGCTCACATGTATTTCCAAACAGTGGAGATAAAGGCATAACATTTGTGATAAGTTTATATAGCTTCAGACGATAATAAAATAAACTTTCATTTGGCAGGTTCTAAATGCATCTTGAACCTTTGACTCATTGTAGCCCGCCTCCTCCCTCCCTCGCTGGAGAGTAGCGATAAGATGTCTCATTTCCGTTCACCTTTGAGCATTATTCATGCTCATGGAGGTGTTTTGTAGTTTTGTTCCCAATGCAGCCTCGATACGTCTGTGCTAAAGGCTTTAGAGCCGCTTGCCTTGATCTAAGAAATAATATTATTCCGGTGAATACTGTGTTTTGGCTCTGATCTTTTGAATTATACAGACAGGCATTTGATTCATACTAATAGCAGGATGTTACAAAACGCATCACTTAAGTCAATAAATCAATGTATGACATCAGACGTCACATGTGATTAGATGGATACCAATTAATTAGTAACCTGGGTTGCTATGCAGTGCATGCGTGGTGCTGGACGGATGGGTGTCACGCTGATGTTTCCCAGACTGGATAACAGGGATGCAGAGTTTTGGGGTTTGAAATTCTGGCATCCTAATGAGGTCCCTGATGTACTCGCGTCCAAGCAGATGAAAGTAGTGACACCCCAGGTTGTCCTGCAGTAGCGCATACCCAAATTCAGACTGGCACTGACAGTTTGGGTTTTCATTTTTCAGTGCTCTGCATGTTGAGGGATGTTCAGCTTATTAGTGTTTTTCCTCAGATTGCAGAGAGACATCAAAAAGCAGTCCCATTTTGATCTCGAGCCTGCTGCAGCGAGTTGGTGAAGCAGCCGGGCACATGGGAGTTGCTCTCTCCTCAACAGAGCAATAAAGACCCATGTTACATCCATGAGGCATATACACTGATATGAGGCAGGAGCCCGGCTCAGATAAATTAGTTTCCTAAATTAACCCATATAGCGTTCACAGTAGACGTGTGATTGATGTGATGCCAGGTCTGACCTCTGACCCCTTAAGCCTGAGGCTGTTGTGGGGTTGTAGATAGGATGTCTACCTCTCATCAGCACAGAGCCAATCAGAGGGTAAGAGCCAGCATGCTGAAGCAGCATGATGGTGCTTTTATTAGCTTTTAACGGATTATAATTGTCTGCTAAGTACTCGTCTGTCCGTCACACAGATGGAAGTTGAACCTTAATCCTCATTCTGGAAGCTTTCCTGCAGTTTTAGGTGAAGAGGTTTTCATGCACGTTTTCATGTCTTTTCACGAAACTTCCAAATCCTCTTTTCCCTCACAAAGCCTCTGGGAGTCCAGTAAATGTCTCCTGACACCTGGATAGCGGGGCATTTTTATAACGGGCCGTAACCCGGGATGTTTAAATGACACTGTCTAAAGCACATCAACCGTCGACTTTGGAAATGTCTCACAGATGTGTGATTTTTTTTTTCCGGGAATGTTGGCAAGCAAATCCACTAAGCGCCAAGGCTGAACAACTCTGAAGTGTAAAACATGTGAGACGATTTATTATTCCTACAAAACACACACAGTCTCACACATGGGCCGGTAGCCTTGTGCCGATGGGACGTCCACAGCTCTTTACACTTAATCTGAGCCTCTCATATAAACCAGCTAATTAGAATTAGTTTGACTACACTTAAGCTCGCGAAAAGCATATCATGGACGTTTATCCAATGCTTAATTGACACCATAAAAAGGAATACATATTCATAAACACACACCACTGACTGCTCAAAGCCGCCTCATACAGAATGTCAAATTTAATTGGGGCGTGCTGAAAGATAGATGTGGCTGCTGATTTGAAATATAGTATATTATACTATGGTAGCTTCGTTCATTCATATTCATACAGTTGCCACAGATTACTAAACTGTGCCAATTATAGCATACCATCGATGGCAGATGAATTTCAATAAGCAAAAAAATTTAAATCTGTGTTATTGTTATAGGTAGTGACAATTTATACTATTCAGCCCTAATGCATTTCCATGTTAATGACGTAGTCAAGTTTCTTTCTCCCTAGCAGAGGTTACTTTTACCTTTTCCACTTGGTTTTACAAATACCACCTCACCACCTTCTTCGTCAACTTGTTTCGTAGGTGTTTTACTTCTTCAAAGTGAATATTCCAAGGAAAACAAGGATTTTTCAGTCTCTGCTGAGCAGCACAGAGGAAGAAGAAGTGTTTGTAGTTTTAAAGATCAATGAGAATCTAAATTCCTTCCTGATGGTTACCGCGCCTGTTCACAAAAGCTTTTTTTTCATTTTGCAATAAGCTGGTGCTACAAAAACAAGAGGACGTCAATGTGTCATACTGAATCTTAATTAGAAAAAGAAAATACAGTGAAAAACAAAGGGATGTTATCCTTAAAAAGCCATTAATCAAATGAAATAAGCAAGTGGCAAAAGTGAAAGTGCTGTCGGGCTCAGGGTCGTGTCTGAGTAAGTGAAAGCAGGAGAGAGATATACCTCTCAGGTCTGCACTCCCCCTGTGCTGCTGTGATCTTTTCTCAGCTGCTTTTTCAATATGTCTTGGTGATAAAAGAGTGACCCACTCTCTTCCTGTGCTCGCAGCATGAGCTGCGACGGCAAAGCTGGCTGTTGACCCCGCCGACCTACGGGCACCGCGAAGCAGGAAGTGAAGTCTCTATTTGAAACTCTCACATCCTGCCATCTGCCTTGATTATTTTAAATGCACCTAACCCCACCCAGACAATCTCACACCTCCATATCAACACCCCAGCCCCTCGACCCCTACACCACCCCGCCCCCGTCAGGCAGGCAGCCATCGGCCGAAACAAGGCGAGGACCCGGCACAGGCACAGCACATGAATTAAAGATTCAGTGGCAGGACAGGATGCACACAGGACAGCATGTTAGCGCTGTGTGTGCACTATTGTCAACATGTTCCTCTGTATGTTTAGGTCGCAAAGACAGTAGGACACTGATACACAGTATGTCAAAACAGAGCCACAGCCACATCCCTGTGGAGAGAGACATATCACAGCACACCACCGTTGCTCTGAGCTATAAATATCCGCCGCCGTCATTTTATGCCCGTCGGAGTTCTACTGTTTATTCAACCTACTTACGTTTTCTAGAAACCTCTATTTTTAAATCATTAAATTGGAATTGCATTGTGTCCCCGTCTTGGAAGAATTAACAATAAGATTGTAGCGGAGATGAGCAGATGAGATAGTGCTGGCGAAACAAAACCATTCCGGGAGAGAAAGGATATCAGACTTGAGATGCATTTGTGGAAATAATTCCATTTTGCCAGCGCAACAAAGATAAAGCGCCAGAGTGTTTAGAGTACAAATGTGTCATAGCCCTCTCATTAGCTTGCCATGGTTCCAGTAAGTATCTTAATTAGATTATTGGAGGAATTATGGGGAACTTGTGGCTCGGTTTGCCCTGGGCTTCTTTTGCTTACAGAGTGTTTCCAGCTAATTGTTTTGTTTTGTTGCTAAATCACAGCTGCCTGATATGATATGGCCTTAAAAACAAAAATGTTTTATTTGCTACTAATTTTGAAGGAAGTTATTCAGAACATGGACACGGAGACTCTGGATCCAAAATTGGCAGAAAACCACATTTGCTCACAGCACACCGAGATATTTAGACTGGGAGTTGACAGCAGGGGTGCTACCCAGGATGATTACTACACATCATGTAAGAATAGATCATTCTAGTGATTAACAATTCATTGTGACTTCTGCTTTAAGGCCTTTTTCTGGAGCACCTGTTATTCCGAAGAGCCTCGTCATCTGCCATCTTGACAGCTTCAGTCGTAATCTGAAAAGATGAAAAAGCTTCTAGTGCAGACCCTTTGGGTTAACCTTCATCCTCAGGCCGTCCTTCTGGCTTTACTAACAACCTTGTTGTCAGCAGCATGTCAGTTTTTCTTTAATGCTGGTTTTAAGATCCAACCACACTTATTCTGCTAACTGTCTTATGCCTCAAGTCCCGCAGATTTATTCTGAACTGGGAAAATCTGCCTTTAGTTTTTGTGGACCAAACACATGAAATTATCTGCAACCCATTCTCAAAATCTACACTCTCACTACACTTGGACAATTTAAGACAACCCAGTCTCACTCCTCAAGTACCGCAGCTTGGGAAGCGCCCCTCGTCATCGGATACAACGCACGGAGGCACCCTTTAGCGACTGTATGCGACGAACCGGGCTTTCAACTCACTCCAATGTAAACCCACCTGCGGCGTTTTTCGACGGTCAGAGCAAGTGACGTAGTATTAATAGTGTGAGAGTCTGCTCTCAGGGTGGGTGGGAGTGCTTGGTGGATGGGTCAAACAAACACAAGACTTTCAACCAGGAGGCCATTGTTCGTATCCCGTGTGAAACTCGTACAACATGTAATGTTGACTTATTATGTCAGGAATCATTAGTCAGTCAAGTTAACGCCAACCACGACCGTTTCCTAAACCTAACTAAGTGGTTGTGTTGCCTAAGCATAACTTCCTGTGGAAGTTTATTTTGAAAGGATACTATGCATGTAACGAGCGTATATTGTCACGTCGTTCCTGACACGTCCAAAAGTAACAGACGAGGGGTACCCCGTGCGTCGGTCTCCGATGCCGAGGGGCAATGACCAAGTGGCAGTAATGGATGAGTTAGGAGTGAAAATGTGTTATTCAAGACGATGATCTCAAACCACTTGACCTCAGTGTGCCATTGTTTTCACTCAGTATTGTCCTTTTTTGTTTTGATTTGTTTAACTGTGTATTTATCGTCGTTATTGCCAAAGAGGGAAACCTCAATGATTTTTCGAGACTTGAATAAATGTTTTGAATTGAATTGAAGATATGTACCTCTACAGTAGGGTGGTTTCACCAGGTTAAATTTGAAATTAAAGAATTCCAGTCTCAATGCAAGAAATCTATCAAAAATAGATATCAGTTTTAGAGATTGTACATTTATGTTCTTGAGATTTAGAGAGAAATAATTCCAAATGCAGATGTACTGAACACAGCCCCGGTAATCAGTGACCAGTCTTGTCCTGTACTAGCTCAGCACAGACATATCACAGACTGATTAAACTTTCAGTGGTTCCTGAATACCATTTTCACCTCTCAAAGCAACCAAGCGATATTTCAGATATCCCTCTAACCAATCGTGCCTAAAAAGCTTTTCAAAGTGCTGAGTGGAGGAGCACTTGAGTTTGAGGAAGGGTTATGTTCTCCGTGCAGCAGGTAGAACAGAGTGGTGTGGAGAGCAGTAATAAATATGGTTCTTTTAATACAATAGCTTTGTAGGTCACTCCGTGGAGAGGCGAGGTGCGCTCACTCAGCCGGCTGCTCCTGCGGAGCCCGCGCAGCCCACAGACACAGGAACACGCAACCTTTAAAGACGGATTTGAAAAGGTCAAAGCACAGGCATGCAGAATGGTAATATAGGAGTGCGCTTCCAGGGGTCACAGGGTCAACGTGGGCTTTATTCCTCCACGTTTCTCTCATCCTGGAGAGATGGCTTTATGGGGTACGTTAAGACTTTAAAGATCCATTTTAGCACTGTTTGCCATTTCTGTTTTACATGGTCACAAGCATAACAGCATGTCTGGCGATTGCATTAAAATCTGTATCTCCTTGAGAGTTTTTTTTTCCTCTCTGGTGCTGACCCACTTCTGAGGATCTGGCAGTGAAGAGGGAGTGAGAGAGTCCACCTGGACCTGGTTAGAGGTGTGGTTAAGACAGGCTTACTGGGAGCTGGTCTGTCCCAACACACCACCTTGATGTTCTCCCTTAAAGGCCCCGTCGCTGCTCCTCTTTACAGCTCAGATGCTGTTTTAAGTGGCCATTTGCCACGTAATGACGAATTACATTTCATTATTTTGCCATCAGTTTTTCCATTGGTTGTTACTTATGGATCTCGTGGTTTTATATTAGCCCGTGGTTTCCTCTTGACGGAGCAGGGAGGATTTCCTTAAGACTGAGCCGGCTGGGTCTCCGCCACATGACAGAGTGGGTGCTCTCCCTCTTTACTCCTCAGTCCCATGTGATACCACTGCATGCTTAGTGGCTCTCCTTCCACTGATCTAATTAGTCCCTAGATGCATCTTTAACGGTCCGTATTTATCAGGAACATTAATTAGTACCTAGACTGGATATATTACTTTGAAAATAGTGGATGTCCTTGTTTATTAAAGTATTAACAACAGGGGGGAAATACTCTCTCTTATCCCCTGATATTAGTCACTTAGCGAGCCGGCACATTCATCATGCCCGTTCTGCAGTGTGTTTTCTTCTCCTACTTATCCTTGTTTGTCTTTTTCTAAGTGCACATATAAAGTGATGTTGGATTAGCATTATTAATTACAGCGGCCCTCTGTGCCCCGTGTTGTCGTATTAACAAAATGTCACCCATCTCTTGTGGATAGTCGCTGAGGTGCTACTGAGGCTAGGAGATAACTAGCTCTTGCTTTGGTTCCAGTCAGGTTTAAGAAAGCTTACAAGAGACAGTGTGGAAAACAGTGCTGGAAATGGGGAGGTCATTGATTTTTTTCTAAGCGACAGCTAGACCGAAACAGATACTGTATTGATCGGAGACTTCCTTGGGATAGTTGTAGAAAGCTGGAGGAGAGTTCGCAGGCTGGGAAGCATTAGTCTGCGGAGCTGTGCGGTACGACCGTCCATCATGCGCGACACAGACTACCTCAGCACCCTGAGCTAATGTGGTCGCTGCATACAAATAAACCATCCTCTGCTCTACAACTTCCAATAAAAGCACCTTGCTACACTGTAGTTATTTTCCAAAAGGTCACCCTGTCTCTTAAGCATGACCTCCTGAAACCCCCAACATGACAAAAATCATGCCGAGTCTAGCTAATATTGTTGACTACCCCCTCTCAGCACATACTGTATCTGCAGCGGCTCACATCGCCTTGTTTATTTGTTTTATATTAGCCCACAGTTATCCCACTAAAGTCAACAAGTAATTGGATATATTTTTTTTTATACATTTTTGATGTTTTTATTTGATCTGCCAACAAGCGAAACGGTTTGATTCATATTCAAGAGTTGAGCGCAGAGCTTTCTTCCACTAACCATGCTAATTAGACCCACTTTAGCAATTTTATTGTTACTCGGGGGGGATCTTTTGAATGTTTTTTTTTTGTAGATTGGTGTTTGAAAAGCACAGCGCTGCCTATTTCAGTAACACTCCACTCTTATGAGCTCTCTGATCAGTCAGAATGAATTGTGTCTCGATGGCCTGGAAGGTCCTTATGGGGATCCCTCCTTGTTCCTGAGTGGCCTGCGAGTTAGTAGCATGTGGCCCTGCCCTGAGGTGCAGCACGGCAAACACACATACAGTAAGGACACTGACACTAATATAGATATATTACAGTCTCTCGGAGAGAAATCATGCAAATCAGGGAGACTGTGGAGGATTACCTTTCTCTCCCTTCCCCCGCTGCACCGATGTGACTGTGCTACACTGTGGATAATGACAAAATGCCTTCATTTATGCTCATAGAGACTTTCTTTACATTCAACTTTGTGCTTAACTCTTGCAAATTTCAGTTCATGTAGTTCAGTGAGATGTGTTTTGCTCCCATTAGTTCCATCACACCAATAAGCTTTTTAAGTTCTTCTTTTATAACTAGTTGGGAATTCAGCCTGACAGCTCTCCGGTCTTCTCTCAGCATATAACAAAACTCCTCGCATAGCATGGCTCGGCTAATTAGAAGTCTTCTTCCTCCCACTACGAACCCTAATCCTGATTTAGATTATCTTCCCCATACACGAGTTTTGATCCTCGTTGCACCTAGCATCAACACCAAAAAGGGTAATCAGATTATTTTTGAATAGAGCAAAGACGCAGTAAATCCGATTGTGTCTTCTTATTCATTTTAATGTCATCTTTAGCTGTGTTCATGAACCTGTTATCATTAGATTATAATGTTCCTGGCTGCGTTTCCATTTTTTTTTTGGTCTATCTATCCATCCATCTATCCATCTATCTATCTATCTACAGTATCTATCTATCTATCTATCTATCTATCTATCTACAGTATCTATCTATCTATCTATCTATCTATCTACAGTATCTATCTATCTATCTATCTATCTATCTATCTAAACACAATGCTTTCACGTGTAAATTAGGCAGGATGCATGTAGTGTGGACAGTATTGTTGTCATAGAGAGATCACAGGGATGTAGGGAAAAAGCAAAAAGGACAAGGAGTAAATATTATTAGAGGAAATTTGCCTTCAGCCATCCATGTTTTGTTAAGGGAATATCAGGTTTTGGTTTGTATGCTGGCGCAGAATCATTATTTCAGATAAATGGAGTCCAGATATCCAGATGTGAGATGTGCGTGTTAAGGCTGGCCAGCTGTAAAGGTAACCATTGTGTCATGATAATATAACAGCCCGGTAACTGGGCCTTTGAGTGACTAGATCTACTTCTATGCAGCTGTTTCACATCAAAAAAAGTGCAGACGACAGTGGGTGACACTCATTTGCACAAATCTCCGTGGTTTAATTCTCCTTTAGTTGATGAACCTGCTATAAACCCTGTGAGCCACTTACATGTACAATATCTAATCAGCCTCCCATCTCCAGAGCAAACACCTCCAGGCACCTCCTATCAGTCTGCTGCTGCTGCCAGTTACAGCAACACAGAGGAAACCAAAACCAGACAATTTTATCTTAATCATTGCTTTCAAAGATCTCTGATTTGGGTACTTTCGGTGAGAACTGTATTTTATTCAAAAGCCTGTTACAACATCAACATCTGTGCCTGTCTGCAGTGGCTTTTGGCTTTGTTTTTACGTTGTTTTTCTGTCTTAACATTAGAACTGCGGAGTGATACTGTAACATGTATTCATTTCCAGCAGATATTCTGCTGCGTTGTCTCTATTTGTTAATGATTTATGCATCTGCGTAATGTTTAACTGTTTCCTCTACTTTCATGGTAATCCTAATCCACTGGCCCCCTCAAAAAGCATTTTACCGTCTGCCCGTCTGTCACTGTTAATAAATAGCCCTGACACTCGCTACAACTCACATTGAACGAGAGGTTGTAAATATGCTCGACGCATCTGACAAAGTCCAGATCAGATCTTCATTCCACTTTGTAAGTTATGTCAAACAGCACCTCTGCTTTGAGGCTCGCTTCCCTGTTTGATGTCGCCCACGCAGCCATATGGTTTCGCTCTCAGCATCACTTTCTCTGTTTTTTATTTCCTGCCATTACACTCATCCTGTGTTCTATTCAGCAGTGTGTAAATCTGCCATAACCTCACAGGGGCTATCATGGCATTTTAATGTGAAAAGGATCACCTTTTTGTCATAACACATGTTCACTTATGCTTATTATTTAATTATTGTAGTATTTTTTCATCCTTTTTTATTGCCTTGTAAGAGAGACACCTACAACCTCCAGTAGCTATTCATATTATCACAGGATGGTTTTTGCGATATAATGAGAAGATTTCGAATTTGAGTGTCTCTATATGGCAAATATATCTCTAGGTGGCAAATAGGTCGACAGAAACTCGAGGTGAAATAATGAGTACCGCTCAGCTAATTGTGTCGCTGTTTGGATTTGTGAGCTAAAAGGGCTTTAATGAAGCTTTTCTTTGAGGGTTTGGTGCCGGCTCTAATGCAGTCTGGGCATGAGCAGGAAGAAAAGGAAAAACGTATTTATATTTCTGCCTCCACATTGTGTTGGCATCTTGTATGGGCTCTGTTATAAAAGTAACAAAGGGGTAATAGCTTTAGAGGAAAGTGTTTGTGAAGCAGAGTACTTTCTAAAGAGTGTTACGAATCTGACCTTTTGGCATTAACCTCCACAGGAATGAAAACACAGCATGTTGGTTAAACCTTCAGAGAACTGACAGTTATTAGCATTTCCGTGTAGCGAGCCATAGCACAGCCCACGTACTCTCTCACTCATATGCATTATCATGTTCAAGTAGGCTACTGACTGGGTTACAAGGCTGGAGAGCGTTATTAATAAGAACACACTTGACTGCTGGCGGCTGTATCGCATCCGTTTTTTTTGCCGAAGAAGCGCGGACATGTTTGTTAGATAAATTACAGGTCACTGGTGCCTCCAGATCCAGGCTTGTATGCAGTTCAGGCAATTTTGCCATGCGGGAACTGTGATTGGATTCCCATTCGTCTGGCAGCTTTTGTGTAACGTTCAAACCGGAGAGGACCTGGCTGGATCACACCACATATTTCCTCCCAGGAAACCCCCTCAGAACCAGTCAGACCCAGACAGGGCAAACATGCAGCTGAAAAGGAGACGCCGGACGTGCCAAACAAGCACACAGAGACATGCATAGACCGCTCAAAGTCCCACATACACCAGAGGGAAACATCAAAAATGATTGATCTGAGGAATAGAAAAGAGACATTTGTATTGTTTTATTCTCCTTAGTGCACATCAGTGAATTTCATTTGTCTCAGACGATGTTCTTTCTATACAATCTCTCTCCTGCTGGACCCAAAAGGGTTTGCCCTTGTTGTGTGAAAACTGTTTCCATCTGACAGGGAACACACATTGTGTAATGACTTCATCAGCATGAGCTGGGCGTAACAAGTTCAGCTTAGAGGATGTCCATACCTGGCTGCACACACCAGCCTCCCTCACAGAGGGCTGAGTTGAGTCTTATTGGCCTCCTCCCGGAGACTGAGCAGGTATTGACTAAATAGAAACAGGAAAAATGAAAATATGAGTGGATCTGACAACCAAGCAGGATAACCTCTGCGTGATCCTGGAGAGCAGATGAGCAGACACAGAGCCTGACACATCCGCACCAAGCACCAATCCTTCATCTTGACATGTAATACTGCCTATTGGTGGTCAATATGGGAATTGGGGGCACAGCAAAGGTGTCGGAGGCCAGTCATTGCTTTAAACGGAGCTCAACAGGATGGATGGACTCATGTAGAGGAAGATTGCAAGCAGAAAAACATGACATACACCACTTCTACTACACTTAGAATTTAGATGCACAATAAATGTTTCTAGACTTAGTTCAGTTCCTGAGAAATTGTACTTTGTTTCGTATTAACAGTATGTGCCACAGTTAGTTTGCTCAGCCGATTAGACTGTTGTCAGACTATTAAATAGGCGTTATATAAGCACCATAGAGGTGGGTGAATAGGAGCCTACTACACCTAATAGTATGTTTTATCGTCTATTCACATAGATCACCGAAAGAAGGTATAAAATAACACAACAGCGTCCTCTAGCGACCGTAGGAGTTATGACAGGAGCAGAAGCGGAAGTTCAGGTGCTGTAGTATAGGGTGGAGGTCAGGGACGATGGATGAGACACAAAACACAGGGTTTTCACCCAGGAGACTTTGCATCCCATGTGAAACCAACAATGTGTAGTTGACTTTGAGTTCGTAGTTATTTTAAACAAAAGTGTTTTTTTTGCCTAAACCTAAAGAAGTTGTAGTTTTGTTGCCTAAACACAAAACACAGGGTTTCCACCCACGAAAACAGAGTTCGCATCCAGTGTGAGACCAGCAATGTGTAGTTGTCTTTGTGTTCGTAGTTATTTTAACCCAAAGCCTGATGTTTTTCCCTAAACGTAACTGTTTGGTTTTTTCCTAAACCTAAAGAAGTTGTAGTTTTGTTGCCTAAACCTAAAGAAGCCTTTTTGTTTGTGTTCAAAACGTGATATTTTATTCAGTTTTACATGTTAGAACGTGTTGCTTTGAAGTTTCACTTTTACAGTGTAGTAGGTCCCTACTGACCCACATCTATGGTGCTTATAGCGACTGATAACGCCTATTTAATGGCCCGATAACAGTCGAATTTGGTAGTTCGCTATGGAGCAACATTTTGATGAGGGGGTCCCCATATTGCTTGTATCTCTAATTTTAGAAAAAGTGCATGCACATCGTGAGCATAGGGAAACATATTAACGTTACTGCCAAATGCAGAGGGACATAATGTATATTAGCAGTTGGTGGGCCGTAAACGCTAGCAATGAACCAATAAAAGAGCAGAAGCTGAACACTCAAACAAAGGTTTTATGAGGTAGTAAATGCATTCAACATGTTTATCTCCTTAGGGAGTCAAACCGTCCATTTTAGTGTGAAATGTAACGAAAGTGTGTTTTTTGAAAAAACACTACCTTTAACTAGAGGCAGAAAAAACTCATTGACTTTTTCATGTCTCTGCATGCTGTTTGAAAATCGGTACAAGCTGACAATAGCATAGCTCAGGTACTGGACAATCTGTTTGATCATAGAGCAAGTTCTCTTAAAGGTAAGGAAACACAGTTCTCTACTCTGAGCAAGAAGGAAAATACTATATTTAAGCCCAACACTACACTTGGACCTCATCAATTTCTTGTACATTTGAACAAGTTATCATAGAAACCCTCCCTCCACCGTCACACACACACACACACACATACTATGCCTCATCAGCAGAGGTTGTTATAGGCCAGTGGCTGTCCAGAGGTCAGATCATTACCAATGCAGCCATGGATCATAGATACAGCCCTCATAATAGTCCTTCCTTCATCATTCCCCTCTGACCTCGTCCGCAGCTGCACCACCTCTCATCTTTATGATTAGAAAATGGCCCAATCCTTCTCCTTCACGCGCACACCGTCCCCTACAGACTCAACACCAGTATTCCATCATTATAATTATTTGACCATCCATATCAATTGACAAATTTGTCAGTGGAGGTCTAGTGCACCATTGGTCACATGCCAAAAAAGATGCTGTGTTATTGTGGAGATTAAAATCTCTGGAGGCACTGGTGTACTGACATTTCCCTTAGAGCTCCTCCAAGGCACTTACAAGTCCTCTTGTTGATGGGGAAGGATTTTCATTACTGTTGCTGGTTATGTACTACTAAACATTTAGTTGCAGTCAGGCAATGTCAGTTACTGTTCCTGTGGGAGGCTATTGACATTTTACTTTACTCTGCTGGAACTGGCTTGCGGAGGTAAAACAGCCACTTTAGAATAATTCCAGCCACTGTGTTTGGTGTACTTATTGGCAAAATTTACTGGAGAATTTCAAACCTATTAAGCCTGCCCTCTTCTTTCAGACAGATTAAATATGTAAATAATATTAAATGAAATACATGGAATGAATTGGGAGTTTTTTACTGCTGAAATCGTTTTTTTTTTTTTTTTTAAATCAGATAGCACAGGGCTTCTGCTGCTGGCAGCGGGAGCTGGCAGGAACGGCTCAAAGCCTGTGAAAGTCAAATGCTGTCTCTTTCACTTTGAGAGAACAATTTTTGAAAATGTGAGCTAAAATGCTAGATGCCTCAAGCATGCTGTACTCCAATTTTTGTCTACAGTACCATGCAGTTATGAAGCCTGAATAATACAGTAGTAGGAACTATTTGTTCAGCTCTAATGTGTAAAAAATGTGAGGCGCACGCAGCATTTGTTGGATTAACATACAAATTGCTGATATATTATCTTACGGGTTTTTTTCCGAATCTAGCAAGACAGCGTTTTCCTGTCAAAATGTTTTATATTCTGCACGGCATACGGAGCAGCATGGTGATGTTTTACACTGATGAAATAACCAGGCAGCTTACCAGAACGTTATCACTTCTACTTAGTCACACTGTGCTGAGCACTCATGCATAATTGTGTACATAAGCATTTACCAAAATCTGTCATCTGTTTAGCAATATTAAGCCGACTCTATTGACTATCCTATCGCCCTTATTGTGATATAGTGAGCATCTAATGTCGACTGGCTTTGGAAAGTAAGAATTTGAGCTCAGCACTTTCTCCCAGGCTTTGGTCGTAACCGTGCCTTCTCAAAGCCCAATGTCAGGCTTCTCCTTTGATGTATGGATGGAGGCGTTTTGTTCAAAGGGATAACCTTTTCTGGGCACTTCTTTGAAATGATAATTCAGCAGCTTGCTGCAGGTGGAGCCGCAGCTCTCCCGGCAGACGGGGTCAATCAAAGTCAAATGGAGGAGCTGCTCACAGCTTCACCCGAGTAGCCGGTGCCAGCAGCTGGCTGCAGCTGTCAGCCCCGCCACCGACATAATCCCTACCACTGGTAAAGGCAGTGGACACGAGGGATGTCACAGCGAGGAGCGGGTTTTAAGCAGTGGACTGGGTAGTCGCGCTGTCATGGCTGCGAAGGATATAGGAATGTTTATGTGTGTGTTGAGTGTTTACACAGCTCTGACTATAGATGTCTGTCAGACCCATGCAGAGTTTTTCCAAGATGCAGCCTCTGTGTGTGCCAGTGTGGGTGAGGGGGGACGCAGGTGTGTGTAATTACATCAGTAATAGGGCCTGGATATGGTCCACCTGCCTCAAAGTGAACCCTCTTTCCAATCCAGCGCCGCTGACAACAAAGGAGACGAGCGCTCGCTGATTATGGCTTTGATGGTGCAGCTAGAAGGCTGTGTTTTATGGGGAGATATTTCTGGCTCAGGAATAATTCGCTGGAATTATTCAATCTGTCTCGAACAATAGCATGTACTATCAGTGTATGATCACACGCGCAACACTCGTATGTCATATATGTCATGTCAGAGATGAATAAATCCTAAACAAAACACACACACAGTATGTATTTACTGTGTGATACATGCAGTTCATTATGGCCAGCTACTGTGATGGATTGGTGACCTGCCCAGGTTCCCTCCCATCCGGTGGTGTTTACTCACTACGACCTTGGTCATGAGCAAATAAAGCGAATGAATGAATTATTTCAAGCCAGTGTTAATTTTGTATATCAGTCTCCTGTGGCTGTTGTCCATCTGGATGCAACCATTGAGGTTTCTGAATGAGCCGGCGCCGCGGTAACGAGGCAGCGCAGGACACATAGACACAGATCTCCCTTGGGTTTGGGCTCCAGCTGGAGCAGACATGCTAGGGCAACCTGTCCCTATTATTGTTTGTGACAGAATCAAGAAGGAAATGCAAGTAGCAAAAGTGCGTGCGCTGTGCCTGCACGTCAGAATCTGCTGGCAGTACCCCCGATGTAATTATGGGCATGGGTGGCCAGCTATGACAGCTCATCTGTCAGCCAGCCAATAGGAGTCTGGGGCACCTGGTGAGCCCAGCGCCAGAGTGATGAGCCACAGATACACACAAATTAAAAATCACATACAGCATTTCATGAAACAAGAAATGTGGGTAAAGAATACTTTCATATTGTTACATATGCTCCTCATTAACACTTTAGGACATTCATCTGCTACAAATAGCTACTCCTAAATCTTGTTTCTTTAATTACTCTCATCTTATATATTCAGAACCCAATTACAGCTAAGATGCATTGGTTTTGAATTGATTATGAATGTGTTCTGCAGAGGGATTAAATTAAATAATTGAAATGAGATATTTAACCTGCATCATTAAATATTCCACAGTGCAACATTAGTCTTGATAAATAATGTCTGCAGTATAAATTTATGTTTGTACGCTGTAATAGAAAATGCCCTCACCAGCTGCACTGTTGAAACTTAAGTTTTCACAGATTTTCTAGGACTCTTTAGGGATGAAATAATTAATTGGAAATATTTCAAAATATCACTTTGATTTGTAGTTAATTAAAGGAATCTCTAAAAAAAATGTTTTAAATATTTTGATGTTAATTTTTGAGGAAACACTGTTTCTATCAAAAACCTTCTTTTCTACGAGTTGGCTGGGTCTCAAAGAGCGACAGGTCAAGCCAACTACACCGCCTCGCACCTTATTGTGCAGAACACATTTCTGTCGAGGCGGCCATCCCTCCCATACGCAACCAGGGGACCCAATCATATTGCGCTCACCCTTTGGCAAAGGCCCTCCAATCAGGGATGAGTAATGACTAGGCAGCCTTGCATGCAGTGATCCCAGCTTTCTAATTAGTCTTCCATTAACTTTTTCAACCTTGGCGGCTGCGGGGTGCACGCTCAACACACACACAGACACAGACATACACACACGTCGTAGCCTCAGACCAAAATATTGGGCCTCTTCTCCGAAATCGGAAATCAAAAGTGAAGTATTTAGCAACATTTTCTCCTCTGCAGTGCTCATTTAAATTATGCTCGCTTTCACCCTAATTGGCCAAAATAGTATGTTTTTTTTCCTGTGGTGCTAATTTATATATTCCACACACAGACTGTATATAGGAAGTGGACGTAGTCACCGTGGCATCACTCATTGGTTTGTAGACTGCTGTTTTGAACCCTCGAGTTTGGCATTTTGGCCGTTGCCATCTTGGTAATTGGCTGTCGCCATGCCGTTTTTTTGCAACCAGAAGTGACATGGGAGAGTGGAGCACAACCAAACGCTGAATTAATAATTAATAACTTTTAGGTGACCAAAAAAAGGTTATAATTAGCTTTCATGAACTGAAAACTCACTGTGAAAGGGTTAAAGTGTACGATGAAAACACAAACAACTCCCAGACCGGACAACAGCGTGGTAGTGAGCTGTCAATCACAAGGTAGCCACGCCCTAAAGCATGCCCTGCTTTATGGTCTATTTGACTATAAATGGAACCATCATTTACTAAATGAACCATAAACTTATGTTTACAATATTTACTGATGTAATATACCAAGTGAGAAGTAGGATCACTTTCTCGTAGACTTCTATACAAACAGGCTTCTTTTTGCAGCCAGAGGAGTCGCCCCCTGCTGGCTATTAGATAGAATGCAAGTTTAAGGCACTTTTGCATTGGCTTCACTTCTCAGAACCGGAGGTAGCTCACTGATTCCACATTTAAATATAATAATTAGACTCATACAGTATAATGCCATTTTGTGTATCATGTTTTTTTCTTTTTTAGTATGTGTAATAATCAATATAAAGCAGGCATGAAATATAGTGAGTTTATGTGTCATCACTAATCCATCTGATGACAAACAAATGGTGTATTTTAAAGTGTATGTTATTAAATTGTGATTTTGGTTCAGACTACTATTCAGGAAAATGCTCTCCAACTATTCACAGATGCTTCGTCTATGACTATACATTACTATATGTGTGCATGCAGGAGATAAGCTGACTTTGAAAGTACAAGCTGTTTGAAGTACAGGCTGGTGAAATTTACTTTTACAAAGAAAAAAAGTTACACATCACCTTTTCTGTTGTGTTTGATTCATTTTACACTGTGAGGAAGCCTCGGCCAGCAGTGTTTGTTTGTATACAGGCAGAATGTCAATGTTCTACATTGGCATTTCTGTTTTTTATTTAGTATCCTGGTCTGGCTGATATCTGTCAAAGACCATATGATGTGTTTCTGATCTGAGGAATAAAAGTAGTTGCCCAAGCCTTCTGCAGAATGTGGACGTGCTGTAACAGAAACTACACAAAGAGATTGACAGAGAGGGAGAGGGAGCCCGAAAGAAGAGTCTACATGACATGGATACTAAGATTTTCCGTTTGGTTTTGTTTCAGCACAAGTTGTTAACTCAGAGTAATATTTCTGCTTTCTGTTATCACATCAAACACAACCTAGGAGAAATGTAATCAACATCAGTGGTGTCTGTGTGTGTCTGTGCACACACTCCAGCACTTGTGTGTGTTTCAATGCAAGGCATGAATTTATGATTCATCCTGTTTCACAGTGGGCAGTCAGTTTCAGAATGGAGCTCCATAAAAGAGTAATGGAAATTCCTTGGGAGCTGCTGTCCTGTGGCCTTCCAGCACCCAGTGGTATGCGCTATCTTGGCATATTATCACTTTTCTCACAATCTGTTTGTCAGCGAGCCCACGACTTCAAAGGAGACTTAAAGCTTTCTTTCATTTTGTGGCGGGATTGAGAGAGCGAGTCTACATTTTATGAACAAAGACCCCCCAAGTCATCCAGCAAAATAAAATGTTACCATCCTGGATGCAGCTCCTAACATTTACTCCAAAGCACGGATCATAAACTATTAATAGATATATGTCTGTATGAGCACCAGAAGGGTGCCTCTTTGAATCAGGTCCTTGTGCTGGGCAGGGTCAGGAATGGGGCTAAGGCTGGTGAGCTCCCTTTATTCCCCCATAGCATCACTATCCTGCATGGAGGAGGATGGGGGGGCGGATAGCCACCATTATGGCTGTTGTGTATAAAATTGCCATTATTCAGTCAAGCGATTATCTGCTGCCGTGGTGTGTAATGCATCTCTGTGACTGTGACTGATGCAGGCACATCTAAGACTCCACTGGAGAAGGGTGAAAGTGAAAGAGGTGACCTCTTTCTCTGCAGTCTTTCAAAAGCTCTGTGCATGACTCATTTTAGACACATTATCACAGCAGTATGGAAAGTGTACATGGCCAGTGGATAGCTTTATATCAGTGTTTATAAACCCACAGTAGTCCCTCTGTTTACATTATGAATTATAACACACAGCACTGTCAAATTGTTGATTGAAAAAGTGACATGTTTATATATTATTTACATGTTATTATTAGGGCTGTCAAAGATAACGCGTTAATAACGCGTCAACGCAGATTTGTTTTAACGCTACTAATTTCTTTAACGCATTAACGCAATCAATATTTTCGAGGTTGAAATCTAGAGTGAAGATACTGGCATCATATGAAACTAGAAAACCTAAGGAATCCATTGGTACCAACCAGGTCATACTAGCTTGTCACCAAGAAATGGTAACGCTCCAAACTTGCGCTAAATTTTGGCGAGGAAAAACCGTCATGGCCATTTTCAAAGGGGTCCCTTGACCGCTGACCTCAAGATATGTGAATGGAAATGGGTTCTATGGGTACCCACGAGTCTCCCCTTTACAGACATGCCCACTTTATGATAATCACATGCAGTTTGGGGCAAGTCATAGTCAAGTCAGCACACTGACACACTGACAGATGTTGTTGCCTGTTGAGCTGCAGTTTGCCATGTTATGATTTGAGCATATTTTTTATGCTAAATGCAGTACCTGTGAGGGTTTCTGGACAATATTTGTCTTTTGTTGTTAATTGATTTACAATATTGAATATATATAAACATATTTGCATAAAGCAAGCACACTCCAATGTTGATAAGACTAATAATTACTTGACAAATCTCCCTTTAAGGTACATTTTGAACAGATAAAAAATGAGCGATTAATTTGCGATTTATCGCAATTAACTATGGACAATCACGCGATTAATCACGATTAAATATTTTAATCGATTGACAGCCCTAGTAATTATTTGGCTTATGTCTGGCTACTGAAAGTACCAGGGACTATGATGCTCTCCAATTTAATAAATCCCTTCCTACTAAACTGAATACATGAATGATTTTGGCCCTGAGGGTGAACGGCAAAATAGTTATCAGATATCTGAGCCAACAAATAGAAGTAAAATGACTCAAATTACTTAACTATGAATTTAACTGTGAACTTAATTTCATAATTTGTCATTCTAAACTTTTAGTCTGCAAGCCAGTGAGCTTGTTCAGAGTTTTTTTTTTTTTTTTTGCTGTTTGTTCTGTTCATCAAACAGAAAGGAACCTCTTTGCTTTCCTAATCAAAGGTTGATTTTCTGTACCAAAAATATAATGCCAACACTGCAACAGTGTCGGAGTTTGAAGCTACAGCTTTCAAATATTGCACAAACGATTCAGTGCACAGTTGGTAGTTTTGGGGGTCTGGGAGCGCCGGGAGCAAATACAGGTCATCGTGAGTCATTAGAAAGTTTGAAATCTCAGTACTAGGCAGTAGAAACAGAGGACTGACTGGCATTGATCATCAACACCCACTGAGCTATTCAAGTTATGTTGTGCCAAGAGCTGATTTCATCTTTACTGAATCTTATAGACCTTTTTTCACAGACACACTGTAGCAGACTAGCCACCATATACAGTACATAGATTTCTTTTCAACATTGTTAAGAAGTGAACCTGTCACCTCTGCATCTGTCTGTGCTCATCATGACATAAAGTATATATAACATAGTACAGTTGTTGTTGTTGTTAGTGTTGACCACTTAACTGTTCCAAAGTTGTGATTGACATGTTCCTGTTAGACAACTGCACAGCTATAAAACATAGAGATCTACAGCAAGAAAAATAAATGATTGTCTCATGATAATTTCTAGGTTGTTTTAGAGCTATCTGACTGACAGAAACGTATATTAATGTCAATGTCTGTATTGTTTTTTTTATGATGTTGAAAAAGTCACTTTGTTCTTTATTAAAGGATTTCAATTTCACAAATTGTTTTTTCATAACATTTCTTTGAGATTTCAATATTCCATGTGTGTTTCTCTTTTCAACATTTAATTATGTCTTTATGATCCTGAGTAGCAGAGTAAAATGCTTTATTTGCCATTTTCTCTTGTAATTTTCAATTTGGGTAAAAGCATTTTCCATTGCTCATCTTTAATGTTGCAATTTCATGTTGCTGCACTTTGTTCGATGCTGACGCGTATTACTCTGCTCAAACAATGCACCCGTTCAATAATGCTTATTCTGATGTGATGTGCTGTAATATTCTCTAAAATCTGTCTCAGATTGTCTTGATAGGGAGGGTAGCTAATTAGATTTCTGAATGTCTGTGATTGTGATCATCAGATCTAAACTTGTCCAGTTAGTCCGTCATGTAATTTACCAGAGAGACTTTTTATGCGATGACTTATTGCTCCTCTATCTCTTTTTCTCCCTGTGCAGATCACACGGGTCATTTTCTGTGTCTTCCTCGAGACCGACTTTGCCATCTACAAGAAGAAAATGTCTGTCATTTTTCCAGGTATGTGTGTTTACTTCCAACTGACTGGACTGCGTATCAGTAATACCATATCATTACACTTCCTCTCTTACCATATTGCTGTTTTGAACTAGCTACTGGATGGTTGAATGATTTATATGTTGTGTTTTTTGAAGATTTTGTGTAATATGTGATGTCACCATCTACCTAATTGACCATCTGTATAGACCCAGGCAGCTTTGCTACCTTGTTTATCCTAGAAAAGCCAGAGATATGTTGTTCCTGGAAGCAGTAGTAGAAGGACCTGTCAGGATTGGGTGACACCTTCCAATGTAAACAGAGTGTCCGCATGTACATTTGGGAGATTAACAGTGAGAATTTATGCTGACAGCTGGTAAGACAAGTGTCAGCTTCTCTCTATGGATTGCCTTAATAGGATTGGAATAGTTAGGCTTCTTGTCAGCGAACCAACACGCTGATATTTTACATAATTGTTGATATTCTGATGAGACTTTAATGTCACATTTGATTGACTGTAATAATAGTCCTCAGCAGTGTATGTCTCCTGCAAGGACAGAAAAAATCAGGGATTCATAGCAACCACTGATCGTCCTCGGTTGCTACCCCTCATTTCTATATGTGAAATAAACAAACATCCATTATCTTCTACTCCCACTCTCTTTTCTGTCTCTCTCTCAATTCCCTCCCCTCTTTCACGCCATCATCTTTTTTTCGGGGGCCAGGAGCAGTCGCCAGCTCTGATGGGGGCTCCACGGAGGATTGAGTTTAATAGCTGGGGAGCTGAAAGAGGCTGGCTGGCTTCACCAGCCTAGCATTACCTCCCATTTACCTCACTTTTCCCCTCCCCACCTCCCCAACGGAATACTGGCTCTCAGGCCTTCATCTCGCTGCTCCCAGATGGAGAGTGTTTTGTTCCCCCTGCGCTCCCGTCATCTGTCCCGCTCCCCGCCCAGGCTCTACCTCTGAAAGATTACATTCTGGGGAGAGACCTTAATTATAATGCCTGCCCCCGTGCACCCAGCACCCGTCTCATCATATTAGTGCTCTGAGATGAGAATCTGGAGCTGTTGTTCTCCAGTTATCACTCTCGCTATTTACAAGTGCTGTCAGTGGATAAATGCCCTATATCTCGCCTCGACTATGAAACAGAGCGGAGACAAAACAGCAGGCTCTGTGCGTGCCACAAAAGGGAAATCAGAAAAGTTCTGAGAGCTCCCTTTATTAGAGGATAACTCTTTAAAAAACTGTTGTTTACCATCATGCAAAGAGGTGCTAATGAGGGAGGCAGAGGTCAGCCTTTGATTAAATGTGGGGTCGATGCAGACGGCTACCACAGCACACACCTCGACGCCAGCCCACGCTCTTTTCCTCATCACAGCGTCTCGCCTGTCACGCACCCTTTGACCTCTGGGGTCAGAGCCACCTTTATCACTGCTCTGTGTATGTGTGGGCTAGAGAGGATATTAATTCCATTATAGAGCAAGTGGCTAAATAAGTGTGACATTCCCACTCAGGGTCATTGTCTGTACTGAGGCACCACGCTCGCCCACACCTGCTCCAGTCCTTCACCTCATGTGTTTGTTCAAAGCGTTTACCATCCTCTCCCTGTGAAAACAGCAGCTCTTTTAAGATGTACAATGAGGATGATTCAAAGATAACACAATTACTGGTGCTGTGATTGTAGACTAGACACTCAGGTAATGGAGTGAATTCATAGATTTTATTCAGCCGGGCTGCACCACGTGGATGAGTTTAACCATAGCTGATAGGTGTGCTTTAAAGAAAGAAATGCTGATTGACATAATTGCACCATGTAGGGAATGCATAACCCCGTAGTGTGAAAAGACTTGCATTTAGCCAGCGCGGAGTGGCGGTAGTGAATAAGAGACTGTGAATTAGCTCTGCAGGTGTGCTTGTACGCTTTCTGAACATCCCATCATCCTCTCTGCTAGAGACAGACAGTCAGGTAGATCTTGCGGCAACGCTGAATGTATCACGCAGAGGCCTGAGACCATTCTGTCTCCTGCAGCATGCTTTCGCTTTCAATAACCCTCTGTCACGTCGACCCCTTGTATTCTCTCTCCCTCTCTTCCTCACTCCTTCTCACTTACACCTCTCCTTGTTTCCCAAGCCACTAGCCCATTACCTCATCCCTCCACTTTCTATCATTCTTCCTTGTTACATCAAGGGGGAGCTTCTGCACGGCCTCCTCTATCAGCGAGCTGGGTTGTGAATAGCGGCTGTGATCTTTCTGTAATTTGTATGTATGGTCGTGTGAAGCTCAGGATCCTCCCTGTGACATCAGTTTCAAGCATGTCTAGAGCCGAGAGCAGTCACAATAGATTTTTTTTTATTGAAGTCTTACTATTCTCATTTTTCATTGTATAGCTGCTCTCCTCATATTCAAGCAATCTGTCAAGTGACAATGACTGGAGCAGGAACGTGTAAACAGGACATTTGCATACAGGAAATTGCTTTATTACAATGTGCATTCCCACAAGCTGTCACTATGAGAGAGCCAAAATATGGTTACATCCCTGCAGAAGGAGGGAACTGAAAAATGGCCTGTGCCGACAAGAATACTCATGCACACCTGCATACAGGCAGCCACGATGCACAAACACATACATATAAAACCGGAAGCTGCACCTAGTCGAGCGTTGCATATTAGAGCACTGACATCACATTAAAACAAATGGCTGCAGATTATTTCTGTGCCCAGCATTCAAACGGACTCATCGCTGCTGTTTTGATGAGTAACGATGGAGTTCTCACAAACAGACAAAGGATTTTTTAATGTATGCCAGCTCAAAAAGTACTTCAGTTGTTTAGAGTTATACATTGTGCAAATGAGGCCTCTCAACACAAGTACTGAAATATGCAACAAGCTAATACACACAGCAACTATATGTAAAGCTTCTGCCTCTGTAGTACCATTCACCATCCATTACCCACCTCGTCAACTGAGCTCATAACCAGTGATATAATGACCTATTCATTACTTTGAAAAGCCATAAACTGCACACATCTCAAAGGTCCTATCGCGATCTGGTTCAGAGGACCATACAGTAAATGTTTACATAATTTGCGGGAATACACACAGACAGAAAATGTTTGAATTTTAAGAAAAAGTATAACCATTAATTGACAGAGCTTAATCAATGCAATTAATCATGTGATTCTATTAGGTATTCAGATTGGTTCATAGATCGTGATTGACCGCATGCTTGCCTTGGCACGCATTATTTGCGAGCGTGGAAGCAGTCAGGCAGCTGTGGTTGTAGAGAGTAAAAGCATGTTGAAATTGATTCTGGGTACTCTCCTTCACTAATATGATCCGGGTGGCTGCCCACAAGCTGGGCTCCATCTCTTCTTCTCCTCAATCAGCCACAGTGCTGACAATATTAACACAGCCCACAGATCGGCAGGGGCGGCTGCGTTCCCCCCAACTGTTTCACTGACTCTCCAATTGACATTTGTTTACATGGCTTTTAATACACTCCATACTTCCAACCTCATAACCCACACACACACCTACCCCCCCCAAATGTCCATAATAGAAGCATCCCCTCAAACCCCCACTGCTTTGGATGAAGTAAAGCTGTGATATGCACACGCTTCTATATCACACGCGTGTAATATGTGGACAGAGGATATGAAGGGCTACAGGAACCCTGTGAGGGGTGAAAATTAAGTCTGTGTTGCTTTCACGAGGGGCAGGGAAATGAGGAGGCCATGGTGTGTTAGTGATGTGGTTGTCAAGCAGCACAGTGGCTCAGTCGCTCAGTCAGCTTTGGCAGATATGAGGATTCAGTTTAGCTCATCATATGTGAAAATGGTCATGTGTGTGCATAAATCACAGACATGTAGAACATACAAAAAAAGTACAAATACATATCCCGCTACCTGCTTATCAACATGTAGAGTATTGGCCAGACACAGATGCTTTTTGATAATATGTAGTACAGTTTAAAACTTTAAATCCAACTGTGTCCTACCCATCCCTCACATAATGGCAAGCTACTCCATAATGTGTGAAAAATGTAACTTAGAGGGATAGGTCTTTCACTTTCTTGTTAAGAATTTGATGAAAGGATGATCAATATGTCTTTCTAAGAGTTAGATGTGAGGATCAATACCACTACTAGACGGTTATCTTAGCTTAGCATAAAGACTTGAAGCGGGGGGAAACAGCTAGCCTGTCCAAAGTAAAAACAATAAATGCCAATAAGCACCTCTAAATCTCACTAACTAATATGTTATATCTTCTTTGTTTATTCTGTATATTAACCAAAGTGTAGAAAGAAGTTGCAGTTTTGACATGCTGGACTATTTCTTGGCTGGGTGCAGTGACTTCCTGGAGTTTTGTCATCACCGTGAGGTTGCCAGGCAACCAGTGAGCCGTCTAACGTGTTAATTAGTGAGCTTTTGAGCTAACTGATGCTCTAGTTTCACATGTAGCGCACAGAAATGACAGTGGCATTGATCCTCTCATCTAACTCTTGGAAAGAAAGCATATTTCCCAAAATGTTAAACTATTGAACAGCTGATAGATTCTCGTCTGTTTCATATCATAATAGTTTTGTTCATCCATCAAGATCAAGCCATCTAGTAAGAATCCATTGTGTGATTCTAACCGTGCGATTGTGTTGCCTTTACCCCTAGAAAGAAATCAAGGTGTCATATATTGTTATTCTAGACTAAGTCACATACATTTCCTGTGCTGACAGCAGTGTTGAGTTGTGTTAATAATGTTATAGCACGTGGCGGTAGCGACATGGGACACCCCAGGTTTCTGTTCTTGCACTATTGTTATACTGTATCAGTGGGCCAGCCCTTTGTTTCCCCAAGCAGGGTTAGATTAATGCACTGTACCCTTTTATTCAGTGTTATACAAAAGAAAAGTCTGTCGCTGGATCCGCTGGGAGCTCTGATGGTTACACTTCTACAGAACAGATGACAACAGCCTTTCATCAAAGCTAACGCTTGCTTTTGCTTGTTAACCACGGCGCAATCATTGCTCAGACTCGAGCTCAGCCATAAACACACACACACACACACATATATGTGCCCTCACTCCATTCATATGAACCATGCATATTAAAAATGCAAGCATAACTATATACTGCAACTTCACTCAAAGAATGTTGAGGCATGCTGAGATCTGAGTGCGTGTTTGTAGGATGGGAGACGGGATCCGTGAGCAGGCATCCACGGTCCCTCTCTCTCGTTCTGCAGTTCCCCCTGAAGCAGCATCCAACGTCTCCTTCTCATCTCCCGCTGTGCAACTCAACTCGTCCACTCAGAAACACCTTTAGTTCACTCTAGTCTGTCTCTCACAATAGACGTATAGAGAAAAGAAGAGGAAAATCAAAGTTTTTTTTTCTTAAAGGCGCAGTTGTCCAACCCAGCCTGGAGTCCTTGAAATTTGAGGAAATGGGAGGTTTTGTGTAATTTATGCTGAGCCTACTAGTATAGGTTTAATTGAAAAAGAATGTCTCATGAATGTGACCCCCCTACCCCTCTAAACACACACCCACATGCACAGTCATTTGGTGTAATAACTCACTAGATCCAAGGCCGTCTGGTGGGGGAATTGAGGGAGGCTGTGAATGGTTGTTGGTAAGATTTCGGAGCATGGCAGCTGGTGTGGAAGGAGGAGGCGAAAAAGTTTCAACATGGACATGTGAATGGGATGTTTTTCTCTTTTCGTACCGAAAGAAAAGTCACATTTCAATCACATTCAGGTTTTAGTTTCATTGGTTGCAGACACAGCACTATGGCATCACAATACTATGCTCTAACATTATAATCAGGGAGACAACTTGTGATGACTTGCTGTATTGTACATTATAAAATAGCATGGTTTGACACGCTGTCTTCTTCCCCCCTCTGCCAGACAATGACATGGAGGTTACAGAGGAGCAGCTGAAGGGAGGTGAGTGACAGAATATTTCATGGTTGCCTTTTCACCTTAACACCTCCATTAAAGCACACGGAGGCTGAGTGAGTGGCGTAGCTTCAACCGGTGACAGTGATTTGCCAGGTTTTATGCAGCAGATGAAATTGAATGTTTATTCATTTGGTGACAAGTTGAATCCCCGGGCCTGACACATCGCAGTTAAAAATACTTCATGTCAGGTACATTACATTACAAGAGCTTATATCCACAGCTAATTCCCAACACCGTTCTGTTCATCCGGCTTACGGGCACAATGCCTTCAGACCACCTAAAGCGAGTGACAAAAAAACAGCAGAGCAGCATCCCGCCACAGCGTGCGCCAGGCGATGGAACAAACACAACTGTCAGCGCATAATGCTTTTATCGCCGCGCCATCTTGGCACGCGGCCTGAAACTCCCAGATACTGCTTATCAGGATAAACTATTGACATTTGTCTGTTCACTGATGTCCTGAATAAGCGATGGCTCGAACAGGAAGCCTCATGGAAGTGTGTATATTGTCTGAATAGCAGGAACAATAGATCCAATAGAGCACTTTTTTATTTTTCTCCTTCGTAGACAAAAAAATGTATGAAATGTTTGATGAAATGTACTGCCTCTTGCAGTTTTTCTCCATGGTACAGTAAGCCTTAGAAAGCACCTGATGGCAAGTTTTTCTTTATGAGTACGAGGGGATTCAGAGCATGGGCTCGCCAGATCTAACGGCTATGTCCCACGAAGACGTCATAGTACACGTGCAACCAACTAAGCGGAGCATAATGTTAGTTTTACTGTCTGTCGAAGGAAATGTTCAGATTACCGTATAGATGTAGAACCCAGGGTGCTATCAAAATGTTTTCCCTCCAAAAGTTACCCCCATGATTTGCCAATTACACGCATCTGTGTTTTCAATGAGATTCCATTTTGGGTGAACATAAAAGGGCCGTTTTATAAGTGCACTGTAAAATGTGATATTCCAAAGTGAAACAATGTGCACGTAATGGCTAAATCATAAAGACTTGGCTGAGAGGAAGTGCATTTGAGAGTTTGTCCCGTTGTTAGCGCCTGAGCGACTGCGTTGTTTTCTGTCGTGTGTTCCTTTTTTACACTGCATACCCTATAATAACATAGCACCACATAGACCTCAGCGAGCCAAGTGAATAACCCCTGATAATTCCTAGCTCTGTTGTATCATCATGCCAGCCCTGCCCCGGTCCAGTTTGGCCTTGTTTGATGGGCCTCTGCGCCAGTGCCAAGGACTGGCCTTTTATTCTGCTCCATCAGCCAGAGTTTGAATCAGTGCATGCTGGAGCCCATTCAAAGGTTCAAATGACTGCCATTCTCACATGGAACGGTGCTTTTGTCTCAGACCGCGCTCTGGAGTTAGTCTCAAAGCCTCACATTCTTCCCTTCTGTCCCACAGGAGTCTTTTTTTTTGTCAGGCAGGTTTAAAACAAAACAGTGCAAGAGCCATTGAGTTCTCCCACATGGTCTTGTAGCGCGGTCAGCAGAGGCAGGATAGCCAAGGTCGAATAACTACGATGAGTTTTTCTTGCCAAAAGTCATTTATTCACACCATCTCTCATCTAGCAGTTCCAACTGACAAGAAGTCACGCCCTTCGCATCCTGATGGTGTTGGGGGGTAACGACGTGTCACTCCCCCGTCTGTAAACCACCATTTCTTTTTGTTTATTTATAGATAACACACCCCCATCTACGAAATCTACAACCAAGGAAGAAAGTGAAGATAGTAACAGAGGTAAGCCTATTTGTGAGTGTGTGTTTTGTATTATAATTGTATTAACCTCTTCCGCTCCACCCCTCTTTTTATAGACCCATTTTTGTCTTTTTTAGGGGGGTACAGGGAGTCTTTAGGGGGAGATAGCGGGTCAACAGTAGATGTATACATAGAAGTGGTGTACATCATCTGAAAGCTTGGAACTTGAAAATGCAGCTCAGCACTGTGTCAAGTTGTTTTAGTCATTAATAAGAAATACAATTAATTAATAGATTAATTAATTCATTAAAATAAAGAGTGAAAGTGTATAAGAGCATAGAACACGATGATATAAGTTTGTGATAGTCATTCCCATTCTCACGTATGTCTTAATTTTTGGGTTGATACCATTTGTTACACAGATTTAGTGCTAAATTTAACCATTTTTTACCACTCGAGAATTAATAAAAAAGAACAATAATCCCTCCAAAATACCACATCAAGACATCAAGACCTCGAGGAACACCATAGAACAATCCATGCTGGGATTTGGTATCAAAAACTTTTGACATTTGGAGATTTCTGCAAGAATTGTATTTTTCTGTGATTAGATGGCGAGCACTTCTGTTCTGCAAGCTGCTCAGAAACCCCCTTATTGTCAATCTATCTATGAAAGCCATCCAGCCTCTGAATGCCTTATGTCTCTAGTGTTTGGCTGTAACGTTTCATGAGGCTGTGATTATCCTAGAGGTCACCACAGGTCATTTTCTACAGTGAGGTTGAATTTAAAAAATGGTCTCACTACAATGAAATGGCTACTATGGGGACTAACATCATCACACATGAATACAGTTGGGCTCATTGGATCCACAAGATTCTCAGCTTTACAGTCATACATGTTTTGCATTTAATGTAATTCCAAGACTGTTTAGGGACCTCAGTATGCAGAAATATTCAAAACATAATTTTAAAATAGGCGAAATTGACAAATTAGTGCTGCATGCCAAAAACTTCTTTTTCCCTAAACTGCATGTGATTATCATAAAGTGGGCATGTCTGTAATGGGGAGACTCGTGGGTACTCTTAGAACCCATTTTCATTCACATATCTTGAGGTCATAGGTCAATGGACCCCTGACCATGCCATGCCAGTTCTCCCTTGCCAAAATTTAGCGTAACTTTGTATAGCGTTATTTAGCGTTCTTCCCCACAGCTGCTACAGCCTCTGAAAAACGTAAAGTCGGCCGAGGGCGCCGAGGTTAATGATAAGTGCATGTTTTGGACATACCAAGCAACAAGACTGGTAGAGGAAACAATTGTACATTGATATGTGTTTACATAGTCATTTCTTTTGTGTGTGTGTGTGTGTGTGTGTGTGTGTGAAGTAATGGAGTGTGTTCTTGGTCGGTAATCTCTTGCTCTCTGGTGCCAAGTTCCTCTTTGGGGAAATGAATACAAGATGAAGCTTGGTCTTTTTTAAAAGAATGTTTTCTTAGAGGCAAACTTGTTTAAGAAGCCATTATCTGGATATTCTGCCGTTTCAGCCCCTTTGGATGTGTAATATTGAAACAGTTATAGGCTTCTCCGATACGATGGACCAGAGATAATTAGATTCTTACACTGGAGGGTGTTAGTAGGCAATTAAAATCGTACACCATCCATTTGTCTTCAAGCCTTAAGGTTGCAGGGAATTTTTGAAGATAGCAGTCATGGTTGTTTTCTTTGGGGAAACGGGTCCTCGGCTGATTGGGAGAGGCTGGACTAGATAGCGCAGACACTTCAAGGGCGTCAATACATTCTGTGCTGTTAAACAAAGCACAATAAGTCATTTCTCCCCGCCTATTCAACATACCTTTCCATAATCCACAGCAGTAATTCAATATGATTCACAAATTCAATCATCAGCATTAGGAGGGCATAAGTATTTTGTAATAATCTTTATAAATCCTAATTTATCAGACCCGGCAGCTTAATAGTAACTAATCCATTCACAAAAGGCCTTGGCACAGCTTTCCAGCATGGGAACACTCAGTCCTTGAGACAACCTCTCTCACAGGAAAAGGAATGAAATGATTTTGTACTGCCTGCACAGTAAAGGTTAGGTCTGGTTCGATGTAGCACATAGGAAGGATTAATCATAGAAAACACTCAGATATCAAGATAGCACAGAGCAGAGGGAATGCGAGCTGCAAAAACAGACTGTCAGCTGTGTGAGATAGACATTATAAGATGCTTGAGAGTCTCATACCACTATATGTACACTTGTATTTTAAGAAAAGCATTCTTGCCCATAGAGCCAGCAAAGCAGGTCACCTATTTGATGTAGTCGATATATGTGGAGCACTTTTTTAGAATAAATTACACTGCAGCACAGTTGGTGGAGTGTGTCTGTCAATAAGGCTCGGTGTGATCCATCACATCTATCACACTCCTCAGGGGATTCACTTCTCTCAGTCCACAGGTCAGACATGAAGGGTTTTTAGCCACAGCACTGATGAAGAGAAAGCATTAAGGCTTTCCACACCGTTGTTCCATGATAAATACACTGGTTAGTGGACTGGAGGTAATTATAGGGCTGCTCTGTCCCACACACAACTACTGCAACTTTGCACAAAACAAAATGCTTCTTCAGCCTCGGTGGACTGAAGGAAGAAAACTGTGAAAATCACACAATTAACACAAACACCCAACTGTAAAATCTTATTATAAACATCAAAACGCGTCTCACATTATATTTTATGTTACTGTTTTTTTTTTCAGATTTATTTTATCTTATTCTTTAAGTGTTGATTTGCTAGTTATTGCTTTTATCACTTTGTTTCTTGTGATCTTCTCTAAGCACTTACGTCTCGTAACTCTCGAATGAATGTCCTACTTTCATGAGACTTTTCAAATTTGAAGTGCTATATTAATTAAGTTCTAATTATATTTACTTTAAGACCAACACAACAGGGGAGTTGTTCAAATTTGAGAAACATTATTTCAACAAGCGATCCCTCATCAACTACAAATAACCCCCGAAGTGTATTTGCAAAAAAAGGGTCACAAACTGTGTGTGTGTGTGTGTGATGAGCTATGTTGTGATGTAATCCACATGAAACATGGGCACAGCATGCAGATGCTGCAAGCAATAGAAAGAAAAAAAAGACAGAGTGGGAAAGGGTGGGTGAGACATAGAGGCGAACGCTGGCACAGAGGTCCAGGGCGGAGCGTATAGCCTCTTTAGAGCACACCTGAGTTGGCAAGCAGCCCCGCAGTGTCTATTATTTGATATCAGATTGGTATTAGCGAGATTAGTGGATGTCACAGGGCACAGTAAAATGTGAACATTGAGCCAGAAATCAATGCCTGGCTGGGTCTGTTTGTCTGGCATGCTTGAGCCTTTTCTGGGAAAGACCCGAGGAAGAGAGGGGGTAGATCGTGAGAGACGACACAGAGCGTGGATGGACATGCAGATTAATAACGCTATGTGTGGACAGACAGTGAGCCTCTCCATGGGATGCCATCTTTTACACCGCGGCGCCCCGTCGAGCCTCTCTCTAAAGCACACTTGCACTTTGCTTCCACACACACATTTCATGTGTGAGAGGTCTTTGAGTGATAGCTGTTGGTCATCTCAGAGCCCTTTTTCCTTTACACATGTCTCATGAATTTTTTAAATCCCCCTTTCTTTAAATCTTTTTTGCTCAAGTTTGCTTTAATGGAAGCAAAAGGAGACCGAGCTGGGGGAAGAGATAGAGCATAGCTAGGGTGTGTGTGTGTGTGTGTGTGTGTGTGTGTGTGTGTGTGTGTGTCAAATTTCTATTCATTCCTGAATATAAGATACTGCATTTACCTCCTTGGAAATATCGTCTGTAGTTGTTTACTCAACGGTCACGCAAGTAAGACACACAGGGAAGGTTGTATATTGGCATCTAAATAGTTTATGTACTTGTGATACTGTACTCCTCAATCTGATGTTGACATAAATAAATCATTTAAGTGTGTGTGAGACTAACATTTTATTCAAGAAAACACAACAGCGCTGTCTCTCATTCAACCCAAGTGCACTATATTTCTGAAAGTGGAATTCATGGGAGTATTGATGACACTAAAAGTCTTGAGGTGGGTGGACTTTGGCTGGAGCGCTTCCATGTGAAGTATGTTAGACCCCTGACTCAGTGAAGTATATACAGTAGTGAGTATTGGGAGGGAACGCTGTGACAATGCTGCCACCTGCTGTATGGAGCAGATGAGTGAGCGGCCTGGTGGTATGTGCTGTTTGGGATTTTACTTTGTGAGAGAGACAAAGAGTGTTCTAATTGAACTTAACTTGAAACCATTATAAATCACATCTGCCCTACATAGAAGCTTTTGTTGTCTTGTGTGTGTGTGTGTGTGTGTGTGTGTGTGTGTATTTGTATTTGTGTGTTTATCCACAATCTGTTCCTTTGCATCCTTTATCACAAATTGAATGCTGTTCCATTCAATAAGCCAAATACAAATGATCAAATAACAGGGAGGAAATTACATTCAGCCTTTTTGTCGTATCTGATATATTGTTGCTTGCGATCACTTTAGACAAACACAACAGCCATGCATAATGTTTAAACGCAGAAGAAAGCTTGAGGATGACCTCATGGCCCGCGAGGCATTCATCTTAACCATGCTTTTCCCAATGAAGTATTCTTTTCAGCCTCCTGTCTGTGGTTCCGTCTCGAAATGCCAGTCATGATTAATAGAAAGGATTGCCATCTACTGTGTGTCACCAGTGCTCTACGTGATGGACAGACGCACTTGAGTGAAACATGCAGCACTGGTAGAACTGGCCTTTTCCCCATTTAATAGAGGCTGGCATTTTTATTGTTCTGAGTGCAGGGCAAAATTGCATAGATATGAAAAAATGGTTTCTCTCTACAGCTTGTTAAAAAAGCAATTATAGGAGCTACACAATAGCCATTGTAGAGCATGTTCCCTTATTGGTGTCATGGCTTTCATTTACTCAATTTGTCCCAAATGTCATTGGTTTATGTGTGTGTGTCTGTGTCCGTGTAAGAATGTGTGAGAGCGAGAAAAGGGGTGAGGATGGTGGGGGTAACAGATACGATGCAGGGATTAAAGTAGTTTTATGTCACTACTGAAATCTGCCTTTTGTGCATACATAGTGCGACATATTTTGCCGTGGTGTTGTACAGTAGGTAGGTAGATGTAGTTGGGCAGACGCTGTCATGACAATTTGAGGTAGATTAGCAAGTATGATGTCTGTATGTATGAGTGTCATTCTCCAGTGATGTGTGTAGAAAGCAGAACCCTCCCCTCCGATACGTTTTTTCATTGATATCTCTGAAAAGGTGCATGCTTTTTAGTATCATGTTTCATAGTATCATAGTGATACACTATAGTATTATAGTGCTACTACTTTTTAGCCAATTTTATTTTGTCCAATAGCCTACTTAAAAAAAAAAACATTCCCATCAGCCTCAGCTGTACTTTGTGTTCAATGCAAATTAGCTAAAGTTAACATGATAACACACTAAACTGTGAAGGTGAACATTATAATGTTCCCTATTATCATCAACATGTCATCCCTGTATGCATGTCAGTATGCTAATGTACCTAATTACAGCCTGACAGAGCCGCTACTTGCTAGCTTAGCTGTAGACTCTTAGTCTGGTTCTATAAGTACCTACCATAAATGGTAGTGGCTAGAAGGGAGCCAGCATACTGGGGAAACTCTCGTGAGATTGTTACGGTTAGGCATTGACCTTGAATAGTTAAGGTTAGGATAAGTCGTCAGGCAGTGAGTCTCACAAGAGTTTTTGCAAGTATTTACAGATCTCAGATCAGATTTCGCAATTTGCGGGC
Source organism: Sebastes fasciatus (assembly GCF_043250625.1). Classification (NCBI taxonomy): domain Eukaryota; kingdom Metazoa; phylum Chordata; class Actinopteri; order Perciformes; family Sebastidae; genus Sebastes; species Sebastes fasciatus. The sequence continues at coordinate 19,747,703 of NC_133803.1, read as the reverse complement.
TCCCCTTATGGACACAAACACCATAGACTGTATATAAAGATGGACGACATGACAGCTCCCCCAAAAGTGTAGCCAAAACATCTGAATCGCCCCGTGGTGGCTGGCTTCGGGCGGATGTGTGGGCGGGACCTTGATACCGCGGCTCCATCTTTATATACAGCCTATGATACCTACTGATACACATTTGAGACCCTCTTCATTGTAACAATAAGTTTGGAAGCCTTCCGATAACTGAAGTTAAAAGCTGAATATGTCAAAGACGAGCAAAGCTAACTTACTGTTATATCTCAAACAAAATAAGGAGTTGTTAGTATCGAGTGCAGTAGTAGGTTTCCTTACCAATAACCGAGACCATGGATAGAAAACCCCATTAAACCCTCTATGTAAAAACACATTGTGAAAGTGAGGCTAGTGAAGCAGAAGGTTTTTGAAATGTGATGCCAGCTCTCACAAGATGAATCTTTTGCCTAGAGATGAACAGTTTGTGATCATTAGTATGACTGGTAGCTTTGTTGACTGGCATTATTCCCATGCATGCTCGTGTTTGGCTGATGATTTCTTTCCCTGCCTTTTCAGGTAAAGAGGAAATAGGAGATGAAGAGGAAGGTGACGATGGTAATGTAGCTCCACGGACCATTAACACATGTTCTGAGCCCCTCGGCTCTACCAGTGCTTCTTGATGTCATTTGTCATCAAAAATTGAATTTTCTATTCGCTCCAGTTCAGTCTTTCCATCCCGTGTGCCACCACTCTAACAGAAAAATAAAAAAAACTTCTCTTATCACAGAAGCTTGGAACAAAGAAATCCCTCAATTATGTATGGTTTTAGAAGTGACATTCTTTTTCCCTTCTTTTTTCCACTTAATTTATGCATGTCTTTGTGGTTCCATTGCTCTCATACTGCAGTACAAAGACAAAGCTACACAAAGAGATGGAATGAAAAGGCTGTTTGAGGTGATATTGAAAGCCAGGTCAATTCAACTCCAGGCACTGAACTCAAATGTTTTCCACTCTGTTTCTAGATGCTGCTGGAAATGAAGACGTAGAGATGGCGAGTCAAAACCCAGGTAAAGTACAGTCACAAGCCAAGGCTGCGCCAGCGTGGACGGGGGTGTGATTATTACGTGTTAATGTGTGTGTGTGTGCAGATTGCCACTACTCTACACATGACTCACTGAGAGGGAAGGAGCGCACGTTGTTCTGAATCTTATCTCTAGAGGAGATGGGAATTGTACGAGCTGACTGGCGTGCAGCTTCTTGCTCTGGTTTTAACTTCAGCTCAGAGTTTGATTAAAGATCTAACCTGATCAGTCTTGTTAACAGCAGAGGAATAACCACTATACAAAGCTCTAAATGCATCTGTACAGGCTGGATGAATAGACCCCGAGATTCTGAGATGGGTTTGTTGTGCTGACAGCGAGAGCCTTAAGTGAATTGAGAGAGAGAGTGTGTGTGTGTGTGTGTGTGTATTACGGAGAGGCAACCATTAACTTTGAGCTAGAACCATTTCTCTTCCTCCGAATATCCTCTCTGCTGCTGGTATATAATTAAGATTCAGCATTTGCATATTGGCAGTGAGCAGCGCCTCGCCTCTCTTCTGTTTTTGTTTTATTCAAATCCCATCCCATTGACAAAGATTTGACAGATAGAGCCTCTCTGAACATGAATTTTGTAGATATTCTATGAGAGAGTTATAGCAAATGCAGTCCTGGGATGCTATTCAAAAGCTGAGATATGTAATTACGTTCTCATGAGACACAAACAGAGAGGTAGGAGCTAGGAGGAGCAAAGATATACAGTTTCAAACAACACCTGCAGACTAATTCAGCCAAAGATACAGCAGTTGCATCATTCTTGTCCGTGTGTGTGTTGCAGGTGAAAAGCAGAGACCACAGATCAATATGTTGTTCAATAATGTGGTTTTGGTTACTTTGTAAAATATAACCTTTGTGCACATACCTTTATTAGCACTTTTATTTACCATGAGTACTCTGTTCCTTCACATTTTGCTTTATATTATTCCTTTTACACACAAGCTTTGTTCTTTATTTTTATTCTAATACTATACATATTTTAGCACTAGAACTTTCCCTTCAAATGTTAGAAACCACACCCTAGCAAACGCTAGCAATCTATTGACCACCTAGTGACTTTATAACACCACCCATTACATACTCTATATCCATCACTGTGTCTCAATTCGGATACTTCCGTTAGTACACTTCCATGACACTGTGCACACTATGTACTTACTTGCGTAGTGAGTTTCGACAGGGTAGTGTTGTCTCAATTCGCACACGCTCGGTAGACCAGCTGGTGATAGTCAGCCACAGACATTACGCCGTATTGGCAGTAATTCAATTCAGACCGATGAATTAACCCAGTAATGGCTTCTATCCAATTACAGTATAGTGTTAATTTGTGACAAAAGGCACATGTATAACTAATATTTGTGTAGTTCGGTGTTAGCTGTTAAAATTGTTAACTGTTTTGAGCACAACATCTGGGTACTTAGAGTGCACTGCATTTTGCCATACTTCTCAGTATGAACGCACTTACACACTCAAAATAGTGTATAGAGTCAAAATACTAAAAGTGTAAGCACGGAAGTACGCTAATTGAGACACAGCACTAGATTATCGTAAATCATCTATCCATACATTATCTTTAACCGCTTATCCTGTTCAGGGTCGCGGGGGGGCTGGAGCCAATCCGAGCTGACATTGGGCGAAGGCGGGGTACACCCTGGATAGGTCACCAGACTAACACAGGACTGACACATAGAGACAGACTATTGTAAATCAGCTGTTTTTAAAAAAACTATATCTATATTTAAACTAGTTTATACAAGCTAAAGCAAGCACATTTTCCCTTCTTTCCTGTCAACCTCAAACCTTTCAAACTGGAAAAGAGCAACCTGTTGGTGTGAAAATGATTCTGAGAGATTTCTGTCAGCAGTCATGACGTATGGGCTTGTTTTCTGCCTTGTGCAACAGGATTTAATGTGAAGGCTTTGATTCCCTGTGCCTGAATTGATTCTTCAAAATGTACTTCTTTTTATACTTCAATGTTTGTGTGCCTGCAGATGAAATATCAGGAAATGAGGAGACAAATCCAGAAAAGGATAAAGATAAAGATGAAAATGAAAGCCAAGACAAAGATGAAGATATAGGGATTGAAAAAGACGAAGAGAAAGATGAAGACAAAGGCATCGACAATGAGAAAGATGAAGATGAAGACAAAGGTACGTACTTAAGGGTGCATGTGTTTGTTTTTATCCTTTTAAATCAAAAACTTTGAGGTGCACGAGTTGTCGGTAACAAATATTCATAACCTCGGGGCGCCCAGGTAGGTCACCGGATAGAGCGCCTCATTAATGAGCCAGTGTGTGACATTTCGGGGGATCTATTCACAAATGGAATATATTATTCATAACTATGTTTTCATTAGTGTATAATCACCTGAAACTAAGAATCATTGTGTTTTCATTAGAATGAGCCCTTTATATCTACGTTACCATAGTTTTGCACTCAGCAGCTCACATTACCGCAGTCTTGGAAAGGGAGTAGTGAGCAGAGGGGTACTCAGTTGCAATATGCAACCCCACCACTAGATGCCGCCAAATCCCGCACGCTGTTTCTTTAAGGCCGAGTCTCGGCAACGCAGCGAGCCGGGTTCAAGTCCGGCTCAAAGCCCTTTGTTGCATTTCATCGCCTCTCTCTCTCCCCTGCCTTTCCAGTCTGTTTCTCTCACTATCCAATAAAACAGAAATGCCAAAATACATCTTTAAACAAATATTTATTCCAAATTGAAAAAGGTTCAGGTGATGGTCTGATTTCCTGATAGTAATTGCATTTTATCACTGTATGCAGCAAACATCCACAGGGCACTGAGGGGGACGAATATGAATAAGTCAGTTGAATGCATGAAAACCTGAAGGCTGACATAATGGCAGCATAACAAAATAGAAACATAGATGTTTACATTTTGGGTTTACCAGCAGTCTAAAATTACATGGTTGGGAGATGGAACACTACAAACGTTTTGTTTTTTTATTTCATGCTGTCAGTGTTTGAATCTATGCAAATTCATCTCTCAGCACAGAAAGAGCAAAACCAAGTGGGGAGGAATTGGCTCAGATTGTGTGCACTATTACAGATTGGACATAGAATATATTCTATCACTAGAGCCTCATAGTCCACAGCACATGCTCCCACTAACCATTAACACATACACACATAAACAAAGCTGATCTCATTGAAGACGTGGCGATCATCTGTCTGCAAAGACACTGATGTCATGTGAGTGTGTAGCGTAACAAACATCAGAGCTTTGCTTTCTTTTTTCCCAGCAGAGGAAGAGCAGCCTGCCGCGAAGGCAGAAGATGACGACACAGCCAAGTCCACTGTGGAGATGGAAGGTAAGATCAGATTTGCTTGGATTTGATTTGATCTGATTTGATTTGACCTGATTGAGAGTCTGACTGACTGGCTTTCTATCAATGTGATTTCCCCATCCAGTCTGGTGTATTTGTATACTTGTGTATTGAATCAGCACGGTCAGCTTTGTTTTTGTTGTCTGCTGTTTGTCAAACTAGTTTTCCCCTTGAATCAATCTCAGCCTGTCTGAGATCTACTTCACCCATGTAAAATCACTTTGTATAGGAAGCACAAGGCATCGCAGGGGGCCTCAGGTGATATAACACATCTCTGGAAGCCATGACCGAGGTGTTGAGAACCGTCAATCACAGCAGATATATAGAAAATGAAGACAGACTATATAGTCTATATAGCTATATGGATTCAGCATTGTTCTTTTATGGGCTGAATAAGCAATGTTCAATATTTTTTTAATGTCAACAAATCAGTTGAAAAGTGTTGTGTGTATCCCAAACCTAATACAGCTTATTCTTCTGTGCTATAAACCTCCATTGTTTAATATTAAAAACACATCAATGAGCCAAACCATTGCGCTGGGTGACCTGTTCATTCATGAACATGAACACTGTAGTTTATTTAGAGTCAATTCCACATACACCAACCTGCTGTTGTTATACTCACCAGACTAGAGCACCAAATGTGTGTTAATCCTCGGTGGAAAATTGGGAATCACCAGAGGCCCCACGATACAATATTATCATAATATTTAAGTCACAATACGATCTGATTGCGATTTCAAACATTTTGCAATATGCTGAGTATTGCGATTAGATATATTGCGATATATTACCTTTTTTCAAATGCAAATGATGAAGTTTGTCAACATTTGTTTTATCTAAGAAGATACAGTTTTCATTCTGTTCATCTCAGAGTTTTCATTCACATATCTTGAGGACCCCTTTGAAAATGGCCATGCCAGTTTTCAGTGTAGCTTTGGAGCGTTATTTAACGTTCTTCCGGACAAGCTAACATGACATGGTTGGTACCAATTGATTCAGTAGGTTTTTCTAATTTTATATGATATCAGTATTTTCACTCTAGCTTTAAGACCGTTGGATTGTTAAGAGGTTAATAGTTTATATAATAAAAAATTAATACTTGACGTCCGTGTATCGATACAATAGTGCCACGCAAAATGTAACGATACTATGCTGATCCCCTACTGAAAATGGTCCCTAACAAATACACTATTTACTCCTGTTTGAGTAACATTTGTTTAAAATTAACAAAAAAAAAGACAATAGATAATGTTGATTTCCGTTCTCAGTTAAACAAATTGGATCAAGGCTCAGTGGCACATTCAAGGTATAAAAAGTATTGAGAGATGGATTTACACATTGTTGTTTTTGGTCTTGTTGACAATAAGAAAAATATTCAATAATAGTAGTCAATTTTGAATTAAATTGTACTGTACAGCTCTTTATATCGCTCTCTGTTTTAACCAGGCTGCCATATATGAAGCCTTTATTTCATTCAACCACTCCACTTGAGCGCCATGATAAGGCCAGCTATTTTGTTTGGATCGTTCATTGGCCACATGGGATAATCTGTCTTTATTTACCCACATCCTTCTCTGGCTCACGTTGTCACTGATTAAGGGTATTGTCTGGAGAAGTTGAGGGTTAGATTTGTGAGCCCGAGCCGCCCCTCTCCCGCCACTGCACTAACACAAAGGTCTGAGTCACTCCCTCGCCTCCATTTCACTTTCTCTTTGACTGACATTCAATTAATTTAGGGCGAGAGTGAACATTCCAGATAGATCTATCTGAGATAGCCTTCTCCATCCTCTCTGAAAAGCCATTGGAATACGTCCTACAAACACTGCAGGCTTTCCATCACTGGAAAGCTTCACTCCTGCCTGTTGATTGTGTCTTGCCTGAGCCTGCCAGTGTCTGTCACTGTCTGGGGTTACCATGAGCCGTGTACTGTGTGGTGGCACTGTCAAGCAGTAAACAGTGGTGTCATTCCTGATTGCAGGCAGATTGCATTTTGTATAGAGGAGCAGGGCTCAGGACAGAGTGCAGACTCAAACTGTCTCGGATATTGAATCTCATGCAGGCCAGCACAGCCCGGCTTAGCCACGCATAACCAGCTATTCACCAAATGATTCCCGAGCCAATACCCTTTATTAAAAATAATAACTGTAATCAGGCTGCCTGCTCATGGCCATACAGGTTAAATCTGCTTCATTGAAAGGAGTAATAAAATGCCTCATAATGGTGGGAGGAATGAATAATGAATCAAACAATTTGAGGACAGCTGAATATGAGGTTGCTATACACACATATGCATACACCTAATCATCAGAGAGTCAGAGTGTATGTGTGTCTGTCTTTTGCAACAAATTCTTACCTATTATCTTTCGACATTGTCTTCTATTCACAATCATCAAGTGGTAATTTTCAAGCACAAATAACTCAGAGATGGTGATATAATGTGTTTTCTTCACACATAGCCTGTTGGCTGTCTGATATTGTGTTGGAACAGAAACAGGAGCGGAGCTTACCTTGATTGCAGGCAAGATAGGAAATTGTTTAAGGAATGCTTTACCCACAAAATGGCCATTTGTATATCAGTTACTCACCCCGTGTTACCTTGAATTCTTGAAGAAAACTTTGTTTTTATTGCATGCCTCAGCAGTGAATGGAGACTCAAAAAACAGAGAAAAGTCTTGATATTTAAAAACGATTTAAAACACTTCCAACTCGTCCGGACTCGCAAGTGTTTTAAATAGTAAGGTTTTGGGGAAGATGCTTGTGTTTGGGAAGTAGTGAGCACACAACTGGATAAATGAGACTTGGATTATACTGTACGAGTTGTGTGAGACATTGTAAACTGATGTTTTTTTCAACCTGATCTCACGGGGAGGGGTATATTTAACACATGAGGACACATTTTAGGCTTTTCGCATGTCATTTTTACGCCATACAACAAAACTACGATAACGTCCGCAGTTAGGTTTAGGCAACAAAACCACTCACTTAGGTTTAGCAAAAACATCATTGTTGGGCTTGAAATAAGTACGTAAACTGAGTAAAATACATACGGAAACAATGTAACATCAGTACGGAAAATACGTGACAACATCATTAACGTAACTTACAAATCAAAACACCGGTCTTGAATACTGGTCTCCTGGTTAAAAGTTGTGTGTTTGTTGGACCCATTTACCCCCCCACCTGCTCGCCTGCCATAAGCGGCCTTTCTCACTTTTTATTCTATGTCACTAGCTCTGAGCGTGGCACAGCTAAATGCCTTGCGCATTATCGTGTCATTCATACGCCTTTCCGTGTGAACAACCTGGTGTTTATATAGTTTTGCTGTTGTTAAACGCGGCCCCCATTCTCCGCTTTTTGATTCCCCGCTCACAGTGGAGAGCATGCGAGTTTTCTTCAAGAATACAAGGAAACAGGGTTAGTAATCGATATACAAATGGGCATTTTTTGCCTGAAGTCTTCCTTTAAGCTTTGTACATTTCTGGAACAAACTCAAGCATTTGAGCAAAATCTCGCCAATCAGTTGGACAGATATTGCAACCCTATTTACATTAGCTGAGCTTAATTTCTCCACAAGGATACATCTGTCTTATTTAATTATAAATATATGATATACTGAATGAATTACTTTTCCATTTCCCTCGCCAACTTGCTAACAGTGGCCAAAAAGAAAGATAAATGCGATGCTCTTAAACACAAGCAATTTAGAAAGAAGAAATTGCTGTCTCTTTGATTAAATGCTTTCTAATTTGTTGTTAGGTTATTTGTTCAGTCGTGTACATCAATTCATAGTAACTACAATACTGTCGCTGACATCAAACCAGCTGCACCTGTGGCTGGGGATGCATTTGATTTCAATATGACCAGCTTGATACCTTCCAGTCATTTTATCTTTCCATTATTAATCAGTGAATGACAATGTTCACAGTCTACCTATTTGTGATCCCACATTGTAGGATGTGTCATAGACAGACATGTCGCTAGCTACAGCGTTCCGTTGCATCCGCACATTTGTATCCACGTGCTCCCAGTTGACGACAATGTCTGTCGACGGCCTGCTGTTCTCACATAGCTCAATATTGCACATATGGAAGTGTTTATCACAGCTAAGCATCTCAGTCCCAGCTCAGTCACACTAAATAATACAAAGCTTTGTGTTTTACATTATTTATTATGTATTCATTTCCACTCTCGTCGTCATCATTATAACTTGTTAATGTAAGAATTGATTCAGTCTACACACATTCCCTTGCATTAGATACAGGTGAAGGATACTGCACAGGTAATTTGCTGATGTCTTAACAGTTCATATTACCAAACTGTGCCATCTGTTGTTTACCGTACATTGCAGGTCTGTTTGTATAAAGGTGCAGTTGTGTTTAAGCATTTAGTCTTTTTGTTCTTAGCTCAAATTACTTCAATTTATTGCAATATTATAAACAACCAAAAGCCATAAGATCCAAACTGTAACAAATATTATATTCTGGAGATAGCATATCTGTGTGGAGTAAAGATATGTAAGGAGGCAGGCAGAGGAGAGATTGTGTATTTTAAATCAGGCTCCACAATATGAATCACAGGCTATGTATTAGATATATCTCCCCGCACAGGCAATAAGATTCTCAGTCTGATATCTGGGATTTTATAAAGGCTCCCCAAATTGAATCAAAATCCAAGCAGCCTTTATTTATGAATATTCATAACCTACTTTAGAATGGAAAAGGAGGTTATATTGTTATTGTGTTTGAAATATCTATCCAGCAAGCCTTGTTTTGGTGACTTGTGAGAGTGGGCACCCGCTTCAGTAAGCTCATGGAACATCCATAAATTAAAATAAGACTGTCTTTGCCTAAAGCTAGGAATAAATAAATCTGAGTTGTGAGCAGAAATTGTTTTTTCCTTCATGCATGTGTGATTCTCCTACAGGAGTCGATAGCTATCGTCTTAGGTAAGATTTAATGGCGGCGCAGATTCAATGCCACCGAGTGAACAGCAGCTCATCCTTCTTTCCGATCAAACTTTGAGCAAGTTTTGTCTGTGAAGTATTTGCATGCATTGCAATGCACCAGCACTAACCTGAATACGGTGACGGTTCTGTGATAGTATCTCCTATTACACGGCCAGTCAGTTTAGTATGTGCCTATTATCCACACAGCCTTTTTTAAATGTGACCTGTTACTATAATTCTGCTCTTCAATATATGCCTGAATAGAAAGCACAGACAACCTAGCAATCGAGGGAGCCTGGATGTTCCTCATATTTTTTAGCCTTTGATAAAGCTGGCCTTTTTTAGAGGCCGACTTGTGGGATGAAAGCAGCTCATTGACTATGGAAGGACGCTACGCTACAGAGAACACTTTAGAGCAGGGATTCTCAAAGTTTTTGAGGCCAGGGGCCCCTTATAAAGGAGGAACTTTTCCAAGTACCCCTCTTTTAATCACATCGCAGATTTAGCATATGCTTACTACCATTTGCACTCTCACATTCCATTGAAACTATTTGTTTTTCTTTCTCACCCTTATTACCTATTTCACAGTGATAAACAGAAACACGTTTCAGTTTGACTCATGTTAAGATAAGATGAGATAATCCTTTTTTTTTTTTAGTCCCACACATTTGCAATGTTATTTAATGTTAAATGAGCAACATGTAGTTCTGACAGCTAGCGTTTCAAATGGGTAACAGAGTCCAAATTCAAAACATTGGACTTGTGGCCTGTCCGCTCCACCGGTGCAAACCCCCAGGAACAACACCGGACTTTGATGCAAATTTTAGTAGTGGCCAAACGGCAGTACTACAACGTCCGTGTCCGTCACGTGATGCCATTGGGACCAAAAATACTTTTTCCCATAGACTTACATTGGGAAAGAGACGTCCAGTTTTTTTTATATAGATCAACTTCCGAGTATGAACACTCCAATAGCCATTATTTAAATCATTAGGTGTGACTGTAAGCAGTTAGCGTGTGTTAGCATCACGGCGTTGCCAGCAGCAGTAGTCTGAATCACTTCACCGGCTGTGTGAGAGATGTGCCGAGGCTTTTCAGGTCGGTAGAATCTAACGTTAACGTTATCTCTGTTGATCCAGTTTGTTTGCTTGCTTCCATGGCTGCAGAAGGATGTGTTTGTATGCCAATTTGTTTCACATGTGGCAACGGGGTGTTGAAATGGTCAGTGGACGGCATCACACTGGCCAAAACAAAAACAAACGTTCCGGACCATAATGGAAATTTTAGAGGAGAACATACTGACTGTAGCATTGTTGTCAGAGAAGCCAGTAATCAATTCAGTGCATTTCCTTAATCTCTGATGACATCTCATGGTCATTTTATGATTTATTACAGTAAATATATTACATATTGGTCCTTAAGTACCACTGTGATTTGATTTAAATTGCATTTGGGTTCAACTTGACAGCATTTATAGCCTTCATTTCAAGTAATTGATCTTAAATAAATAAATCCAGATATTTAAAATGTGCTTCAGCTTTAAAATAATGAACGTATTGCTGTGTGTGACAATCATATCAGAGTTTCCATTGGCCAAAAGCTAACATGGGTGGGAGTAACGGACAAAATATGCTTGTTTTAATGGTGCAAATGGTCCCCATCTGTAGATATGGACTTTTTAATGATATAGCACAATTTTACAATTTATAGCAAATGACTTTGCAGACCCCGTGACAGAGTGCCACGGACCTCACTTTGAGAATCACTGCTTTAGAGCGGTAGTCTCTATCTAAGCGTGGCTGGGTGCAGACCAGACGGGCGAGTATGGGGACAAACTGTAATGGCACACTAAAGCCAGGCAGGAGGGACCCTGCAGGGGAGAAGCAGAGAAAGAGGATGGAGAGACAGACAGACCCAGCAGGCCATCACAACAATCTAAGTCTCAACACAGCAGAGAGACAAGGCACCATTACATCAGCCCAGAGGCTGTTGGAGCTGACATTCCCTCTGCTCATCTCTCCCTTCTTTTCTCTTTGTTTCCTTTTCTCTCCTTAGACCTGTTGTGTTGTTAAAAAATAGCATCACAGCAACACAAGTAAACTCCAGTTCACACTCATTATCCAAGTTTTCACTTGTTTATCGTTACTTTATTGTCTCAATTTCATGACTTTCTTTCTCCAAATGTTCTTTTTTCCCATGGTGGACAGGATGTTTTAAGTATAGATGGCTGTGAGTGCTTTATTTAGCGCTGACTCTGCCACAACCGCTCGCAGCTCACTGTATGTGTGGCTCTGAGCAGAAAGCCCAGCTGCATCCACAAGTGCCATATGGTGCCCAAAAAACCACATGCACATCATGTACCCACCTCTCTCCTTGTAAGATCTACAAACAATAAAAAAAACTAAATGGAGGTACAACAAATCCCCTTAACAACTGTTATGAGAATTGGTTTTATTCTCTTGTTTGCGAATGTTATTTGGGGGGGGTTATTGATTTCTATGTATTTTACTCCCTCGATGGTACAGCTTGAGTGAAACAGAACAACAAGCCGACACAAATGGCTCTTCTGAAATCCAGCAGACTTGCCATTGGCAATATCAAGGTACACACAAACCCATCACAGCACGGTGACCCTGTGTGGTCGCACTTTTATGTTAAAGCATCAAGTACAAAGAGTGGAATTTCTTAGTAATCCACGGCAAATCAAAAGAGAGTTTTTTCCTTCTTTTTAGCAGCTTGAATAATTTACCCCCGAATTCATTGGTTTATTACTCTCAGAATTTGTTGTTGCTGAAGTGAGCTTTGCATTTATGTTCCTTTGCCTTAGCAAAAAGGAATTGAAGCTTTGCTTAATTGGTTGTTCTGTGCCCTTTTGTCTTTGCCTTTTGTGAACAATGGGATACTGGTGATGTAAATCTAATTCTGTAGAGCAGTGCGGTCTTTCCTGTGGCAAAGAGTTGTCAGCACACAATTAACTTTTGGCATAACATTGTATACTGTAACACTGAGTGGCTCCTCAGGGAGCAAGCTGCCACTGGCTGAAGACATTAGGCTATGCTCGTATTTTATAGCTTCTTACACCGACTGTGAAAGTCCAGGAACAGCGGCTACACCAATCACAGCCCTGCTGAGGCATTGTGTGTGTGAGTGCCGTGAGGAGACTAAACACCAGTCTTATCGTTATCCGTATTAATGCAGCTTTTATCATTGAATTACATTTGGCTTTGCTCCTCCGTCTTAAACTCCGCTTGACTCATTGTTTTGACTTGCTTTGTTAATTTTAGCTCACCGGATATCAAATCGAGCCTGTTTCCTGGTGATTTCAATATGAAAAAGTTTCACTTTTCAAAAGCCCTTGGAGTCTGATTGAATTGGGTTCTTCGCCATCATTCCTCAGCGTGACAGTACCCTCCATCATTTTGTAATGTCTTCTTATTGATGAGAAATACAGGACTCTGGGCATTTAGCTGGAGATGGGGAGTGTCCATTATGTTGGTCACCTCTGGCCCAGAAGCCTGCCGTCAAAGAGAGGAGGCCTCATATAACGGACAACATTTCGTATCTTACGAAAAGTTATTCCTCATTTTTCGTGCGTTTTCCTACGAATGTATAGCAACATGTGACTTAAGTGTCAATAGCCGCTTGTTACATGCATTGAGTCTTTTCAAAATAACTTCCCTCTTCACAAGAAACCACTTAGTTAGGTTTGGGAAAAGATTGACTTGGTTAGTTTTAGTCAACAAAACTACCTAGTTAAGTTTAGGAAAAGATCGACTTGGTTAGGTTTAGGTGACAAAACTAAATAGGTTTAAGATCAACTTGGTTAGGTTTAGGCAACACAACTACTTAGTTAGGTTTAAGATCAACTTGGTTAGGTTTAGGCAACACAACTACTTAGTTAGGTTTAGGAAAAGATCAACTTGGTTAGGTTTAGGCAACAAAACTACCTAGTTAGGTTTAGGATCAACTTGGTTAGGTTTAAGTGACAAAATTACCTAGTTAGGTTCAGGAAAAGATTGACTTGGTTAGGTTTAGGTGAAAAAACTAATTAGGTTTAAGATCGACTTGGTTAGGGTTAGGCAACAAAACTACCTATTTAGGTTTAGGAAAAGATCAACTTGGTTAGGTTGAAGTTACCAAACTACTTGGTTAGTTTAGGTGAAGATCATGGTTTAGGTTAAATAACTCTTGAAGTGGCGTAACTTAAGTAGGGAAGATACGTGACAAATAAATCAACGCTGACTTCTGGTTACGAACGGGGTACGAACACCGGTCTCTTGGGTGGAAGTCCAGTGTTTTTTGACCCACCCATCCACCTCGACCTCCTCCCTACAAGGCGAGCGATTGCGTGGATTACATACTGTACGAATTGATTTCGTGAGACAGTGCATTACTTTTCGTAGGTATAGCTATGAACGGTGTACGGGAACAGCCTGACAAGAGACCCACTTTTTCTGTCCTCCTTTGAAGCTCCTCTTTTGATCAGCTCTCTTGTCCTGTCAGCACCCCTCTGTTTGGTTCACAAAGATGGCAAATGAATCAACTCTGAGCTGAGTGAGAATTTGTCAGCCAGCAGAGACGCAACAAATGTGTGTTTGAAAAGTCTGGAACACATTTTAATCTCTTGTCACACACACACATCCTTTAAAAACACACATGCGTACACATAAAGACACTGAATGATGAGTGATCTCTGTATGTGTCGCCTGTCTCCTGGAGGCAGTGAGGAAGATTTGATGGTCGAGCTACTTCAGTTAGAAACAGGAATAAACCCAAGTGAGATACTGAGAATAATGGTCTTTGGGACTCACACATGACAGTTAGGATTTTAAGTCTTTAAACCCTTTGGATTGCAAATGTCATTCGACAGTATTTTTCAGATATTAACCCCTTCCTCTCATCTCTCCAAGTTCACTCAGAATGCACAGAGGGTATGATGCAATAAGATACATGACATTAGAGTAGCAACCTTTAGTTAATAGTCAACTAATCAACTAATAGTTAATTGCTGCCCTGATGATACAGTGAAGTATATTATGGAGGGTTGTCATTAGATTCAAATATTTAATCATGATTAATCGCAAATTAATCAAACATTATGTTCAAAATGTACCTTAAAGGGAGATTTGTCAAGTATTTAATACTCTTTATCAACATGGTAGTGGACAAATATGCTGCTTTATACAAATGTATGTATATATTTATTATTAAAAATCAATTAACAACACAAAACAATGACAAATATTGTCCAGAAACCCTCACAGGTACTGCATTTAGCATAAAAGATATGCTCAAATCATAACATGGCAAACTGAAGCCCACCAGGCAACAACATCTGTCAGTGTGTCAGTGTGCTGACTTGACTATGACTTGCCCCAAACTGCATGTGATTATCATAAAGTGGGCATGTCTATAAAGGGGAGACTTGTGGGTACCCATAGAACCGATTTTCATTCACATATCTTGAGGTCAGAGGTCAGGGGACCCCTTTGAAATGGCCATGACCGTTTTTCCTCGCCAAAATTTAGCATGAGTTTAGAGCGTTATTTAACCTCCTTCGCAACAAGCTAGTATGACATGGTTATTCTCCGAAAGATCGTTTGCATTAATGCGTTAAAGAAATTAGTGGCGTAAAAACGCATTATTATCGCGTTAACTTTGACAGCCCTAATATTATGTGATATTATGTGATATTATGCGATTAGGGTGTGATACATCAGAATAAGTCATCACAGAAAACACTTAATTGGACAACATTGGGCAAAAAAACAGCAATCAGCAGTGAAGTAAATTTGTCACAATAGTAATATCTGATGCTACGTCTTCATTTGCTATATTACATCTCTATCAGTCCCTCACTATGCTGCTGACCTCTACTGAGGTTTACCATCAAGCTGCTCTCTTGCTGACCTTTCAGTGATAGACAGCTGCTCTGTCAGGGCTCCCGGTTTTCACTGCAGTCTAGACGAGCACTTTGATTATATTGACCAGTCCGATCCTTGATCTCCCGCGGAAAACCTTGAGCTGCCCAGAGGAGGCATCACTTCATAACTGCAAATCATTCGGCTGGCCCGGGCCGTGTCCTCAGCGGCACACAAACATCCAGGCCTGCTGCTTCTACACCTCCCTCAGCTGTGGCGTGTCCCGTTTTATTGTATCGCGGGGGTCAGCCAGATCACCTCGTGTCAAATTTACCAGTCCCCTGCAAGACCGTCTGTGCCTTGATATGGTAAACGACAGTAGGTACTAAGGACAGAGGTGGGCAGCTTCCTGCTGCAGGCCCACTAGCAGTACAGGAAGAGTCTAAAGATTATGTTAAGTAATTCAGCGAGTGATGAGAGAGGAGCCGGCCACCACTGACAGCAGGTTTAGCAGGTATGTAGGTCACACAGGGGGAGGCCTCTTTTGCATTTTTTCCCTTCCATGTCTATTTTTGTTTTGTCTCCCTTTCTCACTTCTTCTTCACTTAATCAGTTATTCACTTACTCCTTTCATCTCAGGGTATCTCTGTGTTCTCTTGTATCTCCTTTTTTGTCTTCTGACAGATCACTGTGACTGTTTCACACTGACTTGGACAAAGTAGGGAACAGAAAAAAAAGAGAGATCAAGAGTTGCCAGTGGAGACGAACATTTTTGCTGGCTTTCCTGTTTCTTTCAACCCTTGTTTATCTCTTATTGCCAGTGGTCATTTTCTCTTCGTTTTTCGCAACATATGTTGTCAACCGAGCCCCCCTCTCTTCTCTTGCCATCTCTTTCTGCCCTCTAATCATCTTCACTTTCTCCGAGTTGTAGCTTAACCCCAAAGCAGATGGTGTCCTGTTCTCTTTTCAGTCATTCAGAGTACTCTGTGTTTTCTCATCTTGTCAAGCATTGCCCAGGCCTGTGTAATGAGCTTGGGTCTTTTCAGCCTGTTTAGGGGACCCTGACCCAACTTGGAGCCGCCCAACTACAACCGCCACAGCAAGGTTACCCAAACCCGCAGGGGAGCACAATGCTACTTAGTGTCCACAACCCCTCGGCCTTTTCTTAGGGAGAAGAAAGGCGGAATATTAATGAAGACTCTTGGCTTTTCAGGAGGATAGCAGTATAGAGGGGAGGCCACAGTGTTTATTGAACAGGCTTGTTTTCGTCTCCCTAGCCTGCAGGTCACAGCTCGGTGCTCTTTAATTGGCTCAGATTGTCAGACAGTGTTCCATCTCATGGCAAAGAAAACTCCAGCTATCAAACGCTGACCCTCGCTTCCTCACAAAATCCTTTTACTTCCCTTTTTTGAGAGTGGCAGCTCATGCAGCTAAGCTATTTCCACACTACAAACTTAACATTAACATATGAAAATGGGCTGCTTTCCCCATTTACCAGCTCATTAGTTCTTTTGGTTGGGCACTTGTTGAGTTCCACCCGCTCTTGTTTTCCTTGAGCAGGGAGATGTCTTTAATTATCTTTGCAGTAGACATATCAGCCCCAAAGCTATTAGTCCATGCAAAGTTCAACGAGGGGCTCTTTGATACTTGTTTAATATACATGGCCCAATGCAGGCCATGCCCGAGTCCCTCATAGACCACCCAGTTTACATGCTGAAATGAATTCTGCTCTCAGCTTCTCAATAGAAACAGGCATTGACCTTGACATTTTCCTATCTTATTCTCTCAAGATGCTATTGAGCGAGCAGCAGCCCTCCGTCTGCTTCATAAAAGCCACAGAAACAACAGATCTCTACCAGATATTTGATCAAATCAAGCAACGTAGAAATACTTAATGCAATCAGTGTAAGACATTCAGTCAGTAAATGTTTTTTAATTGTGATAATTTGAGCAGTGAGCCGAAGTGAAAGAACGGTTTTAATGGTTTTCAGTAGCTCGCTGTCTGAGATTGTGAGGGGTCATGTCCATGAGTGGGAGCAGCTGGACACCTGTGTGAGACGGCTGGGATCAAAGCTGCAGGACCTGTTCAGACACAGCAGACCGGCCCACCACGCCACGGTCTGGGGATCAAATGAACGGAAGAAATTCTCCTGGGGAACTGACACTGTAGGGCACAGACACTTCTACACCTCCATCGATTTTTATTCTTTCTCTGCTCAAGAAAAGAGGATTTTGAATTAAAGACATTGAGATGTCCTGTGGCTGAGGGACAAAAGGGAACCTCCTGTCCTGCCCAAGGCTCCTGTCTGGAACATTAAGCAGAGACGGTTTCCCATGCTGCCATGTGGGTGACCCACGGGGACTGCCTCCCCTGTGGGCTGACTGAGCTGGAATGACAAGAACATTAAAAGTGGTGTGTGGAGGCAGAACTGCTGCTGATCGTGACAAACGCTCTCCGAGGATGATGCAAACTAACGAGAAAACTTACCTGACAAAAGCTACAGCGCCTCAAATATCTATTTCATTTATTAATATGATGCTTTAGAATCTTAACTTGCCATAGCTGCCCAGTTCAAGCACATTTTCTATCATATTGTGGTGCACTACACTAATGCTGACCAACAAAACGCTAACTACCTCGTGTCTAATAAATGAATGGAAGGTGGGGGGATGTAATTTTCTGCTTGTCTGCATACGAGGGTAACTTATGCCCAACTCTCTTCCTTCCTCTCCCCTCTCTTATGTGTGCAGATGTGAGCGCACACACATATTTTCATCCTCCCTCTTGAGCTACTGAGGGGTTTTCTCTCCGGGATATTTTCACTGAACTTCTGAAAGGCTGAAGTGACAAGAACAGAAATTAAGTTAAAGAATTGTTAAAAGTAGTCAAAGCTAAAGAATGACAAGTTTGGCGAATGTTTTA
The DNA here is from genome assembly GCF_043250625.1 of Sebastes fasciatus. Lineage (NCBI taxonomy): Eukaryota > Metazoa > Chordata > Actinopteri > Perciformes > Sebastidae > Sebastes > Sebastes fasciatus. Next base: position 19,729,536 of record NC_133803.1, on the reverse strand, counting down.
AATGTTTTTTGATCTACTGCGTGGCCTCTGTGCTCGTGTAAATTAGTATGTCATGAAAACTTCACTGAAACATTGTGATGACTTGACATATAAGAAAAAGATAAACAGATTACAGCTCTAATATGTGAAAAAAAATTATGATCAGATTCCCTTTTAAATCCAGTCAGCCTTGCTGAGTTTGTCTATCTTCATGAACACATTCTCACCCCAACTCATCATATACTAACACTTTGTCAGACCCCTCAGCGTCTCTTTTTCCATCGCACTAAACACGTGCTAAATGTTGTGAATTAAACAAAAACACTTTAGGATTAGGCAACAAAACCACAACATGGTTGGTCTTAAAATTACTATTACAAATGTGACTTGACGTTGTAAACACAGGACACAAACAAACAGCCGATTGTAAAGTGAAAGTGAAACATAACACACAGTCTCCTGGATGAATGCCTTGAGTTTGTTGGGCCCATCCACCTCCACTCCCACCTGCCCTGTGTGTCTCTTTTGCTCTTTAAACTACGTCACCACAGCACTTTCCTGGTGCGTTTACTAATGCCACGGATGGGTTTGCATTGTAGTTAATGGAAAGCCCAGTGTGTCTCCTACCGCCGCGAAACATCTGTATTTGACGCCCTGGGAGCAATGTCATGCTTGTTTTGGTGTAATCAGGAGATATAGAAACTAACATTTGAGATGCCCAAAGTATTTTATGCCCTCTAGACACCCACAATAACACATGCAGTATACAAACTGTGTTACCATGTGTATTGGTAATTTACAAACCAAAATGGAAGGTGGGAGACACTGTCAAGGACCCCTCAGGGTCCCCGCTTTAAGAACCACTGGTGTAAGCTGTCTAGTTTCCTGCTGAGGGAGTCAATTCGGTCTACTGTTTTTCTCTTTTCCTTATCAGCCCTCTGTGGACTGTGTCTCTCCTTCACCAGAACCTTGACAGAGGCCCGTTTTTCTCTCTCCCCCCCGTCTTGTTTATGTGTTTACCACAGCACACTCGCATCCTCCCCTAAATGATAGCCCTCTACTGTCAGCACACAGGAGTCAAATTAGAGAGCAAGACATACCCGCGTTGCTGTTCCCTCCGAGCCTCAGGCAGGCAGGGGAGGCTGGAGCTGCAATCAATTGAAATTCTGAGCTTTTTGCTTTGTCTTGATCAGTGCTGGATATTAGAGGAAGAGGATGCTACTCTGGCACCCAGACTGTGATGTTATTACCTGAGAGAAGGGAAGAAATGAGCATCTGGAATGAGGGCAGTGCTTCAGTGAGCTCATGCTGCTGCACACAGGCATGCTATGCTAGCTCATATAAAAGGGCAGACACGATGTACACATTCCACATGTTCCGCCATCAGCTTTAATATCCGTAAGGTGATCGTGTGGAAAAGTGGTAATGCATGGCATCTCATTTCATGTGTATGCATAATTTATTGCATCGGTATTGATGCCATACGCCCGGCTCTCGAACACACGTGGTACGTCGTGTGTGAACATGTTTCCTGTCAATTTATTCCATTACAGTTATGATCTGAATCCGGTGGTAAATCCGCTTCTATGATTAATTTATAATAAGTACGACTGTCCCAGAATACCATTTTTTAGGTCTTAACCTGCAGCGCGGGACCGCCGTGACAGGAGGAGCATTTTAAACTCTCGGTTAGTAGGCAGCACGGACTTGTGGCATCAAAGCAGCAGAATACCTCTTTCACACACTCAGAGGCTTCCACCACATGTTTTTTTTAACAAAATGTGTCATGAGTCCACGAATGCTGATTTTACGCCTTGTGTGGACGGTGCGCAATATTGAAGACCAAATACCTACCTAACGAATGAATATCCAAATATTCGTACAGCCCTAATGCTAAAGTAGAAACCTTAAAGGATACTTCAGGGTTATTACAGCTTGGTTCTTATTCCCGTGGTTTTGGCCATTTCTGTCAGTTATGACAACACGATGACATCGCTACAACAGCACGGCAAGAAACACAAATGTTAAGACAGGTTAGAAACAAGCCATGGTGATCCAGATTATCTAAACTAATTATTATGTGGAGGTAAAACCAAAAGTGAGCGTACTTGTCAATAATAATCCTTCATTGCACAGAAAACTAGGATTGATGCTGGCGTTTCTTGCCCCATCAGAGTTCTTTGTAGCCATGATGTTGCCATGTTCCCAGATCTCAGCAATTAACTTAGTAAGTATAATGTTATTATTACTGATCAGAGCTAAATCTATCAAAGATCCAAGTTGTAAATAACAAGAATTATCCTTTAAATAGTTTTGCGTTAATAATATTATTATTGGACCGTTCCATGCCTTAGATCAAAAAGTAATAAATAATAATAATAAGCTGGAGATTGTTGTTGCTTCAGCCTTCCTGCTTTTCAACAGTCCCTAAGTCCCTGTGGAGTTTCAGGGAGGAGAAATTTCATTCCACAATGTTGCAACAGATTAAATAAATTGTAAATTGAAGAAGCAGTGTATTGTATATTCTCCATTGCTGGCAGCAAAGCAAAGGTAGCATGCCCAAACTGTCTACATGCTTTAAGAACTTCTGCAATCTTACACGTGTATCCAAACCTGCAATTACAAGGTTTCTATAAGGAATTAAATGACTTGGACCGTAGACTTGTTGGTGTAAAGAGACAGAACACTTTGGATTCTACGCGCTCTTTTATCACGCGTCTAAGCAGTTGTATTTGTTTACATCATCGCCGGACTGCCTGGGGAGAGCGGTTATTTTTATGACGTGCTTTGTTTGGATGATTGTTGTTGCAAAGAGGGAAGTGGCAGGGCTTGCTCGGGGAGTGACGAGGATGGAGTTGTGTGCCTACAGAGGGAGGATAGAGGGGGAGAAGGATGTGTGAGGGAGGAGAGGGTGGGGATCTCAGGCTGCCTTACAGGGATGGCAGTCTGTAATTAATTTTGCATGTGTCTCTCTCTCCCTTCTCGCATTTGTTTTGTTCTTTTTTGAACAATAACTCTTTAGGAAGCGCTGAATTTCCAGGCATGAGAGACTGTAAACATCACGACGAAATGTAAATGTGAGAATGAAGTTGCTCTTAAATTCCTGGACTGGTTTTGGGATGATCTACTTCTACTTCAAGCAGAATTTCATTCTAAAGAAGCAGAACAATCTTGCCCCAAATGATTACTTTTACTAATAACTAAACCTTTAATAACTAAACCTTTAATCAACGTGAATGAATTGACACTGAAGATGAGTAACATGTGTGTTATCTATATGTGCTCCACATTGCAGATGTCCCTGAGATCAACAACACTGGAACCAGCAACGGAGGTGAGTAGAGATCATGTTTTCCCCCCGTGAGCTGCCCTCACTGGGCGCTGTGACGCATCACTTAACAGACACCTCCCTGCTGCCTGCTCTCCACATTCCTTCCTCCATTTCTTGCTTTTCCTGCCTCTGCTACTCACGGGTAGATATTTCTGTCAACATACCTGCCTGCATTCATAAAATATCACAGTGCAGATTAGTGGTCTGATTATATGTTGGATGCACTTAACCGGTAGAAGCTCCAGCCGGCATCAGAAGACTCGTTGAGGTTTAAAAAAAAAAAAAACACTGCTATTAGCTACTCATATTCAGTTCAACCCTGATGGAAAGTCCTTGTTAGTAACTATAAACCCACTCACCTTGATACACGAGCTTAGCAGGGCAGAGAGATTGTTTAGATAAATGCTTTTCTGCACAGAATGAGGGGCAACAGATTGACTTAATTGTCAAAGCCTCTCCTCACATTTTCCCCTCTTTGCCTCTCTTCTCATTTCTCTCCCCTTCTCTCATCTAGAGGAGATTAAAGATCCTGTCGAGAGCTCAGAAGAACCTGACTCCATTCTAACTGACAGCATTCAGTCCAAAGGTAAGGGGCGCGTGGGGGGGGGAAGCACTCGCTCGCTCTTATCTTGCACACAATCTCTATTTATAAGCAGATTCTTATTAGTGGCCACAGCTGCTGAATTAAAATTCACTTCATCCGGAGAATCCTCAGCGCTGTGTGCAGCTGAGTGTTACCCAGTTTCACCCTCCTTGTCTCCGTTTCCCCCCCCCCCGCACCCCGTCTGTCTCCATGTCCTTCTCTCTGTAGGGGCTATATTGCAGGATATTTTGGTATGAACGTGTCAGCACGTCTTTGGAGATTGAGTGTGATGAATTGCCTGCAAACTCAACTATCAGACATTTAATAAATCAAGTGTGCAATGCATATTATTTTAACATGCAACCGAAACACAGAGTGCAGGAGCAATAATCATGCCAATAAATCATATTTGATAAGGATCCCACACTGTTGTTATTCTCAGGTCTCCGCTGAGATTTAGGCTAATAAGACGCATGTAATTTGAATGTAGACATATGTGGAGAGTGATGCATTTGTTCTGTGTGTGCCTCTATATAGAGTTGTTGAGCCAAATAATGGGATTCAGATTTGGGTATCGTGGTTTCCAGGTAGAAAGAAATCCATTAAGCAACTGTTGTGAACAGATTGTCAGGGTTGAATAAATAGGACAGGCTAGCAGCATATGAAATAACTTGGCAGAGGCAAACGAGTTGGTGTATAAAGGAGAGAGCTTAAACAATGCCAGACAAAGCGCCAGAGAAGAAAAAGCTTGTTGTCGAGCAAGCGTGTGGATCAGGTGGGGTGGTGTATAAGGGAGCTGGGTGGCGCATGGCGTACGGTTAAAATTAGCCATAGAACAAATATGGTGGGTTGTTTTATCGTTACGAAAGATTCACATCAGAACGGAGAAAATGATTCAGCTCAGTGTCAAAATGTCTGATTATCTATCTGTCATACACAGAGTCTGTATACTGTATATTGTTTGATTTGTATCAGGGTCATATATAGTTTGATTTGTGTGATTTGTATTGTTTCTTCTAGGAGCGCAACTAACAAGTATTGTCATTATTGATTAATTTAGCTATAATTTACTTGACACGTTCATTTCTTTGGTCTATAAAATGTCCAAAAAAGCAGAGAAAATTGCTTATGTGCAACCAACAACCCAAGACTTTAATATGTTTAAGTTTACCATCACATATGACAAATAAAAAACAGTAAATCCTCACACTTGAGAAGCTGGAACTAGGGAATATTTGTACGTTTTACTTGAATAATTACTTTAAATTAATCTGCGACTATTTTGACAATTGCTTAATTGTTTCTCTCGATTTTGATTTCCATTCCCACCCCTTTCATTTTGTGGTGTGAAATTATTAATAGAAGTCTCCAATCTCAGTTTCACAGACATGTCCTCCGCTGAAGTCAGAGACATGTACATCCAGCACTAAACTAAATGTGTTAAATGTGAGAACCAGAATTTCACCCAAATCTAAATTCAGACTATGACCTTGTTTTCCATCCAGACACTGTTGAGAAGAAAGAATGACCAGCTGAGGGAAGGACAATCAACCTCATCTGACAGCCAGCAAAACTGTGCGAAGGCCAACCAACACTGGTGTCAGACTGGCCCATGTCAGTATGGGCTCTGACACTGGCCCAGGACAACCAGTTACTCACAAGATGCTCACATTCCCAACTTTATTTAGCCTATTCCCTCTTTGTTAAGAAACTACTCATCCCTGAAGTATGTATGTGCTGTATGTATACGTATGTGTGTGCAAAACCTTACTATAGGACTTGAACATATCAACCAGAAAAGATGAGCCATACGTCACTGTGTGTTAGAGTAATACATTTCATTTTGCCAGCAGGGTGCGATGAGATAAACCAGGTTCAAGTCTCTTTATTTGATCTATGCCCACTGCGAGAGCGTGGTGCAGCTGTCAGAGGACAACAGCCACAGCTCTGACATGTTGACACTCTAGGCTGGGTGATGCTTAACATCAACCATCCAACGCCACAGTGATGATGACATGCGACAGTGGAATTACCTGACAAGACCCTGCATTTGTGAGCCTCTTTGGAGTGCAACACACTGACGCCTGCCATGTCTCCTCACACACTACTGCAGCCATTGTTTAGTCAAATCAGTCAATATACTCTTGATTCAGACCACAGTCTGTAAGGCGGTGTGTCACTCCCCGGCTTTTAATCTATGAACATCACTGATCACATCTGATCTCCGCCGCTGCCGTAACTGCAGCTTAACTCGTCGTTTAACCAAGAAACTGTTCATCAAGGCCCACATACGCTAAAGAGGATATGAGTGTCTTTTAACAAATCAATAATTCTTCTTGTCCCTTCTTTTTTCTTTGCCGTTTCCAGTGCATGCCAGATAATTGCTTTGAAATTCATCAACATAAACAGAAATTACAGTCCTCTTCGCTTTCGCTTGTCTCCTTACCAGATTGTCTATAATTGTATTGAAGGAATCTGCCTTATTTCATATCAAACTACAGAAATCACAATCACAGATCTAAGGAGGTGGTCCGAGTATGAATTGTTGGTTGTGAATTGCTTGCAGATGATTTGTAATTTTAAGTACATCATGTAATGGCTAATGCCTGTTGTTAATGATTTCTTGTTTTTTTTTCCCTCGGTTGATTTTAAAAACATGGTTTTTGGTTTCTTTTAAATGTCGGTATGATTCATGAATTATTTTTCAGTGGTGCCATACTAAAGATCAGATTAATTACAGTTCTATGAAATGATGCCTTCATACTTTGATGTTTGCTTTGCTAAACTATAACAGAAACGACTAATAAAATTTAAAGTTGGAAGCCATGTCTCAGCTTTTTATTGTACGTTGTAGCTACTATTTTATTTATTTCTATACTCACAGCTGGTACAGTTAATTTCCCCACAGTAACGTGTGAAATTGAACAACTGTAACAGAGCGATCAGTCGCGTGTCTCTGGGTAGACAGAAACAATTAGTGTGTCCTGTGATCTCCAGCATGCTGCCTCTCTGGCCCTCAGGCTCTCTCCTGTATCGAATGAGAAGAGGCAGACCCTCTCACCCCGGAGCCCTCCGTCCCTCTGGGAAACTCACTAATGGCCGGAGATCTCACAAGGAGTTTGTTATCAAAAGACTCAGCAGCTCTCCAGAGCAGAACATCTTTATCACTCACCTGAAAGATAATGTTAGCTCAACAACTTTTCAAATCTTTGGTAAATGTTTACTTCAATTTATAATTTCTAAGTCACGCTTCATGAGTTAGACTGCCACATGTGACAAAACTACTGTAGCCTATATATTGTAACAATTAGATATTAAAGATATTAAATGTGTAGAACTTGAAAAGTAGGACCTTCTGCACTAGTTTCCACTCGATTTGTGTCATCATTCAACAAATAAAAACGAATCAACCAGAATAAAACTGGAAGCAAACCTGATCACGAACCAAACCTTTTAAAGACTGGACAAACCACAGATACTAACGTTTTATACCAACATGCAGAAAGGTTCACTTATAGGCCCTTTTCACAGCAGCCGTTCTGACATGCCATTGCGGGGTGAACACAGGTGTAATTAATAACATGAATTACGGCCATGTTCCATTTAGGTATACCAGGTCCCTGGTATTGTGCGTGCCGGCACACTGTACTGACTATGACGCTAAATAGAACGGGACCATAATTAATGTTATCAATTACACCTGTCTTTACCCTGAAATGTCAAAATGGCTCACTGAACATCTGATGTAAATATTGAGGCAACAGACGTGTTGAGTCTATTACTAGTGAGTTCCTTTACCAAACACAGGTGGACGAGTTTGCCTTTGCTAATTTACACTACAATCCACACGGGAAAGGGAGCGAAACTGAAGAAAATGATACAATTTGGATGAGATGGTGGATGGAGAGAGACGACGGCAACACTGGCTGTAAACTCTACAGGGAACTAAAGAAGAGGTAACTCCAGAGTGAGGTAAACTTCAGGTGAGCTGCAGCTCTGCACATAATAGCAACTCTTTCACTCACAGTGCATCACACTAGTTTGCTTTGTGCTTAATGTTTTCGGCCAGTTATGTTTATATAATTATTTCTCCCACTTGAACACGTGATGTTAACGGTCCAATTATAAATATTAGACATGTTTAAAATGATCGTACTGACATAACGGGCAGCAAATGGATTAAAAGGCAAATGACTAGAATCATTCAACACTTGCTTTTATCGCAGATGGGCATGAGTACTCGATTTGGAACATCAGTATTCGTTCAACGTATAAGGTAAACACTTTTTAATGTGCAGTGCAAGCTATGTAACAAACAAAGATCCCCAGCTGGAATCGATTTGGGGAGCTGTGGTTACATGGTATGTGTCTTAACCATAAGGACACCCCAAGACTTCTAATTCATAAACACTGCAATCCAGTCCACCACAGACGAGATAAAGAAAACAGATTCTCAACATGTTCCTGTTTATCCCAGCAGCACCGGAAATATAGCAACAAGTATCCTGCTTTTTCTCCAGAGACACATCAAATACAGGAACATGGTGTTTAAAACATTATCTTAAAAAGAACAATATCCAGCCGGTGTTATCGGGGTTTTTTTATGACTTAATGGCAAAAAAAGCATCAACAACAGGTTTCTCATCTGTTGATGTGAAAAGCCAGTGAAAAACAAGTTTCACATCACTTAAGCAGCTACCATGTTTACGTTCCATTAACTTGTCGCATGCCAAACGGATGTCAGGAGCGATTGTCCTTGGAACGGAGACGGTTTAAATTTTAATGACTTCATTTAAATGTTGCATGTCAGAGCGGAGGGTTCCCTGAACTTGAGCAGTAGGTAGTGTCAAGGGAAACAGCTTAATCGCACAGGCCTGCTGCCACGCACCGGCTCCTTGGCATACAAAACACTTCAGTGCTAAAATAACAAACCGCCTATTTCACAAAAACAGCTTGCCGTTCCAGTTTACACCTAATAATGTTGGATTTCCAGGCTTACATCGGAGTTGTGAGGCTCACACACTGCAAAACATCTCACAGGCACTGTATCTGTATCTACACCTTAAAATAAGCCATAAACACATGATGGAGTATGATTTATGCATGTATTGAGTGACCTGTGTAGTTGTGTTTGTCAGTTTCTATCTGACAGGTCTTATCAAGCGGCTGTGAGCTGATAGGATGTGATGTGCTCCGTTTATTCTATTTCCCAGATGAAAGCTCTGTGGACCATGTTCTCTCTCTCCTGTTCTCTTTCTTGACTCTCCCTGCTGCTAAACTCCTCCCACTGTCTTCCACCCTCCCGCCACACTGGCTGTTAACACAGCACAAACAAATGGGAAAAAAATAATTCCAGCTTTAAATCCCAGCACTAGATAAGCTGTTTTTTATCTGAAGTACAGTGTTTGTCCTTCATGAAAATTCATCGCCCCCACAAGAGGCAAAGGCAACACTATAGGTGAACTAAGCCGAGATAAACACTCTAATTGGGATGAAAATTGACGCCATTCATTATGGATGTCTGTCTTCAAAGGCAGCGAGAGCCACTGAAATGTTGAAAGGAAATTGACTTTCAGCGGTTGCTAGTTTGCTTTGAACAAGTGAGAATACGTCGATTAAACTCCAGCAGCATAAGACGGTTATGCAGATTACGATTGTTGTCTGACTAAAAAAGCACGCTCGTCTCATGCTGATGGCCCCTCATGACAAGAGAACAGAAGAGATAGAGGATTAATAAACTAATTCTATCTCTCTCGCTCTCTGTTGTTGCTCTAATCATCAACTTGAAACTCTGTCTCCTACAAAATTACATTCCCAGACAACTAAACTGCATTCGCAATTACGTTTTGAGAGAAACGTATTTTCTCCTGAATTACGGTCGCAGTTTTAAACGCGTGGTTAACGTTGGTTAACGCAAATTAGTTTTAACACCACTAATTTCTTTAACGCATTAAAGGGACTGTTTGTAACTTTTTAAGCGTATAAATGTAGCGGGTCGCCACACATGCGCGCTCGCATAGGCGCGTTCAGCCTGCACTTAGGCAGGAAAAGCCAACACTAGGATCAGATCTAAATCATGTTCATGGAGAGACCTTCGTCTGGTCAGCTAACATTACTGCCAAGCAGCTGAAATATAGAGTGATATTGTGGTTTTAGCTGACGTGTGTCGCCTCACTGTTTTGAGCGATGCTCGTTCAGGTATATTGAGAGCGAGCAAGCGCGAGCCCGACGCTGACTTTCGTTGATTTCACGGCCACAGGTGTCGCTGTTAAGAAGCATTTCTGAAAGTTACAAATAGTCCCTTTAAGGTACATTTTGAACAGATAAAAAATGTGTGAATAATTAACAATTAATCACAATTAATTATGGACAATCATGCGATTAATCGCGATTAAATATTTTAATCGATTGACAGCCCTAGTAAAAAAGTACAAAATATCGACTCAGTGATAATTCACATGAGCAACATCCACTTGATTTAATTTCACTGCTGTTTTTAAAATAAAACACAGCTTGGTTCGGTGTAAGACAAGATATTTCAATGGGTGATGAAGCTAATGTGTGCGACAGTGAACTTATTTTGCTGCTTTATGGGTTGAACTGATTACCACAAAGACTGATAAACAGCAGCCGAGACCAATATAAGGTCCTGTGTTAAATTTAATTAGAGACCCATCAACAATAGCTGGTGATAAACCTCAGCTAAATTGGCATCATTAGCTCTGAATTGTCCTCATTATTCAATAGGTCAAAGCTTTTACGTTAGTGAACAAGCTTTCATTTGGATTACATCTAAATAAATGCATGCAATATGTTTGTGTGCAATATGCTCTTTTGGAGGAGATAAATTGAAACAAGAGATTTTAATGATAGCATTTCTTTATAGAACACTAATAAACTGAGTGCAGTTGTGAAAGGAAAGAAGACTCAGTGTTTTGCTCCCCTTTTTAACAAATTTACATCAGGTTTCCATGTTGTTTTTCCAACAGAACAAAAGCAAAACAACACCCAGAAACAGCCTAAGGAAAGAGAATGAAAAGCAACAGCTCTAAAACACTCAGTAATTAAATTGGACATTAATAAATGCATTAAACTTATTTAGCTGTAACTTTGTGAGCAGTTGCCGATGTTCTCTAACTCATTACAGCTAAATGTCACCTGGATCTTAGTTACCAGGGATTCTGGAAATGAATCAGCAATACAACTTATAAGTCAAGCTGAGGGGGAGTGCAGGATTTCTCCCGGAGTCCCGCTGCTTTCCACTCCAGCCGTGAATGCACTTAAGTGAACAGGATGGAGCGGTAGGGAAGCTGAGGTCAAAAGCAAAAATGTTTTTACTTTTTTTATAAAATCAGCAGGAGACTATTTCTTAAATAAATGAAGCTGGGGTCAAAAGAAACAATGTTTTTACTTTTTATCAAATCAGTAGGAGACTATTTTTTAAATAAATGTCAGGCGTCTTTTATATATATGTAAATTGAAGACACAAAATAAAACATGTATTTGTAAAATCATTGGTTTCAACATTGTAACTTGCCAGAGGGTAACAGTACAATTACCAAACCTTTCCTAACACATATATCCCAAAGTATTATTTTACATAATACTTGTGCTTAATTGTGTGTTACAAACCTACAGTTTAAGCCTTTACTTTTCCTGTGAGAGCCAGCCGTGGTTCTCTCTCACAATGATGATATATTGTTGAAAGATCTGCCAACAGTTTGGGCAAGTTATACCACTTGAGAAAACGTTAATTAACAAGTTTATTAATTACTCATCAAAGAGAGGAACTCCTCTTTGATGCCTTCTTTTGCACTTTTGTGATGAAGCTTCTCCACCTTTTTCTACTCATACTGAAAATGTGTTCCGTTTTACAGTGTCAGCCACGATACCATCATGTGCTAATCAAACCACATGGCACAAGAAAAGGGCAGCAGCAGCACCACTCAGTCATCACCAGATGACTCTTATGTGACAGTGATACGAAACTGACACTGACTACTGTAAGCCCGTCTTATCAGCATTTGTATTTTCATGACCTGATGTGAGAAAAAAACAAATGCAAGTTTCCAATACAGTAGCCAATCAATTGTTCTCAAGTCTTAACACCCACATCTGAGTTTGACCTTCCTTTGAAAGGATTAAACAAATCATAAATGCAGGCCTTTTTCATCACTGTTGATGCTAGAGTAACATAATTCACAGTGACGGTTCAACGCTGGGCTACAAAATGCTGGTTTTCAGTCTCTCAGAATCAGTCAACAACAGACCTGAATCAAATGGACCAGCAACATAATGTACTCTCCTATCTCAACAGTGCATTTTTGGCCATCTCTGCATTTGTGTGCTGCCGGAATACAAATAAAGCAAAGAAAACATCCATTTACACAGATATCTGTCTTGTGTCATTTAAACCTGAAGTAGGCAGAACGTTTTTGGCATCCATAATAACCTTTCAGCATATTGTAATTCAAATGTTCTGAGAGAAAACTAAACTTCTGCACCTCCTCACGGCTCTGTTTTCAGGCTTTGAGAAATCTAGGGAGACTTTGGCGTCCAGTTGGTGGCGGTAATGCACCTCTAAGCTGGTTTGCCAACCGCCAATAAACACCAAAGAAAAAGAAGAAGAAGAATGAGGAGGACACAGGTATGTGAAATCATATTTGCTCCATTTCTACGCACGGCTGCTCGAAGTCTATGTTTGGTATCTAACGTTATGTGTGATAGGGAGGCTTTAGGCCTGGTGGTAATGCTTCCATCTTGTCCTCTCTATGGAAGCTCCTCCACCCTCTGTGGCTCTCTCACTGGCAGACACACACCTGCAGACTATTGTCTCATTAAAAAGTGATAAATAGAGGTAGCAGCACTCAGGATCTCATTGTTGATGCATGTGTCCAGTGTGGCTAAGGGAACAGGCTATAGTCTCCTCCTGGAAGGTATGTTTTAAAGCTGACCTTGTTTTTAAACATGATGAACATCTTTAAAGGCTTTTATTAATCAGTTTCCTACGGGGCACTTGAAGCAGCCTGTTGCCCAGGCCCTGTAGACTGGATCATCTGTTTGAAGGTAGGACTACCTACAAACAATTGGTCTGACGGAGGTCTCTCCATGAATCACTGCAGATTCTGGTGCTTTTCCTGCCTCAGCCTCCCGACCGTGGCCGGGAACAGGGGAGACACCGGAGTTTTGGTCGGAGACGATAACATTTCTCGCTGCGGAGCCCCGTCACTCCACAAGACACGTCCATATATACCGTATAATGTGTATACTGCACTATTTGCACTATTTTAAGTATTTACTAGTATTAGTACTATATTAGTATCACTTTTTTTAAAGGGACTATTTGTAACTTTGTACGCGCATAAATGTAGCGAGTCGGCACACGTTCGCGTGTAGCCGATGTACCCTCCTCCTCTGCCTGCTCGCCTTCACTCAGACAGCTCAGCTCGCTCCACCTCTAGACGTGAACGCGCGCTCACTACACACTGCAGAAGAGTTAGTTTAGCTCTGAGAATATCTAGTGAATGCACAGGGGACGTTTGTGCAGAAATAACTGCTGCAGCTCCTCCAGACCAACAGAGGCTTTCCCGTGTCTTGTGAAGTGACGGAGCTCTACAGAGATTTACGTTGTCTTCTCGTTACTGACCGGGTGCCGGTGTCTCCTCTGCTCTCTCCGGCTGCAGGCGGAGAGAGCAAAGCCTCGCTGCCTCAGCCTGCACTTAGGCAGGAAAAGCCAACACTAGGATCAGATCTAAATCATGTTCATGGAGAGACCTTCGTCTGGTCAGCTAACATTACTGCCAAGCAGCTGAAATATAGAGTGATATTGTGCTTTTAGCTGACGTGTGTCGCCTCACTGTTTTGAGTGATGCTCGTTCAGGTATATTTAGAGCGAGCAAGCGCGAGCCCGACGCTGACTTTCGTTGATTTCACGGCCACAGGTGTCGCTGTTAAGAAGCATTTCTGAAAGTTACAAATAGTCCCTTTAAACTAGGGCAATCTTAAAAATCTAAGTTTCTATATCATTTTGTTACAACTATTTGTGGAGAACCCATGTCAACCTTTATTTAGTTTTCTTGGGGATTTTAACCCCAGGTGTTGTTGTCCAACCTTGAAGCCCACTAGCATCATCACTTTACCTCAGCTACATATGGTCACCTACGAGTTGCAGCACATATGTGTTTTGGTGACCTTGATTTCAGTTTTTTTGGCAAATCAATACCAGAAGTAGCATACTCCAGGCATCATGGGAATTTAATGCCATCAAGCTGGCAACACTACATTCTACTTAGTGTTTCTCAACTGTCACAAGTTTTTTTATTAAATGAAGTTTTTACAGAATCATCACATCTTATATGCTGCATTAGTCTGTAATGATTCCCTATGATGCACAATTCTGAGCAGAGTAGTTACGTTGAATTAGTTTGTCCAAAAGAGTGGAAATAGCATCTCCAGTTTGATTGTATGTGTGTTCACTGTGTTAATATTATGCATTTTGTTGCAGACAGGCAAACTCACCGCACTAATCAACAGAATGACTCACTGTTTTAAGAGATATTCAAATTAATCCTGGCAGCAGCCTTTGCCTGATTAACCGAACCACTCTAGGCAACTTCTTGGCCACTGTCAGTAATCACTGTTGCCAAAAAAGTTGCCACAAACTTACAGTGACGAATGTGCTGAAATTCAACACAGATTCCTGGGCATATAACATCTACTGTTAGGTTTGCTGTCATGATGTTGTTGTTGTTGACAATGCTGTGAAGAATTACATTTAGGCTATTTGATTATTTTCCCAAACAAATTTGAGATCAAATCTTCACGAGAAAACGGATAAAGCTTGATTGCTTTTGCATTTCGGCATTTTGCCTGTCAACGCTGACGGAGAAATGTTGCCGTAGCAACAGTCTGTAGTAAGTAAGGCCCTGTATGCATTGAGAATCAATCGAGTTCAGCCATTGAACATTCCAATTCAGCTCGGGCCATTTGCTAAGAAAATGTATGAAAGGTGAAGTTTGACAGCATATATAAGGGCTTAATTATGGGGGGGGACACGGGTTACGTATATTTCTTCTTGTCAGCATATCTGTTTTCTTTTATTTATTTATTTTAATTTGATACAATTGGCCACAAAATCTGACTTTTATATAGATTATTCCTATAATTGTAGGCATATCCCAATGCCACAGAAATAGGTGACTTAGTGTTTCCTAAAAATGCACTTTCACAAAAAGTTTTTTCCGACATACTATACTGACGTTTTTTTCGATATGCTATACTGTGACTTTCACTTCGAAGTACTGTACGATGACTTTTTTTTATATACTCTACTATGAATTTTGTTCGACATACTATACTATGATGTTTTTTCGACATACTATACTGAGGGTTTTTGTACTTTTTTTTTTTTTTTTTTTTTGTACATATTGTGACTTTTTTTTCGACATACTATACTATAACTTTTTTTACATATTAAACTATGACTGACATTTTTTACAATATTCTATGCTATGATTTTTTTTTTACATACCATCCTATGACTTTTTAAAGACTTTTTTTTGACGAACTTTGCTATGACTTTTTTTTCAACAACTATGGTATAAATATTTATGACTTTTTCGACATACTATTACTTTTACTTACATTCTTTTTTTTTTACATACGTTGCCATGACTTTTTTTCGAAACACTAAACTGACTTTTTTTCAACATTATATACTATGACTTTTTTTTTTTACATACTATACTATGACTTTTATTTCTAAGTACTGTACTATGACTTTTTTTCGACATACTACGCTATAACTTTTTCATTTTTCCGTCGTACTATATTATGATTTTTTTATCAACATACTATACTGACTTTTTTTTTCGACATAATATACTATGACGTTTTAATTTTTTCGACATACTAAACAATGTCTTTTTTTTAAATATTATAATCTGACTTTTTATTCAACATACCAAAGTATGACTTTTTTTTCGACATACTATACGTTGACTTTTTCTTTTCGACATACTCTACTATGATTATTTTTTTTACTCTTTTTAAAAAAAACAAAATCATTGCATTTTATGTTGAAAAAAAAGTAATTGTATAGTATGTTGATAAAAAATCATAATATAGTATGTCGGAGAAATTAAACAGTCCTAGCGTAGTATGTCGAAAAAGAAGTCATAGTATAGTAGTATAGTATGTTGGAAAAAAAGTCAACATAAAGTATGTCGAAAAAATAAATAAGTCATAGTATAGTATGTCGAAAAAAAGTCATAGCATAATATGTTTGACCAAATAGAAAAAGCCATAGTGTAGCATGTCGAAAAAAAAGTCAGTATAGTATGTTGAAAAAATAATTAAAAAGTCAGTATTTCGAAAAAAAGAATCATAGTATAGTATGTTAAAAAAACAGTCGTGGTATACTATGTTGAAAAAAAAAAGTCATAGTAGAGTATGTCGAAAAAATTTAAAAAGTCATGGTGTAGTATGTTGAAAAAATAAAAAAATATTTTAGTATGTCTCAAATAAAAAAGTCATAGTGTAGTATGTCGAAAAAATAAATAAAATTCATTTGATTTAATTTAATTTCCAAATATGTTGTCCCAACAGTGGTAGAACATCCTATTGGAGAGGAGTGGAGGTGACTTTGTTTGATAGTTTTTGTTTGTATTTAATCTTTGGCATAACTGTGCTCATCCACATGTGGCATTGATTTCTGTCTCTCTGAAGATAACACTAGGAAAAAGTATAACAAAATCAATATAATATGCCATGTTCCTCCTCACAATAATCTCCTCGCCTTGCATCATTCGGGTGAATTTGACCGCTGGATCGTTTGTTTATTTTCCCCATACAGGCAGCTGCATTTTATGGGTTGTATTGGCCCTT
This sequence comes from Sebastes fasciatus, assembly GCF_043250625.1. Taxonomy (NCBI): domain Eukaryota; kingdom Metazoa; phylum Chordata; class Actinopteri; order Perciformes; family Sebastidae; genus Sebastes; species Sebastes fasciatus. The sequence goes on along the minus strand of NC_133803.1, from coordinate 19,712,758 downwards.
AAGAGGTATTTCAACAGGAGAAAAAGGACTGAGTGGGCTATAATCTGTCAAATATAAAATAACATTTTGCAAATGCAAAAGAGATCATTTCAATAACCCATCCGTAAATCATTATAATTGCAGTCTACTTTCCAAATATAAACAAGGATAATACACAAACCAAACACATTATCAAAAACAGTATTGCCTATCTTACGTAAATGTCATACCTGATTACTAAACTGCAAACACTTGAAAGATTAAAGTTTCACAAAGACATACTTTTGCTTTTACGACGGACATAAAGTTATGTGTAATTGCACGTCATGAATATTTTTCATACTTTGTTACATGTTAACATGAAAAAAATTTATCTTACTCCTCACTTTACACATTTTGCTTTACTGCACCAACATTATTGTTTTTGTACAAAGTCTCAATCAATGTGATGCCCTGAAATGTGTATATCACCGTAAGTAAAAGTAACTTTCTTTTAAAAAATAAAAATGTCAGTGTGAAATTTCTACCTAGGGCAACTTTGTATTTTATTTAAAAATCTAGTTTTATAATAAATACATATTTTGATATTCATATTGCTTTAAGGTTAGATATCAGGGCACTATTAGTGCAAAAACACAGACTTTTACGCCTATAGGGTATCAATATATTGATCAATTTCATCACTTTTTGCTGTATTTTGCAGTATAAAATACTTTTATGACCATCATCATCAAAATTATGATAAAACATGGTTGTGTTTTGTTCTACCTCAGGTAGGGGTATCTGAAAAACTAAAGCCCTTTGGAGGATTTCTACCTATACTAATAAATGAAATCAAAATTCCGCCTATATAAAGATATAAAAGCCAGCACAGCTGTGATGATGGACTACAAACATTTCACAGTTAACTACATTGTAGTCATGATCTTCCAGCTCCGCCTGGTAATGGTAGCTGCTGGTTGGTGGTCTTATTACCATCTTATTATCTATGTTGATTTGCCCGCTGAGAAAGGCAGAATATGGATATCAGACCATTAGGTGTTTAAGGTGACGTGCTCCTTTCCGAATCCCATGCCTGCAAACCACCTTTTTTCTATTACATGGGTGCCATTACATTCATTTCCCACTGAGGAAAGCCTTCAGTTAACGATGAGGAACGGCCATCAAGTGCGGTAAGCATTTGTTGGAGTGTACATGGTGTGACCCTTAGGTGCATACTGTATGTGTATTTATTAATTCACAGATAAGGGTGGAGAGCGCCGCTCCTTCTCACCAGGATTCATTATTTTCTGTTCCAAACTCCTGCTGGGTATGTTAATGCATCATGAATTTCCATAACAAAATAGGCATCAAGGTAGGCTGGAAAATCACTTCAACACAGCATGCAATTTAAATGTGCCATTTCGCAACCAATCATTCAGCGATGAGGACACGCTAGTCATCTCTGCAAGTTACTGCAGGGCACGTACAGGGTAAAGGACAGCATGTAAGGGTATTTCTAAATGTCCCCGTCGTTGTTTGACTGTCATCAGTCCCTCTGCTTTGTCCTCTTTATACCCTACAGTCTCATTAAAAGGTGAATAACTCGCAATATATTCCTCATAACTCGTAAAAGCAGAGGATTTTCAGTTATTGTTTACTGGGAAAACAGTTCAGAATGCATGACATCGGATTATGTATTTTCATGATACCTGTATGAACGTCATTATTGAATAGGATTCATAAACTCCATTAATAAATACTCATTTATCATCGTTGTCAAATTGCCTGAGCCTGGCGGAGAGGTGCTAACAATTCAAACGAGCTGATAGAGAAGATTAAAATGACACCAAACACCACTCTTTTAGGCTTTCCTGTCACAGAACGCCACAGCCTCTCACTAAACACCTCATCCTGGAGAATATACAGGGAGGATTTTCTCACTCACTGTTAACTGGCTCATTTATTCCTGCATGCAGTGGAAGAAAAAAAAAAAGAGCAGAGATTAAGCAAACTTGCCAAACAAAGTTTTGGAGCATGTCTGAGGCGAGCTGTCTGGATTGGAACAGACACCGACATTAATGGAGAGAGGCTAGAGCGTCTGTAGACAGTCAATGCCACCCGTCCCTCTTGTCTCCAGGCTAAACGCCTCTTGTCACAGCTGACAACTTCTGCAATTGATTAAGTCAGTCTTGCTGACAGGAAGACACAAGGTCACAATTATGATGAATGCTCTGTTGATTCTTTTGATATTATGGAGACTTGGGGGTAAAAGACTAATTTTCTTTTCTTGAGCTAACAATTATTAGATTGGTCAGTCAGCGAGCGATAGCACTGTTCGCAATAAATTCAAATTAATTTCTGCGAGATTCACTTGGATGAATCTCAAACGTGTTGCTGAACATCGCAACAACTTTTTCCCACTGGCTGTAGCAAAAAGGAATGAAAATTCAATTTCTGGGGCCGAATCGTTTTATTCATCGCACCATTCCACTGTGCATCTATCAGCTCAACAATCTATTAATGTAGCCTGTCAGATCTGAGCTTAGGTCCTCCTCACCTTCAGCGTCTGCGTGCCTCAATATCTCCCATCTCTCCAGCTCTTCACGGCTCAATACTCTCTGCTCTAATATATATGACCGATCCTTTCAGAAGCCAATTCAGGAGCTAACCACCACATTCCGGACTTCTATCGGGTCCTGATAACGTGAGGTTTGACCATCTGTCAGCGCTGTGACTGTTGGCTATAAACTTCACGCTCTGTCTTTTTATTCATCTGTTTCTCAGAGGAGAGATGCAGCCAGCGCCTGAGAGCCACGGGCGGAATCAGAAAGGAGAGAGAAATCAATTACTGCCTTTGCCTCTGCCTAAAACAAGCCGTGTCGGAGACCATCTACGAAAAGGAGGAAAAAAGGGGGCCGGTGGCCTTTCAAACTCCCAAACCTCAGGAGACGGGGCGGAGAGCATCCTGTCACGAGCTCTGACACCCAGCCATCACTGCCACCGGTGCAAAATAGGCCCCTGTCACACCTCAAAATGGGATCCAGCCACTTCATGTGCAATCAGGCCTACATCAGTGATTGATGACCACAGAGTGGAATATGAGGGAAGACAGCAGAGAAAAGGCTAAGGCAGAAAAAGTGAAGCCATTTTGAGTAGTAAGCTTTCTAAAGCCTATGCAATTTAGTATCCCTAATAGTGCGATGGTGAATCAAAACTTTGTGATTGAAAGAAGTCAGTTAAACAAAGTGTAATAGGAGCTATAAAAGCAACACACTGGCACAAGAGAAATTAATATGGTTGTGTGAAGCAGGGATCCAAAACCCAACCGGAAAAAAAACCAAACCGTTCAATGACGTACAAACCAAACTGTGGGCTTGTTGAACCGTTGCACCACTAAATACAGGCCTGCTAATTATTTGATGAGAGACATAGAAGAGGCAATTATCTGAACATAGGCCTACATGACTAGGGCTGGCCCAGAAGCTTCGAAGCGTCGATCTTTGCCATGGTAATCAACCTCCAAAACAGTATTCGAATGCTTAATTTTTTGTTTTTGATATAAACTGGAAAAACAAAGTTCGGAAACTTGTGTTTGGTGGATTATTTCTCTGTTGTTACAATGCTAATTGGCATTGTATTTTACATCGTTGGAAAGCCTGTTTATTTACCTTCACAATGATGTCCAACTTGTAAGGATCATGCATTTGTGGGATGAGCAGCACAGCTGATTATATGGGTAGCGCCCAAGAAAAATTTGCCAAAATGCTCCGTCAATGGTAAACAGTGTATTCTCCTGTTGGAATTGACTCTTGTTTTGAGTTGTTTGGTGGATTGGATGATTGAACTCTCTATCAGTAACAAGGAACTAACAAGACATATTGGCAATTTTACACTTTATTCATTTAATACACCGTCAGGAGCCTCAGTAGCGGTGGAAGATCCATACGCAGCCACAACAGCCTGGCATCCTCCTCCTCATGCTGGTCACCAACCTGGTCACACGTTGCTGTGGGATGGCGTTCCATTCCTCAACCAGGATTCGTTGCAGGTCAGCCAGCGTGATTGTGTTGGTCACTCTAACACGTACAGCACGCCCAAGCTGATCCTACAAGTGTTGAATTGGGTTGAGGTCTGGACTCTTGGCAGGCCGTTCCATTCTCTCTACTCCCACATTGTGGAGGTAGTCTGTGATAACCCTGGCTCTGTGGGGGCGAGCGTTGTCATCTTGGAGGATGAAGTTAGGTGCCAGATTGTGGAGATATGGGATCGCCACTGGCTGCAGAATTTCATCCCGATATCTCACTGCATTGAGATGGCCTTCAATGATGACAAGCCTTGTTTTGCCAGTGAGGGAGATGCCGCCCCCCACCATGACACTGCCTCCACCAAAAGCTGTTACTCCATCAGTGCAACAATCAGCATAGCGTTCTCCATGTCGTCTCCATACTTTGACCCTGCCATCCAACTTTGGCAGACAGAACCTGGACTCATCAGTGAACATGACATTCCCCCACATGTTCAGGTTCCATTGTCTATGTTGTCGACACCAGCACAAATGGGCCTGACGATGAAGGGCAATCATTGCAGGCTTCCTGGTAGCCTTATGAGAATACACTGTTTACCATTGGCGGAGCATTTTGGCAAATTTTTCTTGGGCTTCACCCACATAATCAGCTGTGCTGCTCATCCCACAAATGCATGATCCTTACAAGTTGGACATCATTGCGAAGGTAAATAAACAGGCATTCCAACGATGTAAAATACAATGCCAATTAGCATTGTAACAACAGAGAAATATTTGACCAAACACAAGTTTCCGAACTTTGTTTTTCCAGTATATATACAGTATATAAGTATGCAATAATAATGTATAAATCCCCAAATACCCAATGAAATAAGGAATAATCCCACAACATTATTCGTTATTCATATTCAACATTAATTATTAGTTATTCTCAGACGGATATCGCTGTTTGTTATGTGTCGAGGTGCGTTTGTGTTCAGTAGTGCGGCAGCGGCACTGTCCCGAAGCTTCGAATACCTTTGAATATTCCTCACCAAAGCTTCGATGCCAAAGAAATGGTATTCGGGACAGCCCTGTGCATGACCATTAAGTAGCCTACCTTAATTCATGTATAAAATCAGTGTTACGGCTTCATATCATATAGAAATATAATGTATTACTATAAATATATGTATATATATATATATATATTATTTATATATTTCTGAGTACAGGAAATGATTGTTTTTCTTCTCCCTAATGTGTAAGGGATCTTGAGAAAGATCATCTTTCACAGCCATTTCTCTTTCTAATGGCCGATAATTTAGTTTTGACATAGTCACACTTCTTTCTAAAGCAAGGTATGACATCTATCAGCAAGTATAAGTGCTTTTATGATATCAAAATTCTCGGCTTTGTATTTTATACAACCTTATGTTTACGTTGTGTCTCTACAAGTCCCTGAACTGCAGGTGAGGCAGCTGAAATTAACTAAAATCCATTAGAGTGAGAAAATCATTTCAAAGCACTAATCATTCTTGCAGAAAAGAATCTCTCAAACTCATGAAATGACTTTGGGCTGTCTCTATTTACTTAAAGACTTTTCCCATATCACATTCCTATGAATGATAAGTGAGTGATTATGAAGACAGAATGCAGAGCTATTTCAATAATACAAGAAATCCTTATTGGAAAAAGTGAATACCCTTATTTCACAGTTACAAGCGAGCCCTGATTGCTCCAGACATTTTGAATGATACCCAATCCCTCCAGCCACCTTCTACCTCTATAAAGCCAGAATGTGCTTTGAGGGGGTTAGAGTTAAGCGGAGCCATCATCACTATAGTCCAGCCACTGAGATATGAACTCAATAACACACTGTTTTCTCCAGCTATTTGGTCCAAACCAGCTGGTGAGGCCGGAGATAAAACACAGCATCTGGCAGGGGGAGACAGTGGACCTTTCGTCACAGCGTGCACATGTGTGTCTGTCTGTCTTGGTATGTGTAGATGTAACAGCGTGGACGTGCGTGCGTGGTGTCTGCCGAAAGAGGAGACGTGTCACAAATCGCTGCTTCCATCCACGTGCCGGGGACAGTGTGCCCATCAGCTTGGCATGATTAAGGCCATGAGAGAGGCTCTGATTGTGGGATGCTGGAGCGTGAAGCCGCTGGGGAGGAGCAGAGAGGGACGTGGCTGGGCCAGAGAGAAGGGAATGGAAGAATGGATGGGAAGCCCAGCTGGCGACTGCTTCTAATTGGGCTAAGCAGGTTTCCATGGCTGACCAGACCCATATGCAGCGTGGATCTAAAGAGAGAGAGCGGGCCATAAGCAAAGTAGCCGGGCAGGCCAGGCTGTAGGGGCGGAGGAGCGGGGGTGGGGGGTGGTGTAAGGCGGGCAGGCGGGCGAGAGGCTGGTCACACTCCAGCAGTCACAGCCTCTTTGTGACAGGGGGCAGAGAGAGCCAGCTGTCATCCCCTGACAGGAACACACACACTCCTCCATGTGTACTGATAACAAAAGGCTCAGCGAACACACAAAAACAGAAGCATAACAAAAAAAAGCCACTTATGAAACAACTACTTTAATCAAGGCATCCGGCATTCATTGAGGAAAGGAATGAAATCGGCCACAAAAAAAAACAAAAACACAGCGTGACAGACAGAAAGGGGCCTGATGAGAAGAACCAGGGGGTAAGGGTGTATTGAATTATTCCCGCCGGATATTTACTGCATGCCATTGGAAATGATTAGAAGTGATTAAAATGGAGGTGAACTGACAAGGGGAGTGTGGATTCCCCCTCCGTCACCACCACCACCACCCCAGCCACCCCCCACCATGCCTGTTAGATGGGGGTGTTAGTGCATGTCGTGCTCAGGGGGCGAATCGATTCACTTCACACTCTCGGCAGCATTAATTAATGATCTGTTCTCTGTATTGTACAGTCACTGGCTGTCACGCTATACTTTCTTTCCTTAACTTCCCTCCATCCTTACCTCACCTAACTCTCCTGAGGCCTCTCCTTTCCTTGTATACATTCCCTTTTCCATTCTACAAAGACATAACACCACAACACCGATGCACTTAAACATAAACGCTGACACAAACAATAAATGTACCAATAAGGATTATAATATTGAAACAGAATATATGTTTGCATGGAACATAAATTCTTGGAGCGTCATTCATAGGCCTTTGTTTTTATTTATTCATTCCCTTTACAACCGAGCAGATGTCTGGAGGGCAGACAACAATCCTGTTTATGAGAAAAGAGAGAGGGAGAAGAGAAAGGTAGGAAGTCAAACCTGATGTACAAACCTATGGCTCACTGCTGCCCCCTACTGTATGAACAATAGTACTCTACACACAATGCCCTACACAGATTTATCCTAAAAGAAGCTTTAATACTGTCAGGACAAAAAAGTGTTTTCTTAATATTTTCTAAAAACCAAAGGTCTCGAGTTTGATTTCTCGGCGTGCAAATGCGTCCACGCTTTTTGTGTGCACGCACAAAATACGATATTCTCTGAATGTGTAAGAATAGTCCTCTGACTTACTCACTTCATGTTTGTTCTGTTAGTTTGACATTTTCATTGAGATTTTTAAAATGCCAATAAACCCCCTGAAAAATGTAAACTGTTACTCGAGAAGTTTCATTAAGTGAAACACCTGCGTTGCATTACATTCATGCCCATTCGCACTAACTATGTCTGTGTAGGCAGGGAGTTAGAGCGATCGGAGTGACTGCAGGAGTCTCCAGGGGGCTGAAAGAGACAGTAAACTAAGCCACGAGAAAAATCAGATCACCTTGAATTTGCATAAACAGCCTTCAAATGGCTGCGCAGAGGGTGTAAGTGTTAGCCATCCAGGCCTGAATAACTCCCAGCCGCGGATTAGTATTGGGTTCACCCAGGTCATTTAACACTTAAGACAGTCTCCGGGGAGCCTATTCATGTTGGACAAATTGTTTTGCCTTTACAGCAGTTCTGCGGCGCACAGGGGTGTTAGTGGCGTTCTGAGGAGTAATTTGCCGCCTGTAGTGAGGGACATTTTGCACCCTGTTCCTTTCCGTTCAGAAAGCGGGGCCATATCAAAAAATACTAAATGGCAACAGGAGCAACACCACCGCCAATTACATGGAAATAGTCCCCGTCTGGGTTAAGGTCCCGAGGACGGGCTGAAGACACGGGGAATAATGAGCGTGTTTCCTTCTTGCTTAAAGCAGAACGGAGCACTCGGATGAAATATGGAACACAAAACTTGGTGAACCAGCATGGAAATACGAAAACTTTGCAAAAGGTGGACATACTGTAGATTGTCAAGTTATGGAGGGAATCAGAAGGTTATCGAGTAACTCCAGAGTTTGTGTGTGTGTGTGACCTAGAGAAAATTGCTTTTGTTGGCTACGAGTCAGTCTGGCTTCGTGACACTGGAGAGCAGGGATAGACATCCCTACAGCATCCTGCCAAGTGGGATTCGCTGAGTGTAAACATCCGTCCTGTTCTACATCATACAGCTGTTTACACACATGAAGGACATCTGGGAGGGCAAAGAATAGTTCGGGCGATCAGACATGTTATTTTACTTCTCTGCTTTTCAACGACTCCCATAAGACTTCTAAGCATTTTTTGGTCTCACTTGCATCAGGTGAACCAGAGCTTCTTCTGGTCCAAAGCAGTGATTATTATCCCTGCAGAAAAGCAATTGGAACAAAATGCATCCCCAACTGAATACAGTACGACTGTAAACTAGATTTGTTGCTAACTAATTATGCATTTCCCATGCAATTTATAACACAGCAATGCCTCCAGTAACACTTAACTTCTGGAGCTTGATTAATGGCACCATGCTGGAAGCCTAGAAATAGGAGGTGTGGAGAAAGAGCTCAACATCGCCAGCATCAGCAGTCTGGACCCGCTCCTTCTGTCACCCGCTCCCATAAAAGTAAAATGCAGCAGGTTTGGAAAACAGCCTTGTCCTGTTTGTCAGAGGGCTTGTCGTAAATGTCGTGTTTGTCAAGCCCCAGAGGAAAAAAGCTTTGGTGATAGCACTCATCACCACCGCGGCACTTCATCTGCTGGTGCCAGCCAAATGTAGTGCAAAAGGGGTTGTTTCAGAGAGCGCTATTTTGTTGCACTGCAAGGTGATAAGCTTCAACGAGTTTGATATTTTCAGTCCTACTGCACAAATGATTGTGCTGTATCAGCGATGCTTTGATAGGGTTGTTGATCAATAGCAATTATGAATGATTACTTTGGGTTCGGGAATTTCAGGCTTTCATCAAGTCGCTTAGAAACTCTGTTTTGTTTTCTGCTTTGGTACAAAATTTCCAACCTGATTCACCTGCTCAGCGATGGAGGACGGTGCTACACTGCAAGCAAACAATCAGCATCACAAGGTATTTTGTCAAGCTAAAATGACAAACTACTATTATTACAGCGCATTGCATTTGTGATACATCACCTCTATTTCTGTTGGAGCTCTAATTAAGTAGCTTACTCATCTCTATTGTGAATATGGCTTTATTATTTGTTTCAATTACTGCACTCCATAAAGCCGTGGCAGAGATTTGATTTATCAGTGTTGTTGCAATTTGTTGGTTGGAGGCTGATTACTCGATGACCCTTAATGATAAACTGTTTTTTCTCGCATACTGTTGGAACATGCAGCTCAGGTACATACTAGGGCTGTCAAAGTTAACGCTATAACGCAAATTAGTTTTAACGTCACTAATATCTTTAACGCATTAACGCAACTTGCAATTTTTAGGTTGTAGTGGGCTCAGTTTTAAAGCTAGAGTGAAGATCCTATCATATGCTATCCTAGAAAACCTAAGGAGTCCATTGGTACCAACCATGTCATACTAGCTTGTCACGAAGGAGGCTAAATAACGCTCCAAACTCACGCTAAATTTTAGTGAGGAAAAACTGGCATGGTCATTTTCAAAGGGGTCCTTTAACCTCCAACCTCAAGATATGCATATTATAGCCTCTTTTTTATGCTAAATACAGTACCTGTGAGGGTTTCTGGACAAAATTGTCATTGTTTTGTGTTGTTAATTGATTTCCAATAATAAATATATTCCGTACATACTGTATGTTTGCATAAAGCAAGCATATTAGCCCACTTAAATACTTGACAAATCTCTATTTAAAGTATGTTTTGAACAGTTAAAAAATGTGCAATTAACTTGCGATTAATCGCGATTAACTATGGACAATCATGCAATATTTTAATCGACTGATAGCCCTAGTACATACCCGAGAACACAATATCTGATTTAAATCACATTATTGAACAATATCAGACTATATAACACTGCAGGGATTGCTCATTGATGTTTCCTCTCCATCATACTGTATGCTTTCGTAAATCAAATCAGTGACTCACTTATGAATGATGTGAGGCATTCGCACTTGCTGTTTCTCTGTGTTAATGTTGAATAGGACTAGCTGAACATGAGGCACAAAAGCAGTAATAATAGAGCGCCTTCTCGACTTGAAGCCGCCACCACACATTGTGAGCCTGCTTAACATTCACCTGGTCATACAAACAGTCCCGTGTTAACTTCATGCTTCCACCCTCAGATGTAGAGCAACAAAGGAACCATATGAGAATTGAAGAAGCGAGTGAAAAGAGGACGACTCAGACTATTCTTATGGACAATTCACTAATCTAATTTAACGGTGCTCCACTGACTTTAGCCCCGATTGAATCAGAATTAGCATAGCGATGGCACAATCATTTGCTTCATAATGAAGTGAGAAGTTAGAACCCAGCTGCTACTAAAATAGAAAATGAACCACGCTGACATGAGGTGCATATACAAGTAGCAACACCATCTGACTATCAACCACACTTATCGCCCACTAGTCCCTCAGCCTATTTACAATGAGCTGACTTTTTGATTGGATGCCCATAAATTACAGTGAGGATGCCGAGGTTTACTGAAGGACACAACAACAAAATGCTAACCTATTTCCGCTGGTACCGACCACGAAAAAGGCACATCCTACAAAGAGAAGTTGAATGCATTAACCGTTCAAATGTAAAGCATTTTATGACCATTGTAAACCAATATAATTCAGTGAAGAAAACATTGTATGGTTCTTTATAGAATATGCCGTCTTTAACTCCTCTACAAGTTTACTTTGAGGAATATCTGGAGAGCTTTTCGGTTAAGCACTACTCGTGAATATTTGAAGTTCTCTCTCTCCAACTTTTATGGGAGTCTTAAGAAAATCATGTAAAAGCACATCCACTCAGAGCAGCTACTCTTCTGTGCAACGTGCTGCACAGCGCCTCCATCTCCTTTTATTAAAACATAATCAGAAATACTTCTCAGGTCTCAAAGGACTGCGGTGCCCTGCCAGCAGCACAAATATGAACTGGGCTGCTTTTTAAAAAGTGTTAGCTTGTAAGCTGCACATTCAAATTATGAATAAAGGAGATACACAAAAGCAGCCACACATGCAAGTTGAAAGCTAATTAGAAGTGAGTGTCACTGAAACAAACTTTTTATGCCAGTTTTTGAAACAAAATGAGGTAAATAACAGACCCGTACCCACGGGCAATGTACAACAGTGATATGGTTGAATATCTTAACTAAACTTAGTCAGAGGTCTGTTATAAAGAACACTTCTTTTTTAAGTTTCTCTTTACTTATTCATGGGTTTCATAACTTCCTCTTAAGCTCTCATCCATTTACATATTTTTCCATCTCCCTTTATTATTGGATATACCAATCTCCCGATTCTACACTTGGGTGCTGATTCGATATGTATTGCGATTTTTAAGTATCGCGATTCGATATTACGATTTATTGTGATTTTTGTTCATACACTCATACACTTCTGGAGACTTTTACTTTGGAAAATATCTAAATTAATACAGTAAAAATGTTTGATTTTCAGCATGAATGTAATCAGAGATGTCCTGGAGTCAAATGCATCAGTCATTGTCAGATTGAGGCGTTTTTCCCCACAATCAGTTTACAGCATAACTCAAACAATATTGCCCCCATACACACAGATAAACAACCTCCAACAGCTATTTCACAAAAGTCTAAATTAAATCAAATGTCTTTGCTCGCATGCCAATTAGAAAATTCATGAGTGCAACTTCAAATGGAGGCGTTGACAACAAAGTTCAGACAATCCATTGAGGACTGGAGCTAATCTGAAGATCAAAAGGTTGATACTGACACAGAAACCAATAACTTTAAAACTAACTTTGACATGAAATAACTTTATGTGGCCAAGAAATACTCACACACTTCTTTCACACACACATTTCTTCATCTCAACTTTTAGGACAATGAAATCTCAAAAGTAAAGTATTCATTTCTTGTGTAGATACCAGAATTGTCGTAGGACTGTTAGGCATCCTCTTATGGAAGTGTCGGGTACAGTCACAATCAACAGATGGTGAGCTACTGCCTCTTCCCCCCCCAGGGCAACAGTAAAATTAAGCTTGTGAAATCTGTCACAATCCATGGTGGTAAATGTCTCGCAGTTCCTGCAAATGCTAATGAAGCTCATGTGAGGTCCAAAACCGAGCAGGGGTGGGCAGGGAGAGATGGTGTCCAATTTAAAAATGACACTGTGTGACAATCTCATCCTTCTAGAGGCCAGAGAGTTTTCTCTGGCCCGTGGACAGACATTCACAAATGAGCGCCGCTCAAAGATGCCAGTGACATTCAGGTCGCCATTGTGTCCGTCTCCTTTGAGACTCACCCCCAACACGTTCCATCAGAGGCCTGGATGAAACCTGCCATTGCTGGCAAACGCTCGCCTTCATTAGATGGGAGTATGGCGATGAAGTTAATTATGTTCTGCTGCTTTTGAGTGAAATGAATTTAAAAACAGTGGGGATGCAGATATGGGACATTTGAAAGACCTCCACTCAGCTGGATTTGAACTTGAAAAAGTGTCCTTGACATAGAGACTTCAAAAAGAGAGTACTGGTGTGACTTTGGTTTTTATCTACTAATGAACATATCCAGAAGCCCTACTGCTTCATATCACACATGCACACATTGCACTCTTCCATAATTGGCACCAATGTTTCAGTCACTACTTCAAAAGTTTCATATCTATGCAGAAAAGTTGGTTAATTTCTGTAAATAAAAACAATATATACCAAAACTGATTATTAGCCTATTTGAATATGTACAGTGAGGATATTTGGCATCTATTCTCTTACAATTATAACTTTTGCTCCAAAACCACATTAGATGCAGAGCCCGACAACCATTATACAGAATCTACTATGACTGGCTGTGGTTATTCCCCTGTTAAGCTTGTGCCGATTGGCAATCGGATTGACGATTAAAGGGATGATCGACAAACGTTTTTTCCTACACCGATAAGAGCGATTTTCACTAACTTCCTATCAGAGCTCAGTAAGGGATAATGTACAGCGAGCCGGTCATTGATGTGAAAGAAACCCAGACAGGGTCTCTCATTGCCCTGAAGGGGTTTCTTTCACAACAATGACCAGCTAACTGTACATTATCCCGCTTATTACATGGCTACTTACTTAAGAAATCAATAATTTGACACAAAAACGGTCCGACATCAGAACTGCGCCCATAGCAACGGTCTGTTATACATAGCAACGGTCTGCTATAAAGAAATAACAGACCGCAGAACGCCGTGACTAACCAAGCAAAAGAGTACTCAACAAAGCCGTGTAATAAGATGTTATAAAAAAAAACAATCTCTAGAATCTGCAACCTACTGTGCATTTAGAGATGTGTCAGGTTGAGCGGCATGTCCGCCGTTATGGATATGATTTGGACTGTGATATTAAAGGTAAGATAATAATGTTAAAGGAAACATGATGCTGTGATTTTGTCGCATGTAGTAAAACGTAATTTTAAAGTAGTTTTTCCATAGGTTTTCATGTATGAAAAGTGAAAGTGAACACTATAAACGGACTTCTTGATTACTATAAGCAAATTATTTAAACAGCGTTTGTATAGGAATGATCCTTTACCAAGCTTTACAATCCATATAAGCGGTTGATCACTGTAACCGTGATCACTATAAGCGGTTTCCAGTGCACCGCTGGATTTTACGATATCTGTCTGAAGCATAACAGAGTACAACTACAATTTATGAATACAAAAAGGAACAGTTACATTTGTTGAGTGCTGCCATGGTTTGAGATTATTTCAGCTGTGTGTCATACCTCTTTTTACGTCCCGGGTGCCGAAAAGACTTCCGCCAAGGACACACTGGTGTTTCCTTGCTCTCAGCTCCTCCAGAAGCCTTCTCGCTCCTTGTCTCCTCCAGGTGCATTTAAGGGATTAGATGATCCTCCATGATGGCAGAGGGGGAAACAGGAGGAGAGAGGACACAAGGGAACATAAGTTAGCATAATGAAAAGCACCCACTTTCATGACAATTTGACCAGTCAGAGCAAGAAAAGCACAGGTGTAATTAATATGTTTTGTTCTTCTTCTTCTTTGAGGTATTTATTTGTTTTGTCTTATCTTTTAATTGATTTGTTTTCTTTGTTAGATATGTGAAATACATGAAATGTCATGTCTCTCTTTCTTTGATTGCTGTGGAAATTCTGACTAAACATTTCATTGTATAATTTAATTATTAATATTGTTAGTCTGTCTATATGTTTATATGTTTATATGTAAAATTCAATAAAAAATATTGTTTAAAAAAAAAAGATATACAGTACCATCCTGTATTATATGTCAGTGTCACAAAAGAAAAAAAAAGTTACTAAGAAAACTTTCATTTATACCAAAAGGCGTTAAAAGAAACCAAGAGAAGCTCATTGTGAAGAACACTGAAATATCTGCCTACAAGCCCCTCAAGCTAGCTGATAACAGTCAGTGCTTAAACACACTTAGCACCACAGAGCCAAGAATAAACATGTTAGCAATAGCTGCAAGTACTTAACTTGTTGAAGTGAGGCTGTGGATCCCAACAGAGAGAAAAATAAAAATACAGCTGTGGTCACACATCCCATATTGTCTGGTTCCAGCGTGCATTTGTGGCCTACAGGTGATTTGACACCTGGGCAGGTAACAAAAACACACATCTCTCTTCCACAACATGGCTGCTGGCAGTCAAGCATGCTCATTGTAGCAGTAGTGTCTGCAGAGCTTGCAGCCAGCTTGGCCGAGTGAGGAGAGAGCTTGAATGCACCTTGAGTTGTATGAATAAGCTACCAGGCTGCACTTCATTCATGAATGTAACACTATTATCCAAGAGACTTGTTAAAAAACTTCAAAATGTAGCTAGGTTGTGTATGTGTGTCAATTTTCAATCTAACGGCACCATAGAGCGCCGCACATGTGTGCTTCAGGAGGAATGTGTCCTACAACCCAGAAATTACTTCGAATTTCAGCACTCCTGGTTCCCTCGGCTCGAAGTCAATGTTTTTTTTTAATGGGTTTTTAGTTAGATGCCTAAAATAAGGTCTGTGATTGAAAGTTTTGTTCTACGATACAAATTATGTCAGTAAATATCCCACTCGTGAAGTTTAAAACCTTAACGTGTCTTAAAGGTCCCATACAATGCTCCTTTTCAGGTTCATACTTGTATTTTGTGTTTCTACTAGAACATGTTTACATGCTGTAATGTTTAAAAAAAACTTTATTTTCCTCATACTGTCAGCTTGAATATACCTGTATTTACCCTCTGTCTGAAATGCTCAGTTTTAGTGCATTTCAACGGAATTGTAACAGAATTGTGTTGCCTGGCAACAGTTTGGGTCCATGTTTACTTCCTGTCAGCTGATGTTATTCACATACACGGCAACCAGGAATAAACTGGGACACATCTAGAATGTTTACATTTAAAACCATGTAAAGGACTAAACATTGTATATTTGTGACATCACAAATGGACAGAAATCCTAACGGCTTGTTTCAAACGCACAATCTCTGAATACGGGCTGTGTGTATTTCTCCGTATATTGAGCGTTTCGATACTTTCACGGGATTTATAAAGCACTTAAACCTGCTTTATCATATAAAAGACATGTAAATCATACTTTTAACAATATGGGACCTTTAAAAAAGGCAGTTGCTAACAAGTAGCTAAATGAGACTACAAGACGTCATCACGCCGACTCGTCCGCCTATACAGCCTCGTCGTGTATACTCACGTTCATGCGACCGTGGTGTAGTTCTTTATAGCCTAACCTTAGCTTTTTACTTCTGGCGATTGCATTTACACTTCAAAAATCATAAAAAGTGGTGTTCATATGTGAAGATTATCTTGCTGAACATAACATGTAATTGTCACAAATGTTTGTTTACCACAGAGCTTATTTTCTCCAATAATTCCAAATTCAACGGAAAAATCCCATTGGCTTTTTGTCGAAAGAACCAGTTCGATGCTTTATTTTAAATCTATGAACAATACAATAAACAATTAAACTGATACATGGGTAAATAATACATGTAAAGGAAATGAAGGGATAAATAAAACAAATTTAAATAAAATAAAGTAACATAAAACATGTCATGGGTTAATATAAATGAATATAATCAGCAAAATCTCACCGTTTTACGAGCCTTTTTGTTTTTTGCTGAAGTTATTGTCTTAATATATAGTTCCATTTTTTTCTTGAAAAGATTAAAGTGAGGTTTAACTCTCGCAAATTTACATTTATGAATGTAAAGTTACCAGTGCGATGCTAACTTCGTGGTTGGCCTACAAAAATACGTCATCCCTGCAGCACTCTATTTTGCATAATTATGCTGAGTGTAACAAATAAGATATGTAAATAAACTGCTACTATACAAGGTGTGAATATGTGCAACAATAACACATTTACAGATGACCACAAAACATTGTGCATCTGTATTGAGTGAAGCAGTTTGTTCAAGTTCAATTGTTTATATTGTTATAAATTGTTAGTTTTCAAACTGAAAAGTGCGTTTTAAAATGACAGCATTTGAACTTCAGTCCAAGATTCAAGGAATAAAATTGCCTTTATCCACACACAGGGGTTTTGTCTTTGCAATATAGGGCAAACTCACCACCGGCATTATAAAAGTTCTTTGCTGGCCTCTTTTTCAAAAGCCACTACCATGCTAAATTGGGAAGCCAGCTTCTCTTAAAGATTTGTTCTTGGTTTAACAAGATGTTTTTTATTCTAGACTGAAGCCTAATTTGTAACCAGGAAAGACACTCCAAGCAAAAGAACTAAAGAGGACCGGGTGGTTTTAAGTTCCCCAGTCCAAAACTGATTTGATTACAAAACTATATAAACATCATCAGGACCAATTTACACCTAAGCAGTAGGTTGTGGATTAGCCGTCAAAACCTCTAAAGAAAACATAAGTGAATCACTGAATTTTGGTGGATGCTATATGGGAAGGCAGAACTATCAGGATTGACGTAAAAAATATTTAGCCCATCAACAGCTAAGCAATGAGAGAACTGACTGGGTCACGTTCACATGCTTCCAAAGGAGGAGGTAAACAAATTATCCTGTTATGTGCTGTCAATGACGGTGCGTATTAGGGCCGGAGAACCCAGTGGGAAATCACACAGAGTAATGATTAGAGATTCAGAGCCTGCCAGTGGATATGTGTGTCTGCTGTCTGAGGGTGAACGCTTCCCCTTAACCAGGCTATGCCCAACAAGAGCTCCTGTCTATTTTAGACACAAACCAGTCAGTGAACTAATGGGTTAGCAGATCTGTAGTGGTTTCCCATTTGAACAGAAAAATTAATAATCTTTAATCTTATCTGCATGAAGGACACTTTCTCATTTTGCAGTTTATATTAAAACTCACCTCATTTCGATATATCAGGTTATGATATGTCTGCCTTTTGTGTTTTATTCGCAGGAAGGCATGATACACAGGAGATGGTTTGAATGCTAATTATCTGTCTGGAGCAAAAGAGAGAAAAACAACCCTTTCACATCCCTGAGCTTTCATTCTGGCTCAAACCTCACCGCTACGAGGTGTGATGTGTTTCTTCATTCAAGGCCAAATCTCCATCCCTCATGCTGGAGCAGACAAGAGGACTGATTGCACTATATTGCCCCCGTAATTTTCCATGCTGGATGGGGTCACTCAGTCAAGACGAGGAGCAAACTGCAAACAGTCTTTGGCTCCAACTCTCGAGTTGTGAATCAGACAGCAGTTCTTTCCCAGAGATGCAGCATGATCAACCTATTGAAATTTTAAAGCAGCACTCATACAATGAACAATAGTTTCCTGGAGTGAGACAATGTTGACTGGCAGGGATAAATCCAATGAGCAATTGTGCAGGTGGTAACTGTGTGGATGAGGTTCACCTTGACCTCAGATACTATTAGTGTATCTTTCCAGTGGCGAGTTCAATGATACATGTCTTGACTTCCTACACAGTGAGGAAGAGGCTGAAAGTTTTAAAAAAAGGAGCCTCTGCCAAAACAAACAGAAAGGAGGGTAGGAAGAGAAAGAAAGCCTGACAGAGATGATAAGAAAACAAAATATTAGACATTAGACAAAGCAGTGAAATGCATCAGACTGAATTCTTTGTTTTCCCAAGTTAAAAGCTCAACTATCAGAGCGTATCTGCCGTCTAAGTGGTAAACAAGACTCCAGAGCAGCAGTGGATTTACCTTCCTTTTATTTAACAAACATTCATCCATTTTTACATAAAATATTTTAAATTTGCATTAACTTGACAAACAGTGCATATATATATATATACATATAACATTTAAAGAACCATTACAGGGAGCTAATTTGGTCGGATTGGTAATCTAAAATCCTTTAAAAAATATTACAATGCCCATGGAACAAATGAAACTGGCACAAACATGTTTTTAATCCTCAAAGTTGAACCTTCAACACCTAATTATTTAAAACATTCCACATTACAGTGACAACCTCTTTGGCAAAAATAATGGGGGGCCAGTGGTTAAAGAACAATAACAATTCAAGAACAAAGACAGTCAAGGGTTTTAAAGATAAAAGTGCTAAACTCATGCATTATTAAAAAAGACAAAAACTTCTAGAAAAACAAATCAATACAGAAACTTCAAAACAGGTCATAGTTTTCACTGTCACTTACTTAGTGAAGCGGTGCTTTGCATTGTCTGGTTGGGATGCACTTTTGCTCCCTGTGAGAGCGTTTTCAAGCTGGGCTGTTCATTACTGGCTGTTCAGTCCTTGATCAGACATTTGACAAGTGATTAATCAGGCAGGCGGCCTCAGAGGAGCAACTGAAAGTTAATTTCCACACTTCTGCATGCGGAGATGAATTTGAAGCTTGTGCAGGCGGAGTAGCTGCCTTAGTCACGCTTTCAGGGTGACCCCTGCCCCTCACATTTGCTAGGATTACATCCAGACTGACAGCCCCGCGCTTGTCTTCATCATGCACCAGCACGCAGCGCACATCTGAGCGCTGACAGAGAGTTAAGTCATTGAATTGTGGACGGCAGGGCCCTATGGTGACAGAGCGTGGAGTCGGGTGAAAGACAGCATCCTCCTGCACCAGGCCAAGGTGGGTATCAGTGAGTAAAAGCTGAGCCAGAGGCTTAGTGTGGGTACTGGGGCTGATGCACACCCCTACACCTGTGTACAGTAGCAGCTGCATCTCTCCCAGAGTTACCGTTTCTTGATCCATGTTACAATGAAGAAGGTAAACCAGATCAGCGAGACTTTTCTGAAAGTGGCAGCAAACCCGTAAACCAGCATCCAGCAGCAGATCGGGTACACAGGCCTGCCAGTCTAAAGACAACTTCATCAAGTCTCCATGGAGCAGTGGGTGCTGAGAGGCCCTGTTGTCCCCGGGGCAGATGACACCAAGTATGGCCCTGCATAGCTCTTTGGTAAGCTGCTGGCTGTGGGTGTAGACACCCAGGATGCTCTCCTCTGTAGTGCCGATCAAACGCAGACTGTGGCCTGCAAAGCCTATCTGCACCTCCTTCAACTGCAACAAGGGGAGGTGATGGAACAAAACCAGGAGCCCAGAGTCAGTGGTCAGGGTGTAGAGGCCAGTCTCCGTCAGGATCAGGAGGGCAGGACGGGGCTCAGGTTGGTTGCATTTGGCAACATTCAGCCAATAGAGAGCTACAATCTTCTGGGAGGTTGGCACTGTGGTGGAGATGATGGACTGTAAAGTGTCCATTATGTCTGATAATGGTAAAGTTTGCAGGTACAAAAGGGAATCAGGAAATTCTATCAACGTTTGACGAAAGACTTGGACTTTGTTCCGCACAGTCCTCGAGTTCTCCAATGCCTGATCTTTGTCTTTTGGTGCATGGGTAACCTCTGGCTCACTGTGTTTCACTGGCAACAGCTCTGTAATCAGTTTGTGTCCTTGTTTCACATGAATATCAGCCATGTCTTGCTCTTGTGGTGACCGCAGATCCCCGATACTCTTATTCCTTGTCCAGATATCTTCTGGGATTAACGGCACGTCATCTGGAAATCCTTCTGCCTTGCTAAAGGTTTGTGTTGGTGTCAGGACCAGGGCTTGTGTGGTGTCAGGATTAATGTAGCCCTGAATTATCTGAGCTGCCTCCTCAAGCTGAAGGTTTTGAGTTATCTCCATCTGGATGTGCTGCATGAGAGGTAGATCTTTCACCATGGAATAAATGTGACTATTCTTGAACAGAGAGAAGACTACAGTCCTTTTAACCATGGAGAAGACCTGGCTGTCCTTCACTACAGACAGAACATTACTTTCCCTGACCAGAGAGATAACATGGCTGGACCAGCGGGCCCCAACAGGCTGCAGTCCTTCTTCCCTGACTTGCTGCAGTACTGTAGGAGCGCTCCAAAGGAGACTCCCTGCATCTTGGAAAATCCAAGAAATTCTGCTGACCAAAGAGCCCAGCCCTGAGTGATGAACTGTGGCTGTTGCAGTCTCTGTCACACACACACCCGGGATCTCCTCCAAACCTCCAGATTCATCCATCTCTCCACAGCCAAACTGGCCCTCGAAGGTAGTTTCCTCAGGTGTGGAGCAGGCTGCCGGACTGCTGAGGGGATTTTTGTCGAGCTGAAAGGGAGTGCTGGTCTGTGAGAGGACAGGCGTGGAGCTAGATCCTCTGCTGCTCTGCAGGTGGGATGTGCTGCCTAATGAGCTCCCACTAGAGCCAAGTCTCTCCTTGTAGCAGTCAGCCACGATGCCTTTGATCTTGTTAGCATTCCCCTCTGGCTTCGTGCCACATCCATCACACAGGCCCAGGACACTTGTCTGCTGGAGGCTGGCATCCCCTGACCAAACCTCCTCTCCCTTATAACTTGCAACTCCAGCCGCACTCTGAGCTTTCCTCCACAGCCACTCAGACATGAGCCCTGGCCCTGATTTATGACACGAGTCCCTCTCCTGCTCCTGGCCATCCCTGGTGCTTATCCCACCCTGTAGTGTGTCTCCATCCAACTCAAAACTAGTGTGAGGGACAGGCATGGCCTAGTTTATATTGTGTAGGTGGGTGAGAAAGGGAGAAACAAAGAGGAGGAAAAAACTTTTTTTATACAGAGTAAATTCAAAAATCCTGTTTGTTTAATGCTATTTACTGCAAAATAAGTACTGCCATTGCCGGAACTAAAATGACTATTTCACCCAGCCCCCTTTAAAATGCATCTGTATTTATGTATTCAATTATATTTGGATACATAAATGCATGCAAAGGAAAATGGAGTGCAGGAAAACAAGGTACATGTATAAACAGAAATACTTCAAAAGTGCCCTCATTGCAACATGCTTTCACAAAATGAGTGTCATTTAAACCCTATTACACTTTCCTGTAGGGGTTTCAAGGGAAATACGTGCATAATAAACAAACACAACAAGCCAAGGGAAAAAGTATTTCATGCCTCATAAAAATCTGTATTGGGCTTGGCTGGAGAGGGGGGTAGGTATTGACATTTGCTCTGTTTTTGCAAAGACAAAAGGGACTAGTGCTTCAGTTGCACAGTGGCAAACCCGGTGGCTCGATAAACAAAAACTGCAGAACAAAGTCATCTCACTTTTTGCACCCTGAGTTTTAGCTTCATTCAATTTATTTAATTCCATGCAGAAACTACCCATGGCTTTTTGATTATGTCCTTATTTCTTTTCTATTTAATTAAGAGCAACTGTAGACTAACTGTAGAACAAAGAAAATATGAATACATACTGTAGTCATGAGTTTCTCCGCTGTGGCAGAGGTAAGACAGCTGCTTGGCACTTTGGAGTCCGCTGTCTCTGCAGCCAGCATATCCATCTGGCTGAAAAAGGACACAGTGAAGAGACAATAATGAAATAATGCATTTCGTATTTTATCAGAAAACAAAAATTGTGTCTTGATATGAAGAGGTGCCCAATACAGCCGGGTTTATGTGCTTATACATGCTGCAGGGCTCTTTGTTTTCCAAAGCTAATTTAATTGTTTGCTGTGGTGTGACACTGGAGACTTCAAAACTGTTTGCAGGCAAAAGACAAGACTGCAATAACCCCCAAACCCCCATTTCACAAAAAACATCCATTAGATTTGAAAAGCAAACAGCCCAAATGGCTGGATGAGATTAGAGCCACTCTACTAGCTGTGAAATTAAATAGAATCTGTGCATGTTGATTTGAGGATTTACATACAATACTCAGCACTCTAGAGGGGAGGGGAGCAGAAACCAAATATACAGCTCAGAATGATTTCTGACAGTAAACAGGCCTTTGGCTGAGCTTGGTGCGTTGCGGCAGGTTGGTGAGGGGGGAAAAGCGCGAGCGCTAAAGCGTTGACAACATCAACAAGAGGGATCACTGTACAGGTCCTCGTGACGATTAAAGGATTTTTGCAGATCCTGAGGATCAGTACAGAGGATGTCCTGTACTCAGCGATGTTTGTCTACTCACATGAATAAATGGATGAACACCGATCTGGGATTCCAAGTCTAAGAAGCCGACCACATTTTCTTCATATCATTTTTATCTGTCACACACACTTAGCTCACATGCAGAGGTTTACAGTGTTCTCGCTGGGGAATGACTGCGAACAAAACTGGTACACAAACAACGGACTCATTAAGATCACCGCAGAGAGCACAGTTCGCCTCCCCCTAACTTACCCAATGCCAGTCTCTTCCATCTCTGCCCCCGTTGTCTTCTCTTCTGCTCTCCGTTGATGGGGAGCCCCACTGTTTTCCTTTGAAAGTCTTTTGATGTCCTGGCTGCGACTGTTCAGGCTTTCTTGGACCTGCTGCAATTCCATCTCCTGCTGATTGAGCTTCTCTTCCATCCCCCTAGTCATCACATCATACATGCACACACACAGAGATTTCATGAGAAGTCCTACATCCTTTCATACGCACCCTTAAACACATCTCATACCATATTTTCAAACATTTCCAGTTCATTTTGTGACTGTCTTCAACCCAGATATTTGAATAAGGCACTTGAGATGTTAACTAAAAAGACGTCTTAAAGGGTAACTTCAGTATTTTTTCAACTTGGACCCTATTTTCCCATGTTTTAGTGTCACTAATGGGGACAACAATGTTTATATTGGTGCAGTATTGAGGGATTATGCTGCAGCCTGCAGCCACAATGCAAGCTGCGAGGTGAGCAGCGTCAATGTAACGTTCCGTTCACTCAAAGTACCACTGACAGGCTCAAATTGTTATTATAAGTGACTGACAACATTATGGAAAGGACTCTACAGAGAAATAAACCATTCTGTTCCAGTCTGTTTATTATTGTGTCCAAGTCAAGGAGAAGTCTCGTTGTGAATAAATATGGCTACCATCAATTTTAAAGACCTCGTCCACATTGCTGAAACCAGCTAAATATTCATCCATGACATTGAAAATCTTTTAGATAACACTAAGCTACGCTTTTTCTGTACTTCACACAACAAACTCTGCCCGGCAAGCACTTGCATTTCCATCATGGATGTATTCCACTATTCCACCGTTGTCTTCCAGCAACAGATTTCAAAACGAGACTTCTCCTTGAGCGAGACTCTTTACATAACAATCAGAGCCTGTCATGGCAAAAACAAGCACTTTTAGTGGACGTAAATGACAGCTCCAGCTCGTCCCAGTAGCACCATATTGCAGCCTGTGAGCAGCTGCCGTCTACAGCGCTCTCCCTCAATACTGGACCAATTTCAGAAATTGTTGTCGCCATTAGTCAGTTAGACACCAAAACATGGGAAAATAGGGTTGAAAAATACCAAAGTTTCACTTTAAAGTAAAGTGACAGAAAAAAAATCCTTCAGAGCCAGATAGGTTTGTAGGTGAGATTGTTCTAACTGCACTACAGCAAGTGGCAGGAGGTGTTAAGTGGCACAGGAGCTCCTAGAGTGATGGACGTTAACCAGTGGAAAAACACCATTTCAGAAGATTCATAACAGCCTGTCAGTGGTCAGAGGAGGCAAAAAATACTGACGTTGCCACTTGGCCTTCTGGCCAGAGATGGAAAGTACTGAGAGGTTTGTCAGGTGAGGGACTTTCAGAGCTCAGGTGGCCATTAAAAGCTACATAGGTCAAACACCAGCTGGACTGCTCAGAGTCCAAACTTGCTGGGTTTGAAAGAGCTGCATTTCAACTTGGCTTTAAAATACGGTCTCATATCAGACTCTTACACAGTCCATTTAATAAAGAATGAATCAAACACAATGGGCCAACATTTACTAGAAGGTAATACGTGGGTCTTTCGGACGGCCTTGAATTCATACACAATACAAAAACGTCTGACCTTGCCATAACAGACAGCCCTTTTTTAACTCCCTTAGGAGTATGCATCTTATGTTCCCGAACTAAAAGCTCAATTTAATAGATTTTCAAAACCTCACGCTTCGAGGCAAGGCTACATGCATTCAGCTAACAAATGCACTTTGACATTGCATATATAAAAAAAAAAATCAAAGAGCTGGATTAAATACAAAAAAGTGAACAGTCCCCATGCTGTGAGGAGAAGGTCGGACGTTTTGTGAATGCAGTTAGCCTCTTCATGTCCGAACTCTCTAGTGAGAAATTCTTTGATCCAACCGATGTAGCCGATAATGGGCACCCCCTCAAGCAACGGCAGGTCAGTTCATTGATATCTCGTGGCACTCCCAGAGCTGAACAGCCACCGTTTGAATTCAAATTTTTTGCTCGTATTTACCACTCAGGGTTAATTCCAAGATGATTTGTGCAAAATCAGGTCAATCTTGTCCTTGCTGCAGGGGAGCTTATGCTACACAAACAGCAAGCAGAACAAGGATGAAATACATATCCAAGCAATGAGAGGAGTAAAAGACCTTCCCTCATCTCCCCCGTCTTCAGTGCTTAAACAGATGGTGGTGCAGCGTGCCAGGTGAGAGGAGGTTAAAATATTATAAATTATAATATTTTATGGTGCGTGTTCAGAGGAATCAAATAGCCAAAGTGTATTTTGCAGTGTCCAATACTGCCATATTCGCCTTTGTGTATTTCTACAGTCCTGCTGCTGATCTGCCATTAACACCTACAGACTTCAATCAAGCTGTCTGTTTCCCCTCCACCACCGACTCCTACTGACTTCCATTCTTCTCCATCTTTTCGCCCACTCCGTGGTACCACTTTCACACACAAACCAAGTGTTTCTGATGCAAAGTGATGAACACAGTAGCCATGTGGTAATAGCAGCCTTGAATAGCATCACATGTATTCACGCTTCCACATTCAAGCAGTGTCAGACCAGCGGATGGGGAACATGGTTGCAGGTGTCGGATTGAAAGCAGTATGAATCACCTGAGCGGAAGCGCTGCTTTTTGGGCATACTGCACTGGGGGGGAAATTACATGTCAGACAGCTCCACATGCTGTAAAACATCAGAGTTATCAGATCATGAGAGACCGGGGAGGTGTGTCTCAAATCGCTCACTACTTCAGTAGGTAGGTGAATCACTAGGGAGTGAATTGGATTTTGGGCACTAATTCAATGAACACTGAGACGCTGACAGATCAATGACCTGTCACACACTTCCCAGGCAGTGGCAGGGTATAATGATCAGTCACATCAACATAATGCCTCTCAGGCTATAGTGTAAAAAGCACACAACTGCTGCTAAGTGCTAATAAAAATAATAGTAAGGAGCTAGCACTGAGAAAAGAATTACTGTCACCGTTAAAGCCACTGTGCATAGGATTTTTTATGATTATAGCATCTTTTAAAAAAGGTACAGTGTGTAGGATTTGGCAGCATCTACTGGTGTGGTTGCAGATTGCAACCTCCGTGAAGAGGACCCGCTCCCTATGTAGATATGAAGGGCTCATTCTAAGCTAATGAAAACAACGATTCTTAGTTTCAGGTGATTATACACTAATAAACAGTTATTAATATGATATTCCATTTCTGCTAATAGATCCCTTGAAATGTTACATACTGTTCCTTTAAATTATCCTGATGACACATTTTTATAGAATAATGAATTAATTATCAGTGTCACATAGTGGGTTTAATTGACATAAATCCTAAATCGACTTCCCTGAATCAAACTTTTTTGTTATTGTATTAGTTGCAGCTTTGGCTACCTGTGTCAGTAGGCCTTTCTCAATACAGAGTACACAAAAGTCTGGTCCTTGGGAGTTTGAACTTTGGCCTCAAATCAAAAAAGGCCCACTTAACAAGCTTTCACAGAGCTTTCATCCACGTTGACCTTGACATGCAGTCAACAGATACATCTTTTATCCTCACTATAAAGTATTTTTTCAATAAAACTGAATTTAGTATCATACAGTATACAGCCACACACACAAATATTAAAAGTGTGGCGAGATCTTGCATATAAGAAGCCACTGTACACAGAGGCAGTGCTATTATACAACAGCCCAATACAAAACATGAATCTTAAACTTTACCTTCAGCCAAACTAATTAGGACGAGCAACAAATTAGAGTTCCACTCTGAGTGCCAAAGTTTAGGAAAGCATTATATGTTATGTTTAAAACACTACGGACACATCAGAGCCACCACTCAATTGACAAAAAGGCTTTCTGGGATGACACCGTTTTGGTGACACAATAACAGTTCGGTCAAAAATTGGAAACAGTGGCTTATATCATCCGCCTTCGCCGCTAAATACATGCTTCACACTAGTCAACTGCCAAAGAATCCTTGAGAAAAGGCTCAGTGGAAGAACCACGTGCACATTTGGACTGCACTTGGCTAAATGTGGACTTTGAATTGGGACGCTACTGGGTCATGGCTGATGACCTTTCACAAATACAGACTAGAACGTAGAATGTGAAAGACCTATATGAACTTCCAGTATGTGACCAAGGCCTATTGAAAGAGGCTAGGACACATTCTTGGGGTATGGGGTATAACACATGCGCAGTGTAACTGGAGCTGCGGTCGTGCGTTGCGATTTGCTCACTTCGGCGAGTGCTGACCATATTTTACTGCGCATGTGTTGTACCCCAAAGATATGACGCGTCAATGACGCATGACATCTCCTCTTTTCAGCCTGGTTGCATGTGACTTTCATGCTGAAAGTGGAAATATGTCACTTCCGATTAGTACTTTTCTTTTTACAGTGCATTTGGGGATTTTGGGGGAGCTGAACTTCAAGTGCACTGCAGTGATTTTGGAAATGGGACACGAGGAAGCTCACTACCTACATAACTAAAGGCCGTTTTGGGACACGCCCTTGGGCTGTATTGGAGGAGAAGTGCCTGCTGTGATTTCCACTGGCTCAGCATGAAGCACTTCAGAACGGCTTTTTTGCATGTTCCTACCTCTCCTCTCACAGAAGAGCTGCCATGATTTATCGCTTTGATTTGGTCTACGTGCCCAATGAATGCTGCTCAATAAGCAGGCACGTCGTGGAGATGGAGGTGGACTGGGTTCGGTTATGCTTGGGTCACAGAGTGTAGAGAGCTATTACACATGTCTGCTTAAGTCTCACCCTTCGTTTTGCAGCATCACCTTGGACAGATTCTCAGTAGATTTGGACACGTCAGTCAAGGGCAGGGTGGAGGCAGACGGCAGCCCGCTCTGCAGACAACAGAATGAGACAGCACTGTGAAACGTAAATCTGTCGGAGTGTGAGAAATGAGTGACAGCTGCCTGCGGTAGATTTGCAATTATGCAATGGTTTAATTATAGTATATGCTGCATGTCATCAGTATTCCTGACACTATTTTTCACAAAACATAAGAGGGTAGATTGAAGAGCTTTGACAACATTTGGAGAAATGTCAAAATCTAATATCTGGTAAATCAAAGCCCTTCCAAATGAGGCTAATCAGCATGAAACTATCACATATTCCTCAAATGAAAGGGTTGTGCATTTTGATAGAGCAGCTGTAATGCACAACCAGGTCCATTCTTGTGGCTCCATATAGTTTATCTTTAGCATAGTTCTGTTACAATTTGCCACTATTGAAACATACTGCTTTGAAAAAACCACAGGTACACTGCATTCTCAGTGTGGTATTACATATTCTAAGACTGAGTGAATATGAAACTCTTGGGGCCATCTCATTTGGAATCGATGTTAAAAATAAATGGCAAAGACTCTTCTTGGAACCACAGCGGGACCTGGATGTCTGTGCTTTACTTGGCTGTAATGGCGTGCAATTTTCAATAATGCATAAAGCAGAAAGCTGTCAGAAACCAGAAGTACAGCTGTGTCTATAAAGTGGTGTGTGAATCCATTTTTGCAACCTAAAATATTATAAAGCACCGGAATGAAATGATTCAAGTTGCATGCAAATGGATACTAGACCAGAAGTTAATTTTAAAATACACCGAGTGTGAATATTACAGCAATAATTTCCGATTGTGTAACTATCGATGCTCAATCATTGTTGTTTATAAAAACTAACCACCCCCTTGGACTGTTTATGTGCCTTCTGACAAACACTAAGCCACATGTCATGAGTTTCTTCAACAGTGACTTTCACTCTGCCATAAAGCTTCGAGTAGTGAAGCACCCAGGCAACAGTATTTGTATGCACAGTGTCTACCATATCAGGAATGGAAGCCTGCAGCGCTTTCCGAGTGCCTACAGTCCTCTCGGTAACCTGCTTTCAGTGTTCAGTTTTAGTTTTGGAGAATGGTTCGTCAAAGGAGGTTGATTGACTGATTTAACTGCACTTATCTTGTCCTTCCCTTGATTGGGATGGATTGTTTTCAGCAAATTTGGTAAGATTTGGTTTGTAATGTCCCTTTGTCTTCATGATGTAGGTGTTGCTATGGAATTGACTAACAAGCGGTTGCACCATATGCTGCAATCCATTGCAAGTCGGAAGTCGATAACTCCGAGTCGGTATTCCTGACATCCAATCTAAATGCGTACCCAGTGCACCTGCTCGGGAAAATATGGACGCCCGCAGCAAACTGATGTTTGTATGGCAAGTGTGTGAGCTTTACAAGCATCTACAGAGCACCTACATCAATTACCACAGCACCATTAGTGAAGAGAAATGGCTTTACCATCATTACATTAACAACTAGAGAAGCCTGTGGGGAAATATGTCCAAAAATCTAATTTACGACATTTTGAGGATCTGCAGGAACCCGTTTATACGTTGTTACAGCAGGTTTCACAAAACAAACACTACATAAAGTAAAGAAATAATGAAAAGGTAGTTCACTGTGTGCGCCGCCAAGTTGCTGTGACGTCAGGTGTGTTTATGTTGGCGAACTCGGGCTCGATAAATCTTGCCCGAGTCTCCGACTTGGAATTTTGATTTAAATGACCGTTCCATTGAACTTTTCCATGTCGGAGGTTGTTTTTTTCCGAGCTCCGAGTATAATGGATTGCAGCATTACAGATACTGGTGTATTTAACCTAAAATCACTTGTCACACTTCAACTGTACACAGAGCGCCATTCTGGTTATATTGCAACTTCTAAAGACAAATGGCTGCATAAGTGATGATTTAGGAGATTTGTCTTCACTTTGACTTAATTTTTCTGTTGATCCACGATACTTTCAACACCACAACAAACTTTTAAACTTTCCATTTTCAAGTTAATGTTTGACATTTTCAGTCATTGTTTACTTAATTCAAATTGATTCACTTAATTCTGCCCAGCACATAAACACATCCAGGTTTTTATTCTTACACCCACTCACGCTACCCAAACTTCTTAAGAACACTTAAAACATTAACAAATTATTGGAGAGAAACACTGGTTGAGGTTTGCTCAGGAGAAAGGGTGCATTCACACAATGCTTCAAAACAAATGAAAGTGAATGAAAGCCAAGAAGGAGCTGTTGCAAGCTGGATGAAAAGCAGCCCGTTTTTGAAAGCCGCTGCACCTGGCCTCCTTTCAGCAACAGCAGAGAGCTTCTCTCAAGATTGAAAACAGTTCAATATTGTGGAGAGATTGTTCATGATGTGCAGCTCTGGTGCTTTTTTTGTGAGCCAATTATTCAGAACGAAGAAATAGAGTTTCATGCTAAACAGGCAAAAACAAGCAGTGGCGGCTGAAAAGCGGGCAGTAGTTCTTACTCTGATCAGAAACAATCTGCGTGGATCACACACTGCTGGTGCTGCTGTGGAGTTTTCTGATGTGGAGTGAAGTGTGAATTAGAGTTCAACAAGAGCAATGTTTGCTGAAGGAAGCAGATATTACAGATGGTAGTTATGGAAACAAAGTGTGTGATGCTGACTTGCTTTTACAAAATTACCAGCAGAAAATGCAGTTGTGGCAGCATCTTTTCTGAAAGAGGCTCCCTCAGCTTCACTAAAACAGCAGGATAGTATAAGAGCACAATCTGTACCTGGAGTTTCTCCCTGAGCTGGGCAGCTTCAGTCGGGTGGTTAAACCGGAGTACGGTTCTTCTTCCTAGCTGTATGATGGCACCTAGAGGGAAACAAAGACGTATAGCATGATAAAAGTGGCAAATCACCAACTCGCTCACCAGCTTAAATTTTACTATTTGGTATAAATGCTGCACCAAGCACTGAATTATGCAACACAGTGTGAGGAAGATTGGCAGAGGCAATATGTGATGTGTTCCAAGACAGTAATGGTGCTGAAAGTCTGCCAGATAACCGTTAAAGTGTGTGTGTGGCACAGTATCTATAATGCATAAAAAAGGTGAGGAGGAAAAGATTTTGGTCATGGGAATCACCCCGTCATTGTGGGATTACAGTGAACTGTCTCTGCACTGAGCTTGGGGGAAAAGTTGATGAATGGCACGAGAAGTTCTCCAACATTTTCCTCTGCTGAGGTAAAGTGAATGAATTGCCATGATGAACACAATCCCCGCTGTGATTGGCAGTGACCTAGACCAGGGGGATGATTTACCAGAGAAAATGGTCCAAGGAAACTTGAGAAGTCTTGTAAAGCCATCGAATTGAAGTGATATTAAGGTTTATATATCGGACTAGCACTCATATGGCCACATCCACAGATTTTCTCGAGGTCTCCTCTTCATTCCCCTTCTCCTCTCTCGGCACGGCAAATACTAATCTTGCTACTGCTAATGACTTCTGACGAGTGACAAAGCACCTGAGAGGGCAGCCCGTGATGGATTCCAGCTGCTGTTGGACTGAAAATTACTATCATTTGTTCAAGAAAATAGCTTCAGATGCAGCCGTTTCTGAAGGGGATATTGGATAAATTGAAATGGTTATAAAAGAGACTAGCGTAGCCGGGCCCCGCGCCGCCTGGTTCTGTGTGCAGTTATTATCTCTGGAAAGCAAAAGCAGTGTGGATGAGGAGGTAGTAAGCGGTGAAAGCTCCCAGCCCCGGCGAGCGGGGTCTGCTCAGTGGGAGCAGGAGAGTTTCAGCTCCGCTTGGCTCTGTCCTTTGAAAGGTTAATGCTGTGGCCCACTTCAAACCTGTCGGCCCTATCAACTCCATCTGCCAATTAAATGGAGGGCCTGGGGCTTTGTCTGGAGCTTTGTCTGGGGTCCCTCGCCCTTCAAAATGTTTAGTAAGAGAAATGGCATCTGCCCTGTGGAGAGCCGTGTTCACAATCCACTCATGCCCTGAGTGCGCTGCCAGGGACATAAAGTGGATTTCATTTGCAGATGTGATGCAGTGATCTCATATAACTGCATTCAAAATGGATGAGCCTGTTATTGCCTCCCACTGGCTAAATAATTGGGAATCTGAGAGAGAAATCTTCATTATTAGAGACATGCCTTGCTTTCCCCCGCCTCCCCCAATGCTCATTAAAGAATATCAGGAGCATATTAAGCTTTGCAGAAATGCTTACCCTGAGTCAGCTGGCAGGGATCGGTTACCACAGAGCCATTGACTGAACACAGTGCGCCATCCTGAGGGATCAGAGTCACGGCCCCAGCACGGTTCTCAAGCACGCAATGTTCAGCGAGGAGCCCAGGCCCATGAAGCACTACAATACAATTAAATATGAAAGCATAAAAAAAGAGATATTTCCAGTCCAATGCATAACACAGCAGCTGGGAATTTAGTGCGGTAACCTTGACTCACCAATATCCTGACTGCATGATGCTTCGTCACTCCCGATCAGAGTTCTGCCCTCCTAGATTAAAGGATTAAAAGGTCATGATACAATATGCAAGCTGTTGTTTGGCAATTAACGAAAGCGTTGGACCTTAGCTGGTAATGATTTGAGACAAATAATGTGTGAATTATATGAAGTTCAAATTATCTCTTCACTTTCAAATAATACAGGACGACTCCAGTGCTGAGCAGGTCTTCATTAATGCCTATCAGATGAGGTAACTGGCAGTCCAGGACCACTCCACTCCCCTCCTTCCTCAGAGCCACAGTCTCCTCCTATAGAGAGACAATATACCATGAGGGGGAAAAAATCTCATCCAATAGCCTGTAGCTGGAATGGCACACAATATAAAATAAAAAATGCTGACAGACATTTAATGGCAACCAGCAGAAAACTGAATTCTTTATGACTGCTCTTCCTTGCCTGAAGGCCAAGCAGATATAGCGGCGTTCCAACCATGTGTCGCCATGAAGCGGTAGAGTGGCTAACGGCAAGAGAGGCGCCATAAATCATTCAGATTATCGTGGCGAGAGTCAAACTGTACATTGTGTTCAGCGAGCAAAACAGACGCAGTGCCGCCGCCGCCCACACACACACATACGCACAAGATGGGTTGTATACCTTGCACCATTGCCTTTATTGATACACTGCCATCAACACTGTATGTTGCTGTTAAAATACTCCTGAGCTTGTAAAGTATACGTCAACTTTAGATAACGGCAACAAACTTCAGGCAGTTCTGTGTCATTTACAATGTGTCTGGTGGGAGTATTGTATGGAAGGTCAAACTAAAGTGAATTCCTGTGCCTCATTAGGCTCACATGAAGTGGAAAGCATGCCACGGCTTACGCATAAAGCATTTATTTTCCATAAATAGATGATTATTTGTGGAGGAAAGTGAATAAGTGTAGTAAAATTAGTCATTATAAGACTATTTTATGAGGACATTTTCATTTCCCCCCATAAAACATGGCATGCATTTGCATAAATGCCAAATCTCAGAAGCAAAAAAGATGAAAAACACTTCAATGTCCATATTTCACACATAGGCTATTGATTAATACTGCATTATAGTGACGCACAACACAACATTACAGTTGCATCAGAACTCAGATTTCCATTCTGCTCGTCCAGAAATCCCTGATAAATATGTATTTAATGATAGCACCTCTCTACAGAAATGTGATAAGGAGAAAAATTGATTTAATCCTTGAAAGCCATTTCTAAAGCACGAGACAGCTACACTCAAAACCTCCGATCTGCTCCATATGCCGCTTCACTGCCTCCACCAATTGTTGCTGAGGAAATGTAAAAGCATGAGTCACACCACCTTACAGCATGTGTGTCAGTCAAGGGGCAATATTCATTTAACTTTGTATGAAAATGTCATTTAGTATTATTTCATTTCTAACTTAAGCATTAGAAAAGACCAGACAGGCGGCAGACAGAATGACTTTGTTGAGCGGTTAATCTGCCAATTATTCAACAAGAAATTAAATAGCCCGGGATGACCTGCCGGGTTCAAAAGACACACTGAATTACGCCATAAAGAGAAACTTAACTCTCTAGGAAAAGTGTTCAAGTCCGCTAACCTTTTCCTCCCAGGGCAATGGCCGTGGTTCAATAACCCAGAGTCTACCCTAGCATGAGTGGCCCTATCAGAAGTATTCTTCTGTTAAGCTGGTGGACTAATGCCTCACATTGCCATGGATTATCATAAGTACCTCCCCAAGAGGCAGAGCAGAAAATCTCACATATGGAGGATTCAGAGGCAACACTCTGCATAAACTAGTTCCCCTCTCTTTCAACCTCCTCCAACTCTCTTTCGCATAGATTGGACCGTGAAGTGAAGGGAGCGATGTGTCCACCAGCACCACCTCACTCATTGGCAGTTGTGAGATGGGAAAAAAATCCTTTTTTTTTTCTAATGAAGAAGGAGAGGCATCGACCCCAGCCCCTGTACTTAATTAAAAGGGATTCTTCACAGACTTCATTAGGAGGTGAGGAGCAGCCTGGCAGATTAATGCACTGTGTCACTTTCCCCACACAACAGGAGCAGATGAGATCCTCTTATTTTCTCCCAAAAATTCGCACACATAACAGAGAAAGTTGTTCCTCACCACGCCCAGTCAGTCAGTCTGTGTGCGTGTGCTACGAGGACAAAAAGAGGCTGCTTTCAGATTGAGGCAGCTGGTGAACATACTGTAATTAACTGTGGCCCGGACCAGCAGCCAGGCTCGGGCAGCATTTAGGCTTCCATTAAAAGCCATCATCTGTGGTTGGGCAGAATTTTTAATGGATTTTTCTCAGCACTTTGACAGTTCAGGTTCCAGACTTGGTTAATATGCATTTCAAAACACTGCCATAGGCCAACAAATCCTTCTTTTCTGACTGCCCATCAGCCTTGTCAAGTGGAGCAACTTGCCAACAGAACAGATAAGCAGGTACTGAATCCAGGCCAAGAGAGAGAAACTTCTGCATTCAAACTGCTCCGTCACATTAAAAGGTTAATTTCATTGAAAGAGCTGTATTTATATCCCCGATTACTGCTCTTTATAAAAGTTCAAATGAATAACGCATGAAGGGAAAGGCAATTACATGGCCAGTTTTCAAAATGGCATGAAGCCTTTTGTTTGTAATGATTGGATATATTCCACAATGGTAAACAACAGATAAAAATTGGCATCTTATTAACAGTCCTTTCGGTTTCTTACTTGCCCCTTTATGTTATTTGTGTGTGCGCTGCATTTAAAAAGCAGAATCTCAACCAGAGACATTTGTGTTGTGGTTGTTATATGAATGTTTTGTGTAATTAGCTTGATATGTACTCCAGCCATCAGCATGTTGCCATCCATGCAGCTTGTGGTTAAGAGAGGGATTCAACCTGGGCTCCCAATCAGTCAACAAGTTCTCCTGCTCTTGTGTCCCATTGCAACTCACGTCAGTTAATGGCTGAAATTTCAGAATATATTGTGTCACAATTCTTATTATTTCTGTCATTCATTTGTTTAATCCCTTAACCGACGGCGGGCCTGGACGCTATTCTGTCTTTCAGAGGTTGTTGCAGGCTGAGTTTTTAAGCTAGATACTGGTATCATATGAAACTATAAAACATAAAGTTCCAAACATGTCATGTTAGCTTGTCGGGAAGAACGCTAAATAACGCTACGAAGTTGCGCAAAATTTTGGCGAGGAAAAACTGGCACGGCGATTTTCAAAGGGGTCCCTTGACCTCTGACCTCAAGATATGTGATTGAAAATGGGTTCTATGGGTACCAACGAGTCTCCCCTTCACAGACATGACCACTTAATGATCATTTCTGAGCAGTTTCCAGAACAGAAGCGCTCGCCATCAAATCACCGAAAAATGCAATTCTTGCAGAAATCTCCAAATGTCAAAAGTTTGATACCAAATCACAGCGTGGCTTTTTCTATGGTATGTATAAGAGCATAGAACATGATGATATAACTTTGTTATGGCCATTCCCATGCTCACTTGTGTCTCATAAATTGTTGCAGCAATTTTGGGGTTGATACCATTTGTTACACAGTTTTGGGTCTAAATTTAAAAAATTTTACCCATTAAGAATTGATAAATTATCAATAATTCCTCCAAAATACCACATTAAAGAATGTGAAAATCAACAGAACTTTTATTAGTACAGTTGATTTAGGACCCCAGTAGGCGATTTTAGTCCTTGTAGGCATGTATGCATGCCTATAACACATGCTCACCATGTGTGTAAATAATATTGATGAATTAAATTAAGAAAATAAAAGTCAATCTAGTTTGGAGCCGAGCTTTACTGGCATGTGAAGAATCAAAGGCAAGCTGCAGATATTAATATGTAAAGGTCATGAAATGCAATAATGGCTAACTCTGATGTATAACTGCTGACAGTAGGAGGTAAATTGACATTAAACAGAGCCAGGCTCAGAGCATTCAAGGCTTAAGTTGTGTCTTTGTGCTGATTGCAGCATGTTTGGGAAATACAAAGACCACTAGGATCAAAGAAACTCTGTTGTTCATGTTATCGTACTGAAATTGAGGTTCCTCCCACCACTATGGTACAAGCGGACCTGAAAGGATGGCTGGGGAGCAGAACTCCACTCGTGAAGTACTCACAAAACTGTGTGTATGTGTGTGTGTGTCTGTGTGTATAGGCTATATACCCCTGAAGTAGAACAACATTTCACTTTACCCTCTTCCTGCCTTTTTTGTTCTTTCAATCTGTTGCCGTCTGTGTCTGGTAAAAGGCTGCTGTGGAATCCATCTCATATTAATTACTTTCTCTTTCCCACATGCCCTGTAACCAATCTGGGAAGCTGACGATGAATAACTTTGCATTCTAAATCTGCTTTGAATACAGAATTCAAAATTCTGTTTACACCGCTCTTGGTCAACTTGTCTCCTTGCGGCCCAAGCAGAAATTTTCATCTAGCTCTCAGCAACGGCATCGACTGAATTAAACACAAAATATATGAGACTCGAGGAGTTGGAGAAGACGGCTCTTAATTTAAAAAACTTGAGCTGGAGATAGAGAGCATGCACTGTGTATAACACCGTACACTTAAACAATGAGGTTGGATTATATCAAAATCATTCCATTTAAAAACAAAGCCATTTGTAAGATCTACTTTAAATAAATTCCACAAATGTGATTAAGCTTTTTGTTTTGTAAAGTACGTGTGCTGAATTTTGAAATGGCCGACTTCAAACTGGGTCTGGATGTGCTTCGCTGCACTGAACGGAGCAAAGACGCCACCTCTAACGTCTGTGCGGAATGCAAATGCACAGGAAGACAAATGTCAAATCCATAAAGTCATTCATCAAACACTTAAGAGTTTCGGCAACAACAGTGTGCCTGCCGGTCACCAGTACAGTGGCCTTTTCGCCTCGGTGTCACGTTGCATCATGCATCATAACAGGTGCTTCTGCATGAACGGGCACAGCTCTAAATAAGGCATATTTTTCAGCTCTGCCAGTAAGAGATGGACGATGTTGCCTCGGAGCATAAAGCCATCACTGCTTGACCATGCAAACAGATTTACAACACTGTAACTTTAATTAATATGCCGGATAGTCAGAGACGAAAGTGCCATATGTCAATAATCAAGACCTCTTAATTAGGAGCAGTGACTGCTGCTAATGAGTTCCAATACGCTGTCATGAATAAAAGGCTGTCGAGCCACTAAATGTCACCTGCTAACCACCGTACACAATGTGAATGTTAATCATCCAACACACATTTATTCATATATATATATAGCCAACATTCATGTAAAATCCTTACACAATGTCTGATTGTGTAATGTGTAGCTTTACTTTGGTGTTCTGGTGCAGGATCATTAGCGGCTGCTACAAGTCAGAAATATACAAATCTTTCAAAAGGCCAGATCAACACAACAGTTTAAACCCATCCCAAAATCTGCCAGAGAGAATGTACTGTTCAGCATGTACGATGGAGAGAAGAAGTCGCCGCATACTTTTCATGACTGGCACGCTTCACAGTTCAATGCATAATGCAACAGGCGACTTGGCTGAGTACGACGAGTCCCCAACAGATGACATTTGGTGTTATTTGGGAGGTTGGGCACAAATTCAACAGAGGAAAAAGTGTTCAGTGTAAACTCTGGGCTGGCACACTGTGGCGTTTTTTTTTTGTTGCAGCTTGGGGTCTTGTAAAGGATGCTGTCTCAGCCTCAAAGAAACCATATTGGGTTGAAAGAGAAGGCACGTCTGTTCTGTTTCTATTTGTCAGACTCCCCAAACACTGTCACACACACACCAACTTCACGATAATTACAAGAACTCGGCTTTTGGATGCCATTTAAACCTAAATAGATGGAAAATTAAATTTAAATGTCAGGTTGACTCGACTCTCATTAGCCTCTCCACTCCATGAAGTGGCTCTGGCTGTTTACAGGACTTGCAGTGACACCAGCTGGTAGGATGTCTTTACTGCAGGCAGCAACGTCTGTCAAAACTGCTGCAGGGAGCTCGCTGCTGTGTTGATTGTCAGTGTTAAAATTAATAGAGCAAACCTTTATACTCTATGTACTCTGTGGCCTTCTATTTTACTTGCATATATATTTCTGTACCATGCTTCAAATGACATTTTTACAATATTCTTCACCAAATTGGATTTTGGACTTCGAAATGAAATCCAAATTTGTTATGACATATAACTAAATTGAAAATGGGGGTATAGAAAACAAGGCAGGCAACAAAAATACAAGCAACAAGGGCACCTAACAAACTAGTTTCTGTCAAGAAACAACAAAGCTCCAAAGAATGTAACTGTGAACAAAGGATATCTCACATTGTATTCTGAAATGTTCACCCAAATCTGTATTTAAGAAAAAAGTAGTACGGTTTGATTGTCTTTATTTTACTATCTGGCTAAATGAATAAACTACACCAAACTGGATCACAGGACAAAAGCAATTGTCTTCTCTTGTTATCCTCTAGCTCATGTCCAAGAGTCAAACACACAGTACCGGGCGTTTGTGAGTCAAACTAACTGATGTTAAATTGGCCCCAGGATATTTGCGCAAAAGCTCCCTCGGCCTCTTTATTAATGTGTATTTAAACAAATTGTTGAATCAAACTCAAAAGAAAAAGCAAGATAGACATCACAATTATATGAATTTAAAAAAAAAAACATGATTGTTGCAGCCTCTGTGCAATGGTCAGTCT
Organism: Sebastes fasciatus; assembly: GCF_043250625.1. Taxonomy (NCBI): domain Eukaryota; kingdom Metazoa; phylum Chordata; class Actinopteri; order Perciformes; family Sebastidae; genus Sebastes; species Sebastes fasciatus. The sequence continues at coordinate 19,673,709 of NC_133803.1, read as the reverse complement.
TTCGTGGAAGGCAATGTCTGATTTTACTACATTTAAAGTTAAATTAATCATTGCTGTACCTGCAAAATGCTCTGAGTCTCGCCCCATTTGCTGGTCCACTCCTTGGTCAGTGCTTGGACCTGGGGACAGGGGGGGCAGGTGTATTGTTTACAGAGGAGAACATCAAACCTCCCCGACGGTTTCCACTTGGCAGAGGATGACTCACCTTTGCCTCATTCTGATGCAGCTCCTCCTCTACCTTCACAGAGGAAGAAGGCTCCCCACGGGAAACCTGGAGTAGTAGTAAAAAGACAGCCACAATTACAATGTAATCATTGAATAAAAGACCGCCAACAACATACATATTGTAGTATCCTTGATGGCCTTTTATGTGAGCTTGAACATTTACAGGACCTGATTGGCTTCTTCCAGTAGCCCTCTGAGCCTGTCAACCTCTTCCTGGAGCTCTCTGATCGCCTTCACGCTGCTGTCTTCGTTCACCGTGGGAGTGTTCACGATGTTTTTAGCTCGGCTGGCGTAGCGCAACGTGCTCAGGGTCTCCCCGTAGTTCACGTCAGCAGGTGAGACGGCTGCCGTGAGAGGCCACCAGGGAGGAAAGCACACGGGTTGACGAGCAGTGGTGAGATAAAACATTATCTTTATCATTTTCAAGAATAAAAAGGGGTGAAACACACTTTCTGGAAAACAGCATGAAATGACTCGGTGTCAGCAGAGTTCTGATGATTTACAGTACATACTTGCTATCATAGTAGTCACAGAGTTTCCACCCAGGCTGTCTTTCAGTAGCCAGGTCAGCACAGAGTCTCTGTAAGGAATGAAGATCTGCTTCCTCTTTTTCTTTAACTGTCCTCCCACGCTGAGTTCAGCTGCGAGGTCACACAGAGAGAAAAACACTGACTCAGAGAAACTGGAGAGTTCCAGTAACATATGAAATGTCTTATTCTAAAGCTCTATTGATCCATTTCCTTCAAATGATGAAAACCCAATTTGGAATGAAACCAGACATCAAATTCTATAATAAAAATGTAAGAAAAGTAACCCTTATATTGTGTTTTACTTTGAAAAGGGTGGAATGACTGGCCTCGCATAGAATACAATCATTATTCGCTGTCTATTATCGAGCTGACCAGCTCAACACTAGATAAAGATGTGGCATCATGGTGTCAGTCGTGCTGCAACCGCCGTTTACCCAGAGCGGAGATCACACTGCCCAGGGTGACCAGGGATTTGTTGATGTTGGCACCTTCTTTCAGCCGGGTCCCTGTGTTGCGCGTGGCATCAGCTCTCTCGCTGCCTGCCAGGTCCACCAGGTGGATCTTACTCAACGTCTCACGTGGCAGCTCCTCATCAAACCACGCCTGTGGCATGAGAAAAACATTACTGAGCAATCTCCGTCTAGTTCAAAAGAGGCAACATCACAGAGGAATACTTAAAGGCGGTATCACGACAAAAGTGCTACTTAAAGAGGGAAAAAATTAAAAAGCCTTTGAAGATGGAAAAAACATGGTGGAAATGATCATTCCACAAAACGGATAAACAAGGCTAATTAGAGCTCTTGAGGGATGGCCTTTACTAACACCCAAAGAGTTTGAAGAGAAACTTTAAAAAATGTTTTACCCAATTCAAACTGGCAACATGAGACCTGGCAGCAAGGATATGTTTAAGCACTGCGGATCACCTGGGTGAAGTTGATGGTGAAGATGGCGTGGGAGCGGCTGCTGAATTCATTCATGCCCGTGCTGGCCGTGGTGCGGTTGGCATTGCCGAGAACGATCAGGTCCTCTATGTCACTGTAGTTGTGTACAAAGTGCTTGGACAGATCTACACACAAATTGTAGTCTGTATTAGATTTTCTGAATTTTATACAAGCTGACACGGACACGGGCTGGAGAATAAATAACCTGTCTTACTCTCTACATAGGGCCCATGCCTGGGGTGCTCTCTCACTTTCAAGCCTCCATCTGCAGGTGTAGCTCTCTTCTTGAGGAGATCCTGCACACGTTCATTGTAGATCTCCAAATAGCTGGTGCCAAGACAGAAACACAAATGCAAAATTGGATCCAAGATTGCACACAAGGCCACAAAGGCACAGATTAATAAAGGGTTTCATGGTTGATATGTGAATGGCACAGCACCAAATAAGAAAACAAGCTGCTATTCACCATCTACGAAAAGAGATGCACATCAAGTTTAAAGCCAAATTACTGTGCATATTGTGCATGCATTGCTCTGCTTGCATTGGCAATGAATAAACAAATATATGCAAAGTAGGTTTCAGCAGAGCACTTCAATCAATGCTGGGTGAGGGCAAGAAGCAAAAGGACTAGTCTGAGTGGCTGATGCAAAAACAATGCAAGGCATGGAGCAATTAGGCTTTATGAGAGTGTGACAGTGATGGAATTGCAGAGACCATATCCTGTGGATGTAGCCATTCAAGTTGTTTTCTGGCACTGTGGTGAGAACTCAAACGGGTTGCAATATTAGATGGTTTCTAAATGACTAGAGGCATAGCTGCCATTATTACAATAATCTCTATAAACAGATTCTGCATTCCTATAGAGAATCTGTAGGCAACTACAGGACAAGATTTTGTCATCGGAAGCGTTCTGGTTTCAGTTTGTAGTCTGAGTAGTATTGACCAATCACATTCGAGCAGGCTTTGGTTGAAACCAGGTAAACAGTCCTTGTGGAGAGGAAAAGAGGCGGAACCATCTGTGTTTTTCATGTTGTCTGCAAGAAAAGGGTGACAGTAATACTTTTGATGATCACATGTTTTGGAAAGCGATGTGTAACTCACACCTCTGATGGGTATATAACAAAAAAAAAACAGTACAAATGTGTTATTTGTCAAAAAGACATCCCGCTGTCATTTTCAAGCTATTCAACATCTCTGAAGCAAAGTCTGGCAGAGCCAGACAGATAAAACCCAATTCTAGAGTTGAATTAAACCCAAATAATGTGCCAGCAGCACACATGATACAAAATGGATAAATAATGGGTTTCACAGTAGCTCGACGGGCTTAAAATCCTCAATTTTATCTCTCAACATAATCATTTAGGAGTAGAGCCGGGACATGTAATCATGAAACAGATATTGTGATGAGACTAGATCTGGGATTTTGATTATTGTAATAAATCCTTAATGCTGTATTTTCTGGTTTTAAAGGGACTGCATTACAGTTAGGTCATGAATTTATAAAGTTAATTAAGACCATACCACTGGAACAACTCATTAACCAGAAAAGGCTTTATCTTTATCATGCTTTGTCATTCTTAATTCTGACTGGAGGCTTGGTCACTGTCAGATGGAGTAGAAAGTAGTGCAAGGTTCCCTAGTTTTTTCCCTGTGTGCACTCCTTTTCGGTGGCCACGATGCCTTTTGTCACACATGAGATGTATTGCAGTTCTGTGTAATTTTGAAATCATTAAATATTGAAAATAAGTACTTGTTTCAAATCGCACACTTTTTTTGTACGTTTAGTACTTTTAACTGCCCTTGCAAAGTACGTACTGTTGCATGTAATATTCATAAAATTGGGACATTCTACTTCGTCATAACATTGGGCCCTTTTGACCCTCTTGCTCATATCCGCTACGCAGAGAATTGTGGGTCAGAATAGCCAGAAAAGCATGCTGGCTTGCGTACTGCAAAATGCGACTGAATGCAGTAGGACATCCTGGTATTTTTGGCATACCACATTTGACATGCTATTTATTGGTACATACTAAATTTGTTTCTGGCATATTAAATAGTGTGGTAGTATGGGTATTGGAACACACAGATTGTTTTCTGGTCATTTTCATTATTGCATCATGGGTATAAGAGAAACTGAGGCCTTACTGTCGTATTGAGGTGACAATGCTGATGATGCAACATCTCTTTATGGCACATGCACGTCATCGTACGTTGCCCCTTCGCATTCGTCATATCAAGGGTTTACTCTCTAATAATGGCAACAAATCAACCTATTTGAAGTCTTGATCCCATGTGGATCCGTTAGGGGGCAGTCAAGACATGCCTGACATATCATTTTACATGATGCACATGCTTTCTTTCTTTTTGTAAAAAACACTTTACTACATTATGATGAGTAAAATGGCTGTATTGTCGCTGAAATAGGCTTGCAGTTGAAGTCACTTAATCCTTACATTTAAAAAGTCTGTGGTTTAATATTTCATTTTAATATTTTGTATTAGATTATAAGATAACTCAAAGAGCGTCGCCCCAACATGAGCAACAATAGCTTTGAATTCAGTGTGGTTACTAGAAAACTTTGCCATGAATCAGTTTTCCTTGCCAACTTTAATGATTGATGTGCAGAAGAAGATAAGAAGAAGCATTATATATGATGGTCCCTTACCTGACCTCTGTACGGAATGACACGGCGTCGCTCTTCCCTCTACGAGATATCTCGGAGAACAAGCCTTCACAGATCCGTGGAATTAAACCTTTATCTTCCTGGCATATTGAAAGGGAGAAAATGTCACATTTAGAGCTCTCACTACAAAATGATAGTGTTACTTTTAAATGACAATTTAATTTTGCTCCTATTGTGTTTTGGACGTCTATACGATGCCGTGACCACAACTCAGCACATGCAAAAGACTGCTGAACAACACAAACAGCAGCTCATCTGATATGGAATTACTGAAGCATGAAAGCAATTCCACTCTGAGCTGCATGCCCCTCTTGTTTTAATTACAAAGTAACAGATAGTAAGCATTAAGAGCCATATATAATTATCTAGGATGTTGACAGCAGCTTTGCTGATGACCTTGCTACAAGTCTCCTGGCAGACAAGCAGAAAGCGCGCTGGTAATGTGAAATGTTCCACTGCGGTGTAAGGTGAGGAGAGGAAAGCTGTGGGTTGCTGCCCTCATCACATTTTCTGATTAGTGGGGGAGCAACATGGAGATAAATGGGGGAGACGTCTGATGAGGCTGCATCATTCAGTTTCTAATGTGGTGCTATGTGCACACTGGGTTAGCACTGCTGGGGTATTCTGCAATCAATGTAAGCTCAACAGTGTTGTGACATCCTGGGTGTCCCTGAAGATTGAGGGCCTATTTACAGGGGCACCTTTGGGATGCAAGGTGGCCCTACGAATGTTTATAAGATAGCTCTCAAGATAAATTAAAAATGGCACTTTAAGATAAGATAAGATGAGATGAACCTTTATTAATCCCCGGAGGGAAATTCAGATGTCAAAGCAGCAACATCAGCAAACAGAGTGAAACACAGGAGAAGTAAAGGTATACAAAAATTATAAAAACAATAATAGAGATATAAAAGATACAGAGTGAATGGGAGAACATAGTGTGTGCAGTCCGTCAATAAATAAATAAATGTAGTACGTACAACAAATAAATGTAATATGTACATATGTGCAGTCTATAAAGTGGTATATAGGATGTATAGTGTAAAGTAAGTGCGCCAGTGGTTTGAGTCCAAGATGGTTACAGATAGTGCATGTTTAAAAAAAGGCAGATAGTGCATGTTTAAAGTTCTTAAAGTCCTCATAGTCCTCATATGGGGGTCAGCCTTGGTTGTGGAGCCTGATGGCTACCAGCATGAAGGACTGACCCAGGCGCTTTGTGTTGTGCCGAGGGGTGAAGAGTGCTGAGAAAGCTGAGAGAAGGCCTTACTGTGTGACCCATCATGGTGTAGGATTTTCCTGAGCCGGTTTGGCCATAGGCAAACACACAGGCGTTGAAACCCTCAAATGCAGCTTTCAGGACTTCAGACCCCAAGTCATGGAAAATCTGAAGCAGTAGAGAAAAGGTTAGTTAAAGCATCAGGTCATTGTCCTGCAAAGAAGAATTTACAAAATGTTGAAAAAGAAAAATACAGATACCTTCTCTTGGGATATAAATGTGGGACTTAATCTGTCAGTTGAATCATATGCAAAGTCATAAGAAAAGGTCTTCCTTCCGTCCTTCAGCTCGTCCCCTCGAACAGGTGAACCCTACAATGTCAAACGTGCAGCCCAACTCTTAATAAAAACGCGATTAACTGCTGTAGAAGTGTAGTTTTTATTCTGTGATAAAGTACCTTTTGAATAGATGTAGAGTTCCCCCTCATGCGAATTATCACTTTCGATGAAAAATGCTTTTCTCTGTGGAAGAAAAGTGGACGTGAGTGGCATCAAGAGTTCATTCTAAAGGGGAAATAAAAGCAGTCGTTTGACTTACCTTTTGTTCAACGGACGGGCTCGGACCGCTACTCGCAGTGAATCCATTATTAATCAAAGTCAAATCAAGTCAGCCCGTTTTCTGCTGCTTTGAAAGAGAAGTCTGCCTTCCTGCGTGAAACATCAATGCAGCGTTATCGCACCTAATTATCACACCTGAGGCCTGTGCTCACCTTCTCCATGCATTACACTAAGTAGCCACTAGGGCAGGAGTCTGAAACCTGTGGCTCTTCAGCTCCTCTCCAGTGTCTCCCTGTGGATTTATAAACATGGAAATTAATAATTGTTTTTTGTTTACATTTTCATTTTTATTTATCACTGTTGTAGGTCTACGGTAGTATTAGGGCAACTTGAGGAAAAATAAATAAATTTGAGATTTTGAGAATAAAGTCATAATATTGCGAGAATAAAGTCATAGTATTATGAGAATAATGTCATAATATTACAAAGTAGTAATTTTACATGCTACTTTATTTTTTTCTCGTAAAGTTATGACTTTATTCTCATAATATTACGACTTTTTTTCTCGTAATATTATTACTTTATTCTCATAATATTATGACTTTATTCTTGTAATATTATGACTTTATTCTCATAATATTACAACTTTTTTTCTTGTAATATTATGACTTTATTCTCATAATATTACGATTTTTTCCTCGTAAAGTTATAACTTTTTTTCTCATATTACAACTTTTTTCTCGTAATATTATGACTTTATTCTCATAATATTATGACTTTATTCTTGTAATATTACAACTTTTATTCTCGTAATATTATGACTTTTTTCTTGTAATATTATGACTTTTTTCTTGTAATATTATGACTTTTTTCTCGTAATATTATTACTTTATTATCATAACATTATGACTTTATTCTCGAAATCTCAGATTTATTTTTTCTTCCTCAATGTGGCCCTAATACATTTCCATGGTAACAGCGAGCTCCACTAAGCAGTGACGTCGCTGTTACGCGTAGGATTGTGGGTAGTGTAGTACTTCTCCATGACATCGCGAATACAAATGTTTATTTCTTAAAACAAGGTTGATATCATACGGATGTGGCTTCTAACAGGAACATATACCATCGTTTCACAACCTCGTAGCGTGTGGTAAAGTCTACCTTTGATGGTTATGATGATATTACGGCTAATAATCGATTCAGAATAAGAACGAGATGTTCACTTCCGGGGCCTCAATATGATGCGTTTGTGTACTCAACACAGCACCAAAAAATGCTGTTGTGTGGTGTCATATCCTGATTTTTTGCCGTCAAACGATGAATTAAATTATTAGAAATGTTACACGTAAGCTTCTGTTCTACGTTACATTTGCGACACATACCTTTAATGTTAGGTCTGTTGAGCTGTTACAAAATGACACTATTAAAGCGCTTAATTCTAACGTTTTTTAGTGAGTGACTTCCAAAATTCCAAAAAAGTTGTTAAAAAAAACACTAATCACATACAAACCCAACACTCACACCCGAAATAATAAAAGTATGTATTTATTAGCACCTAATAGCCGGACGAAAACAAATGAAAACAAAAAGGAGGCTTTTATTTCGGGAACTTTCCATGTGAACGTGAACGCAGCATTGCTGTCGATCGATATACATTAGTGATGGGAATTACGGATCTTTTTAGTGAGCCAGATCATTTGGCTCAGCTCACCTAGAAGAGCCGGCTCTTTCGGCTCCCAAACGGCTCTTCATTTTTACCACTTCTGCCTTTTATAATTCAGCCAAATTTAGCGCTTTTTTGACCTATGATTAGTATGTGTGCACATATATCACTTAAATTATTCATTATAATTATATTAAACCTTATAATTTCCAGAATATCATAATTTTACATGCTGTTTCGTTTCCGACTGTCACTCATCTTTTCTGCTATTCGCGCACCGCACTCCTCCCCCTATCTCTCCTCCTCTCCCTCCTGCTCTGTACCTGTAGACCGTCAGCGCGCCGCTGACCTCCACCCTTCCCTGCTTGATGGTATGATCCTTGTCTGTCATCACCTGATTGGTCGCACGGACGTCATTAACACAACATTCTGTCACAGTCACTATATGGAGTGCCCGTGGCGCGGAGAAGATGAACCTATCACTCTGCCTTGAATTAATTAAAGAAAACAAAAAAAAAAAACAGCTCTTGGACGGGAGCCGGCTCTCAAGGGACGTGTCAACAGGGGTGTTTTTTATCGCGAGGGGACGCGACGCTTCCCAACATTGGACGCTTGGTCGGCTGTCCTAGACACAAGGCAGTCCCCACCTGATTGGACGAAGGCTTTCCCTCCATTGGCTGCTGCTCCCAGCTTTCAAACCGGAAACAGTATGGAGGCTCGTTTGGAAACTTTCTTCTCTTATTTCACAAAAATAGTTCACCGAAATGTGTTTCTGAAAACATTTAAGGCGAGAAATAAGCCATGCAGTTGATGAATCTGTCTTAATTTTCGATCGACAACATTTATTTTAAAAGATTCTCGGGAGTTTTGAGAGGCGGCGAGTCGTGTCGAACGCCCCTTGATTTGCATAAAGTAGACTAGACCTCAACTTTATGCAAATGAGGAACGGGCGTTGTGACACTCCGTTTCTCGAATCGCGACGCCACGCTACCAGAATGCATTGCGCGGCTGCTTACATAGACAATGAATGGGGAGCGTGGAAAGCACGCAGCCTGTGGACACGTACTATTATCGTTCACTTAAAAGAGCCGGCTCTTTGAACCGACTCGTTCGTGACCAACACATCACTAATATACATTTCCCATGATGCAGTGCGGAGAAGAGACCCGGCGGGGACATTCAAAACGATGGCAGAAGACTCGACTATAGTTAAACTAACATCAAACTCAGAAGACACGGGGGGACAAAAGTCCATTATTAACAGCGGAGACAACGAGGTAACGAGCTGTCTGACGTTGTCGTCAGATAAAGATGTTGTTGGCCCGCTGGAGGAAGCGAATAAGACAAGTAAAGTCTTAACGTTACAAAGTGTTCCCGGCGACTTACATTCATGTGCGGAAGTAGCCGAACAACAACTGGACGTCAACACGTGTTTAAAGACGAATAATGCAACGGAATTGAAAGATGCTTCACCTGAACATCGATCAAATTCAAAACAGCAGAGTGTGGACAACGCTGTAGACAAGGAAAACACCGCTATGACCTCCACAACCAGCACTCCAGGTAGGTCACATGATAACCCTGGGTGTGTGTGTATATAGCATCATGTCTTCTTTAACATCTGATCTGTTGTTGCATTGTAAAAACACATTATTATCATTTTGATAGTGGATAACTCAACAAATCCCTGAGGTCATTATTAAAACAATCCTGTTCTCTTAATGACATTATACATGTATGTTTCCAGTTAACATGTTGACACTGTATTCATCTAAATACTGCATATGACAGACATAATAGTCTGATGTTATTTAGCAGTTACTAACATATTTACGTTAGTACTGTACTGAGATACAGTTTTGAGACACTTTGAATATTTCTAATATATTATTAAAGGTTTTACTCCACTGCATTTATTTAACAGCAATAGTTTACAGCTGAAACAATTATTAAATTAATTGATTATTCATCAACAATTAATCAGCAACAACTTTGATAAACGATTAATGGTTTGAAGTCGTTTATGATGCAAAAGCTCCAATCATTATCTGACTTCAGTGTCTTAATATAATCGTAATGATCTGCAGCTTCTCTTTATCATTGTAAGCTGAATATTTTTGGGGTTTGGACAAATCCAAACATTTGTCATGGACATGATTTTACTATTCTACTGATTTTTACTTTACAGACACATATTTTGCTTATTTTTGCTTACAAAACATTCATGTCAACAAAGAAAATATGAGTAAATTATCCAGCAGTATATAAAGTAGATAAATTAGCTCCATCCTGACCAGCTGCATTAAAATGCCGCTTACACTTAAAGGCATGCCACATAATAATCCAGTAGTATAATATATATGATGATAACCTGATATAATACTGTATAAATGTATACTTAAACAAAACTTTGAAAGTAGGACTTTTACTGATAACAGAGTATTTGCTACTTATTCCTAAGTAGAGTATGAGTAATTCTCTATGTTCTAAGCTCTATGTTAAGTTTAGGGGGAAATGGGGACAATGGCTTTATTACAACACTGGCCTTGCTAGATTTCATTAACATTTAACTAGCTAAAATTGAACACCACCAGTCCATTGTTCACCCTAATGACATTATTCTGGTCCTTATTTTGACAGACAACCCCCAAGAAGAGGATACTTCTGGTCAGACAAGTTTGCAAGATTCCATTGTGTCTGCAAGTAAACAACTTCGTAACACAGAGGACAGTGATTCCGAGGTAAAGAGAAGAGCGCAGGACGAAGGCCGTGTGAACGTGGTTTTCCCTGGCACCGTAACTCAGGATGGCTGCTGCCGCTTCGTCAGCGAGATCCTCAAGTGCGTTCTCTATCAGAGACAGCAACTCCCCATGACGTATGACCAGCTGGTGTACTCCCAGAAGAAACAGCAAGCCTCAATGCAGGTGAATAGTGCGCATAATCCGTCCTTAAATGAAGAAATGTTGTGGATTTGAGAAGAACTAAAAGTGTGTTGCTGAATGTTTTTGCTTTTCAGGATAAAGACACAGTAAGTCGGAGGCCGGTAAAGCCTGCAGACATGGACCGGCGCAAGTGTCAACAGACGCTTCAGGAGCTAGAGGAGGTGCTGCAGCAGCTGGAGGTGCTTTTTTCCCTTAGCAGGGTGCCCCGTGTGCTGCTGCTAATGGGTGGCTCTCTCAACCTCCCCAAAGAGCTGTACGAGATCAACATGGAGGCTCTGGTATTGGCCAGCGGAGATCAATGTTTGCGGGTTTCCTCATGCTTGAGGCAACTCTTCCGCACTCTTTTTGTGGCTGACCTCTTGTCTGACAGCAGACCTGTTCGTTTAATGCCCACAACAGTCTTGGCACTGGCTCACAGGAATTGCGGTGTCAGTTGGTTTCGCCCTAAACTACAATTTAAAGTGCCAACACGTGTAAAGAACCAAATTATTGCTCTGTCTACTGATCCCAGCGCCTGTAAGGAACCAAGGGCACAGGAGTCAGACTGGCAGGATTATGTGTGGTTCCAGGCGCCCATGACTATCAAGGGCTTAGGCAACTGACCCAAAAAGTTGGAGAGCACATAGTCTGAGATTGGAGCTCTCTTTCTGGTGCCTGTATACTACAATTCCATTTTAATGGTGGTTCAAATTAATTTTTAACTTCAATTTTGAATTGAGCTGTCCATATTTTAATAAATTATGAGTTACATTTTTCTACTTGTGATTAAAAGTACATCACTTAAACAATATTGACACAAGCAGTATGGTGTATTATCCTTTTTTTCTTCTGAAATACTGAGAGAATGTGTTCTGGAGAGGCTTTTTTATCATAAAATCTGTTTGGGAACTTGTGTATTATTGTTTATATTTATGAAGAATGTTTTACATGTTTTGCATAAAATAACACTCATTTTTAAGAATGTTAACCAGAAAAACACACATAATATTGGTGCAATATATTTTTAATGAGCATAACTTGAAAGGTTTAGTGCATTATATTGCTTTCTTGAATACAATCTTTGGATACATTTGAGTGCCAGTATCTGTGTATATGTTTACATTTATTAAAAACCTGAAAAAGATTGACAGTGCTGCAGTTTTGGAGGTAATCATTGTAGTAATGCATTGTAGTGTGATCAATCTAAATCAAAGACAACAGCAATAATAAAGAACAGGTGTAACATAATTACGTTGGTCTGAGAGTGCATCGACGGGTTCAGAACCCCTCCACTTTTTTGACAAACTGGACAAAGTCGTTGGCTAGCAGCCGAGGCTCCTCAAAGGCAGCAAAGTGGCCACCTCGAGGCATGAAAGTGTAGGAGTAGATGTTTCGGTACCTAATTTGTGCCCACGATTGAGGGCAGTGCATCAGCTCCGCAGGGAAGGCGGCGAGTCCAGTGGGCACAAATATCCCCGTCCTAAAACAAAAGAGGAAAGTTAATCAGAATTATAACACAAAATAGGATAATAAGGTTGTCACTTTTATAAAACAGCAGTCATAGTTTTGTCAGTATAAGCACATACTTTGCATCCACTCTCTTGTCAGGATTACCCTTGACGTTCTCTTTGTAGAAGCGCATGGAGGAGGCGATTGAGCCCGTGGTCCAGTAGATCATGACATTTGTCAAGAGTTCATCCAGGCTGAATTTCCTGTAAAGACGCAGACATTTATAATTAATTATAGCCGGCAATTATTTCTATGCTATAAATAAAAAAAAAAGGCAAAATTGAATTCCCTCTTGTACCTCTCCAGCCCACCATCCGGCAGATCTCTGTTCCTCAGATCAGTCCAGGTGGAGAACTTCTCCAGAATGTAGGCCGCCAAGCCTACAGGGGAGTCATTCACTCCACAGCCTGTACACACAATATAACGGTCCCATATTGTAAAAAGTGAGATTTTCAAGTCTTTTTTTTAATCATAAAGCAGGTTTAAGTCCTGTATAAATACTGTGAAAGTATCAAAACGCTCAGTCCATGGAGAAATACACACAGCCCGTATTCAGTAACTGCGTTTGAAACAAGCCGTCAGGATTTCTGTCCATTTGTGATGTCACAAATATAAATGGACTTGCATCTATATAGCATCTTTCTAGTTTTCCGACCACTCAAAGTGGTGAAGTACACACATTCATACACTGATGGCAGAGGCTGCCATGCAAGGTGCCAACCTGCCCATCAGGATCTAATCTAAATACTCATTCACACTTCACATTTGGGGTTAAGTGTCTTGCTCAAGAACACTTGGACATGTGGACTGGAGAAGCCAGGGATCGAACCGCCGACTTTACAATTGGTGGGCGACCCGCTCTACAATATATAGACCATTACACAGTTTTAAACGTGAACATTCTAAATGTGTCCGAGTTTATTTCTGGTTGCAGTGTATGGTTGCGTCCGAAATTCCATACTAGCATGCTATTTAGTACGCTAAGACAGTATGTGAGATATTTTAGTATGTCCGAAACCATAGTATGGAACCAATAGTACGCAAATTTCATACTATTTCCAGTGAAATATTACAGTATGCAATGCTGGACACTACGGCGGCATAAATATCCCACAATGCAATGTGGCAATGACAACAACGTTCATAAAGGATGTTGACGGACAGCTCTGTAACATCAATAACGCTTCAATTTAACTGTAAGTAATCACTTTGCTAGGCGTAATATATATTTTTAAATTAGTTCAGACTTTGATTCTCACAAATCCTCGTTTTGGTCACATGAGGTTGGCATGGGTTACCATGGTTACACGTCTCCAACCGGCAAGGAGGCTCTCCTGAAGGGACGATGAAACGATACTCCGAACATACTACTGTTTATTCACACAAAAGTATGTTGAACGATAGTACACATATTGAGTATGTAGTGCATAGAGTGCGATTTTGGACGAAGAATATGTGAATGACATCAGCTGACAGGAAGTAAACATGGACCCAAGCTGTTGCCTAGTAACACAATTCTGTTGAAATGTGCTAAAAAGAGTGTTTCAGACGGAGGCACAAAGGCGTATTCGGGCAGACTGAGGAAACTGAAGTTTTTTTTCAACATTACAGCATGTAAACATGTTCTAATAGAAACATAAAAATACAAGTATGAACCTGAAAGTGACCATAATATGGGACCTTTAAGATATATTAGCTGGGAGTGAGACCACAAAATACCAGGATCATTTTGCTTGTTTCAGGTGGTTCGTCTTTGACCTGTCTGTTTCTTGGTTGTCCTCACCTGCAGTGTCTGGTTTAGTGGCCTGGATGTGTAAGTAGCCTGACTCCCTCAGGATGTCCCAGACATTCTTCTCCATGAAAGGGAACAGCCGGCGAACATCCTCCCGACTGAAGCCCACCAGGAAGGGCAGATATTGACCAATCATGATGGAAAGCATCACTTTGAACCCCTTTCTTGACATAAACATGTTTAAGTGGAGGCCTTTCACGCACCTGGAAAGGATGACAAAAAATATATATAGGTCTTACAACATGTGTGTAATACATGTGTATTAAGCAGCAATTTATAGCTATAAATGCAAGTTTTTTATCATGTTTTTCTTTTGGCAAAGTGTCCTTTATTTGCTCCAGCCTCCAGGAATTTGTAATGTCAGTAGTTTTGGTCAGTTGTGAACTTTACACAGTGCAAGCACTGTTTCACAATTTAAGTAAGGATGTCACAATGTTCCCTTTTTAAAAACAAGTGGGTGGTGGAATGTGCAGCGCAGCGATAAGTTGTGGCAGCTTGTTTTGCTGTCTTACTGAGGCTTCATCTGGGCCATGTTGGTGGTGATGAGAGAGCCCCAGTCTCCTCCCTGCAGATAGAACTGGGAGAACCCTAAACGCTCCATCAGTTTCAGGAAAACTCGGGCAGCAGCGAGACTGTCAAACCCTGAAAACATACAGGAAGCTGTAAACATCCTGCCGCTCAAGCTGAAATACACACATCACATTTATTTAGACTCATCAACCTTGTTTGTGAGAGGCCTCTGAGAAAGCGTAGCCAGGGATAGACGGGCATATGACCTCAAACACGAGTCCGTCCTGGTTCTCTGTGAGCAGTGGCAGAATCTTGTAGAACTCGTAGAAGGAGCCGGGCCAGCCGTGAACGAGCATAAGAGGGAGAACCGTCTGGTTCTCACGGTGTGGTGGTCGCACGTGGATGAAGTGCACATCCAATCCTGCATTGAAGCAAAGAAAAGAAAATAGTGGGCCTATATGGACTGATTCTAGGCCAAATATCCAAATTATTAAAGCAAACCAGTTCAGCTCGGGGTTGTGTGTACCTTCTATTTTAGTTTTGAAGTGTGGATACTTGTTAAGCACTGCCACCTGCTTTTTCCAGTCAAACTCGTGTCTCCAATAGGAAACCACTTTCTTGAGATATGTTGAATTGAAGCCATACTGGAAGCAGCTATCTTCTAGAGGATCAGAGTAGCGGGTTTTGTCAATGCGCATTTGAAGGTCCTGTTGAATAAGAATTGATAACTTCACATAAACATGTTATTATTGGTACTTTTAATTTGGTAATTGGTAATTAAACATGTAATTAATAGCTCAAAACGACCTTAATCTCTTCATCTGAGGTTTTCACTTTAAAGGGGTAGATTCTATCATCCTCTGACAGGGTCTTCTTTCCTGCTCCCCACCATCCATCACCAAGAGGAATACTTTTGACTTGTTTTCTTCTGTGCACTATGTATGCCAGTAAGCCACCTGCTGCCACAGCTGAGCCTATTAGGATCTGCTGCTGGACAACATCCAAGCCACAGAAAGTTCCCCTGTGTGTGTGAAAATATGAGGGGAAAAACATCATTACAGCTCTGATATCATTACAAATACTTTATTTGTTTATTTTGCACAATTTAAGACTATACAACATAACAAAAAAAATAAAAAATGAATAATATACAATGCAGGAAGAGGCAAAAAAAACACTAGGCTTATCTGAAGCCTCCACCCAGAGACAAGATTAATATAAAGAAATAATATGACTACATAATAGTGATAACAAACAATTAGGACAAGATATATATAATAACAACAAAGTTCCCAAAGTATGGACTGAATTGGGAAAGAAAGCTTTTAGGTTTTTGGCACCTACTGCTTGGAATAATGTACAATCTGATCTTCAACTTCAAAACTTAGTCACCTTGAATGAGTTTAAGGCTCTGGTGAAATCACTGCAGTCCAGGTTGTCTGTGTGCAAGTGTTTTGTATGAGCAAGTTTTAATGTTGTTAATTTATGTGTTGTCTGTTACTTTCACTATAACTGTCTTGCTGCTATCTTGGCCAAGTCTCCCTTGTAAAAGAGATCTTTGATCTCAACGGGACTAAGCTGGTTCAATAAAGGACAAGTGTGTGTGTGTGTGTGTGTGTGTGTGTGTGTGTGTGTGTGTTAGTTACAGAAAACAGATACATGGACAACATGGGGAAAAGCAATTACAAAACAGCAATTAAATGACCCTTTAAGTGACTTTTTGAAGCATTTGACAGATGAAAAGTTTATTGATAGATGTGAAAAGCTACTCCATAATTTGGTTACCCTAAATCTTATCGAAAATTGACCTCTACTAGTGAGGGATTTAGAAGGATGAAGATCTAGAGACATCTAGATACATTAATTACTTCTTTATTGTTTTCTTCCATTTACATGCATGTTCTTTTTAAATATCGATATATTGTAATTTGCTTAATGAATTGTATATACAGTATGTATATATATGTTTTTGTTTTTATTTTGTTCTTTTTTTATTTTTATTTATTATTGAATTGACCCTTTGGCAATATTGTTCACCTGACAGTCATGATCAATAAAGCAAATTGAATTGAATTGAATTGACATCTAGATACTTCTAATCTCGATCAAACTTACTTCAAAACCTGCAGTCTTTGCATTGTGCAATTCCAAAGGTGAGCGTACAGGTGTGTTTTTTATAGACCTTTATCTACAAATGGTTATTATATATATCTTGTCCTTATTGTTTGTTATCACTATTATATAGTCATATTATTTCTTTATATTAATCTTGTCTCTAGGTGGAGGCTTCAGATAAGCCCAGTGTTCTTCCTGCACTTTATATTATTCATTTATGTTTTTGTTATGTTGTATAGTCTTAAATTGTGCAAAACAAATAAACAATAAATAAACAATAAGCTACTCCAAAATTTGGTTCCCCTACATCTTATAAAAAATGTACCTCTAGATACTTCTATCTCGATCAAACTTACTTTAAAATCTGCAGTCTTTGCATTGTGCAACTCCAAAGGTGCTTCCTACAGGTGTGTACTGGGACAGAGGTGAAAATGGTTAATTATGCAACCGCGCCTGGAAAGTCGTGAACACGCACGTCAAAATCCAACCAACCATGCATTTCAACATACCTTGTTTGTCTCCTTTTTTTCCCCTTCAGATAATGTTAGAATATGTACAAATGGACACACTACAGGGTTCAGCGGTGCATTAAACAAACACACACTGTGCAACTGGCTGGTGAGAGAGAAACCCAGAATCAGATGCTGATGTTTGATTGGCTGAGAGAGAACAGAATCAGATGCTGATGTTTGATTGGCTGAGAGAGAACAGAATCAGATGCTGATGTTTGATTGGCTGAGAGAGAACAGAATCAGATGCTGTTGTCTGATTGGCTGCTGAGAGAGAGCACTCGAATCAGATGCTGTTGTCTCATTGGCTGATGAGAGATAACTCGAATCAGATGCTGTTGTTTGATTGGCTGGTGAGATAAGCCACTCAAACAACAGCCGTGAGTGACGCAGTTGTTCATATAACAGGGAGGAAACAGTTGTTTTTGTTGTTGTTGTATTATTCTTACAGAGAAACATGATGGGGAAGATTGTCCTCCTGGTTTTTGCGGCGGTTCTCGCCGTCGCCTCGGCAGGTATGGTTGGAGGATTTCAAAACGTTGATGTGAATGACGAAGGGGTCCAAAACGCCATCAATGTGTCCGTCGTCCACCACAACAAGGGCACCAACGACATGTACCTGCGTCAGGTGGAGGAGGTGGTCAGCGCCGAGAGACAGGTCAGCAAACCTTTAACTTGGACTGCAGACCAGTCTAACTACATTAATACAGGTTCATCTTATCTTATCTTATGTAGGCCTTCAGTCAGCCTGTTAGCCTGTGGCCTACTACAGTGGTTTATCCATTTATTTATACACACTGTGTGCTTAGTTGGATCTGGGTGGTAATTTAAATTTTGGCAGTGAAACATGTCTGCAACCTTTGATTACAAAACACCATAATCCAATCAGAGCCTTTCCTGTCCTGTCTGGGATGTTTGTTAACATGTCTGCTGCAGGTCAGCCCAGGCTTTTAAAAAAGACATCATCATTTTTCTTTAATATTTCAAACATTACTTTGAATGTATCTTATATTTTTATATTTTCGTTTACTTATTATTATTATTATTATTATTATTATTATTAACAATAATATATGATATTATTTATTATATTATTAATAATATATTTTTATATTTTCATTTAGTCATTATTATTATTATTATTATTATTATTATTATTATTATTAAGTAAAGTATATTGATACAAGGTTAGGTTCATTATCAATAATTTGTCATTACCAATTTTTTTCTATAATTATGAATTATGTTATTTTATTTCTCTGGTTTCAATATTGTTAACATGTCTGCTGCAGGTCAGCCCAGGCTTTTAAAAAAGACATCATCATTTTTCTTTAATATTTCAAACATTACTTTGAATGTATCTTATATTTTTATATTTTCATTTACTCATTGTTATTATTATTATTATTATTATTAAGTAAAGTGTATTGATACAAGGTTAGGTTCATTATCAATAATCTATCATTACCACATATCTTATATTTTCATATTTTCATTTACTTATTATTATTATTATTATTATTATTATTATTATTAAGTAAAGTATATTGATACCAGGTTAGGTTCATTATCAATAATATATCATTACCACATTTGTTTCTATAATTATGAATTTCTTATGTTATTTTATTTCTCTGGTTTCAATATTTGTTTTAAAAACAAAAAGAAATGTTGATACACGTTGGAATTGAATTGTAAAATAAGCCTTCCGCTAATAAAAATAAATCTTTATAAAATAAATGTTTTTATATATGTGTGTACAACACCTCTCTGGGGGGGAGACAAAGAAGGACGGTCTGCAGGACAGATAATAATGCACACAGTGCACTTTCATAGACTAAGCTACTGGAGTTACCCTGCACTATATTCATTTTTAACAGTCTCTTCTGCACTATATTCAGTTTTAACAGTTTTCTTCATCTCCTTGTATTTTTATATCTGGTATATTTTTGTACTTACTATCTGTAAGTTACTTACTATCTATCTATCTATCTATCTATATAATGTTAGGGCTGACCTGAATGCTTCAACTGTTGACCCATGATATTCGACCTCCAAATCACTATTTGAATGCTTTGTTTTTTCAAATATTTGTATACAATTTTTTTACATACAAGTATGTAATAATAATGTATAAATCCCCAAATAGCCCACGAAATAAGGAATAATCACACAACATCATTCATTATTCATATTCAACATTAATTATTATTAGTTATTCTGAGACGGATATCGCTGTTTGGCTCTGTCCTGGGCACTGAAACGGGGGAGATGGAGACAGACAGACAGACAGAAGAACGCGTCAGCTTGCCGCGCCACGTTGCCCCCCCCCCCCCCGAAGCTTAGAGAATACCTTTGAATATTTCTCACCAAAGTTTACCCACTTCTCCTCTCAGGTGGTTGCTGGCATGAAGTACCGCATAACTTTGAGGCTGGCGAAGTCCACCTGCAGAAAGGACCGTGCAAATGACGAGTGTGCCATCCACACAGACCCAAAAAAGGCTCAGGTAATGACTTTATTAAGAGGCTAAAACCTCAGCTTCTGGAAGAAAAAAAATCCCCACATTGTTTTTCCATTGGGAGTTATTAGACACACACTGTTTAAATGTCATACAGGAGACCTGTACTTCTCTTCAACAGTAGACCGAAAATAGATTGTGAAACTTCCCCTTTTTTAACCATCGAGCTTTGTTTGTTGCTGTTGCCACACACAGAAGTTGGAATTAGACAGAGTAGCGTGAAGCGAGCGAGCTGGCTGGTCATTTTTAACCAGATGAATTCAACATTAGCCTATTGATGATTATAGTTCATTGAAAGAGGAACATTTTTGATGAAATCTGCGCCTGCAATAATCAACAAATGTTTATAATTGACTATGATAATCTCATGTTCTATGCTGTTTTGTTTATGATATATATATATATATATATATATAATGTGTGTAACCTTTTCTTCTTCAGCCTTACGAGTGCGTATTCACAGTGTGGAGCCGCGTGTGGTTGAAGGAAATCAAGGTGACGCACGAGAGATGCGAGTAAGAGAACTACGCGGGAAATCTTCAGTGTTGGCATCGTTTGCAGAATAACCTTCATACAGACAAACATGTATTTTCCTGTAGATGAAACACAAAAGTATTAACATTTCCATTTTCTGCCTATGCTACTTCACTTTATCCTAGATTGAATAACCTTTGAAAATCACAGTGTTTCCAAGTAACCTATACAGTATAGCAATGTAGAGGTATATTACTTTTAGAGGAGCAACTTTGTAGTCACTAAACCGAGCAAGTGGACTGAACTGTTGATTATGCTACTAAAAAGCACACGCTGTTTTCAAACTAAATGCAAATTAAAGTAGCATGTGAACTAAACTGAATGTGTCCTTGTGGTATATGTATTTAGGTGTTGAGCTTTTTCTATCCAGACCACAGTTAAATATTGTATTATTTTTGGAAAGAGTGCAGAACAGTGTGTAATGTGTGTTTTCATGCTATTCCTATCCGTCATCTGACATTAGCCAATAAGGGTATGAATGCTGTGAAAGGTAATTTAGGAAGGAAAAACTTCAATTTCAGAAGTAATAGCGGAATTACCACAGATATTTTTTTTTTTTATTAAATGTATTTCTCTTTTTTGATTCTTTTAATGTGAATGTCCCCTTCTGGGGATCAATCTTTTTTTTTTTTTTTTACAAAATCACATGTAATCACATGTAAACAGAGCACATATGAGCTGGCATCTGTAACAAAATAATATAGGCTGCATTCAAAAGTAGCAAGGAGAAGACAAAATAATTGCCTGTCAAAGTTAACGCGATAATGACGCGTTAACGCAAATACATTTTAATGCCACTAATTTCGCACGCAAAGCAATAATGCAATTGATTTTTCGGACATTGTAGCATTGTAGCTCAGTTGTAAAGACAGAGTGAAGATACTGATCATATGAAACTAGAAAACCTAAAGAATCCATTGGTACCAACCAACATACAGCTTGTCATGAAGGAGGTTAAATAACACTCCAGGCTTGTGCTAAATTTTGGCGAGGAAAAGCTGTCATGCCCATTTTCAAAGGGGTCCCTTGACCTCTTACCTCAAAGTATGTGAATGAAAATAGGTTCTATGGGTACCCACGAGTCTCCCCTTTACAGACATGCCCACTTTATAATAATCACATGCAGTTTGGGGCAAGTTATAGTCCAGTCAGCATACTGACTGGCTTGTGTTTACATGTTATGATTTGAGCATGTTTTTTATGCTAAATGCAGTACCTGTGAGGTTTGTGTTGTTAATTGATTTCCAATAATAAATATATAAATACATTTGCATAAAGCAGCATATTTGCCCACTCCCATGTTTATAAGAGTATTAAATTCTTGACAAATCAGACTTTAAGGTACATTTTGAACAGATAAAAAATGTGCGAATAATCATGAACAATCATGCGCTTAATTGCAATTAAATATTTTAATCGATTTACAGCCCTAAAAAAGCCCTATTTTGATAATTAATAGGGGATGTTTCTCCTGTCACAGCATTAGGCCTGCATAATCAATAATTAAGCTTTTTTATAATTAAATGTATTTTGGCCATTAAATAATTGCACAAACAATTTGAGATCTAAGAAATATAAGAGCTTTAATTTTCAGACAGAAAGTAGCCAAGTATTTTTCTGTTTTGAGTTGACCCGCTTAGCTGCTATGAGACACTTTGTAACACTGCCTGCGATTGGTGACCGCCTGTCAATGATTTATGAAGGCTGAGACTATTTTTATTGGAAAAGAGCAGTTTAAACCAGCAGGCAGGATAAACTGCACCATTAAAGAAGCTTCACTCCTCAAACATGAATAAAACAAGGTATGCATGACATATCTTTATTTTGGGGAGCCATTGTTACTGATTATTACATAGGTACTGTACTGTGATACTGTATGTGTTCATGTACATCATTTGATAATTGTTCGGTGCCGACAGAAAACAAGGAATGAATCCACTATTATAACAGTTCAGGTTTTGATACAATGCTTTGGAGAGCCTATACAATTTACATTTTAATCACAATTACATTCACTTGCAATTTATGTTTACCTGATAATAAGTCAGCTACACATTCAATCACAGTGGTTAGAAAATCAAATGTTGAATTCCCACCATTGCGCCCTGTATGAGGGATCCTCAATGAAGCCCAGGTTTTTAAATAGCCTGTAGGAGACCTCGTTCTCCTCCTCTATAAAGCAGTACACTGGGTAGCCCTCAGCGTGGAGCCTCTTGGCCAAGGTGCTGGCCAGGACTTTGGCGTAGCCTCTCCCTCTGTGTTCTGGTAGAGTGTACAGTAAGCCCATAGCACAGGAATCATACATCAGAACCCAGGACACCGACTGGCCCTGGTCGTCAGTGATGCAGCAGGATGGGAAGTTGCTGATGAGGTTTTTAATGTTCATGTAACCCTGCTTGTTCCCTCCGAACTTCCAGGT
Organism: Sebastes fasciatus; assembly: GCF_043250625.1. Lineage (NCBI taxonomy): Eukaryota > Metazoa > Chordata > Actinopteri > Perciformes > Sebastidae > Sebastes > Sebastes fasciatus. The sequence continues at coordinate 19,651,066 of NC_133803.1, read as the reverse complement.
TTTATTCACCAAGTCAACGTGGGAAAGGTTAAGAGTAGAAATCCTCGATTCAAGCTCACTGTGTAGAGAAACACATTATGATGACCTTTCACTTGAGTGGAGAAACAATTCTATTAAACGTTTCACTTTTAAGCAAAGTTATGTACACATGTCCTTATGAAGCACATTTTAATGATCTGGCTATACCTGTCAACTGCTGGTGGGAGCAGATGGCTGCTGTCTGGCAAATACAGGAGATGCGTCGAGACATAGCATCGGTTGCTGACTTCTCTGTCAGCAGACACTTCTTTGAGCATGGGGACATGGGAAATGTCACATCCTGTAGGACAAAAATGATTCACATGTTAATACCATTCTGTTATTTTTCTTTGCAAGGGGTTACAAACCAGTAGTGGAGGAAGTATTCACCTCCTTTACTCGGTAAAAATAGCAAAGCCCACATTGCAAAAATACTCTATTACATGTTAAAGTCCTTAATTGAAAATATTAAAGGAACAGTGTGTAGGATTTGGTGGCATTTGGAGGATTTGCAGATTGCAACCAACTGAGTATCCCTCCGCTCACTCCTCCCTTGCCAAGACTGCGGTAACGTGAGCCGTCGAGTGTAAAACCATGATAACACCGTTTGCCTCATTCAGAGACCATCCTTACCATAATAACACTACTTTAGGAGCAATGGAAGTCAGACGGTGACAGTTTTGCACTCTGCAGCTCACGTTACCGCAGTTTCACAGAGAACTACGGTGACCTTCAGGTAACGTAAAAACGTGAAAGGCTCTCTCTAGAGCAAGTGTTTGGTTTGTTCGTTCTGGGCTACTGTAGAAACATGACGGAGCAACATAGCGAACTCCGTGAAGAGGACCCGCTCCCTATGTAAATATGAAGTATGTAAGTAAGTAAGTAAAAAATCTAATATCACGATATTATGTTTTATGATACTGTATTGATTCTCCAAAAATTGTAATTAATAGTTTACAGGTTAATCAATAATTTATTTTATTTTCAAAGAGATGTGTCCTCTCAGTGTATTTGTCCTCTAAAAGTAGTGCTATGATGTTGGATGTTACAGGGACTGTGATAAATGCAAATGCAGATCTCACTGTCCTGATTGCATAAAAAAAGACTTTATGCATATGGGGTTGTGTTCTTTCCTAAAATAAGATTTACAAAATCGCAATATATCGCCTTACTTACAGTACCACAAGGGCTAACCCCTGTATCGTGATACATATCATAACGCCAGATTCTTGCCAATACACAGCCCTAATATGAAGGGCTCATTCTAAGCTAACTAAAACACAACGATTTTTCGTTTCAGGTGATTATACACTAATGAAAACACAGTTATCAATATTATATTCCATTTCTGCAAATAGATCCCCCTCAATGTTACACACTATTCCTTTACAAAAAAAGTATGTAACTATTAAGTAAATGTACTTAGTATCTAAGTATCAAAAGTAAACGTACTCATGCAGAAAAATGGTCTGTGAGTACCAAACTTTTATATTTTAGGCTGTTATGAAGATTATTATCAGTGATGCATTAAGTAGCCTACTGTATTTAAAGGGACTGGTTGTAAGAATCAGAAATGCTTGTTAACAGCGACACCTGTGGCCGTTAAGTCAATGAAAGTCAGCGTCGTGCTCGTGCTTGTGCTCGCTCTAAATAGACATGAACGAACATCGCTCAAAACAGTGAGGCGACACACGTCAGCTAAAACCACAATATCACTCTATATTTCACCTGCTTGGCAGTAATGTTAGCTGACCAGACGAAGGTCTCTCCATGAATCACTGCTACTAGTGTTGGCTTTTCCTGCTTCAGCCTCCCGACCGCGGCCGGAGGAAACGGTCTGAGACGATAACATTTCTCGCTGCGGAGCCCCGTCACCTCACAAGACACGGGAAGCCTCTGTTGGTCTGGAGGAGCTGCAACAGTTATTTCTGCACAAACGTCCACTGTACATTTACTAGATATTCTCAGAGCTACGAAGTCTCCTGCAGTGTTTAGTGAGCGCGCATGCATGTGTAGAGGTGGAGCGAGGTGTGAGTGAAGGAAGGCAGAGGAGCAGAGGAGCAGAGGAACAGAGTACAACAGAGACTCCGAACCTGCAGACCAAAGCTACGGTCTCTCCTGCGTCCTCCGACCGCGGCCAACACTTTTTTGCAAGACGGGCTTCACTAGATATAACTTTGCGGTTTTGGTGCTTCCATGTAGTTTATGTTGGAGTCTCGTCTGAACAGCGTAGCCACACAAGCGCGCGTACGCAAGCTTTATACATGTAAGAAGTTACATACAGTCCCTTTAAGTTCAATTTTAGGTAATTATACTTAACTGATTTACATTTCATGCCACTTTATACTTCAACTCCACTACAATTCAGAGGTAAATATTGTACCTTTTATTTCACTACATTTATATTAATTGACAGCTGTAGGCTTATAGTTTATTAATGCGATTTTACTCAGGAAACATACAGTATGACCAGCTTATAAAATATGCATTATTATGAAGCTTCCTAACAGTTTATGATACAACTACTTGAACTCCACCGCAACCATTTCAGAGTGAAATGAAAGTTAAACATTAAGTGAATGTACTTACTAGTAGCCTATTTACACTAGGCTACACCACTGTTAGATGCAGCAGTGTCTGCAAAGATTTAAACTCACCTCCAATATGAAAATAAGTGCTCCAGTCAATTGCATTCTCCTCTGTCAGTATTTTCTTTAAAATCTCTTCATCCATGCTGTAGTAAGTCACCTTTTTCATGAAGTCCACGGCGCGCTTGTTCTGTGAAGTAAAATGTATTAATCATGTGGACAAAAAGCATGATGTTTAGGTTACAACGTGTCTAATTCTCCTATGTGATCTCACCTTGGGGTCAGGTCTGCAAATGATGACCTTAAAGTCAGGCCATGTATCAACGATGACCTCCTTTGTGGTTGGTTTCTTCCTGTTAATCCCATATAGGAAACCGTAAACCTAAAAACAGGAAAAGTTTAGACTATATTTAGGCCTATGAGCTGACATATTGAGGAATGCATTTTAAACAGCTTGCAGCTTGTCTACCTTAAAACTCTTGGGTAAGTGTTTAAGCAGAACTCCTTCAGCAATCTGTAGTTCTTCTGAGTTCAGGACCTTCATGTTTGAGGAGTGAAGCTTCTTTAAATGTCACAGAAATACTTTCATTATTCCTGGTAATGAACAGAATCGACATCGAATCAATAACAACTTTCGTTATGTACAGTATTTTATTTTCCAGCGCACATTAAAGCTGCCTGCAAATCCAACCAATGAGTACTTCCTGTCCAGATTTCAAAGTAAAGGGTGTGATTAAAGGCAACAGTAGTTTAATATTTGGACTTAGTACTTCTTATACTACTTGCACAATTAATATGAAGTACTTTTACTGTGTACTTTTTCAGTAATCCAATGTCAAAGTCCCCTCTAGAGAACAAGAATAAGACTTTTTTTCGAAAAGTACACAGTAAAAGTACTTCATAATAATTGTGCAAGTAGTATAAGAAGTACTATGTTAAAATATACCAGATTCATAATTATGATTCATATTGAGGAATGCATTTTAAACAGCTTGCAGCTTGTCTACCTTAAAACTCTTGGGTAAGTGTTTAAGCAGAACTCCTTCAGCAATCTGTAGTTCTTCTGAGTTCAGGACCTTCATGTTTGAGGAGTGAAGCTTCTTTAATGGTGCAGTTTATCCTGCCTGCCGGTTTAAACTGCTCTGTTCCAATAAAAATAGTCTCAGCCTTCATAAATCATTGACAGGCGGTCACCAATCGCAGGCCTGGTTACAAAGTGTGTCATAGCAGCTGAGTGGGTCTACTCAAAACAGAAAAATACCTTGCTGCTTTCTGTCTGAAAATTAAAACTCTTATATTTCTTAGATCCCAAATTGTTTGTGCAATTATTTAATGGCCAAAATACATTTTGATTACAAAAAAAATTGTATTATTGATTATGTAGACCTAATGCTGTGACAATAGATACATCCCCTATTAATTATGAAAATAAAATCCGTAGTATAAAATGGAAATACTCAAATAACTAGTACCTCAAGACTATACTTGAGTACAGTGCTTGAGTAGATGTACTTTCCACCACTGTCGTCCAGTGTATTAGAGGCTCATACTTGTCAAACAGGTAAATACTCGTCATAAACCCATTTTCAGATTTGTGAAACTTTTTTTTGAGCCTATACAATTTACATTTTAATCACAATTACATTCACTTGCAATTTATGTTTACCTGATAATATGTCAGCTACACATTCAATCACAGTGGTTAGAAAATCAAACGTTGAATTCCCACCATTGCGCCCTGTATGAGGGATCCTCAATGAAGCCCAGGTTTTTAAATAGCCTGCAAGAGACCTCGTTCTCCTCCTCTATGAAGCAGAACACTGGGTAGCCCTCAGCGTGGAGCCTCTTTGCCAAGGTGCTGACCAGGACTTTGGCGTAGCCTCTCCCTCTGTGCTCTGGCAGAGTGTACATTAAGCCAATGGCGCAGTAATCATACACCAGAACCCAGGACACCGGCTGGCCCTGGTCGTCAGTGATGCAGCAGGATGGGAAGTTGCTGATGAGGTTATTAATGATCATGTAACCCTGCTTGTTCCTTCCGAACTTCCAGGTTTTATTCACCAAGTCAACGTGGGAAAGGTTAAGAGTGGAAATCCTCGATTCAAGCTCACTGTGTAGAGAAACACATTATGATGACCTTTCACTTGAGTGGAGAAACAATTCTATTAAACGTTTCACTTTTAAGCGAAGTTATGTACACATGTCCTTATGAAGCACATTTTAATGATCTGGCTATACCTGTCAACTGCTGGTGGGAGCAGATGGCTGCTGTCTGGCAAATACAGGAGATGCGTCGAGACATAGCATCGGTTGTTGACTTCTCTGTCAGCAGACACTTCTTTGAGCATGGGGACATGGGAAATGTCACATCCTGTAGGACAAAAATGATTCACATGTTAATACCATTCTGTTATTTTTCTTTGCAAACCAGTAGTGGAGGAAGTATTCACCTCCTTTACTCGGTAAAAATAGCAAAGCCCACATTGCAAAAATACTCTATTACATGTTAAAGTCCTTAATTGAAAATATTAAAGGAACAGTATGTAGGATTTGGTGGCATTTGCAGGATTTGCAGATTGCAGCCAACTGAGTATCCCTCCGCTCACTCCTCCCTTGCCAAGACTGCGGTAACGTGAGCCATCGAGTGTAAAACCATGATAACACCGTTTGCCTCACTCAGAGACCATCCTTACCATAATAACACTACTTTAGGAGCAATGGATTCCCATTATACCCATTCTACCGTATTTAAAGGGACCGTAAGAATCAGAAATGCTTGTTAACAGCGACACCTGTGGCCGTTAAGTCAATGAAAGTCAATGTCGGGCTCGCGCTTGCTCGCTCTAAATAGACATGAATGGTGAGGCGACACACGTCAGCTAAACCCAAAATATCACTCTATATTTCACCTGCTTGGCAGTAATGTTAGCTGACCAGTCGAAGGTCTCTCCATGAATCAATGCTGATCCTAGTGCTGGCTTTTCCTGCTTCAGCCTCCCTCCCGGTGTCCTGAGACACTGGCACCCGGTCGGAGACGATAACGTTTCTCATTGCGGAGCCCCGTCACTTCACAAGACACGGGAAACCTCTGTTGGTCTGGAGGAGCTGCAGCATTTATTTCTGCACAAACGTCCACTGTACATTCACTAGATATTCTCAGAGCTACGAAGTCTTCTGCAGTGTGTAGTGTGCGCGCATGCACGTAAGAGTGGAGCGAAATAGCGAGAACGCGTGCGGTGTGTGAGTGAGGCAAGCAGGCAGAGGAGCATGGAGCAGAGACTCCGGCCCTGGAGACCAAAGCTACGGTCTGTCCCGCGTCCTCCGACCGCGGCCAACACTGTTTAGCAAGATGGGCTTCACCGGATATAACTTTGCGGTTTTGGTGCTTCCATGTAGTTTGTGTTGGAGTCTCGTCTGAACAGCGTAGCCACCCTAAGCGCACGTATGCAAGCTTTATACATGTAAGAAGATACAAACAGTCCCTTTAAAGGCGTATAAATGTACCGGGTCGCCACACATGCGCGCTCGCATATGCTCGTTCGCGTGTGGTCGCTGCATCTCCTCCTCTGCCTGCTTGCCTTCACTCAGACAGCGCGCGCGTTCTCGCTCAGCTCGCTCCACCTCTAGACGTGAACGCGCGCTCACTCCACACTGCAGAAGAGTTAGTTTAGCTCTGAGAATATCTAGTGAATGTACAGTGGACGTTTGTGCAGAAATAAATGCTGCAGCTCCTTCAGAGCAACAGAGGTTTCCCGTGTCTTGTGAAGTGACGGAGCTCCTCAGCGAGTAACGTTATCGTCTCGTTACCTACCGGGTGCCGGTGTCTCCTCTGCTCTCTCCGGCTGCGGGTGGAGAGAGCAGGGAGACACGCTGCAGAGCCCCGCTGCATCAGCCTGCGCTGACGCAGGAAAAGCCAACACTAAGATCAGATCTAAATCATGTTCATGGAGAGACCTTTGTCTGGTCAGCTAACATTACTGCCAAGCAGCTGAAATATAGAGTGATATTGTGCTTTTAGCTGACGTGTGTCGCCTCACTGTTTTGAGCGATGCTCGTTCAGGTGTATTTAGAGCGAGCAAGCGCGAGCTCGACGCTGACTTTCGTTGATTTTACGGCCACAGGTGTCGCTGTTAATAAGCAATTCTGAAAGTTACAAATAGTCCCTTTAAAGTTCAATTTTAGGTAATTATACTTAACTGATTTACATTTCATGCCACTTTATACTTCAACTCCACTACAATTCAGAGGTAAATATTGTACCTTTTATTTCACTACATTTATATTAATTGACAGCTGTAGGCTTATAGTTTATAAATGCGATTTTACTCAGGAAACATACAGTATGACAAGCTTATAAAATATGCATTATTATGAAGCTTCCTAACAGTTTATGATACAACTACTTGAACTCCACCTCGACCAATTCAGAGTGAAATGAAAGTTAAACATTAAGTGAATGTTCTTACTAGTAGCCTATTTACTCTAGGCTACACCACTGTTAGATGCAGCAGTGTCTGCAGAGATCTAAACTCACCTCCAATAAGAAAATAAACGCTCCAGTCAATTGCATTCTCCTCTGTCAGTATTTTCCTTAAAATCTCTTCATCCGTGCTGTAGCAAGTCACCTTTTTCATGAAGTCCACGGCGCGCTTGTTCTGTGAAGTAAAATGTATTAATCATGTGGACAAAAAGCATGATGTTTAGGTTACAACGTGTCTAATTCTCCTATGTGATCTCACCTTGGGGTCAGGTTTGCAAATGATAACCTTAAAGTCAGGCCATGTATCAACGATGACCTCCAATGTGGTTGGTTTCTTCCTGTTAATCCCATATAGGAAACCGTAAACCTAAAAACACAGACATTTTAGAGACTATATTTAGGCCTATGAGCTGACATATTGAGGAATGCATTTTAAACAGCTTGCAGCTTGTCTACCTTAAAACTCTTGGGTAAGTGTTTAAGCAGAACTCCTTCAGCAATCTGTAGTTCTTCTGAGTTCAGGACCTTCATGTTTGAGGAGTGAGGCTTCTTTAAATGTCACAGAAATACTTTGATTATTCCCGCTAATGAATTGAATCGACATCGAATCAATAACAACTTTCGTTATGTACAGTATTTTATTTTCCAGCGCACTTTAAAGCTACCTGCAAATCCAACCAATGAGTACTTCCTGTCCAGATTTCAAAGTAAAGGGTGTGATTAAAGGCAACAGTAGTTTAATATTTGGACTTAATACTTCTTATACTACTTGCTCAAATACTGTGAAGTACTTTTACTGTGTACTTTTTCAGTAATACAATGTCAAAGTCCCCTCTACAGAACAATAATAAGACTTTTTGTCTCACTTTGAAGTAGGATAAAACACATTTCTTCCATAAGTAGTTTATGAGTCTGATATATTTTAACCTAGTACTTCTTATATTACTTGCACTTTAATATGAAGTACTTTTACTGTGTACTTTTTCAGTAATCCAATGTCAAAGTCCCCTCTAGAAAACAAGAATAAGACTTTTTGTCTAACTTTGAAATCGGATAAAACACATTTCTTCCATAAGTAGTTTATGAATCTGGTATATTTTAACATAGTACTTCTTATACTACTTGCACAATTATTATGAAGTACTTTTACTGTGTACTTTTCGAAAAAAAAGTCTTATTCTTGTTCTCTAGAGGGGACTTTGACATTGGATTACTGAAAAAGTACACAGTAAAAGTACTTCATATTAATTGTGCAAGTAGTATAAGAAGTACTAAGTCCAAATATTAAACTACTGTTGCCTTTAATCACACCCTTTACTTTGAAATCTGGACAGGAAGTACTCATTGGTTGGATTTACAGGTAGCTTTAAAGTGTGCTGGACAATAAAATACTGTACATAACGAAAGTTGTTATTGATTCGATGTCGATTCTGTTCATTACCGGAAATAATGAAAGTATTTCTGTGACATTTAAAGAAGCTTCACTCCTCAAACATGAAGGTCCTGAACTCAGAAGAACTACAGATTGCTGAAGGAGTTCTGCTTAAACACTTACCCAAGAGTTTTAAGGTAGACAAGCTGCAAGCTGTTTAAAATGCATTCCTCAATATGTCAGCTCATAGGCCTAAATATAATCTAAACTTTTCCTGTTTTTAGGTTTACGGTTTCCTATATGGGATTAACAGGAAGAAACCAACCACATTGGAGGTCATCGTTGATACATGGCCTGAGTTTAAGGTCATCATTTGCAGACCTGACCCCAAGGTGAGATCACATAGGAGAATTAGACACGTTGTAACCTAAACATCATGCTTTTTGTCCACATGATTGCTACACGTTTACTTCACAGAACAAGCGTGCCATGGACTTCATGAAAAAGGTGACTTGCTACAGCACGGATGAAGAGGTTTTAAGGAAAATACTGACAGAGGAGAATGCAATTGACTGGAGCACTTATTTTGTTATTGGAGGTGAGTTTAGATCGCTGCAGACACTGCTGCATCTAACAGTGGTGTAGCCTAGTGTAAATAGGCCACTAATAAGTACATTAACTTAATGGTTATCTTTCATTTCACTCTGAATTGGTCGAGGTGGAGTTCAAGTAGTTGTATCATAAACTGTTAGGAAGCTTCATAATAATGCATATTTTATAAGCTGGTCATACTGTATGTTTCCTGAGTAAAATCGCATTTATAAACTATAAGCCTACAGCTGTCAATTAATATAAATGTAGTGAAATAAAAGGTACGATATTTACTTCTGAATTGTAGTGGAGTTGAACTATAAAGTGGCATGAAATGTAAATTAGTTAAAGGGACTATTTGTAACTTTCAGAATTGCTTGTTAACAGCGACACCTGTGGCCGTTATGTCAACCAAAGTCAGCGTCGGGCTCGCACTTGCTCGCTCTAAACAGACATGAACGAGCATCGCTCAACACAGTGAGGCGACACAGTTCAGCTAAAACCACAATATCACTCTATATTTCAGCTGCTTGGCAGTAATGTTAGCTGACCAGACGAAGGTCTCTCCATGAATCACTGCTGATACTAGTGTTGGCTTTTCCTGCCTCACCCTGCGGGGCAGAAGCAGGAAGAGAAACGTTATCGTCTCCGACCGCAGCCGGAGGGAGACACCGGCACCTGGTCGGAGACGATAACGTTTCTCGCTGCGGAGCCCCGTCACTTCACAAGACACGGGAAACCTCTGTTGGTCTGGAGGAGCTGCAGCATTTATTTCTGCACAAACGTCCACTACATTCACTAGATATTCTCAGAGCTAAACTAACTCTTCTGCAGTGTGTAGTGTGCGCGCATGCACATCTAGAGGTGGAGCGAGAACGAGCGCGGTGTGTGAGTGAAGGTAAGCGAGCAGAGGAGCAGAGTACAGCAGTGACTCCGGCCCTGGAGACCAAAGCTACGGTCTCCCCCGCGTTCTCCGACCGCCGCCAGCACTGTTTTGCAAGACGGGCTTCACTAGATAGAACTTTATGGTTTTGGTGCTTCCGTGTAGTTTGTGTTGGAGTCTGATGGTACCTGTCCACAGGGAGTCTGAACAGCGTAGCCACTAGCGAGCGTGCATATGTGAGCGCGGTGGGAAACCGACCCGTTAGATTTATACATGTAAAAAGTTACAAACAGTCCCTTTAAGTATAATTACCTAAAATTGAACTTAAATACGGTAGGCTACCTAATGCATCACTTATAATAATCTTCACAACAGCCTAATATATACAAGTTTGGTACTCACAGACCATTTTTCTGCATGAGTACTTTTACTTCTGATACTTAAGATACTAAGTACATTTAGCTAATAATTACATACTTTTTTTTAAAGGAATAGTGTGTAACATTGAGGGGGATCTATTTGCAGAAATGGAATATAATATTGATAACTGTGTTTTCATTAGTGTATAATCACCTGAAACGAAGAATCGTTGTGTTTTAGTTAGCTTAGAATGAGCCCTTCATATTAGGGCTGTGTATTGGCAAGAATCTGGCGTTATGATATGTATCACGATACAGGGGTTAGCCCTTGTGATACTGTAGGTAAGATATGTATTGCGATTTTGTAAAAAAATCGTATTCTTATCTTATTTTAGGAAAGAACACAACCCCATATGCATAAAATCTTTTTTTATTCAATCAGAACAGTGAGATCTGCATTTGCATTTATCACAGTCCTTGTAACATCCAACATCATAGCACTACTTTAAGAGGACAAATACACTGAGAGGGCACATCTCTTTGAAAATAAAATAAAGTATTGATTAACCCATAAACTATTAATTAAAACATTTTGAGTATTGATACAGTATCATAAAACATAATATTGCGATATTAGATTTTTTCGCTATTTTCTTACACCCCTACTTCATATCTACATAGGGAGTGGGTCCTCTTCACGGAGTCCGCCATGTTGCTCCACCATGTTTCTAGAGTAGCCCAGAACGAACAAACCAAACACTGGCTCTAGAGAGAGCCTTTCACGCTTTTACGTTACCTGAAGGCTACGTAGTTCTCTGTGAAACTGCGGTAACGTGAGCAGCAGAGTGCAAACCTGACGGCATCTGACTTCCGTAGAAGGGAGGAGTGAGCAGAGGGGTCCTCAGTTGGTTGCAATCTGCAACCACACCACTAGATGCCACCAAATCCCACACACTGTTCCTTTAATATTTTCAATTCAGGACTTTAACATGTAATAGAGTATTTTTGCAATGTGGGCTTTGCTATTTTTACCGAGTAAAGGAGGTGAATACTTCCTCCACTACTGGTTTGCAACCCCTTGCAAAGAAAAATAACAGAATGGTATTAACATGTGAATCATTTTTGTCCTACAGGATGTGACATTTCCCATGTCCCCATGCTCAAAGAAGTGTCTACTGACAGAGAAGTCAACAACCGATGCTTGACCACGGTGCATCTCCTGTATTTGCCAGACAGCAGCCATCTGCTCCCACCAGCAGTTGACAGGTATAGCCAGATCATTAAAATGTGCTTCATAAGGACATGTGTACATAACTTCGCTTAAAAGTGAAACGTTTAATAGTATTGTTTCTCCACTCAAGTGAAAGGTCATCATAATGTGTTTCTCTACACAGTGAGCTTGAATCGAGGATTTCCACTCTTAACCTTTCCCACGTTGACTTGGTGAATAAAACCTGGAAGTTCGGAGGGAACAAGCAGGGTTACATGAACATTAAAAACCTCATCAGCAACTTCCCATCCTGCTGCATCACTGACGACCAGGGTCAGCCGGTGTCCTGGGTTCTGGTGTGTGATTACTGTGCAATGGGCTTAATGTACACTCTACCAGAGCACAGAGGGAGAGGCTACGCCAAAGTCCTGGTCAGCACCTTGGCAAAGAGGCTCTTCGCTGAGGGCCACCCAGTGTTCTGCTTCATAGAGGAGGAGAACGAGGTCTCCTACAGGCTATTTAAAAACCTGGGCTTCATTGAGGATCCCTCATACAGGGCGCAATGGTGGGAATTCAATGTATAGCTGACTTATTATCAGGTAAACATAAATTGCAAGTGAATGTTATTGTGATTAAAATGTAAATTGTATAGGCTCTCCAAAGCATTGCATCAAAACCTGAACTGTTATAATGGTGGATTCATCCCTTGGTTTCTGTCGGCATCGAACAATTATCAAATGATGTACATGAACACATACAGTATCACAGTACAGTACCAATGTAATAATCATTAACAATGGCTCCCCAAAATAAAGATAAATTATGTCATGCATACCTTGTTTTACTCATGTTTTAAATCTATTTTCTCCTTTTCACATTACTGTCAAATCTTCAGCAGGTTCCTTTTAGTCCAGGTTCAAGGATGTCAATTTTTTATGTATTTTTATCTGTTTCCATAACTATAAAAAGGCTAAAACAGTCTTTAGGGTCCAGCTTTGACTAGTTCAGGTAAAGTACATTGTTTTTAGACATGGATTTATAGGCTATGATGGTCTCCAGAAACTATTTGATATTGCCCTTTTTCTATTATGACAAAAAAAAAAGTTTCACAAATCTGAAACTAGGTTTATGACGAGTATTTACCTGTTTGACAAGTATGAGCCTCTAATACACTGGACGACTGTGGTGGAAAGTACATTTACTCAAGCAGTTAGCTTAAGTACAGTCTTGAGGTACTAGTTATTTGAGTATTTCCATTTTATGCTACAGATTTTATTTTGATAATTAATAGGGGATGTATCTACTGTCACAGCATTAGGCCTACATAATCAATAATACAACTTTTTTGTAATTAAAATGTATTTTGGCCATTAAATAATTGCACAAACAATTTGGGATCTAAGAAATATAAGAGTTTTAATTTTCAGACAGAAAAGAGCCAGGTATTTGTCTGTTTTGAGTTGACCCGCCCAGCTGCTATGACACACTTTGTAACCAGGCCTGCGATTGGTGACCGCCTGTCAATGATTTATGAAGGCTGAGACTATTTTTATTGGAACAGAGCAGTTTAAACCAGCAGGCAGGATAAACTGCACCATTAAAGAAGCTTCACTCCTCAAACATGAAGGTCCTGAACTCAGAAGAACTACAGATCGCTGAAGGAGTTCTGCTTAAACACTTACCCAAGAGTTTTAAGGTAGTCAAGCTGAAAGCTATTTAAAATACATTCCTCCATATGTCAGCTCATAGGCCTAAATATAGTCTAAACATTTTCTGTTTTTAGGTTTACGGTTTCCTATATGGGATTAACAGGAAGAAACCAACCACACTGGAGGTCAGCGTTGATACCTGGCCTGACTTTAAGGTCATCATTTGCCGACCTGACCCCAAGGTGAGTTCATATCCCATAGGAGAATTGGACACGTTGTAACCTATACATCGTCCTTTTTGTCCACATGATTGCTACATTTAGTCTTTACTTCACAGAACAAGCGCGCCCTGGAGTTCATGAAAAAGGTGGCTTACTACAGCACGGATGAAGAGATTTTAAGGAAAATACTGACAGAGGAGAATGCAATTGACTGGAGCACTTATTTTGTTATTGGAGGTGAGTTTAAATCTCTGCAGACACTGCTGCATCTAACAGTGGTGTAGCCTAGTGTAAATAGGCTATAACAATACAGCTATATGATACAGCCACTTGAACTCCACCTTGACCAACTAACAGTAATATAATAGTTAAACATTAATGCATCACTAATAATAATCTTCACAACAGCCTAATATATAAAAGTTTGATACTCACAGGACTATTTTTCTGCATGAGTACTTTTACTTTTGATACTTAGATGCTAAATATTGCCTCTGATAGAGGCGAACACCGTTACCATGGTTTTGCACTCTGTGACTCACGTTATTGAAGTCTTAGAAAGGGAGGAGTGAGCGGAGGGGTACTCAGTTGGTTGCATCTGCAACCACACCACTAGATGCCGCCAAATCCTACACACTGTTCTTTTAATATTTTCAATTCAGGACTTTAACATGTAATAGAGTATTTTTGCAGTGTGGGCTTTGCTATTTTAACCGAGTAAAGGAGGTGAATACTTCCTCCACTACTGGTTTGCAAAGAAAAATAACAGAATGGTATTAACATGTGAATCATTTTTGTCCTACAGGATGTGACATTTCCCATGTCCCCATGCTCAAAGAAGTGTCTGCTGACAGAGAAGTCAGTAACCGATGCTATGTCACGGTGCATCTCCTGTATTTGCCAGACAGCAGCCATCTACTCCCAGCAGCAGTTGACAGGTATAGCCAGATCATTAAAATGTGCTTCATAAGGACATGTGTACATAACTTCGCTTAAAAGTGAAACGTTTAATAGAATTGTTTCTCCACTCAAGTGAAAGGTCATCATAATGTGTTTCTCTACACAGTGAGCTTGAATCAAGGATTTCCACTCTTAACCTTTCCCACGTTGACTTGGTGAATAAAACCTGGAAGTTCGGAGGGAACAAGCAGGGTTACATGAACATTAAAAACCTCATCAGCAACTTCCCATCCTGCTGCATCACTGACGACCAGGGTCAGCCGGTGTCCTGGATTCTGTTGTATGATTACTGTGCTATGGGCTTATTGTACACTCTACCAGAGCACAGAGGGAGAGGCTACGCCAAAGTCCTGGTCAGCACCTTGGCAAAGAGGCTCCACGCTGAGGGCTACCCAGTGTACTGCTTCATAGAGGAGGAGAACGAGGTCTCCTACAGGCTATTTAAAAACCTGGGCTTCATTGAGGATCCCTCATACAGGGCACAATGGTGGAAATTCAACTTTTGATTTTCTATCCACTGTGATTGAATGTATAGCTGACTTATTATCAGGTAAACATAAATTGCAAGTGAATGTAATTGTGATTAAAATGTAAATTGCATAGGCTCTCCAAAGCATTGTATCAAAACCTGAACTGTTATAATGGTGGATTCATTCCTTGTTTTCTGTCGGCTCTGAACAATTATCAAATTATGTACATGAACACATACAGTATCACAGTACAGTACCTATGTAATAATCATTAACAATGGCTCCCCAAAATAAAGGAATTTCATGCATACCTTGTTTTACTCATGTTTTAAATCTATTTTCTCCTTTTCACATTACTGTCGAATCTTCAGCAGGTTCCCAGTGTCCTTTTAGTCCAGGTTCAAGGATGGCAATTTTTTATGTATTTTTATATGTTTCCATAACTATAAAAAGGCTAAAACACTCTTTAGGGTCCAGCTTTGACTAGTTTAGGTATAGTACATTGTTTTTAGACATGGATTTATAGGCTATGATGGTCTCGAGAAACATTTGATAGTAGAAGTATTAGCCTCTAATACACTGGACGACAGTGGTGGGAAGTACATTTACTCAAGCACTGTGCTCAAGTACAGTCTTGAGGTACTAGTTATTTGAGTATTTGAGTATGTTGAGTATTTTATTTTCATAATTAATAGGGGATGTTTCTACTGCCACAGCATTAGGCCTACATAATCAATAATAAAGTTTTTTTTTAAAATGAAAATGTATTTTGGTCATTAAAGATAGGGTAGACGATGTTGGAAAGCTAGCATAATTTGAAAGTAGCATCGCCTCAGGAGCTCCGTCTAAACCCACCCCCTCCCCTCGGGACTCCTTCCAATGCAACGACCCCCGACACACATGCACAAGCACCGGACAATTGGGACTACTTCACAGACACAGAGCGGAGAGAGGACCTCAACTTAACAATGCTACCTCATGACAAGTTACCGCGGCAGTGCTATTTTTGGCTGAGTTTTCTCTTCCATTTTCCAGTAATCTTGCGGCGGCAACGCGCTTTGAGTTCAGGCTGGTGCACGCCAAGGGTAGAGTACGAGCAGGGAGGCAGGGAGGCATCTGATTGGTTCTTTCCAAGCGGACCGCGAGGCAGTAATTGGTAGACGCTTTTACAGGGTTACAGCAGCTACAGATGACGGCTCTTTTCCGGTCATTTTTCAGAGCTCATAAGTAATGGCTCGCTGTCGGGGTGTAAAGACTATTTCAACCAATATAACAAGTAGGGTATACTGGATAACATCATCAACCCTGCCTAATGCAGTTAATTACTGCGGTCAAGCCAGCCGTATTTCGTTTTTCCGTGGTCAAACCAGCCGCTCCAGTGTTTACAGTGCCCGAATGATCTGAACGTTTACGGTAATTGCCCCGGGGAGCTGTTGGAAGTGAGTCTCTTGCTCTCTTTATACATCCAGCAAAGTGACCGAGCAGACTTTGGAATACAGTTTCTCAATAAGATGTCACAGAAATACTTTAATTAGTCCCGGTAATGAACTGAATCAACATCGAATCAATAACATCTTCCGTATGTACAGTATTATATTTTCAGGAAACTTTAAAGCTATACCGCAAATCCCACGAATGAATACTTCTGGTCCAGATTTAGTAAAAGTACTTCATAGTGCTTGTGCTAGTAGTCTAAGACGTACTAAGTCGAAAAATATCAGACCCATAATCTACTAATGGAAGAATTTATTTTTATTCAAGGTCAAATTTAGACAAAAACGCTTATTCTTGGTCTCTGGAGGGGACTTTGACATTGGATTATTAAAAAAGTACACAGTAAAAGTACTTCAGAGTATTTGTGCTTGTAGTCTAAGAAGTTCCAAGTCCAAAAATTTCAGAATCATAAACTACTTATGGAAGAATTAATTTTTGTCCCACTTCAAATTTATACAAAAAGGCTTATTTTTGGTCTTTGCAAGGGACTTTGACATTAGATTACTCAAAAAGTACACAGTAAAAGTACTTCATATTAATTGTACAAGTAGTATAAGAAGTATTAAGTACAAAAATATTAGATTAATAAACTACTTATGGAAGAATTTGTTTTTATCCCACATCAAAGTGAGACAAAAATGCATATCACTGGTCTCTGCAAGGGACTTTGACATTGGATTACTCAAAAAGTACACAGTAAAAGTACTTCCCATTAATTGTGCAAGTAGTATAAGAAGTACTAAGTCCAACTATTAATTTCATAATCTACTTATGGAAGAATTTAATTTTGTCCCACTTCAAATTTAGACAAAAAGGCTTATTTTTGGTCTGTGGAAGGGACTTTGACATTGGATTACTGGAAAAAGTACACAGTAAAAGTACTTCATATTAATTGTGCAAGTAGAATAAGAAGTACTATGTTAAAATATATCAGACTCATAAACAATTTATGGAAGATATGTGTTTTATCCGACTTCAAAGTGAGACAAAAAGTCTTATTCTCGGTCTCTGGGAGGGACTTTGAAACTGGATTAATCAAGAAGTACACAGTAAAAGTACTTCATAGTGCTTGTGCTAGTAATCTAAGAAATAGTAAATCCAAAAATATCAGAATCATAAACTACTTATGGAAGAATTAACTTTTATCCCACTTCAAATTTATACAGAAAGGCTTATTGTTGGTCTTTGGAAGGGACTTTGACATTTGGTTACTCAAAAAGTAAAGAGTAAAAGTACTTCATATTAATTGTGCAAGTAGATAAGAATTACTATGTTAAAATATATCATCATAAACTACTTATGGAAGAAATGTGTTTTATCCGACTTCAAAGTGAGACAAAAAGTCTTAATTGAGTAAGTAGTTTAAGAAGTCAAAATATTAAACTACTGTTGCCTTTAATCACAAATAATGGATCTGAAACCATACATGCCACGCTTTTACTTTGAAATCCGGACAGGAAGCATCCCTTCATTGGATTTGCAGGTAGCTTTAAAGTGCGCTGGAAAATAAAATACTGTACACACGCAAGTTGTTATTGATTCGATGTTGATTCAATTCATTTCCGGGAATAATCAAAGTATTTCTGTGACATTTAAAGAAGCTTCACTCCTCAAACATGAAGGTCCTGAACTCAGAAGAACTACAGATCGCTGAAGGAGTTCTGCTTAAACACTTACCCAAGAGTTTTAAGGTAGACAAGCTGTAAGCTGTTTAAAATGGATTCCTCAATATGTCAGCTCATAGGCCTAAATATAGTCTAAACATTTCCTGTTTTTAGGTTTACGGTATCCTATATGGGATTAACAGGAAGAAACCAACCACACTGGAGGTCGTCGTTGATACATGGCCTGACTTTAAGGTCATCATTTGCAGACCTGACCCCAAGGTGAGATCACATCCCATAGTAGAATTAGACACGTTGTAACCTAAACATCATGCTTTTTGTCCACATGATTAATACATTTTACTTCACAGAACAAGCGCGCCGTGGACTTCATGAAAAAGGTGACTTGCTACAGCACGGATGAAGAGATTTTAAGGAAAATACTGACAGAGGAAAATGCAATTGACTGGAGCGTTTTTTTTCTTATTGCAGGTGAGTTTAAATCTCTGCAGACACTGCTGCATCTAACAGTGGTGTAGCCTAGTGTAAATAGGCTATAACAATACAGCTATATAATACAGCCACTTGAACGCCACCTCGACCAACTAACAGTAATATGATAGTTAAACATTAATGCATCATTGATAATAATCTTCATAACAGCCTAATATATAAAAGTTTGATACTCACAGAAATGGAATATAATATTGATAACTGTGTTTTTTTATTAGTGTATAATCACCTGAAACGAAGAATCGTTGTGTTTTAATTAGCTTAGAATGAGCCCTTCATATTAGGGCTGTGTATTGGCAAGAATCTGGCGTTATGATATGTATCACGATACAGGGGTTAGCCCTTGTGATACTGTAAGTAAGGCGATATATTGCGATTTTGTAAATCTTATTTTAGGAAAGAACACACCACCATATGTATAAAATCTTTTTTTATGCAATCAGGACAGTGGGATCTGCATTTGCATTTATCACAGTCCCTGTAACATCCAACATCATAGCACTACTTTCAGAGGACAAATACACTGAGAGGGCACATCTCTTTGAAAATAAAATAAAGTATTGATTAACCCATAAACTATTAATTAAAAATCAATACGGTGTTTTTGAGAATCGATACAGTATCACAAAACATAATATTGCAATATTAGATTTTTTCAATATTTTCTTACACCTATACTTCATATCTAAAGTCTGCTATGTTGCTCCGTCATGTTTCTGCAGTAGCCCAGAACGGACAAATCAAACACTGGCTCTAGAGAGAGCCTTTCACGTTTTTACATTACCTGAAGGCCACCGTAATTCTCCAACACGTTTATGAAACTGCGGTAACGTGAGCTGCAGAGTGCAAAACTGTCGCCGTCTGACTTCCGTTGCTCCTAAAGTAGTGTTATCATGGTAAGGATGGTCTCTGAGTGAGGCGAACGGCGTTATCATGGTTTTACACTCGACGGCTCACGTTACCACAGTCTTGGCAAGGGAGGAGTGAGCGGAGGGATACTCAGTTGGTTGCAATCTGCAAATCCTCCAAATGCCACCAAATCCTACACTGTTCCTTTAATATTTTCAATTAAGGACTTTAACATGTAATAGAGTATTTTTGCAGTGTGGGATTTGCTATTTTTACAGAGTAAAGGAGGTGAATACTTCCTCCACTACTGGTTTGCAAAGAAAAATAACAGAATGGTATTAACATGTAAATCATTTTTGTCCTACAGGATGTGACATTTCCCATGTCCCCATGCTCAAAGAAGTGTCTGCTGACAGAGAAGTCAACAACCGAGGCCACGTCCCGGTGCATCTCCTGTATTTGCCAGACAGCAGCCATCTACTCCCACCAGCAGTTGACAGGTATAGCCAGATCATTAAAATGTGCTTCATAAGGACATGTGTACATAACTTTTAATAGTATTGTTTCTCCACTCTGTGTTTGTCTCTACACAGTGAGCTTGAATCGAGGATTTCCACTCTTAACCTTTCCCACGTTGACTTGGTGAATAAAACCTGGAAGTTCGGAGGGAACAAGCAGGGTTACATGAACATTAAAAACCTCATCAGCAACTTCCCATCCTGCTGCATCACTGACGACCAGGGCCAGCCGGTGTCCTGGGTTCTGGTGTATGATTACTGTGCTATGGGCTTATTGTACACTCTGCCAGAACACAGAGGGAGAGGCTACGCCAAAGTCCTGGTCAGCACCTTGGCAAAGAGGCTCTTCGCTGAGGGCTACCCAGTGTTCTGCAACATAGAGGAGGAGAACGAGGTCTCCTACAGGCTATTTAAAAACCTGGGCTTCATTGAGGATCCCTCATACAGGGCGCAATGGTGTGAGTTCAACTTTTGATTTTCTAACCGCTGTGATTGAATGTACAGCTGACTTATTATCAGGTAAACATAAATTAAACCTGAACTGTTATAATGGTGGATTCATTCCTTGTTTTCTGTCGGCTCTGAACAATTATCAAATGATGTACATGAACACATACAGTATCACAGTACAGTACCAATGTAATAATCAGTAACAATGGCTCCCCAAAATAAAGTTATGTCATGCATACCTTGTTTTATTCATGTTTTAAATCTATTTTCTCCTTTTCACATTACTGTCAAATCTTCAGCAGGTTCCCAGTGTCCTTTTAGTCCAGGTTCAAGGATGGCAGTTTTTAATGTATTTTTTATCTGTTTCCATAACTATAAAAAGGCTAAAACAGTCTTTAGGGTCCAGCTTTGACTAGTTCAGGTATAGTACATTGTTTTTAGACATGGATTTATAGGCTATGATGATCTCCAGAAACAATTTGATATTGCCCTTTTAATATTATGACAAAACAAGTTTCACAAATCTGAAACTAGGTTTATGACGAGTATTTGCCTGTTTGACAAGTATTAGCCTCTAATACACTGGACGACAGTCGTGGAAGGTACATTTACTCAAGCAGTTAGCTTAAGTATAATCTTGAGGTACTAGTTATTTGAGTATTTCCATTTTATACTACGGATTTTATTTTCATAATTAATAGGGGATGTATCTAATGTCACAGCATTAGGCCTACATAATCAATAATAAAACTTTTTTGTAATTAAAATGTATTTTGGCCATTAAATAATTGCACAAACAATTTGGGATCTAAGAAATATAAGAGTTTTAATTTTCAGACAGAAAGTAGCCAACTATTTTTCTGTTTTGAGTTGACCCGCTCAGCTGCTATGAGACACTTTGTAACGTTGCCTGCGATTGGTGACCGCCTGTCAATGATTTATGAAGGCTGAGACTATTTTTATTGGAACAGAGCAGTTTAAACCAGCAGGCAGGATAAACTGCACCATTAAAGAAGCTTCACTCCTCAAACATGAAGGTCCTGAACTCAGAAGAACTACAGATTGCTGAAGGAGTTCTGCTTAAACACTTACCCAAGAGTTTTAAGGTAGACAAGCTGCAAGCTGTTTAAAATGCATTCCTCAATATGAATCATAATTATGAATCTGGTATATTTTAACATAGTACTTCTTATACTACTTGCACAATTATTATGAAGTACTTTTACTGTGTACTTTTCGAAAAAAAAGTCTTATTCTTGTTCTCTAGAGGGGACTTTGACATTGGATTACTGAAAAAGTACACAGTAAAAGTACTTCATATTAATTGTGCAAGTAGTATAAGAAGTACTAAGTCCAAATATTAAACTACTGTTGCCTTTAATCACACCCTTTACTTTGAAATCTGGACAGGAAGTACTCATTGGTTGGATTTGCAGGTAGCTTTAATGTGCGCTGGAAATAAAATACTGTACATAACGAAAGTTGTTATTGATTCGATGTCGATTCTGTTCATTACCAGGAATAATGAAAGTATTTCTGTGACATTTAAAGAAGCTTCACTCCTCAAACATGAAGGTCCTGAACTCAGAAGAACTACAGATTGCTGAAGGAGTTCTGCTTAAACACTTACCCAAGAGTTTTAAGGTAGACAAGCTGCAACTATTTAAAATGCATTCCTCAATATGTCAGCTCATAGGCCTAAATATAGTCTAAATGTTTCCTGTTTTTAGGTTTACGGTATCCTATATGGGATTAACAGGAAGAAACCAACCACAAAGGAGGTCATCGTTGATACATGGCCTGACTTTAAGGTCATCATTTGCAGACCTGACCCCAAGGTGAGATCACATAGGAGAATTGGACACGTTGTAACCTAAACATCATGCTTTTTGTCCACATGATTAATACATTTTACTTCACAGAACAAGCGCGCCGTGGAGTTCATGAAAAAGGTGGCTTACTACAGCATGGATGAAGAGATTTTAAGGAAAATACTGACAGAGGAGAATGCAATTGACTGGAGCACTTTTTTTCATATTGCAGGTGAGTTTAAATCTCTGCAGACACTGCTGCATCTAACAGTGGTGTAGCCTAGTGTAAATAGGCTATAACAATACAGCTATATAATACAGCCACTTGAACGCCACCTCGACCAACTAACAGTAATATGATAGTTAAACATGAATGCATCACTAATAATAATCTTAATAACAGCCTAATATATAAAAGTTTGATACTCACAGAAATGGAATATAATATTGATAACTGTGTTTTCATTAGTGTATAATCACCTGAAACGAAGAATCGTTGTGTTTTAGTTAGCTTAGAATGAGCCCTTCATATTAGGGCTGTGTATTGGCAAGAATCTGGCGTTATGATATGTATCACGATACAGGGGTTAGCCCTTGTGATACTGTAAGTAAGGCAATATATTGTGATTTTTTAAATCTTATTTTAGGAAAGAACACACCACCATATGTATAAAATCTTTGTTCATGCAATCAGGACAGTGAGATCTGCATTTGCATTTATCACAGTCCCTGTAACATCCAACATCATAGCACTACTTTTAGAGGACAAATACACTGAGAGGGCACATCTCTTTGAAAATAAAATAAAGTATTGATTAACCCATAAACTATTAATTAAAGATCAATATGGTGTTTTTGAGAATCGATACAGTATCACAAAACATAATATTGCAATATTAGATTTTTTCAATATTTTCTTACACCTATACTTCATATCTAAAGTCTGCCATGTTGATCCGTCATGTTTCTACAGTAGCCCAGAATGGACAAACCAAACACTGGCTCTAGAGAGACGCTTGTGAAACTGCAGTAACGTGAGCTGCAGAGTGCAAAACTGTCGCCGTCTGACTTCCGTTGCTCCTAAAGTAGTGTTATCATGGTAAGGATGGTCTCTGAGTGAGGCGAACGGCGTTATCATGGTTTTACACTCGACGGCTCACGTTACCACAGTCTTGGCAAGGGAGGAGTGAGCGGAGGGATACTCAGTTGGTTGCAATCTGCAAATCCTCCAAATGCCACCAAATCCTACACACTGTTCCTTTAATATTTTCAATTAAGGACTTTAACATGTAATAGAGTATTTTTGCAATGTGGGCTTTGCTATTTTTACAGAGTAAAGGAGGTGAATACTTCCTCCACTACTGGTTTGCAAAGAAAAATAACAGAATGGTATTAACATGTGAATCATTTTTGTCCTACAGGATGTGACATTTCCCATGTCCCCATGCTCAAAGAAGTGTCTGCTGACAGAGAAGTCAACAACCGATGCCATATCCCGGTGCATCTCCTGTATTTGCCAGACAGCAGCCATCTACTCCCACCAGCAGTTGACAGGTAGGGGAGAGTGGGGTAAGATGAGCCAATTTTTACTTATGCTGTCATCGAGGTTAGGAAAAATGAGACAGAAGTAAAATGAAAACATGAACCTTAAATTCAGGATCTCTCCTATCAAATGAAATGATCAGCATGCATCTATAACAAAGCTGTAAGCTATAAAAAAGTGCTCCTGTGGCTCAACTTGCCCCAGGTAAGGGGTAAGTTGATCCGAGTCAGTGGGTAAGTTGAGCCATCGTGGGGTAAACTGAACATCTGAGTTTTTAAGTTTAAACCTCAGCATAAGTGTGTTAACAAACAGTTTCACAGTTATGAACTTTTGAGAACAAACCACCAGTGAGTTTCAAGACCATTGAAAAATCAAAATATCATTCAATATTCGACTATATTCCAGTCGTCAAGGTTGCAGGGAAATATGAACTGTTGCTCCCTCCTTGCAGTTCCTCCAGCCTTTTGAGGTTGAGGTAGCTCCTTCAGCACATCACTCAGTGGAAAAGATGCCTCATCCTTTTCCTTGAATGCAAAGGTGGGCTTCTCACGTCAAGTGTTCCCCCGGATTCTTCTGAGAAATCTTGCACTCACTTCGTTGCCCTCCAGGCTCTCAACCAAGCCAATGTAATGGTAGCTCCTGCCTTTGGATACAAAGTTTACTATGACAAAGTCACCAACTAACAGATCTGTGATGTCTGATTCACTTCTCTAATCATTAGAACACTCATGCTCAGAAGTGTCATCAAATGGGATGGGAACATCACTCTCCTCAGAACTGCTGTACGCTGTGATTTTCGTCTTGGTCTTTGGTTTGACCTAGGCCTACCTGCTAAACCCTTCTCTTTCCAGTTGTTGGGGACAGGAAGGTTGTTTCTTTCTGCCAATTCCAATGCCAGTTCACAGCATTTCTTTGGAGTAAGGCCATGGAACTGTTCAGCCAGCTTCTGTGAAGACCCTCTTTGCCTCTGCTGTTCCACTATAACCAACTGTTTTAACTTCCTTTATCTCCCTCTTCTATAAAGGTTAACATATAAAAAATCAAACCAAGTTGTGTAACACTCAACGGTAATACCATTTTATACATCAGATAATTAATTTGGTTAATTTATGGTGGGGTAAATTGAGCCAGTGGCTCGGAATAACAGTAGAATATTAGTGAGCCAGTGGCTCAACTTGCCCCATAGCTACCATTTTGGAAAAAATGGCCTAGCTTAGCAATTCAGGCTAATCTTTAACGAAGGGATTAACATGGTGTTATATCTTAGTAAATCACCAACGTGTATAATATATTTTTTTAGACCTGGATAAATTTGCTTTGACCTAACATCCATTATTCCTGACATGCAGAAAATTTACTTTGACTGGGAAAAAACTGTTTTTGGTGTAAAAAAGTACTTACTACTTCTCCCATGTGCTTAACTCCATCACAGCAAGATATAAATGATGGGTACTTCCTAAAATAATGGTCACATGACAAAACATAATCACAGTTGCCAAGATAGAGGGGGTGGGTCACCACTGGCTCATCTTACCCCACTCTCCCCTATAGCCAGATCATTAAAATGTGCTTCATAAGGACATGTGTACATAACTTTGCTTAAAAGTGAAACGTTTAATAGTATTGTTTCTCCACTCAAATGAAAGGTCATCATAATGTGTTTCTCTACACAGTGAGCTTGAATCGAGGATTTCTACTCTTAACCTTTCCCACGTTGACTTGGTGAATAAAACCTGGAAGTTCGGAGGGAACAAGCAGGGTTACATGAACATTAAAAACTTCATCAGCAACTTCCCATCCTGCTGCATCACTGACGACCAGGGTCAGCCGGTGTCCTGGGTTCTGGTGTGTGATTACTGTGGTATGGGCTTTTTGCACACTCTGCCAGAGCACAGAGGGAGAGGCTACGCCAAAGTCCTGGCCAGCACCTTGGCAAAGAGGCTCTTCGCTGAGGGCTACCCAGTGTACTGCAACATAGAGGAGGAGAACGAGGTCTCCTACAGGCTATTTAAAAACCTGGGCTTCATTGAGGATCCCTCATACAGGGCGCAATGGTGGGAATTCAACTTTTGATTTTCTAACCACTGTGATTGAATGTATAGCTGACTTATTATCAGGTAAACATAAATTAAACCTGAACTGTTATAATGGTGGATTCATTCCTTGTTTTCTGTCGGCTCTGAACAATTATCAAATTATGTACATGAACACATACAGTATCACAGTACAGTACCAATGTAATAATCAGTAACAATGGCTCCCCAAAATAAAGATATGTCATGCATACCTTGTTTTACTCATGTTTTAAATCTATTTTCTCCTTTTCACATTACTGTCAAATCTTCAGCAGGTTCCCAGTGTCCTTTTAGTCCAGGTTCAAGGACTGCAGTTTTTAATGTATTTTTTATCTGTTTCCATAACTATAAAAAGGCTAAAACAGTCTTTAGGGTCCAGCTTTGACTAGTTTAGGTATAGTACATTGTTTTTAGACATGGATTTATAGGCTATGATGGTCTCGAGAAACAATTTGATATTGCCCTTTTAATATTATGACAAAAAAAGTTTCACAAATCTGAAACTAGGTTTATGACGAGTATTTACCTGTTTGACAAGTATTAGCCTCTAATACACTGGACGACTGTCGTGGAAAGTACATTTACTCAAGCAGTTAGCTTAAGTACAGTCTTGAGGTACTAGTTATTTGAGTATTTCCATTTTATGCTACAGATTTTATTTTGATAATTAATAGGGGATGTATCTACTGTCACAGCATTAGGCCTACATAATCAATAATACAACTTTTTTGTAATTAAAATGTATTTTGGCCATTAAATAATTGCACAAACAATTTGGGATCTAAGAAATATAAGAGTTTTAATTTTCAGACAGAAAAGAGCCAGGTATTTGTCTGTTTTGAGTTGACCCGCCCAGCTGCTATGACACACTTTGTAACCAGGCCTGCGATTGGTGACCGCCTGTCAATGATTTATGAAGGCTGAGACTATTTTTATTGGAACAGAGCAGTTTAAACCAGCAGGCAGGATAAACTGCACCATTAAAGAAGCTTCACTCCTCAAACATGAAGGTCCTGAACTCAGAAGAACTACAGATCGCTGAAGGAGTTCTGCTTAAACACTTACCCAAGAGTTTTAAGGTAGTCAAGCTGAAAGCTATTTAAAATACATTCCTCCATATGTCAGCTCATAGGCCTAAATATAGTCTAAACATTTTCTGTTTTTAGGTTTACGGTTTCCTATATGGGATTAACAGGAAGAAACCAACCACACTGGAGGTCGTCGTTGATACCTGGCCTGACTTTAAGGTCATCATTTGCCGACCTGACCCCAAGGTGAGTTCATATCCCATAGGAGAATTGGACACGTTGTAACCTATACATCGTCCTTTTTGTCCACATGATTGCTACATTTAGTCTTTACTTCACAGAACAAGCGCGCCCTGGAGTTCATGAAAAAGGTGGCTTACTACAGCACGGATGAAGAGATTTTAAAGAAAATACTGACAGAGGAGAATGCAATTGACTGGAGCACTTATTTTGTTATTGCAGGTGAGTTTAAATCTCTGCAGACACTGCTGCATCTAACAGTGGTGTAGCCTAGTGTAAATAGGCTATAACAATACAGCTATATGATACAGCCACTTGAACTCCACCTCGACCAACTTACAGTAATATAATAGTTAAACATTAATGCATCACTAATAATAATCTTCACAACAGCCTAATATATAAAAGTTTGATACTCACAGGACTATTTTTCTGCATGAGTACTTTTACTTTTGATACTTAGATGCTAAATATTGCCTCTGATAGAGGCGAACGCCGTTACCATGGTTTTGCACTCTGTGACTCACGTTATTGAAGTCTTAGAAAGGGAGGAGTGAGCGGAGGGGTACTCAGTTGGTTGCATCTGCAACCACACCACTAGATGCCGCCAAATCCTACACACTGTTCTTTTAATATTTTCAATTCAGGACTTTAACATGTAATAGAGTATTTTTGCAGTGTGGGCTTTGCTATTTTAACCGAGTAAAGGAGGTGAATACTTCCTCCACTACTGGTTTGCAAAGAAAAATAACAGAATGGTATTAACATGTGAATCATTTTTGTCCTACAGGATGTGACATTTCCCATGTCCCCATGCTCAAAGAAGTGTCTGCTGACAGAGAAGTCAGTAACCGATGCTATGTCACGGTGCATCTCCTGTATTTGCCAGACAGCAGCCATCTACTCCCAGCAGCAGTTGACAGGTATAGCCAGATCATTAAAATGTGCTTCATAAGGACATGTGTACATAACTTTTAATAGTATTGTTTCTCCACTCTGTGTTTGTCTCTACACAGTGAGCTTGAATCGAGGATTTCCACTCTTAACCTTTCCCACGTTGACTTGGTGAATAAAACCTGGAAGTTCGGAGGGAACAAGCAGGGTTACATGAACATTAAAAACCTCATCAGCAACTTCCCATCCTGCTGCATCACTGACGACCAGGGCCAGCCGGTGTCCTGGGTTCTGGTGTATGATTACTGTGCTATGGGCTTATTGTACACTCTGCCAGAACACAGAGGGAGAGGCTACGCCAAAGTCCTGGTCAGCACCTTGGCAAAGAGGCTCTTCGCTGAGGGCTACCCAGTGTTCTGCAACATAGAGGAGGAGAACGAGGTCTCCTACAGGCTATTTAAAAACCTGGGCTTCATTGAGGATCCCTCATACAGGGCGCAATGGTGGGAATTCAACTTTTGATTTTCTAACCGCTGTGATTGAATGTACAGCTGACTTATTATCAGGTAAACATAAATTAAACCTGAACTGTTATAATGGTGGATTCATTCCTTGTTTTCTGTCGGCTCTGAACAATTATCAAATGATGTACATGAACACATACAGTATCACAGTACAGTACCAATGTAATAATCAGTAACAATGGCTCCCCAAAATAAAGTTATGTCATGCATACCTTGTTTTACTCATGTTTTAAATCTATTTTCTCCTTTTCACATTACTGTCAAATCTTCAGCAGGTTCCCAGTGTCCTTTTAGTCCAGGTTCAAGGATGGCAGTTTTTAATATATTTTTTATCTGTTTCCATAACTATAAAAAGGCTAAAACAGTCTTTAGGGTCCAGCTTTGACTAGTTCAGGTATAGTACATTGTTTTTAGACATGGATTTATAGGCTATGATGATCTCCAGAAACAATTTGATATTGCCCTTTTAATATTATGACAAAACAAGTTTCACAAATCTGAAACTAGGTTTATGACGAGTATTTGCCTGTTTGACAAGTATTAGCCTCTAATACACTGGACGACAGTCGTGGAAGGTACATTTACTCAAGCAGTTAGCTTAAGTATAATCTTGAGGTACTAGTTATTTGAGTATTTCCATTTTATACTACGGATTTTATTTTCATAATTAATAGGGGATGTATCTAATGTCACAGCATTAGGCCTACATAATCAATAATAAAACTTTTTTGTAATTAAAATGTATTTTGGCCATTAAATAATTGCACAAACAATTTGGGATCTAAGAAATATAAGAGTTTTAATTTTCAGACAGAAAGTAGCAAACTATTTTTCTGTTTTGAGTTGACCCGCTCAGCTGCTATGAGACACTTTGTAACGTTGCCTGCGATTGGTGACCGCCTGTCAATGATTTATGAAGGCTGAGACTATTTTTATTGGAACAGAGCAGTTTAAACCAGCAGGCAGGATAAACTGCACCATTAAAGAAGCTTCACTCCTCAAACATGAAGGTCCTGAACTCAGAAGAACTACAGATTGCTGAAGGAGTTCTGCTTCAACACTTACCCAAGAGTTTTAAGGTAGACAAGCTGCAAGCTGTTTAAAATGCATTCCTCAATATGAATCATAATTATGAATCTGGTATATTTTAACATAGTACTTCTTATACTACTTGCACAATTATTATGAAGTACTTTTACTGTGTACTTTTCGAAAAAAAAGTCTTATTCTTGTTCTCTAGAGGGGACTTTGACATTGGATTACTGAAAAAGTACAGAGTAAAAGTACTTCATATTAATTGTGCAAGTAGTATAAGAAGTACTAAGTCCAAATATTAAACTACTGTTGCCTTTAATCACACCCTTTACTTTGAAATCTGGACAGGAAGTACTCATTGGTTGGATTTGCAGGTAGCTTTAATGTGCGCTGGAAATAAAATACTGTACATAACGAAAGTTGTTATTGATTCGATGTCGATTCTGTTCATTACCAGGAATAATGAAAGTATTTCTGTGACATTTAAAGAAGCTTCACTCCTCAAACATGAAGGTCCTGAACTCAGAAGAACTACAGATTGCTGAAGGAGTTCTGCTTAAACACTTACCCAAGAGTTTTAAGGTAGACAAGCTGCAACTATTTAAAATGCATTCCTCAATATGTCAGCTCATAGGCCTAAATATAGTCTAAACT
Source organism: Sebastes fasciatus (assembly GCF_043250625.1). Classification (NCBI taxonomy): domain Eukaryota; kingdom Metazoa; phylum Chordata; class Actinopteri; order Perciformes; family Sebastidae; genus Sebastes; species Sebastes fasciatus. The sequence continues at coordinate 19,621,033 of NC_133803.1, read as the reverse complement.
TTTCCTGTTTTTAGGTTTACGGTATCCTATATGGGATTAACAGGAAGAAACCAACCACAAAGGAGGTCATCGTTGATACATGGCCTGACTTTAAGGTCATCATTTGCAGACCTGACCCCAAGGTGAGATCACATCCCATAGTAGAATTAGACACGTTGTAACCTAAACATCATGCTTTTTGTCCACATGATTAATACATTTTACTTCACAGAACAAGCGCGCCGTGGAGTTCATGAAAAAGGTGGCTTACTACAGCATGGATGAAGAGATTTTAAGGAAAATACTGACAGAGGAGAATGCAATTGACTGGAGCACTTTTTTTCATATTGCAGGTGAGTTTAAATCTCTGCAGACACTGCTGCATCTAACAGTGGTGTAGCCTAGTGTAAATAGGCTATAACAATACAGCTATATAATACAGCCACTTGAACGCCACCTCGACCAACTAACAGTAATATGATAGTTAAACATGAATGCATCACTAATAATAATCTTAATAACAGCCTAATATATAAAAGTTTGATACTCACAGAAATGGAATATAATATTGATAACTGTGTTTTCATTAGTGTATAATCACCTGAAACGAAGAATCGTTGTGTTTTAGTTAGCTTAGAATGAGCCCTTCATATTAGGGCTGTGTATTGGCAAGAATCTGGCGTTATGATATGTATCACGATACAGGGGTTAGCCCTTGTGATACTGTAAGTAAGGCAATATATTGTGATTTTTTAAATCTTATTTTAGGAAAGAACACACCACCATATGTATAAAATCTTTGTTCATGCAATCAGGACAGTGAGATCTGCATTTGCATTTATCACAGTCCCTGTAACATCCAACATCATAGCACTACTTTTAGAGGACAAATACACTGAGAGGGCACATCTCTTTGAAAATAAAATAAAGTATTGATTAACCCATAAACTATTAATTAAAGATCAATATGGTGTTTTTGAGAATCGATACAGTATCACAAAACATAATATTGCAATATTAGATTTTTTCAATATTTTCTTACACCTATACTTCATATCTAAAGTCTGCTATGTTGCTCCGTCATGTTTCTGCAGTAGCCCAGAACGGACAAACCAAACACTGGCTCTAGAGAGACGCTTGTGAAACTGCAGTAACGTGAGCTGCAGAGTGCAAAACTGTCGCCGTCTGACTTCCGTTGCTCCTAAAGTAGTGTTATCATGGTAAGGATGGTCTCTGAGTGAGGCGAACGGCGTTATCATGGTTTTACACTCGATGGCTCACGTTACCGCAGTCTTGGCAAGGGAGGAGTGAGCGGAGGGATACTCAGTTGGTTGCAATCTGCAAATCCTCCAAATGCCACCAAATCCTACACACTGTTCCTTTAATATTTTCAATTAAGGACTTTAACATGTAATAGAGTATTTTTGCAGTGTGGGCTTTGCTATTTTTACAGAGTAAAGGAGGTGAATACTTCCTCCACTACTGGTTTGCAAAGAAAAATAACAGAATGGTATTAACATGTGAATCATTTTTGTCCTACAGGATGTGACATTTCCCATGTCCCCATGCTCAAAGAAGTGTCTGCTGACAGAGAAGTCAACAACCGATGCCATATCCCGGTGCATCTCCTGTATTTGCCAGACAGCAGCCATCTACTCCCACCAGCAGTTGACAGGTAGGGGAGAGTGGGGTAAGATGAGCCAATTTTTACTTATGCTGTCCTCGAGGTTAGGAAAAATGAGACAGAAGTAAAATGAAAACATGAACCTTAAATTCAGGATCTCTCCTATCAAATGAAATGATCAGCATGCATCTATAACAAAGCTGTAAGCTATAAAAAAGTGCTCCTGTGGCTCAACTTGCCCCAGGTAAGGGGTAAGTTGATCCGAGTCAGTGGGTAAGTTGAGCCATCGTGGGGTAAACTGAACATCTGAGTTTTTAAGTTTAAACCTCAGCATAAGTGTGTTAACAAACAGTTTCACAGTTATGAACTTTTGAGAACAAACCACCAGTGAGTTTCAAGACCATTGAAAAATCAAAATATCATTCAATATTCGACTATATTCCAGTCGTCAAGGTTGCAGGGAAATATGAACTGTTGCTCCCTCCTTGCAGTTCCTCCAGCCTTTTGAGGTTGAGGTAGCTCCTTCAGCACATCACTCAGTGGAAAAGATGCCTCATCCTTTTCCTTGAATGCAAAGGTGGGCTTCTCACGTCAAGTGTTCCCCCGGATTCTTCTGAGAAATCTTGCACTCACTTCGTTGCCCTCCAGGCTCTCAACCAAGCCAATGTAATGGTAGCTCCTGCCTTTGGATACAAAGTTTACTATGACAAAGTCACCAACTAACAGATCTGTGATGTCTGATTCACTTCTCTAATCATTAGAACACTCATGCTCAGAAGTGTCATCAAATGGGATGGGAACATCACTCTCCTCAGAACTGCTGTACGCTGTGATTTTCGTCTTGGTCTTTGGTTTGACCTAGGCCTACCTGCTAAACCCTTCTCTTTCCAGTTGTTGGGGACAGGAAGGTTGTTTCTTTCTGCCAATTCCAATGCCAGTTCACAGCATTTCTTTGGAGTAAGGCCATGGAACTGTTCAGCCAGCTTCTGTGAAGACCCTCTTTGCCTCTGCTGTTCCACTATAACCAACTGTTTTAACTTCCTTTATCTCCCTCTTCTATAAAGGTTAACATATAAAAAATCAAACCAAGTTGTGTAACACTCAACGGTAATACCATTTTATACATCAGATAATTAATTTGGTTAATTTATGGTGGGGTAAATTGAGCCAGTGGCTCGGAATAACAGTAGAATATTAGTGAGCCAGTGGCTCAACTTACCCCATAGCCTTTGGCTCACTTTGCCCCATAGCTACCATTTTGGAAAAAATGGCCTAGCTTAGCAATTCAGGCTAATCTTTAACGAAGGGATTAACATGGTGTTATATCTTAGTAAATCACCAACGTGTATAATATATTTTTTTAGACCTGGATAAATTTGCTTTGACCTAACATCCATTATTCCTGACATGCAGAAAATTTACTTTGACTGGGAAAAAACTGTTTTTGGTGTAAAAAAGTACTTACTACTTCTCCCATGTGCTTAACTCCATCACAGCAAGATATAAATGATGGGTACTTCCTAAAATAATGGTCACATGACAAAACATAATCACAGTTGCCAAGATAGAGGGGGTGGGTCACCACTGGCTCATCTTACCCCACTCTCCCCTATAGCCAGATCATTAAAATGTGCTTCATAAGGACATGTGTACATAACTTTGCTTAAAAGTGAAACGTTTAATAGTATTGTTTCTCCACTCAAATGAAAGGTCATCATAATGTGTTTCTCTACACAGTGAGCTTGAATCGAGGATTTCTACTCTTAACCTTTCCCACGTTGACTTGGTGAATAAAACCTGGAAGTTCGGAGGGAACAAGCAAAGTTACATGAACATTAAAAACTTCATCAGCAACTTCCCATCCTGCTGCATCACTGACGACCAGGGTCAGCCGGTGTCCTGGGTTCTGATGTATGATTCCTTTGCTATGGGCTTATTGTACACTCTGCCAGAGCACAGAGGGAGAGGCTACGCCAAAGTCCTGGCCAGCACCTTGGCAAAGAGGCTCTTCGCTGAGGGCTACCCAGTGTTCTGCAACATAGAGGAGGAGAACGAGGTCTCCTACAGGCTATTTAAAAACCTGGGCTTCATTGAGGATCCCTCATACAGGGCGCAATGGTGGGAATTCAACTTTTGATTTTCTAACCACTGTGATTGAATGTATAGCTGACTTATTATCAGGTAAACATAAATTAAACCTGAACTGTTATAATGGTGGATTCATTCCTTGTTTTCTGTCGGCTCTGAACAATTATCAAATTATGTACATGAACACATACAGTATCACAGTACAGTACCAATGTAATAATCAGTAACAATGGCTCCCCAAAATAAAGATATGTCATGCATACCTTGTTTTACTCATGTTTTAAATCTATTTTCTCCTTTTCACATTACTGTCAAATCTTCAGCAGGTTCCCAGTGTCCTTTTAGTCCAGGTTCAAGGACTGCAGTTTTTAATGTATTTTTTATCTGTTTCCATAACTATAAAAAGGCTAAAACAGTCTTTAGGGTCCAGCTTTGACTAGTTTAGGTATAGTACATTGTTTTTAGACATGGATTTATAGGCTATGATGGTCTCGAGAAACAATTTGATATTGCCCTTTTAATATTATGACAAAAAAAGTTTCACAAATCTGAAACTAGGTTTATGACGAGTATTTACCTGTTTGACAAGTATTAGCCTCTAATACACTGGACGACTGTCGTGGAAAGTACATTTACTCAAGCAGTTAGCTTAAGTACAGTCTTGAGGTACTAGTTATTTGAGTATTTCCATTTTATACTACGGATTTTATTTTTATAATTAATAGGGGATGTATCTACTGTCACAGCATTAGGCCTACATAATCAATAATACAACTTTTTTGTAATTAAAATGTATTTTGGCCATTAAATAATTGCACAAACAATTTGGGATCTAAGAAATATAAGAGCTTTAATTTTCAGACAGAAAGTAGCAAACTATTTTTCTGTTTTGAGTTGACCCGCTCAGCTGCTATGAGACACTTTGTAACATTGCCTGCGATTGGTGACCGCCTGTCAATGATTTATGAAGGCTGAGACTATTTTTATTGGAACAGAGCAGTTTAAACCAGCAGGCAGGATAAACTGCACCATTAAAGAAGCTTCACTCCTCAAACATGAAGGTCCTGAACTCAGAAGAACTACAGATTGCTGAAGGAGTTCTGCTTAAACACTTACCCAAGAGTTTTAAGGTAGACAAGCTGAAAGCTATTTAAAATACATTCCTCAATATGTCAGCTCATAGGCCTAAATATAGTCTAAACATTTTCTGTTTTTAGGTTTACGGTATCCTATATGGGATTAACAGGAAGAAACCAACCACATTGGAGGTCGTCGTTGATACATGGCCTGACTTTAAGGTCATCATTTGCAGACCTGACCCCCAGGTGAGTTCACATCCCATAGTAGAATTAGACACGTTGTAACCTAAACATCATGCTTTTTGTCCACATGATTGCTACATTTTACTTCACAGAACAAGCGCGCCGTGGAGTTCATGAAAAAGGTGGCTTACTACAGCATGGATGAAGAGATTTTAAGGAAAATACTGACAGAGGAGAATGCAATTGACTGGAGCACTTTTTTTCATATTGCAGGTGAGTTTAAATCTCTGCAGACACTGCTGCATCTAACAGTGGTGTAGCCTAGTGTAAATAGGCTATAACAATACAGCTATATAATACAGCCACTTGAACGCCACCTCGACCAACTAACAGTAATATGATAGTTAAACATGAATGCATCACTAATAATAATCTTAATAACAGCCTAATATATAAAAGTTTGATACTCACAGAAATGGAATATAATATTGATAACTGTGTTTTCATTAGTGTATAATCACCTGAAACGAAGAATCGTTGTGTTTTAATTAGCTTAGAATGAGCCCTTCATATTAGGGCTGTGTATTGGCAAGAATCTGGTGTTATGATATGTATCACGATACAGGGGTTAGCCCTTGTGATACTGTAAGTAAGGCGATATATTGCGATTTTGTAAATCTTATTTTAGGAAAGAACACACCACCATATGTATAAAATCTTTTTTTATGCAATCAGGACAGTGGGATCTGCATTTGCATTTATCACAGTCCCTGTAACATCCAACATCATAGCACTACTTTCAGAGGACAAATACACTGAGAGGGCACATCTCTTTGAAAATAAAATAAAGTATTGATTAACCCATAAACTATTAATTAAAAATCAATACGGTGTTTTTGAGAATCGATACAGTATCACAAAACATAATATTGCAATATTAGATTTTTTCAATATTTTCTTACACCTATACTTCATATCTAAAGTCTGCTATGTTGCTCCGTCATGTTTCTGCAGTAGCCCAGAACGGACAAATCAAACACTGGCTCTAGAGAGAGCCTTTCACGTTTTTACATTACCTGAAGGCCACCGTAATTCTCCAACACGTTTATGAAACTGCGGTAACGTGAGCTGCAGAGTGCAAAACTGTCGCCGTCTGACTTCCGTTGCTCCTAAAGTAGTGTTATCATGGTAAGGATGGTCTCTGAGTGAGGCGAACGGCGTTATCATGGTTTTACACTCGACGGCTCACGTTACCACAGTCTTGGCAAGGGAGGAGTGAGCGGAGGGATACTCAGTTGGTTGCAATCTGCAAATCCTCCAAATGCCACCAAATCCTACACTGTTCCTTTAATATTTTCAATTAAGGACTTTAACATGTAATAGAGTATTTTTGCAGTGTGGGCTTTGCTATTTTTACAGAGTAAAGGAGGTGAATACTTCCTCCACTACTGGTTTGCAAAGAAAAATAACAGAATGGTATTAACATGTAAATCATTTTTGTCCTACAGGATGTGACATTTCCCATGTCCCCATGCTCAAAGAAGTGTCTGCTGACAGAGAAGTCAACAACCGAGGCCACGTCCCGGTGCATCTCCTGTATTTGCCAGACAGCAGCCATCTACTCCCACCAGCAGTTGACAGGTATAGCCAGATCATTAAAATGTGCTTCATAAGGACATGTGTACATAACTTTTAATAGTATTGTTTCTCCACTCTGTGTTTGTCTCTACACAGTGAGCTTGAATCGAGGATTTCCACTCTTAACCTTTCCCACGTTGACTTGGTGAATAAAACCTGGAAGTTCGGAGGGAACAAGCAGGGTTACATGAACATTAAAAACCTCATCAGCAACTTCCCATCCTGCTGCATCACTGACGACCAGGGCCAGCCGGTGTCCTGGGTTCTGGTGTATGATTACTGTGCTATGGGCTTATTGTACACTCTGCCAGAACACAGAGGGAGAGGCTACGCCAAAGTCCTGGTCAGCACCTTGGCAAAGAGGCTCTTCGCTGAGGGCTACCCAGTGTTCTGCAACATAGAGGAGGAGAACGAGGTCTCCTACAGGCTATTTAAAAACCTGGGCTTCATTGAGGATCCCTCATACAGGGCGCAATGGTGTGAGTTCAACTTTTGATTTTCTAACCGCTGTGATTGAATGTACAGCTGACTTATTATCAGGTAAACATAAATTAAACCTGAACTGTTATAATGGTGGATTCATTCCTTGTTTTCTGTCGGCTCTGAACAATTATCAAATGATGTACATGAACACATACAGTATCACAGTACAGTACCAATGTAATAATCAGTAACAATGGCTCCCCAAAATAAAGTTATGTCATGCATACCTTGTTTTACTCATGTTTTAAATCTATTTTCTCCTTTTCACATTACTGTCAAATCTTCAGCAGGTTCCCAGTGTCCTTTTAGTCCAGGTTCAAGGATGGCAGTTTTTAATATATTTTTTATCTGTTTCCATAACTATAAAAAGGCTAAAACAGTCTTTAGGGTCCAGTTTTGACTAGTTCAGGTATAGTACATTGTTTTTAGACATGGATTTATAGGCTATGATGATCTCCAGAAACAATTTGATATTGCCCTTTTAATATTATGACAAAACAAGTTTCACAAATCTGAAACTAGGTTTATGACGAGTATTTGCCTGTTTGACAAGTATTAGCCTCTAATACACTGGACGACAGTCGTGGAAGGTACATTTACTCAAGCAGTTAGCTTAAGTATAATCTTGAGGTACTAGTTATTTGAGTATTTCCATTTTATACTACGGATTTTATTTTTATAATTAATAGGGGATGTATCTATTGTCACAGCATTAGGCCTACATAATCAATAATAAAACTTTTTTGTAATTAAAATGTATTTTGGCCATTAAATAATTGCACAAACAATTTGGGATCTAAGAAATATAAGAGTTTTAATTTTCAGACAGAAAGTAGCCAACTATTTTTCTGTTTTGAGTTGACCCGCTCAGCTGCTATGAGACACTTTGTAACATTGCCTGCGATTGGTGACCGCCTGTCAATGATTTATGAAGGCTGAGACTATTTTTATTGGAACAGAGCAGTTTAAACCAGCAGGCAGGATAAACTGCACCATTAAAGAAGCTTCACTCCTCAAACATGAAGGTCCTGAACTCAGAAGAACTACAGATTGCTGAAGGAGTTCTGCTTAAACACTTACCCAAGAGTTTTAAGGTAGACAAGCTGCAAGCTGTTTAAAATGCATTCCTCAATATGAATCATAATTATGAATCTGGTATATTTTAACATAGTACTTCTTATACTACTTGCACAATTATTATGAAGTACTTTTACTGTGTACTTTTCGAAAAAAAAGTCTTATTCTTGTTCTCTAGAGGGGACTTTGACATTGGATTACTGAAAAAGTACAGAGTAAAAGTACTTCATATTAATTGTGCAAGTAGTATAAGAAGTACTAAGTCCAAATATTAAACTACTGTTGCGTTTAATCACACCCTTTACTTTGAAATCTGGACAGGAAGTACTCATTGGTTGGATTTGCAGGTAGCTTTAATGTGCGCTGGAAATAAAATACTGTACATAACGAAAGTTGTTATTGATTCGATGTCGATTCTGTTCATTACCAGGAATAATGAAAGTATTTCTGTGACATTTAAAGAAGCTTCACTCCTCAAACATGAAGGTCCTGAACTCAGAAGAACTACAGATTGCTGAAGGAGTTCTGCTTAAACACTTACCCAAGAGTTTTAAGGTAGACAAGCTGCAACTATTTAAAATGCATTCCTCAATATGTCAGCTCATAGGCCTAAATATAGTCTAAACTTTTCCTGTTTTTAGGTTTACGGTATCCTATATGGGATTAACAGGAAGAAACCAACCACAAAGGAGGTCATCGTTGATACATGGCCTGACTTTAAGGTCATCATTTGCAGACCTGACCCCAAGGTGAGATCACATCCCATAGTAGAATTAGACACGTTGTAACCTAAACATCATGCTTTTTGTCCACATGATTAATACATTTTACTTCACAGAACAAGCGCGCCGTGGAGTTCATGAAAAAGGTGGCTTACTACAGCATGGATGAAGAGATTTTAAGGAAAATACTGACAGAGGAGAATGCAATTGACTGGAGCACTTTTTTTCATATTGCAGGTGAGTTTAAATCTCTGCAGACACTGCTGCATCTAACAGTGGTGTAGCCTAGTGTAAATAGGCTATAACAATACAGCTATATAATACAGCCACTTGAACGCCACCTCGACCAACTAACAGTAATATGATAGTTAAACATGAATGCATCACTAATAATAATCTTAATAACAGCCTAATATATAAAAGTTTGATACTCACAGAAATGGAATATAATATTGATAACTGTGTTTTCATTAGTGTATAATCACCTGAAACGAAGAATCGTTGTGTTTTAGTTAGCTTAGAATGAGCCCTTCATATTAGGGCTGTGTATTGGCAAGAATCTGGCGTTATGATATGTATCACGATACAGGGGTTAGCCCTTGTGATACTGTAAGTAAGGCAATATATTGTGATTTTTTAAATCTTATTTTAGGAAAGAACACACCACCATATGTATAAAATCTTTGTTCATGCAATCAGGACAGTGAGATCTGCATTTGCATTTATCACAGTCCCTGTAACATCCAACATCATAGCACTACTTTTAGAGGACAAATACACTGAGAGGGCACATCTCTTTGAAAATAAAATAAAGTATTGATTAACCCATAAACTATTAATTAAAGATCAATATGGTGTTTTTGAGAATCGATACAGTATCACAAAACATAATATTGCAATATTAGATTTTTTCAATATTTTCTTACACCTATACTTCATATCTAAAGTCTGCTATGTTGCTCCGTCATGTTTCTGCAGTAGCCCAGAACGGACAAACCAAACACTGGCTCTAGAGAGACGCTTGTGAAACTGCAGTAACGTGAGCTGCAGAGTGCAAAACTGTCGCCGTCTGACTTCCGTTGCTCCTAAAGTAGTGTTATCATGGTAAGGATGGTCTCTGAGTGAGGCGAACGGCGTTATCATGGTTTTACACTCGATGGCTCACGTTACCACAGTCTTGGCAAGGGAGGAGTGAGCGGAGGGATACTCAGTTGGTTGCAATCTGCAAATCCTCCAAATGCCACCAAATCCTACACACTGTTCCTTTAATATTTTCAATTAAGGACTTTAACATGTAATAGAGTATTTTTGCAGTGTGGGCTTTGCTATTTTTACAGAGTAAAGGAGGTGAATACTTCCTCCACTACTGGTTTGCAAAGAAAAATAACAGAATGGTATTAACATGTGAATCATTTTTGTCCTACAGGATGTGACATTTCCCATGTCCCCATGCTCAAAGAAGTGTCTGCTGACAGAGAAGTCAACAACCGATGCCATATCCCGGTGCATCTCCTGTATTTGCCAGACAGCAGCCATCTACTCCCACCAGCAGTTGACAGGTAGGGGAGAGTGGGGTAAGATGAGCCAATTTTTACTTATGCTGTCCTCGAGGTTAGGAAAAATGAGACAGAAGTAAAATGAAAACATGAACCTTAAATTCAGGATCTCTCCTATCAAATGAAATGATCAGCATGCATCTATAACAAAGCTGTAAGCTATAAAAAAGTGCTCCTGTGGCTCAACTTGCCCCAGGTAAGGGGTAAGTTGATCCGAGTCAGTGGGTAAGTTGAGCCATCGTGGGGTAAACTGAACATCTGAGTTTTTAAGTTTAAACCTCAGCATAAGTGTGTTAACAAACAGTTTCACAGTTATGAACTTTTGAGAACAAACCACCAGTGAGTTTCAAGACCATTGAAAAATCAAAATATCATTCAATATTCGACTATATTCCAGTCGTCAAGGTTGCAGGGAAATATGAACTGTTGCTCCCTCCTTGCAGTTCCTCCAGCCTTTTGAGGTTGAGGTAGCTCCTTCAGCACATCACTCAGTGGAAAAGATGCCTCATCCTTTTCCTTGAATGCAAAGGTGGGCTTCTCACGTCAAGTGTTCCCCCGGATTCTTCTGAGAAATCTTGCACTCACTTCGTTGCCCTCCAGGCTCTCAACCAAGCCAATGTAATGGTAGCTCCTGCCTTTGGATACAAAGTTTACTATGACAAAGTCACCAACTAACAGATCTGTGATGTCTGATTCACTTCTCTAATCATTAGAACACTCATGCTCAGAAGTGTCATCAAATGGGATGGGAACATCACTCTCCTCAGAACTGCTGTACGCTGTGATTTTCGTCTTGGTCTTTGGTTTGACCTAGGCCTACCTGCTAAACCCTTCTCTTTCCAGTTGTTGGGGACAGGAAGGTTGTTTCTTTCTGCCAATTCCAATGCCAGTTCACAGCATTTCTTTGGAGTAAGGCCATGGAACTGTTCAGCCAGCTTCTGTGAAGACCCTCTTTGCCTCTGCTGTTCCACTATAACCAACTGTTTTAACTTCCTTTATCTCCCTCTTCTATAAAGGTTAACATATAAAAAATCAAACCAAGTTGTGTAACACTCAACGGTAATACCATTTTATACATCAGATAATTAATTTGGTTAATTTATGGTGGGGTAAATTGAGCCAGTGGCTCGGAATAACAGTAGAATATTAGTGAGCCAGTGGCTCAACTTACCCCATAGCCTTTGGCTCACTTTGCCCCATAGCTACCATTTTGGAAAAAATGGCCTAGCTTAGCAATTCAGGCTAATCTTTAACGAAGGGATTAACATGGTGTTATATCTTAGTAAATCACCAACGTGTATAATATATTTTTTTAGACCTGGATAAATTTGCTTTGACCTAACATCCATTATTCCTGACATGCAGAAAATTTACTTTGACTGGGAAAAAACTGTTTTTGGTGTAAAAAAGTACTTACTACTTCTCCCATGTGCTTAACTCCATCACAGCAAGATATAAATGATGGGTACTTCCTAAAATAATGGTCACATGACAAAACATAATCACAGTTGCCAAGATAGAGGGGGTGGGTCACCACTGGCTCATCTTACCCCACTCTCCCCTATAGCCAGATCATTAAAATGTGCTTCATAAGGACATGTGTACATAACTTTGCTTAAAAGTGAAACGTTTAATAGTATTGTTTCTCCACTCAAATGAAAGGTCATCATAATGTGTTTCTCTACACAGTGAGCTTGAATCGAGGATTTCTACTCTTAACCTTTCCCACGTTGACTTGGTGAATAAAACCTGGAAGTTCGGAGGGAACAAGCAGGGTTACATGAACATTAAAAACTTCATCAGCAACTTCCCATCCTGCTGCATCACTGACGACCAGGGTCAGCCGGTGTCCTGGGTTCTGGTGTGTGATTACTGTGGTATGGGCTTTTTGCACACTCTGCCAGAGCACAGAGGGAGAGGCTACGCCAAAGTCCTGGCCAGCACCTTGGCAAAGAGGCTCTTCGCTGAGGGCTACCCAGTGTACTGCAACATAGAGGAGGAGAACGAGGTCTCCTACAGGCTATTTAAAAACCTGGGCTTCATTGAGGATCCCTCATACAGGGCGCAATGGTGGGAATTCAACTTTTGATTTTCTAACCACTGTGATTGAATGTATAGCTGACTTATTATCAGGTAAACATAAATTAAACCTGAACTGTTATAATGGTGGATTCATTCCTTGTTTTCTGTCGGCTCTGAACAATTATCAAATTATGTACATGAACACATACAGTATCACAGTACAGTACCAATGTAATAATCAGTAACAATGGCTCCCCAAAATAAAGTTATGTCATGCATACCTTGTTTTACTCATGTTTTAAATCTATTTTCTCCTTTTCACATTACTGTCAAATCTTCAGCAGGTTCCCAGTGTCCTTTTAGTCCAGGTTCAAGGACTGCAGTTTTTAATGTATTTTTTATCTGTTTCCATAACTATAAAAAGGCTAAAACAGTCTTTAGGGTCCAGCTTTGACTAGTTTAGGTATAGTACATTGTTTTTAGACATGGATTTATAGGCTATGATGGTCTCGAGAAACAATTTGATATTGCCCTTTTAATATTATGACAAAAAAAGTTTCACAAATCTGAAACTAGGTTTATGACGAGTATTTACCTGTTTGACAAGTATTAGCCTCTAATACACTGGACGACTGTCGTGGAAAGTACATTTACTCAAGCAGTTAGCTTAAGTACAGTCTTGAGGTACTAGTTATTTGAGTATTTCCATTTTATACTACGGATTTTATTTTTATAATTAATAGGGGATGTATCTATTGTCACAGCATTAGGCCTACATAATCAATAATACAACTTTTTTGTAATTAAAATGTATTTTGGCCATTAAATAATTGCACAAACAATTTGGGATCTAAGAAATATAAGAGCTTTAATTTTCAGACAGAAAGTAGCAAACTATTTTTCTGTTTTGAGTTGACCCGCTCAGCTGCTATGAGACACTTTGTAACATTGCCTGCGATTGGTGACCGCCTGTCAATGATTTATGAAGGCTGAGACTATTTTTATTGGAACAGAGCAGTTTAAACCAGCAGGCAGGATAAACTGCACCATTAAAGAAGCTTCACTCCTCAAACATGAAGGTCCTGAACTCAGAAGAACTACAGATTGCTGAAGGAGTTCTGCTTAAACACTTACCCAAGAGTTTTAAGGTAGTCAAGCTGCAACTATTTAAAATGCATTCCTCCATATGTCAGCTCATAGGCCTAAATATAGTCTAAACATTTTCTGTTTTTAGGTTTACGGTATCCTATATGGGATTAACAGGAAGAAACCAACCACACTGGAGGTCGTCGTTGATACATGGCCTGACTTTAAGGTCATCATTTGCAGACCTGACCCCAAGGTGAGTTCACATCCCATAGGAGAATTAGACACGTTGTAACCTAAACATCATGCTTTTTGTCCACATGATTAATACATTTTACTTCACAGAACAAGCGCGCCCTGGACTTCATGAAAAAGGTGACTTGCTACAGCACGGATGAAGAGATTTTAAGGAAAATACTGACAGAGGAGAATGCAATTGACTGGAGCACTTTTTTTCATATTGCAGGTGAGTTTAAATCTCTGCAGACACTGCTGCATCTAACAGTGGTGTAGCCTAGTGTAAATAGGCTATAACAATACAGCTATATAATACAGCCACTTGAACTCCACCTCGACCAACTAACAGTAATATGATTGTTAAACATTAATGCATCATTGATAATAATCTTCATAACAGCCTAATATATAAAAGTTTGATACTCACAGAAATGGAATATAATATTGATAACTGTGTTTTCATTAGTGTATAATCACCTGAAACGAAGAATCGTTGTGTTTTAATTAGCTTAGAATGAGCCCTTCATATTAGGGCTGTGTATTGGCAAGAATCTGGCGTTATGATATGTATCACGATACAGGGGTTAGCCCTTGTGATACTGTAAGTAAGGCGATATATTGCGATTTTGTAAATCTTATTTTAGGAAAGAACACACCACCATATGTATAAAATCTTTTTTTATGCAATCAGGACAGTGGGATCTGCATTTGCATTTATCACAGTCCCTGTAACATCCAACATCATAGCACTACTTTCAGAGGACAAATACACTGAGAGGGCACATCTCTTTGAAAATAAAATAAAGTATTGATTAACCCATAAACTATTAATTAAAAATCAATACGGTGTTTTTGAGAATCGATACAGTATCACAAAACATAATATTGCAATATTAGATTTTTTCAATATTTTCTTACACCTATACTTCATATCTAAAGTCTGCTATGTTGCTCCGTCATGTTTCTGCAGTAGCCCAGAACGGACAAATCAAACACTGGCTCTAGAGAGAGCCTTTCACGTTTTTACATTACCTGAAGGCCACCGTAATTCTCCAACACGTTTATGAAACTGCGGTAACGTGAGCTGCAGAGTGCAAAACTGTCGCCGTCTGACTTCCGTTGCTCCTAAAGTAGTGTTATCATGGTAAGGATGGTCTCTGAGTGAGGCGAACGGCGTTATCATGGTTTTACACTCGACGGCTCACGTTACCACAGTCTTGGCAAGGGAGGAGTGAGCGGAGGGATACTCAGTTGGTTGCAATCTGCAAATCCTCCAAATGCCACCAAATCCTACACTGTTCCTTTAATATTTTCAATTAAGGACTTTAACATGTAATAGAGTATTTTTGCAGTGTGGGATTTGCTATTTTTACAGAGTAAAGGAGGTGAATACTTCCTCCACTACTGGTTTGCAAAGAAAAATAACAGAATGGTATTAACATGTAAATCATTTTTGTCCTACAGGATGTGACATTTCCCATGTCCCCATGCTCAAAGAAGTGTCTGCTGACAGAGAAGTCAACAACCGAGGCCACGTCCCGGTGCATCTCCTGTATTTGCCAGACAGCAGCCATCTACTCCCACCAGCAGTTGACAGGTATAGCCAGATCATTAAAATGTGCTTCATAAGGACATGTGTACATAACTTTTAATAGTATTGTTTCTCCACTCTGTGTTTGTCTCTACACAGTGAGCTTGAATCGAGGATTTCCACTCTTAACCTTTCCCACGTTGACTTGGTGAATAAAACCTGGAAGTTCGGAGGGAACAAGCAGGGTTACATGAACATTAAAAACCTCATCAGCAACTTCCCATCCTGCTGCATCACTGACGACCAGGGCCAGCCGGTGTCCTGGGTTCTGGTGTATGATTACTGTGCTATGGGCTTATTGTACACTCTGCCAGAACACAGAGGGAGAGGCTACGCCAAAGTCCTGGTCAGCACCTTGGCAAAGAGGCTCTTCGCTGAGGGCTACCCAGTGTTCTGCAACATAGAGGAGGAGAACGAGGTCTCCTACAGGCTATTTAAAAACCTGGGCTTCATTGAGGATCCCTCATACAGGGCGCAATGGTGTGAGTTCAACTTTTGATTTTCTAACCGCTGTGATTGAATGTACAGCTGACTTATTATCAGGTAAACATAAATTAAACCTGAACTGTTATAATGGTGGATTCATTCCTTGTTTTCTGTCGGCTCTGAACAATTATCAAATGATGTACATGAACACATACAGTATCACAGTACAGTACCAATGTAATAATCAGTAACAATGGCTCCCCAAAATAAAGTTATGTCATGCATACCTTGTTTTATTCATGTTTTAAATCTATTTTCTCCTTTTCACATTACTGTCAAATCTTCAGCAGGTTCCCAGTGTCCTTTTAGTCCAGGTTCAAGGATGGCAGTTTTTAATGTATTTTTTATCTGTTTCCATAACTATAAAAAGGCTGAAACAGTCTTTAGGGTCCAGCTTTGACTAGTTCAGGTATAGTACATTGTTTTTAGACATGGATTTATAGGCTATGATGATCTCCAGAAACAATTTGATATTGCCCTTTTAATATTATGACAAAACAAGTTTCACAAATCTGAAACTAGGTTTATGACGAGTATTTGCCTGTTTGACAAGTATTAGCCTCTAATACACTGGACGACAGTCGTGGAAGGTACATTTACTCAAGCAGTTAGCTTAAGTATAATCTTGAGGTACTAGTTATTTGAGTATTTCCATTTTATACTACGGATTTTATTTTCATAATTAATAGGGGATGTATCTAATGTCACAGCATTAGGCCTACATAATCAATAATAAAACTTTTTTGTAATTAAAATGTATTTTGGCCATTAAATAATTGCACAAACAATTTGGGATCTAAGAAATATAAGAGTTTTAATTTTCAGACAGAAAGTAGCCAACTATTTTTCTGTTTTGAGTTGACCCGCTCAGCTGCTATGAGACACTTTGTAACGTTGCCTGCGATTGGTGACCGCCTGTCAATGATTTATGAAGGCTGAGACTATTTTTATTGGAACAGAGCAGTTTAAACCAGCAGGCAGGATAAACTGCACCATTAAAGAAGCTTCACTCCTCAAACATGAAGGTCCTGAACTCAGAAGAACTACAGATTGCTGAAGGAGTTCTGCTTAAACACTTACCCAAGAGTTTTAAGGTAGACAAGCTGCAAGCTGTTTAAAATGCATTCCTCAATATGAATCATAATTATGAATCTGGTATATTTTAACATAGTACTTCTTATACTACTTGCACAATTATTATGAAGTACTTTTACTGTGTACTTTTCGAAAAAAAAGTCTTATTCTTGTTCTCTAGAGGGGACTTTGACATTGGATTACTGAAAAAGTACACAGTAAAAGTACTTCATATTAATTGTGCAAGTAGTATAAGAAGTACTAAGTCCAAATATTAAACTACTGTTGCCTTTAATCACACCCTTTACTTTGAAATCTGGACAGGAAGTACTCATTGGTTGGATTTGCAGGTAGCTTTAATGTGCGCTGGAAATAAAATACTGTACATAACGAAAGTTGTTATTGATTCGATGTCGATTCTGTTCATTACCAGGAATAATGAAAGTATTTCTGTGACATTTAAAGAAGCTTCACTCCTCAAACATGAAGGTCCTGAACTCAGAAGAACTACAGATTGCTGAAGGAGTTCTGCTTAAACACTTACCCAAGAGTTTTAAGGTAGACAAGCTGCAACTATTTAAAATGCATTCCTCAATATGTCAGCTCATAGGCCTAAATATAGTCTAAATTTTTCCTGTTTTTAGGTTTACGGTATCCTATATGGGATTAACAGGAAGAAACCAACCACAAAGGAGGTCATCGTTGATACATGGCCTGACTTTAAGGTCATCATTTGCAGACCTGACCCCAAGGTGAGATCACATAGGAGAATTGGACACGTTGTAACCTAAACATCATGCTTTTTGTCCACATGATTAATACATTTTACTTCACAGAACAAGCGCGCCGTGGAGTTCATGAAAAAGGTGGCTTACTACAGCATGGATGAAGAGATTTTAAGGAAAATACTGACAGAGGAGAATGCAATTGACTGGAGCACTTTTTTTCATATTGCAGGTGAGTTTAAATCTCTGCAGACACTGCTGCATCTAACAGTGGTGTAGCCTAGTGTAAATAGGCTATAACAATACAGCTATATAATACAGCCACTTGAACGCCACCTCGACCAACTAACAGTAATATGATAGTTAAACATGAATGCATCACTAATAATAATCTTAATAACAGCCTAATATATAAAAGTTTGATACTCACAGAAATGGAATATAATATTGATAACTGTGTTTTCATTAGTGTATAATCACCTGAAACGAAGAATCGTTGTGTTTTAGTTAGCTTAGAATGAGCCCTTCATATTAGGGCTGTGTATTGGCAAGAATCTGGCGTTATGATATGTATCACGATACAGGGGTTAGCCCTTGTGATACTGTAAGTAAGGCAATATATTGTGATTTTTTAAATCTTATTTTAGGAAAGAACACACCACCATATGTATAAAATCTTTGTTCATGCAATCAGGACAGTGAGATCTGCATTTGCATTTATCACAGTCCCTGTAACATCCAACATCATAGCACTACTTTTAGAGGACAAATACACTGAGAGGGCACATCTCTTTGAAAATAAAATAAAGTATTGATTAACCCATAAACTATTAATTAAAGATCAATATGGTGTTTTTGAGAATTGATACAGTATCACAAAACATAATATTGCAATATTAGATTTTTTCAATATTTTCTTACACCTATACTTCATATCTAAAGTCTGCCATGTTGATCCGTCATGTTTCTACAGTAGCCCAGAATGGACAAACCAAACACTGGCTCTAGAGAGACGCTTGTGAAACTGCAGTAACGTGAGCTGCAGAGTGCAAAACTGTCGCCGTCTGACTTCCGTTGCTCCTAAAGTAGTGTTATCATGGTAAGGATGGCCTCTGAGTGAGGCGAACGGCGTTATCATGGTTTTACACTCGATGGCTCACGTTACCACAGTCTTGGCAAGGGAGGAGTGAGCGGAGGGATACTCAGTTGGTTGCAATCTGCAAATCCTCCAAATGCCACCAAATCCTACACACTGTTCCTTTAATATTTTCAATTAAGGACTTTAACATGTAATAGAGTATTTTTGCAGTGTGGGCTTTGCTATTTTTACAGAGTAAAGGAGGTGAATACTTCCTCCACTACTGGTTTGCAAAGAAAAATAACAGAATGGTATTAACATGTGAATCATTTTTGTCCTACAGGATGTGACATTTCCCATGTCCCCATGCTCAAAGAAGTGTCTGCTGACAGAGAAGTCAACAACCGATGCCATATCCCGGTGCATCTCCTGTATTTGCCAGACAGCAGCCATCTACTCCCACCAGCAGTTGACAGGTAGGGGAGAGTGGGGTAAGATGAGCCAATTTTTACTTATGCTGTCATCGAGGTTAGGAAAAATGAGACAGAAGTAAAATGAAAACATGAACCTTAAATTCAGGATCTCTCCTATCAAATGAAATGATCAGCATGCATCTATAACAAAGCTGTAAGCTATAAAAAAGTGCTCCTGTGGCTCAACTTGCCCCAGGTAAGGGGTAAGTTGATCCGAGTCAGTGGGTAAGTTGAGCCATCGTGGGGTAAACTGAACATCTGAGTTTTTAAGTTTAAACCTCAGCATAAGTGTGTTAACAAACAGTTTCACAGTTATGAACTTTTGAGAACAAACCACCAGTGAGTTTCAAGACCATTGAAAAATCAAAATATCATTCAATATTCGACTATATTCCAGTCGTCAAGGTTGCAGGGAAATATGAACTGTTGCTCCCTCCTTGCAGTTCCTCCAGCCTTTTGAGGTTGAGGTAGCTCCTTCAGCACATCACTCAGTGGAAAAGATGCCTCATCCTTTTCCTTGAATGCAAAGGTGGGCTTCTCACGTCAAGTGTTCCCCCGGATTCTTCTGAGAAATCTTGCACTCACTTCGTTGCCCTCCAGGCTCTCAACCAAGCCAATGTAATGGTAGCTCCTGCCTTTGGATACAAAGTTTACTATGACAAAGTCACCAACTAACAGATCTGTGATGTCTGATTCACTTCTCTAATCATTAGAACACTCATGCTCAGAAGTGTCATCAAATGGGATGGGAACATCACTCTCCTCAGAACTGCTGTACGCTGTGATTTTCGTCTTGGTCTTTGGTTTGACCTAGGCCTACCTGCTAAACCCTTCTCTTTCCAGTTGTTGGGGACAGGAAGGTTGTTTCTTTCTGCCAATTCCAATGCCAGTTCACAGCATTTCTTTGGAGTAAGGCCATGGAACTGTTCAGCCAGCTTCTGTGAAGACCCTCTTTGCCTCTGCTGTTCCACTATAACCAACTGTTTTAACTTCCTTTATCTCCCTCTTCTATAAAGGTTAACATATAAAAAATCAAACCAAGTTGTGTAACACTCAACGGTAATACCATTTTATACATCAGATAATTAATTTGGTTAATTTATGGTGGGGTAAATTGAGCCAGTGGCTCGGAATAACAGTAGAATATTAGTGAGCCAGTGGCTCAACTTACCCCATAGCCTTTGGCTCACTTTGCCCCATAGCTACTGTGGTATATTTTCAGGTCTGATGCCGGACTGAGAGGCCCCTAATTGTAAACATATGTGAAAGAAGTAGGGCAAAGGCCAGGGGCTGAAAGATAAACATGTAGGAGATACCTAAGACATGAGTTCATATCTTAGCTCGGTGATTGGAGGGCCTGAACCCGATATAAGGTGGTCGGGGGCCCCCAAGCTGCAGGACTTTCATATTCGACTGGAGGCCTCCGGACTGCTCGCGACGTCCGTATGACATGTGTGGCTTGTTTGTAATAAACTCTATTTTACCAGCAAGAACAGTGTCCTCGGAGCATCCTTCATCATCACTTCAACAGCACTGTCGCAGAAAAGATACGACATAATTTGGCGTCACGAGACAGGATCGGAGGTGACCATCAGCACAACTTCACAGAACGGTGAGATCACTCATTGAATGCTGGTCATTAATTGGGGCTGTTATGTGGAGTTGTTTGGACACACCGTAAATTAAGAACCTTCTGGTTATAGACATGTACTGTTGATTTGATGTTTAAAGTGAGGCTCCGTGCTAAATTTAATGAAAAAAGGGGGAATGAATAGAGAAAAGATATAAAGGGAAGAAAAGAAGTATGAGAAATACAAGGAATAGTTTAGAATAGCTTTATGGTAACGATAAGGTGGTTAAAAAGTATCGTGCAGGATTAATGAAGAGGGGCCCTAAACTTCTTAACGGTAAGACGCATGCATATTAGCCACTGCGTAACGATGGCTCTGACATAGTCCGGAATTAACTTAGAAAGACAAAATTGGGAAACCTGGATCCAGGTAATTTGAATAAATAAATGTAAAGAGTGTTAAGAGAGATAAGGAAATAAAGGAAATAAAGGAAATAAAGGAAATGATCATATGACAAGCCGCAAATCGGATAGGATAGAGCCCTCAGGTGAGGAGCATTGTAGTATGGGCCAAATTAAAACCTGAAACAACATCTGATGGTCAGTTAATAACTGGAGAGTGTAGAATCACAATTCGATTGACAGTTACCACTCTGACGCTGTTGACGAACGGTGATTCAAGAAGTAGCTTCTCGTCGAAAATTTTACATCTCATGGGTAGCAGAAATTTTACGAGAAAAAGTAAGGAAATAGCGGCAGAAAGCATGCATAGGAATATATCTAAAAGTTCAAGTGAAGAAAATGTGGGTGCGTGTTTACTTTGGGATGGAAGGGTGCAGTTGAGAAAAATGGGTGTGCGTTGGAGTCTGGATGTATGTGCGTTGGAGTGTTGGAGTGAAAAAAAAAGGTGGGGGTGTGTTTACTTTGAGGGGAGCAGAAGGGAAAATGTGGGTGCGTAAATGTGTGTGTGACATTTGGCTGCTGATGGAGTCCAGATGTGGGCCATAAAATGGTTAGAAGACTAATGATGTATTGTTTAAAACCATGAGCTTCTGTTTCCAGAAGACTAAATTAATTAAATAATGTAAAACATAAGCTGTTGATTGTGGGAATTGCTCTGGATCAGAGATCGAAGCGCACCCTCTCTGGATCTCCGCTGTCACTCACGCCGTTGGGCGTGATGACACGGCCGGTAGGAGTGGACGCTTGTTTTCTCTGCAAAAGAGGGACTTCCGGGAGATACAGTAAAAGAATAAAACGATGAGCCACTGAAATGAGCCTGGTTACGATAAACGCATACACATAAGATAATAACTATAAACCAGGACAAATAAAGTGGAGTTGTGTAACTGCAGTACCCGTATAACCCTTGGAAAAGAATAGAAACATATAATAATAAGAATAAAGAATGTATAAAACCATGAACTTCGTTTAAGAAGGGGAGTGATTGAAACCCCCTCTCTCTCTCTCTCTCTCTCTCTCTCTTCCCAAAATTCCTTTCGATGACCCTTTCTTGGGAGATACAGAAAATTCCTTTGCCATTTGAACTGTTTGGTCCAGTGGGGTTCTTTAATGTTTAGATAAGGGGTTTAAGTTAGGAATATAATGTATGATGCTGTTAAAGGGACCTATGGGTTCACAAGAGACTAAATCATTGCCTGTTCCTTGTCTGTTATGTCATTTATGGTGAGTGAGAATTGAGACGGGAGACAAGACAGAGGGCCGGCACATCACGGAGGGGGGATTGCTGACGTCGACTTGGAAGGCTTTCCAGGTCAATCTACTAAAAAGGCCGGTACAACTTATACACAAACTCTTTAACAAAAACAAAACCTGCATTTCCATATGTGTGTGTGTTCTCAGTCATAAGCAATATTGATGGTACACATATGGACCTGCTTTCATTTATTAAGCCTAAGAGGAAACTGACCTGCTCAGTTAGGAGAAATAAATAAATGAATTAATAGAAAACTTGGCAACGGATTGATCAGTGAATGCATTTGATTAATTAATGGCATATGATTGTTGAGTCTAACCTCTACTGACAATTACAGATGTTCATGTATGTTATGGTGCGTAGTTTGTCTGATCTGTGATGTGGTGGACATTCAAGGTGGTGACTGTTTGAAGATTTGAGCTGAATATTGATTGATTAGATGACTGGTTAATTTGTTGATTAATTGAGGAGTTGGATAATTGGATAAATTGTTGATTGACTGATTGGCTAGTTGATCAATTGGTTAATTGGATAATTGGTTAACTGATTGGTTGGATAATCGGATAAATTGTTGATTGACTGATTGGTTAGTTGATTGATTGGTTAATTGGTTGATTTGAGAATTGGTTAATTGGTTAATTGGTTAATTGGTTAATTGGTCAATTGGTTAATTGGTTAATTGGAGAATTGGTTAATTGGTTAATTGGTTAATTGGTTAATTGGATAATTGGTTAATTGATTAATTGGGTAATTGGATTTAAAAAAAAAAAAAAAAAAAAAAAAAGGGGGGAAGTAATCTAAATAAGCCTTGAGTAGTTTTTAATTTCAGCAATTACTTCTTAAAGTACAATAACGGAACATAAGGAAGCCGTTATAATGGGGAAGAAGAACACTAAAAATCCGAAAGTAATCACTCCTGTTGAGATAGTACAGAAGAATAATCCTTTAATTAGGGGCATCGCAAACATTGCAAAAATATCGGAAAAATGGCACAAACGCTGGCCTGAAATTGACCAACCATGGCCAATAGAGGGGACGCTTAACCCAGATGTAATTAGAATAATGCTAGTACTTGTATCGACATACAAAGCTGAGCAAAAGAAGGGAAAAAAGGGGATAAAACGCAAAGAGAAGAGGCAAGTGGAGCTTGGCATTCTCCAGTTATTTGAAGATGAGGGACAGAAACTGATCAAAGCTGCAAACGATAAGAGGGATAAAGTTGAAGAAGAAATAAAACAAAACACAGAACAAACAGAAAAACTAAGGAAAGACACCAATTCATCGTTCTCACACATGAACCCTGTGATGGGACCACCACCCTATGAGGTAAAGACGATGGCTAAGAAAATCTATCCTCAAATCCCGGTGATCAGTCAGGAAGGTGACTACCGTATCAGAAACGAGGAGGACAGAATAATAGAAACAGGACGAGCGGAGACAACTATAACGATGTATCCAAGATCCAAAAGTAAGAGTAAAACAAAGTTTGGGTCTAGGAGGCAAAAGCGGGACCATGGAAACGAGAGTGACCAAAGCGATCAGGAAGGGTGCAGAGGAGGATATGACCCTGAAGTCAGGCGGATGTTGTCAAGAGCGGAAATAAGAGGAAATGATAACTCTGATGACAGTGAGGAGGAAGAGGGCCATGAAGAGGGCCATGAAGAGGATGCACGGAAAACTATGAGAGAAATCGAAAGAAGCATAGAGGAATGCTTTTCATGCTTGGATAGAAGTCCCAGCCCTGATCGCCAAGGAACGTTGGAAGAACAATTGGAGGAACTGTATAGACAGAAAAAAGAGTTACAGAAGAAGAGCTCCCCAAAACCAGCTATGAGATATGCATTGCGCTCAAGAAACAAGAAGGAGACTGGAAAAATCTGTCCAGTCATTATCCGAGGACGGAAGTTGGAGTACAAGCCTTGGCAGAATACAGATATGTCAAACATACGCGAAAAGTTACCTACTCTTGAAGATGGAGCACATCCTTGGATTTCGAAGTTGGAAGAAATCACAGTGGGAGAGCAACTGGCCATGGGAGATATAAAGAGACTCTTGGCCTGCCTCATTGGAATTCACGCTATGGAAGATATTCTACAGAAAGCTGGACTTAATCGATATGTGGGAACTGCTGTGAATGATTCAGAGCTGTTTGCTGCAAGTAGAGGCCCAGTGTGCAGGGCGCTGAAAGACACATTTCCGACAAACGTACATCCTGACAATATTTTTATTGATCCACTGGGACATGAGGAAAACCCGAGGGCCTATGTGTCGAGAGTTCATCAAGTGTGGAGAAGTATCACAGGAAATGACCCGGATTTGAATCAAATGGAGCAGTCGATTTTGCGAACCAGAATACAGAAGGGGTTGCCCCTGCCAGTGAGAAGCAAATTGGCAGAGGTGGTTGGTCTTGGAAGCATGGCAAAGAGGGTTTATGCGGATCATATAGCCCACCAGGTGGAGCTGTATAGGAAAAAGGAACATGATCAAAAAGACCAGGACCAAGAGACCCTCAGGA
This sequence comes from Sebastes fasciatus, assembly GCF_043250625.1. Taxonomy (NCBI): domain Eukaryota; kingdom Metazoa; phylum Chordata; class Actinopteri; order Perciformes; family Sebastidae; genus Sebastes; species Sebastes fasciatus. Next base: position 19,596,030 of record NC_133803.1, on the reverse strand, counting down.
AACTTAATCAAATACAACTGACGGATAACAAGAGGATGGAGAAGAAGCAGGCTCTGGTTATGCAGAATCAGGCTCCATTAAATCAAATAGTACCACTACCACAGCCGAACCAGGTTCAGCTCCAAGCGTTCCAGCCACCGCCGGTGGTTCCAGTTGTCACCTACCCACAGCCAGCCTTTGATCAAGCGCAGCCCTGGAGAGGAAGAGATCAAAGAAATTTCGGAAGAGGAGGAAGGTTTAATCCAAACTTTCAACAGCAATCAACCGGATGTTATACTTGTGGACAACAAGGCCATTTCGCTCGCGAGTGCAACAGGCCCGGAGGAAACATCAGAGGAGGAAACTTCAGAGGAGGATTCAGGGGAGGATTCAGGGGCCAATCAAGGTCACCCAGAGGACCGGTGAACCCTTACAGGGGCCCGGAACCTGGTTACTAGGGGTGCCCGGAAGACTCGAGAGGGGGGTGTCAGCTGGTAGTATCAGGGCCGGAGGAAGATCCAACAATAGAGGTAAAAGTAAATAATCGTCCAGTGGAAGTGATGGCGGACAGCGGAGCTGCTTTTACCTGTATTCGGCCTGAAGATGCTATACATCTCCCCATGTCTGATCAATTGATTCGGACAATCGGGTTCGAGGGAGTAAAACAGCTAGTTCCTCTCACTAAACCAATCGAGATCAGCTATAAAAAGAAGAAGATTACGTTACCCATATTGGTATCAGAACATACACCTATTGCGCTTTTGGGAAGAGATGCTATGTGTAAATTGGGGTGTACAATAAAATGCACGCCAGACGGCTGTCTGGTGGAGATGCCGAACGAGAGGGTTCACCAATTATTGATGACAACAGAGACTGGAGCGTCGTCAGTATTTTGGATTGGAAATCTCAGTGCAGATTTTTTTGAGCCGGTTAAGTTGTGGGAAAAGTTTATCACCGCAAATATGCCCGACGCAAAGCTTCCAGAGTATCCATTTCACTGCACGCTCCAGTATTTCAATGATGATGCTCAAATAAACGCAGAAGAATGGTTGAGCCGACAACCAAAACAAGTTCAAATAAATTCAGGCTGTATAATTTTGGGACCACAAGGAGCAGCTATGAAAATACACAAAGATGACTATTTGGACAAAGAGTTTGATATCGAGAAGAGTGTCCCACATGTGACCTTGTGGGTGCGTGAAGAACATACCCAGAAGCAAGTGGGAGAAATGATGGCGGAGGCTGAAAAAGCTGTTTTTACACCAGTAACAGAGAATCTTGCCATCTGGACGAGTGAGGATCAGAGATTCATTAAGATTATGATCTCTGCTCAAGGACTAGGACAGCCACAAACCGTGCGAATGACACATGAATCCATCTGCAGTGCTAAGATGGACTCAGACTCAATGAGAGAAGAGATGCTACAACAAGTTCCAGAATGTTTATGGGCTCGGCATAATACGGATATTGGACTTGTGAAGTCAGCTCAACCAGTGAGAGTTGAACTCCGACCAGGAGTCAAACCACCGTGGAAGAACCAGTATCCACTGAGTGAAGAGGCAATCCGAGGAATTGAACCACAGATTGAGGGACTTCTTAAGGCGGGGGTGTTGAAGATAACACAGGATCCCCAGAGCAACACGCCTTTGTTGCCGATAAAGAAGCCAGATGATTCATATCGCCTAACACATGATCTAAGAGCGGTCAATGAAGTGGTGGTTGATTTTCCAGCAGAGGTGCCGGATCCACATACTTTGCTAGCCCAACTTCCGCCAAAAGCGACACATTTCACAGTGTTAGATTTATGTGGTGCGTTTTTCAGTGTTCCACTCAGTAGGGAAAGCCAAGGGTTATTTGGGTTCACGTACAATGGACAATCTTATGAGTATGAGAGACTGCCACAAGGATTCAAACATAGTCCTCACATTTTCAATAAAATAGTGAAAGACGATTTGGAGGGGATAGAGCAGGTACTAAAAAGCAATGTAATTCAATACGTGGACGACATCATCATTTGTTCACCAGATGAGGAGACATGCAAAAAGGACTCAATTAAATTGCTACAAATACTGGCAGAGAAGGGCCACAAGGCCTCTCTGAAGAAACTGCAGTATTGTCAGGAGAAGGTAATCTATTTGGGTCAAACAATAACGCAGGGACACAGAAGCATCTCTGATATTCACGTGGAGGCTATTCGTAAGGCTCCAAAACCCAGAACAGTCCGAGAGATGATGACATTCCTTGGTATTGCAGGATATTCCTCAGCATGGGTTGAGGATTATGCTAGCTTGACGGGGCCTTTAAGAGCTATGATCAAAGATACTGGGAATGCTAAGCTACACTGTAATCTGTCCTGGACACATGATGGCCTTTTGGCATTTGAAACGACAAAAAAGAAGTTGCAAGAGGCTCCGGCGCTCGCAATTCCAGACTACTCTAAGAATTTTGTGTTATATGTATCTACTTCCATTGGGGGTAAATATGCATGTGCAGTTCTTTGTCAACCAACGGGTACGGGTACGAGTCCTCAACCTATTTCGTATTACTCCACGGCTTATTCAGAAGTAGAGCTAGGGTTACCACTGTGTTACAGAGCTATGGTGGGAGTTTCTCTAATGTACAATAAAGCATCATCTGTAACAATGGGTTATCCAGTGACAATTCTTACACATCATAGTCTAAGAAATCTTTTGAACTATGGTAAGAACAACTTGACCATGTCTAGGCTCAGAGACTATCATAGGCTCTTAGAGCAGGAAGATGTTACCCTAGCAAGGTGTGTTACGGTAAATCCAGCAGAGAATTTGCCAACTCCAGAAGACGGTGAGCCACACGATTGTGTTCAAGAAGCAGAGAAATACTCTAGGCTTAGATCAGATTTACAAGCTCTCCCATTGCATGTGGTAGACCTGGAGTATTGGACTGATGGGTCTTGTTATCGGGTGGGCGATAAATTAAGGGCCGGCTATGCGATAGTAAAAGCCCAAGGAACTGGATTTACAGTTGAGAAGGCTGAAGAGATACCACAGCCTGCATCTGCACAACTTGCTGAGCTGGTGGGGCTAACTGAAGCATGTTTGTTGGCAGAAGGGAAGCGAGTGACGATATACACTGACTCTGCATATGCACATAATGTGTGCCACTTGTTTGGAGCAGTGTGGAAGAACCGAGGGTTTAAGAAAACGGATGGTTCGCCGATACAGCATCACGCCCAGATCATGAAATTGTTGCATGCTATGATGAAGCCTAAAGAAATAGCAATAGCTAAATGTGCGGCACATAAGAAGGATGCGTCAAGGGTTTCACAAGGGAACAGAGCGGCTGATGAAGCTGCAAAAGCAGTCACTGGAGCAGATAAATTGGGCAAAGTTCTCCTCGTCACGCATGAAGTGAACTTGGAAGACAAAATTACACTCAAAGATGTGATTTTAATGCAGGAAGCTGCTCCTGAAATGGACAAACAGTTGTGGCTAGACCGAGGTGCCACCCGAGATTCTACTGGACTTTGGAGAACTCATGAGGGGCTGGTACTATCACCTCCAGACCTGTTGGGTCTGATGATTCAGGAGGCGCATGGCTTAGCTCACGTTGCAAGGGGGGAAGTGAAGAGAAAGATCACGAAAGAGTATGGTTTTTGGGCACCATGTTTGCTTGAACAGATTGATTATGTCATAGGCAGGTGTACTATCTGTCTGAAAAACAATGTTCGGAGGGGAGTGCCGGTTCCTCCTGGCCACATCCCAACTCCAAGAGGTCCGATGCGGGAACTAGTTATAGACTATGTTGACATGATAAAACCGATTGAAGGGAAAAGGTACCTGCTAGTCGTGGTGGACAGATTTTCACGATGGCCTGAGGCCTGTCCAACAAAACGAAAGGATGCTCAATCGGTTGCCAAGTTCTTATGCAGAGAGGTCATAAGCAGGTGGGGACTTCCAGATCGAATATCCTCAGACAATGGGAAAGAGTTTGTGGATAAGACGGTGAAATTGATTTGGCAAAAAATTAGGAATCAAACAGCGTCTTGGGGCAATCTATAGCCCACGTAGTCAAGGAATCGTTGAGAGAATGAACGGGGTTCTGAAGAATCGTATTGTCAAAATATGCCAGCACACGGGGTTAACCTGGATAGCAGCACTTCCATTGGCGTTAATGGCAAACTAAGGAGGAGGTGCAGGAGAAGCTCGATGAGCAAAAAAGGATCACAGTGCTACCTGGAGACCAGGTTTTCGTGAAGGTGTTTGGACGGAAGTGGTATAACGAACGCCGTGGGGGACCGTTTGAAGTGGTTCGCGGTACCGGAACCGCGGTCCAGGTCAAGGGGTTTCCCACATGGTATTATTTATCACATTGTGTCAAAGCACCAAGTGAAGGGGCGCCACATTCACTGATCCAGAATGTTGAAGGCTCAAGAGAGCCCGAAGACAATGTGGAAGAATACACATCAGAGAGGGAGATGCATGAAAATCCCCAGAGTCAGAACTCAGAAGGAGAGATCACCCAGGTGGTGGACAATGTTGATGTGTCTGTACACATTCCTGATGATGCCAGAAATGACTCGGCAGTTGATGGACAGGAAAGCAGATTTAGAGACATTGTCTTTCAACATGTCCCAGACCCAGCAGGGCCTATTTCAGTTGCCTGCAAAGCGCCAGAGATATCAAAGGGCGGTGACTCCGCTGCAGGACAACCCAGGGATCCAGTCAGACCAAGGAGCCCGAGACCAGTTAGGAGAAGAGTCAAACCAGACCGTTATTAGAACCAGGGTTGAAGTAACCTTGGGAGAGTCAGTTAGGCTTCCATGTCAGTGTACAGAAGAAAATAGTGGTAAAGGGAAACTCAGAGTTCAGTGGGAAGATAGCCATGGTAAGATCCTAGATCTGTCAGAGACAGTACCAGTAGGGAAATATACATTAGTTAATGACAAAAGGAGAGTGAAGGTTGAGGGAGACTGTAGTCTCTATGTATATAAGCCTCAACAGGAAGATCAAGGCGATTACAGGTGTTCTTTTTACGATCGGCATAGTGATACTAGGGGGGAATAAGAGTATAGATTCACAAGAGGTTGGGGAAACAAGAGAATTGACAACGATGACATCAACTCTCCAGACGAAAGCTGGACAGATGGAAGAGAAATCTACTCCTTCAATGGCAAAAGCTATTGAAAGTATAAATGAATCACATGTAACTACGAAGGCGCCTCAGGTGATATCTATAACGTCACCTCCTTGGAGTACTGTGATTAGAGCTAAGTTAGGAGGAACAGTTTACCTTCCTTGTCAATGTGGAAGAGGGAATAATGGAGGGAACTTGTTTCCCAAATGGGAAAATAGTCGTGGTGAAGATTTGTTGTTGACAAGACCTGACGATGACGTTGTGCCTCGTGGTCAGAGGAAGTATATTTTGTATAATGAGGTTAGGTGGATAAAAATTAAAGATGATTGTTCCCTTGTCCTGCGCAACGTTACTCGGGAAGACGAAGGGGAATATATGTGTACATATCGGGAGCCAGAGTTTAAATTTGTTCCATCTAGCCACTCTTGGATTGGAAGTTACATAAGTCGTAAGGTGAGACTTATGATAACAAACCTAAGACCTGTTGAAGTAACCACTGCAAAGGTAAATAACACACGTATAGAGGCTGCTACTTTAAATTTGAAATCAATAAATAATGATAATGCTTCCAATCAGAGTACTACCTTGGCGGTAATATTAACGCCTAGGAAATTGGAGAATGTGACACAGACACTTGACAAAGTATCCTTGAAAGTGAAAGAGATGGTAATTGAGAGCCGGAAGTCTATGTTAGAGATGGGGATTAGTGTGAGTAGTAGGAAGGAGATTGAGGAAGTGAAGGTTGGAAATTCATTTGAGACTGTTCAGAGGAATATTGTAGATGAGGGAAAGGAGTTTGTTGACTCGGATCGGATATCACAGGAGATGTTTGAACAGAACCATGTAATGCAGAAGAGAGAAGCTAAGTGGAAAGCGTATGGATTTGATGCTTTAGCGTTGGGAATTGTAGACCCATGGGCAGGTAGAAATTTATGGTTTCAGCAGTTAACACACTCAGTGAGATCAATCAAGAAATTGAAGGGTCCATGTGTGTTGAAAGTACCAACACCAGGTACATGGCCTTCAATTTTGGAGGCGGTACCGGAACCATTAACTATGGCATGTCAATCTTCTGTACTGTCATGGCTCTTGTATCAACAGCAGTCATCAGTGGATAAAGTGATGGCTTTATCAGTGAACCTTTTTAAACCTAGAATGAATTGTTCTTGGTTGGCAGATTTACCATATGAGAATTTGCTTGAACAACATGAAAATGTGATGACAGCGGTACCTGATCCGATGGAAGTGACACCTGTGAGAGCAAAGTACTGTTTTTGCTCAAATGAAACTAATAAGGGGTCTGGAATGTTTATGGGAATATCAGAGTGTGATGGCTATATGATGGATTTAGGAAAGCGTGAGGATGAGGATGTGAATAAGTTGTATGAAGTGATTTTTCAAGTGTCAAAGCGTCCGAGTAGAACTTTGATGGTAGAACATCAAGTGTTGCCTGGGAATGTGACTATAGGCAATTTCAGGGATATTTGGTGGATTTGTGGTGAAAATGCTTATCTATTTCTACCATACGGGTGGACAGGATGTTGCTATATGGCAACACTGAAACTCCCATATGAAGTTTTTTCTGTCCAGAAGGGAGAAGCATCTGATGAGGCTCAATCTAATGTTGCTTCTGGAAGTAGGAATAAAAGAGAATTAGCGCAATTTCATAATCTGGAGTCTTACCATTGGAGAATAAGTATAGGAGAAAAGTGGGGAATAGGTTTATTTCCGTGGTATGGGGTAGCGTTCTTGGCAGATCACATCGACAACATTACATACACCTTACAGGGCTTTGCAAACGAAACTATAAGAGGTTTCGAAATGTTGTCAAACACCCAAAGGAGCCATAGATTAACATTGTTAAAACACGACATGGCTCTTGATTATATTTTGGCCAAACAAGGGGGCTTATGTGTTGCTTTAAATTTATCAGGAGATGCTTGCTATACGTTGATTCCTGATAGTTCTGACAATATGACTAGTGTCATAGAGGCATTGAAGCACATAAGAGATGCGTTTGGCCCATCAGAAGACGCGGGATGGTCTGCAAATGCTTGGTTACTGGATAAATTGGGGCCACTAGGAGCAGTGTTAGTTCAGGTTTTGGTAGCGCTCGTTATGTCGTTGTGCGTGATGTTTTGTTTTTGCACGCTGTTGTTGACCTTTGCAAAGGCCATGATAATTAAATGGGTTGGAGTTGTGCTGCCCGGCGATCAAACGCTGATGCCATTGTTACACGAAGCTGACACGGACGTGGATGAGGATGACGCCATAAAGATCGAATTGGTGGAGGAATATCCATTTTAAAACATAATCATATTATTTACCTCTGTTTTTGCTTGTGTAGTTTGTAGTGTTGATGTTGTGTTGCTCTTTCGAGACTTTGTTTAGTCTCGAAGGGGGGATATGGCAACAAATGAACAATATGATTAATGGACAATATTTACATTTTTACTTATCTAATTCTGTGTTTGATGTTTTAATTTGTATCTGTTCTGTATGCAAAAGATACTGGTTTTCTTTTCTTTCATTCTAGAACATATTGGGGAAGAACACTGTGAAGGTGGTGGATTGTCAGGGACTCCGAGGGGCTGAATGGATTCAGACATTTCAAACATGAAAATACGAATGGCCTGAGGAACTCTGAACGTGGACTGTCGATACAACATCCAGAGTCAAGACGTCATCGATACTACACCGGCGTCAAGGCTGCTGAGAAACTACAGCGTTATACAGTCTTATGTCTTCTCTGAGATGTTACCTTAGTGTTATTGAAAAGGAATTTTCTTTTTTGTGTATTACATGCTTGAGAAATGATGGTTTCTAAATATAATGGGACCTCAGATGTTTTCTTTTTCTTTTTCTCGATGTTTAGGGACAGTGGGGTAGGCAGGAAAAGGTTCATAGAAGGGTGCGATGGGTCGACCAGCCTGACTTTGGACATTTGTTTTGTTTTAATTTGCTGAGAGTCCATATGCATTTGCTTAAATCATTTCCATATACAAATTGCTAAAAATTCCTCATGTCAGTGTTATGGAGTACGACGTATGGTCGCCTTGGCAGAGGGACCGTGAGAGAATTTTCCTGTATACATTGTTTAATACATTGTTCAAGAAAGATTAGCTGCCTGACAGGTTTTTCACTCTCACTTTTATACTCCATAAAGTTGTTTCAATGGTAATAAGGACAGGTTGTTAAATTTGTCATGTTAATACACCTGTATGTTTCTTCTCTTATTTTTTCGAGACTTTGTTAAGTCTCGAAGGGGGGAATATGTGGTATATTTTCAGGTCTGATGCCGGACTGAGAGGCCCCTAATTGTAAACATATGTGAAAGAAGTAGGGCAAAGGCCAGGGGCTGAAAGATAAACATGTAGGAGATACCTAAGACATGAGTTCATATCTTAGCTCGGTGATTGGAGGGCCTGAACCCGATATAAGGTGGTCGGGGGCCCCCAAGCTGCAGGACTTTCATATTCGACTGGAGGCCTCCGGACTGCTCGCGACGTCCGTATGACATGTGTGGCTTGTTTGTAATAAACTCTATTTTACCAGCAAGAACAGTGTCCTCGGAGCATCCTTCATCATCACTTCAACAGCACTGTCGCAGAAAAGATACGACACTACCATTTTGGAAAAAATGGCCTAGCTTAGCAATTCAGGCTAATCTTTAACGAAGGGATTAACATGGTGTTATATCTTAGTAAATCACCAACGTGTATAATATATTTTTTTAGACCTGGATAAATTTGCTTTGACCTAACATCCATTATTCCTGACATGCAGAAAATTTACTTTGACTGGGAAAAAACTGTTTTTGGTGTAAAAAAGTACTTACTACTTCTCCCATGTGCTTAACTCCATCACAGCAAGATATAAATGATGGGTACTTCCTAAAATAATGGTCACATGACAAAACATAATCACAGTTGCCAAGATAGAGGGGGTGGGTCACCACTGGCTCATCTTACCCCACTCTCCCCTATAGCCAGATCATTAAAATGTGCTTCATAAGGACATGTGTACATAACTTTGCTTAAAAGTGAAACGTTTAATAGTATTGTTTCTCCACTCAAATGAAAGGTCATCATAATGTGTTTCTCTACACAGTGAGCTTGAATCGAGGATTTCTACTCTTAACCTTTCCCACGTTGACTTGGTGAATAAAACCTGGAAGTTCGGAGGGAACAAGCAGGGTTACATGAACATTAAAAACTTCATCAGCAACTTCCCATCCTGCTGCATCACTGACGACCAGGGTCAGCCGGTGTCCTGGGTTCTGGTGTGTGATTACTGTGGTATGGGCTTTTTGCACACTCTGCCAGAGCACAGAGGGAGAGGCTACGCCAAAGTCCTGGCCAGCACCTTGGCAAAGAGGCTCTTCGCTGAGGGCTACCCAGTGTACTGCAACATAGAGGAGGAGAACGAGGTCTCCTACAGGCTATTTAAAAACCTGGGCTTCATTGAGGATCCCTCATACAGGGCGCAATGGTGTGAGTTCAACTTTTGATTTTCTAACCGCTGTGATTGAATGTACAGCTGACTTATTATCAGGTAAACATAAATTAAACCTGAACTGTTATAATGGTGGATTCATTCCTTGTTTTCTGTCGGCTCTGAACAATTATCAAATGATGTACATGAACACATACAGTATCACAGTACAGTACCAATGTAATAATCAGTAACAATGGCTCCCCAAAATAAAGTTATGTCATGCATACCTTGTTTTACTCATGTTTTAAATCTATTTTCTCCTTTTCACATTACTGTCAAATCTTCAGCAGGTTCCCAGTGTCCTTTTAGTCCAGGTTCAAGGACTGCAGTTTTTAATGTATTTTTTATCTGTTTCCATAACTATAAAAAGGCTAAAACAGTCTTTAGGGTCCAGCTTTGACTAGTTTAGGTATAGTACATTGTTTTTAGACATGGATTTATAGGCTATGATGGTCTCGAGAAACAATTTGATATTGCCCTTTTAATATTATGACAAAAAAAGTTTCACAAATCTGAAACTAGGTTTATGACGAGTATTTACCTGTTTGACAAGTATTAGCCTCTAATACACTGGACGACTGTCGTGGAAAGTACATTTACTCAAGCAGTTAGCTTAAGTACAGTCTTGAGGTACTAGTTATTTGAGTATTTCCATTTTATACTACGGATTTTATTTTTATAATTAATAGGGGATGTATCTATTGTCACAGCATTAGGCCTACATAATCAATAATACAACTTTTTTGTAATTAAAATGTATTTTGGCCATTAAATAATTGCACAAACAATTTGGGATCTAAGAAATATAAGAGCTTTAATTTTCAGACAGAAAGTAGCAAACTATTTTTCTGTTTTGAGTTGACCCGCTCAGCTGCTATGAGACACTTTGTAACATTGCCTGCGATTGGTGACCGCCTGTCAATGATTTATGAAGGCTGAGACTATTTTTATTGGAACAGAGCAGTTTAAACCAGCAGGCAGGATAAACTGCACCATTAAAGAAGCTTCACTCCTCAAACATGAAGGTCCTGAACTCAGAAGAACTACAGATTGCTGAAGGAGTTCTGCTTAAACACTTACCCAAGAGTTTTAAGGTAGTCAAGCTGCAACTATTTAAAATGCATTCCTCCATATGTCAGCTCATAGGCCTAAATATAGTCTAAACTTTTCCTGTTTTTAGGTTTACGGTATCCTATATGGGATTAACAGGAAGAAACCAACCACAAAGGAGGTCATCGTTGATACATGGCCTGACTTTAAGGTCATCATTTGCAGACCTGACCCCAAGGTGAGATCACATCCCATAGTAGAATTAGACACGTTGTAACCTAAACATCATGCTTTTTGTCCACATGATTAATACATTTTACTTCACAGAACAAGCGCGCCGTGGAGTTCATGAAAAAGGTGGCTTACTACAGCATGGATGAAGAGATTTTAAGGAAAATACTGACAGAGGAGAATGCAATTGACTGGAGCACTTTTTTTCATATTGCAGGTGAGTTTAAATCTCTGCAGACACTGCTGCATCTAACAGTGGTGTAGCCTAGTGTAAATAGGCTATAACAATACAGCTATATAATACAGCCACTTGAACGCCACCTCGACCAACTAACAGTAATATGATAGTTAAACATGAATGCATCACTAATAATAATCTTAATAACAGCCTAATATATAAAAGTTTGATACTCACAGAAATGGAATATAATATTGATAACTGTGTTTTCATTAGTGTATAATCACCTGAAACGAAGAATCGTTGTGTTTTAGTTAGCTTAGAATGAGCCCTTCATATTAGGGCTGTGTATTGGCAAGAATCTGGCGTTATGATATGTATCACGATACAGGGGTTAGCCCTTGTGATACTGTAAGTAAGGCAATATATTGTGATTTTTTAAATCTTATTTTAGGAAAGAACACACCACCATATGTATAAAATCTTTGTTCATGCAATCAGGACAGTGAGATCTGCATTTGCATTTATCACAGTCCCTGTAACATCCAACATCATAGCACTACTTTTAGAGGACAAATACACTGAGAGGGCACATCTCTTTGAAAATAAAATAAAGTATTGATTAACCCATAAACTATTAATTAAAGATCAATATGGTGTTTTTGAGAATCGATACAGTATCACAAAACATAATATTGCAATATTAGATTTTTTCAATATTTTCTTACACCTATACTTCATATCTAAAGTCTGCTATGTTGCTCCGTCATGTTTCTGCAGTAGCCCAGAACGGACAAACCAAACACTGGCTCTAGAGAGACGCTTGTGAAACTGCAGTAACGTGAGCTGCAGAGTGCAAAACTGTCGCCGTCTGACTTCCGTTGCTCCTAAAGTAGTGTTATCATGGTAAGGATGGTCTCTGAGTGAGGCGAACGGCGTTATCATGGTTTTACACTCGATGGCTCACGTTACCGCAGTCTTGGCAAGGGAGGAGTGAGCGGAGGGATACTCAGTTGGTTGCAATCTGCAAATCCTCCAAATGCCACCAAATCCTACACACTGTTCCTTTAATATTTTCAATTAAGGACTTTAACATGTAATAGAGTATTTTTGCAGTGTGGGCTTTGCTATTTTTACAGAGTAAAGGAGGTGAATACTTCCTCCACTACTGGTTTGCAAAGAAAAATAACAGAATGGTATTAACATGTGAATCATTTTTGTCCTACAGGATGTGACATTTCCCATGTCCCCATGCTCAAAGAAGTGTCTGCTGACAGAGAAGTCAACAACCGATGCCATATCCCGGTGCATCTCCTGTATTTGCCAGACAGCAGCCATCTACTCCCACCAGCAGTTGACAGGTAGGGGAGAGTGGGGTAAGATGAGCCAATTTTTACTTATGCTGTCCTCGAGGTTAGGAAAAATGAGACAGAAGTAAAATGAAAACATGAACCTTAAATTCAGGATCTCTCCTATCAAATGAAATGATCAGCATGCATCTATAACAAAGCTGTAAGCTATAAAAAAGTGCTCCTGTGGCTCAACTTGCCCCAGGTAAGGGGTAAGTTGATCCGAGTCAGTGGGTAAGTTGAGCCATCGTGGGGTAAACTGAACATCTGAGTTTTTAAGTTTAAACCTCAGCATAAGTGTGTTAACAAACAGTTTCACAGTTATGAACTTTTGAGAACAAACCACCAGTGAGTTTCAAGACCATTGAAAAATCAAAATATCATTCAATATTCGACTATATTCCAGTCGTCAAGGTTGCAGGGAAATATGAACTGTTGCTCCCTCCTTGCAGTTCCTCCAGCCTTTTGAGGTTGAGGTAGCTCCTTCAGCACATCACTCAGTGGAAAAGATGTCTCATCCTTTTCCTTGAATGCAAAGGTGGGCTTCTCACGTCAAGTGTTCCCCCGGATTCTTCTGAGAAATCTTGCACTCACTTCGTTGCCCTCCAGGCTCTCAACCAAGCCAATGTAATGGTAGCTCCTGCCTTTGGATACAAAGTTTACTATGACAAAGTCACCAACTAACAGATCTGTGATGTCTGATTCACTTCTCTAATCATTAGAACACTCATGCTCAGAAGTGTCATCAAATGGGATGGGAACATCACTCTCCTCAGAACTGCTGTACGCTGTGATTTTCGTCTTGGTCTTTGGTTTGACCTAGGCCTACCTGCTAAACCCTTCTCTTTCCAGTTGTTGGGGACAGGAAGGTTGTTTCTTTCTGCCAATTCCAATGCCAGTTCACAGCATTTCTTTGGAGTAAGGCCATGGAACTGTTCAGCCAGCTTCTGTGAAGACCCTCTTTGCCTCTGCTGTTCCACTATAACCAACTGTTTTAACTTCCTTTATCTCCCTCTTCTATAAAGGTTAACATATAAAAAATCAAACCAAGTTGTGTAACACTCAACGGTAATACCATTTTATACATCAGATAATTAATTTGGTTAATTTATGGTGGGGTAAATTGAGCCAGTGGCTCGGAATAACAGTAGAATATTAGTGAGCCAGTGGCTCAACTTACCCCATAGCCTTTGGCTCACTTTGCCCCATAGCTACCATTTTGGAAAAAATGGCCTAGCTTAGCAATTCAGGCTAATCTTTAACGAAGGGATTAACATGGTGTTATATCTTAGTAAATCACCAACGTGTATAATATATTTTTTTAGACCTGGATAAATTTGCTTTGACCTAACATCCATTATTCCTGACATGCAGAAAATTTACTTTGACTGGGAAAAAACTGTTTTTGGTGTAAAAAAGTACTTACTACTTCTCCCATGTGCTTAACTCCATCACAGCAAGATATAAATGATGGGTACTTCCTAAAATAATGGTCACATGACAAAACATAATCACAGTTGCCAAGATAGAGGGGGTGGGTCACCACTGGCTCATCTTACCCCACTCTCCCCTATAGCCAGATCATTAAAATGTGCTTCATAAGGACATGTGTACATAACTTTGCTTAAAAGTGAAACGTTTAATAGTATTGTTTCTCCACTCAAATGAAAGGTCATCATAATGTGTTTCTCTACACAGTGAGCTTGAATCGAGGATTTCTACTCTTAACCTTTCCCACGTTGACTTGGTGAATAAAACCTGGAAGTTCGGAGGGAACAAGCAAAGTTACATGAACATTAAAAACTTCATCAGCAACTTCCCATCCTGCTGCATCACTGACGACCAGGGTCAGCCGGTGTCCTGGGTTCTGATGTATGATTCCTGTGCTATGGGCTTTTTGCACACTCTGCCAGAGCACAGAGGGAGAGGCTACGCCAAAGTCCTGGCCAGCACCTTGGCAAAGAGGCTCTTCGCTGAGGGCTACCCAGTGTTCTGCAACATAGAGGAGGAGAACGAGGTCTCCTACAGGCTATTTAAAAACCTGGGCTTCATTGAGGATCCCTCATACAGGGCGCAATGGTGGGAATTCAACTTTTGATTTTCTAACCACTGTGATTGAATGTATAGCTGACTTATTATCAGGTAAACATAAATTAAACCTGAACTGTTATAATGGTGGATTCATTCCTTGTTTTCTGTCGGCTCTGAACAATTATCAAATTATGTACATGAACACATACAGTATCACAGTACAGTACCAATGTAATAATCAGTAACAATGGCTCCCCAAAATAAAGATATGTCATGCATACCTTGTTTTACTCATGTTTTAAATCTATTTTCTCCTTTTCACATTACTGTCAAATCTTCAGCAGGTTCCCAGTGTCCTTTTAGTCCAGGTTCAAGGACTGCAGTTTTTAATGTATTTTTTATCTGTTTCCATAACTATAAAAAGGCTAAAACAGTCTTTAGGGTCCAGCTTTGACTAGTTTAGGTATAGTACATTGTTTTTAGACATGGATTTATAGGCTATGATGGTCTCGAGAAACAATTTGATATTGCCCTTTTAATATTATGACAAAAAAAGTTTCACAAATCTGAAACTAGGTTTATGACGAGTATTTACCTGTTTGACAAGTATTAGCCTCTAATACACTGGACGACTGTCGTGGAAAGTACATTTACTCAAGCAGTTAGCTTAAGTACAGTCTTGAGGTACTAGTTATTTGAGTATTTCCATTTTATACTACGGATTTTATTTTTATAATTAATAGGGGATGTATCTAATGTCACAGCATTAGGCCTACATAATCAATAATACAACTTTTTTGTAATTAAAATGTATTTTGGCCATTAAATAATTGCACAAACAATTTGGGATCTAAGAAATATAAGAGCTTTAATTTTCAGACAGAAAGTAGCAAACTATTTTTCTGTTTTGAGTTGACCCGCTCAGCTGCTATGAGACACTTTGTAACATTGCCTGCGATTGGTGACCGCCTGTCATTGATTTATGAAGGCTGAGACTATTTTTATTGGAACAGAGCAGTTTAAACCAGCAGGCAGGATAAACTGCACCATTAAAGAAGCTTCACTCCTCAAACATGAAGGTCCTGAACTCAGAAGAACTACAGATTGCTGAAGGAGTTCTGCTTAAACACTTACCCAAGAGTTTTAAGGTAGACAAGCTGAAAGCTATTTAAAATACATTCCTCCATATGTCAGCTCATAGGCCTAAATATAGTCTAAACATTTTCTGTTTTTAGGTTTACGGTATCCTATATGGGATTAACAGGAAGAAACCAACCACATTGGAGGTCGTCGTTGATACATGGCCTGACTTTAAGGTCATCATTTGCAGACCTGACCCCCAGGTGAGTTCACATCCCATAGGAGAATTAGACACGTTGTAACCTAAACATCATGCTTTTTGTCCACATGATTGCTACATTTTACTTCACAGAACAAGCGCGCCGTGGAGTTCATGAAAAAGGTGGCTTACTACAGCATGGATGAAGAGATTTTAAGGAAAATACTGACAGAGGAGAATGCAATTGACTGGAGCACTTTTTTTCATATTGCAGGTGAGTTTAAATCTCTGCAGACACTGCTGCATCTAACAGTGGTGTAGCCTAGTGTAAATAGGCTATAACAATACAGCTATATAATACAGCCACTTGAACGCCACCTCGACCAACTAACAGTAATATGATAGTTAAACATGAATGCATCACTAATAATAATCTTAATAACAGCCTAATATATAAAAGTTTGATACTCACAGAAATGGAATATAATATTGATAACTGTGTTTTCATTAGTGTATAATCACCTGAAACGAAGAATCGTTGTGTTTTAATTAGCTTAGAATGAGCCCTTCATATTAGGGCTGTGTATTGGCAAGAATCTGGCGTTATGATATGTATCACGATACAGGGGTTAGCCCTTGTGATACTGTAAGTAAGGCGATATATTGCGATTTTGTAAATCTTATTTTAGGAAAGAACACACCACCATATGTATAAAATCTTTTTTTATGCAATCAGGACAGTGGGATCTGCATTTGCATTTATCACAGTCCCTGTAACATCCAACATCATAGCACTACTTTCAGAGGACAAATACACTGAGAGGGCACATCTCTTTGAAAATAAAATAAAGTATTGATTAACCCATAAACTATTAATTAAAAATCAATACGGTGTTTTTGAGAATCGATACAGTATCACAAAACATAATATTGCAATATTAGATTTTTTCAATATTTTCTTACACCTATACTTCATATCTAAAGTCTGCTATGTTGCTCCGTCATGTTTCTGCAGTAGCCCAGAACGGACAAATCAAACACTGGCTCTAGAGAGAGCCTTTCACGTTTTTACATTACCTGAAGGCCACCGTAATTCTCCAACACGTTTATGAAACTGCGGTAACGTGAGCTGCAGAGTGCAAAACTGTCGCCGTCTGACTTCCGTTGCTCCTAAAGTAGTGTTATCATGGTAAGGATGGTCTCTGAGTGAGGCGAACGGCGTTATCATGGTTTTACACTCGACGGCTCACGTTACCACAGTCTTGGCAAGGGAGGAGTGAGCGGAGGGATACTCAGTTGGTTGCAATCTGCAAATCCTCCAAATGCCACCAAATCCTACACTGTTCCTTTAATATTTTCAATTAAGGACTTTAACATGTAATAGAGTATTTTTGCAGTGTGGGCTTTGCTATTTTTACAGAGTAAAGGAGGTGAATACTTCCTCCACTACTGGTTTGCAAAGAAAAATAACAGAATGGTATTAACATGTAAATCATTTTTGTCCTACAGGATGTGACATTTCCCATGTCCCCATGCTCAAAGAAGTGTCTGCTGACAGAGAAGTCAACAACCGAGGCCACGTCCCGGTGCATCTCCTGTATTTGCCAGACAGCAGCCATCTACTCCCACCAGCAGTTGACAGGTATAGCCAGATCATTAAAATGTGCTTCATAAGGACATGTGTACATAACTTTTAATAGTATTGTTTCTCCACTCTGTGTTTGTCTCTACACAGTGAGCTTGAATCGAGGATTTCCACTCTTAACCTTTCCCACGTTGACTTGGTGAATAAAACCTGGAAGTTCGGAGGGAACAAGCAGGGTTACATGAACATTAAAAACCTCATCAGCAACTTCCCATCCTGCTGCATCACTGACGACCAGGGCCAGCCGGTGTCCTGGGTTCTGGTGTATGATTACTGTGCTATGGGCTTATTGTACACTCTGCCAGAACACAGAGGGAGAGGCTACGCCAAAGTCCTGGTCAGCACCTTGGCAAAGAGGCTCTTCGCTGAGGGCTACCCAGTGTTCTGCAACATAGAGGAGGAGAACGAGGTCTCCTACAGGCTATTTAAAAACCTGGGCTTCATTGAGGATCCCTCATACAGGGCGCAATGGTGTGAGTTCAACTTTTGATTTTCTAACCGCTGTGATTGAATGTACAGCTGACTTATTATCAGGTAAACATAAATTAAACCTGAACTGTTATAATGGTGGATTCATTCCTTGTTTTCTGTCGGCTCTGAACAATTATCAAATGATGTACATGAACACATACAGTATCACAGTACAGTACCAATGTAATAATCAGTAACAATGGCTCCCCAAAATAAAGTTATGTCATGCATACCTTGTTTTACTCATGTTTTAAATCTATTTTCTCCTTTTCACATTACTGTCAAATCTTCAGCAGGTTCCCAGTGTCCTTTTAGTCCAGGTTCAAGGATGGCAGTTTTTAATATATTTTTTATCTGTTTCCATAACTATAAAAAGGCTAAAACAGTCTTTAGGGTCCAGTTTTGACTAGTTCAGGTATAGTACATTGTTTTTAGACATGGATTTATAGGCTATGATGATCTCCAGAAACAATTTGATATTGCCCTTTTAATATTATGACAAAACAAGTTTCACAAATCTGAAACTAGGTTTATGACGAGTATTTGCCTGTTTGACAAGTATTAGCCTCTAATACACTGGACGACAGTCGTGGAAGGTACATTTACTCAAGCAGTTAGCTTAAGTATAATCTTGAGGTACTAGTTATTTGAGTATTTCCATTTTATACTACGGATTTTATTTTCATAATTAATAGGGGATGTATCTAATGTCACAGCATTAGGCCTACATAATCAATAATAAAACTTTTTTGTAATTAAAATGTATTTTGGCCATTAAATAATTGCACAAACAATTTGGGATCTAAGAAATATAAGAGTTTTAATTTTCAGACAGAAAGTAGCCAACTATTTTTCTGTTTTGAGTTGACCCGCTCAGCTGCTATGAGACACTTTGTAACATTGCCTGCGATTGGTGACCGCCTGTCAATGATTTATGAAGGCTGAGACTATTTTTATTGGAACAGAGCAGTTTAAACCAGCAGGCAGGATAAACTGCACCATTAAAGAAGCTTCACTCCTCAAACATGAAGGTCCTGAACTCAGAAGAACTACAGATTGCTGAAGGAGTTCTGCTTCAACACTTACCCAAGAGTTTTAAGGTAGACAAGCTGCAAGCTGTTTAAAATGCATTCCTCAATATGAATCATAATTATGAATCTGGTATATTTTAACATAGTACTTCTTATACTACTTGCACAATTATTATGAAGTACTTTTACTGTGTACTTTTCGAAAAAAAAGTCTTATTCTTGTTCTCTAGAGGGGACTTTGACATTGGATTACTGAAAAAGTACAGAGTAAAAGTACTTCATATTAATTGTGCAAGTAGTATAAGAAGTACTAAGTCCAAATATTAAACTACTGTTGCGTTTAATCACACCCTTTACTTTGAAATCTGGACAGGAAGTACTCATTGGTTGGATTTGCAGGTAGCTTTAATGTGCGCTGGAAATAAAATACTGTACATAACGAAAGTTGTTATTGATTCGATGTCGATTCTGTTCATTACCAGGAATAATGAAAGTATTTCTGTGACATTTAAAGAAGCTTCACTCCTCAAACATGAAGGTCCTGAACTCAGAAGAACTACAGATTGCTGAAGGAGTTCTGCTTAAACACTTACCCAAGAGTTTTAAGGTAGACAAGCTGCAACTATTTAAAATGCATTCCTCAATATGTCAGCTCATAGGCCTAAATATAGTCTAAACTTTTCCTGTTTTTAGGTTTACGGTATCCTATATGGGATTAACAGGAAGAAACCAACCACAAAGGAGGTCATCGTTGATACATGGCCTGACTTTAAGGTCATCATTTGCAGACCTGACCCCAAGGTGAGATCACATCCCATAGTAGAATTAGACACGTTGTAACCTAAACATCATGCTTTTTGTCCACATGATTAATACATTTTACTTCACAGAACAAGCGCGCCGTGGAGTTCATGAAAAAGGTGGCTTACTACAGCATGGATGAAGAGATTTTAAGGAAAATACTGACAGAGGAGAATGCAATTGACTGGAGCACTTTTTTTCATATTGCAGGTGAGTTTAAATCTCTGCAGACACTGCTGCATCTAACAGTGGTGTAGCCTAGTGTAAATAGGCTATAACAATACAGCTATATAATACAGCCACTTGAACGCCACCTCGACCAACTAACAGTAATATGATAGTTAAACATGAATGCATCACTAATAATAATCTTAATAACAGCCTAATATATAAAAGTTTGATACTCACAGAAATGGAATATAATATTGATAACTGTGTTTTCATTAGTGTATAATCACCTGAAACGAAGAATCGTTGTGTTTTAGTTAGCTTAGAATGAGCCCTTCATATTAGGGCTGTGTATTGGCAAGAATCTGGCGTTATGATATGTATCACGATACAGGGGTTAGCCCTTGTGATACTGTAAGTAAGGCAATATATTGTGATTTTTTAAATCTTATTTTAGGAAAGAACACACCACCATATGTATAAAATCTTTGTTCATGCAATCAGGACAGTGAGATCTGCATTTGCATTTATCACAGTCCCTGTAACATCCAACATCATAGCACTACTTTTAGAGGACAAATACACTGAGAGGGCACATCTCTTTGAAAATAAAATAAAGTATTGATTAACCCATAAACTATTAATTAAAGATCAATATGGTGTTTTTGAGAATCGATACAGTATCACAAAACATAATATTGCAATATTAGATTTTTTCAATATTTTCTTACACCTATACTTCATATCTAAAGTCTGCTATGTTGCTCCGTCATGTTTCTGCAGTAGCCCAGAACGGACAAACCAAACACTGGCTCTAGAGAGACGCTTGTGAAACTGCAGTAACGTGAGCTGCAGAGTGCAAAACTGTCGCCGTCTGACTTCCGTTGCTCCTAAAGTAGTGTTATCATGGTAAGGATGGTCTCTGAGTGAGGCGAACGGCGTTATCATGGTTTTACACTCGATGGCTCACGTTACCGCAGTCTTGGCAAGGGAGGAGTGAGCGGAGGGATACTCAGTTGGTTGCAATCTGCAAATCCTCCAAATGCCACCAAATCCTACACACTGTTCCTTTAATATTTTCAATTAAGGACTTTAACATGTAATAGAGTATTTTTGCAGTGTGGGCTTTGCTATTTTTACAGAGTAAAGGAGGTGAATACTTCCTCCACTACTGGTTTGCAAAGAAAATAACAGAATGGTATTAACATGTGAATCATTTTTGTCCTACAGGATGTGACATTTCCCATGTCCCCATGCTCAAAGAAGTGTCTGCTGACAGAGAAGTCAACAACCGATGCCATATCCCGGTGCATCTCCTGTATTTGCCAGACAGCAGCCATCTACTCCCACCAGCAGTTGACAGGTAGGGGAGAGTGGGGTAAGATGAGCCAATTTTTACTTATGCTGTCCTCGAGGTTAGGAAAAATGAGACAGAAGTAAAATGAAAACATGAACCTTAAATTCAGGATCTCTCCTATCAAATGAAATGATCAGCATGCATCTATAACAAAGCTGTAAGCTATAAAAAAGTGCTCCTGTGGCTCAACTTGCCCCAGGTAAGGGGTAAGTTGATCCGAGTCAGTGGGTAAGTTGAGCCATCGTGGGGTAAACTGAACATCTGAGTTTTTAAGTTTAAACCTCAGCATAAGTGTGTTAACAAACAGTTTCACAGTTATGAACTTTTGAGAACAAACCACCAGTGAGTTTCAAGACCATTGAAAAATCAAAATATCATTCAATATTCGACTATATTCCAGTCGTCAAGGTTGCAGGGAAATATGAACTGTTGCTCCCTCCTTGCAGTTCCTCCAGCCTTTTGAGGTTGAGGTAGCTCCTTCAGCACATCACTCAGTGGAAAATATGCCTCATCCTTTTCCTTGAATGCAAAGGTGGGCTTCTCACGTCAAGTGTTCCCCCGGATTCTTCTGAGAAATCTTGCACTCACTTCGTTGCCCTCCAGGCTCTCAACCAAGCCAATGTAATGGTAGCTCCTGCCTTTGGATACAAAGTTTACTATGACAAAGTCACCAACTAACAGATCTGTGATGTCTGATTCACTTCTCTAATCATTAGAACACTCATGCTCAGAAGTGTCATCAAATGGGATGGGAACATCACTCTCCTCAGAACTGCTGTACGCTGTGATTTTCGTCTTGGTCTTTGGTTTGACCTAGGCCTACCTGCTAAACCCTTCTCTTTCCAGTTGTTGGGGACAGGAAGGTTGTTTCTTTCTGCCAATTCCAATGCCAGTTCACAGCATTTCTTTGGAGTAAGGCCATGGAACTGTTCAGCCAGCTTCTGTGAAGACCCTCTTTGCCTCTGCTGTTCCACTATAACCAACTGTTTTAACTTCCTTTATCTCCCTCTTCTATAAAGGTTAACATATAAAAAATCAAACCAAGTTGTGTAACACTCAACGGTAATACCATTTTATACATCAGATAATTAATTTGGTTAATTTATGGTGGGGTAAATTGAGCCAGTGGCTCGGAATAACAGTAGAATATTAGTGAGCCAGTGGCTCAACTTACCCCATAACCTTTGGCTCACTTTGCCCCATAGCTACCATTTTGGAAAAAATGGCCTAGCTTAGCAATTCAGGCTAATCTTTAACGAAGGGATTAACATGGTGTTATATCTTAGTAAATCACCAACGTGTATAATATATTTTTTTAGACCTGGATAAATTTGCTTTGACCTAACATCCATTATTCCTGACATGCAGAAAATTTACTTTGACTGGGAAAAAACTGTTTTTGGTGTAAAAAAGTACTTACTACTTCTCCCATGTGCTTAACTCCATCACAGCAAGATATAAATGATGGGTACTTCCTAAAATAATGGTCACATGACAAAACATAATCACAGTTGCCAAGATAGAGGGGGTGGGTCACCACTGGCTCATCTTACCCCACTCTCCCCTATAGCCAGATCATTAAAATGTGCTTCATAAGGACATGTGTACATAACTTTGCTTAAAAGTGAAACGTTTAATAGTATTGTTTCTCCACTCAAATGAAAGGTCATCATAATGTGTTTCTCTACACAGTGAGCTTGAATCGAGGATTTCCACTCTTAACCTTTCCCACGTTGACTTGGTGAATAAAACCTGGAAGTTCGGAGGGAACAAGCAAAGTTACATGAACATTAAAAACCTCATCAGCAACTTCCCATCCTGCTGCATCACTGACGACCAGGGTCAGCCGGTGTCCTGGGTTCTGGTGTGTGATTACTGTGCTATGGGCTTTTTGCACACTCTGCCAGAGCACAGAGGGAGAGGCTACGCCAAAGTCCTGGCCAGCACCTTGGCAAAGAGGCTCTTCGCTGAGGGCTACCCAGTGTACTGCAACATAGAGGAGGAGAACGAGGTCTCCTACAGGCTATTTAAAAACCTGGGCTTCATTGAGGATCCCTCATACAGGGCGCAATGGTGGGAATTCAACTTTTGATTTTCTAACCACTGTGATTGAATGTATAGCTGACTTATTATCAGGTAAACATAAATTAAACCTGAACTGTTATAATGGTGGATTCATTCCTTGTTTTCTGTCGGCTCTGAACAATTATCAAATGATGTACATGAACACATACAGTATCACAGTACAGTACCAATGTAATAATCAGTAACAATGGCTCCCCAAAATAAAGATATGTCATGCATACCTTGTTTTACTCATGTTTTAAATCTATTTTCTCCTTTTCACATTACTGTCAAATCTTCAGCAGGTTCCCAGTGTCCTTTTAGTCCAGGTTCAAGGACTGCAGTTTTTAATGTATTTTTTATCTGTTTCCATAACTATAAAAAGGCTAAAACAGTCTTTAGGGTCCAGCTTTGACTAGTTTAGGTATAGTACATTGTTTTTAGACATGGATTTATAGGCTATGATGGTCTCGAGAAACAATTTGATATTGCCCTTTTAATATTATGACAAAAAAAGTTTCACAAATCTGAAACTAGGTTTATGACGAGTATTTACCTGTTTGACAAGTATTAGCCTCTAATACACTGAACGACTGTCGTGGAAAGTACATTTACTCAAGCAGTTAGCTTAAGTACAGTCTTGAGGTACTAGTTATTTGAGTATTTCCATTTTATACTACGGATTTTATTTTTATAATTAATAGGGGATGTATCTATTGTCACAGCATTAGGCCTACATAATCAATAATACAACTTTTTTGTAATTAAAATGTATTTTGGCCATTAAATAATTGCACAAACAATTTGGGATCTAAGAAATATAAGAGTTTTAATTTTCAGACAGAAAGTAGCCAACTATTTTTCTGTTTTGAGTTGACCCGCTCAGCTGCTATGAGACACTTTGTAACATTGCCTGCGATTGGTGACCGCCTGTCAATGATTTATGAAGGCTGAGACTATTTTTATTGGAACAGAGCAGTTTAAACCAGCAGGCAGGATAAACTGCACCATTAAAGAAGCTTCACTCCTCAAACATGAAGGTCCTGAACTCAGAAGAACTACAGATCGCTGAAGGAGTTCTGCTTAAACACTTACCCAAGAGTTTTAAGGTAGACAAGCTGCAAGCTGTTTAAAATGCATTCCTCAATATGAATCATAATTATGAATCTGGTATATTTTAACATAGTACTTCTTATACTACTTGCACAATTATTATGAAGTACTTTTACTGTGTACTTTTCGAAAAAAAAGTCTTATTCTTGTTCTCTAGAGGGGACTTTGACATTGGATTACTGAAAAAGTACACAGTAAAAGTACTTCATATTAATTGTGCAAGTAGTATAAGAAGTACTAAGTCCAAATATTAAACTACTGTTGCCTTTAATCACACCCTTTACTTTGAAATCTGGACAGGAAGTACTCATTGGTTGGATTTGCAGGTAGCTTTAATGTGCGCTGGAAATAAAATACTGTACATAACGAAAGTTGTTATTGATTCGATGTCGATTCTGTTCATTACCGGAAATAATGAAAGTATTTCTGTGGCATTTAAAGAAGCTTCACTCCTCAAACATGAAGGTCCTGAACTCAGAAGAACTACAGATTGCTGAAGGAGTTCTGCTTAAACACTTACCCAAGAGTTTTAAGGTAGTCAAGCTGCAACTATTTAAAATGCATTCCTCAATATGTCAGCTCATAGGCCTAAATATAGTCTAAACTTTTCCTGTTTTTAGGTTTACGGTATCCTATATGGGATTAACAGGAAGAAACCAACCACAAAGGAGGTCATCGTTGATACATGGCCTGACTTTAAGGTCATCATTTGCAGACCTGACCCCAAGGTGAGATCACATCCCATAGTAGAATTAGACACGTTGTAACCTAAACATCATGCTTTTTGTCCACATGATTAATACATTTTACTTCACAGAACAAGCGCGCCGTGGACTTCATGAAAAAGGTGGCTTACTACAGCATGGATGAAGAGATTTTAAGGAAAATACTGACAGAGGAGAATGCAATTGACTGGAGCACTTTTTTTCATATTGCAGGTGAGTTTAAATCTCTGCAGACACTGCTGCATCTAACAGTGGTGTAGCCTAGTGTAAATAGGCTATAACAATACAGCTATATAATACAGCCACTTGAACGCCACCTCGACCAACTAACAGTAATATGATAGTTAAACATGAATGCATCACTAATAATAATCTTAATAACAGCCTAATATATAAAAGTTTGATACTCACAGAAATGGAATATAATATTGATAACTGTGTTTTTTTATTAGTGTATAATCACCTGAAACGAAGAATCGTTGTGTTTTAGTTAGCTTAGAATGAGCCCTTCATATTAGGGCTGTGTATTGGCAAGAATCTGGCGTTATGATATGTATCACGATACAGGGGTTAGCCCTTGTGATACTGTAAGTAAGGCAATATATTGTGATTTTTTAAATCTTATTTTAGGAAAGAACACACCACCATATGTATAAAATCTTTGTTCATGCAATCAGGACAGTGAGATCTGCATTTGCATTTATCACAGTCCCTGTAACATCCAACATCATAGCACTACTTTTAGAGGACAAATACACTGAGAGGGCACATCTCTTTGAAAATAAAATAAAGTATTGATTAACCCATAAACTATTAATTAAAGATCAATATGGTGTTTTTGAGAATCGATACAGTATCACAAAACATAATATTGCAATATTAGATTTTTTCAATATTTTCTTACACCTATACTTCATATCTAAAGTCTGCTATGTTGCTCCGTCATGTTTCTACAGTAGCCCAGAATGGACAAACCAAACACTGGCTCTAGAGAGACGCTTGTGAAACTGCAGTAACGTGAGCTGCAGAGTGCAAAACTGTCGCCGTCTGACTTCCGTTGCTCCTAAAGTAGTGTTATCATGGTAAGGATGGTCTCTGAGTGAGGCGAACGGCGTTATCATGGTTTTACACTCGATGGCTCACGTTACCGCAGTCTTGGCAAGGGAGGAGTGAGCGGAGGGATACTCAGTTGGTTGCAATCTGCAAATCCTCCAAATGCCACCAAATCCTACACACTGTTCCTTTAATATTTTCAATTAAGGACTTTAACATGTAATAGAGTATTTTTGCAGTGTGGGCTTTGCTATTTTTACAGAGTAAAGGAGGTGAATACTTCCTCCACTACTGGTTTGCAAAGAAAAATAACAGAATGGTATTAACATGTGAATCATTTTTGTCCTACAGGATGTGACATTTCCCATGTCCCCATGCTCAAAGAAGTGTCTGCTGACAGAGAAGTCAACAACCGATGCCATATCCCGGTGCATCTCCTGTATTTGCCAGACAGCAGCCATCTACTCCCACCAGCAGTTGACAGGTAGGGGAGAGTGGGGTAAGATGAGCCAATTTTTACTTATGCTGTCCTCGAGGTTAGGAAAAATGAGACAGAAGTAAAATGAAAACATGAACCTTAAATTCAGGATCTCTCCTATCAAATGAAATGATCAGCATGCATCTATAACAAAGCTGTAAGCTATAAAAAAGTGCTCCTGTGGCTCAACTTGCCCCAGGTAAGGGGTAAGTTGATCCGAGTCAGTGGGTAAGTTGAGCCATCGTGGGGTAAACTGAACATCTGAGTTTTTAAGTTTAAACCTCAGCATAAGTGTGTTAACAAACAGTTTCACAGTTATGAACTTTTGAGAACAAACCACCAGTGAGTTTCAAGACCATTGAAAAATCAAAATATCATTCAATATTCGACTATATTCCAGTCGTCAAGGTTGCAGGGAAATATGAACTGTTGCTCCCTCCTTGCAGTTCCTCCAGCCTTTTGAGGTTGAGGTAGCTCCTTCAGCACATCACTCAGTGGAAAAGATGCCTCATCCTTTTCCTTGAATGCAAAGGTGGGCTTCTCACGTCAAGTGTTCCCCCGGATTCTTCTGAGAAATCTTGCACTCACTTCGTTGCCCTCCAGGCTCTCAACCAAGCCAATGTAATGGTAGCTCCTGCCTTTGGATACAAAGTTTACTATGACAAAGTCACCAACTAACAGATCTGTGATGTCTGATTCACTTCTCTAATCATTAGAACACTCATGCTCAGAAGTGTCATCAAATGGGATGGGAACATCACTCTCCTCAGAACTGCTGTACGCTGTGATTTTCGTCTTGGTCTTTGGTTTGACCTAGGCCTACCTGCTAAACCCTTCTCTTTCCAGTTGTTGGGGACAGGAAGGTTGTTTCTTTCTGCCAATTCCAATGCCAGTTCACAGCATTTCTTTGGAGTAAGGCCATGGAACTGTTCAGCCAGCTTCTGTGAAGACCCTCTTTGCCTCTGCTGTTCCACTATAACCAACTGTTTTAACTTCCTTTATCTCCCTCTTCTATAAAGGTTAACATATAAAAAATCAAACCAAGTTGTGTAACACTCAACGGTAATACCATTTTATACATCAGATAATTAATTTGGTTAATTTATGGTGGGGTAAATTGAGCCAGTGGCTCGGAATAACAGTAGAATATTAGTGAGCCAGTGGCTCAACTTGCCCCATAGCTACCATTTTGGAAAAAATGGCCTAGCTTAGCAATTCAGGCTAATCTTTAACGAAGGGATTAACATGGTGTTATATCTTAGTAAATCACCAACGTGTATAATATATTTTTTTAGACCTGGATAAATTTGCTTTGACCTAACATCCATTATTCCTGACATGCAGAAAATTTACTTTGACTGGGAAAAAACTGTTT
Source organism: Sebastes fasciatus (assembly GCF_043250625.1). Taxonomy (NCBI): domain Eukaryota; kingdom Metazoa; phylum Chordata; class Actinopteri; order Perciformes; family Sebastidae; genus Sebastes; species Sebastes fasciatus. The sequence goes on along the minus strand of NC_133803.1, from coordinate 19,568,040 downwards.
TTGGTGTAAAAAAGTACTTACTACTTCTCCCATGTGCTTAACTCCATCACAGCAAGATATAAATGATGGGTACTTCCTAAAATAATGGTCACATGACAAAACATAATCACAGTTGCCAAGATAGAGGGGGTGGGTCACCACTGGCTCATCTTACCCCACTCTCCCCTATAGCCAGATCATTAAAATGTGCTTCATAAGGACATGTGTACATAACTTTGCTTAAAAGTGAAACGTTTAATAGTATTGTTTCTCCACTCAAATGAAAGGTCATCATAATGTGTTTCTCTACACAGTGAGCTTGAATCGAGGATTTCTACTCTTAACCTTTCCCACGTTGACTTGGTGAATAAAACCTGGAAGTTCGGAGGGAACAAGCAGGGTTACATGAACATTAAAAACTTCATCAGCAACTTCCCATCCTGCTGCATCACTGACGACCAGGGTCAGCCGGTGTCCTGGGTTCTGGTGTGTGATTACTGTGGTATGGGCTTTTTGCACACTCTGCCAGAGCACAGAGGGAGAGGCTACGCCAAAGTCCTGGCCAGCACCTTGGCAAAGAGGCTCTTCGCTGAGGGCTACCCAGTGTACTGCAACATAGAGGAGGAGAACGAGGTCTCCTACAGGCTATTTAAAAACCTGGGCTTCATTGAGGATCCCTCATACAGGGCGCAATGGTGGGAATTCAACTTTTGATTTTCTAACCACTGTGATTGAATGTATAGCTGACTTATTATCAGGTAAACATAAATTAAACCTGAACTGTTATAATGGTGGATTCATTCCTTGTTTTCTGTCGGCTCTGAACAATTATCAAATTATGTACATGAACACATACAGTATCACAGTACAGTACCAATGTAATAATCAGTAACAATGGCTCCCCAAAATAAAGATATGTCATGCATACCTTGTTTTACTCATGTTTTAAATCTATTTTCTCCTTTTCACATTACTGTCAAATCTTCAGCAGGTTCCCAGTGTCCTTTTAGTCCAGGTTCAAGGACTGCAGTTTTTAATGTATTTTTTATCTGTTTCCATAACTATAAAAAGGCTAAAACAGTCTTTAGGGTCCAGCTTTGACTAGTTTAGGTATAGTACATTGTTTTTAGACATGGATTTATAGGCTATGATGGTCTCGAGAAACAATTTGATATTGCCCTTTTAATATTATGACAAAAAAAGTTTCACAAATCTGAAACTAGGTTTATGACGAGTATTTACCTGTTTGACAAGTATTAGCCTCTAATACACTGGACGACTGTCGTGGAAAGTACATTTACTCAAGCAGTTAGCTTAAGTACAGTCTTGAGGTACTAGTTATTTGAGTATTTCCATTTTATACTACGGATTTTATTTTTATAATTAATAGGGGATGTATCTATTGTCACAGCATTAGGCCTACATAATCAATAATACAACTTTTTTGTAATTAAAATGTATTTTGGCCATTAAATAATTGCACAAACAATTTGGGATCTAAGAAATATAAGAGCTTTAATTTTCAGACAGAAAGTAGCAAACTATTTTTCTGTTTTGAGTTGACCCGCTCAGCTGCTATGAGACACTTTGTAACATTGCCTGCGATTGGTGACCGCCTGTCAATGATTTATGAAGGCTGAGACTATTTTTATTGGAACAGAGCAGTTTAAACCAGCAGGCAGGATAAACTGCACCATTAAAGAAGCTTCACTCCTCAAACATGAAGGTCCTGAACTCAGAAGAACTACAGATTGCTGAAGGAGTTCTGCTTAAACACTTACCCAAGAGTTTTAAGGTAGTCAAGCTGCAACTATTTAAAATGCATTCCTCCATATGTCAGCTCATAGGCCTAAATATAGTCTAAACATTTTCTGTTTTTAGGTTTACGGTATCCTATATGGGATTAACAGGAAGAAACCAACCACACTGGAGGTCGTCGTTGATACATGGCCTGACTTTAAGGTCATCATTTGCAGACCTGACCCCAAGGTGAGTTCACATCCCATAGGAGAATTAGACACGTTGTAACCTAAACATCATGCTTTTTGTCCACATGATTAATACATTTTACTTCACAGAACAAGCGCGCCCTGGACTTCATGAAAAAGGTGACTTGCTACAGCACGGATGAAGAGATTTTAAGGAAAATACTGACAGAGGAGAATGCAATTGACTGGAGCACTTTTTTTCATATTGCAGGTGAGTTTAAATCTCTGCAGACACTGCTGCATCTAACAGTGGTGTAGCCTAGTGTAAATAGGCTATAACAATACAGCTATATAATACAGCCACTTGAACGCCACCTCGACCAACTAACAGTAATATGATAGTTAAACATGAATGCATCACTAATAATAATCTTAATAACAGCCTAATATATAAAAGTTTGATACTCACAGAAATGGAATATAATATTGATAACTGTGTTTTCATTAGTGTATAATCACCTGAAACGAAGAATCGTTGTGTTTTAGTTAGCTTAGAATGAGCCCTTCATATTAGGGCTGTGTATTGGCAAGAATCTGGCGTTATGATATGTATCACGATACAGGGGTTAGCCCTTGTGATACTGTAAGTAAGGCAATATATTGTGATTTTTTAAATCTTATTTTAGGAAAGAACACACCACCATATGTATAAAATCTTTGTTCATGCAATCAGGACAGTGAGATCTGCATTTGCATTTATCACAGTCCCTGTAACATCCAACATCATAGCACTACTTTTAGAGGACAAATACACTGAGAGGGCACATCTCTTTGAAAATAAAATAAAGTATTGATTAACCCATAAACTATTAATTAAAGATCAATATGGTGTTTTTGAGAATCGATACAGTATCACAAAACATAATATTGCAATATTAGATTTTTTCAATATTTTCTTACACCTATACTTCATATCTAAAGTCTGCCATGTTGATCCGTCATGTTTCTACAGTAGCCCAGAATGGACAAACCAAACACTGGCTCTAGAGAGACGCTTGTGAAACTGCAGTAACGTGAGCTGCAGAGTGCAAAACTGTCGCCGTCTGACTTCCGTTGCTCCTAAAGTAGTGTTATCATGGTAAGGATGGTCTCTGAGTGAGGCGAACGGCGTTATCATGGTTTTACACTCGATGGCTCACGTTACCACAGTCTTGGCAAGGGAGGAGTGAGCGGAGGGATACTCAGTTGGTTGCAATCTGCAAATCCTCCAAATGCCACCAAATCCTACACACTGTTCCTTTAATATTTTCAATTAAGGACTTTAACATGTAATAGAGTATTTTTGCAGTGTGGGCTTTGCTATTTTTACAGAGTAAAGGAGGTGAATACTTCCTCCACTACTGGTTTGCAAAGAAAAATAACAGAATGGTATTAACATGTGAATCATTTTTGTCCTACAGGATGTGACATTTCCCATGTCCCCATGCTCAAAGAAGTGTCTGCTGACAGAGAAGTCAACAACCGATGCCATATCCCGGTGCATCTCCTGTATTTGCCAGACAGCAGCCATCTACTCCCACCAGCAGTTGACAGGTAGGGGAGAGTGGGGTAAGATGAGCCAATTTTTACTTATGCTGTCCTCGAGGTTAGGAAAAATGAGACAGAAGTAAAATGAAAACATGAACCTTAAATTCAGGATCTCTCCTATCAAATGAAATGATCAGCATGCATCTATAACAAAGCTGTAAGCTATAAAAAAGTGCTCCTGTGGCTCAACTTGCCCCAGGTAAGGGGTAAGTTGATCCGAGTCAGTGGGTAAGTTGAGCCATCGTGGGGTAAACTGAACATCTGAGTTTTTAAGTTTAAACCTCAGCATAAGTGTGTTAACAAACAGTTTCACAGTTATGAACTTTTGAGAACAAACCACCAGTGAGTTTCAAGACCATTGAAAAATCAAAATATCATTCAATATTCGACTATATTCCAGTCGTCAAGGTTGCAGGGAAATATGAACTGTTGCTCCCTCCTTGCAGTTCCTCCAGCCTTTTGAGGTTGAGGTAGCTCCTTCAGCACATCACTCAGTGGAAAAGATGCCTCATCCTTTTCCTTGAATGCAAAGGTGGGCTTCTCACGTCAAGTGTTCCCCCGGATTCTTCTGAGAAATCTTGCACTCACTTCGTTGCCCTCCAGGCTCTCAACCAAGCCAATGTAATGGTAGCTCCTGCCTTTGGATACAAAGTTTACTATGACAAAGTCACCAACTAACAGATCTGTGATGTCTGATTCACTTCTCTAATCATTAGAACACTCATGCTCAGAAGTGTCATCAAATGGGATGGGAACATCACTCTCCTCAGAACTGCTGTACGCTGTGATTTTCGTCTTGGTCTTTGGTTTGACCTAGGCCTACCTGCTAAACCCTTCTCTTTCCAGTTGTTGGGGACAGGAAGGTTGTTTCTTTCTGCCAATTCCAATGCCAGTTCACAGCATTTCTTTGGAGTAAGGCCATGGAACTGTTCAGCCAGCTTCTGTGAAGACCCTCTTTGCCTCTGCTGTTCCACTATAACCAACTGTTTTAACTTCCTTTATCTCCCTCTTCTATAAAGGTTAACATATAAAAAATCAAACCAAGTTGTGTAACACTCAACGGTAATACCATTTTATACATCAGATAATTAATTTGGTTAATTTATGGTGGGGTAAATTGAGCCAGTGGCTCGGAATAACAGTAGAATATTAGTGAGCCAGTGGCTCAACTTACCCCATAACCTTTGGCTCACTTTGCCCCATAGCTACCATTTTGGAAAAAATGGCCTAGCTTAGCAATTCAGGCTAATCTTTAACGAAGGGATTAACATGGTGTTATATCTTAGTAAATCACCAACGTGTATAATATATTTTTTTAGACCTGGATAAATTTGCTTTGACCTAACATCCATTATTCCTGACATGCAGAAAATTTACTTTGACTGGGAAAAAACTGTTTTTGGTGTAAAAAAGTACTTACTACTTCTCCCATGTGCTTAACTCCATCACAGCAAGATATAAATGATGGGTACTTCCTAAAATAATGGTCACATGACAAAACATAATCACAGTTGCCAAGATAGAGGGGGTGGGTCACCACTGGCTCATCTTACCCCACTCTCCCCTATAGCCAGATCATTAAAATGTGCTTCATAAGGACATGTGTACATAACTTTGCTTAAAAGTGAAACGTTTAATAGTATTGTTTCTCCACTCAAATGAAAGGTCATCATAATGTGTTTCTCTACACAGTGAGCTTGAATCGAGGATTTCCACTCTTAACCTTTCCCACGTTGACTTGGTGAATAAAACCTGGAAGTTCGGAGGGAACAAGCAGGGTTACATGAACATTAAAAACCTCATCAGCAACTTCCCATCCTGCTGCATCACTGACGACCAGGGTCAGCCGGTGTCCTGGGTTCTGATGTATGATTCCTGTGCTATGGGCTTTTTGCACACTCTGCCAGAGCACAGAGGGAGAGGCTACGCCAAAGTCCTGGCCAGCACCTTGGCAAAGAGGCTCTTCGCTGAGGGCTACCCAGTGTACTGCTTCGTAGAGGAGGAGAACGAGGTCTCCTACAGGCTATTTAAAAACCTGGGCTTCATTGAGGATCCCTCATACAGGGCGCAATGGTGTGAGTTCAACTTTTGATTTTCTAACCGCTGTGATTGAATGTACAGCTGACTTATTATCAGGTAAACATAAATTAAACCTGAACTGTTATAATGGTGGATTCATTCCTTGTTTTCTGTCGGCTCTGAACAATTATCAAATTATGTACATGAACACATACAGTATCACAGTACAGTACCAATGTAATAATCAGTAACAATAGCTCCCCAAAATAAAGATATGTCATGCATACCTTGTTTTACTCATGTTTTAAATCTATTTTCTCCTTTTCACATTACTGTCAAATCTTCAGCAGGTTCCCAGTGTCCTTTTAGTCCAGGTTCAAGGACTGCAGTTTTTAATGTATTTTTTACTACATTCATTTGATAGCTCCAGTTACTAGTTACTTTGCGGATTCAGATTGTTTAACACAGAATATAAAGCAACTAAAAATTATAATTATTATAGAGTAAACTACCCAGCAGTAAGCCTATATGCAGTAATTAAAAATGTCCCCACCTTGACCAGCTACAACATTGAATTGATATACATATTTATGCATCACTAATTATAATTCAGTAATATGATATATATGAATCTGAAATTGTCTATCCTGCATAATGTTTTTACGTATATTTGTTTTGACGCAACTAGAGTACAATTTTGAATACAGGACTTTTACTTGTAACAAAGTATTTCTACACTGTAGTATTGTTATTTTCACTGAAGTAAAAGATCCCAATGCTTCTTCCATCACTGCTGGGCAATAGAGAACAAGTTCATGCACAACTCACATGTAACCTAGAATTTAATAGGCCTACTGTACATTGTATAGCCTGCCTTATTGCAAGGCGGTGAGTAATATTATCCTATTATTATTTAGTTTGCTACACCTTTCAACATATTCACTGCCTCAATAACTCATGGAGCCACTCTTTGGATTGCAACATAACTATTTCATTTTTAAGAAGATCAGAGGTTGATCAGAGTTCAGAAGCTGTAAAGGTTTTAGCGGTCAGAGTTCAATGTGTCTGCAAACCACAATAGGAACAGGTAACTAGGCTACTTATCCATGTGCATTATATATATTTATCCGTATTTCTGCATATACTGTATCTTCACATCACTCTTTTCTTACAGAAGGGTGATCTCTTCTGGTTTTTGCAAATGATGAAGCTATTGACAGGACCCAGTACAATAGCAATAAGCACTTTTGTTCTTTTCATCATCTCTTGAATAATAACATGCAAGTTCATTTTGATTAATTAATTGCATGTTAATTGCATAATTAAAAATTGCCAAAAATAATTAATTAATGCACTGATCTTTGCAGCCCAAAGTAAAATTCAACTTGTATTTTTCAGGAGCGTGCTATTAAATTATAATTCCTGCATCACTCAATGACCAGACGTAACAATGACATGGAAGCTACAAAACCCAGACACCTGATGTTCTATTCAATGTGATTGTTTTTTCACTGGGGTATAAAGTAGAATTTTATTATCTTTTCTTTTATTGTGTTCAAAGTCCTCCCATTATTATGGCATATCATGCCCCCATCTTATGGCATATTTCTGCACCACAATGAGTGCAAAGGTCAGTACCATAGTGCCATTACAGTATCCGAATGATTATATGGCCAGAGAGCTATAAAACAAAAAGGGGAATTAGAAAGGAGAAGTCAGGGAGACGAGATGTGTTGAGGGAGGATTCATATCCTAAGGGAACTGAAACCCTCTATTTCAAGATGACTGTGTAAAAACATACGCATTAACTGCTTCTGTCTTCCAAATACATCAACATTTGCACTTTTGTGGTTTCAAAGAAAAGTTGAAATCCCTTCTGATAGACTGAAATCTTTAATCCTGATAAAATAGAACTCAAAACAAATACAAAATGAAGTTTCACACATTTATTAATAGCTTTTCTTTCATAACTTCTCTCCAAGGAATCATTATTCGCCACATTGAGATATTCAAAGCAGTGGCATCAGAAAAAGACGTGTCCAGCAGAAAACTGTCAATGTGTCACATGATGATACTGTATCCTTCCCTCTATAGACAAGTAGAGCGTAGCTATGCAGGCTTAGCGTGTGACTAAATCATTATCTTAGGTTTAATAGTTCAGTAAGAAAGCAGGACTCTGCTCTGTTCTGTTCTGCATCAGCTCTTACTGAGCTCTCTGGATGTATCACACACTGCTCGGTGAATCGGACATGGAAGTTTGGAAAGAACGAGGACGCCGTCAGGATGATCTAGAACCTGATCGCAAACTTCCCCTCCTGCTGCATCGTGCTGGACGCAGAAGGAAAGCCTGCATCCTGGATCCTGACCTACGTGACATGTGCAGTGGGCATGTTGTACACTCAGAGGGAGAAACTACGCCAAAGGTCAGCATCAGGGCCAAGATACTCCACGCCGTGGTTTACCCAGTGTACTGCTTCCTAGAGGAGGAGAACTAGGGCTCTTTAAAAGCCTCATATAGGGAAGCCGGGTTTGGATTCAATGATTTTTAAATAGCTCAAAGAAGACGTCCCCTAATATGATAAGTTGCTCCCAGGATAGAAAAGGGACAAGAAATTCGGCTTAAAATGTGTATGTTTTACACTCCCACTGCATGGGGAGTATTTTATATATTCAGTTCAGGTTCAGTTGCCTCAAACTGCTTCATGGACATGCCCCGACACACCTCTCTTCACACGTCTCATCTCTTTTCCACAAAAGAACTCGATGCATGACTGGATCTGAGATGAAAAGAAGACAAATCTTAATGTAAATGATGTGCATATTGGAAAATGATGTTCTCATTATGTATATATACAGTACATACTACATTACTGCACAACCTGTTTACATTACAGTTTATACATGTTACTATTTCCCACCAGGCTAACACAGTATAGTATATTTAATTTTATATTATATTTAATTCCTATATATTAGCTGCTGCACTATTTAATGCCTTAGATTCTAATTTGATTTGTTACACTTTTTCTTTATACATATATTTTTTTTATACATATCTGTTAGTGCACAGATGGAGGGAGATTTAAGGATTTCATTGTCAACGACTACTTGCTGAAGTTAAAGTTGAACTTGAAATTTTAGTTGTCAGAGTATTTATTATCCAGACTGCTCTGGTGTAAATCAAATTAATACTTATGGTAGAGCTTGGCCAAACCGATTATTCGGCGCCGATAGCTAGGATATGCTCCAGATTTATAAAAAAATTAAGTGGGAATGGAATTTCAATTATTTTGAAATGGATATAAAACACTGTTCTGACTGATTTACCTTTGGCCTGTGAAGTCTTCGAGACGAATCAGCCACTTTTTCCAGTACTCCAACATCAGCTCTGAGCTCAACTCATGAGCATGGGCGGGTGAGCCATCCTTGTAGGCTACTACAATGAGTCCATGTCCAACCTGCAGTGAGAAGAGATCAGTAATATGTGGAAATCTAAATGCACATCATTACCATGATTTCTGGGATTGTCCCGTCATTCAAGATTTTTCGAGAGGGATTCATAATGCCTGACAAGATATTTTCAGATGTCATGTACTCCTGGAGAGTTTATTTTTGCAAATCTATCAGGTTCAGGTGACTTTATTTGTGCCCGTAGGTAGATTTGTTTTGCAGCAAAAATTGAGGATGGCATCCGTATTGACAATAAGGTAGAGCACAGACAAGAGACAGACATACCAAAAACATGACAAAGAGTACCCAAAGGCTTACTGGGATCAGGACCCAGCAAAAAGAAGGCCACAAGAACAATATAAAAACTACTGAAATATCAGGACAAAAAAGACACAATAAAATGAGAAAAGGGATAAACTTTCCATAAATATGTGCAAAAGCTGTTCCTGTAGTGCGTTGTTCTACACCTTAGAACCCTAAACCTCCGACCAGATGGGAGAAGCTGGAACTCATCAGACAGAGGATGACAGTCATCGTGTGAGATGTAGCTGGCTATCCGCTGTAACTGCCTGGTATACAGGGACTCTAAGCTCAGATGGGACTCACCAATCAGCTGACTGGACCATTTAACGATCTGACTCAGTCTATTTCTGTCCTTCAGAGGCATATTACCAAACCATGACACTCGTGAAAAGGATAAAACAGACTCAATAAAAGTACGATAAAATAATGTCATCGTGGATTTTCCGATGTGGAAGTAGGACAGCTTCTTATGATTGTATGGTAATGAAAAGATTTGTTCATAGTTTTAACTGGTTAGTTTTTCTATGTATAACAATTCTTAAAATGTGGCACTTTAGACAGACATAGGTGGGTGATGTATGTATACAGGGTCTGTAACTCATTTCATGTAAGTATGTTTGTTGCGAAGTGTCAATAAAAATAGAATTAAAAAAAAAAAAAAAAGTGTTTTTATGTTGTTTTTTTGCGATAATTTGTATTTTAAGTAAGGACTCTGACTTCAGGCTGAGAGAGTTAAACAATCTGGGTGAAAAGCAGAGAATCAATAGATCATCACATCGTTTATCTCAGTAGATCACCTGGTATTTGTAGTTGTCGTCATTGTTCAAAGCCCCAGCGTAGGCTGCCACCTGAATAGGGTTGTCATATGTGTTGCTCAGGAATGGTTTGGGCTTCTCTGAAGTCTTCCAGTCAATCACACACAGTACACCCCTGCAGACAAAAAAAAAAACATGCAGTCAAGAAGTCAAGTCTGGTATGGAAAAAAGTACCTTTAGTCTGCAAATCTGAATATTTACCTGTAGCGAGCAACACAATCCACAATTCCCAGATAGTTCAGTGTGTTGTGTCGCACGGTGCTTTCAGTAGCTCTCACTGCTCTGACATCCTCCAGTACATGAGAGATGCTCTCCATGTATCCCCGTACCTCAGGTGGATGCTCCTCAGGTGTCTCCTTGTTCTTCAATGTTGCACCTGATGTCAAGATGTCCTCCAAAGCTGAATGGAAAAGCCTCCCTTGCCTGAATAAATCTGAATGAATACAACAACTTTTAGTTACTTTTCAGTTTCTCTTACCACACATAATTCAATAGAATAGAATAGAAAGCTTTATTGTCATTGTATTAAATACAACGAGTTTCACAGTTGCCACTTCTGGTCAGTGCTTTAAAACAAATACTTGACAAGACTAAACGAGGCAGATAAAACATATAACAGGTAAAACACACACAGTTATAAAGCAAATAAAACAGGTAAAGTAGATGTAATAAATAAATATAAACAGAAGTGTTACACTAAAAGTATAAAATATAAAAATAGATGTAATGTAAACAGAGGTAATTGCACTTGTAAAATAGGTAGGGTAGATGTAATAAATATATATAAACAGAAGTGTTACACTAGAGTTATAAAATATAAAAATAGATGTAAACAGAGGTAATTGCACTTGTAAAATAGGTAGAGTATATGTAATAAATAAATATAAACAGAAGTGTTACACTAGAAGTATAAAATATAAAAATAGATGTAATGTAAACAGAGGTAATTGCACTTGTAAAACAGGTAAAGTAGATGTAATAAATAAATATAAACAGAAGTGTTACACTAGAAGTATAAAATATAAAATAGATGCAACAAATAAATAATATGTAATAAATAAAATGTAAACAAAGGTAGTTGCACTTGAGGTATATATTGCATCAAAGGATATATTGCACAGACAAATGTATTTCACATTCAGTGTATTAATAGTGCACAGATGTATTGTTAGTTAATTACATTGATGTAACAACACTTACTCTGACTGTATTCTCTGAAGCCTTCCTCTCCAAGCTGTGTGATCATCCTCCTCTTCCACCTCTCCAGGTAGAAGATCTGCTCTGGGGAGAGGGTCTGCTGAATGATCCGGGTCACACTGGGTACCAAAGACCTGCCTTCACCCCTGTTCAACACAATCCTGGCTGGAGGTCCTCCTGACTCTGGCTCCTCTGTTTCTAGGGTCCCTTCCTCGCTGTGTAAGAAGGGATGCAGGGTTTTGGGTACCCTCCTCTCTGCTCTAGAGGATGGAGCTTGACCTTTGACAACAGGTCCATAAACCTGCTCGTCCTCTGCTTGGAGGGTCTCTGGAGTCTGGGAGCTGACCCTGGAGGACATGACTGACTTCACCAGAGAAGAGTAGCGCTCACTGTCCACTGAGCTGTACGAACTGGGTCTCTTTGAGGATGATAGTTGCTGACAAGCAGAGAAGTTTCTCACAGAGAGGGAGGCGCATGGCGGCACAATGATGCCCATAACACACACTGCTCGTTTAATAATCAACATTGTGACGACTTTCACACAACAGAAACCCACTGGATAACTAACTACATATACGTACAGTTGTTTCAGTGTTTTTATGGTAACTTAACTGTTATATTTTAAGTGTTTAGCTTCATTTTGGTGAAGGTACTTGCCCCAACATGTTCCAGCAGAGTAACTCGCCCTAGCAACTGTTTCTAGACGACGCGCTTCTGCTGTTACACACACTTCCGACTAGTGATGGGAATTCCGTCTCTTTTTAGTGAGCCACATCTTTTGGCTCAGCTCACCAAAGAAGAGCCGGCTCTTTCGGCTCTTCATTTTATCACTTCTGCCTTTTTATAATTCAGCCAAATTTAGTGCTTTTTTGATTTTTGATTAGTATGTTTGCGCAAATAGGGTTACGGTTAGGGTTAGGGTTAGGAGGACGGTCTGCAGGATGGATAATAATGCACTATTCTCACTTTTAAAGGGACTATTTGTAACTTTTTAAGCGTATAAATGTAGCGGGTCGCCACACATGCGCGCTCGCATATGCGCGTTCGCGTGTAGCCGATGTACCCTCCTCCTCTGCCTGCTCGCCTTCACTCAGACAGCTCAGCTCGCTCCACCTCTAGACGTGAACGCGCGCTCACTACACACTGCAGAATAGTTAGTTTAGCTCTGAGAATATCTAGTGAATGCACAGGGGACGTTTGTGCAGAAATAACTGCTGCAGCTCCTCCAGACCAACAGAGGTTTTCCGTGTCTTGTGAAGTGACGGAGCTCTACAGAGATTTACGTTGTCTTCTCGTTACCGACCGGGTGCCGGTGTCTCCTCTGCTCTCTCCGGCTGCGGGCGGAGAGAGCAGGGAGACACGCTGGAGAGCCCCGCTGCCTCAGCCTGCACTTAGGCAGGAAAAGCCAACACTAGGATCAGATCTAAATCATGTTCATGGAGAGACCTTCGTCTGGTCAGCTAACATTACTGCCAAGCAGCTGAAATATAGAGTGATATTGTGGTTTTAGCTGACGTGTGTCGCCTCACTGTTTTGAGTGATGCTCGTTCAGGTATATTGAGAGCGGGCAAGCGCGAGCCCGACGCTGACTTTCGTTGATTTCACGGCCACAGGTGTCGCTGTTAACAAGCATTTCTGAAAGTTACAAATAGTCCCTTTAACATTCTCTTCTGCACTATATTCACTTTTTTTTAATAGTCGTGTATCACAGCTGTTACCCTGCACTAAATTCAGTTTTAACAGTTTTCTTCATCTCCTTGTATTTTTATATCTGGTATATTTTTTTGTACTTTGTATTTTGCACTACTAACTTTTTGACTGCCTTTTTACTAACATGTTTTGCACTATGGAACTGTGATGCTGGAAACTTGACTTCCCTCGGGATCAATAAAGTTACCATCTATCTATCTATCTATCTATCTATCTATCTATCTATCTATCTATCTATATCACTTAAATTATTCAATATAATTATAATAAACCTTATAATTTCCAGAATATCATTATTGTACATGCTGCTTCGTTTCCGACTGTCACTCATCTCACGTGTGTATCATTGAAATACGTCCGTGTGGTGAGCCGGAGGTACTCAGTTTAGTTTAGTTACTTTCATTTACCTTTTGTTGTTTATTATGCCTTATCTGTCGTTTACCCAATGATAACAAAATGTAATGTTTAAAAAGAAGTTATCTGAAAGATTTCTATATTAAATCACAAGAATAGAATGTGTGATATGAGTGATTGGGTTAACAACCAATCACAGCATTTGTAGATTCTACGTCGTCCAATCAGATTCGCTTAGAGGCGGGAGTTAATACGTCATCAGCAGGATGGGGGCGACGGTTTGACAGCAACGTCAGGAGGCTAACAGTCAGCAGAGGAGAAGCTTCCTGTGTGTAGTCTGTTATTTGGATCGTTGGCCTGTTCACGTCGATATCATGACATCCACCATAGACGAAAGTAATAAAGAAAAGGTGAGTTAAATGTGTCTAAAGTCAGCCCAGGTAGCATTGAGCTGGCTAACATCAACAGTAGCTCTCTGGCTAAGCTAAGTTACTGAAGCTAACTTGTGTTGTTGTCTGAGCTAAAGCTAAAGCGAGCTAACGATCTGCTGATAAAGCTAATCAATAAGTGGGTCACTTCAGTGTTAAACTAGTGGTGTCTAACTGCTTTTATGCAGGAGAAAGTGTGTTTGCTAGTGTTACCTAAAACATGCAACAAAACATAATGTAAAAGTGACAGTAAAGTAACCTAATGTTAAAGTTATGTCTTCTTCTTCTACTGCTTTGACTCTATCAAACTGTTTTGCAGCATACTGGCCTGTGACAACTCATTGGACTTGTAGTGAGCTAAAAGTACTCTGACAGGTGTCTAAATAACTTTACTTTTTTTGGCCTTCTTGATTTTAATTGTGCAGGTTTCCATATTGAGAGGTGCAGATTCAACTCTGTAGTAATTTTGAAGCAATTTTCTAATATTTTGTTCATCCTATTTACATCAATGACTACAAACTACACCCTGTGAACTGACCACGAAGTATCAACACCTCTCTAAAACAGATACAAACACAAACTGAACATTATATCCTCTGTGATGGGTGTAACTAATAAATTGACAACTGAGTGTAAGGTGTGTGTGTGTATGTATACATTCAACTCTATAGTAATTTTTGGAGCATGTAGTTTTGTGTTGCTAAGAGGAATTTCTAATAAACTGGGGAAAAAAAGTTTGGAAACTTGTGTTTGTTTTTGATTATTTCTCTGTTGTTACAATGCTAATTGGCATTATATTTTACAAAGTTATTTATTGATCTGTTACAACATTTCACTATACATACTTGTATGTGACAAATAAAATCTCTTGAATCTTTAATGGCATAAAGAATAAACATAGTCTACCATTTACTCTCTGGCTGATGAATGTATACACACACACACACACACACACACACACACATTACACTCAGTTGTCAATTTATTAGGTACACCCATCACAAAGGATATAATGTTCAGTTTGTGTTTTATCTGTTTTAGAGAGGTGTTGATACAACTTCGTGGTCAGTTCACAGGGTGTAGTTTGTAGTAATTGATGTAAATAGGATGAACAAAATAAACTCGGAAAAAAAAGTTTGGAAACTTGTGTTTGGTCGACTATTTCCCTGTTGTTACAATGCTAATTGGCATTGTATTTTACATCGTTGGAAAGCCTGTTTATTTACCTTCACAATGATGTCCAACTTGTAAGGATCATGCATTTGTGGGATGAGCAGGACAGCTGTGTGTGAAAATGTTGTAACAGATCAACAAGGGTGTGGAACTAGGCCTTAGGCTGAAGCAGGACTGGAGTCTGTGCCTACTGTTAGATCCAAAACAAACTGTCTCCAGACCTTTTACCCAACACTACACCGACACTTCAATCTCTAAACTCATGGAAGAATGACTTCTAAAGGGCCGCCATGCACGTCTAACATGAACAATTCTCTGACATGTTTGTATATTGTCAAGCTAGGAAAGACTCCAGACACTGTGGATTTTGTATTGCTGTGTTACTGGCTAAGATTTTGCTGATACTGTTAAATATGTTAATTATGAATACTGACTGGTTATTGGTATTATTGAACCAATATTCAAAATAAAACAGTCACAAGCTGGGCTTGATTAGTGTCTCCATGCAGTCCCACTTTACAGCTTAAATCGTCAGTACCTCATAGAAACGTCAAAGACGAGGCAACGCTGTGGATAAACTGTCATATCAAACCAAAATAAAATGAATCAAATGGCATTTATGATATAGTCCAGAATGATGAACAGACGATAGACCTGTTGGATAGTTCTTGAAAGCCAGATTTAAAACCAAGTAACCATAAACAAACCAAAAAACTGCATTTGTACATGACTAGTGATGTATTTTGTGTGTACACATAAAGTCAGCCAGCTAAATTTTTTTTGATAACCCTGATGTGTTCTTTCTCCTTAGATGCGCTCTGTGTCTGTGGATCTAAACCATGATGCCTCTCTTCTTATTGACATTCCTGACGCACTCTGTGAAAGGGACAAAGTCAAGTTTACTGTCCATACTAAGGTAAAAAAAAAATTGTACCCCAACACATAAACTTACTCATAACCTTAAACATATTCTGTGATGGTATTTGCTGATATGTTGACAGTTTTCTTTACAAAATACTATTAAATTATGTTTGTTCCCAGACCACACTTAGCTCTTTCCAGAAGCCAGATTTCTCTGTTCCCAGGCAGCACGAAGACTTCATCTGGCTACATGACACTCTGAATGAGACGGAGGACTATGCTGGCCTAATAGTAAGTTGGACTACTTTCAGACATGACTCACACATTAAGACCATTTAACCTGTCCTGAATCTTAATCGTTGTCATTCATAGATTCCTCCAGCACCTCCAAAGCCTGACTTTGAGAGCCCAAGAGAGAAGATGCACAAACTGGGGGAAGGTGAAGCCACCATGACCAAGGAGGAGTACACTAAAATGAAGCAGGAGCTGGAGGCGTGAGTGTGACATTCAAACAAAACACCATATATTCCTTTGTATTCTTTAGATACTGTCATGTTAGATCCTTTACAAAAGTCACTGAAATATTGTTACTGTATCTGTTTTATTTTACTTTCAGTGAGTACCTGGCTGTGTTCAAGAAAACTGTCCAAGTGCACGAAGTCTTCCTGCAGAGATTGTCCTCTCACCCCACTTTAAGCAAAGACAGAAACTTCCAGATTTTCTTAGAGTATGACCAGGATGTGAGTTCCACATTATGCTGACTTCCTTTCCCGGGTTGTCAGTTGGAAAAGAGGAAGCAGAGTTTACTGGAGACTTGTGACACATGGCTTACATCCTGCTGAGATCAGCAGTTATCTATGTATGTCAGTCAGTGACTGTGGTGTTTGTTAACAGAACTTAGCTAAGAGTTAAACTCTTTACATATGTAGATACTAGTCTGATAAAAGAGCATAGGCTACATGTATTTGTGGACCATATTGTGACACGATACAAAAACAATGAATTATTGGAACAGTCACAAACATTACTTCCCTACTTAGTTCCCAATCACAAACATTACTTCCCTACTTAGTTCCCACAACAACACATAATAAGCTTTAACAAATAAATGATGTTCCTCTTATAGGTTTAATATGTACCCTTTGTAATTCTGTCATTTTAGCTCACTGTGAGAAGAAAGAACGCCAAGGAAATGTTTGGAGGATTCTTTAAAAACATGGTGAAGTCAGCTGATGAGGTCCTTATCTCAGGAATAAAGGTGAGGCTCATGCATGATCTGCTTAGATTATACTCATGACAGCATTCAAACGTAACGTCGTAGCCACTTCCCCAATTACCTTTTGCCTGTGTGTTTGTCTCCCACACAGGAAGTGGACGACTTTTTCGAGCAGGAGAAGACATTCCTGCTCGACTACTACAGCAAGATAAAAGATTCCACTGCCAAAGCCGAGAAAATGACCCGCTCGCACAAAAGTATAACAGAGTTTTTACATTACCTCATCAAATTTGATTTTGAGTTGAAAAAGAATAAATTAATTTGTTTAGTTTTGATTGCTAATTTTCGGTTATTACAGATATTGCGGATGATTACATTCACATCTCCGCCACCCTGAACAGTCTCTCTGCCGATGATAGCACAGCAAATAAAAAGTGAGTTTAATATATTATTTAAAGGAACAGTGTGTAACAGTTAGGGCGATCTATTAGCAGAAATGTAATATCATATTAATAAGTATGTTTTCTTTAGTTTACAATCACCTGAAAATAAGAATCATTGTGTTCGTTACCTTAGAATGAGCCGTTTATATCTACATAGGGAGCAGGTCGTCTTCTCGGAGCTGGCTGCCATGTTTCTACAGTAGCCCAGAACGGACAAACCAAACTCTTAACCTTTTTCTGCTTGGGTCGATAACGCTACTCGCTCCCATCGCCACCGCTCTCTCTCTCTCTTACTTCACTACTCCCTTCCACGTACACACACGCTCTCTAAGGACTCTACTCTTACAACAACTGGCTCTAGAGAGGGTCATTCACATTTTCGCATCGGCCACCGTAGCATTCCTACACGCTTGGCACACTGGAGAGGTTGTAATCTGCAACCTCACCGCTAGATACCTCCAGATCCTACACACTGTTCCTTTAATGATTTTTATGCAAAGACATACTTTGTGCAGAGTTTTCCATAGTATGGCCTTACTTTTTTTTTTTTTTTTTTAAATCTCAGGCACCTGGAGAAGTTGTCAGACCTGTTTGAGAAGCTCAGAGTGAGTAGAACTTCAATTACCAACAAACTGAGACGCCTGATCTGATTTGTACATACAGTGTGGCTGTAGCTACTATGTGTCTTCATTCGTGTCCTTGCAGAAAGTAGAGGGAAGAGTAGCGTCTGACCAGGAGCTGAAACTCACAGAGCTGCTCAGATATTACATGAGAGACATTCAGGCTGCCAAGGTGAGACATGTTTATCTTCTGCACAGATTCACAACATTTATGAAGTTCACATATTGCTGAATTTCAAAGACTATGCGAACAAATCCACCCAGACAGAACACTACTCAATGAAATACCAAACACTCTGCTATATGCCACTGATCAGGGCTCAGTGTTAATCCTCATGTCCTTTTATAAGTAAGCTATAGTAAGATTTATGGGAAAAGATGTTCATATTTGTTGTATTCAGCATAAGGACTAATTGAGTATTGAATTCAAGGAGCAGAAACCATATTATAGAAAACAGAAGAGCATGTATTTCTCGATAACTATCATTTTCTGTCTAGCACATCTTCTGTCTTTTGCAAACATGAAATTGGATGTTGAGCTTAATGGATTGCTAGATATTTTCCAAATGAAGGCAAGTTATCTCTCCCTTCTTTCTTTTATTTTTTCCTGTTAAACTCTCTGGAACATGTCAGGACCTTCTGTACAGGCGAGCCCGGGCTTTAGTTGACTACGAGAACTCGAACAAGGCTTTGGATAAAGCTCGACTGAAGAGCAAGGACATTCCCCAGGCAGAGGAGCACCAGCAGCAGTGCCTGCAGAAATTTGACAAGCTCTCGGAGTCTGGGAAGAAAGGTTTGTGCATCCGTGCAAAAGAGATGCAGGCTCATTCTGTACTTGGTTCTTTGTGTGTAAAAACGATATGCACTGCATTAACCGGACACTGTTATCTTCATAGAACTGACCAGTTTCAAGGGCAGGCGTGTTGTGGCCTTCAGGAAGAACCTCATAGAGATGGCTGAGCTGGAGATAAAACATGCCAAGGTGAGCAGCACAATACAGGCAACCAATTGCGTGTTAGCCTACAACTAATAATACTATGTTAAATTCCGTTTATGTCGTTCTACTAGCGCTACTAGCTACTGGCTGATAGCCGGTTGTTTGGGAACAAAGACGTTAATACTATTAATACAGCTAGCAAGAAGCCAGCAGAACCGGATATATCATATGAGCGTGCAGGTCGGTGCAGTCCCGTGGTTCTGATGCACGATCATTATGCTGAGGAAAAAAACTCTGGATTAGTGAACTTTACAACTTTTAGGACATAACAATTTAAATGAAGGCTATTTAAGTGTTTGTACTGAGGAGTTGATTTACCTCAAAAAAGGATCTGCTGATTCACAGACGTCTCTTTATACATCCATGGCTACAGAGTCATTGGCATTTTCAGTCCAAAATGGAGGCAGACCTATTGCAGTAACAGTGCTGACTGATCTAACAGTGTTAATCAACCGCAGGGTGGGTGCTATACGCTTCTGCAGTGACGCTGTGGGTTGGGACGGTGTTATCAGCGGTAACACACGGGGACTCACATGCCCCAACATGCACGTGCGGCCTGACGGGTTACGTAAACAAAGCACAGAGAAGTTCTGATTAAAAACACACAGAGGGAAAGACTTCATTCTCTGCTCAGATAGACATTACTCCTCTATAACTTTACATAGCAAATAGGTGTTTACTGCTATATTAATGCACAAACATTTGCATCAATGCAAAACACTTGCAAACGCATTAGATAGGATACTCAAAAACCTGATTATAACTGGGATACAAGTGTGCGTTTAAATGTTTTATTTTTGTGACATATTGGATGTCCTCATGACGTGAGAACAGACTCTATTCTCCATGAGTATTGACACTGTTTCCTCCTGTCTCCACAGAACAATGTGACTCTATTGCAGGGATGCATTGACCTGCTCAAGAGCAACTGACAAGTATTCAAGTATTCCTGTCCTACCATCACCAAGTGACCAGACATAGAACATGGAAACCCGGCGTCCCCCGGGACCTTGCATGGACATGAATCCAAGCCCCATCTCTGCTCCCACCCATGGGTCTGATGCCACTTTAAAACCCTGCACGAGACCAAGCGTCTTGTAAGCAGAATGTCTTCATGTTTACAGAGTCCCTGTCCTCTGGTCCGCGGTCCATCCTTTTCCATTATTTATGGAAGTCAAACTCGATGTGAATGCCTCTAGAGAACGAGGCTGCCAACATTTACGGTCTTCCATTACTTTTCAGCACCAATAGAGGTGATTTATCTTTTTTCCCAATTTCTTGTTTTCTTATTTTTACATTCTGCACATAGTAAAAATCTTGCCTTTTTGATCATTTTTTGCCTCCATAAATTCAAAGCTCTTCTCTCATGTACACTTTTAATTTTTTTAAAAGGCTTAGAGCATGTTTTTTTTCACATAGCCATAACCTAAGATTTATGATTCATATGCTTAACCTTTTGGGGCTTTTTTTGTTTGCCATTGGAACAGTTTTACAGAAGCAAAACTAGTGCCTGGAAAAAGATACATCCTCATGGTCTGCATTCCTGGGCTCTGAGATTAGTGTGCTACCAAACCAACCCTCTAGTAAGAAAAACCCCAAACTGACTTATAAGACGAGACCGATCATCTTCAAGTGGTCTAAAAATAGCTGCTCTTCACCTCAGGAATGGACAGTTGGATCGGTCCCCACATTCTTGTTTGTAGGAAGTAGCCTCAAATGCCACAGTTATCAAAGATGCACATTAGATTTCAGAAAGAGGTTGGTGAGGAGAAGAAGTCAAACAGGCTATTTAAGCATTTAGCATTTTTCTCAAAGCAAAATCAACATTAGTAATGACTCTGAATTTGCATTTTCCATTTATTTTCACAAGGCATGCGTAATACCCCTGCGCTACATGTATCACATCCTCAGCAGCTTCTTCACCCGAACCACTTTTCAGTGTGTAATTATTGTTTTTCATTATTTTGCCCTAAATTCCCCCTTTTATTATTGATGGGGTCTACTGTATCAGACCTGATATATTTACCAGATCCTCTAAACATTCTGTTTATTTAAAGCAGATATAAAAAGAAAAAAGAAAGATGCACTAAGGAGATGAAAAACACTTTAAAATCATGACCAGGCGCAGTGGAGTGTCAAAATGCATTATAGTTTTTTAAGAAATTGAATGTATTTCTATTGGATTCCAACTGTGTGAATTCCTTTACATTTTGCTTTTCTTACAGAACATTAGCATTTTTATAAATTTGTAATAATGGCATTGAATAAATCCTACTTTCCCAAGATTGACCTGTGCCGTTCTGTATTTGTTTTGAGTGTTTGTAGCTTTTTTTTAAGCAACAAGTAGCATGTGTATGAAAATGCACTGAATCTGCGACCTATCGTACCACTAGGTGGCGGTATCTATCATCCACTGTATCCAGTTTCCAGTTAGTTTTAGTGTGTTGGCCCTTGAATTTCAACACAGCTGTATGCACATTTGTGTTAAATCCATTGACCACAGTGTGATGGGACCGTATAAGCTTTGAGGAAATGCCAGCGTGCTCATGGGAACCACCATAGCGCACATTTCATGTCCTACTTCACGAGAAGCACTAAGCAACACGGCCTAAAGAAATAATCTGCAGTGACACTACAGCCCATGTGAAACTCTTGCATTACTCGCACACACACAGCGGTGAAAGGTTACACCTAAGTGACAGAATATACTGTACCTGCCCAGGATGGATTTGTCAATATTGACATCACCAGTAGTGCAGTCGCAGTGACCTTGTGTGGTCGATTCACTGATTGGATGAAACCACAGACTAGAGCCAATGAGATCATAACACATTATCAGTGCAAACTGATGAAGTTTGCTAACTGGGATCAGAGCAAACAGTGTTTGAAAGCATGGCATTAAATAAGTATTGCTATGATGGATTCAAAGAACAAGGCCCCAGACATTAAGATGTCTGTTTGCATTTGCCGTGGTCTAGGCGTTTACTTGCAGAGAGCTTATGTCACTTCACCGTATGAAAATATGCAGTTACTGATCTGAGTTTATCAGTGGGAAACAGAGAAGTATCAGTGCTAAATTTATTCTTTTTCATGTCCCCTTTGTGTAGCTGCTGTGTTATTACGATAAAGAATTTCCTCCGTTTCTTGCTCTAATCGCAGAAATAAAACTTCTGAGGCACTGTGTAAAATATGTCTGCTCTGGTGTAAAGGAACTAATCTGCCTGCTTCAAAGACTTATGGTGCTGACTTTATGAATTTCCTTATCTCCCCCTGGGCACGCTTAGATAATTTGCTGGCTCTTAACGCACGATAAGGAGTACGATTTTGCACATTTTCAGAGCTTTTGGAGACATTATCAGTGACCATTAATAATCAATTCAGCTCTGTCTTTATGATCCCAAATCTTGTAGAATCATCAGTCACACCCTCTTAGACAAGCAGGCCCAGGAAAGGACAGAGTGAATAATAGAGATTTCATGCTGTGTCATGTCATGAAATATAGGTGTTTCAGAGTCTTCTACTTACCACTGTGGCTGAGGTCATGGATAGGTGAACTGTAAACAAATTACTTATGCTGACTGAGCACCTGCCTCATGTCCCACAGCTCTACACTGTTCAACTGAAAGGTCATGATAAATGCAGACAGAAACCTCGGAGCAGGCCCGGAGGCATGAAGCATGAAGGCCTCCTCAAATAGAAACCGTGTCCTCTGAAGGGACTCACTTTAAAAAAGAAGTGCACCTGCAGGACTTGCTGACATAACTGAACTGTCTGCGTTTCCTCAGTGAAAGAGAACATGATGCTTCTTCCTGGTAGCCATCAGGTAAAATTTGCACACAGCTACAGATTTTCAGTTTCATGATATACAGTAAATGTAAAGACAGACTACTAGCCCTGAGACTCTGGGCCTATACTGTATCTCCGATATTGTCACTCCTTGCAAAAAAAATAAGTTTATTCAAGTGTGCTATTAGTATACTTCTTTTAAACTTAAAATAAGAGAGTATGCTTTCAGTTTACTTTTTATGTACTTATCAGGGATATACTTAACAATATTATACTTAAGTATCCTTAGCTTATACCGACAAGTATACAGAAAAGTCTAAGTGTACTTGGCAAGTATAAAGACAAGTTTAAGTGTACTTGGCAAGTATACAGAAAAGTCTAAGTGTACTTGGCAAGTGTACAGAAAAGTCTAAGTGTACTTGGCAAGTATAAAGACAAGTTTAAGTGTACTTGGCAAGTATACAGAAAAGTCTAAGTGTACTTGGCAAGAATAAAGAAAAGTTTAAGTGTACTTGGCAAGTGTACAGAAAAGTCTAAGTGTAATTGGCAAGTATATAGAAAAGTCCAAGTACACTTGGCTTATACTGAAAAGTATACAGAAAAGTATAAGTACATTTGGCTAACTACTATAAGTCCACTTAAAGAAAACTTACAAATACTTGCAGTAAAAACTATTAAACTAGTAGTTTACTGAGAGTATACTTTAAAGTGTATTTTAATAAACTAAAAAGTGGGCTACAAGTATACAACTAGTAAGCTAACAGTATACCTATAAGTTCACTTGTAGTAATTCATATTATAGTTACAGTAAAAAATACAACTTTGATGTAAACTTACATTTAAAGCATATTTAAAGTATACTTTTATAAATTAAACAGGTGGCCAATTTAGTCCCAAGAAGTATTGAAGTAGTACACTTAAAAGTATACTACTAATACATTGATATTAGTATACTTATTACATAAAGTATACTTGGGAATATACGAGAACTATACTTAAGTTTATTCGCAAATAAAGTTGAAGTATACTTCTTTTCAGTAAGGGTCCTGCCTTGAGAGACCCCCAACACAAGTGGCTCGTCTTCTTCTTTAGTGGGAAACATTGCAGATTGCAAGTTCAAACAAATCACTAAATGTCCTCCAGTCCAAGGGAGACCTATGGCAGTTTCAGTTTTCAGGATTTAGCCATTAATATACAGATGCATGGTGGCAAATGAGCAGCTTTCTCATGCTTATGAGTTACATATGAAACTTATTCAATGAGAATTAACATAATACTGAATGAAAATCACATAACTCTTTCTGATTCTCAGAGAATCTCACAGTAATATCTTGGCAAAACTAAGTTTTATAGCAATCTGAAGGACATTTTCTTCCTCTAATAATGCAATTCACAAAACACTAAAAAGCTCAAACGACCAAAGGCCAAACCTTTCTAGGTCAGTGTGCCCTACCCTGCCCTGCCCTGCTCAGGCAGTCTTTTGCTTCCATACACACAATACAAACAATCACAAATTCTAAATAATTGACATGCATAGACCAACAAGACAAGTATTTAATCTCATCACATAAAATACCTTGAGTGTGACTAATCATTTATATTTCGCAGAAGTTTGTGCAGTGTTGTTTAAGTAAAGGGCTAAGTTATCATCTTGATTATCACAATATGCAAATACGAGAGCAAGACAGAGTTTAGTGAGAACATTTGGCAGTCAATGTGGGAAAAAGGAGTGAATATACCACACACCAACTACAGCAGCAATGCAAAGTGAAGGCAAAATCACTGACTGGGGTTCATGTGCATCAGATTAAAAACACTAGCTGTAAATTCAGATAAACCAGTGGCCATATAAAGAGTTATATGGTAATTGGTTTGTAACCAGTAAAACCGTTGCATCCCAGGGTACAACAATGTGTCATAAACAAGAAATGATTTTACCCAGGACACCAGCTGAATATTATTATTATGTCGTAGGATAGAAAACAAGCAGCAATCGATGCCAACGAACATGTTTAACTTTGTTATTCACACTGTCAGTCACATATACTTGGTACATCAGTGCATTGGAAACCACACTTGTGTGTATAAATGAGGTTTATTATTGTTGTTCGTAAACAAACAAAATGCTCAATCAAAATCATATTTTGCAACTCCTCAAGATGCTCTATTCTTATGAAGAAAAATAGTTAGAGCTCACATTGGAAGTCTTTTTTTTTTTTACAAAACATTTGGTATATTAAGTACTGTGTTGTGTTTTTTTCTGTTTATTAAGTATTGTAAGGTTAATGTGAGGTTTTTTACAGTACAATTTGTTGATGACTGACGAGGACAATCTGTGACCAGACCTGAGCAACAAGTGCGTCCACTTAACAAACTGTTTTAGTAAGCAGTTTGAGCAGAGGACGCCTATGAACACAGTGTTCAAATGAGTGACCCGGTGTGAGGAAATGTGCGGAGGAGCTACGCATTGACAGTAATCTTACACGTCATACTTAATTAATAACTTGCACACAATGCTTTCACATTGTTATAATGCATCACATTAATACAATATCATTATAATCTCCCTGTGCCAGTTCTTTTGGGCGGTATAATAATGAAGGGTGTGGTAAACAAGCCTTCCAGGAAGGACTGTCAGTCATAAGTGTTAACAATGTTATCCTGCACCTTGCAGGTGACCTTTTCACACATTCAGGTGTGGTTAATGATGATAATTTCTGGGGGGCCTGTTGCCTTGTTTGAAAAGCTTACTTCTGGATGTGAAATTATCCTGATGCTCTGGTCTATCCAGTACTGGGAACCAGGTGTCCCAATTTATGAGGGACTGCACAGCATTTTTGTCCCACATCCCACATATTGAGACAATATCCCACATTTTCATTGGATCTAGTTTTCAAAAGTCAAACCACTCCAGGACAGACACATCTTAAAAATCTGTCTTTTATCCAGTGGTTGTGAAGAAAGCAGTGAAGGCTGTCATCACGGGGCTTTGTTTGCTGTCAAACTGCGCACGCGTGGGTCAAGTGCAGGTTAACCTGTCACCATCTTTGCTATGATATGCCCAACGGAGAAAATTGCGAGTGACCGCAGAGTCACAAGCTGGGCAGATTTGGGCAGAATATGATGTAAACTACCACAAAGAAAAGGAAGAGCAGCTACAACAAAGGATGTGATGAAATTTGCCAGTTATTTTTCAATTTTACAGAGGGTGAATACGAGAGGTATAGTCAAAATTGTAGACTACCTCTAGTAACTACTACTGGTAACATGTCCCACAATTTCCCACACAAATATACTTTGTCC
This sequence comes from Sebastes fasciatus, assembly GCF_043250625.1. Taxonomy (NCBI): domain Eukaryota; kingdom Metazoa; phylum Chordata; class Actinopteri; order Perciformes; family Sebastidae; genus Sebastes; species Sebastes fasciatus. Next base: position 19,541,871 of record NC_133803.1, on the reverse strand, counting down.
CACATTCGGTCTGTTGGGATCTGGTCACCCTACCTTTATCTCAGTGTAAACATCATAGGCCTAGAAAGCTTCACAGAGAGCTTTAACAGAATAAGATGATAAATAGCCTACACATAAATGATACAGACAGACAGCTCAAGTGGGAGCTAAACATTAGCTCCCTCACCAGTAAGGCCCAGCAGAGGATGTACTTCCTGAGGCAGTTGAAGAAATTCAACCTGCCACAGACCATGATGGTGCACTTTTACTCGGCCATCATCGAGTCCATCCTCACCTCCTCCATCACCGTCTGGTTCGCCGCAGCCACCGCCAAGGACAAGGCCAGGCTGTAGCCGGTCATCCGTGCTGCAGAGAGGGCGATCGGCTGCAACCTTCCCTCCCTCCAGGAGCTGTACACCTCCAGGACCTTAAGGAGGGCAGGGAAGATTGTGGCCGACCCCTCACATCCTGGACACCATCTATTTCAGACTTTACCATCTGGCAGGAGGTTAAGGTCCATCAGGACCAAAACCTCACGCCACAAAAACAGTTTTTTCCCCATGGCAGTGGGGCTCTCCAACAGCCCATCCGCCCCCCTGTGACTGTCTCCCCCTCACACACACACACTACTGCCCCCCCCCCACCCCCCTACCCCGACACTGACTCTCCCCCCTCTCTCATACACTCTCAATACCACCCCATACAGTATCCCTCTCTCTCCCTCTCTCTCCCTCTGTTACCTGATTGTTTTGTTTGCACACCGGCAATATTTGCACTATCTGTTTATATCATGTTTGTTTTTATAGCTTATTTGTAAATTGTACATTTTTATTCTTATTTTATTCTAACGTTTTATTTAATTCTTGTTATTATACTATTTGTCTCGCACCAACAAAGCCAAAGAAAATTCCTCGTGTATACCCCTTACACCTGGCAATAAACACCTTTCTGATTCTGATTCTGATTCTGAGCTTGGAATAATAAGATTCCTAAACTCTATGTTTTTTCAAACAAAACTACTACTGTCACTATTAGGCTACTGTTACTACTAACTGCACATAGCCTACATGTAACATTAAAGGGACTGGTTGTAAGAATCAGAAATGCTTGTTAACAGCGACACCTGTGGCCGTTAAGTCAACGAAAGTCAGCGTCGGGCTCACGCTTGCTCACTCTACATAGACATGAACGAGCATCGCTCAACACAGTGAGACGACACACGTCAGCTAAAACCACAATATCACTCTATATTTCACCTGCTTGGCAGAATGTTAGCTGACCAGACGAAGGTCTCTCCATGAATCAATGCTGAGCCTAGTATTGGCTTTTACTGCCTCAGCCTCCCGACCGTGGCCGGAGGAAACAGGGAAGACACCGGCACCCAGTCGGAGACGATAAAGTCACTCGCTGCGGAGCCCCGTCACTTCACAAGACATGGGAAACCTCTGTTGGTCTGGAGGAGCTGCAGCCTTTATTTCTGCACAAACGTCCACTGTACATTCACTAGATATTCTCAGAGCTAAACTAACTCTTCTGCAATGTGTAGTGTGCGCACATGCACGAGTGGAGCAAAATAGTGAGAACGAGCGCTGTGTGTGAGTGAAGGCAAGCAGGCAGAGGAGCAGAGACTCCGGCCCTGGAGACCAAAGCTACGGTCTCCCCCGCGTCCTGCGACCGCGGCCAACACTGTTTAACCGACGTGCTTCACTAGATATAACTTTGCGGTTTTGGTGCTTCCGTGTAGTTTGTGTTGGAGTCTTGTCTGAACAGCGTAGCCACACGTGAGTGCGCATGGGACACCGACCCGGATTGATTTATACGTGTAAGAAGTTACAAACAGTCCCTTTAATGGAGTAGGCCTAAAAAACTGCAGTGTTCTCATTGAAAGGTACAAAGTATGACCTCTTAAAACAGCTAAAAACACTAAAGAAATGTTTAAAAAGATTTCCTTTGACACTTTTCTCGAGTAAACATTTTTATAGTTTGTAACAATTAAATATATTTATATCTATGTATTTATTGGTCACATTTTGTTTTAGGAAAGCAATGTTAGGAAAGCAAAGTTTAAGTCAAGCCTGATGTTGCCTTACACATAAATAATGATCCCAGTCATTTCCACACAATGAGGCATACAGCTTATTAATTAAACACTGGTATCGGTTTTGCTATCGTATCGGGACTGAAAAAGTTGGATCGGTGCATCCCTAGTTTGGATTTTGTTCCCATCCTTAAATTCATATTTACTAAGGTTGTTTTAAAGTTTAAGAAGTTTTTGTCTTAAGCCCCTTTCACGCATGCACTTAACTTTATTATATCTCTCATAATTTTAGCAGCATTCATCAAATATGAAAAAATGACAAGTCATTTTTGTGTGATAGTTCTGGTAATTTGCCTACACAGGATTTAGAAACCTTTCCATAACTAAATCACTTTTTTTAATCATATTTGCTCCAATCTTGCCTACTTCAGCTTTAATGAAGTATAGGCTTAAAAAAACTGCAGTGTTCTCATTGAAAGGTACAAAGTATGACCTCTTAAAACAGCTAAAAACACTAAATAAAATGGTTAAAAAAGATTTCCTTTGACACTTTTTCTTGAGTAAACGCGTTTATAGTTACTTTCCATTTTTTTAAAAACCCGTTTGTTTAACTAACTACATTAGTTTTAGATTGGACTACATTTTCATGTATGAAGACTACAATTCCCAGCATGCTCACTTCCGGGCTTGGAGTGTCATTCCAGCCAATCAGAAGCCTCGTAGGATTCCTGGCAGCTATGTGGGGCACGGGGCCAGCACGTCTAGCCAGCTCGAAGTGCCACGACTTCACAGCAGAGCACAGGATCCTCCAGCGGAGAGAAGAGGAGAAGGAAGAGCACTGGGAGAGAAGAGAAAGAGAGCTAGTTAGCTAGATAGATAGCTGGATAAATAGGTAGTCATTTCATCTAACAGTTACGAGTCAAAGCTGTCTCCTTTCCCCTTGAAGCAAGCAGAAGTAAAGGTCATCATCATCAGAGAGAGGTGAGTGGGAATGTTTTATTCATCAGAGCTAGCTTGGGAAGCTAACTACTGCTAACTCCTGAGCTAACTACTAGCACAGAAAGACAGTTAAAGTTATCTGAAATTATTCCTTCACAAGCTATTCGTTCACAGTTTTATTACAGCTTCTGGGGCTGCATTTTTGTAACATAAAACAACACTTTATGTACCATAATGTGCAGGGATGATAGCCAAGTTCATTGATTCATAGTGTTAGCTGCAATGCTAGCCTGGAAGAAGTCAGGATTGAAAGCATAAAAAAAATAATAGTTTTTGTTTTAATGCATATTTGCATTGATAATAGAGTGTCTCTAATGTTGCACACACTTTAGAGGATTTCTTTTTTTTTTTTTTTTTTTTTATATAAAGTTGTGGTCTCAGAATTGTGATTTTAGTTTGATATTAAATGAACTATCTTGGAAGTTATTGGAAGTGCTATATAAATAAATCCTTTATTATTCATTGGAATAACCTACAGGGGGTGCATTAGTACATGGAATAGTCTTCAGCTAAAATTAAAACTTGACTTTATTAAGCCATTAAATATGTAAATGCATAAAAATTACAATTACTTTTTGTTTTAATGCATGTTTGCATTGATAATGATGTAGTGGTGTAATGATGTAATGTTGCACACATTTTAGAGGCCTTTTTTAAGGTTGTGGTCTCAGTATTGTAATGTTTAGTTTGATATTAAATGAACTATCTTGGAAGTTTTGGAAGTGTTATATAAATACATGTAGGCCTATTATTTGATTATTATTATTATTATTATTATTATTATTATTATTATTCATTGGAATAACCTACAGTGCATTAGTACATGGAATAGGCTTCAGCTAAAATGAAAACCTATTGACTTTATTAAGCCATTTAATATGTAAATGCATACATTTTCTTTTCCTTCAATGACTTTCATTACTTTTTGTTTCAAACATACTGTAAAGCATGAGAAAATATAAATGCAAACTTAACACAAACGTGCAGACTTGTTTTATTACAGCTTCTGGGGGTGCAGTTTTGTAACATAAAAACACTATGTTCCATAATGTGCAGGGATGATAGCCAAGTTCATTGATTCATAGTGTTAGTTGCAATGCTAGATTGGAAGAAGTCATGATTGAAAGCATTTTTAAAAATTACTTTTTGTTTTAATACATATTTGCATTGATAACCATTTAGGGGTGTCTCTAATGTTGCATGCATTTTCAAGGCCTTTTTTTTTTTAAGTTGTGGTCTCAGTATTGTCATTTTTAGTTTGATATTAAATGATCTATCTTGGAAGTGTTTGTGTTAAAGTAAAGTATGGACCAAAAAAGTGTTTGTTTTAAGTTTGCATGTATATTTCTCATGCTTTACAGTATGTTTGAAACTACAAGTAATGAAAGTCATTAAAGGAAAATAAAATGTATGAATTTACATATTTAATGGCTTAATAAAATCAATAGGTTTCGTTTTTGCTGAAGACTATTCCTTGTACTAATGCACCCCCTGTAGGTATTCCAATGAATGAATGAATGAAAGCCATATTTTTTTGGACTTAAAAGGCTATAAATGTACATAACTGTTACACAAGTAAGTTTGATCTTATAGTCCTATCTCTCATGGACCTTGAAATGCACTTTCATCCTCAGAAAGTCAGTGTTCTTGAAGTCATATTTCTGAGTTTAATCTATGGTGGAAATGCACTGACGTGTGACCTCACAGATAAGCAGGCGGTACAAACTCTTTAGTTGTGGTCTCAGTATTGTAATTTTAGTTTGATATTAAATTAATAATGCACCCCCTGTAGGTACTCTAATTAATAATAATAATAATACATTTATTTATATAGCACTTCTCAAAACAGATGTCAAGAAGACAATAAAAGCAGATAATTAAAGTAATAGATATGGTAACTGCTAAAACTGAACATCACAGAACATATCAATAATAATAGAAGTGGTAAAATGGTATGACAAGTTGATCAAACAAATATACAGTATATATATATATAATATATATATACATATACATAAATGTGTATAAATGTACACATGCGTCCAGAAACATGTATACATACATATATTTATACCCTTCTACTTATAGGAATGCTATCCTAAAAAAAATGTGTTTTCAAAAGTTGAATGAATGAAAGCCAGATATTTTGGACTTAAAAGGCTATAAATGGACAATAACTGTTACACAAGTTAAGTTTCATCTTATAGTCCTATCTCTCATGGACCTTGAAATGCACTTTCATCCTCAGAAAGTCAGTTTTCTTGAAGTCATATTTCTGAGTTTAGTCTATGGTGGAGATGCACTGACGTGTGACATCACAGATAAGCAGGCGGTACAAACTTCCTCTTCACTTCTAGCGATTAGACCCTGCAATGAACAGGGACTCTGGACTCTTGTTTCGATCATGCTTAAATAGCTCAGCAGTTTTCCTGTACCGTGTCACAATGTTTTTTTTAAAACTGTAAAGCTCCACATTCATTTGCATTTATATATTTTCTGATGTGATACCATCCCTATCTATAATATAAGTTAGGCTATAACTGATAGTGCTGCAAGAATAAATCAAAGAAGGGGTTTTTAGTGTCCCTAAGCTGCTATCTACACTCAGCCAACTATCCTCCGAGAGCCTTAAAGCTGAAAGATCCTTTAAGGGATTTTTTTTTTACAGGGCAGGAAATGAACACTAACCACCAGCCAACTGCTGGACTTTTTTGCAGTTGCTGGCAATGTAGTGTTTGTCTGAAACCCTTTTTTCCTCTGTGGTTTGGATTACGGATGCACCGATACCAATACTGGATCGGATATCGGTGACAATGGGGACAATTGTTTATGTTTTATGTTTATATACTATACACATTATGAACTCTTATTTTAATTCCTGTTTGTGTTTTGACCAATTTGTTGCTGCATTAAACAACGTTTATTGTAATTCCTGTTAATTTTGAAGCTTTTTTACCAAGTTGCTGGTGTACGATTTATTATTTAAATAATAAATAACAATTAAATAAATTTATATCGATGTATTTATTGGTCACATTTTGTTGAACAAAGTTAGGAAAGCAATGTTTAAATCGAGCCTGCCTTACACATAAAAGAATGATCCTAGTCATTTCCACACAATGAGGCATACAGCTTATTAATTAACACTGGTATCGGTTTCGCTATCGTATCGGGACTGAAAAAGTCCGATCGGTGCATCCCTAGTTTGGATTTTTGTTCCCTGCCTTAAATTCATATTTACTAAGGTTGTTTTAAAGTGTAAGTAGTTTTTGTCTTAAGCCCATTTCACGCATGCACTTAACTTTATTATATCTCTCATAATTTTAGCAGCATTCATCAAATATGAAAAAATTGCAATGGTCATTTTTGTGTGATAGTTCTGGCAATTTGCCTACACAGGATTTAGTAACTTTTCCATCACTCTTTGTTGATGGCTGAACATGAACTACAGCAGGAACATTTACATAAATATGAGATAATAATATGAGAGATATGATGTTTGTATGTGTAAATAAAATAATCTTTATATTAACTATAATGCTTACTCCTCACACTCAAATGGACATTTTTGTGTTTGTTTTAAAAGATATTTTCGGTGTATAATGCAACCAAAACAATGTGGCTATTTGCTGATGAGTAAAATTACATTTTCATACAGTACCACTGTATTTTAGTTCACGTTGTGCCACCTTACCGCAGTAGTGTAATAATCCAAAATTATAAAAAGAATGTGCAAAGAAATGTAAACTGTTAAACATTTTATTTAATCGTATTTACTTTGGCTTAGTTTGTTTTCAGTGCTTGTACTTAACTCAGAAAGCTATTGAATCAGTCATTGTTTGAGATTTAACTATGAGGGTGAATTTGAGCTGCATGAACACATATGTTTTATCCGAGGTGGAAGTAAGTGGGTTTTGAGCAGCTGCTACTCGTCACACAGTTTGCTGATAAGATTTGCTGGTGTGTATTATGCAGCCAGCCTCAATGCACAAGTTTAAGGGGATAACAGTGACACCTTGAGGCTTTTGAAAGGAAAGGCTGTGGTGGTTTTCCAGACAGCATTAATCATAGTTCTATCTCATCAGCTGCTCTGTTAATACAGCTGTCAGTTCAGGTTCATTTTGCCTAGGCATATATAATACTGGTGGTGATATTACAGTTTTGACTTACTTATTATTAATAAGTATGTGAACTTCTTTCTCCCCTCGTTACAAATCTCTGGTCTTTCATTGTCCACAGCAAGTAGTTTCTTTAGAAAAACATTATTTTTTGTTAACTGTTTTAACAAGTCTGCCGCTCTCTTTTTAGGTCATCTGAAATTGAACAATGGATATCTACGACCCCCAGACCCTTGGGATAATGGTGTTTGGTGGTTTCATGGTAATCTCTGCTCTCGGGATTGCTCTTGTCTCCACCTTCTCCATGAAGGAGACCTCTTATGAGGAGGCCCTGGCTAAACAGCGCAGGGAGTTGGGTAAGATACAGTCAACTCGCTCTGACAAAAAGAAGAAGGACAAAGTGTCTGAGAAGAAGGGCCGTGGGAAGAAGAAAGAAGAAAAGCCCAATGGAAAGATCCCAGAGCCTGAGAAACTTGAAGAGGAAGTTGAAGCTGATGAAGTCATTGAGGCTGCCGCTGCCCCAGTTGTAGCTGCTGCTCCTGTACCTGAACCTGAACCTGTCCCTGCTCCTGAGGTTAAGCCAGCTGCAGCGCCGGCACCAGCAGACACCCAGCCAAAGCCTGCTGCTGAACCAAGCCCTCCTCTTGCTGAGCCCTCACCTGCACCCTCACCGAAAGAGAAAAAGAAGAAGAAGGTGGCTAAGGTCGAGCCGGCCTCTACCCAAACAGCCCCACTACTGGCTGCCCCTGCAGCAGTCAAGACCTCCGCAGTCCCTGCACCAACCCAGGCCCTCGCGTCTGCCCCGACTAAAGCAACCGCTCCATCCACTGCATCTGCCCCAGCCAAGACTGCCCCTGCATCAGCCAAGACTGCCCCTGCATCAGCCAAGTCTGCTCCTGCATCGGCTAAGTCTGCCCCCGCGCCCGCCAAAGCCGCTGCAGCCCCGGCCAAGTCTGCTACAGCCCCCGCCAAGTCTTCACCTGCTCCATCCAAGACTGCCCCAGTGCTGGAAGCTGTCACTAAAGACGTCCCAGTGATGGCCGTGCCCCCAGTGGGATCTCAGCAGGCTCCTGCTGTTATAGGAAAAGTACAGGAGCCCAAGAAGAAGGCCTCCAAGAAGAAGACTGAGCCTGGTAAGCAGATAAGTTTCAGAGATATCCATTTATCATTTTGCAGTTGGAACTGTACATTTCATCTTAGAAAAATTAAAATAAGATGTTTCATGTTCTAGTTCTATAGTTTAGAAGTGGTTATTAGAGATGACAGTTTCCAAAGTGTTGAAATCACTTGATTATCACACAGATAATCTCATCATGGGAAGAGAATAATACAGATGGCTCATCAGTCTTAAGGATCCTGTCTGTATTGTGCATGATGAAGGCTCTGAAGGGTATCAATCACATAATCTGCAGTTTCGAGTGTGGCCACTATGCCAAAAGGGCAGCACAGCTGTCTTTCCCTCTGTCAAATTTCAATATTCTTACACTGATTTATAGGGCTTTTCAAACAAATAACCATTTTTTTAAATTGTAAAAGCTGCCTGATGGTTGGTCTGCACTGATGGAGGACTGCCGTTATTATGCTCGACGTGTAGCAGGGTTATTATAGTAAACTAAAACTGAAACTAAAATGAAAATAAGCAGTAAAAAATATTTTTAGTAAACAAACAAAATAAAAACGATATCCTTTTTAAGAAAAACTAAGCTGAAACTGTATTGTCTGGGTAAAAATCTAATAAGTACAAATTCATTTCAGTTTTATTTATTATTTTAGCTATAATGTGGAAAAAAAGGAGACGGTGAATTTCCGTCAACTCGCGTGACATTGAACCACAGAAATTGAACAGACTTGACATTCCAAGAGATGATGCGATGCTGCAGTTGCTTCACTAAATTAGAGAAAAGATTAAACAATATAGCCATTCCTACACAGTTCTCCAACCATGTGTTTTGTCTGTATATGTAGCTACATACTTCTGAGACATTATACCTGGCCCTAACAAAAAAAAACTACTGTAAAACTAAATATATTAAAATAAAACTACACCTTTCTGAAAAACTAAAACTAGCAAACACACTCTGAAGACTAACTAAAACTAAAATGAAATTGAAATGTCAAAACTAAAATAGAATTATAACTAATTGAAAATGTCAAACTATTATACTCTTCATGTAGTCTGGACCTTGGTAGTGTCCACATTAGTGCTACACTTGCCCACAAACCCTTCTCTGCACATCAAGGATCAAATCCACTGTAGTCTATCAATACGTTGTTACACTAGAACCGCCATTGTTAAATTAGCCTTCTCCTTTGAAGTGAAAATGGTTGTCTAGGAAGGAACTACATTAGCCCTAACACTGGAGATAGCACTTGAGTGTTTGGAGGTGGAGTGGTGGCATGTCTGTACAGTTGAGTTACACATGCATACACTCAGGATCTAAGGCAGTAATACCCTGTCAGTACTGATGAACTTCCAGCTGTGTACCCGTGGAAAGTAGTGCCAATGCCAGTTGTGGGTAATGTCTGGCACTCCGCTCTGGAGGGCATAGAGCACGTCAGCCTGTCCAAACACCACTGCCCTGTTTTGTTAGCTGACAAAGGCTCTCAGTGCCCTGACAATGGGTAGGGAGGGGAGTGGGGTTCTCCCTTGCCTGAGGCTTGTCTCCGCCTGGTGCCACAGTGCCCCATCGCTTTGCCATCCGAAGCTGCCCAGCACCCCAGACCCAAAGGACAAGTCGCAACCTTGTCCTTTTCCTGAGGCAGTGTGGGAATTCAGACTTCACCGTAACAGCCTAATGAGCTTTAAAACTATCTGCCTTTTTTTTTTGTTTTAAACATAAAACAACCTCTGAATTTATCTTACATGAAATGTTTTCCTCTTTAGTGGCAGCGGTGGATTCTGCTGATGCTCCTCTGTACCTGCCCTACAAGGCTCTGGTGTCCACTATCAGTAGCATGGTGTTCAGTGAGGGAGAGGCTCACAGGCTCATCGAGATCCTGTCTGAGAAAGTCGGCATCATTCAGGACGCCTGGCACACGGTAATGGACACAGCAGTCAGTGATGATAAAGGAAAAGACACCTGTTAAACTCGCTGGAGTGTACAGGCACTTGATAGTTCACTGAATGGGACTTGTAGGGAGACTCACTTTATTTTTGCTGTCTTTCTGTGTTTTCAGGCCACTCAGAAAGGAGACCCCATTGCCATGCTGAAGAAACAACTGGAGGAGAGGGAGAAACAGCTGGCGGCAGAGCAAGAGGATGCTACTGCGGCAAAGAACCGTCTCAGAGAACTTACCAAGGTTAGACGTACAAGTGTCTCTCACATCTGTAAAGCTGCAGAGGGTGCCATACTCCTGCCACAACACATCATCTGGTCTATAGCCATGCTGGCATCCCTTTGAGACTCTTAATACGCATAGCATGAAAAAATAATATTCTAGTTAGGCAAAAAGTGTAGTTTGGCCTGAAGGTGGCAGCGGAGGGAAACGCCATGTCATTGAACATGAACAACATTTGGATTGCAGTCCTCTTTATCTTTTGTCCTGAAGGTGGCACTAGAGGAAAGTTAACAAGGTGACTGTAATACACAGGCCACATCTATTAAGAAGCATTAAGGGGCTCACTCAATTTCAATGTTAAGTATCTCATGTATTATCTATGTCAGCCTATGGGTGGCAGTACATGAAAGGGTCTATTGTTCACAGAAGCATTTTTTACATTTATGTGTCATCATGTTGGCACTAGAGGAAACAATATCTGAAATGGCTCTTTCTTTGCTTTTTAGCCACAGACACAATGCACTGAATCTGAATTTGATCTGGTTTTTCAGGAGCTGTCTGCTGAGAAGTCCAAGGTGACCAGTGTGGAGACGAGGCTGAGTTCCCAGCTGAGTAAGAGGGAGCAAGAAATGATCGCTCTGCAAGCACGCATGCAGGCCAGTTACCAGGACCATGTAGCACAGACCCAGGGGCTCAATGCAAAGGTCAGTTCTCTCATACACAAATGCTACAGTTTCTTAATTCAGATGAGTACATTTGAGTTTGCTTTTTTCCCTTTTATTGCCGTCCTGGCTTCTATTTGGAAATGAAAATGCATTTTGCCCTCTTTTATAATTTAGTTGTCTTGACGATGATTTAGAGCAGCTGTCCAAGATGTGAGAGTCCAACATGGCTGGTTTAACTTTTAAAAAACTTTAAAATAATTTTACAGATCGTCAGCCTGCAGGACCAGCTGGAAAAGGGCCCCAATGCCCAGCTGGCTCGTCTACAGCAGGAGAACTCCATTCTCCGTGACGCCCTCAACCAAGCCACTAGTCAGGCTGAGAGCAAGTGAGTGTTTCCCTGTAACAGTAAATGAGAAACCCATAGTGACTTGCATTTTACCTGTTACTACTGATACTAATTAAAGTGATAATTACAGTACAGTGTGTACAAATTCAAAGGCTCATATGTTTATGAGACAATTGTCCTGACTCTCCCTGTGTCTCTCCTCTGTGTCTTTCATTCTGTCCTCAGGCAAAATGCGGAGCTGGCCAAGTTGCGTCAGGAATGCACCAAGTTAACCAAGGATCTCGGAGAGAAGACAGAAGCTCTGCTTGCTGATGACCACGTCAGGAAAGGGCTGGAAGCCAAGGTCTCCACTACAGAGAAGCAGCTCTCCCTGCTGCAGGTTGGCCTGGCCTGTGGGAACACCACATCATCTCTATTATGAATTACGTCGGACGCGATCAAGTTTCCACACGGAAACAAATTTATTCCATCTTTTTTGCTGTTTCTTGTTGGAGCAGCCAGTTAATCACAGCATCTCTTCAAAAAGCAAGCGTAGACCTTTCCCACCTTTACACCAACCCTCTAATGTTGTTGAAGTTTAATTGCCTTGTAATCACGTAGCCGAGGGCTGGGCTGGAATGTAGCCACACGATAATGGGGCTGCAGGGAAAATGTGTCTCAGCAGCACCAGCTGGAATGTGTGCGTGTCTGAGCACCTCAAGCCGTCTGTAAACGGGCTGTGAAAGACCAGGATCGGTCTTCTGGTATTTACGACACATGACTTACATCCCTGTCTTACATTATCTGTTAATTTGCTGTTCTATATATATATAAATATACCATCAGCCAACACAGTCACTCACTGACGGAATGCTGTTGGTTTGAACTATTACGGGTTACGTGGAGCAAGTGAGTCGGCACGTCCTGACAGTCAAGTGTGCATTCAGTTAAATCATTTGCTAACAGTTTAAGGTCTTCAAACATGTTATGCAATAGCTCAGGCTGTCAGTCAATATACAGTAGACAAATAATGCATCATTTCTAATTTCTTTGACTTGAGATGAGTTTCGCTCCTCGTGTGAAATGTGTTGTTGGACTATCAGCCTTCTGTTGTCATCAACTATCAATGAACTGCTTTGTCATAGAAGCACAGGCAGGCTAATCATCTATAATTCCCTTCCTGTTCAAAGAACTTCTTACAAGACACTTCCTTTAAAAAAAAAATTAAAAAAAAATCCCAAACATATTCTTGATAAAATGTCAATTTTAATTTTCTTGTTACTCAACCTCAAACCAAATTATATTGTGATTGTGGATTATCTGTGAATATTCTATTTAATCTTTTTCTCTGAATGTGTCGCAATATATTTCAACAGAAAAGCACTGATATAGTGAATCAATGCTGTCAAGTAAGATTATTTTGTGAATCTTTGCCGCCCCCTGCTGTTTGACACATCTTCATCAATGTTGTTGTCAGGCCAGCCATGGTGAGAGTGAGCAGGCGTTGCAGAGGAGATTGGAGGAGGTGTGCGAGGAGCTCAGAGCCACACAGAGTAGAACCAACAGCCTGCAGGCCTCTTTGGACAATGCCCAGCAGGACAACAGCGCAATCGCAGGTAAGAGAATGGAGGAGCGATGTCTAAATGGTTACCAGGTGTCAAGGCTTAGGAGTTGGCATCTTGATGGTGAAAAAGAAACATGAGAACCAGTGGCTATATCACAGAATATAAAATATGGATCAAGTTGTGAGTGCTGTGATTTGTCCCGGCAGAGGTTCAGGTGCGTATTGGGGGACTGGAGGCTGAGATCACTGAGCGCTCTGCTCAGGTGGAAGCGCTCACCGCCCAGCTGGAGGAGACACAGGCAGAGAAAAGCCAGCTCGTGCAGCAGGTGGCCTCCATCAACTCACTGCTGGAGGCCAATCAGACCAAAAAAGAGGAGGATAACGATCAGGTAGGACAATACTCTCTCATTTCTGAAATAGCCACAGACGCTTGACCACGCAGTCACCCCTAAGGATGTTTTGTTATGTCTGATTCGACAGGTGAATGCTGCAGAGGTGGAACAGCTAAAGCTCAGGTAAGTGTGTGAGCCTCCTTTCTTCAGAGCCAACATCATATCCAGAGCTGTTCCTTGTATTGATTGAAATGCTCTGCCCCCCTCTGCAGCCTTCAGGAGAGAGACAACCAGTTGAACACTCTTCAAGAGGAACTGAAGCAACTGCAGGTGAAGCAGGAAGCTGCTGTAAGTGTTTCAAACATCGGTTGTTGGATCTACTATCAAATAAAATCACTTCTCCATTATTCAGGAGAAATATATATATTTTTAGGGCTGTCAATCGATTAAATAGTTAATCATTATTAATCGTAGTATTTAATACTCTTATCAACATGGGAGTGGGCAAATATGCTTGCTTTATGCAAATGTATGTATATATTTATTATTGGAAATCAATTAACAACACAAAACCCCGTTATTATCGTGTTAACTTTATCAGCCCTAATATTTTTTTAATCATCCAAATCTGCAGAGTGGCACTGCTAATCCCAAATAATCTATTGTTTTAACAGGAGAACACTATTGTTGGGCTAGAGCAAAGAAATAAGAGGTATGGTGTTTTTTTTACTATCCATGTATTTGACTCAAATCTTAATGTATTTTCCACACTGTTGCTCTTTGCTTATTTATAGCTAATCCGAATTGTGTCCCTTTTTCTTTTTTTTTAGTGAGGATGCCGGCCTCATCACATCGCTTCAGGATGAGCTTAAAAACCTCAAAGAAGAAATGGTGCAACTTAACAGCACACCAGTAAGTGTGCTTCTCGATGTGTTGCTCGATTCTTCCTCTAGAGCTGCCCTGGAGAACAGAAAAAAAAATGATCTCAGTGAGTGACTCATTTGCATGTCCATTCTGTTTCAGCAACCAGATAGCTCCACAGAGCTGGAACTACTAAAGAGCAGGTAAAATAATCTTGTTGAATGAAAAAAAGATCAGTCTCACATATTGTCAGGTCTGTTGTAGATATCAGTTTTGACTATGTTGTGTTTTTTTTGGCTAGCATGACTGAGAAGGATGCCCTTGTCTCATCGCTACAAGAGGAGCTGAGAGAAGTGAGAGAAAGGACGACCACTGATGCGGTAAGGCTCTCTTTACACACTCAATTGAGCCGGTTTTCCTCTTAATCACCTTCCTGATTATGACATCGGTTGTTTTAGCAGAGCGTTACGGCGGAACTGACAGCTTTTCAATCTGAAACCAAAGAAGCTCTCCAGACGCTCTTCCCACAGATACCCGTAGAGACGGAGCAGGTAGGAAAAACACATTTCTCAAGAGGATTTGCTGAATGATCTTTTATTCTGACGGTCATTATTCTTGCATTATAATGTGCACATGAATGATTTATGTCTGCTTTTTCTCCTCACTTAGTCCAAATGGTTACAAGTATTTACGCAGAAAGCTCAGGAAGCTCTCAGCCAACAGAGCCAGGAGTCTCAGTCAAGCACAGCGTCGCCTGTAAGCCACAATTTTATACACTTGCTTAGGATATCCTGGTTTGAATTAGCCCAGCAGAAGACGTTCTGAATGTGTTTGTCCTCGTCTCAGGAGCTGCTGGAGAAACTGAAGGAGGCCGAGGAGAGCCATGGCTCACTGCAGGCTGAATGTGACCAGTACAGGATAGTCCTGGCTGAAACAGTAAGTGATTGGGGAAACTGAGTCCTGTGAATATGGGGTAAATTTTCTACAGCTCATTTAATCCCGTTTCCCTTCTCCTTTAGGAAGGAATGCTGAAACATCTGCAGATGAGTGTGGAGGAGGAAGAGGTGGTATGGAAGTCCAAGATGGCTGACTCAGAGGAACAGCTGAGGGTGGTAAGTTATAAGACCTCCTTGAAATCAATAAGAGTTTTTTCACCATGTGTGGGTACCCCTTCCTCACAATAGTCCCTCTCACACATTACCAGGCTTCGGAGAAGGTCAGCAAGCTGGAGGCAGAAAACCAAAGTGCAGAGCAGGTGAGGATTTTTCCCCGCACACAGTTTAAATTGATGTAAGCTAGCAGGTTAGAAATGTGTGCGGCTACGTAAACCAGTTTATTTTGGTTCTCCCTGCAGTTGAAGGAGCAGATGATGCTTTTGGAAGCCCAGCTGGAGAAGCAGTCAGACAACCAGGGGACCTCAGAGGAGATGGAGCAGGTTAGTGTTGTAGTTTTATTAGATCTGTCAATCGATCACAAATTAATCACACATTTTTATCTGTTTAAAATGTAGCTTAAAGGGAGATTTGTCAAGTATTTAGTACTCTTATCAACATGGGAGTGGGCTTGCTTTATGCAAAAGTATGTATGTATTTATTATTGGAAATCATTAACAACACAAAACAATGACAAATATTGTCAGGAAACCCTCACAGGTACTGCATTTAGCATACAATCATAACATGGCAAACTCAAGCCCAACAGGCAACAACAACTGTCAGTGTGCTGACTATGACTTATAAATCATAAAGTGGGCATGTCTGTAAAGGGGAGACTCGTCGGTACCCATAGAACCCATTTTCATTCTTGATATTCATATCATGAGGTCAGAGGTCAAGGGACCCCTTTGAAAATGAAATTGAAAATGTAGCATAAGTTTGGAGCGTTATTTAACCTCCTTTGCGACAAGCTAGTATGAAATGGTTCGTACCAATGACTTCACTCTGAGCCCACTACAATCTAAAAATCCTAAATTGTGGTAATGTTTGACAGCCCTAATTTCTATGAGCAAGTTCCCCTATTAAGGAGGTGGCCTTGTATATTATTTGCATTTTTAATTTTCTTGCATTTCAAACATTTTTACTCCAACATTATTTCAGGGTAATTTTCCACCTTTTTATTGATTTAATAATATTGTCTTTTAAAGTTTTGTTTAATTAATGAAAAATTATTGAAATACCAAAAGAATTAGCAATCTACACTTGATTTAACTCTGTGTGGGGGTTGTTTTTATGAAATCCTAGGTATCAACCTCTCGTGATGCTTTTAAAACTAAACCTGTCTGACATCTGTTCATGTCTCCGCTGTACTCTGTGTTCAGCTGAAGCTGCAGCTGTCGGAGTATCAGAGCCAGCTGGATTTGGCCCAGAAGGAGGCCCAGGCGCACAAGGAGGAGCTTGCACAGGTGACTTTACTGACATAACATACTTCCCCGTCATCCAGGCGACAATATTTACACAGTCATTCCTCAGTGTAACTGAGGTGAGAGGGGAGACATGTTATTTATGAGATGTCAAGGAATTTGTGGAAATGCCTCTTTAACCTACACAACCATCAAGGTGTCGGTGACGTGTGACACAAAGGGGATTCACGGACGGGAGTTTATGTAACCAGTGCCGGCTTCCTGTTTCAGGTCACAGAGCAGCTGGGCGAGATCACGATGCGGGTTCAGCGAGAACAGAATGGCCCAGCTGAGGCTCAACCCAGTCAGGTCAGGGTGCAAAGATCACAGGGCACCCTTCACTTCCTGTCAGAGAGTACTGGACAGTGACTAGGACACTTCTTCTAAGATCTAAGATTTGTTTTTACTTTACTTCTCAAATGAGCCTCAATTTAGTATAAAATCCCAAAGATAAGTTATGGATTTGTTACTCTGTAATTCTTCTTCTTTGTGATCTGGCTCAACACGTCATCAAACCCGTGTTCTGAATCGAGGATGTGGCCACAGTACACAGATACTGAGTGACGCATGACACTGGCAAAAAGCCGTATTTCCAGTCTGTCCAGTATTCCTCTGACACACCTCTAACCACTGTTTGCACTGACTGAGTGGAAATAACTCTAACCTAACCTCTCTGACTCTAACCTCTGCTTCTCTCACCTTTTTCAGCATGCTCACTCCTCCTTTTGTTTTCAGATATTTGTTTGTACGATTCTTAACATCAACAGAAAGTTTGTGTTTGACTTTCACCTGAGAGGCAACTAACTTGGCACACAGGTCGAGCAGCTTTTGTGCGTGTGGGTGTGTCGTGCTGCTGCTTTGTCACAAGAATGATCCCACAGACAAGGATGTGTAGGCCATTTGTCTGTGCGAGTGATATTTATTGTTTGTCTTCGTTCAGTTCCAGAACGAGTTGAGTCAGACGACTGAGAAGCTGCACGGGGAAGCGGCTCAGAGACAGCAGCTTTCTGAAGAATTTCAGCAGGTAGCGGCCATTGTTGATGCACCCTTTTTAAATCGTGTCATGCCAGAGGGTGACTAGTAAACTCCCAGTGGATAACATCAGTGTGTGTTGTCAACTTCTAGGCCCAGAAGACTATAACAGAACTTCAGGCTCAGTTGGATCTTCTGAACGTTTCTGCAGAGTCACCACAAGCTGACACAGAAGATGTTGCGCAGCTCAAGGTGCGGTAACAAAACGTCACCCAGAATCCAAACGTTAACTGTGATTAATGCTTTTATTTTTATGAATCTCATAACTTGCAGAGTATCTCAGATTGACAGGCGGTCCCGGGAACGAAACGTACACATCGGCTTCATAGTTTAACACTGTGATTCAATAATGTATTGGAAGTTGTCATTGAACAGAGCTTTTATTTCCTCCAGCAGTTTTGAAGTCTCTAAAGCACTTGTCCTCAATTATTTTACAATTATTTTTTTGCTAAGAGACAACTCAACAAATTAGCTTACAATATGTATTTATCACACACAAAAATACATGTCAGTGTATTATGGATGGTTTAACAGCAGACGTTGATCTGGCACATTATAATTGTGCGGCAGCAATTCAAATGACCTGAGTAGTGTCCGAAAGTGTGTTTTCATTTTGCCATTGAACTCAATATATAGTCCTCTACATAGAACACCCTAGATAGTGAGTAGGGAGTAATGAATGATTTCGGACACAGCCCATGTGTTATTTATTTAATATTGAACACTTTAGATCTCCATATTGAGTCTCCCCTTTGCTCGGTGCTTTGAAGTAATGTTTGCTGTTGGAACAGGAGCGCCTGGAGAAGGAGAAGAAGCTGTCCAAAGACCTGGGCCAGGCAGCCACCAAGCTTCAGCAGCTTCTCAAAGCCACTCAGGAGCAGCTGACCAAAGAGAGAGACACAGTGAGAACACTACAGGAGCACCTGGAAGGAAAGGTGAAACAACCAATGTGGAAAGACGAGGGCTGTCAGAGTTAACCCGATAACAACACGTTAAGGCAAATTTGTTTGAACACCATTAATTTATTTAACGCTTTAACTTAATCGATCTTTCACAGGTTGTAGCGGGCTCAGTTTTAAAATTAGTGAAGATACTGGCATCATATGAAAGTAGAACAACTAAAGAATCCAGTGGTACCAACCATGTCATACTAGCTCGTGCCCACTTAATGATAATCACATGTTGTTTTGGTCAAGTCAGCACACTGACACACTGACATCGGAGTATTAGATACTTGACAAATCTAAAAACGTGTGATTTATTTGCGATTAATCGCGATTAAATATTTTAATCGATCGACAGCCCTAGGTAAGACTACACATAAACACTGGTAAGTTCAAATTGTCTTAGTATGCTTGTCAATTCTGACTCTATATTTCTGTTTTCAAGGGAGAATACGTGGAGCTGAAGGAAGGAACATCCGTCTGAGAGGAAATTGACCGCAGACACTACAACAAAAAAACTGCCAAATATGCCTTATGATTACCATAGTTATGCATTCCAAAACTATTTCTTTCTTGTACTGTAGTTTGATTGCATTTGTTGCAACTGTAGGAATCAAATGTATGATATTATGAGCATTTTCAAAGTAAGATCAGTGGAGATGATCCTGCTACAATCTTTATTGAAACCCACATTCCATCAACAATTCTGGCTATGTCAGAAGTTATTTATCCCCCTGCCTTATATTCCAGACATTTCCCCATAGTTCAGTGTTAAAAAGGGAAACCGATTGTACGTCAAACGTACATCAACCTGTGCAATTACTTTGTATGTCTTTTCTATGTGGTTGAATGATGGGAACATTTTTATGGTTCAGTGTTTCATTACCTTTTGGGCCTGCTTTCCTCTGTAGCCGGCTGCCAATTACACGCATCAAATTTGTATGAATGAATAAACTACAGTGTAGCTCTATATAATTCCTGTTCAGTGTCTGTGTCGCAAGTTACTGTAAAAGTTGGTCACTGTGTATTTTGACATAGTTTCAGATCCGGTGTGAATCAATCAAATGGGAAATCTGCAAGTATGCACATACTGTACTACTGTACATCTGACTCATGACACTTAAAGGGGAACTATGTCCATTTTCAAAAAACATTTTTTAGGCGTTCCAGCCGACAGGATGGCACAGATGATCAAGGCAGCACCTTTCTGCCTTGTTAGCATTGTGACCCACACAGACCTCTGCTAGCAAACAAACGTTACCTGTCTCGGAGCTTTCAAATAAATCTTTATTGACGGGACGTGTTTTTTTTTTTTTTTTTCTATTTTACACGTACAGTATAAAGGTCGTGGCTGACGATCGGACCGTACAGTGTGAGCACATAAACCCTGAGCTTTGGCTTTACATCGCAAACAATCTACTCGTACAGTATGAGTAGGAGTTACACAACATTTCTAAAATCGTAGTGTATGCCCAGCCTAATAGATTGACTTTTTTTCTTTTTTGGAAAGACCGATGTGCTTATTCACTTTCTTCGCACGAGTCAAATAAGAAGATAGCCAGATGACCAGGTTTTAAGGTGTAGCTTGGTTTAAACTAAACACTGAAAGTGATGCTGTCAATAATAAACTTGTATATTGGAAATATAGTAAAATCTTATGGGACTATAAAAATGTTTTTTAACAAACAGGATAGCTTTAGTTTTTAGTTAATGAAATTTGCAGTTGAATCAAATTATTTAATTTGGGTATAAAAAAAGAACATTTGATGGTTCCACAAAATCAGTCTACCATTCATCGTCTATGAAGCAACTCCAGACTTTATACCCGATGACATCACAAGTTTGAGACAATTATTTCTCGTGTTTCTGGCTTTGAGAGAGAGCTGCAGCTCATGTTCACAAATATTGATTGAACTTTACTAAACCATGGAAATAACATATTGGATTTCTTAATTTAGGTGGTGTTCCCCTTTAAAGATTTAACACAGCTGGCTCAGGCGGACTATTAAAACTTAAACCACCCTGCCAGGGTGAAAAGCTGTTGCAGCTCTTCTGTGTAGAGATCAGTCTTTGGTTTCTTACAGGAAGTATTACTGCGTGGCAGCAAGATTGAGAGTTATAAATTCATTGTAGCTTAAAGTAAACGAAAGTTAGCTTCTGTAAAAAAAATAAATAAATAAAAAATAAATAAATGTAGTAATAGCTAGGCATTCGCTGCTGTGGGTTTTATGCCTCTTCAGGCACTGTATATTATTAATTTTTTTTTTTGTTATGTTGTATAGTCTTAATTGTGCAAAACAAATCAATACGTCACGACGCAAAGCATCACGGGATACCAGACTGGTTGCTAGCCAACAGTAACCATGGAAGCAGTAACCGGCGCCCTTTATCGTTTATTTTAAAATGTCACAAAAGTGTATATTATTATTATTGTGGTGCTATGTAACAATAATAAAGCATTCGCTGCTGTTGTTTTTATGTAAAAAAAAAAAAAAAGTCAAATTAAAAAAAGTAAACGAAAGTTAGCTCCTCTAAAAAAACAAAAAAAAACAAATAAATAAATAAATACATAAAAGTAACAATAGCAAAGCATTCGCTGCTGTGTTTTTTTTGCCTCTTCCTGCACTGTATATTATTCATTTATTTATTTTGACACAGTGAGGTTCAGGTTGCATTAATTGTTACAGACACAAGGAAGTATATTACAAAATGGAGTTGGTTAACAACAACAGCCACGTATGGGATTGTTACGGGCATGAGCTCTATCATCCTCCCCTCCCCCCATCAACACACCCTCACTACTAGCTCCCTGAATAGAAAGACAAGATAGTGGGTGGGTGAGCAAAACAAGCCAACCTAAACAGAAATTGAACTTTATTTTATCCTTAATTCACTGTGGTTAAGTTGAAAAATCAAACAAATCTGCCAGGTAGCGAGCCCATTGTCACACACGTGACGTCACATTATTGATACATACAGGAACGTGTCCGGAGGGCGGGAACGACCTTCCTCAACGTGCCAACATGTTCATTTGGCTTGAATTAGAGCTTTAAATGCACTATTGAGACGATTCAAGTAGGATGATGATGATGATGATGATGATGAGGCTAACAATTCAGCAAGCTTGCAAGTGGGTAACATAATGCTGTAAATGCAAAGGCATAATGACAGAGGATAAAAGATGAGGTCGTTGGGAATATCAACATTTTCCTCAGACCTATTATAAAATTACCAAGAAAAACAATATACGAATAAAATTAAAATATATTAACTTATTATGTACCGAAAAATGAACTTCAGTAGGCTCCGCCAT
Source organism: Sebastes fasciatus (assembly GCF_043250625.1). Lineage (NCBI taxonomy): Eukaryota > Metazoa > Chordata > Actinopteri > Perciformes > Sebastidae > Sebastes > Sebastes fasciatus. The sequence goes on along the minus strand of NC_133803.1, from coordinate 19,520,024 downwards.
TCCTGACAACATCTCATATGGGCTCTTCTCGTAAACAAAATGTATATATACATGTATATATCTATATGTATATATAGATATATACATATATCTATATATACATATGTATACATATATACATATGTATATATACATATGTATATATGTATACATATATATGTATGTATATATATATACATACATATATACGTATACAGTATATATATATGTACAGTATATATATATACATACAATATATATATAGTGTGTATATATATATACTGTATGTATATATATATATACTGTATATACACTGTATATATATATATACATAGTGTATATATATATATATTTTTATATATATATTACACGGCTTTGTTGAATACTTGATTCTGATTGGTCAATCACAGCGTTCTGCTGTCTGTTACTTCTTTGTAGCAGTTCTGATGTCAGTCTCTGGCAGACCGTTTTTTTGTGAAATAATTGATTTCTTAAGTAGCCGCGTAATAAGCGGGATAATGTACAGCTAGTGGGTCATTGTTGTGAAATAACCCCCTTCGCCCTGTCAGGGTTTATTTCACAACAATGACAGGCTCGCTGTACATTATCCCTTATTTATTATGGTGGCCATGGGTTAACATGGGTTATTATTTACTCTCTTTCTGAGAGTTGGATGAAAAGATTGATATCACTTTCATGTCTTTATGATAATTAAACTACAGCCAGTAGCCAAAAGCAAAATCCACCTAAAGCTCACTAATGAGCAGATTATATCTTTCTTTTTTTTTTATCCATACAAAAATTAAAGTGTAAAAATAACATTTTGTTGTTTCATGATGGGTTATATACATCCATGGGTTATACAGTACTGGACCAGTAACCAGATGGAGTCTCTGCTGGTTGCCTGGCAAGCGGATTTTGCCACCTTTGGACAGAGCCAGGCTAGCTGTTTCTAGTCTTTATGCTAAACTAAGCTAAGCCAACTGGCTGCTAGCTCCAGCTACATATTTAGAAAACAGATTTAATGTGTAGTATCAATCTTCTCATTTGACTCACGCCAAGAAAGTGAATAAGCACACCGGTCTTTAAAAAAAAAAAGTCAAACTATTCATTTAAACTGTTAATGCTGGTTGTGTTGCAGGTGTGAAATACAGCATGAATACAAAATCTGTGTGAAAGTGCAGTTTTATTTATGGTATTCATATATCATTAAGTCCATAAACATGGCTGCAGTGATGGAAAATGAATTAAGAGTAAAATGAGTTAAATATTTTTTTTCAACTGCAAATTTCATTAAATAAAAACTAAAGCAATCCTACTGTTTGTTAAAAAAACATTTTTATAGTCCCATAAGATTTTACTATATTTCCAATATACAAGTTTATTATGGACAGCATCACTTTCAGTGTTTAGTTTAAACCAAGCTACACCTTAAAACCTGGTCCAGGCTGAGTCTGGCCTCCTGAGCCTGACAGGCCTCAGGTTTTCTAAAGGGAGGGACAATCCAGGTGCTTAGGCCAACCCCCAGCTACCTGTTAAGTATAGCCTTCGTCCATATTTGCTTTAAGTGGGGAAAAAAAGAAAAAAACAGCACACACTTGCTTGCATCGGATTTATTTGAATACTTAGACAGAACAACAACTGTTGCATGTTCGGCAAAACTTTGTTTCTTTGTAAAAGTTGTGCCATTTATAGGTGTTCAAAGTGTAACAGTCTAGAAAAGCAGGTTTATGTCAAAACTCACAGGCCCAGTCATGTTGACCTAGTAAACTCCAGTAGGATGTCCATTAAGATATTTTACAGGATATAGTTGTATGCAGTGAACATACACACAAGGAAGACAAATGGACTGGCGTATGCTGGTATTCAAACAGTACATATGAAAATAAAAAACACAAATTACTGATTTGAGAAATATAAAATGTACCATGCACCAAGAGTCAAGTGACAGACAATAGAATTATTAATGTATGGATATGTCTACGAATGAATACATCTGAACAAGACTGATTTCACAGCCAAACTGGACAGCTTAGTATGGCACAAACATCATGGGTTTATGTTGCAGGAATAGAATACCATTCAGAGCCCAAACCTTCCCTTTAATCTTTGTGGAAAAGCTCTATTTACACAGCTGGCCCTCAAGTGAAATTACGTCTTTTCCAAGTTTGTCCAGAAAGCATTCCCTGTCAAAATCTGTTGGGTCATTTACCTGCAGGTTATGCTTGACACCTGTTGAAGAAATAAGAGTTACATAAAGAGAGGGAACACCATTCAACTTGAACTCTAATATCTAGGAAAGTCTAATTTAATGTGATGAAAAAAATTGAACAAAGCTGAAAAAAAACCTTACCATCTATGATCGGGCCCAAAGCACCTTTCGAGCTGGAGTAAAGCATTCGGTCTGCGATTTTTGCACTCCCAGGCGCCCTGATGGGAAGAGAAATCATTATCTTAATAGACTGAAATATTCACACACACAAGAATATGTACAGTATCCTCAGAATAAGATTATCTCTTAAATACATGTGAGGATTTTACCAAGATTATATTGCTAGTCCTGCTCTACAGTCAGTTGAGGAAGCAGATGGAAAAATAAATGTAAGAGTAATTATGCTTCAATTGAAATACAATGACTTACCACAGCACAAAGACCAGTTCCTCTTTTTTACTGGATTCCTCGCAGTCGTAGTGGCAGTCATATATAAAGTAGCGGGACGAATCTTTGTATTCCCTATGCAGCGCGTCCTGGAAGACCTGGAAGACATCCTGGCCTTCAACCTCTTTTTGCGTCCAAGTTCTCTCCACACTAATGAGACCATCAATTTTAAGTGACACCAATCTTATACGTTCCGCCTGGTCATCACCACATTTCACTACTTTCATCTTTTGGAATACATCCTTCACACAGTCAGCGGCTTTTGCTCCAGACGTCTGTTTTGAGAAAACACAAAACATATTGGTATTTAGTACAAAAAAAACAAACAACCCACAGACAATCGAAACCTGTTGTCACATTCAAAATGTATCCACACATTTTAAGTTACATAATGACAAATCATAACACACAAAGACAAAAATGGAGTTAGCCTACAATTGCATCTTACGGTTTTAACTTGCATAAGATTTTGTATTTTGAATGACGATAAGAACCATATGTCTTAAGAGTAGATGCAAATGGTTGAATTTCATTCAAATAAAATTACATTTTCTTCTCCCTTATTTTAAAATCATGGGATTTAGTAAATTCAGCACCCAGTCTAATTTGCCAGTTTAGTGTACAGATCCTTGTAAAATGGGAGATGATAAAAGACCATCACAGTCTGAGCACTTTTGATGGGATTTGGGACTTGACTCATATTTTGAGCGGAGGTGTTCACTTGTATTTTAGTTTTGAGACAGAAAGAACTGAAAAGATTTAGAAACAGGTAGTTCTTCAAAACTTTGGAGAGAAGTGTTATCAAAGCAATTCAATGTGCACAGCTTTTCAGCAGTAACATGCCATGGGTGTAGCTTCCCTATGAATACTCAAGGCCTTGGCTCTGTCACATTCCAGTCATTGTGGAACAAGTTAGCACAAGAAAGACCGCCCCAAGGGATTCTCCCAGAACAAGTTTGAAGCACGAACAAAGCTCCCTCCATTTTGGAGGCAAAACCACACCTTGTACAAGCCCTTTCAGACACTAAACTCGCTTTTCACTCAGCACACCATGTCCTCAAAGAAACACCAAATGAAAATCGTACACTCTTAGATATAATGACAACCAGGCTTCACTGAGTTTACACAGTTTTTATGTTGTTAAAATGAGGATTTAGCACTTCAAAGTTTCATCAACTCTCTACATTACATGTCCTGCAGGGCACACAAACCACAAAGAAGAACAACTGCCAAAGCACAAGTCATTCCAGACAAAGTCTTTGTGAAAGCTACTCACCATTTTGTTTCTGATGTGTGATGAAACAGGCAGCAGAGAAAAAATGGCAGCAGTAGTCAAAATGCTGAAGGGTTATATTAAGGAAAGAGAGCAGGTTGACTCATAGAGGAGGAGTCGGGGTAAATGAGCACACCTCCAAATGAAGGCCCACCCAGTCTTCCCAGGTGTGACAGTTTCAGCTGCAACCTCAGCATTTGCATTTAATCACATTACATTTAAAGCCTAAATCACAATGGATTTATGTGTTTCATTGTCTGGCACAATATAAACATTTTTTCTCACCTTTTCCAACATTAAGTTTGGTGGAGGTTGAGCTCTACCTTTTCAGGTAAAAACCCCAGGTGAGCTTGAGCCAGTCATTGGTGGGAGTGGCACATAACGCCCTTATAAGGAGAACAAACCTGTCCACATATTTAGCTCATCTGCTGTTGAGATGTAGCTCAGTGGCCTTATAAGGTAAAAGACAGGATGAGTGTGCACAGGTTGTGTCAAAAGAATTTATCCATCGACCTGCAAGATGTTACACCGCCCATCAGATTCCAATAGTCATAGATGTGCAAAAACATGTTTGCTTTCAATCCACTCCCAGACTAAACACAGCAAACATTATTCACTAACGGGAGAAATCTGGACAATATGAACTTCAAGTGTACATTTTCTTTTGTCAACTCAGTTTCAGTCGCGTTCTGTGTGAAGACTGGTGAGTCAATGCAGTTTATATGATTCACAAAAAGTGTCTCTGGTGCAAATTAGTGTGCAGACTCAGTGCCAGGCCTGTTTTTCTCTCTGATTCAGAGCCCCAAATTCACATATAAAAGGAGCATAATTATATGTTCATATAAGTGCAAGGTTATTGTAAAACTGCATTCATTCAAAGAGTAAATAGACAAGGGTCTGATCCCAGGTAAAAAAAACAAAAAACAAAACATGAAACAAGGAAGAAAATGCATTTACACAGGGCCTCTTGAAAATATATATGATAATGTTTGTCTTTAGAATAATAAAACCTAGAATTTCTTTGTAGTCCAGGGGTGTAGCTAGGAATTATAGGGGCCCAGTTCACAGGGGGGGAACCTTGGCCCCCTGCCCCTTTCCTATGGTCCCACGCCATGTCTTTTCCAGTGGTGGCAAGTAACTAAGTACATTTGCTCAAACACTATGCTTAAAAGCCCCCTCCAGTGTATTTTGGCATTTCTATGATAATTCCTATTTATCTGAGTCATTTCCTGGTTAAGTTCATTACCCACACTGTTTGCCAATTTTTTTTGACATGTAACTTAATTTTGTGCTCAAAGTTAAAAAAAAAAAGAGAAAGAAGGTTGTTGGTAAAATGGGTATATGACGTATGACTATAGTAGAAGCTGCAGGTCATACAGTACGTCACACTCATGTTTGCGTCAGTTTGACATTCTAGGTGGAAACTTGTTGCATTAGCTAAGTGAGGATTTTCATTTTATTTGTAGTTTCCTCCACCTTAGTTTAGTGTGTTTAGTTTCACAATGGCTTTTGTGTGTGTGGTGAACGGGTGCAATCAATGCAGTGGATTTCACAAAATCCTACCGGCAGAATTAACACAACACACTGACTGTCTCTCTCACTCGCTCTCTTCTTTACCGTTTCCTGCTGGGGATAAATTAACGGAAAGCAGCCGATGCCATTTTGGAGGTTTGCGGGCCTCTAGTAGGTCTGGACGATGGGGAGCGCACAACTTTCAGCCCCAAAAAAAACAAGAGAAAAGCCCTGTTAGAGAAATAAACGAATCACAGTGCAGCCCGGTGCGGTGTCGATGCTGGAGCTGAGGCGAAAGCGGACGGTGCTGGTGGACGGTGCACCTCCAAAACATCCTGAAACTGCATTTCAAACGGCGAACCACGGCAACATGTCTCTCCGTCCTCCGGTGCGCTGTGACCGGCGTGCTTAGTGTGGCGGTGCGGCGGTGCGATGGTGAGGCTCCTCAGTGCAGCAGCAGTCAGACGGCCGCCTCGTCAGGAGGAGACGGTAAAGAAGAGAGCAAGAGAGTTGGTCTGTTTCTTGTCTCATTTGTGGTCTGATAAACAGTAAATTCATCTAAACTGGATGCTTTTAGTTTACTTTTTATGTACTTATCAGAGATATACTAAATTAATAATACAAAATTATACTCAAGTATACTTAGCTAATACCGACAAGTATACAGAAAAGTCTAAGTGTACTTGGCAAGTATATAGAAAGGTCCAAGTCGACTTGGCTTACACTGAAAAGTTTACAGAAAAGTATAAATATATTTGGCTAAGTACTATAAGTTCACTTAAAGCAAACGTACAAGTATACTTGCAGTAAAAACTATAAACTAGTAGTTTACGAGAGTATACTTTAAAGCGTACTTTCAACAACTAAAAAGTGGGCTACAAGTATATAACTATTAAACTAACAGTGTACCTATAAGTTCACTTGTAGTATAGTTCATATTGTAGTTGCAGTACAAAATACAACTTGGATGTAAACTAATTGTGTACTCAAAGTTTACTACTCTTACATTTAAAGTATTCTTAAAAGTATACTTTTATAAACTAAAAAGTGGGCCAATTTAGTCCCAAGAAGGATTGAAGTAATACACTTACAAGTATACTACTAGTACATTAATATTAGTATACTTATTACATAAAGTATATATACTAATATACTTAGGATTATACTTGAACTATATAGTTTACTTCATAAAATAAACTTGAAGTATACTCCTTTTTTGTAAGGGTATCCAGCTAAAATAAGCCCCACCTTTACCAGCTGCTGTGATCTACACATTAATGCATAAATAGTCAAAATCCAATTATATAAATATCTGTTCTGCATAACTGTTAGAACTACCGTTAAATATACATAAATACTAGGAAAATACAGTACGTCAGTCAGATACAAAAACTTGCGAGTAAAGAGTTTAGAATATTTAGGGATTACACAGACACAAGGGATTTCCTCTGCACTCTTGTGAGGCAAAATCCAAAATATGCAATGCAATGCTGTCGTCTGTTGTAACATCACGCTTTTGTTGGAGGCACTAAATGAAAAATACTACAACTACCAATGACAAAAAAAAGTTATTTCCTGTGTGAACTACTGAACTGGCTTCTTGGCAAATGACATCATAATATCCTTCGTCTTTTTTTAGATGATACAGTATGTCCTTTTTTTCAAAACTCTGCTTTGCACAATAAACCCTTCCTCGACAGTGACTATTTTTAAATACAGATTCCCTGTTTCAGCATCACAGTGGCTTTGCTTCCTCTGTGTGGATCAGTGGTTTACAGAGAGTCAGAGTCCCGTCCCACATCCGGACAAGCTTCTGTTCCCAAAAAGCAGAGTGGTAAAAATGTCAGCACATGTCATAGCTTGCCTGCTAACACCCACATTACAAGCACTGGAATCTGTGAGTTGTAAAGAAAAACAGAAATAGCATACATGTCAAATAGTTGTCAGTCTGTTCAGCCAAAAGTATGATAGAGAAAGCTCTCTTTTGGCCTGAGGGTTTTTTTTTTTAGGTTTATTATCAAACTTGTGGTACCAGAGCTAATGGCCGCTCGCAGCAACTTTTCAAAGTAGTTAAAGGGAAAAATACAAGCCTAAACCACACAGAGCAGGAAATGGCTGCTGCATAACTCTGTCAGTTGAAAACTTCATGCTGCTGCAAGCACATTGCAAGTTTGGCCACGACCCAGTCAGCCAATGACGTCAAAACAGCAACACCCAAATCTATGAGAACTCTGACATCTACTGGTACATTACAGACAAGGAATTGGCCATCTGTGTTTGCGTTGTGTTACACGTGATGACTAAATCTGCTGCATTCCCTTAACAAAAAGTGTGCTATTAGTATACTTCTTTTAAACTTAGAATAAGAGAGTATACTTTCAGTTTACTTTTTATGTACTTATCAGAGATATACTTCACAAAATTATACTTAAGTATATTTGGCTTATACTGACAAGTATACAGCAAAGTCTAAGTATACTTGGAAGTCTATAATGGAAGTCTAAAGAAACAAGACTTAGGTGATCTTAAAGAAAAAATTGAAGAGAAGGCGGGTGGTAAAGAAAGTAAATTAAAGAAATATGGGATTAAGGATCTTATACTGCACTATAACTTTTACTCTTCTGTGTTATACTCTATTTTAGCTTCTATTCTAGCTTTTATTTTTAGCTTGTTTTTTATTTTCTAATCTTTAATGTTTTTATAACTGTTTTAATTATGTCTTAATGTTCTTTTGCACTTGGTCGCAATGTTCTTGAATGTTTATGTAAAGCACTTTGAATTGCCCTATTGCTGAAATGTGGTATACAAATAAAGCTGCCTTGCCTTGCCTATACTTGGCTTATACTGACAAGTATACCGAAAAGTCTAAGTATACATAGCTTATACTGACAGTATACAGAAAAGTCTAAGTATACATGGCTTATACTGACAAGTATATGGAAAAGTCTAAGTATACATAGCTTATACTGACAGTATACAGAAAAGTCTAAGTATACATGGCTTATACTGACAAGTATATGGAAAAGTCTAAGTATACATAGCTTATACTGACAGTATACAGAAAAGTCTAAGTATACATGGCTTATACTGACAAGTATATGGAAAAGTCTAAGTATACATAGCTTATACTGACAGTATACAGAAAAGTCTAAGTATACATGGCTTATACTGACAAGTATATGGAAAAGTCTAAGTATACATAGCTTATACTGACAGTATACAGAAAAATCTAAGTATACATGGCTTATACTGACAGTATACAGAAAAATCTAAGTATACATGGCTTATACTGACAAGGATACAGAAACGTCTAAGTATACTTGCTGCAACCTCACTGCTAGATGGCGCCAAATCCTACACATTGCAATGCACATTTAAGTGACATATTTTACATAAGCTTACCTCCTGCATGCTACAATATATTGAAGCATATATAATTTGGATACAATGAATGATGGGTAATCATGTCAAAGTGAGCATGAAGCTATACATGCAGCCATGACGCATCACTTTGAAGTCCTGATATTGGCTGATTCAGAGCTTGAGGGAGACATCTTGGGTCCTTATTTTACACTTATGAGTCAACACTTTAAGAATCACACTTTGCAAAGTTGCTTTCTGCTTCTTTATACAAAGCGTTTAAGTCCTTCTTTATAGTACTAAGAATCTTTTGAGTCAAATCAAATCTGCTTTCACCTGTATATGTTCTGCATCACACAGATTTGGGTTGGTCTGTAAAAGTAACTCACTAAATATTGTATGGAGAAAAACCATTGTTGTTCTGACCTCGGGTTCAAGTTTCAGGTCTTTAGCACTATTGTTGGGTGTGGTTTGTTATATTTTCTCAGTTGACTTACAGTTCTGCTACTCAAAATATAGCTGTACAACTATTTGCTAAGGCATAAAAAAAGAGATGTTGATGTGGTAATTTAATGTGAGGTAACCTTTTTCAGCACACAGAGGCAAGTCTGTGATTAATTTTTGCATGTGCTGGAGGAGAACTTTTGATTTCTCTGATCTTAGATTTCATCTGTCAGTGTCAGTAAAATTCTTGCATGCATTAAAAAAAAATAGTTCAACTTATTTGTTTTATTGCTAAGAATTACATGAGAAGATCTAATGTTTGTACAGTAAATATAAAGCTACCACAAGCTGTGGTTTTATGAGGGGTGGACTAATGAGGTGCAGGGACCCCAACGTCATTTTTACACTGTTTCTTGTACATATCAATGGTGGACAAAGTATTCAGATATTTTACTTGAGTAAAAGTAGCAATAACACATTGTAAAATGTGTAAAAAGTAAAATTAAAAGTAAAGTAAAAGCACAAATTCTTGCATTCAAAATGTTATTTAAGTAAAGTACAGTAAGTATCAGCATCAAAATATACGTAAAGTACCAAACGTAAAAAATACTCATTATGCAGAATAATATATATTATATCATTGGATTATAATTATTGATGCATTTATGTGTTCATCGCTTTAATGTTGCAGCTGGTAAAGGAGGAGGTCATTTTAATTACGTTATATACTGCTGGGTAGCCTAACCTATACTAAGATATCATAATGTATTATTTTGTATTGATAATAGTAATCTTCAAAGTAACATCTAAAGTTAGCAAATAAGTGTATTGCACAAAATGCTGAACTATTAGTACTTGAAAGAACAGAGAGGTGAGAAAGAAATCGTTAACACTATAACATTCTCAGTGCAGTATACTGCATGAAATGGATATCTTATTTACTGAATATTGAATAAACTTCTTATTTGTGGGACATTTGTGGTTTTATTATGTTTAATCAACTCACAGAAATTTATTTCCCCTCAAGATCAGCAGCCTATCTATTGATTAATTTGTACACAAGCCGCAAACTGACATTCACTCTATAATATAATATTCCGATATGATGATCCTTCAACACAAGTCTGGATTCTTCAGCTGTTAACAGTCGCAGCTCCTCTCTACAACATCGCCAGTTCCAGCCACTGTGGATGGAAACACAAGCACAAGTCACCATGTGGGCCATAAACCACCGCCTTACATATATATATATATAATATTATATATTATATATTATATATTATTCTATATTAGAATATATATATTCTGTGTCATTATCACAGATGGGCTCTTACCTCCATACACCCCAACTCTATCTGACCAGTCCCATCCTTGTCCAGGACCTTGAAGGTGTCTGTTGTAAATAAAAGGAAACATCATAACTCTACATAATGTCTGCACGGTCGTAGGATAAAAAAAAAAAAAAATGTGGTCACAGTGACAAAAACTTACTGAACATTGACTCCAAGCGGACCATGCAGCACACAAAGTTGTCAAAGTCAATGGTGAGGCATGGCTCACTGTATCGGGCCACAAGTATCTGATGCAGAGCGTTGTTGAGAGAGAAACCTGCCGAAATGAAAAAAAGATGAACTTAGTCTTACTCCTTAAAGTCGCTGACTGTAGAGAAATATCATTTGTGAAATGGACTTCTCACCAACATCCTCAACAGTCATCCGCATCTCAGAGGAGCTCATGCTGCCACTCTTGTCTACGTCTCTCTCTTTGTACACGTCCTAATGGAGAGCCCAACAAGTTAATATGCTATCACCATTCCACTAATAAACTGATATGTTAATGTCAATACAAACACATAAGGTACACACCAGGAACTTCTCAATCTTTGTCCACAGGATCTTAAATTCTACCAATCCTAGCTTTCCGCTTCCGTCTTTCTTTGAAGAGTACGTCAAGGAAAGTAGTAATGGTAAATGGACTTTATTCATTTATATAGCGCCTTTCTAGTCTTCGCTTTACACTACATGTCAGCATTCACACACACATTCATACACTGATAGAAGAGGCTGCCATACAAGGTGCCAACCTGTCAATCAAGATCTAATCTAAATACTCATTCACACACCGATGGCACAGCATTTGGGAACAATATCTTGCTCAAAGACACTTCAACATGTGGTCTGGAGGAGCCGGGGATTGGACCGATTGGTGGGCGACTTACTGCTTCCATTGGAAGGCGGCTGTGGCTCAGAGGTAGAGCGGGTCGCCCACCAATCGGAAGGTTGCCCACCAATCCCCAGCTCCTCCAGACTGTTGAAGCATGACCTTGCTGGTGGGTCAGTCAGTAAACTCATGCTGTCCAGCCAAAATGTGTCCAGACATGCACAGCTCAATAAATTCTAGTGGAGATCCAGTGAGTTTCCAAAGATATCAAATATGTCAGGCTTAATTTGGGGGAAATGTGTATAAAATACACGCCATCTAAAGACATCTAAAATATCTCCATTTGATAAAAATCAATGGATTGATTTTTTGGTTTGAATATTTCAGTCATCATATACATCATATCATACAGCAATAATGAAAATTTGGAACATGCTATACAGAAAATACTGTCAGACAGTGAGGAATAAGAGGATTTTTCCAGCCTGAAGGCCTTCTCACAGCAGGGACGAAAATGAAAAAACGAAATAGGCAAAATATTCGTTGGTGATTTTTCGCTCAAACCTTTCACACTAAGGCCAACACGAATATTGATCGTGTGGATTGGGTGTGGATAGGCTCATAGAGATAGATGGGCGTGAATTTTTGAATTGACATTTATTCATTTTAAACTTATTACAAATTATTTGGTCAAATTTGGTTTGACATTTTAGGAAATATGCATTTCAACTTTCTTACTGAGAGGTAGATAGCAAAACAGGATGTGAAGAGGTTAATGGTTTTGTGGATTTCTCTCGACATAACTAAAACAGGAAGGAAGGATACATCCAGCAGATCGACCATGTTGCGGCAAGTCACCAGGCTAAACCCACTGGTTTTGATGTCATCTCCTGAAAATGAATACAACACAGGGGTAAATCGCTGTGTGTCAGGTGCACACGAATGCACAAGAGGAGAAAGAAACAATTTCTCTTACTGTTCGCCACCACTCGGTTGAGGATCCTCTGCAGCTCGAATGCAGAAATCTCCACATCCTAAAAAGCATATGACACGGACACTTTGTAGATCATAAAAACAATGATTTGACAAGATGAAGTATCTAATCTGTAGCATACTTACATGTCCGGCAAGCTGTCCAAACAGTCTCTTGAATCTGTCACTGATGTCATCTTCATCTATATTAATCTAGAGATGACAAAGTAATCATTTTTTCATTATTTGTTCAAATATTAACATCAATATAGAGTATATCAAAGGGTGTGATTTTACCTGCGCAACATGGCAGTCTACAGGATCATCGATCTCTCTAAAAGCAGAGAGAAGTCATAGTTGTATGATCATTTTGAATGATTATCATCATTTGTCATTATGAAATTGCATTTATTTGTGAAAGGAACATACTGGAAAGAGGCCGGTTTCTCAGAGAACACCCGCACATAAAAGTCTCCGTTCTTGTTGGGCTCAAAGGTGGAGGGGATGATGAGGTATTCTCCAGGCGGAAGATTGATGTGGTTGCTCACTTCTCGCAGGTTGATGAAGGTCTCGGAGCGCGCCGCTGAACTGTTGCGCAGGAAGAAGTTTTTCTTCAGGTGCACTTGCTTTTGGCCATAGTACTGGGAAATGACACACATGCAGTACGGTCACATGAGGGCGCCCTATATCTTACCTCTGACCTCCTACTTTTTTATATTGTGTGATTAGAACATTTTCATGAAAAATGAGTGCTCCCACTAACAAGTTTGTGAATTGTCTTCATCTTTGTATACGTACCTCCTCAGGCAGCTAGACAAAGACAAAAAAAAATATGAAATGTCAGAATAGAGGCAAATGTTAAATATAATCATTACTGACAGAACACCCGATTCTACTGTTATCAGGCCAGTAAATGGGCATGTTTGCTCGTTATAAGCACCATAGATGTTGGTCAGTAGGGGCCTACTCAACACGTTCTCATCCCAACCTGTCATATACTGCCGCTTTGTCCCGCCCCTTGGCATCACTTTATTTTTGGCATCAAAAACACTATAGATACTCTTGGCGTCACTTTAGGATTAGGCAACAAAACCGCTATAGTTTGGTTTAGGAAAGAACTACATGGTTGGGCTTAAAACTACTACGTTTGTGTGAAAATTACTCTGAATGTTGTCAACACGGGACACGAACAAACGACTGATTGTAACGTGAAAGTGAAACTTAACGAACAGCGGTCTCCTGGATGAAAGCCTTGTTTGTGCCAGTTCGCTATTTAAACTACGTTACCACACTCCCGGCGCAGTTTCTCGGAGCATTTACTGTTGCCGCAGATGGTTACATTATAGTTAATGGAACGCCTGGTATGTTTCATACCAGCGCTAAAGGGCACCTTGTGCGACGGTATTGAACGCTGACGGTCGTGACAGGGCCTCAGTATTTGACGCCCTGGGAATGAGAATGGGCTGGCATACTACTTTATAAAAGTGAAAGCAAAACTTAACACCAACACGTTCTAACATGTTGTAGAACTGCATGGAACATTATGTTTTGAACTCAATCAAAACAGCCAGGCTTAATCAGGCTTAAAAAAACTACGTTTCGGAAGTGAAACTTACTACACGTTGGTTTCACACGGGATGATTCTCCTGGGTGAAAGCCCTTTGTTTTGCGCTTAACTTCCGCTTTTGCTCCTGTCGTAATCACTACGGTCGCTAGTGGTCGCTGTCGTCTTCTTTTATTCCTTTTTTCGGTGATCTACCATGTGAATAGATGACAAACCTACTATTGGGTGTAGCAGGGCCCTACTGACCCACATCTATGAGGCTGATAACAACTGATAACGCCTATTTAATGGCCTGATAACACTCTAATCGGTTGCATACGAGTATTATCATTGTCAGCTCCTTACCTCGTAGATGGCAAAGCCGACGGTCTCCATGTCCTGCCCCATTTTCCTCATAGCGCGCCTGTTCTTCTGCATCAAACCCACGATGAAGGTGCAGCCCTCCTCACCATCATCAGGGTCATCATCCACCTCTTCCAGCTTTATGACAAACTGAGGATTCATCCAGAAGGAATCTAGGAAGGGAGGCAAGGGTTAGCAGGGACCGTAACTGTTTATACTGTATGTAAATTATATTTATAGCTTTGAATACAGTGGGAAAGGGAATTTTCTAATTGTATCTGTTTTTGTAAACCTAGTAGTGAAAGGGTTGCCTATTAAAATCATAGACTATATAAACAGACGACGTGTCTAGGAGCTGCCATCTTGAGATTTTACGTAATTTGGAGCCAGAGTCTGTGCAGTAGTGATCGGACGGTAGAGCCGCGGTATCGAAGTCGACCATCCCGAATCAATCAGCCACAGCTTTTCAGCAAGAGAGACTCAAAGCTGCCAATCATGACGTCTCACCACCTTTTTATAGCATCAGGTACATACATCAGCGTGATAAGAACTACCTAAAATGACAGAAACCATCTTTGGGAAAAATTTATTTGACGTGTACTTTGACTTTTTAGTTTGGCCCATGTCCTATACGCTAACATGGAGGGGGCGGGCTTTATGACCTATACTGCAGCCAGCCACCAGGGGGCGATTCAGATGTTTTGGCTTCACTTTTGGGGAGCTGTCATGTCGTCCATCTTGATACACAGTCTATGATTAAAATAAGCTAAAAAGGGTAAGTATAATAAGCTTAGGCTTCAACCTATACCTTTTCAGTCAATATTTTTTGTTTCTTATTGTTATTTATTTGTTTTATGTGCATTCTTTCTGGAAAATTGTCAATAAGGACCAAAATAAATGATTACTACTACTACTTTGTATGACACACATACACCAGTGCTGGAGGGAGGGAAGGTTGTGAAACAGGTCGTACTTGGAAAGTTTCTGCAGCCGCCAGCCGACACGCCTCTTCTCCACGTTTCTTCAAACTCGGACTCAGCCCACTTCTTGAACTCATCGCCTGTGAGTGCATCGGGGGTGAGGTTGCAGATCTCAAGGCGAGAATATTGGCGGAGGAAGTCAGTATATGACATCCTGTGGACAAAACAGTAAGAGGAAAATAAAAATCACATCCTTTATTTTAAATACTCTTTGCCTCTAACTGGAGTACCAATAAAATAAGAGCATTTAAGCACTGGGGACCCAGAAGAGGAAGAAAAAGTAGTCCCAGCGAGGTTTACCAGAACTCTCCGTCCTCTTCACGGTTGGTCAGCCTCGCCCGGTCATCGTCACTCACATATCTCCACTCAGAAGACCTAGAACAAAGTGCAAATCTTAGTTACAAATAGTTTGTGCAATGAGGAAGTAATTATTAGAAGACGTAAACCGCAGGCCTGCACCTGACTCAGTGTCACACACTCCACCTACACCTCGAGCACAAGAATTAGCTCAACTTTTTATCACAGGATTTACCAGCCAGTCCACTGGGTGTGTATGTCTCTCTTTGTGTTACATGCATGACAGAAACACACACACACTTAATACCTTCCAAACAAAGGCTGTAGATGTCTCAATTAGGCTGGGTCCTCTTATGAACAACACAAAGGGCGTCATTGGGAATTTATAAGAAGTGGTTGAGAGCAGTTCAGTTAAAATTTGATTTAAAAATGTTGGTTGATCAGTTGACAGTGTCCCTTGTGGGATGACCCTAGGTCGTCTGATCATCAGAGAGATTCAGTTCACCTGGTCTGGCTTCAAGACTATACGCTATATAAGCTGGTGGCAGTCAGCCAGTCTTTCTCTCCCTGTCTTCAACCCTGTTTTGTTTTGTTACATTTACTTTATCGTTACACTTATTTTTCTATTTAGATGCAATTCATTTGTGGTCTCCCCTGGGATCAAATTAACCATTTTGGTAAAATGAAGTCCAGGCTTTGTGGTAATTTGTCCTGGTTTGGTTTGTGTCATTGCTACCTCCTGTGATAAAAGGCCTTTTTCACAGAAGACATTTTGACCTGTCACAGTAGGAAAGAGCACAAGTGTAAATACTAAAATGAATGATGGCTGAATTCCATTTATCTGCTGTGGTTTCAGGATCCAGGTATTATGCGCGCTTATTTACTGCCACTCTCACTGGGACACTTGAATAGAACAGAGCCATCGTTAGTGTTATTAGTAACACCTGTGCTTTTCCCACTAGTCAAGTCAAAATGACAAGTCAAAATGTCTGCTATCAAAAAGGCCTATAGGGGTTTATTACGTTGTATGTATGCATTTGGGTTTTTTGTCAAATTTGCAGACTGCCTACTTGTTGTTGTTTTGTCTTTTTTGTTAAGTGTTGCTCTTTTGTGCAGTTTGGTTTAAGGTGTCTGTTTGTAAAAATCTCCATCAGTGAGTTTGTTGCAGCTTGATCTCAATGTGGCAGTAAAAGCTGGTAAAGCTATATGCTCGGGATCACGTCCGTGGCTTTTCCAGGGACTTTCTGGACTCACTGGTTTCCATCAGTAGCTGCCTGAACAATAGGATTGAGTTTATGTAGTTGGTTGTATATATAGCCTAGTTGGGGGAGAATCCAGTTTGTTTGTGTGGGCTATCTTTTGGTTTTGTTAACCACTTGTTTTATGAGGTCACTTGTGTGACGACCCTCTCTGAGCAGGCCGCTCCCTCCAGGAGCCTGGTGGGTGGAGTCGGGTCATCAGAGAGATTCAGCTCACCTGGTCTGACTGCAAGACTACATAAACTGGTGGCAGGCTCGTTTGGTTTTGTTACATTTAGTTTATCATTAGCAAACACTAATTTCCCTTCTAGTTATGTAAAATAAACTTATTTTGCAACTCATGTGAGGTCTCCCCTCCTTTTGTCCAGCCTTGAGTTGGGTTGTGACACAGCCTGCAGGACCAAAACATTGACATTATAACATTACTTGTTTTTAGACCTCTGATCTAGAAAGTCCACATTTCCTACATTCTCTGTAGCTGTAGCAGTTAACTTATACTTTATGTCGAGGGGGTGCGTTACAGCCCCAGTCTGACGGGAAGTTAAACCACATTTTTGACAGATTAAATGGATTCTTGCTGTACACACACTGTACACATACTTCTTTACCTACCTCCATGCTAGCAGCTACTTAGACACACTGGTGCTTTTAGGTGAATGCTCAAAATGACAATGCTGACATGCATTACCATGTAACAATGTTCATCTTAATTTAGCATGCTAACATTTGCTTATTAGTGTTAGAACTAAACACAAAGTTCAGTTTTGCAGGTATTAGGTCCTAAAACAAATTAAAATGTTTAATGAAGATGAGGGTGCTAAATAAAAAGTTACAGTTCATCCTGCGGGGGAGCGTGAATGTCTGTACCAAATTTAATGGCAATCCATCCAACAGTTCTCGAGACATTTCGCTCAAAACCACAAATGTCAACCTCATGGTGGTGCTGGAGGACGTAAAGGCATCAGTAGCCTATACATCATCTAGGATGAATGTCAAAAATCCACCCAGTAGATGTTGAGATATTCCACTGGATAAGTAAAAACTTTGTCCCTGGGGGATTACCAAATTCATGAGGCTTCATCCTCTGGGGACCATCATCTTCACAAAATGTCATGAAAATCCATCAAATAGTTGAGATATTTCTGACCAACCTATGTCAGCACCCCTAGAGCAACATGTTGCTAACGCAGCTAAAAACTAGAGCGCTCTGGAGTAGCTGCCAATGATAACTACGAGAGCTTATATGATCATATTCCATTGCACAATACTCACTTGTCACTCCAGGCTCCATTCCACTCCACCTGACCCCACGGGTTTCTAATCCTGACCAGCTCCACCCTGTCTCCTCTGTACTCCACCTGTCACATAATAAGCTGTCAATTACTCTCAACCAGAAAAGTGACACACCTTAAAAACAATATATTATAAAAGGGGTAAAACAAGCAAATCAATCATACCTCAGTTAACCAAATTGTAACATCTATTACAGTATACAGCATAGGCACTGCAGCTTCACCTGAACCCGGATGACGTATGTGTGTGTGTGTGTGTGTGTGTATACAAACATTTCCTCACCTGATCAGCTCCTGTCAATGAGTAGGCGTGGCCCTTCACCAGCTTGCGATATGTGACGGCTTCTGAGTCGGACGAACTGGTGATCTGTGATGGAGAGGAAGAAACTTGTGAGGTTAAGACCACCAGATATCACGAGGACACCAACATGAGAGTGAAACAAGGAGCTCAAACAAACATCGATGGAGCATCCCAGCAGGGAGCCTCTGTCCAAGGCCTTCTTAATGATTTTGAAGAGGTGGGGATCTGCCCTCCCCAGTTCGTGCTTCTCAGCAATGCCTCCAGTGAAGTCCTCGAAACCCTCAGTGGTGGTGCCTCCAGAAAGAGCCTCGTAGCATCCGTTTATCCTAAAGAGAAAAGGAGTTCATGACCAGAAAAAGAGATACTGAAACAAACAGAAACATATCCAGATGCTGCATTCTTCCATACTTGGCGTAGGCCTTCTCCAGCAGTGCGCTCCAAAACTCTGAGCCCTCCGCTGAGTGAACAAACAGCAGCTCTCCATCTTTGGATGGCAAGCGGTCATCGACCACCACGTCCACCCACTCACCAAACTGCCAGAACTGAGAGCCACAGAGAGGACACGATCAGTAACATCAAACCTCACTTTAGCTCTAAAAGAAAGAGGCTGTGTCAAGGTGCTGTACCTCAAAGTGAAAGATGCCAGCGTAGTCCTTCTCAAAGCTTTGGTCATGGGGGACGACACGAGACAAAACCTGTTTGTTGAGAGTCAAGGAGGCGATAGCTGCCAGCAGCCAGCAGTCACCTGAACACAAGTTAACAGTGTTAGAATAAAGGGGACTGCTGTGGGACAGTAGCCTAACCCCCCAGAGGATTTCAAGTTGTCATATGTTAGTTCAACACGTTCTCATCCCAACTTGCTTTGTCCGACCCCTCGGCTTCACTTTTTGGTCACAGTAAACACAAGCTTAATGTTGTGAATTACACAAAAATACTTAGGATTAGGCAACGAAACCACCTAGTTAGGTTTAGGAAAAAAAGTTTAGATTTAGGGGCATCTGTGGCCTAGGAGTTAGAGCGGTTGTCCAGTTATCAGCATGTCGGTGGTTTGATCCCTGGCCCCTGCAGTCTACATGTCAAAGTGTCCTTGGGCAAGATACCCTTACCAAAATGAAGTTTATTCATGTGTGCTATTAGTATAATTCTTTTTAATTTAAAATGAGAGCATACTTTCAGTTTACTTTTTATGTACTTATCAGAGATATGCTTAACAAAAGTATACTTAAGTATACTTGGATCATACTGACAAGTACTGTATACAGAAAAGTCTAATTATACTTGGCTCATACTGTCAAGTTTACTTAAAAGTCAAAGTATATTTGGCTTGTAGGCCTACAGTAAAGAATGCTTGGCTTGTAGTTGTGCTTACTTTTTGATAAAGTTGCATATTAAAATGAGAGAGTATGTAAAAGGATGTTTTGATATGAATTTACTTCAATTCATCAAGTTTTGGGATTATCCGTTCACCGTAGAGGCATGCGAGAACAACACATTTTATTTATTTTTGTTAATCTCATCACAAATCATCAAGTCAAATAGCAAAAGGAGCAAGTCTCTTTATGTAATACATAAATCATTGGCTAAGTTATATAAGTTAAAGTATACAAAGTATACTGTCATGTACTAAAAAGCAGAGATGCTCACAAGTCATTTTTTGCAAGTCAAAGTCAAGTTTCAAGTCTTTGAGTTGGTGAACATGTATGTCAACTGTTGTGGCATATTGATAAAGGCAATATTTCTAAATAGCTAATTTTGATTCTTATCAAAGCAAATATTCTCCCTGATTTGCTGCGTGTATTAGTGTGCGTGTAAATCGCTCCCGATAAGCAGGTGGTGGCACCTTATCTGACATCTTCTGCCACCAGTGTGTGAATGTGTGAATGCTGACTAGTGTTAAAGTGCTTTGAGTGGTCGTTAAGACTAGAAAAGCGCTTCATAAATGCATGACTCATCTCCAGAACATACTAGGTATGCAGTTTGTTTGCACAACACACCTGTTGTGCAAATTACATGGCTATTGTCTCGTCTGTTTTGTCTCTTTTGCTGTAAACAACTCAGTCTCTCCCACCCATGTATGCATCCTGCCAGACTGGGTGTGGACGGAGAAGACTGAAGGAGTGACAGCTGATGTCAGAACACAGGCATTTGCTTTTAAGTTTGGATTTTGTGTGGTTACAAAAATACTGGTTTCCAGAGATGCAACTAAGCAAGGTGATACTGAAGGACAGACATACTGTATGTGTCTTTTTAACTGCCATAATTATGTATGTCATTATTTGATATGTTTGTTTACATAATATCATTTATGCAATTTCTTTTCTTGAATATTGAGTTGTTTGTATTAACACATAGGAACATAAGTATTATTAATTAATTTCCTTCTAACATGTGAATCAGATGAAGAAACAGTGTTCAAGTGGACTCATTCCTTCTCGGTTGTGTGCAGCCAGCGAGGTATGTTTATATTGTGTTGTGTTTTGTTGCACGTTTACAGTTTGTGTGTGATGCCAAATGTAATTATTCTGTTCATTGTTGTGTATTTTGAACAGTTCCACGGTGGATTTGATGACAGTGATGTTGACTGAGGTGCAATTAAGAGATGAATAAATCCATCAGTGACAGAAGAACGGTGTCGTATATTTCCTGGAGGGAATGATAGTCCTACTTTATTCACATCTAAGATCTAAGATAAGCATGCAAACTCATCCATTCAAATAGTTGAGGATGGAAACCAATGAGTTCTTTGTACACCACAGTAAATATCTGATTGTGCCATCAAAACACATTTAAATGTGATTAGATAGGGAAATAACGAAAGGGCACACTTTAATAGGCTACTGAATCAAAAAGTAAGCACATCTACAAGCCAAGTATACCTTTCTGTAGTCCTATAAGGCAAGAATACTTAGTTATACTTTTCTTAAGTATATGTCGATCAAAAGATTAAGTGCAAGTAGGCCTATTAGCCAAATATACGTAGCCTTTTCTGTATACCTGTCAGTATAAGCCAAGCATACTTATGTATACTTTTGTTGAGTATATCGCTGATAAGTACATAAAAAGTAAACTGAAAGTATACTCTCTTATTTTAAGTTTAAAAGAAGTTATCTAATAAGTATTGGTATGGGAAGTTATTATTGTCGGTTTTAAAAAAATACAGATATTGTTGGAATGTATGAATGTGTGTGCGTGCGTGCGTGTGTGTGGGTGGGTGTGGGTGTGTGTGTGTGTGTGTGTGTCTCACCAAGTGCTCCTTGACAAATGTCAGTCCTGGTAGCATTTTCAACTATGAATTGTGGAT
Source organism: Sebastes fasciatus (assembly GCF_043250625.1). Taxonomy (NCBI): domain Eukaryota; kingdom Metazoa; phylum Chordata; class Actinopteri; order Perciformes; family Sebastidae; genus Sebastes; species Sebastes fasciatus. Next base: position 19,498,329 of record NC_133803.1, on the reverse strand, counting down.
TGGAACAAATTTCCTGAGGGAAAAACAAATACAAATTGTGTAAAATGATATTGCTTCCTCACATCAGCACTTCCCTTCTTGTCCTCTAATATTGTATATACTGTATAAAGTGTTGCTCCTTGCATCCTGATACACTGCAGAAAAACAATGTCCTCTTTACGCATTGCAATCACACCCATTCTTAGTGTGTGACAAGTCTTTTTCACAATAAGAGACAGCATATTGGTTGATAAGATGAAAAAAAACGTCAATAGTTGGCATATGCATGGACAAACATGAACATGTATACATCCCCAAACAGTATCAAGTATCTATTATTTATTAAGTGTGTAGCCTATTGAGTGACTTCTCTTATGGAAAAGAGTTCAAATAATACTTCTACAAATTCAAAATAGGATACACTACTGTCAAAGATGCACATAGGGAAGTGCTCCATTTTTGATTTCCTGTTTTAAAAAAACAGTCTAATCATTTTAATCTTTTGGCAGATGTTTCCATCTATTTATTGTACCCACCCTGGGTCTTTTCCAGGTGACGCCCCGAACTTTGTGGGAGTTTGGTCCAAGATCCTTGAAGCCTAAGGATGAAGGGAGAGCCTCGAAGCAGTCGTCCTGAAACAGTTGTCCTCTCTCCAGACAGCTGTTCCTCAGGGATTCAAAGTCCTGGTTGAGGTATTTCACAGCGTGAGAGTTGGACCCTATCCCGTGTGATTTCTCTCGGTTGTGCTGAAGTTTACTTGCAATGCCGGACATTTTAAAAAGATTTTCAGACTCTCGGTCTGTCTACGACTGTCTCCTAGTGTGTGTCTCTGTGAGTGTGTGGTTAGACAGGCTCTGTGTTGTGTGTGCAGCTCAACTGTCTCCACACCCTTTATTGTTCATACCATACAGCTTGCTCTGGCTCACCTGTTTCATCCAGCCATACTCTACATCTGGCTTTGGTTCAGCCCAGATGTGGTCCACATGGATGGATGAGTGAAACTTCTACTGGTCCACAACAAAAATGGATTAGTGGAATTAAATTTGAATAATAATTCTTCCTCATTTGGTCCTACAGTACTAAACACCACAGTTACTGTTGTATTGCATTCGCAATTTCTCACCAAAAATCATAAACAGTGAAAACAAACTGGGGCACAGACTATATGATTGTTTCATCTGATTATCTCAGACTATTTTAACCATTTTAATTTGTCTGATATGTGAAAGAATTTATAAAAACTGATAGTCCAGAGGCTAAAGTTTCTTTATTTCTTATCATTTGACAGAAGTTTTGCAACAGATAAAAGAGCAAATAAACACCAACTAATGAGACAAATCTTTCTCTACAACACAAAAAAATAAATAAAAAATGGAACAATACATGTGATTAAACGTGTCTCCATATATATGTCGAACAAATATATTTACCAATCGGTACATTTTATTAGACCTTTTTACGCATTTGTAACATATGAATATGAAATGTCTTTGTCATTGTGTTTACTCAATTTGTAAAAATAGTTTATTTTTATTTTTTTTGTGAATGAAATTAATTTATTGTTAATCTTCTTGCAGATATCACAAAAGGGTCCTCGCTTGTCTTGTCTCCAGAGTTAATAGATCGCCAGGCACAGCCACTGGAAGAGGAAACAAAATGATATAACAAGCTGTCTAAATTAAAAGTGCAGACAAAACCATCAGCTTTTTGTTATTCACACACACACACACACACACACACACACACACACACACACACACACACACACACACACACACACACACACCTGCTGCATATCCAGCTCAATCTTCCCAGCGTCAGCTCTCTCCAGAGACTTAAACATTTCTGGTTGGAAAAAAAAGATAATGTAAACATGCCACAGCTTTCGGATCATACACATCAATATGAGACCTAGGGATATTGTTGTGTTTGCTGACACTTACTGAAGAGCATTTCCAGTTTAATAAGACAGCCTACAAAACTATCAAAGTCTATGGCATACTGAGCATCGGCATAACGGCTGACGATGGCCTGCAGCAGAGCGCTGTTGACGTGGAAACCTGGGGAAGAAAAGTAGCCATCATTCATCAGCATTTCCTGTCAGCACACACAGTAGGGTCAGTTTCATACAGGTGGATTGTTTCTGATCCCGGGGGAGTCTAGTTTTCTAAAAGGTGTTGAATATTAAGCAGGGTGATAATGGAAGAGGTAAGTTACACAGCCTCGCCCATGCTTGTTTTGCTCCTGTGGCAAAGTATACATGAATAAAATCCATGTGCAGGGAGGGAGTCCTCTAACTGGCTTATCAAGTCTGCCAGTAACTGCCTTTTCAAGTGTCACACACTACCAGCTGTGCCAACATGCATGTTATTTGTTCCTACAGGGCTCATATGAAGTAATGTGTCATTTTGTTAAGGCCTTTTTTATCAAGCAAGTCATATTTCTGATATGTGTCTCATAATTTCCCTTACTAAAATGAAGTGTGCTATTAGTATACTTCTTTTGAACTTAAAATAAGAGCGTATACTTTCAGTTTACTTTTTATATACTTATCAGAGATATGCTTAACAAAAGTATACTTAAGTATACTTGGCTCATACATATACTTAGACTTCTAAGTATACTTGGTTTATACTGACAAGTATACAGAAAAGTCTAAGTGTACTCGGTTTATAGAACTACTTACTTAATCTATTGATTAAGAAAAGTATAATTAAGTATTCTTTCCTTATAGGCCTACAGAAAAGAATACTTGGTTTGTAGTTGTGCTTACATTTTGATAAACCTGTTAAAGCCTGTGAGAGCCTGTTAAAGTGTGTGAGAGTTTGTAAACAGATGTTTTGATATGAATTTACTTCAATTCATCAACCTTTTGGATTATCCATTCACCGTAGAGGCATGCGAGAACAACACATTTTATTATTATTTTTAATCTCATCACAAATCATCAAGTCAAATAGCAAAAAGAGCAAGTACTATAAGTTAAAGTATACAAAGTAGTAAAGGCAATGTATCTAAATAGATAATTTCGATGTTTAATTTTGCAAATATCCTCCCTGAATCTTAAGCCATACTTGCAGAAGATGTTAGTTTTGCAGCGAAGCATATCAGAAGGTTATAATAAATAATGAAATATAAGGCTGGCTGGCCAGGCTGCCATAATTTGAGTGTATGAGATACCTGCTTCACTGGCGGCGCCTCTCATCTCGTGGGAGCTCATGGTGCCAGAGCTGTCTGTGTCGTGATTTTTGAAGATCTCCTACATGACCCAGACACCCATGTGTTGTGTTAACAGATACTGCCAGGTATTCCAACACGGCCAACACTCATTTCAAACCGCATAAATCACAACTTACCAGGTATTTCTGGATTTTGGTCCAAAGCAAGTGAAATTCCATCAGTCCCAACTTGGCACTTTCATCTTTCTGAGGAATGTTAAGGTTTATTGATCACTCAACGTAATTTCATTCCACAGTTATAATGCCCCAAACTCCCAAAATGTCAAAGTTGATTTTCAAAACATCAACTGTGTTTGGACAATTCATGTCTTAAAGAGGATACATCCAGCAGACTGACAATGAGGCGACCTGTCTCAAGGCTGAAGCCGTTTGTCTTGATATCAGACCCTGCGAGAAAGTGACAAAACACAGCCAGCTCCAACTCTTAAATCAATGACAATAAAAAGGCTACACGTCAATATATTAAGAGTTTGATGTACTCACGGTGAGAGACAATGTTGTTCAAAATTTGAACCAGTTCAAAGACCGATACCTCCATGTCCTGTTTGAAAAATGCATATTATAATTTGAGTTGTTAACACTCTTCATTTACTGTCAGTTCTCATGTTGCTCTACCTACATTGCCAGCTATCTGCTTGAAGACGTCCTTGAAATGAGGATCCACATCACTCTCAGATACCTCCTCCTGTGAGAGGGAGACACAGATAAGTCTATGTCACTAATGCCAAACAGACGCTGGCTACTCAAATTTTAGGCATTTTGAAATATCGGTGAATGTTGAATTTAACACACAATATTATTAAACATTAAGCAATAAGCATTTAAATTATATTGTGGCATATTTCCTTCAATCTCAGTACCAAGGTGGAAAGAAAAGAATGATTTTATAATGCATGCAAGAGCAGTTTCTTACCTCCTCTATTTGAGCATCAATGTCCTCCTCCAGTGCACTGAAAACATAGAAATGCACAGCTTGAGCACACTCTGCTGGCGTGCAAGAAAATAACATTCACAGTAAGTTTTGACTGAATTTAAGACTCCTCTATGACCAAAGGAGGAGCTGGCCTCTGAGCTTAGTCCACTAGATGGCTGTCTAAGCTAAAGCTCTGAGCTCTACATCACCCTGCAGACATCAGTCAGTCCGTTTGTTACTGTAACACAGATACCTGGTTGCAGCCTGTTTCTCCGAGAACACCCTCAGAACGAAGCTGCCGTTCTTGTGAGGGTCAAAGGTGGAGGGAATAATGGCATATTCTCCTGGAGGGAGTTTGAAGCGGTCGCACACTTCCCGTGTGTTGATGAAGTTGTGGCTCCTGGCCACAGCTCTCTGTCGCAGCAGGACATCTGGACCCAGGTGAACATTGCTGCGGCCTTTGAGCTGAACGTTAACAGGAGAAACGGGTTTTTATTACTGGAACGTCAAAACAGCTACCAAGAAAATTCATTGCTGGCATGTAACAGCACAAATACACACCTGATCTGGGACCTGTAAAAAGGAAACAGAAGAAGTATTTTAGAGAATTGTTTATAAAAATAAATAAATAACTGATTTTATATGAAATATCAAAATGATTCTGGGACACCTTATAAATGGAATAACCAATGGTCTCAAGGTTGCGTTGAAGCCTCTTCTGCCGGCGTCCACCCTTTTGCATCAGCCCCACCAGAAAGGTGCACCCATCCTCCTCATCCAGGGGGTCATCATCCACATCCTCCAGACGCACCACAAACTGAGGGTTGGACGAGAACGTGGCTGGAACACACAGAAGTGTAATCCTTCATATGAAGGAGTGTAACAGGACAGACATACACATGATTTCTCTCAGTGGCGGACTCAGGCTGTCTGGAGGTGCAGGGAAAAAAATATAAAGGGCACCAGCTGCTTGTGGTGGGGCACCAGCACACAGAAAGGTTTCTAGCATCTAGGGCAGCCGTTATGGCCCTGCAATGCGTTTTCTCCATTTAAGGGCACACTAGAGGGCACTGCAACACATTTTCTCTACTGGAAGGCCACCCTAGAGGGCACTTTATCATGTTTTCTCAATTTAAGGGCACAATAGAGGGCACTGCAACGCGTTTTCTATACTGGAAGGGCACCCTAGAGGGCACTGCAACGCGTTTTCTATACTGGAAGGGCACCCTAGAGGGCACTCTATCAAGTTTTCTCCATTTAAGGGCACCCAAAAGGGCTCTTTATAATGTTTTCTCCATTTAAGGCCACCCTAGAGGGCACTTTATCATGTTTTCTCAATTTAAGGGCACAATAGAGGGCACTGCAACGCGTTTTCTATACTGGAAGGGCACCCTAGAGGGCACTGCAATGTGCTTTCTCTACTGGAAGGGCACCCTATAGGGCACTTCATCATGTTTTCTCCATTTAAGGGCACCCAGAGGGCACTACATCATGCTTTATCTACCATAGGGGCATCCAAAAGGGCACTTTTGCTGAAGAACATTTCCCCTCCCTGAGTCCACCAGTGGTTTCTCTGTTACCTGTGTTATTGCGGCAACCGCCAGCAGTGGAGCCCACCCTCCACATCCCTTCAAACTGGTAGTTGTTCCAGTGGCCCACATCGTCACTCAGGAGCGTGTCCGGGGTCAAGTTACAGATCTCCAGCTTGGAGAAGTGCTTCATGAAGTCTGAGTAGGACATCCTGAGGAGAAAGAACACATTTCTCAACAAAGAACCGGTTATTGTCATGTGGTGAATGAAAGGTTAAAGACAACGGATTTACCAGAACTCTCCATCCTCAGCCACATGATTCAGCTTTGATTTCTCATCTTCACCGACGTGGTTCCATTCACTGGATCTAATGGTGATTTAAAAAAAAAAAGCTTTTAGGAAAATCTAGGAAATGACCAATGGTATCCGATGGTTAATGGATCTAGAACGCAATTATTTACCCATCACTCCAAGGCCCAGTCCACTCCACCTGACCCCAAGGGTTCCTGACGCGGACCAGCTGAACCGGCCTGCCTCGGAAATTAACCTGGGAGAGAGAGAACAACAGCGGGCAATATAATTTGCATTTAGAAAAAAAAACATAAAGCTTATTGTTGACATGTTTATATAAATGATATACCTCCTCTGCACCCGTGACTGAGTATGCATGTCCCTTGACAAGTTTGAGAGCTGTGACAGCCTCTGTCTCATAGGAACTGGTGATCTGAAAACACCGAGAACACTTCAATCTGATGACATCAGTACTCATGACAGTTGGTGTGTTTGCTTACAGGTCAGCATGCAAATCAGTATGAAAATAAGACCTACATCAATACAGCAACCCAGCAGTGAACCCAGCTTCAGGGCCTTCTGCATGATTCGGAAGAGCTTCGGCGGAGCTTTGTCTAAGGTGTACACTTCTGCAATCCCTCCTGTGAAATCCTCAAAACCTTCGATAGTGTTTCCTCCTGACAGAGCCTCATAGCAGCCGTGCACCCTGTCAGACACAGAGGGATGTTATAGTAAGTTTTCACGGCATTAATGTTTCGTGGAAGCAAAAGATATAAGAGGAACGATCCGCACTTGGCGTAGGCCTTCTCCAGCAGCGCACTCCAAAACTCGGAGCCCTCTGCCGAGTGAACAAACAGCAACTTTCCATCTCTGGTGGGTAAACGGTCGTCGACAACCACGTCCACCCACTCACCAAACTGCCATAACTGAGAAGAAAATATTATTTTATTATTATTTTATATTTATGACTCATGTCCTGTGAACATCATGAAACACTGTGACACTATTTGTTGTATTAGCCACTCAGATTTTCTTTACGTGCAACATGACTCCAACTTTTAACTGGCGGTGGTGCTGTTGAAAATGAGTATGCAGGCACACAATACTGTCTTTCACATAATGGTGAAGTGTTGATCAGCTTTGTAGGAGAACAAGTAGAACATGTTTTTGTTGACGGAACTTGTCTTGATATGAGGAACCTGGCGATTGACATTCAACAATAAGCCTACAGTGCAAAATGTGAGTTGACAGTTAGACTGATGCTGGCGCTAGATGAATCGTTGTTTTGGCTCCCAAATCTGTACGTGAGTATCTTGGATTACCCTCTACAAGCAGTGTACAAGTTTTCATTAAAATAAGTCACGATTCTATGGTTGGACATGGCAGGAAAAAAGACAACGAAAGAAAGAAAAAAGAGAAAAAAAAGCTCTCTGGAAGGTCAGATAAGAAAGGCATTGGTCTGACCTGGAAGTGAAATATCCCAGCATAACCTTCGGTGAAACTCTGTCCATGGGGCACCACACGAGCCAGGATCCGCTGGTCTAGAGTCAGAGAGGCTATCGCAGCCAGAAGCCAGCAGTCACCTACACAGTACGAACAGAGACATGCTCTGAGATTAGGCAATATGTGGTGTTCACCGCAGTGCAGCAGTGCTGTAAACAGCATGTGCCAACAAACAACCTCTGTGATAATTCTTAATGGGTGGAGGGTTCAGACCAGGAATGTTTGTGGTTCCCCATCATTCATCCGTCCATGCAATCGTTTACCCATCCTCCTTCCCCTCACTTACCAAGACCTCCTTGGCAAATGTCCGTCCTTGTGGCTCCATCATCGATGAACTTTGGGTTGGAGCACAGCTCCTATAAAGAGCACCAAACAATCACAAAAAGTTTACATTTGAAAGCGGTTTTGAGAAACCTCTCCTTGTCCAGTATCACACTATACTGAGATGGTGGGAGGAAATGCCATTTTGATCTGTTGAAAATTGTTAAAAGTAAAGATACACCCATGAAAATAATTCACACACACACACACAGTAATATTGCTATGAGCCAACACATTTAGGTGAATTCCCTTCCCTGAGATTATTACTAGGATAGTGTATTGGCAAGAATCATCTGGCGATACGATTCGTATCCTGATACCGGGGTTACGATTCAATATATTGTGATATATTGTGAAACTGTAAGCAAGGCGATATTTAGCAATTTATTAAATCTAATTTTAGGAAAACTGTCATAGTATAAAGAACACACCACCATATGCATAAAATCAGAGTAAAACATTTTACTTTTTTATGCAATCAGACCAGTGGGATCATGCATCCGACATCATAGCACTACTTTGAGAGGGCACACACACTGAGAGGGTGCATCTCTTTGCAAATTAAATAAAGCATTGACTGAGTTTATCTTTGCATGTATACTATGAATTAAAAATCGATACAGTGTTTTTGAGAATCAATACAGTATCGCAAAATATAATATCGCGATACTCGATATTTTCAATATTTTGTGAGCATTTGTGAGTATTTAGTAAAACATACAATACTCACTGACAAATCACTGTCTAGTTCATCAACCACAGTACAATATTACAGTGCAAACAGTGTTTACTTTCATTGCTGTGTGTCTCTTCTCATTGGCTTCTTACCGTTGGCCTTTTCCAAACAACGCCCCTGGTTTTGGCTGAGTATGGTCCCAGCTCATTGTAGCCCAGGGATTTGTGCTCAGCTGGGAAGCAGTTGTCCTCAAACAGGCGTCCGCGCTCCAGAAACTGCTTGCGCAGAGTCTCATAATCCTGCTGGGAGAACTTCACTGCCTTCTGGTTAGTGCCAATGCCTTGGTCCCTCTCCTGCTGATGCGCCAGTCGGTCTGCCGTGGATGTCATCCTCACCTTGTGTGATTTCCCTCTTTGTGAGCTGAGTTGACTTGTGAGCTGACCTTCCAATCCAGACATGTCTTTGTCCCAGTCTCCTTTATAGCTACCCAGGTGAGGGCAGGACTGGGAGGGATCACAGACAGGGATGGGCCTCCAATGGACAGGTGAAGTGAGCAAAACAGACAGCAGCAACCCTAAGCAAATCTGCAATGAGATGGCTGTGGCCACAGCCGAAATACAAACGGACACGCCTAAAGGCACGTGAAGCACCACTCTCATTGCCTCATCTTGATTTTGCGTGTGTGTGGTGGGCAATGTATTGTCTTCCACTTCCTGATACCAAAAATAGAGGAAACAAACACGTATCTTGTTTTAAATTAGTCTGAAACATAATAATTAGACATTCTGTGTGCTCAAAAAAAGTAAAACAAAAAGGTTGAGGTGTTATTTGAAGGGATTAAATGCAGTAGACACAGATGAGAGTTGTGAAAGAGAAGCTTGAACGCATGAAATGAAGCAAGTGTTAAATTGAGCAAGAATAAGACTGGGATATAAATGACATTTCAACACTGAGCCCGGGGGATGTCTGCCAGGTCCTGTCTGCTTTGGAGCATATACAGTATGCTCTTATATCATCTTATATCCTTATTCTGTACTTACACCCTCTATGCTGAATACAGCAAAGCTAATCCTTCGTCAAACAGTTCACGGTCAGTGATCAGAAGGTTTACACTGCTGTGTCAGCTGTTGAATAAAACTGTTGATGTTTCATGCGTCTAAGCCTCAGAAGTCGTATAATAAGGATATGCATAAAAGGTAGTGAATGGTAGTAAATCCACCCTTGTTTACATTACCTCAGAATAGAAAACAGAGAAGACAGTTACTAAAGCTGTCGCTTTATAGAGGACTAAAGAGCTTCTGATCCAGTCTGGAGGCAAACATGATGAGCTACACATGTAGTGCGTGTTACCGCTCAAAGTAAAGAAACAGTCCATCTCTGTCTTATACCGACACAACGACATAACAAAGAACATCCTGCAGAAAACTCTTTTGTTATTATATGATTTTTGCCAGCTGGGATGCTTCTGTGCCACTCGTGAGTCATATTTCCAGTGTCAACCTTCCACACCCAGTGGACATATGAAGTGTCCTCTTAGATAACAATCCTGAGGTTATCCACACTGCCTCCAAATTTCGTGGGAAGCTGGAAGAAGGGTGGGTCATAAACCACTGAATGATGTGTGTACATAGTCTTGTTTGTGAATATTGACATGACAAATGAGTGCCAATATTAACCAGACCCCTCCTCTTGTCATGAGACACACAAAAAGGACATAATTGTTTTATTTGTATAAGTGCAAATGCAATAGGGAAGGATGGATAAATACAATAGATCTTGTGTTTTAATTATACTGAACAATGACTGCTATAGTCAGTGATTGATGAGCATTAAAAACATCTCTACTAATGAAAGCATATAATGAGTTCTTATCATGAGTTATGTCTCTTCTTATGTTAGTAACTGCTTCACAAAGGCCATAATGTAATTGATAGAGTGCATTATTACTACGCTTATGTGGCATTACAAATGATTAATTATGCATGTATCGTTGTGTTTACCAAGCATCTAATAGACATCTTTCATCGTCATTATGTAAGTAAAAGATATACTGTTAGTCTGTGTACAACATTGCTTTGACGTCTACAATTTAGAAGTCTAGATGAGATAAATCAGCTACTGGCAAGGTTGACCATGTTAATATTGAAAACTCTTGAGCGTCACATACTGTATGGTTAGCAAAGAGTTGCTTATTTACGAGTCTATTAAACAAGCAGACGCAGAGCATTTGTTTGAAGTCCTTTCTCTGTAAACCTGGTGAATCTAAGTCCAATATTTACTCTCCTTTTAGCTCTGTTGAGTTGGATGCTAATTGTCTGTGAGGTTGACACTATGAGTCACATTCTACATAGTGCTTTAATCCAATATAAAATATTGATTAGAGCAACTTTAAAGCACATGAAAACTTGGCTCCAAATCTTAAGAATTTCTTTATAACATTAAATAATAAGTAAGTAAACGAGCAACAAAGAAAAAAAATCTTTGTTTATTTATTATTAAGAGTTTAACATAAGAATAATCATCACTGTTTTTCCAACTGATCTCCACCCACATCAAACCAGTAAGAATGTAAACAGCTGATTTAAAAATAAGTTTTCAGGTCCTTTAAATAATGTTATTTACTGTGCCAGGCCTGTGTTAAGAACATGCCACGTTAGTCCTACAAGTCTTATTTTGTATGATTCAGATGACACCAGAATAAGGATTATGAGAACACTATGTGAATATTATTTTTTTTCCTGGTAGTGGATCACGTTATCTAGTCACTTGGATCGTCTGCAAACATTCTGACAGTTGTAGGAGTGTCACTTTCCTTCTGATTCAATCAACATATACACTGAATTCATGCAACATTTAAGGATTACAAGACTCTATTCAACCTTTCAACAAATATCATATTTCAAAATGCCATTCATTTTTTGAAAATAGTGTGAATGAAGCGACGCAAACTCCTTGCTGCATTATAACCTAACAAAGGATTATAACATCTGTAGCTATATTTGTCTCTCCTAAAGTGACCTTTGCCTTGGATTACTGCACATTATCTCTCACCGCACCCTATCTAGGCTTTGTGATTAACAGTGTTTATTGTGTTATTACTATGTGTGTATTTGTTGAACTGAATTGAATTGAATGATATGACTATAAATATCAGAATCAGATTTATTTTGCCAAGTACTGTACATACATGCAAGGAATTTGACTGCAGTTTTATGCAGCTCTCTTACACAGAATGAATTTATTCTCATAATACTACGACTTTATTCTCGTAAAGTTATGACTTTATTCTCGTAATATTACAACTTTTTTTTCTTGTAAAGTTATAACTTTATTCTCGTAATATTATGACTTTTTTTTCTTGAAATAGTATGACTTAATTCTCATTAAATTACGACTTTTTTCTCGTAATATTATGACTTTATTCTTGAAATCTCCGATTTTTTTTCCCTTTAACAGACCCCGATTGTTTTTTTGTTTATTTGTTTAATCCATCTTTTCCTTTCCTTACATTTAATTTGTTGTATAATTTATTTTTGTATTATTTTTATACTGTCAAATATATTTGTAATGAAAAAAAATCTGAACATGTTTCTGTAACTTTCTAAAATAAAGTGATGATTTGATGCCCTCTCTGTTATGACTTTATTCTCGTAATATTACAACTTTTTTTCTTGTAAAGTTGTGACTTTTATTCTCGTAATATTACGACTTTTTTTTCTTGAAATAGTATAACTTTATTCTCATAATACTACGACTTTATTCTCGTAATATTATTACTTTTTTTTTTTCTTGAAATAGTATTACATTATTCTCATTAAATTACGATTTTTTCTCCTAATATTATGACTTTATTCTCAAAATCTCAGATTTTTTTTCCCTTTAACGGACCCTGATTATTTATTTTTTTATTTATTATTATTATCCATATTTTCCTTTCCTTACATTTAATTTATTGTATAATTTATTTAAATTTTGTATTATTTTTTATACTGTGAATTATATTTGTAATGAAAAAAAATCTGAACATGTTTATGTATGTAACTGAACTTTCTAAATAAAGTATGATTTGATGCTCTCTCTCTGGAGCGCCTCTAGCGGCAGGGTGTGGTGCTGCAGGTCTTTGAGCAGTCCTGGTCCGGCTCCTCCTCCTGCAGGAGGCGGGTCTGCTCTGATTCCTGCAGCAGTGTGTGTGTGTGTGCAGCTGAGAGGGCTGGACCTGGACCTGCTTCTCCTGCTGGCTACCAAAGCCCCCTTTAAACAGATTTACTCCATTAGCTCTACCCGATCCATTTTGAAGGAAAGTTGCCTTTAAAGCAGCGGTGAGTGTAGTCGTCTTGTTTATTTCTCTGATTGTGTCATTATATAGCCAGTTAGAGATTAACGGTGCCTCAAGGGGGGTTTTATTATAGCCTAGGCCACCGTGCGGTTTGTTTATTTTAATATATACTGCTGTAGAGCTAATAATAAACAACACAGTCAACAGCTCCTATATTGAGATTTAATTATGACATCCAGCAATGTGGATGATTGTAAAAAAAAAAATTGTATTGTAGTCAGAAATGTTTGAAGCAGCTGGCTGCACATAAAAAAAAAAAAGACAGGCCTACTTGTACTAGTGAACAGGTGCTGTAAACAATCTGCATTACATGCCTCACATGCTGTGGCTTTTTTGATAGTAAGAGGAATTCACAAAGCAGCCAGCATCATTTACTGTCTTGTTTTTTTCACCCCAGTGTGTGTTTTGACAGAGACAGAGAGGCTGCTGGTTGTTTTAGTGCATTGTTTAGGTTAAAGTCCTATAGATGACATCATCATGACAGGAATGCCTGGATCAGCTTTTCTCTGTCAGATAGAGATATCCTTTTGGTCATTACCAGCAGTAGTGTGTCTCTCTCTCTGTGTAGCTGTTAGACAGAGCAGGGGGACATTCCTGCAGACTCTGAGGGCATGAGGGGCCTCAGGGTCAGGGGGGTGTCCCTCCTGTAAACAATGTCCTTGTCCTGCAGAATTGTTTCTATCAAAAGCCTTTTTTGCACAACTACACATCCTTATTTTTGTAATGTAATCCTGTAAAACTACATTTTACAGGATTGCATTTGAACTTGATTAATGCAGCAGAGTTTTTTTGTGAGCAGAGCATTTCTCTTACTCATTATAGAAATAGGCTAGAGAGGGAAGACCCCCAAAAAGTGGTTACATTTTACAGATATTGCGACACACCCCAACAAAAATCTTGGTATTAGTAGTTCTAATTATATATAATAATCTGCTTAGAGCTAGTGTTAGGAAGTTAATCAGGTCATAATTCCCTCTCTAATATCTATTTTATATTTTTGTGAAAACATCTCCTTCAAACAACTGGATTTATTCAAGTTTCTCACCATAAACTACATTTTACAGGATTACATTTGAACATGATTAATGCAGCAGAGTTTTCTGTGAACAGAGCTTTTCTCTTACTCATTATAGAAATATAGACCCCCAAAAAGTGGTTAAATTGACAGATTTTGTGACACACCCTGTAAATAAAAGAAATGCAAAATAAAGCCAGGCCGAATGGGAGATGATACACCTAAACTCATGTAATTTCATAATACAAGCTCTGATTGATCCCAAATTTGGTGTGATAGTGGGCAGAGTGTTCCTCTGCACGTGTGAAGAAACAGAGTGTGCGTATATTTATGCATTGAGGAAATACAGTACTTCAAATACATACGTACAAGTAACGGAAATATCAAATATGCAGGTCTATCATGAATGTTTTTTTATATATATATATATTTTATTTTCGACTTTTTTTTTTACAGTAGACACACACAAGAAGTGAAACACCCAGTACCCTTATACAAAATAACAGAAAAAAAAAAAAAAGTTGAGGGTACGTGTCAAAAACAACTGCAGAGCTGCCAGACGACCGCAATATAAGCAAAACAGGAGACTCCTTCAGGGTAAAGAGTGAGAAAAAAAACAAAAACAACAAAAAAAATAAATAATGAATTATGATTGTTTTAAATAAATCAGGGTTTGCTGGAATGGTATAGCTGTACTGAATCCAGCAATATCTGATATGTAACTGTAGCAGGTATGCTTAATGGTCTACATGAAGAAATGTTTGATGTGTTCCAACTCAGTAATTTTTTTCTCATGGATATCCCAGTCCCTCACCAGCTCTATCCCAGTTTTCCCCTCTTACTTAACTGTTAACTGAGCTCATTAGTATTCCTGTCCAGTGGAGCGGTAGGCTTTAAAAGATCATTCAATGTCCCAGTTTTTTCTCACACTGATTCAGAAAGGGATAGTAACAACTTTGAATCTAACGGCTAGCTTCTTGACATGATGTTTTTCTAACTTGCAAAGCTTTTATGTCGTCCCTGGAGACGTGTCTGAAAGTTGTGAAATTTTCCGGCACATAAAGCCAGACGGTGCATTCAGGGAGGAGGAAAAGGCCCCCCCACTGAGTGGTAAACACTAAAATCCATTAGGGCTACGGCAGGCTTCTGCAGTGCAATCCAAATTATACCATGAAGAGAGCACTTTATCTTTCCAAGTGCCAAAACTTGAGTGAATAACCTTCTCTCTCTCTCTCTCTCTGTGTTTTGTCTCATTCTCCCTCTCAGCCTGCAAATACAGACAAGGTATGACATTTCTAAGTTATTATGTTATTCCTGGGTTTGTTGTGTTTGAAGTGGTGTCTTGTCTCACATTGCTCAGTAGTCGCTTTTCTACTGTTCATAACTTCTGTATGTGTATTAATTCTCTGCTGAACTTATGTCGGCTTCTAACTTTAGTTTCCACAGCAGCACGTTTACTTTGATTTCACATGACAACTATTATTTGCAGTATTTGCCTTTTGCTGGGCTTTACCAGGACATTATCTGAAATTTCTTTGGAATCACTGTCAAATTACCCCAATATTTACCTCCAAATGTATCGAAAATTACTTTATAATAAACATTATTTAATAATTATATTCCGCTATTTCCCAATAGCTGGTCATTTATTTAATACATTTCCAGGAAAAGAATACATTGTTAATTGATATGCTTTATTTGCATGTCTGCTGATAAATAGATAATAATTAACAAATAACTTCTTTGGAATTTCTTAAATAAACTCCCTGAATCATGACATAAGCTACCAGCTTACATTTGTGTAGACAATAAGTGGTGAGATTTGTGCCTGATCAGAAGTGTCTTCTATTAGTTTTGGTTTTCCACCTCTGATGAAGAGCAGCACACAGCCGCTTCTCAAGCTTAAGGGCCCTATTTTAACGATTATATGCTATTTTAGCATATAATTATTAAATAATGTTTATAATAAAGTAATTTTCAATAAATTGTGAGGTAAATTTTGGGGTAATTTGGCAGTAATTCCAAAGAAATTTCAAATAGGCTACTTGCTAATTATCACCTAATTACCATGAAATTTGCGGACCTGTAAAATGAAGTGTTACCAAGTCTTCTCCTTGATGTTGGGACAAAATTTTGGGGAAAATACCCAATATTTATCATTATTTTGTTGACCTCAAACATATTGAATCTAAATAGAATATCAAGGACCTGACGGACATCAGTTTCCTCAATGGCCTTTGCTTTTTGTTGTAATTTCCCAAAATATTCAGCTTTGTGCTTTTAGGCTAACAGCATAATGTAGAAAATCCATATGGGGTCAGACTAATTAGTTGAACCAGAAAAGAAAAATCAATCTTTATCACTAGCATGAACATTATTTTTCTCCACACGCTCCCACACCTGATTGCTGTGCTTGTAACCCTTAGACAAGAGTGTGCCGCCGATTTGCTTCATGCTATTTATAGACAGTACCGTGCATACTCACGCAGCTCCATATTTTTATCTCACGCACCAGAATGGATCCAACCGGAGGGATATGTGCAGCCATACAGGCCAACAGGCTGCGGGCAGAAGGCATGGGCTCCAAGGAGCAGGCCGTGCCCTTCTCCAACCAGGACTACGAGGCCCTGAAGCAGGAATGTGTGGAGTCCGGCTGCCTGTTTGAAGACCCCTGCTTCCCCGCCGAGCCTCCGTCCCTGGGCTTCAAGGAGCTCGCCCCCCATTCCGCCAAAACTATGGATGTGGAGTGGACGAGGCCCACGGTTAGTCACTTATGCATAAAACTGATAGTAGGACACAAGATAACCAATACACTTTTTATACACCCATGTACAGATGGACATTAAGTGGCAATACTTCACTCATCATTCTTTGGATTGCCTCTCATGTAATATTTCTCAACAGGCATGTTGTTCTGACAGAGAAACATATCATATAAACAAACCTATCATATGACACTGTGTTATTTCACGTCTGCACATTCACGTCTGCAGACTCAGACAGAATAGGACAAGCAGGGACAGGAACCTCTCAGACCACTGCAGCTGTTGGCATCGCATGGCATTCCCTGACCACTCCCTCGCTCTGACATTTGTTTATAGCGCAGGAAGTTGACGCGTAGATGCAAGAACAGTGATAGTTTGAAAGATGTCGCCTTTAACCTCTTCCATTCCTTGAGGGTGCAGACTTTACTGTCTTTCAGAGGCTGTAGCAGCACAGGTTTGGATCAAAAATCCTCATAAGGGCAATGAGGGGTTTCTGAGCAGTTTCCAGAACAGAAGTGCTCGCCATTCAATCGCCAAAAAATGAAATTCTTGCAGAAATTTCCAAATGTCAAATGTTTTTGATACCAAATCACCGCATGGATTGTTTTATGGTGTTCCTCAAGGTCTTGGTATCTTAATGTGGTATTTTGGAGGGATTATTGATCATTATTACCAATTCTCAAGTGGTGAATTTAGCACCAAATCTGTGTAACAAATGATATCAACCCAAACATTGCTGCACCAACTTTGAGACATAATAGAGCATGGGTATGACCATCATATACTTCTATCATAATGTTCTAAACCCTTATACACTTTAACAATTCATTTTAATTAATTCATTATTTTTTTATTTTTGATTTATGACTAAAACAACATGACACTTGATCTTCAGGTTCCCAGCTTCCACATGATGTACACCACGTCCATGTGACATCTACTGTTGACCTGCTATCTCCCCCTAAAGACACCCTAACCCCCCCTAAAAAAGACAAAAAAGGGTCTATGGTAAAGAGGGGTGGAGTGGAAGAAGTTAAAGTAGTCCGTAAAATGTGTTGACTAGTCTGAATTATAAGATTTATTTGATTGTCTTCACTCAGACGTTTAATTTCTCAACAGGAAATGACAGATGACCCTCAGTTCATTGTGGGCGGCGCCACCAGAACGGACATCTGTCAGGGAGCGCTGGGTGAGCCCTTGTTGTTGTTGTCAATGTTGAATCTCTCCTGAAAACAATTCGATAAAGGTTGCTAAATGCTTCTTTTCACTTGCAGGTGACTGCTGGCTCTTAGCAGCCATCGGCTCTCTCACCCTGAACGAGAGGCTCCTTCATCGGGTGGTCCCACATGGGCAGTCCTTCCAAGACGACTACGCTGGAATCTTCCACTTTCAGGTACTTTGAGATCATCTTCTACGCTTCTGCACTTTCTATCAAGTGTAAAGGCAAGCAGTATAGATTGATGGAGTTGCTGATTATTGCTCTGCGTTGCAGTTCTGGCAGTTCGGCGAATGGGTGGACGTCGTGATAGATGACAGGCTGCCTGTCAAAGACGGCGAGCTCATGTTTGTCCATTCTGCTGAAGGCAATGAGTTCTGGAGTGCACTCCTGGAGAAGGCATACGCCAAGTAGGTATTGAAAGAGCCGGCCCAGTTGTTAAATTATTCACTATGTATTTAGTAGGAAGTTGTAAATCACTTTGTGAAGTGCTGCTGTTGATGTGTGGTTTTTAATTGTGCGGCGTCAGGCTCAATGGCTCCTATGAGGCTCTGTCTGGAGGAAGCACCACCGAAGGCTTCGAGGACTTCACGGGCGGCGTGTCTGAGATGTACGAGCTCCGCAGTGCCCCAAAAGATCTGCACTGGATAATAAGCAAAGCCCTGGATAGAGGCTCTCTGCTGGGCTGCTCCATCGATGTAAGTGCTGAACACGTTGCTGGCACGCCACCAGGACACGCAGATCAATGCTGCGCCATCTTGAAGGAGCCAATAACATTAAAAGCATTTGTGTTTATTCCTGTGCCAGACATTTCATACTCAGCTGCAGTAATCATGTTTCCATATTAATACAGATCACAAGTGCCTTCGACATGGAGGCTGTTACATTCAAGAAGCTTGTGAAGGGCCACGCCTACTCCGTCACTGGACTGAAGGAGGTCTGTCTGTGTATGACTCTGTTGTTTTCAATCGGTCACCATTATGAATGATTAAGACGAGACACCCCAGGCAAAAACATTGTATTTATACACTGATCAATTTTGAGATTTTGCTTCCATAACATGTCTTCTTTCAGACTAGTGGAAAGGAAACATCCAAAATACACATTTAGGTGTTTATTTTACTACTTTGTCTATTTGTGTCTTTAGATTTCTCCTAAATTCACCTAAAGTTATCATTAGATAATGCCTCATTTGCATATTTAAACATACAATTTCAGAAGACTTGTAATGCAAAAAAGAATTGCCTTAATGTAATTTATCAACTGGGGAAGTTTCATGATGATATCTATTAGTTTTTGTAATTTATGGAATTTTACAATCCATATCTTTAAAGGCTGTTTTCTCAAAAGTTTTCTCTCAGACTCCAAGCCAGAAATCTCCACTTCAGTAGCACTTACATACACCAAACTTCCCAGTTTCATTCCTATCTATATTCTGAAGGTTTCTACCGAGGGGTTTGTTCATATATCATTCATATCCTGATTTATTGAACATTTTATTCCTAAAAACATGGCGAAAATTAATTTTTTATGGCTGATTAATGGAGTGTAAAAAGAGATATCCAAAATTCCCTCTGCAAAAATCTTTGACTCTAATATGTCAACAAAACGAAACAAGAATTTTGAACCTGGCTTTATCCAATGTTCAGATTTCTGTTCTGGAAATGTATGCAAATTAGCACATATGATAATTCCTCATTTGCATATTTAAACATAAAATTTCAGAAAACATATTATGAAAATAATTTTCTTAATGTAAATAGTGAACTGGGTATGTTTCATGGTGATATCTATTAGTTAAACATGTTTATTCTATTCACTTGGGGTTTCTCCCCTCAATGGTCCTAAGTTTCCCGTCACTCCGTGTGTTATGTAGGTTGATTTCCGCGGCAACATGGAGCGCCTAATCCGAATACGCAACCCATGGGGTCAGGTGGAGTGGACTGGTGCCTGGAGTGACAAGTGAGATAATAAATATCCCTGTGTGTGTTTTGTTTGGTATTCTTCAATGAGTGTCATATCTGAATGTTTACTCCGCTCTATTTGTCTTGTTGTGTGTAGTTCTTCTGAATGGGATGAGGTTGACCCTTCTGAACGAGAAGACCTGCATCTGAAGATGGAAGACGGGGAGTTTTGGTAAGATGTTCCTAGATGCCGTAGTACTGTATGGCAATTTTATGTACTGCAGGTATTTTAAAGGACTAGTCCGACATTTTGGGAAAGACGCTTATTCACTTTTGTGCAGAGAGTTTCATGAGAAGATTGGGTCTCGTACAAGAACATTTTTGTATTCTTGACTTTTTTTTTCGTACCGTGGGCTCGTACGAGTGTGCCGCGTCAGATTCAGCAAACGCTCCTAACTTTAGATAACTGTTAATGACCTGCGTAAACATGACAAATGCCACCTGTGCAAAAATGAGCGTGCTTTCATGAGAATTGTAAAATAACATAATTAACACCCAGTGATACCATATAATGCTACACATCCTGCCCCATTCATCTGTCTCTGCCACAATATATCAGCAAGCTGTCTAAAGACACGCTCTCTTCCAAGAGCCTGACACGCTAATGCATCCAAAAGAAGTAAATCAACCATGACTCGCTGGTTACACTTCCTGTTGACCTTATTATATACAGAGACAAATTAACCTTCAATTAGTGCGTAGTTTAAGTCGCTTTTCAATTTGACATATTTATATTGATATTGTGGCGTTATACAGTAGCATCAATTGCCAATTTAAAGCAATGATGATATGTATATGAATACATTTAGAATTAAATTATAATTTGAATAGCAGAGTCAAACAGGATAATGTCAACATAATTATGAGGTGTGATTTATATCGGATTTTCAAACTCAGAATTGCTTCAAAGTAATGAAATATACTATCCATAAGTAAAAAACTATGTTTGGATAACAAACTTAGGATTGGATAACAGCAGATTAATTGTACATGACTCCTACAACAGGTCTAGGCCACTTGTAAATTGTGTTCATACCTAAGAGACGATTCAAAATACAGGAAAATTAGTGAATGCGACAAGTTCTCCTAAATCACTCATACAAGCCACTTAAGAACAAATCTGTTCCTACGAGTGGTTCTTGCATATCACAGACACAAGAGTGGAATCAATCTTCTCACCTAACTCTCGGCAAGAAAGCGACTGAGCGTATTTCCCAGAACTATTCTTTTACAAAAGTTGCATTCAGATTTCTGACCCAAAACGTTTTATTTTAATCTTCCAGGATGACCTTCAGTGAATTCAAGAGGCAGTTTAATCGGCTAGAGATCTGTAACTTGACCGCGGACGCTCTGAGCGAGGATAGCCTCGGCCACTGGAACACCACGAACTTCTACGGCACCTGGAGGAGAGGCAGCACCGCTGGAGGCTGCAGGAACAATCCCAGTGAGTCCCAACCATACACCTTTCATGTAAAGTCTGCTGACATAGATGAGTCACAGACTGTGAAACAGGCTAACACAAATGCACCTTCTGCACAGACACGTTTTGGATCAACCCTCAGTACAAGATCACGCTGCTGGAGGAGGACGATGACCCAGAGGACAATGAGGTGGCGTGCAGTTTTTTAGTAGCTCTCATGCAGAAGGACCGCCGCAGATATCGGCACCATGGTCAGGACATGCACACCATTGGCTTTGCTCTTTATGAGGTGAGCGGGTTGCAGTATCAGTATTATCCCTTTGCCCTTCTCATGGTTTATTCACATGTTTACATTATTTTAAAAATGTTGCCTCAGCTCATCTTTGTTTTTTTCCCTTATCTTCTCTTGTGCAGATTCCAGAAGAGGTAAGCAGAGCATCAATACTACCACTGTTTATATAACCAAATGTATATTTTACAGTACTGCTGATCATGTTTTAGTTTTTAAAAGCATTTTCCCTCCATTCCAGGTAGCCATTGGTTTCTGTACATCACATTCATTGTATGAAAATCAGCTTACAGAAACTTGACAACTTGATTGACATATTCAATCCATCACATCCATCATTATCTTGTTAAATCAATCCACATATTTAACTGCATTATCAAAATGCTACATTGTAAATTTGACAACAATAAAAGCAGTCTTGTTGTTCATTATAATGGATGAGCTATTTTCCAAGTAAGTTTTAAATCTTAAAGAATTAACTGTGTTATGCTTTAAATGATTGGAATAGTGGAAAATATACATGATTTCAATTAAATGGACCTAAAAACATGCACATGCATCTCAACCCTCGTATTGTTTCCTGCTGCCCTTAGTACAGAGGCTGCCAGAATGTCCACTTGAAGAAAAACTTCTTTTTGAACCACTCATCGTGCGCTCGCTCGGAGACCTTCATCAACCTGCGGGAGGTGAGCACGCGTCTCCGTCTGCCCCCCGGAGAGTACCTCATCGTCCCCTCCACCTTCGAGCCCAGTAAGGAGGCTGACTTTGTCCTCCGAGTCTTCACTGAGAAACAATCAGAAACAGAGTATGTGTCTTTTATTTTAATGTCGGTTTGTGTATTTGTAATTTGTGGAAATTTAAATCTCATGCTTATATATTTTTGTCCCGTTGCAGAGAACTGGATGATGAAATCTCTGCCGATTTAGGAGAGGACGTACGTATCACTGAGACGTGACTAAAACAGAAATGTTACATACTCTACTATATGAATAGCAGGAAATGACTAGAACCCTGATCATAAAACGATGCCTTTTTATATTTGTGGTTTTTCTACAGGATGAAGTAACTGAAGACGACATTGATGACTCCTTTAAGTCCATGTTCACCCAGCTAGCAGGAGAGGTAAGTTCTGAAGAACAGATGCTGTTCTGCATCTTTGTTTGCATTTGTATTTTTATTATGGCATTTTAGATCATATCTAAAGCTTAAAACATCACACAACACATTGTTACGGTGAAGACAAATTGTTTTTATTTCAACTAAAGACGTGCAAATTCTCTTTTCTTGTCATCTGTGCTTTTCCAGGACATGGAGATCTCCATTCACGAGCTTCGGACCATTCTAAACAGAGTCGTCTCCCGGCGTGAGTTTCCTATTTTATTTTTAGTTAGCAATTCATAGCTACTGGAAAATTTACATATTAGTAATACATCTCCCACTAGTGTGTTAGATTCCGCTCCTGAGTGTAGGTTACACCATCCATTTCCTGGACTACCTCTCTTACAAGCCTCTGATGAGTTTTTTTGTTATTTCAGACAAAGATCTGAAGACTGACGGCTTCAGTGTGGAGTCATGCAGGACCATGGTCAACCTGATGGACGTATCCTCTTGAGTTATCAGGCATGAATGGATCAAAAACTGAATTACATTGATTTTTATTAGAAACGAAAATTAAAAAAACATGCATTTAAGCATTGTCGTTGCCACTTAAAATCAGCTGCTCTCCTATAATGAGAGACGATTGCATTTCCATCACAAGCATGTCAGTGATTGTTTATGTGTGGTTTCACCCCTTGACACCATGTGTGCCAGAAGGATGGTAGTGCCCGTTTAGGACTGGTGGAGTTTCAGATCCTCTGGAACAAGATCCGAAAGTGGCTGGTAAGAATTAATAAAATAATAAGGTCAAAGGAACAGTACGATTATCTGTATTTCTATTTTCATTTTTTTTTCTCCGTCTTCCAGGTCATTTTTAGAGATTTTGACATCGACAAATCAGGGGCCATGAGCTCATATGAGATGCGCATTGCTGTTGAGGCGGCAGGTATATAATGCTCTTGATTATCATTTCTACAAGTATCTACTGTACAAACACTCACAGATGAGAACACTTTTATTTTTATTGTCGTCCTGTGTAGGTTTTAAACTGAATAACAGACTGAACCAGATTCTGGTAGCCCGGTATGCAGAAAACGAGATGGTTGACTTTGACAACTTCATCTGCTGCTTGGTCAAGCTTGAAGCCATGTTTAGTGAGTATCATTGTGATACATGTTATTCTGAATTTACACTGTATGTTTGCAGATTATGAAGTTTTAATTGTGAAACTTTTAACAGGGTCTTTCCAGCAGTTCGACAAGGAGGGATCAGGAGAGGCTGAGATGAATGTCACAGAGGTGAGTTCTGTTTAAATAGAAGATCTCAATACATTTTGTCAACCGTTGCTGTTCATCTAACCTTATATCTCATATTGCCAGTGGCTTTACCTCACGATGTGTGGTTGAAGAGGGCCGTCTTCACCGGAGGAGGGTATAGAGCAAAGGCACAGCGCCTGAAAATTGCCATTAAGACCCCTCAGCCTTAGCGACCTGTTGATCCTTTAACACATCCCACCTCAGCGCACATATAGTAAAATAGCTGTATAACGGGAACCAAAGTCCAATCAAGCCAAGTGTCTCCCGGCTGGATTTTTAGAAACTATGCAAACCTACAGTATGAAGCAGTGTAAAAACAGCATGAGTCTGTGCATGACAAAAATCACTAGCTGTAATGTGCGTTGTTGCAAGTTGATTTTGGATTTTATTTTTGCTGTCTGTATGAATGTCAGCTGAATTACTAACAATAATTTCACTGGTCTCATTATTTCAAAATCTCACTAAAAGCTGTTTTGCTGAGGAACACAAAACATAGAAGAAGAAATCTGAAGAAGTCTGTCACTGTAATGCCTAGTTTCTCTTGATTAATCATTCTGCACTTATGTTTCCATTTTGTCCTGATTTTACAAAGAGTTTTTAACAGAAAATAATTACCTCAGTGTTGATTTGTAGTTTCATTCTTACACTGGTAGATGGCAGTACAGACCTGATGTAATGTCAATGTTTTTTTGTTTTGGAATTTGATACTAAAATTTAAGATAGATGTTTATATATATCACACATTTTTTCTTTAGTTGAAGTCAAGCAGCTGACCTTTATTTAGTTTTACTTGTTTTTATTTTGCACTGATATTTTAGTTTATGGCAGCTGCTACTGAAGTTGCCTGACATTAGTGAGAAATACTGTATTTCAGTCCACTCAAGGGACATCTACAGGGATCACATGATACTAAAACGCCTTATACATGACACATGATGTTATAAACAGCTATTAAAATATGCCAGTCATGTGTTTTGTGTTGTGAATGTATGTTGTGCCTTCAGTAAATATTTCCCCTCATGGTTCATGCTTTCTCGGTTTGTTCATTGTGTTCATGATAACATGAGTTTGACCCACATGTGGCTGCTCAAACTGCCCCAGAAGCTCCTATGCTATGCTTTTAAGGTAAAGGTTATATTTATTGTAAGCACAGAGAGGCTTCAGTAAAATGTCAAACATGCTGACAAAAGCTTGAGTCCGTTACATACATAATACAGAATACTGTATAGAGACAATAAGTTTAATGAAGACAAGAACTTATACAACCATAAAATGTTAATATACCCCCAGCAGATGTGAAATATACAGTATATCAAAAATCACAGTACAGAATGCGGTTAAACAAATGAATTAGCAATGGCTAGGACTTTGGAGTAATCTCCCTCCATGTTACGTAGATGTGAGGGTATAGGGACCTTAATTCTTGTTCCTGTAGGGTTCCCATTGTCCTCTATCAGAACAACATTGTTCGAATCAAAGCGTGGACACATGCGGTCTCCGGGCATTTTGTGTCCAACGATTAGAGCTTTCTTCTTCTGTCCTTTGATGGCAAGCAACACTCTGTCACCAACTTTTCCTACGCCATTCTTAGTGTAGACGTGGATCACTCTTGGGGGACGGTGATATGGTGTGTTTCCAAGAGGGGTGTTGTCCACGACGCGCACTCTTGTCATTTTTTGGATGGCTGCGGCAACAGCAGATACACTGACGAGACAAAAAAGTAAATTGGTTGATGATTACAGCTCTCCTCCAGAGACCTGTCAGTCTGATAAATAAAATAATTAGGCTTCAGTCCACAGTTTTAATATCTAATCAATCAATCCATTAATATACAGACCCTAGCACCACCTTACAATGACAATAAAGGTCCCCTCCAGAAATGTTTGAAGACAAAAATAACTCTGCATTGTATAATAATAAATGAATAAACTACTCCTTCCCCACAAAATAACCCAGAGTCTATTAATATGCAAGTTTGTTTTATTTAAAAATGTTTAACTATTGGACAGAGGATGTCTACTACTTCACTGTGTGTATGTACTGGAGGCTTCAGGTTTCCACATTACATTTGTTTTTTTGTTGTATTGGACCACAATTGGCATCCAAACTAATTGTGATGTCATATATTTGATGCCAACCTCCAGTCCACATCACTCAGAACCAAGCACCGGACCTGGGGTGACAGAGCATTCTCCATAGCCGCCCCCTCCCTCTGGAAGTCACTCCCCAAACACATCAGAGACTGCACCAACCTGTCCACACTCAAATCACTAATCAAAACTCACCTTTTAAGAACTGCTTTTAATGTGTAATTAATATTGTGTTTTAGGTCTTTTTATGATCTTTTTATCTATGTAAAGTGTCTTTGAGTTTTTAGAAAAGCACTATATAAATAAAATGTATTATTATTATTATTATATAAAATCAGGCAGATATATTTAAAGTGACCACAGGAAATCTTTGCTCAGACATGATTTTTGCACAATCAAGGTCAAACAAATTTTAAGTTACAATAAAACAAACATATTTGAGTGGAGGGAGGCTTTAGTAAATGACAGTTAGACTGTCTGCTGACTGAGGCACATCACAGATCTATTACAGTAAATGGTTTTAATTGATCTTAGTTGCCCAGACCACAAGTCTTAACTGTCACAATATTGGGGTCTAACATTTGACAGAAAAATCTCTTACCTAAAAGTCCTGTGATGAACTATAGTCGATGCCTCTGCAAGGAGCCCAGTGAGGGATCTTGAGAGCAGATGGAGAGTCATGATCACAGCTAGAGAGAGAAGACACACATGGTTAGCAGCTAATGAGCTAAAGGGTTGTTATTTAGCTTATTATCTAACAATCACATGGTTGACAGACTAATAACGGAGCAGTCTTATCCGATTTATGACAAAAAATACAAGAATAGTAGCATTAAAAGGCGTGAAAGTTAGGATTTAAGCTTAATATATGTTGTTAATGTTACCCTTCTGTGTCCCATGCCAATGTCAAACAAGCAGCGTCATCAACACGCGACCAACTATCTTTAGCCCGAGCTAGCTCATAAATACATCATTTATTAACATTTAATAAATAAATACTCGCTTCAAATGATAAGACGTGCATTGGTTTGATACGTGTTGTTAAATGTTACCTGTTTTTGCTCGTAAAAGCTGGAATACCTGAAGAAATCGCCAAAAAAAGCGGCTACCGACCGTGAGTTAGCTTGTTTGTTGCTTTCTTGTACGTCATATAAAAGCGCCGGGTAAAACATAGAAATGGATGATTATAGAAGCTACACAACGAAGACGCCTTATATAAAACATTGCGTATCAAGATGTGACTCAATTCAATTCAATTTGCTTTATTGGCATGACTGTTAGGTGATCAATATTGCCAAAGCATCAATTCAATAATAAATAAAATTTAAAAAAAACATATATATACATAAATACAATTCATTAAGCAAATTACAATATATATATATTTAGAAAGAGCATGCATGTAAATGGAAGAAAACAATAAAGAAGTGATTAATGTTTGTTGTGTCAATAAAACAAACAAACAAATAAAAAACAATTAATAACAATATATTGCAATATCAAAGGAAAATGTAAAAAACAACAAAAAAACAAAAAACTCAGAATGGTGTGATTTCATTCATGAGGATAATATCTAACAAATTAAAGCCCACTCAGTCCTTTTTACCTGCTGAAATTCCTTTAAAGGACCATTACAACCCACAAAATACAGTTTTCACCTGCCAAAAACTGATTGCAGCTCCTACCTGGTGACTGAAATTTTTTTTCTGTCTCAGAATGATTTGATTTCAATTATGAGGATTATATCTGACATATTATAGCCCTCTCAGTCCCTTTAACCTGCTGAAATTCCTTTAAAAGCCCATTAAAACCCATGAAGTAAAGGAGTAAATAAAAGGCAGAGTGTGAGTTACATATATTATGTGTTGATGTCTCTTAGGCTGTGACATGCACTGACGTATCCTGCAGCTTCTATGGCGAAGACACTATTTTCTCCAAGTAGATGTTGTATTTTATTTTGGTCAGAGAGGGAATCAAAATCTTGGAGTTTACATTTAATTTTTGTAAAGAATTTTTTTCCTAATTTCTTCACATGTGCTACATTGTAGCAGGACATGTTGATATATATATATATATATATATATATATATATATATATATATTTATTTTCATTTTCTTCCTTTTCCTCATAACAAAATAAAATAAAATGAAATATGGATAAAACAAAATGGAGAGAAAAAAAATATAAATATATATAAAGATTTTTTTTCCTAATTTCTTCACATGTGCTACATTGTAGCAGGACATGTTGATATATATATATATATATTTATTTATTTTCATTTTCTTCCTTTTCCTCATAACAAAATAAAATAAAATGAAATATGGATAAAACAAAATGGAGAGAAAAAAAATTAAAGAAAGAAAGAAAGAAAACTAAATAAATAAATAAACAAATAAATAAATAAATAAATAAACAAATAAACAAATAAATAAATAAAAACACTTAAAAAAAAGCCAACATAACTGGGCAAGATCAATATCATGTGACTGTGTACAGTGTGTGTACGCTTGAGAGGGGGTGGGGGTGGCTGGCTGTCAGTCAGGGTGAAAATGAAATGAAGGCAAGATTAAAAAGAATAAGATAAAATAAAATAAAATAAATATAAACAGGTAGATAGATAGAAGTAAAAGAATGATGGATAAAAGGATGGTGTTTAATAGGGTGTTGGATAAAAAAGATGATGTTTTAAAAGAGAATGATGGATAAAAAGGATAATGTGGTTGTATGTGGTGTGTGGACTGTAACTGGAGTTAAATGTAATCATGGGTTAATAGTGGTGGTGGTGGGGTGGTTTGTTTTGGAGGATTATGTGCTCTCTCTCTATATGATCTAGTTCTATTTTACGTCACCTTACGTAAACCCTGCGTGACGTCGCCTCCCGTTGGACTGGTCGGTTAGCATTAGTTGTTCAACTGGCTGACAGACAACAACCGGAGCAGCTGAGACTGAGACACCGAGACACCGAGACACTGAGACACTGAGACACTGGTCTATCACTACTACTACGACTAGCACCGTCTCACTGAGGAGCTACACGTGTTGTGACCACGTCGTTAATTCTCCATACATCGTTATATAGATAGATATCCACCTGTTATCTGCTACATCGAGCGGTTAGCCAGCTAACTGTTAGCTCACGTTAAGCTAACTGTGTTACTGTCTCTGCTGCGTATCATAACAAGGTGAGTTTGTTTCTCTTATTACTCTGTATTTATTGGTGTTTCACGACAAAACGTGTGTTTGGTTTGTATTGTGGTAGCTAAGCATTACCTAGCTTAAATGGCAAGCTTTAACTGCTTTTATTGAGATTAATAAACACAGTAAACAACATCCCCGTTACCGTATAGGACAACTGACTGACGTTAACGTGGTTGCTGCAGCTAAAGTGAGGTCAGTGGTGTGTGAGGTAGTGTCCTTAATTGATGGGCGTTAGGTAGGGTTATTAAACAAAAGTAGGTTGGTTATAATAGTGGGGATTCTAGTGTTGTATTAAAAATAGGTATCTGTGACATTCATTATTATTTTATCGGTTGCGACACTCGAGCCACAAGATTAAGTTCTCCTGCTGGTCCTTATCAGGCACTGGGATGTTTGGTTTGTTGTTAAGTCACTGTTCATGTTCTGCTATTCATGATGAAGTACATCAATAGCTATTTCAGTCAGCAGTCTTGCAATACATTTAAGTTTAAAACAAAAATTCTCCCTTTTAATAGAATACATTTGAACAAGTAGCTCCTTAAGCTGAACATTAGAGACAATTAGACACAGTAAATAAGTGATTTACAGTAAGTGTGTTATAAGGTTGAATCAGGAAGTGGTCACTTACTCCCACTACTGTTGTAGCTATCTGATAAATAAATAAAATAATTAGGCTTCAGTCCACAGCTTTAAAATCTAATCAATCAATCCATCAATATACAAACCCAAGCACCACGTCACAATGACAATAAGAATCCCCTCCAGAAATGTTTGAAGACATAAAAATAACTCTGCATTGTATAATAATAAATGAATAGTTACTAGATTACAAAGCGCTAGATTACGTTGGCCTGCTGGTCCTCATCAGGCTCTGGGATGTTTGGTTTGTTGTTAAGTCACTTGTTCATATTCTGCTATTCATGATGAAGTACATCAATAAGCGAGATGTCAGAATATTTTTCGAATAATAAAGAAAATTGTTTTAGACCTCCACAATGCTTGGCTGTCTGCTGTAGGAAGAGATATTACACAATGCAGCTATAGTTTTAATGTTTTTGGATTCAGGCCAGCATTTTGACACACCTTTTTAGATAACTGGCATAAGATGAGTAATTCCTAACATATCTTAGTTATCTAAGGCTAGTATCGAGAGAATGTCTTTGACAGGCTACACAGTGTTACACTGACATGGGTGTCATCATGGACTAATGACTACTCACAGTAGTGACAGATAATGCGCTTTAAATGCTTCCCTGTGCACAGCCTGTAAAGGGATAAACATGAGCTGGCTGCTGGCAGTCTTAATATTTTGTTTGTTTGACATTAATGAATATTGATGGAAAGCTTTCCAAGAAGAAGTCTGACAAAGAACTGCTCATATTGATTTCATACAAGATAACATAGGGCCTCACTAGCTTGACTGCTTACTAAGTGCTCAGTGTATCTGTGCTTTTCCTACATGAATAATGTTTTTACATTTTACTAGGGCGGACCCGGATGCTTCGTAGCTTCGATTGGTAATTGACCTCCAAATCAGTATTCAAATGCTTTGTTTTTGTTTATTTTTTATATAAGTATGTATTAATAATTTATAAATCCCAAAATAGCCCGTGAAATAAGGAACAATCCCACAACATTATTCATATTCAACATTAGTTATTATTAGATATTCTCAGGCGGATATCACTGTTTGTTGCGTGTAGAGGTGGGTGGGTGGACAGTAGTGCGGCAGAGGCACTGTAACGGGGAGAATGAGGCAGACAGACAGAAGAACATGTCAGCCTGTTGCGCCACACCACAAAGTGAAGCTTTGAATACCTTCGAATATTTCTCACTGAAGCTTCGAAGCCCAAAAAATGGTATTCTGGACAGCCTTACATTTTACCATGCTGAAAGCGAGGCTTGACCATTCTTAGTTGGATTAAATTTTTTTGTGGCATTAATCAATCATTTGTGTTATTATTACTTCAGAAATCACTAATACAATTAATAAATTGAGCAGCTGTTCAGGCCTCCCTTTACAACACACAAATCCAGTCTTTTTAAGGTAGAATTCAATTACAGAAGTAAGATTACTTTTACAGAGATAGTGTAATTCATTGGATTTATACAACAGTGATTAAGAACCTACGTTGTGCTGCTGATTTTTAGATGAGAAGCTACGTGCACTTCAATTTAGCGTTTTATAGCATCAAACGTGATTTGTCGTCCATTTAATGCAAATGCTGGTATGATCTCCTCTATATTGTTGAATTTTTAATACAGTATAAACAAATACCAATTATTATGTACGTATTTATGTCAGCAGGGGAAGAGACTCCAACATTGAACTTATTTCCTTTTTTCCTACTGGTCTTTACATTCATGCCGTGACATGATTATGAAACCGTACTCTATCGTCATAATCTGTGATAATCAAAGCTCAGGCACTGAGCAGTTGTCAATGATTTACAGGCTAATACCAACAAGGCTAATATGTGCAAATCTTTATTATCAGCATTGTTGGCAAATCCATGCCAAGTATGACATTGTTGTGAAGCAGGTTTGTAAATTCACGAGATCAACAGGGCTCATAATGGATTCAAAACAGTGTTTATACAATACTAATACTTTGATATGCAATTACAGATTTGATTATATTTGAACAAGTTTATGTGGAATTGTGGAATTATTGTTGTTGGCACCTTCCTTATACGGTGTGCCCCTATTCTTTGTTTCTAGTTTTCACGTTGTTTCTCACCAACCTTTTATGATAAAGACTTGATCAGGACACATTTTTATTGAGAGTAGCGTATTAAGGTTAGGCAAATTATTTACTTGTGATGTGTGTTGTGAAAATAATGTACGATCTCTCGGTCAAAGGCTACGTGGTGATTGTTTTAGACCAACACCTGTAAATATCTGTCACTGAGTTGTTTTTGTTTTTGCTGGACATACAAGTGAACATCTTAATTGTTAGTGGAAGTGGAACTTTTAAATGTTGCTTATATCTTTTTCCTGCAGGGAGCACACAATACATGTCTTTTCTTGACCTAAACAATCATATAATCATAAATAACATATTACATTGAAGGTTTCTGGTCATTATATGATTAATATAAATGAGTTGAACAAAACCGGTTACTGTTGACACCTAGGGTGTGCCCCTCCTTTTGTTAAATTTGGTTTAATTTAGCTGGGAAAGCAAGGTAGAGCATCACAAGTTGGTGTTGCATGACAACTGCTAGTCAAATTCATAACCCACGGTTTTAAAGCATTGAAAAAAAGCCTGTTCAAGTATTTAACTTATGAAGATCAAAGGAATAATGACTCACATAGTTTAAATTTAAATGCACAAGGACATGAATATGTGTGCTCTTGCTAATTGTAGATGAAAGGCTTTATAGTGTTGTGCAGTTTCAGAAGCCACTTTTTCCTAACATGAAGATGGAGGTACACTTAACAGTAGAAAGGTTTGCATCTGAATTATCAGCTTTATAATGAACATGCAGCTGCATGCAAGGACTTGAATGAGCCACTGTATTGTATGATGTTTTCATTTAATTTGTCTTTGTAGAAGTTTGGCTCTGATATTGTTTGTCTAACTAGACAAAAAGCATACATTATCCCAGACAATTAGACAACCCGTATTGTTTTTCCTGCTTAAGCTGTAGAGCAAACAGCAGACTCGCTCTAGATTGAGTTTCAATTGGACAAGCATCGGATTTTCTCCCCCACTGCCTTCATCCCCTTTATGTTTATTTGTATTTTGAGAATGTGTGCCCGACTGATGGTGCCATAGCAACTAGCATCAGGTGGAAAGGTGGCACAGTATTTCTGTGCCGCTGAGTCATGCACACACACAGTGCTGTTAGAAATGGTTCTAGACATTGAAATTATAATGAAATCAAAATTAGTTTCAGTCTTAAACTTTTGTTTGCAATTTTGGCTGTTACACTAAAGTCATAGACAAATCGATTTGATTACTATTCAAATAGATAGCAGAATACACAAAACACACAGATATGCAGAATACACAAAACCCACCCCTTGTTTCATCAGGGCTCAATAATATCACTGACAAATATGTGATTAAATATTTCATGCTGCCCAAGCTTGTAGCTACAGGCTTTCACATTTTTACTATTCAGAGTTAAGGTAATATTGTATTTTATTCAACAGAAGCAGATTACAAATCGCAGCAAAGTTGAGAGTGGATTTGATTTCAGAAAAACATCAACTTGGTGTTAAATATGAGGGTTAATGTTTCTATAATGAGTTCTTTGGTTTATTAATATGTCATTCACTATTTCAATTGAGATATTGTGACTAAATTGTACTTGCTTGCTGTCAGGAGTCATGGTCCAAATTTATGTATCACACTTTTAATGTTTTGCTGAGATCATAGGGATGCACAGATGTGGATGCCGGATCGGATATCGGCATAGCATACAGCTTATTAATTAAACACTGGTATCGGATCGGCACTCTGTGTCAGCCGATACCCAAAGCCCAGGTATCGCTATCAGGACTGAATAAGTCAGATCAGTGCATCCCTAAACAAAGGTAGCATAGTGGAAGACTGCAAGCAAGTAAACATCACAATTTCAAAAATATTTTTAAAAATTGGCTTTGCAAATGTTCTATGAGGAAGGAAATGCATTTCAACACATTTGTGAGACCACATTTTGGTGATAAACACTACGTACTACTATGTACACAATGTACCTTTGTCTGTTTACAAGAAAACCCAGCAGGGCACCCTATAAGCAGAGACGCAAAACTTATAGCACCCACACTAGGAGCTGCAGTACCTTTGTGAATGCAATTCAAGTGTAGAGAATGTGTAATTGGATAAAAAAATATCTTTTTATTTTCAACATTTACGTTTTGCCACGGTCTGTCTTTTCTCATTGCCTTTTTATGTAAAATTTTCCAAAAACATAAAGGCCGTGCATTTCAACAGCTGACTCAACTCTTGGATGTTGGTGGTTCTCACAGACTACTTTAATTATCACTTTGCTCTATTGAAGTACTGTTAAGTAGTAGAGCTGCAACTACAGATTGTTGTTGTCGATAAATCTGTTAATTATTTTCTCGATTAATCGGTTAGTTGTTGGTCAGAAAATGGTGAAAAATGTCGATCAGTGTTTACCAAAGCCCAAGATGACGTCTTCAAATATCTTGTTTTGTCCACAACTCAAAGATATTCAGTTTAGTGTCATAGAGGACTAAAGAAACCAGAAAATATTCACATTTAAGAAGTTGGAATCAGAGAATTTTTCTTAAAAAATTACTCAAACTGATTCATTGATTATCAAAATAATTAGAGATAAATTTAATAATTGACAACTAATCGATTAATTAATCATGCCAGTTCTATTCAGTAGTTTACGCTAAATTTATGTGATGCTGAGTGCCTCACGGCAGAATAATTTGCCTAACCAAATGTTTTGTTTCAATTTTACATTCCTTGATTCCTGAATCCTGAAAGATGGATACCGTTTACCTTGTAAAGATTGACTATGTTACTCAAGAAGATTCACAATACTTCCCAATTCCCATGACACTGACATTGCAGCCATGAGGTGGGCTTACTGTACCATAAGTAACATCTGTAACTTAGGTGTTATAATAAGTTGTTTTTGAAATGTGCTTTTCAAGATGTTGGTGTTGAATGTTAAGCAGTCTGAACTGTGGCAATGGGTCCAGGATGTGCAGCAGTGTTGTTGAAGGCACAGGGGGGTATGTTGTGTCCTCCTTGGGTTGAGACCGGTCCATTTGAACCCTGCGGTCTCTATCGGCTTATTGTTCAGCTCTGGCTGCGTCCCTCTCCAGTGATGTCACAGCATTCCAGGGAGCGGATAAATGAGTTAGTGTTAGGGCAGATGAGCAGCATCGTGAATGCTGCTGGTAATAGTGGGTCGAAGGGCACAAGTATAGCAGTGACACTGTGCAAACGCACTCGCCATCAGAACACCTACGCGCCTTCCTCAAGCCCTTCGTTCATTCAGTCTGTGTGAAATATGAAACGTTTTTAAGTGTGATAGCCTGTAGATCAGGGTAGGTACGTTTTTATAGGATGGAGAAGGTACTTCAGCATTTACGTTATTTGTCTCAACATCTCAAATCAATACTTTTTTTAATCACTTCTGTTCACACTTAAAGGTAGGGTTGGTAGTGCTGTTCAAATACTTTTTTTTGTTATATTTGTTGAAATTCTCATTACATCCCTACAGCAATCAATATGATGATAAGCAATCTAATGCTCTGACAAAAAAAAGAAAAAACTCCAGTATCTTTGGCTGTCGCAGGACTGTAATAAGCCAGTTCATTTGGGCTGAATGAATCATTTTGGGGGAGTGGCTTTGGAGGGCAGCCTGAACAAACGGACTGTCAGTGTTGCCAACTTTGTTGCTAGATTTAGGGACTTTTGATGCTAGTGCTGCCTGCTACTTTCATTGGAAAAGAGTTGGCAACACTGGGCTTAGTTTTTCGGTCGGAAAATTGTTAAAAATCTAGGTTACTCTTGTATGTTGGGTATGTCCAAAGCGCATGTTGTCAGGGATTCTTGGATGGCTAGTGTTTTATCTAAGCAATACTTTTTCCCTGCACCTCATAATGGCTAGGGAGTTTAAATGGACATTTAGGCCTAGTCCATATCCTGACCAAGAGTATCCCTGTATGAGTCAGTGAATGTGGACCGGAGGACTTACCAAGAAGTCTTTTTAAGCCTGGAGATCCAGTGTGTCACACTTCATTTGTGCCAGGGCAGGAGAAAGGACTATCTGGATTTACTGTTATGCTGTTATTCTGGGACTCTTTTACGAACCAGTCTGAATCCTTAAGGTCGGGAGCAAACGGCTAAGATCATTGGGCTCTTGCTTTAGTGTTAGGATCAGTTTGTTGTTATTGAGATACATTTCTCATAGGATTTATTACCCCTCATACACTATGCATACTTTGTCAGTGTTTTCCATCATTATCCTTTAGGTATCTTGTTGTTGTTTCTTACTGAAATTCATCAGAGACTGTCTGAAAGGAAGAGTGTAAAGTAACAGGCCTCTCGCGTGCGGCTCATCTCTTGAGCCGCACTTGTCATGGGTAAACAGTAGACACCTTGCTCCTAACCTATTAACACTTAAATGACCCATTATAATGTGAAAAGGTTTCTCCAACTTTTCAGCAGCTGTCTGCAGGTTTTAGCTCATTGTTCTGGTCCTCCAACCCAAACAGACTGTATGGTTGAGTCACTGTTCTTCTCAAATCCCAATACATGACTGTACGCAGCAGTGTCTATCAAACAAGCTCAGGCAAGACGAGTGTACGCCACCTGCTTATGACAAAAAGAATGATGAAGCACACAAGTGACTGAAGTATACATTTTTACATACCACAGTTATTTCCCTTTAATTCAGAACAAAGTTGAACTATGTGTCATTTGAGTGGCCACAAACGAGGAACAGAAAGTGTTACATCGTTTAAAACATGCAGGTTTCATGCATGTGGTCAAAAGCAACAGCATGTGACTAATGACAAGACCGAAATGCCAGCCTTGGTAAAGGGGTCAGGAAATTTAAATTGCATTGTCATCATTACTGTAGAGTCTCGTTATGTGTGCTTTACAGTTATTTCCATGTTCTCTCCATTCTGTCTGGGGGAAGTTGCTCTTCAGAATTTGTCCATAATAGACACATACAGTGTGACCAATTATACTGGAATGCAATAGTAATAATCAGCATACTTGGTTTTCTAAGACTTTTGTCTCTTCTTTACAGGTTGCCAACATGTTGCAGTGAGTAATGTACCGAGTGTTGATATTAATAATGGCCATCTGGGAGGCGCGGGGATGCACCAATTCAGAAAGCTGCCCGACGCTGGCGCCCAATTCCTCCAGGGACTACTGTTACTCTGCCAGAATACGCAGCACAGTGCTCCAGGGCTTGCCTTTCGGCGGGGTGCCTACTGTCCTTGCCCTTGACTTTATGTGCTTCTTGGTGAGTCAATATTTTCCACACAGCTGTCAGAATTGAGATAAAATACTTCCAGGAATGTTTTTTATGATAAACAGCTTCAAGCAGTTATGTAACTTTTGTATTGTCTGTAATGTAAATAATGTGACTAGAGGGGTTGACAGCCACTGTTTATTTTGTACTTCTAGGGGCTGCTGTTTGTGTTCTCCTTCTTGAGAAAAGTAGCGTGGGACTATGGGCGCCTCGCTCTGGTGAATGACGCTGACAGGTAACTAAAAAACATTGATCCAGACTGGAGGGTCCAGTACCAAGGCTTTCAGACTTGTTACGGGTCATTGAAAGCAATAACATTATGCCAACATGCACTGATATATCAACTATGGGTGAAATTAGATATGTCAACATTTCACTTTCTTTATACATGTAACAAGTGCTGAATACACAGTAGTGGTTAATGGTTAACATTTGGTACATGCCATTGTCCAAAGTGACCTAAAAAAGCATCCAAAAATATATTTTTTTTAGTACTTTGTGTTCAACATCTTGATGATTGATCCTCATGTGATGTCAGGCTATTTACACACAGTTGCAGGAGAAATCAGCATGTAACGTTTGCCAGGGTTTAGACGGGACTTTCTGTAAAGCCAGTGTAGCAAGCAGTAAGTCAGAAACCTGCGCTAAATGCCCCTGCTTGATACAGAGCCATTGTTAGGCATTGATATGATTTGCCTATTGTCAGAATGTGTACGGTGGTTAACGGGGACACAATATTACAAAAGTCTCGTCGCCATTTAAATGTTAGTGTCTGAGAAGGTACTAGCCATTGTGGCTGGTGACCCTTGTTGAGTCAGCATTTGGCGCTTGGTGGCTGTTCATTCTGGGGGAAGGTTGACACTGAAAAATCCTGTTCTGAGGGTGGAGTTTTTCTGACAGAAGCAGGCATCACAAGGATGGCACTCCAGACAGGAAGTCAGTGTCAGCAGTTTCCCTTTTTAATGTCAATAATGCACTCTGGCAGTGTCACGCTTTGCTGCTTGTTACATGGTTTGTTCCCTTTGAGATAGAAAGGTCAGACTGCCTTTGGAATGAACCTGAAATGGAGGGGAAAAGAAACATGATTAGCAACTATATTATTTATTTAAATATCCCTTTAGATCCATTTCCCGGAGCACTTTAAAACCACTGTCTGCATCTAAAGCCCCATGGACTGTAGTTGTTATATGAAGCTATGCTGCCAGATATATTGGGGTAATTTGACACTGATGTCTGCACACTGATCAAATAATGAGAATCGTTGTAGAAGCAGCCAAAGAGGCGAGGCGAGGCGCGGCGCCTGTCAACAAGGACTGCTCATTTATAAACGTTGAGGTGAAACAACATGACTGATCAAGTTAGTTAGAGAGGGAGTTCAGACATCGCTACAGACCTCTCTGACTGTGAACCCTGGAAAGTGCATGACACAGTGCTCCATCACCTACATCCCCCTGTTGTGTTTGTGTGATGTTGCAGCTTCACTATTTGTGCAGCTGCATGTGAGCAGAGAGTGGTGCGAGGATGGGAGGGGGCTGGCCGCATGGGACACTTTTGTAAGGAAATGTAGTTTGTTATCTCATGACACTGTGCTGACTTGAGATCAGCGTCTGTCTTTTATGTTCTTGTAACAACTGAAAATGTAACCTTCACTAGGAAGCTTGATTATGAATCATCAAAAATGGGGTATAAATGTGACGTGTCTGTTGCTCCAGTTACATAAGCCATGACTCAGGGTTATTATACCGTAGGCCATAAATGCATTTATATGGCTGTATAATGTATACCAGAATGAATAGAAACCTTCATTGGTATGCCTGTGGTGTAAAATGCTTTCCCAGTTTTTCTCTGAACCAGCACCCTCACTGGCCAACAGGGCCATTTCCTCTCAACTAAACTGAATGGCTTTGTTTTGCTTCTCTTTTCACCAGAAGAATGGATCAGCGGTACAGTCGCCTGGATGATCGGGAATAGTATGTTATCGTCATATCGGAGTCTCACTGCCTTTTCCTTCTCTCCTCTCCCGTCTCTGTAGTTAACCTAACTCATAACTCTTGTCCACTCTGCCCAGGCCGCTGTGGGTTTCAGCCTGTCTTTCACTCTTGATGGTTTAGTGTTTTTTTTCCTCCTCCTCCAGGCGTTTCCCAGTGCCAGGCTCCTAATTATTCTCCCTCTCCTTGTCACTCTTTTATTTCTGCTGTTGGGTATGCCTGTCCTTTCTCACTGTCCTAATCAGATCTGTGCTAATCTGTGTATTGACCTCTTTATGAAGCACGGATTTCTTCGGTGTGAGCGCACCGCATGAGCTGCACAGGCAGGATCCTGACAGGGAGAGGTAATGCTTCCCCCGTTGCTGTTCGTAGGCAGGCCCTGACATGGTACAGCTACATTATGTCCTGTCTGCTAGAGCTGAGAGAAGCCATTCTGACTTCTCACAGGAATGTGAGAGAGGAGGACTGATGGTGGATTACAGCCGCAGGCTCTCTCCTCATTCCATTAGAGATCTCTTAGAGCCCTGGGTGACGTCATCCTCTCATGTAGTATTGAACACTGAATGTTGGATTTCCAGCAGAGCCTGGGTCATCTTCATTTTTCCCAGTTATCTTTAAATTGACATGACCTCCCTGGGGAGTGCGCTCAAATGTATATACAGTATATAATAAAGCCTTGATGCTGTGTTATGTCAAGGAGAACCTGTGGCTCTGCTGGACAAACTCCATAAATCTGCCTCTTTATTGGTTTCTGTCATTTCCTCTGTGAATGTTCTTTTCTCTAGAGCTTTGCCTTCTAACTTTTTGTCGCAACCGTTTCCTCTGACAGTGGTGGTGTACTCAACCTGTGTAATGTAGACTCCTAATGCTGCCTGAAATGCGGCTGCAGAGATTGTTCCTGTGGTTGACTGGTTAACCAACCCAAATCCTGTGTTCAGCCCACACAAGATAAACAGGGGTGAATCTCTTCAGTCCATTTCAGGGCCTGTGTTTGTCTGTGTGTTTTGTTGTCAACTTCTCCATACCGATGGTAATCCTCACTATCCTGCGACACAAAGAACTAACATCCCCTTATGGTGAGTGGTGATGTTAGGTAGTTGTGTAACATCATGCAAATGCTATGTGTTGTGTGTTCTGCACACAGCGTGGCCTCTGCCTTGACATCAGAGACACCAGAACGCTATGAGCGCCTCACTTCAGTTTCCAGCTCTGTGGACATCGATCAGAGAGACACAGTAAGTATGCCAATGTTCTTACAGGATAAAATATAGTGCCCTTTCTAGGATGCACTATGTTGCATGTGATGCCTGTTTAACCTTCACTTCTCTGCTCTCTACTTTTTTAGGGCTTCTGCTCCTGGCTAACTGCCATCTTCCGCATCAAGTGAGTCAACCCACTCACCGCATATTGGAAATAAGAAAAATGAGTGTAATGCTTATTAAACTGGATATTACATATTTCCTTGACTCTTGAATTGCTCTTAAGTCTTTGTTGGTGTGTTCTCTCTGTAGGGATGAAGAGATAAGGGAGAAGTGTGGTGAGGACGCAGTACATTACTTGTCCTTTCAGCGCCACATCATTGGCCTGCTGGTAGTGGTGGGCGTGCTGTCCGTGGGCATCATCTTGCCCGTTAACTTCTCGGGAAACCTACTTGGTGAGTCGATTTGGAATTCACTACCAGGGGATCTTTGGAAATTTAGAGAATAGTTACATGTTTTTCTTAGTTTTGCTGTCAATGTTTGACTAGGTGAGGCTTCCTTGGCACCTTTATATTTGTCTTGCAGTTTTTTTTCTTGTTTTCCTTTTATCTGTCTTGTGATTTTTCTTTCTTCTAACTAAAACTGCCTTCTCATAAACAAAAATGTATAAAGCTGTGCATACTTCTCTAGCATGTAAGTCCAAACAATTGCAAACTTAAAATTAGATGATAGGAACTTGAAATTATACTTCTATTTTGAGAAATTTGATCCAGATTTATTTACTCTAGACCACACATTGTGGCATGCACTACAAACATAGAACAAAACAGCAGCACGAAGGCAGATCATTACTCAAAAAAGCACCTAGTTTTCATACTATCCTTGGTTTATCTGTCTGCAATACTAATATAAGTTTAAACACAGTCTTGTTTACATACTATTTTGTCAGGTACTTTTCTCTATTCTCAACAATGCTTGTGTTTTTATATTCAAACAAAACCTGATGGCTGCGTCCGAAATTGTCACTTCCTAAGAGCCTCCTTGCCGGTTGGAGAAGCGTAACCATGGTAACCGTGCCCACTTCATTTTTACCAAAACGAGGATTTGTGAGAATCAAAGTGTCTGAACTAATTAAAAATATATATTACGCCTAGCAAAGTGAAATTTTATACTTGCACTTAAATTGAAGCGTTATTGATGTTACAGAGCTGTCTGTCAACTCCTGTTATGAACGTCGTCGTCACTACCGCATTGCATTGTGGGATATTTATGCCGGCATAGTGTACAGCATTGCATACTGTAATACTTCACCGGAAATAGAATGTAATTTGCGTACTATTGGATTCATACTAAGGTTTCAGACACACTAACAAATCTCACATACTGACGCAATTGATATTCATCCCTCAAGCAGTTGTCATTACATGACTAACTGGTTCTACATGTAGCCTCGGTGCTGTACTTCTGCTTGTTGCTGTAATCTAAGTTTTTACTTCTATGGTGCTTCAGACTAACAGCAACTGTATTCATTCATTCATGGACGCTCAGTGTCGGGAATATTCATTGGCTACCCTGACAGCTACCCTGACCCTCAAATCATTGATGCTATTGGATGTTTCTCTTTTGGCTCTGGAGCAACATGTCAGCCAAAGTGAGCTGCAAGTGAACAGAACTCTTGCTGATTGACAAGTGATTGACTTTTTTTGTTTTTTTTCTACAGAAAACAATGCCTATAGTTTTGGGCGAACCACTATAGCAAATTTGGATGCAGCGTGAGTAATTCTTATACCATATTATATACTGTACTTTGTAGCCTTATGTTGAGTCTTCACTTTCAAATGCTGTCACTAAATCCCTTTTACCCTTTATTTTCTCAGTAATGCACTACTTTGGCTGCACACCACCTTTGCATTTCTCTACCTGTTACTAACGGTGTACAGCATGCGACGGCACACCTCCAAGATGCACTACAAGGAGGATGACCTGGTGGGTGGCATGGTTTCACAAAATGACTGTTTTATACACTACTTGTACACACATAAGTCTGAATTATGTTGGTAATTACTCCCCTGTCTTCATTTCCATGCAGGTGAAACGCACTTTATTTGTCAACGGAATCTCCAAATACGCAGAGGAGACTGAGATAAAGCAACACTTTGAGTAAGCACTCTTCAGGATCACTGGTATCCTGGCTCAACAGTTAATCTGTCTGCTTATAAAAATGGTAGAGTACACTGCTCTGTCGACACGGTAGCAAGCTGTGTAGTAACTGTATTAAGGTGTATGAGAGCCATACCCTTTCCTGTTAAAAACGGCTGTCTTGTGCTGGCCTATATGGCCGTGATCAGACAATGACGAGCCTATACGTGTAATTGTCCATAATAGAAGCCAGATTACTAGGATCATGCAAGTCATGTGTCAAGATGGTCGAAGACTGAGAAGGGGGTATTTGGCTCAACTTCTCAGCCAAATGGTATTAATCAAAACCTTATCTTTGCTCCTGCGCTGCAAAAAGGCCTCCATGCTTGAGTACCAAAAAAAAAAGAAGAAACTTAAAGTGAAAAAGAAATAGGACGATAGCTTTATTACTGTTTGTGGCTATTGCGTTCATACCTTTTTTTTGTGACTTGCCAATGTTATTATAATAAGTAGAGGTATTTCATCCACTGTAAGTACACTTTGCTGTTGCTTTCAATAATCTGTAAATTCAAACTTATTGTCTTTCTCCCTCCCTGCCCTTCTTCCATAGGCATGCGTATGAAAACTGCGTTGTACTGGAAGCTCGTATCTGTTACAATGTGGCCAGGCTGATGTATCTCAACTCTGAAAGGTAACAAAGTTTTAACCACAAGAAAGTGTGTGTGTGTGTGTGTGTGTTTGCCCTTTCATAGCATTTTAGGATGTACTTGTGAAGTGTCTGAAGTAGTCCTCCTTCAGTCTGACACAGCTGATGTTTTGCATGCAGGAAGAAGACGGAGCGCAGCAAAAAATTCTTCCTTGACCTGCAGGCCAAGGAGCATACTACCACCATGATCAATCCAAAACCCTGCGGACACCTTTGCTGTTGCATCATCAAAGGCTGTGAGCAGGTCAGAACAAATATATCAATATATCTCAGAAAAACACACTGACAGCCCTAACTGTACTTTAAAGTTGCAGTTATTACTAACATGCATTAATAGTAACAACACAAACAAAAAACATATAAAATTACACTCTGGAAATCTTTAACACCCAAATAAAATCAGTACAAACTAACCTCCCCCCCCACCAAAAAGAAACACTCATCTCAAAATACCCAATTTAATAATTTCCTCATTCAGGGAGTGTAGTGTCTTATGCAATTATTACATCTAAAAAGGCAAGTTGTAGTGGGAGTTGATATTTATCTAATGACATTAGGAGATAATCATACAGTTGACCTTGTGTATTAAGTGGTATTCACTATTACTGCAATGTAAGATAATGTCTAAACTAAAATAAAAAACATAAATCACAGAATCAGATTTCCTTTGTCCTTCTCAGGAAGAGGCAGTGGGCTTCTATACCAAGCTGGAGTCACAACTGAAAGATGACTACAGGAAGGAGAGAGAAAAGGTTAACAGGAAACCCTTAGGAATGGCCTTTGTCACCTTCCAGAATGAGTCCATGACAGCCATGTAAGTACATGTGATAAAATGTGTGAATGTATATCTGTGACATTGGTTTTAAATGTACAGATCATTTAGCTCTTGACCCACCTTAATGTCTGTTCTTTGTTTGGATGGATGTTT
Organism: Sebastes fasciatus; assembly: GCF_043250625.1. Taxonomy (NCBI): domain Eukaryota; kingdom Metazoa; phylum Chordata; class Actinopteri; order Perciformes; family Sebastidae; genus Sebastes; species Sebastes fasciatus. The sequence continues at coordinate 19,454,221 of NC_133803.1, read as the reverse complement.
CTTTCCAGAATCTTGAAAGACTTCAATGCTTGCAAGTGTCAAGGCTGTCAGTGTCGTCAGGAGCCCAAGAGCTCTCAATTCAGCCCCAAGCTCCACACCCACAACTGGACTGTCAGCTACGCCCCTGATCCTCAAAATGTCTACTGGTAAGTACGCATTCAAGTCACATATTCTGTCCGCTGATTGTTTTCATTATTAATTACATAACTGCACCAATAGAAAAGGGTGGATACACTTTGGCAGAATAAAATTACTCGCTGAAAATACCCAAAGGGAATTCTACAAACACAGGCATGTTGATTTGTTATGCTCTTAATAGACTTTAGTCCACTTTGAGGAGACTTTCTCTCTCCAGATGACAAACAGTTTTTTGAGCTGCAGTATCAGTTTACTGGCCAGCTGTGTCCATAGCTGCGGGTCATCGGCCAGTGTCAATGTAACCGCTACATGACCTTCATCCCACAGGGAGCATCTGTCAGTGGGAGGATTTTCCTGGTGGATCCGCTGCTTGATCATCAACATTGTCCTCTTCCTCCTCCTCTTCTTCCTCACCACCCCGGCTATCATCATCTCCACAATGGACAAGTTCAATGTTACCAAACCAGTGGAGTACCTGAATGTGAGTGACTTTTTTGTTTTGTGAAAGGAGTGCAGTCAGTTTAGACATCCTTATCATTGCCATACTGAGCGTTTAAGTCCAAGCCGTCACAAGTCTGCTCGCTGTTGCAGAGGAACAGGAATTCTTCGATTCTTGACACAACATGTCCATGTCTCTGTGATCTGTCCTCCAGAATCCAATCGTCACCCAGTTCTTCCCCACACTACTCCTGTGGTCCTTCTCCGCCTTACTTCCTACCATTGTCTACTATTCTGCCTTCTTCGAAGCCCACTGGACCCGGTATGGTTTACTCTTTCTGCAGTCAATAATTCAGCATATTCATATTCAGTCATGTTGTCTTTATTTTTTTATATTGGAGATTAAAGTTGAATTTTGTTCTGTGTGTTTTTTTTAACATGTGTAAAAATTTCCTTTGGCCTTACAGGTCAGGAGAGAACAGGACCACAATGCATAAATGCTACACTTTCTTGATCTTTATGGTCCTGTTGCTGCCCTCCCTTGGACTCAGCAGGTATAGGATGTTTTTTTAATTTCTGCCCTGCAACACAATTAAATATAAAGCTATACATGAATTCATATTATCAGCCTAAATATTTTAGTTGATTGCTTCATTTCCCTTTGTCTTTGCAGTTTGGATGTTTTCTTCCGCTGGCTTTTTGACAGAAAATTCTTGGCAGATGCTACAATAAGATTTGAGTAAGTAGCATCATTTTATGGATTATAGCACCTTTCATACAATCATGCAGCTCAAAGTGCTTCACAGAGCAAGATTAGAACAGCACGGACAAAAAAATTCAAAAACTCAGAACAAAGCAGAACAGGATGAAATGTTCAACCGCGGAAACAATTTCTTTGGTACCATAACTCGTTTAAATGTTTAAATGTAAAAATGATCATTTAATCAACCATTTAGCAATAAACAACTAGGTGTCGTTTACGTAAATCAATTTTGAATTAAATGGGCTTCTGCAATAATGCATTTTCAATTTTCAATGTTAGTCTTACTGACTATATCTTTGCTCTTTAGGTGCGTGTTCCTTCCTGACAATGGAGCCTTCTTTGTGAACTATGTCATTGCGTCTGCATTCATTGGTAATGCCATGGACCTGCTGAGGATCCCCGGTCTACTTATGTACATGATCCGCCTCTGCCTTGCTCGCTCTGCAGCAGAGAGGAGGAACGTAAAGAAGGTTAGTGTGTTCCCTGCTCACCAGGTTGACATTATTCATGAATCCATGATCCATAAATGAGCTGCAGTCTGGAACTTTGAGCAAATATGATAGTTATTTTTTTATAAAGCTGTCAATATATCCTGACAGTAGTGGATAAGACAGATCATTGTTCCTCTGTTCCATCCTGTGCTCCTTATGGCATTTGCAAGATTTCATTGTGCCCAAACCAAAACAACCAATCAGAGCTGAGCAGTCTCTACAGCAGCTGTCAGTCACTGCTCACAAAACCGGTGAACTCCGATCAAATGGTCAAACGGGGTGGCGCTGATCAAATATGAATCAATATTCTGTTACTGTAATGCCTATTTCTCACCTCAAATGTTTTCAGAAACATCTTGTAGTGTACTGTTTAGCTGTAAAATGAGAAAGTCGGCGGCCATTAGTTAGCCAGTGGGGCACAACAGAGAGACTCACATGCACTATGGCTATGTAAACAAAGCACAGAAGCTCGGATTACAACACACAGAGAGGGAGAGCGACCTCATTCACACATACGTAGACATTACTCCTCTTTACATAGCAAATAGTTGATTGCTGCTATATTAATGGTCTGAATTTAGAATTTAGCACCTTTTAATTGTCATAATAAATGGGAATATCTGATATGATTTTAAATTTGAATTATTTTTTAATCTTAAATCAGCTTCACGTGATGTAGATATCGAAATTAGATTTTAGGATTTTCTTTAATATCCTGTAATTGTGTCTTCATAGCACCAAGCCTATGAGTTCCAGTTTGGGGCAGCTTATGCCTGGATGATGTGTGTCTTCACTGTGGTTATGACCTACAGCATCACATGCCCAATCATCGTCCCTTTTGGTGAGTTCTACCATTTATTACCACTGCTGGTATAACTGCTGTTTCACATCAAGATAGTGTGCTTATTAAATTACAACAGGACAAATATACAGACGGCAGGGAGCATTCAGTGGCTCTGTTCTTTATACACAAGCTTATCAGCAGGCCTTATTGGATTAGTTCCACTAATTGTCTTGTCTCCCTTCTCTGCGCAGGGCTGATGTACATGCTACTGAAACATTTAGCAGACAGGTACAACATGTACTACGCCTATCTGCCATCCAAACTGGACAAGAAGATCCATTCTGGAGCGGTCAACCAAGTGGTGGCTGCTCCTATTCTCTGTCTCTTTTGGCTTCTGTTCTTCTCCACCGTTCGCTCGGGTAAGATGAGGACTCCATCTGCTGGCCACTAATGTCCTAACACGTGTCCACATATAGTTACAGCGTCTGCCACTTTGGTCTGAAGCATTACTAACAAGTGTCCCTCCAATTTCTTTCCCCCAGGGTTATCAGCTGCCACGTCCGTGTTCACGTTCATAGTTTTGATCATCACAATCATTATCTGCCTCTCTCACGTCTGCTTCGGACACTTTAAATATCTCAGCGCTCACAACTACAAGGTAACAAGATAGTCACCCTTGCATACATAAATTCACCAGTATTTGAGACCAGTATGATATTCAGCTACTTATGTTAAATGCATGTTTTTCTGTCCTAGATTGACACCCAGGCAGTGGACGGGTTGGAGAATGGGCGTCCAGTGTGCCCTACTACCGCCACCAAGGCAGCGGTATGTATTCAGTCATGTTTATTGTATAACAATGTGATACTCAAGATCAGTGGGAAGAGATTATAACACATAATGCAAAAGCTTGTAGGTGGTGACCATGGGGCAAAAAGTCCAAAACAAAGGAAAGAGGTGTGAAATCTTTATTTGTTCAAAGTTTTGACCACAAGGTCTTTGTCAAGGCTTAAAGAACAAAGTCAAACAGTTGTAGCTTAACAGATCATATATGATTGGGAGGGAAAGTAGATACCACTACCTCTGGATAAAGACACTTCCATATAGGTTTGCAAACACACATCTAATTACATAAAACATATGTGCTGCCTTTTTATGGATCATCCAATACAAATGAACATTTTAATGATGAAATACAACCCAACTTAGGACCCAAATACAACAGTTACAGTGGGGGTAAAACCATTACCTAATGGGTCTGTGTTTTTCTTCAGCAATATTTTGTTAAGAAAAGAGTACCTTGTTTTTTGGCATTAAATGTATGTTTTTTGTTGTTTGTTGATTTTATTAATGTAATAGCAATGTCAATCTGTTGCCCAATACTAGCCTTGAACTTGGAATTCTTTTAACTTTGTTTAAAAAATGTAATTTAATGTTAAATGGTTCTGAACATATTCATTTTATGCTGCAATACCGGCTATAAGGCAAATTGTAGTTAAGTGTGCATATGTCATAAGGAGGACTTATCCTGATTATCCTCATTTAATTTTTTCCCCTACAGCAAATGTACATCGCTGAGGTACTTCAAGACCCAAATTCAGAGGCTGGTTCAGGCAGTGGCGAGGAAGACGGCCAGGGGTCCTCGCAGGACGAGGAAATAATCAATGTCGAAAATGGCCTGAATGAGGACTTCCAGTCTGGTGAGGACAGCCTCATTGATAACGAAGTGCGGCACTGATGCTGCCTGGAACAGAAAAAAAAAATCCCTTAAGTTTAACTTGAGGAGTGCACTGAATATGTGAATTAAACTAGGAACTGAACCAACGGTTCTCCAAAGCATCTCAACCTCCATCGAGGGACTTTACACTAACATAAGCACACTGTCTACTAAGGATTGAATGGATTATCGCTCAAGGACATTTCCTTCACTGGATCTCATCAAACCACATCTTCTGTCCATGTACCTGCAGAGGGAATCTACTCTGACAATGCAAGGGTAGTGACATCCTTCTGCCCCGATTATAGCTGAGGCACACCCCAAAACACTGCACATGGACACATGAAAGAAAGACACTAATGCACAAATGAAGAATAGTTTGCCTTGTTTTGTAAGGGAAGTGATATTCTGTCTGTGTTTCCTTAACATTATTGCACTTGAAAGAGAGGATCTGTCCTATAAGCACGAGTCTCCCTAAGGTACTGTACAGCATGCCTTCAAGTTCAAATGGTGGAGGGATTTCCCTATAATCCTTTGCCAGTATCTCTAATAGTCTGCACTAAATGCTTCCCCTGAATAAGCAGCTGGTGCGAGAGGAGAACAAGAGAAGAGTTTTCCCAGACCACCTGACTGCTTGGTCTGTGCAGATGTCTCAAAATGGTTCTTCCAATTCCGTAACAGCCTTTTAAAAAAAACAAGGAAGAAAAAAAATCACTGCTACTACTAACACTCCTGGACGCTTCAACACTGTACAGATGCAAAAACTCTGGATTTGTAAAACAGCCTTTTTTTGACATGGTATTTATTTGTAAGCATTGAATTTAAAATGCTATCAAGCTTGATTCATCCCTAAACTGTGGAAGAAGATAATTCATATCTTGGCACACTACATTGATAATGATGTTTTTGGCGTTCAGTCTTTGAGCCTTTTGTTGGGACTGCTGTTGGACTGCTGCTACTGATGCTGCCCACCCAGTAGGGGGAAGTCCTTGCACGGCTGCTGCAGGAGGACTGGAGGCCAGGAGCCTGCTGGTCCTTCTGTGTTGCTCAGAGGATGGAGAGAAAGGCCTTTTGGGGGGTTTTCTGGGTCAGCTTCATATGATACTCATTGTGACTGGTTCTCTTTATCTGTTATTTTAATTTGTATCTTTTTGTCCGTATGTTTACGTCTTTATGTAGAGAAATTAGCGTTCAGTGTAGGTGGCTACTGATAGTTTTACCAATAAGCTAATCTATACCTTATCCCTCAGTCCTCTCCATTTTCTTCATGTAGGTAGCATATTGTTCCAGTGGAGCATTGTTACAGTTTCCCATTTGCTATTACTCAATGCCGAGTTGTAGATTGTTTAACTCAAATTGTGCAATTTTGGTGATAACATATCAGATCGGAGGCTAGGCCAAATGACAGAGTTACACCGGTGGATGTCATTCTCAAACCCTAACTTTATGCTATTGAATACTACTATGCCCCCCTCATCGAAAGCCAAATGGAAGATGTATTCATTATGTTGATTCTTGAGTTAAGAAGTCATTAAGTTTCCTCCCATAATGATACGTTCCATTTGCAGATCCAGTTATAAAGCCTCTACCAGAGCAATAGTAATATACTCCACACTTGATCCCGATCTGCCTCAGCCACATGAAGCAGCTTCTTTTAAGGAAGACTCTGACAAAAAACACATAAAATACAAACACCATGTAACAAATTATAATGTGAAACAAAGTGCCCACACAGTTATGACCTTACTCAGGATCTATCAAGCTATTTTTTCATATGCTATATTTAATTTCTTCCTTAGTCAAGACAACACTATGAGCTGCCCCATTAATTACAAATAAGATTGTTGGTAAACCAAGGCTGCAGACAAAGCACCACTAAAGTCTGTCACTGTGGACCAATTATTGTTATTTGGCCAGAAAAAGGTAATATCCAGCTGCTCGGAGAACCATTGTGGGAAATGTGCACTAATCTAACTTTCACTTATATGATTGACGGAAGGGCTCACCCCTCCCTGTGGGTGTAATCATGACAATGGTAAACTGTTTCCATAATTTGTCCATGGGTATATTGGCACCACATATTATTATGGTACTAACAAGAGAATTGTTTGACACCATTGAGTCTGGTGCTCTTCTAGTCATGATAAGGTGATTTTATTTTTTTATACCTCTTCATTTTTATACCTCCGAGATGTCTTGAAATCTCTGAATGTGTCCTGTCAAAAATAACCTCTAAATCTCATCTTGTCTAACAGCTCCAGTGTTTAAACACTGAATGTAGGTTAATTCCACAACTTTTGGTAAGTTGAAGGTGGCTTAAGTAATTGTGTGATGGCTGTATTTGCACAGCTTCAAAAGGACGGTTCACTAACTAACCAGAAATTATAAGTTTTATACTATAACAAAACTTACTGGCGTCCAGTCCCATGTCACGGCATTTCATTTGAGTGCAGATCTACATTTGTCAGTCTGACGGTTGCAATGATTTCCAGTAGTCTTTTTTTTCTAATTCTAAGTCTAGGATCCTCCCGATGAATCCTTTTATTTTAGATTATCTTCATGAGGTCTGTATAGACGGTGAGACTTGAAAATAAATGGATTGTTTTTGTTAACAGCCAAGCACTTTCTAATAGAAGTTCTCAGCTTGTTTCTACCATTTGCTCAGAATGGGTAGTAAAACGTCTCTGCGTCTCGAAACTGTGCACAGTTAGAACGTGTTTCTGTGTGCTTTGCCTTTTATAGTTTTACATTTTTCTAGATAGGAAGAGTAACAATAGCAGATCTAAGCATTTGACCGTCTCATGTTATTATTCTTTCCAAAGGGTCGTCTGTACAACAGATGTATACTGTGTATATCTGTGCTCCCTCCCCCCCACGCTCCCCAGCTCTTTGAACAATAAATCTGTATTTAATCATGTTTGTTGACAATAAGAGTTTATTTTTATTCCCCTATAATTACTCAAAGCAAGAAATAACATTTTCCTCTCATAAAAAGTTTAATTATTAAGCAATAACATTCAATTCAATTCAATACACTCGGGGATCTTGCTGCTACAGACTTACTTGGTCTAGTATGACCAGTAGCTTAGTAAGGGATAATGTACAGCGAGCCGGTCATTGTTGTGAAAGAATCCCCGACATCGCCTTTAAGGGGATTCTTTCACAACAATGACCCGCTAGCTGTACATTATCCCGCTTATTACAAAGCTACTTACGGAAGAAATCAATATTTTTACACTAAATCGGTCCGCCAGAGTCAATATTACCCCATTTGAAGGCACCATTAGGCCTACCAGAAGTGATGTTAACCAAAAGAACGTGTGCAGCTTAAATAAATCATAATAACAATAAACAGGCTAAATACACACCGGCTCTTACAGCACCTTTAACCATCTTGCGACCCTTCAGATTTATCTTGCGATCTCTTTTGGAGGTCCCGACCCCGAGGTTGGGAAACACTCTTGGATGCGTGAAACATCTTATCAGAAAATGCATTTCTGAAGTAAGGCCATATTGTGTTGTTGGGATAGATCAGGGGTCAGCAACCTGCGGCTCCGGAGCCACATGTGGCTCTTTAGCTCCTCTCCAGTGGCTCCCTGTGGATCTTTAAAAATGGAAATGAATAACTGTTTTTGTTTACATTTTCATTTTTATTTATCATTGTTGTAGGTCTATGGTCCGACGGTCCGACGGAGTATTAAGGCCACATTGAGGATAAATAAATAAATCTGAGATTTCAAGAATAAAGTCATAATATTACGAAAATAAAGTCAGAAGTTTCCGAGAAAAAAAAGTTGTAATATTATGAGGATAAAGTCATATATTATAAGCAGTAATTTTACGTGTTATTTTCTTTTTTTTCTCGTAAAGTTATGACTTTATTTTCGGAATATTATGACTTTTTTCTCGTAAAGTTATGACTTTATTCTCGTAATATTACGACTTCTTTTCTTGTAAAGTTATGACTTTATTTTCGTAATATGACTTTTCTCGTAAAGTTATGACTTTATTCTCGTAATATTGCGACTTCTTTCTCGTAAAGTTATGACTTTATTCTTGTCATATGACTTTTTTTCTCGTAGAGTTATGACATTATTCTCGTAATATAACGACTTTTTTCTCGTAATGTTACGACTTTTTTCTCGTAATATTACAACTTTTTTTCTCATAAAGTTATGACTTTATTCTCGTAATATGACTTTTTCTCGTAAAGTTATGACTTTATTCTAGTAAAGTTATGACTTTATTCTTGTAATATTACAACTTTTTTTCTCGTAGTTATGACTTTATTTTCGTAATATTACGACTTTTTTTCACATAAAGTTTTGACTTTATTCTCGTAAAATTACGACTTTTTTCTCGTAAAGTTGTGACTTTATTCTCGCAATATTATAACTTTTTTCTCATAAACGTATGACTTTTTTCTCGTAATATTACAAGTTTTTTCTCGTAAAGTTATGACTTTATTCTTGTAATATTACGACTTTTTTCTCGTAATATTAAGATTTTTTCTGTTAAAGTTATGACTTTATTCTCGTAATATTACGACTTTTTTCTCGTAATGTTATGACTTTATTCTGGAAATCTCAGATGTTTTTTCCCTCAATGTGGCCCTAATACTCCGTAGTACATTAGCTCTGTGGCCCTCACTGCATTAGACTTATATACTATATACTTAGACTATAAACTGTGTTACCTTCATCACAATGATCAAATGTTTTGTGGCTCCAGACAGATTTTTTTGTTTTGTTTTTGCCTAAAATGTCTCTTTTGTTAGTAAAGGTTGCTGACCTCTGATAGATGAATGGAGGTAGATGTAACTGGACGGCCAGAGGTTGCAGCATGTGGGCGGGGGGCTGCAGTTCTCAGTGTCTGACACTGGGTGCTGCTTGAGAGGGAGGTGCTGCTGTTGCTGCTGCTGTTGTGTAAACTGGACCCGAGGTGCGACGTGGAAAGACAGAATGGCACTTCTACGTTTTATGATCCAACCAGTGAGATCCACAAGAACAGACTGACAGCTTTCAGAGGGATCTAACGCTACAATGTAGCATATCTGCAAACTGAGTCACCACTTGAAGAAGAAGTCGTCGTCATGGACGGGGGGCTGACTATCACTTTATTATCGGTTGCGATGTTTGTGGGTTGTTATGTTCTCGGATTCATCCCACTGTTGTTCAGACTGTCTGAGGTAAGTGTTGTTTTCTTTCTACCTCCCTCAAATTATTAAATCACGATCGATCAAACTTTATTCTAATCTGTTTATCTTTATTTGTGTCCTCATACTCGACAGCATTACAGTGATTTACATGATGTTTTATGTTCTTATGAATGCAGTGCTTATTGTCGTGGGAATCTGAGAAATCCAGCTTTTTTTGTCTAATAAATCACTGTGTGGGAATAATCCCACTGATCAGCTGTTGATCACGTGTTGATCCACAGAAAAGCCTGCAGTTTGTCTCCATCCTGGGAGCAGGACTCCTGTGTGGGACAGCTCTGGCTATCACCATCCCAGAGGGAGTGGGCTTACTGGAGGAGTCATGGAGAGGTGAGCAGGGCATTTTCAGTCCTCTATCTATATGGATGTCAAACACTTTTTTTCCTTGGTTGTTTTGCCATCTGATCCCACAAAATCCAGCCTCACCCACTGCCGCCTGTGTTTGATTATTAAGATGAGTGATGAAGAGGATGAAAGCAGGCTGGTTTAAATGTATGAGGCCAGTGGACAGTTTGAGGCCGGTGGACAGTTTGAGGGCGGTGGACCGTTTGAGGCCGTGGGAGAGTTTGAGGCTGGTGCACAGTTTGAGGCCAGTGGACAGTTTGAGGCCGCTGGACAAATTGAGGCCGGCGGACAGTTTGAGGCCAATGGACAGTTTGGGGCAGGCGGACAGTTAGAGGCCAGTGGACAGCTTGAGGCCGGTGGACAGTTTGTTGCCTTGTTGTGTTTTATGTGGATT